>NC_134111.1:35897857-37162500 GCF_040939455.1 Microcebus murinus
TCATCAGAGTTTGCTCCTGATTCCGGACGCCAGCCATGTCACTGCACGCTCATTATCATTACAACGCAGAATAAAGTAACAGGTCATTCAAAATAAATGATAGGTAAGTAAGGGTAAGGGCAAAGCAGTTTGTGTCTAGCAAAAAGTAGATAAGCACAATAAATCACAATAAACAGAATAATCAAAGCTGCTAGAAGGAATGGTGACAAATTCACATAATTACGAAGAACCGAAAATGTTCTTATAAGAACAGGTATTTTTTGCTCATAATCATTCGACATTAAGAGGTACCATGTTTTACAGTTTCAGATGGCCCAAAACTTTGTTAATATTTGGATAGGCCTGTTTATTAAAAAATTTAGTAGTGGATTTCATATGTGTTTTGGACTTTTCTGCTTTCCAAGTCTCCCAACACTGTCTTGTCCATCATTGCCTTATTTTTCTATTTGGTGTAAAATTTGTCCATAGTAACTGGCATAAATATTTCTGCTAAAATGCACAGTTATGGAAATGCCTCCAAATTCACTAGACACAAAATGAAGAATTATGTGTGTAAATTACACCAATAAAGTCAACAGGAGACATAATTTGTGCTTATTATTTAATTTTTAATAAATACTACTCTTATAAAAAAGATGTGATCTTACATTTCCAAAATTGTACTTTTTAATTACAGCATTTATTAGAATTGTGAGATATTTTATATTATTATATGACAAGTTTCTTGGAGAATAAAATAAAATATATGTAGTAAATAATATGAAAATGTGCTTTATAAAAATACAAAAAGACTTTAATTGATTTTATTGTATTTTTCTCTTATCTTCATTAACTTTTTGCAAAATTAAATAATAGCTGATACAAACAATCAAGGCACATTTTTTCCTTCATATGACATCATCACATAATTCTTAGATTAGCTTGGGTCCCTAAGATATGTTTGTAGTAAATTATTATATTATAGTCTAATTTTAAGTGGTAGTAAAGCATAAGCCAGAAGAAAATATTAAAATTACTTAACCAAAATGGACAGATGAGAAAATGCATTAAGAGAGTGAGGAAAGCAGAACAGGCTTTGACTGACAGTGTGTGCAACAATAGCTGATGTGCAGATGCTAAGAAGTAAATACAGGTATTCTCCATTTCTGCTCAAGATAAAAGGGAACAACTTAAATTTCTATACGGAGTATACAACAGAGTTATTGAGTTAATATTTAGACTACATGAGTTCCAAGAAGGTGGAATGCGATCAAGAATGGCTATAAAGTCCACTCTTTAAGAGGAGATAGAATAACTAGAAGAAGCAATAGAATATCTGGAGGAAAAGAGATTCAGTTATGACATAGAGGAGGAGGCAGAATGGTTAAAAATACCCAGGAAAGGGATTTTGTAATAACCTTTTCTGACTAAAGTAAACGGATGGGATGGTTTGACTCTTTGGAGTTTCAGCTGATTCTTTGGTTTTTGTTCTTTGTTTTAGCATACATGTTCTACACAATTCATGTTCTACACAATTCTATCCCTGGAGGAAGTGACACTAAACTGTCAATTTCTAGGACTGCAACTGAGGCTGTGAGTTTTTCCCCTCTGCTGTTTTGTATGAATGTCATTCTGGACCACGGGCTATGTATAAGCGATACCAACACATGCCATATGTATAATTAGGATACTAACTACAATGCAACTAACTACATGGTTAAATATATTCCAAATTCCAAATTAAATGAAAGTTGTTAAATTGAAAATTACATCAAAATTTTAAAAATCACATAGTACACGAGGGGAAAAGTGCATCATAGTCCATATTAACGTTTAAAACCAGAAGCCATAATTCTAGGAGCTACTTGCAAAATAAAATCAAGGTGTTGAAGAAATGTCTGAAGCATCATATGATTTTATAATAATTGCATTTAATCTCAAATATAAATATATAACATTTTAAAATAAAGAGAAACATACTATTCTTTGGCAAGGGCAAAAGAAAGGAGGAAATCAAGTAGTTTATTTGTGGGCACATTGATTCATGCAGATGCACTACTAAAAATGATTGCATAGAATCAAGAAAAAAAAGTAATTACCAGAAGCTGACATTTTGAAATAGACATACAGTTTTAAAGACTGACATCTATTGCAAATTAGAACTATTGATGGATGTATTAAATTTTATTTCAACAAAATTTTAGAGGCTAATATGCTAAAGACCTAAGAAAATAAATAGCATATTAAATTCAGAACAAGTTTTATTTTTTTAAACTTTTTTATTTTTATTTTATTTTTTTACAGCTATGAGTAGGCAGGAAAATTGTAGTTCACTCTTAATTATAGAGTTGCAAAAGCAATGCTGTAATTAGAGCTGTGAAAATTGTCTGGCGACAAATTTTCTTTGTAGTTTGAAGGAGTGAAAAGTCCTATTGATAGTATTTGATATGAGTTTCATCAAAGTACACCAAAGGGATACATTAACTTCTTAGTATTTCTCTAACACTTTGAATATGACAACTGCTAATTGTTATCATTTAAGTGTGTGACAGACATTTTTTAATATCCAGGCTTATATCTATAAAAGTTTTACCACTTTTCTTTCATAGTTGGAATTTTACATTTAGAAAATTAGAGGCATTAGCAGAACATAAATACCAACTGAACACTGGAGTCAAAGTTTTTACCCGCTAATTTTTATATCACATCAAAAGTATTCTCTGCTTGTAAACAGTAAACATCAAATGATTTGTAACAAATTATCATCTGATCCAATCTCTGACTTCAACAAAGAGTAAATCTAAACTGTGTAAAATAGACTACTTTGTAGTCTAAAAATCTTTAGGAAGTTTCATGTTAGCTTGAGCCAGTGTTAATTATTTTTATTAAGAGGATGATTGATTCCCTAATATATTATAACACTTACTGAGTCAACTTCCAAAACTCTAGAAATAAGAAAATCGATTTATTTATTTATTTCAAAATATTATGGGGGTACAAATGTTTTTGGTTACATGTATTGATTTTGTTATGCTTGAGTCAAGGTTACAACTGTGCCTATCACTCAGTGTTCATAAGAAGAAGGATTTAATTTCAATTTTAATATTATATTTCTTGACTTGGTCTTCCTGGTTTAATTAATTTAAACTTAAATATATAGAAATATATCTTGTCAATATTTCTTGTAAAAACTAGCACAGCTTATAGAAAGAAATACTGAAAGAGGGCTGGGCGTGGTGGCTCATGCTTGTATTCCTAGCACTCTGGGAGGCCGAGGCAGGTGGATCGTTTGAGCTCAGGAGTTCAAAACCAGCCTGAGCAAGAGCAAGATCCCGTCTCTAATAAAAATAGAAAGAAATTAATTGGTCAACTAAAAAAAAAAATATATATATATTATATATATATATATAAAATCAGCCGGGCATGGTGGCGCGTGCCTGTAGTCCCAGCTACTCAGGAGACTGAGCCAGAAGGATTGCTTGAGCCCAGGAGTTTGAGGTTGCTGTGAGCTAGGCTGATACCATGGCACTCTAGCTCGAGCAACAGAGTGAGACTCTGTCTCAAAAAAAAAAAAAAAAAAGAAAAAAGAAAGAAATACTGAAAGAGTAAGAAATTGGTCAAATAGATGGTAGCATGGTATTAATAATAACATTGTTTTCTTTGATTTTGTTGTTATTTTAATAGGTCGTCTGAAATAAACGTTTTAAAGCGCAGTTTAGAAAAAATATGTTGAATATACAGACATGGAATCTAAGTATGCTTATGGGAGCTTAGAGGATATTTTGTTCAATTCCCAATTCAGGTTTTGTAATTCAGTCCAGGTACATGTCCTGCAGTCTTTGGGAGTAACTTTCCTCTATGCAGGAGTATGAGAAACTATTGACCAGAAGCTCATGATGAGGTAATTAATGTGAGTGTTAATTGTGTTCTGGAATGCTAATGTTCCAGAAAATGCACTTGCTTTTTCTTTTCTATTCAATGTTGTTTAAGAAACACAAAGAAATAATGAAGACAAATTTTCTTTGTATTAAATAAAAATTAACTCATGCTCCAAAAAGGATACTAACAAACTGTCGGACTGGTCTTGTTATCCTAGGCAAAGAAATGTCTGTGTTTTTAAATAAAACATCGTTGTTTTATAGACAAAAAGGCAAACCAGAGAAAACTGGTAAAGTTTTCCTTTCAAACATACCTATTATAAAATGATTTTAAAGAGAGAGATGAAAGTAACTCTGCACTTTAACTATTTTACAAAAAAATATATGCTTTATACTGTTTACTTATATTTCATATATATATGGGCAGGAGGAGTTCTGTGGTGCAGGTAACATTATGTTCTTCTTCTGTATTTTCATTGTTTCTTTTTTTTATGGGCTTTTATTGTTCAAAGCCCTTTTCGGTCTTGTTTGACTGTTTCTTAAGAGCCTTGGTTGTTCAAAGTCCTTTTTAGTGTCATTTTTCTGCTGTTTGGGGCTGCAGGAACAATTGACTTTTCCAACCCTTGAAAGAATTTAAGCTCTGGATTCTCTCTCTGGTCAGTCCTCAATTTGCTGCAGACCAGTGAGTTTATTCCTTTACTTCATTTGCTTTCTGAAATACCTTTTTAAAAGCAGCAAGGAAAAACCAGCATACTCTCACATATCGATTCTTTCCCAGCCAGTTCTCCTAGAGCTCCACTCAGCAGAGACTTTGTAAGCCTGCCAAATTATCGTAAACTGCTGTTTTCCCAAATGTTTGCTATGATGTAAAAAGGATTTTCAGCTTTCCTGTTGGCTAAATCTGTTTCCTTCTTGCTCAGTAACTGACAGCTGAGCTAAAGTCATGACTTTTATTTATTCATTTTTAGCCTTACAACTCTAGCATGGCTTTTACACTCAAATTTCCCACATTAAAGAGCAAGGTTTGTTTGTTTTTCCTCACCCCCCACCCCCGCCCCTTCTTAGTATTTATCAATAAAAGTTAGAGAACATATTCTTAAAATTTTTTACATAACTGTTGGACGAATGGTATATAGCAACTTTTCAGAGATTTTTTTTGTTTGTCTCAAGTCTTGATGCTCAATGTTTTACCTGTTGTAGTTTAGGAATTTGTAAGATGTATATAGAGAACTCATTCTATTTTTAGACAGTTGCAATTACAGAGCTGTTTGATATTCTTAAAATATTTTAATTTACAAAAACTTTTATTTTGCCTTTCATGTTTAGTAAATTAAATTAGCCACACATATTAGTTCATGTAAAATTACTTTGAAATTATTTTAGATTTGTTTACTTAGGTGACAAGATGTATTCATGCTATGTTGGCAAGAAAATCTATATGACATTTTAAGAGAGTTAAGTCAATGGAGATCATTTTTGCAGAACTCATCCCACAGAGAAGCACATCAGGCCTTTAAAAGTAAATGCCAGCATTAGTTTACAGAACAAAAAATTTCACAGGGTGATTTATTTGTCTTCTCTTCTGTTATCACAAATAATCCATCTATAATTACTGAGTAAATTAAGCATGTAAGTACAATTAAAGAAATTTTATAATTGAGAAACAAAGATGGCTACTACATAGTGCTACTTCAAAAATGTTGCAAAATAATTTTCAAGTGCTAATCTTTCATGAAAATAAAAAATACAAATTAAAAATTGTTAGAAAGCTTTATTAACCTGTTCAACGTAGAGATACTATAACTCAACAGTAACTCAAGGCAAGTAATAATAATGAAGTGCTTATCACATAGGTCAGAAGCAGAGCTAATGCTAAGAGAAGAGAAAACACAAGGTAAATAAAGCTATTAAAAAGGAGGACAAAGAACAGAGAGAAGATTATTAAAAGAAATTAGATGTTACCCACCAAAAATTTCATAACTTTCAGCAATATTTTGGATTGAAGATAATTTTTCAAACAACTAGTTTCACTGTTGGTCCCCACGAAGCACCTTACTCTTCAGTACCCAGAGCATTGCTTTTCACCTATGTGACCATTTCCGAATCTCTGTTATCAAGAAAGCATCTTATAAAAGTCTCATATACCTTATATGCGTAAGGGCAAATGTGAACACTCAGCAATATCTACATTTCATGTTTTGTCACTAATTTTTAAATAGAATCTTCTGCTTAGATAACATTAGTGTAACCAATCTTCAAAAAGAATGCTTATAGCAGCACAATTCATAATTGCAAGGCTGTCGAAACAGCCCAAGTGCCCATCAATCCAAGAATGGATTAATAAAATGTGGTATATGTATACCATGGAGTACTATTCAGCTCTAAGAAACAACGGTGATATAGCACATCTTATATTTTCCTGGTTAGAGCTGGAACCCATACTACTAAGTGAAGTATCCCAAGAATGTAAAAACAAGCACCACATATACTCACCAGCAAACTGGTATTAACTGAGCAGCACCTAAGTGGACACATAGGTACTACAGTAATAGGGTATTGGGCAGGTGGGAGGGGGGAGGAGGGGCAGGTATATACATACATAATGAGTGAGATGTGCACCATCTGGGGGATGGTCATGCTGGAAATTCAGACTTCTGGGGGGAGGGGGGAAAAGGGCATCTATTGAAACCTTAAAATCTGTACCCCATAATATCCCAAAATAAAAAAAAAATAATTAAAAAAAAAGATTTAAAGAAGAAAAAGGGCTTTGCCTGTTAACAAATTGCATGGTAAAATCACTCTGGCTACAAAGTATATGAGATTTTATAGGCTAAATATCACATGGGAATCAAATTTCTGTTAGGTGTACATAACCTTCAATTAGCAACTTATAAAATGAAGAGAATCCCTTACGAAATAGATACAGTAAACAAAAGAAAGATATTTAAAAAAAAATAAGCAAAATTCAAATGAGCAAAATTAACTGGATCTCAAATAGGTAAGATGCAAGTAAAATATCCTGAACCTAATAACCATGTTTAAAGAAAAAAATTAGGGGAAGGATATACACTTACAAAATAGGTGTGATGCATACCACCCAGGGGTAGGACACGCTTGATGTTTTGGTAAGGCGGGGCGGCAGGGGGAGGAATGGCAGGGGCAATATATGTAACCCTAACAATATCTGTACCCCCATAACATGATAAAATAAAAGGAAAAAAAAAAAGAAAAAAATTACAAAATATATTTTTAATTTATTAGTTGTTATTTTTTATTGGTTATTTTAAAAAATATGCAACATCTAGATTTCAAGAAAGACCCACCATCCTACTAATGCAAGGCTAGAAGCAAAGAATTGTCCACTTAAAAATAGTATTTATTTTATTAGGAATCTTAAATATGAATATGCTTAAATCAAACCAAAAGACCATTCCAAACATCTGTCTTCTCCCCCTATAATGCTCAAAGAAGATGTACTAGAAATCACAGCTAATGAGCAGCCATACTATATGCATACATATTCAGAAGGGCATTCTTAGATCATGCCTTTGCTATCATCCAACTATAAAACATTTGCTATTAAATTTCCAATCTTTAATTTTTCTCATGAAGATTATAATGACTACATTATGGGTGTTTTTGAGACAGAAAAATATACAACTTAATGCTATCCCTACCACATAGCAAGGAATGTGTAACCAAAGTCATAGAAAGTGGAAGTCATAAGGAAGTCATAAGTTGAAAACAACTTTATTCTCTGTTCATAGCAACCCAAACTATCTTGACTTTTGGGTGAAATCTAGGGAAGACTTGTGCCTTTTCTAGTCATTTTCAAATAGTGAAAAAAAAAAAAAATCCCCTCCAGAAATTTCAAGGTGCAAAGTATTCTCAATTCCTTAATTAAATGTACGTTCCACATAATAGTCAAACTACCAGATATATTCTCCAGCAAACTGGTATTAACTGAGTAGCACCTAAGTGGACACATAGGTACTACAGTAATAGGGTATTGGGCAGGTGGGGGGGGGAGGGGGGCGGGTATATACATACATAATGAGTGAGATGTGCACCATCTGGGGGATGGTCATGATGGAGACTCAGACTTTTGGGGGGAGGGGGGGAAATGGGCATTTATTGAAACCTTAAAATCTGTACCCCCATAATATGCCAAAATAAAAAAAAATAAGTTTTATTTAAAATTGGAATCTTCCTCTAGCTCAGACTTGCTTAAGCCAGAAATTTGAAACTGAAACATGGAAACAGGAGTGGAGGGGAGGACACATTAGGTTTCTTCTCTTTCTAGTCTGTCAGCCCCTCTCTAACCTTCCATAACTATTATTTCTCAATCCTCCATTGGCCAAAGTGGAAAAAAAGGGATAGAATGAAAGAGTCATAAAAGGTCTCATTTTCTGTGATTAGCTGAGACATACCCCAGGTTTGGCAGGTATTTATGGGACACGCTGCATGGTTTAAAAGTGTCTCTCACTCCTGCCCTCACTCTCACCTTCCCTGCCTCTCTTCATCCAGGTATTCAGATACCTGGCCTATAGGAATCACCAATATTTCACTTCCTGTTGATGCGCGAGCAGTTACTTCCTTCCACAGTCCTTCACTCTGCTACCATAGGCCTCTTATCCTTTAGCGTTTTGATTGAGGTAGACATATGTCTGCTATTAATATACCTCCCCTCCCCAAGCTCCTGTGAATATTTATAAAGCCCTCTAAATGAGCCCCCCCATCATTGTGCCTGAGCTTAGGAGGAATCACACTAAAAACTCTCTCCATTAAAAATCCTTCCTTAATATCTCACATCTCTCATGATATTTCCAAATTCTTTTATAGACTGGAGTAGGGTAGTTAGTGATATGTTACAAAATTAGTTGTATAGAACAGATTAGATAATCTAGTCTTACTTTGCAGTAAGAGAGTATATTTTAGTTATCACTGCAATCTAACAAATTACCCCAAAAGCTTAGTAGTAGCAGCAACTTCTTAATAAAAATGTATACTCTCAACTATCAAAAATAGTTTAAAAAACTCAAGAAGAGAAAAATATTTTTTTATATTTACCCACATATCTACCAATTTTGATGGTCTTCCTTTGTTCCTGATTTCTAAATTCCTTTCTCTTATTATATCCTTTCTCCCTAAACAACTAACATTGGCAATTCATTTAGAGTACACACATACTTCGAGCAGGCACTAAATTACAAAATAAATAGTAATATATTCTTTGAAAATTCACCACTGTTTTACAATATTTTAAATCTGGGCAATAGTTATTCAAAGAGATCATTATGTGATCCAGAGCTTTTCATATGACTAAAGAGATTACATTTTAATCACACTTTCAAGACCATTTCAAATTGAAAATACCTTGAATATGTTTAGGAACATGTTGATTTTTAAGGCAAATATGTTCATTTAAAAATAAATATGAATCTCATATATATATTATTTAAAAAAATAACAAGTAACTAAACCACTCCATTCAAATCCAAGAAGGTTGTTTTGTGAATATCAACAAATTGATTCTGAAGTTTCTGAGAGAGAAATGACCCAGAAGAGCCAACACAATATGGAAGGATAAGAACAAAGTTGGAGAACTAATGCTACCCAAATTCAAGACTTAATGTAAAGTTATAGGAATCAAGACAATGTGGTATTAGTCAAAGAACAGACAAATAGATTAAAGGAAAGAACAAAAAGCTCAGAAATAGCCAACATAACTATAGTCATTTGATCTTGGGGACAAAGAATTAAAGACAATACAATGCTGCTGGAACAACTGGGCATCCACATGCAAACAACTGATTCTGAGCCCAGACCTACACGTCACAAAAATTAACTCAAATGGATCATAGACCTAAATGTAAAATTCAAACTCCTGGAAGATAGCCTAGGAGAAAATCTAGATGTCCTTGGATATGGTGATATTTTTTAGGTACAATACTGAAGTGGCAATTTATGAAAGAAAAAAATTGATAAATTGGACTTCATTAAAATTAAACACTTCTCCTTTGTGAAAGACACTGTCAAGAGGATGACAATGTAAATGTCTGATGAAGGGCAGATTTTAGCAAAAAGAGTATCTTGGGGACCACCAAGACAAATTGAGTATTATCTAGAAGAAGGTCAGTTGCTACTCAGATCCAGATGACGTTTGTCATTTAGAAGTCAGGGCTAAATATTTCTGAATCTTCTGAAAATGTTAAAAGAAGAACCAAATCCATATTTTTCATGTAAAGTTTTTCCATTTTTTTAAAACTTGGAAACGAACTTAATTTAAGACTATAGTACCATTATATCAAAATACCCATGTGTGCTCTGGGCACTGTCTAGATCTTGGGCAATCCATTTGCAACCTTTGATATAGATTCTCATCAATTAACAAGACCAAAAAATTTCCCCAAAGTCAACCTATATTGGAGGAAAAACCAACAGTACAAAAGAGAGTCCTTAACAACTAAACACTAAGAAAAAATAATTAATATAATAAATAGAAGTAAAATGTAAACAAATTACATGTGAGAGGATGTGTTATACTTTTAAATAAAAGTCTTCTATCAAATAGAAATGATCATATTTTAAAACATTTAAAACAATATGAAAAATTATATATAGACACACTCATATATAAAATAATTATGAGATCTACTTCTCTCAGTTTACTTGAATGACATTTGGAAAAATAAAAATTAGTGGTTTGGCTATTGGGAAGAACTCAGTAATAATTTTGCAAGAATAAGAATAAGAGATCGTAATGTTCACTTTTATGCCTTCTAATCAATTTCCTTAAAGAATTTGTCTAAAGAAATATGTGTATCAAGCTGTCATCTCTTGATAAACAGTCTATAGCAAGCTTATAACAGCAACTTAGAATCTTTCTGAATTTGAATTATTAATACTAGTTATATTTTTTCCTTAGATATTAAACTTATAATTTTTTTAAATCACTCAACAGTGACTTTAAAGCAAAACTTTAGTGATAGAATTCTAGATCTTTCTTAATGCTCTTTGATTATTTCCCCTTCCAATTGAAAACTTAGCCTATTAGTTTAGGATTTATCCCTTTTGGGATGACCAGCTATTTCATTTTGTCTCAATTGTACTCTATCCAAAACAAAGCCTTTTTCTTTTCTACCTTTTTCTAACATAAAGGCAAAGTACAACTAAGCATTTTCTAAAAAGGAAGCAGAATTCTTGAAAATTAAAAGCATGGTTGCTGAAAGTGCAAGAAAAAAGAAAAATAAAGTCAATAGATGATCTGAATAATTAAAAGGATAGTGTTGGAAAAAAAGCAGAAAAGCATCTGAAAGTACCACATATTTGTCACAGACATTCATGATGGAGAGACAATTGAGGGCAAGGAAGTGATATTCTAAAACAAACAAACAAATGAACAAAATAAGGAACACTTTCATGGGCTGAAAACTCAAGTTAAATGTCAACATTGAAAAGTCTGAACAATGCAAAGCTAAATTAATAAAACCATACTCACATTTAAACACACTTGATAAAATTTCAAAACTTGAGGTTAGGGAACAACTGGATATCTTTTAAAGTAAAAAAAGAAAACTAAATAAAACCAGGGTACATATGAAAGTAAATATGTTGTAGAATTATTTGTATAAGAATGGAAAATAGAAGATGGGGCCAAATAGAATCACTTTTGAATATTTGATGACTGAGGCATTTCCTAATATGAGCCTTTTGTGAGAGAAATTACTTGAGTGTATGTTCCAGAAAAATAAGATATATATCTATAAATGAAAAAGATAAAGAATACAACTAATTGTTAAAAACTTATAGTTTGGTTTAAATAACTGCTAAATTGTAATTCTATAATTTACATATGTATATACACACACACATATATATACACACGCACATATATATATGCAAAAAATTCTTAGAAAAGGAGAGTTAAACTATTAAAGTATGATAAAGCATGAACCTGAAATTTAACATTTTACAAAACTCCACAAAGTCAGGAATGAGAACAAAGGAAAGAAGACCTAATATCTCATATCAGGGGGATGAAATCAAATTATAATAAATAATTTTCAATACTTTAAAAAATACATGCTGGTTTTGGTACTGTCTAGAATTATGGAGCTAGAATGACTAATATATATTCCTAGTGAAACTAACAAACAAAAATGGAATGAGTAAATTCAATTAATGAAATGAGGGGAAAAGAGAAATGATAATGCAGCTTGATGAATAAGAAATAGACAAAATATGACTATATAGAATATCATTTAAATGTGAATGAACTTGTTAATAGCGGCAGAATTTCTGGTTTGTAGATAATCTTTTATTTCAAATCTAGACATATGCCCTTTAACATTCCCCAACTGACCAAAATACAAATGGCCAAAGTATTCTCTGTTAGTTACATTTTTAATTCTTCTAATTAGCAATTGAGAACGATTGTACTTTATGTTACAATCTGATGTCAGGCCTCTGTGTTTAAATCTTGTCTATAACTTGCTAGCTGCTTAGTATTAAACATGAAGATCCAGTTGAAATGCATGATAACACAGAAAGATACAAAGTATTTAACACAGAGACAGTTAGGAAGCTGTAATAGATCAGTGACCATTCTAAAAATTGAAAGAGAATTTATTCCTATAAAAATCCTTTAACCAGGTAACTGTTCATATGACCAAACCTAAAGCTTTAGAAATAGAAATTTTCTATGTTATTTAAACCATTATGTAGCCTGATAATTCTACAATGCTGTATAACCAAAATAAAACAGAAAAACAGATCAATAAATCTTAGTAATATAAATTAAAATGTCCAATATAAATATTAGAAATCAAAGGGAACTGTATAAGAAAAGAAAATTTATCATTTTACCAAGAATGATATAACTCATGAATATAAAGTTATCCAATAGTGAAATACAATTAACTACTTGGCAGTCCAGTGTATACTATTTATAATATCATCTGTCTAATTATCTCAGGAGGTACTAAGGATGTATTTAAAATATTAAGTAGCCAACAAACATGAAAAAATGCTCAAAGTCACTAATCATCAAGGAAGTGCAAATTAGATATCACCTTACTCCAGGCAGAATGACATTTATTAAAAAGTCCAAAAACAACAGATGCTGGTGTCGCTGCAGAGAGAAAGGAATGCTTATACATTGTTGATGGGACTGAAAATTACTACAACCTCTATGGAAAAACAGTATGAGATTCCTCAAAGAACTAAAAGTCAACCTACTTTTGATCCAGTAATCCCACTACTGGGTAATTCAAAGGAAAAGAAGTCATCTGAGGCACTCAAATGTTTATCACAGCACATTTCACAATTGTAAATATGTAGAATCAACCCAAGTGCCCATCAATTCATGAATGGATTAACGCAATGTGGTATACATATGCCATTGAGTACTACTCAGCCATAAAAAATTACTTAATGACTTTTGCAACAATTCAGATGGAACTGGAGACCATTATCCTAAGTGAATTATTCAAGAATGGAAAAGCAAACACCATGGGTACTCATTATTAAATTGGAACTAACCAATGAGCACACATGTGTATACGGGAAGTACAACTCAATGGAAATCAAGCCGGGGGGGAGGAGGGAAACAGGAGATGGGTGAAAACCTACCTAATGGATACAGCGAACCATATCTGGATGATGGGCACTCTTATAACCATGACTCAAGCATTATAAAAATGATTCATGTAACCAAAATTATGTGTAGCCTATAATATTTTGAAATAAAAAAAAACATTTAGCACACTAAGATAGAAAAAGAATTCCTACTTTGATAAACTATATCTTGTAAAATAAAAGCATTATACTTTATTATAAAACATAAAAACCACTTCATTAACACAAAACCACAATGACCACCACTACTAATTACCTTTGTACAGAAAACCATAATGAAATAAGTCACACACACACACACACACAAATGTGGAAAAGAAAGTGAAAATTCTCATTATATGAAAATCATGTAATTATATTCCTAGAAAAAATTATTTACAATATCGCCCAGATGGTGCACATCGCATTCATTATCTTTGTATATGCCTATCCCCTCCTCACCCTCCCATCTGCCCTACACCCGATAAATGTTATTCCTATATGTCCACTTAGGTGTTGATCCGGTAATACCAATTTGCTGGTGAGTACATGTGGTGCTTGTTTGTCCATTCTTGGGGTGCTTCACTTAGTAGAATGAGTTCCAGCTCTGTCCAGGAAAATACTATAGGTGCTATATCACCATTGTTTCTTAGAGCTGAATAGTACTCCATGGTATACAAACACCACATTTTATTAATCCACTCATGTATTGATGGGCACGTGGACTGTTTCCATATCTTTGCAATTGTGAATTGTGCTGCTATAAACATTCGAGTGCAGGTGTCTTTTTTATAGTGTCTTTTGTTCTTTTGGGTAGATGCCCAGTAATGGGATTGCTGGATCAAATGGTAGTTCTACTTGTATCGCTTTAAGGTATCTCCATATTGCTTTCCACAGAGGTTGGCCTAGTTTGCAGTTCCACCAGCAATGTAGGACTGTTCCTATCTCTCTGCATCCACGCAAACATTTATTGTTTTGAGACTTTTTAATAAAGGCCATTCTCACCGGAGATAAGTGATATCTCATTGTGGCTTTGATTGGCATTTCCCTGATGATTAAAGAGGTTGAGA
Source organism: Microcebus murinus (assembly GCF_040939455.1). NCBI lineage: Eukaryota > Metazoa > Chordata > Mammalia > Primates > Cheirogaleidae > Microcebus > Microcebus murinus. Next base: position 35,912,403 of record NC_134111.1, read on the forward strand.
ATTTCTTCATGTTTGTTGGCCATTATTCTGTCTTCTTTTGGAAAGTTTCTGTTCATGTCCTTTGCCCACTTTTTGATAGGGCTGTTTTATTTTTCCTTGCTGATTTTCCTGAGTTCTAAATAGATTCTAGTTATCAGCCCTTTATCGGATGTGTAGCTTGTGAAGATTTTCTTCCATTCTGTAGGTTGTCTGTTTGCTCTCGTGACAGTTTCTTTGCATGTGCAGAAGCTTTGTAATTTGATCAGGTCCCAGTTATTTATTTTTGTTGCTGCTGTGATTGCTTTTGGGGTCTTCTTCATAAATTCTTTGCCTAGGCCAATGTCTAGGAAAGTATTACCAATGTTTTCTTCTAGAATTCTAATAGTTTCACACCTTAAGTTTAAGTCTGTTACTCAACGTGAGTTGATTTTTGTGAGAGGGAAGAGGTGTGGATCCTGTTTCAGTCCTCTACATGTGGTTATCCAGTTTTCCCAGCACCATTTATTGAACAGACATTCTTTTCCCCAGTGTATGTTTTTGTCTGCTTTGTCAAAGATTGGATGGCTATATGAGGATGGTTTTATATCTGGTTTCTCTGTTGTGTTCCACTGGTCAATATCCCTGTTCTTGTGCCAATTCCAAGATGTTTTAATGACTATAGCCTTGTAGTATAGTTTGAAGTCTGATAAATTGATACCTCCCATTTTGTTTTTATTGCCTAGGATTGCTTTTGCTATATGGGGTCTTCTCTGGTTCCAAATGAAGCATAAATTATTTTTTCTGTATCTGTGAAAAATGACAATGCTATTTTAATAGGGATTGCATTGACTCTGTAGATCACTTTGGGTAGTGTAGACATTTTAACAATGTTGATTCTGCTGCCCCACGAGCATGGATGGTCTTCCACCTATTTGTGTCCTCTGCTATTAAAGCTCTGACTCCAGGGAGGAAGGTGAGGAAAAGCAACACATATAATCTAAACATTTGTACCCCCATAATATGCTGAAATTAAAAAAAATGCAGCCATGAATGGATTTGTGGATTTTTTGAAGTTGGAAAATCATTTGAAGCTTTACAGAGGGGATTAGTTTTCGAGCAACTCTCTCATTGTAACATTCAAATCTATGGAACTATAACTAGAAATATTTTATATTTAGAATGCTAATAAATTGCTCTGAGATTCATGATGTTAATTTTATAAAATCAGACCATAGGATGGCCTTTTTTAAATTTTTTAAAAAATAACTGTATTTTTTTACAAAGTTATGTTTTTAAAACTTTGGGTGCTTTGTGAAAAGTGATTTGCTTGTAACACATTCAAGGTTAAATTGAGTATTTTACAAAAGAAACACATAAAAGAATGCACTACTTGTAATAGACTCAAACTGGAAACGACCCTAATGGCCTTCAACAATAGAATGGATAAATTAACACAATAGGATAATAAGAGGGCTGTCCGGAATGTATCCAGCCATTGTTAATATAATGAGAACAGTTTGCGGGACATCAATGTAACTTGGCAGCCAAGGAGAGTGAACTGGAATGCCCCTGCGTGAACAGTGATGACTTCACTGTACTAGTTAGTGGGGCGTTCTCACTGACTAGTCTCACTGAGCAAGCATGTGTACTGTGTGGCTATTGCATTCAAAATGACTGAGCAAGTAGAGCAACAAATCTGTGTCAGATTTTGCCTTAAGCTTGAACATTACTCTGTAGAAACTATTCAGGTGACTCAGAAGGCTTTGGGGGACCATGCAATGGGTGCAGCACAAATAAAAGTGGGGCACAAATGCTTCAAAGATGGTCAAGAATCTGTTGAAAGTGATCCACATTCTGGAAGGCCTGCAACAACAGAACACCTGAGAATGCTGAACGTGTACAGGATAGGTTAAGAGATGCTGGGAGAACTATGTGAGGTCCCAAGGTGCCTACTTTGAAAGGGAATGAGGCATCGTTGTCTTATGTACAGTGTTTTTTGTATCTCCTGTCTTCTTCAGTAAATGTCTCCATTTTTCATATTACATGTCTCGATATTTTCTGGGCAGCCCTCATATGCCACAATGAAAGTGAAAGCACTGCTATTACACATAACAATATGGATGTATTTCACAAGCAGTGCTGAGTGATAAAAACTAGACACTAAAGAGCACATTCTAGATAACTTTATTAGGGTTCAAAAGTAAGGAACATTACTCCATAGTATTAGAAGTTAGAACAATGGTTACTCTTGCAGGGGCTAGTTACTAAACTGGGTTACAAGGGACTTCTGGGGTATATTCTCTTTTTTGATCTGGATACTGGTTACAAGAATTGTGTAAATTCATCAAGCTGTAAACCTGATTTGTGCTTTTCTGTTTGTATGTTATACTTTAATTAAAATTACCTGAAGCAAAAAAATATTTTTTTTTTACAACAAATAAGAGCATTTGGGGACTTGGTTAGTTTAAATATGAATAAAAGTGTCACCTTATTCACTAGCAAAACTTGGGTAAAAAAATTATAATAGGAAAAAGAATATCATTCATAAATTCACAAAATCTATAAATACATAAGAATAAATTTGAAAATATATATGTAAATATTTTGTGAAACTATTTATAATAGTTGGGGGCATAAGGTAGCTGCATGAGAAACACCAATATGGTAGAAAGGTCCGTTCTTTAATGTAAGCTAAAAATGAACCCTCAAGCAAAACTTCAAAGTTCATCATGAGGGCTAAAACTGCAAGAATAACCACTAAAATTTTGAAAAAAAAATAGCAATAGAGAAATTTTTCATTTTTATATTAAAACATATTACAAAACTACCATGTATCAAAATACATAGACAACAATGGACTAGAAAAAAAATGAAGAAAAAAAAAGCTTATCTTTCAATGTGAGTATTCTATGTTATTAAGACAAAATTTCAAGGCAGTGGAGGAATGTGCATTTTGATCATGGTTGTGTGTGTTTGTGTGTGTGTGGTGTATACAAATTCATGTGTATATTCATTATATATCTATCTATCTACATATATCTCTGTCTATACCTGTGTCTACCTTTACATATTTTTTCTTTTCAGCCTTGTTTATGATAGTGAAAAAAATTTAAAACAAAGTTATTAAGTATTAGTTAAATAAATGATCTAATCCCCATAATGAAAAACTGTTAAAACTTTAAAAATATTATAAATCTTTATGCGCTTACATTGTTAAATAAAAAGAGCAAGTCAAAGACAAGTATATATAACGCATCATTTATACCAATACAGAATCATGTCGGTGTTTATTAATTCGCTTATAAAATGTCATTCTATTTATGTGGGGAAAAGCAAAAAATATATACGAGAGCAAAGGTATATATTTGTATATACATGTGTGTGTATGTTATATTTATATAGAATGTATTTATATGTGTATGTAGGTTACATAAGTAAAGAGGTAAATCTTGGATTTCTATGCATGTGAGAGGAGAGGAAGATGGGTGTTCATTTTTTTGCTGTATAAATTTCTGCATTGTTGAAATATTTTACAATTAGCATGCATTCCTATAAAAATTTTCATAGTACAAAAACTTAAGAAATATTATAAACAATATCCTAATTTATGGAGTTAGCAAGTAATTGTTAGCTCTCCTCTACTTGGTTTAAACTTTTAAAAAAAATATTGTTAACTTGACATGTTGCTTTCCTCTTAGGATCTTCCTTGCAAAGAAGATTATATGAGCATTGCATTTACTCATCTAAATTATGAAAGCAGATTCTTATGAAATTCTTGTAGAATTAATCTATTGTCATCTTGTCATGTCTTTGCGATTAATGTGGACCTCTGGCCTCTGCAGCCACCACATCACTAAAAATTGTAACTAGTGGAGTAGAGGCAGGCTTAACTGTCTTTATTTTAATTTTACTTCTGAACTTTTATCGTTGTCTCTCATCATGTCAAAGCAGGTGGAATGAATAACAGCTTCCATCTGTGACATTCAGTGGTTTGTGAAATTCTAAGGCTGATTTAGAGAGATGCTATTGGCCTACATCCCATATGTTATTGTGTGGTTCACAATAATAACACTCATTTATCATTTTTTATTCCCATACAAGATTTAATCTTATAATATCATACTGCTGTTGTGCCATACGGACAATATAATTATGCACATTTCCATTTTTAATTCCAACTTGCAAATGTGAATATTCTAAATTGTATACTCTTCTAAATTGTATGTATATTTCAAATATTAGTAAAACCACACTTAAGGCGAATTTAATATTGATAGCCTACCCCTATATTAGTGACATTTCATATGGGACTATTTGAATAAAGCTGGCATGTTTTTGCTTCAGAGAGACCAACAACAGTTAGTAAATTGATTGATCAATTTCTGGTTCCTGGCATTCTGATCCATGAAGTGAGCACAGGATGATTATCATGTGACTCTCCTGAGCACTAAGAACAGTACTCATCGATGCATCATTTCGGTTGGCAGAGAATATTAAGTAGTATAGAAAATACACAAAAGTCAGTTCATTGTAGATCCACGGAGAGGAATAAACTCTAAATTCTTATCAGGGAATTATTATAATAAAGAGGAAAGCAACTATATATCTGTGTCCCTGAATAACCATGATCTGCTCTTCTTGATTTAAATAACACCTGATTATTATGGTTTAAATCGCCTCCTCCCTGCTTCCCTGCTGACTCATGCACACATATACTGATAGATGAACCTCAAGACATAATTCATGCAGGCTTTTGTGTGCTTGATAATGCCTACTGACATACTGATCTAAGTAGGTCATATTAGAGTGGATATCGCAAGACCCATTGTTTCCTCTTTTAGCATCTTTTAAATTAATTCTATCTTTGGTTTTCACAGGTCATAAGGCATACAAAATGCCCTGTGGATCCTACAGAGCCTTGGGAAACCGGTCTCTTGTATTTTTTCACTAGATTTTTCTTTAATGGCTTTTATATCTGGGTTTGTAAAATGTTCCCATCCAATCTTTTGCTTTAAACAAGTATTTTTCAAATTTATCATGTAACCACATTGGTACTATCCCTCACACAGAGAAAAAAAATGAATCAAACATTGCAATGAGAAAAACTGTGGCTTTAAAAATTCTGTTAATAGCCGGGCATGGTGGTGCATGCCTATAGTCCCAGCTACTCAGGAGGGTGAGGTAGAAGAATCTCTTGAGCCCAGGAGTTTGAGGTTGCTGTGAGCTAGGCTGACGCCATGGCACTTCAGCCAGGGCAACAGAGTGAAACTCGGTCTCCAAAATAAAACAAAATAAAATAAAAAAATAAAAATTCTGTTAAATTGCTTTCTTCACCTAAAGTTCGTATAGTTAAAACTTCCTAATTGTCATCCCGTTTCTCTTATAAATTGATCCATATTTTTGTTATTTTTTAATTTGATTCTCATTTTACTATCCTGATTAGTACACTAAAATTAATTTTCCTATTACCCAATTGTTATCTTGGTCATATCTTTCCTATATTTAGGAATATGTATCTGAAACCTAAATTTTATAAAATGTCTTTCTTCTATGTGTGAAAGGGATACAACTTCTATTTTTCTAATTCACGAGAAGTACATATTAAGATTAATGAATACCCCTATTATCTTATACCCTGAGTGCCCCTAGTATCTTGAATGTTCGTGCGTGTGTGTGTGTGTATGTAGGTGTGTGTATGTGTGTGTCTGTATGTGTGTCTATGGGGGTATATGTGTGGTTGTATTAACCTATTTCTAAGGAGACTTTGAGTAATCCACACAACAAAACACATTGTGAGAAAAAGAAAATTAATGGATTAACCAAAATGGAATACATTTATAGCAAACAGAAGGAATAAATATTTCTAAACACTTGTGATAAATTGATAGCTACAACATGGCACTGAAATTTATTCTTAGTTTTCTTGAAATAAAAGAAAAGGGAAAGCATATTGGATTGTAACCTTTCATTTGAAAGCATATGTATACATCTACGAAGACAAAATATATCTGGATCAAAACCCAAGGGAAAACAATATCTATTCAACAAGCATGTGTTGAGAGTCTTTGGTTAAGAATTATGTATAACAAAATTACAGATCTGCTTTCAAAATTAAGACACATCAGGAAGGTCTAACATTACTACAAAAAAATATACATTTAAAAATCATAAGTTCCCCTGCAGAAAATGAAAAATTTTGGTAATCTTGATCTAACCTACTGTATACCAATGTCAGGATTAAAAATAAGAAGAAAAACAAAACAATTAACAAATGATTGCAAAAATGGAGATAAAAGATACTTCAATTCCGGAGAACTCATCCCAAAATAGTAGAAAACGTATGCAACTATGGTAGTCAGAACAAAAATTTTAAATGTTTGACCTGCATTTGATCATTACACATTCCATATATCAATTAAAATATGACATGTACCCCCAAAATATGTCCAACTGTGATATACCAATAAAAATTAAAAAACAAAAAAATAATTTTAAGCTTCTAAACTATATAATCTACCAGACAAATAGTATCACATTGGGTGCCATATAAAAAAAGAATCATTATTTTTTTTCCAACTGGATACGTGTTTTTTTTTCCCCAGAATATTACAGGGTTTTATAAACACTTTGGTTACATAAATTGCCTTTGCACCACCAGAGTCGGAGCTACAAGCGTGCCCATCCCCCAGACAGTGGGCACCGCACCTGTTAGGTGTGAGTTTACCCATTCCCTCCTCCCCCCTCCCACCTGCCCCACACCCGATGTATATTTAAAATAAAGAATTTTCACACAGAATGTTTCTATACTTGTAGATTACATTAATGAGTTAGTTAAAAGCAAGTCTTGCTAACATTTGAACATTTAGAAATAAGAAAAAAATTTAGAAAGTGTATATTAAGATCATTTTGTTTCACATCCTGAGAATAAAAAGTTGTTCTCTCCTCAAAATATTACTCAACTATTACAATCATCCTTAATTTCCCTCTTCAGATTAAGGATCACTTTCTTTTTAAACTTCTCCCCAAACTGGCCCACTGTCACTGATATGTTCTCATAAAACCCTATATATTTCTCTGGTAGCACTTCTTTTATTTGTGCTATTACATGTTTTGGAACTGGCTTCCTTGTTTAGCTCCAAATCATGCTTGTCATGTGGGCCTTCATACATGCAACATTAAATGCAGACACAGAATGAGTGAATGAATGAATGAATGAATTTGTAAAGAAAAGAAAACTATACTAAGCCCAAGTGTTTAGAATAATTATAAAAGTATTAATAACTATGTAAATCTCCTATGTGAAAAACTATATGCAATGATCCAATGACAGAGGAAAGTGCTAAATAATTCTTATTAAAAGCATTTTGAAATCGTTAGTGTCAAATAAATCAATTTTGCTATAGGTTATGGGAGATTTTTTACATCAAAAACCAGTAGGTATTTGGATTTCACAGTCTAAAGGCAATTTAGAAATATTTCAACTAGAGTTTTAGAGACTAATGTGGACAGATTAGTAGATACAGGAGGAAATCTTGTAAATCAGAAGATTCTATATTAATTAGTAGTTTTCTAACATGTACACTTTGTACTTTGAACATAAAACTTTTATGCCTAGTACATTTATTACTAGGCAATATGATGATTCAGTTCTTGGCTGCAAAAGGAGAGTCATTAAAATAATTTAATTGAACGTTGGGGAGAAGAGATAAGAATTTTTCTATTTTATTCAGAGACAACTATCATGTACCTCACACTGAAATGCCTATTTTTAATTTTTCATAAATATGTGAAAAGTTGAATTTTTCCCAACATGAAAAATTCTGTACTCTGTATTAGATTATATTTTTTAATGTGAAGTGAGATTAAATTTAAGACATACATTAGCAATACTGTATTTTTACGTATTTGGAGTGTCAATAAATAGTCATCATTAAATGGATGAAACGTAGTCAAGTTACTAGTTAAAAGAGAGGTTTTTTAAATTCTGTGTTGATAGATATAACAAAATCAAAGTATTTTTCTCAATATTCAATTTCATTCATCACATCTATTTATTTAGATCACTGTCTAAAAATACAAACACATTACAGATTAGCCATTAGCACATATTAACCAGCCTTATTAATCATATTAACTAGCTACTGACAAAAGTGAGAATCCTTTGGAAATAAGAAAATTACTAAGCACCTAATTTTTGCTCTATGTAATACTGATTGATTAATGACTCAGAAAAGTCTTTTATTTTGTGTTCTGTTACTTTATATATCAGATCCCAATTATTTCTTTTGGCTTTCCAATGCTTACTCCCTCTGCTACCCCACAACCCCATTGCTTTCCATTCCTTTAATCATGCTTCCTAAAATACTTTTCTTCACTGATATAAAAGACTTATTTTAATGTACATCTCCTTTATTATGGCTTCAGTTACTTCTTGCTTAAATAACCGTTGTTTTCCTGGCTACATTGTGAGTTCTTAGGAAATATCGATCACTCATTATATATTTTAATTTATACCCTGTGAACACAACCTGGCTATGTATCCATATGCAGAAGAATATTTTTTGTCAAACTGAAGGAAGAGGATAGTTTGGGGAAATGTCTGGGACACAGAGTACTATAATGGGCCAGTGGCAGCTTAGTAGCATGAGGTATTTTGAGAGTGAGATTAAATGAGTGTAAAAAGCAACAAAGAATCAATATCTTAGTTTAAATTTTTTTAAGTAACACAGAGGAAACTAATAGATTAACTTATAAACCTTAATCATTAAGGGTAATAATATTGATAAGCATTATTCTAAATTTAATAGTTTTATCTTTTACTTTATTGAAAACTAAATAGAAAACTGTGTTGTTTTACCTCTCCCCCTTTTCATCACTTTTCTCACTATAATATGAACTAAAGACAGTAGGATTTTGAGTTCTTCTAATCTATTTTCTTGCACTTTTGAAGATCAAGCACCTAAAACTATCCAGGAAAGATGTATCGTGGATTATAAAGTAAGTGATAAAAAAACTAATGGCTATACTAAAATATATAATATTATTAACATTATTAGTTGAGGAATGAAAGTTTATATTATTATCATTACACATTTCATGTTGCACATCCGGAAGACAGAAAGCATCCTCTATGATTAGAAATATTGGTATTATTTACACTAATCACAATGGAGAAATCTGGTAGATATCACATCAGCAAAGTGATTAAGGTTAACATCAAAATGAGTCCCATTGATAGCAGGTATCCCCTGGTGAGATGTGATGAAAAGGGCACTTCATCTCTAAGATATTCTTCCCTAAATCTATAACCCCAGGCCAAATAGGAGAAGTGCTTTATTAGAGAAAAGTGATACAACTTCACAGAAAGCCAGGTAGTTCTTGTGCATAGAGCTGATTTTTCTAAACTTTTTTTCTTATTCAGTATGTATTAATCTTTACTGCAAGAACAGTTTCTAAACATTTAAATACTCTTGGATGCAACATGTTAAACACAAAGGAACAAATAGCTGTTCTGATTAAGAATTATCAGAAATCTAAATAAAATAAGAGCTATTTTTAAAAATAATCAGATACTGAAGCAAATTACCATAAAAATATAAGGATTTAGCAAAATATTTATTCACATGCTCATGTATCATCCATTCAACATCACCTAAATTTTAAAATTAGCTTTTTCCTATCTATAAAAATTCTGCTGGGATTTAAATTGGAGTTGTATTAAATCTACAGATCAAAATAATGAGTCTTACAAACCTTGATTACATTATATCTCTTCCTGTATTTCAGACTTCTTTCATGTTTTTCATCAATGTATTATAATTTTCAACTTATGATTTTCATGTATTCTGTTGTTATTACAGGTTAATATTTTCCCTTTTTGGTACTTTGAAATGTATAGTTTATTTTTTTAATTTGAAATTTCAATCTTTATCATTAATATGCAAAAGTGCAATTGATTTTGGTGCCAGTGTCCTGTGCTCTTCCTAAATTCACTATAATTTCTGGGAATTTTTGTGGAGATTATTTGGGATTTTCAGTGTAAACAATGTTGAAATCTTTGAATAAAACAGTTTTAATTCTTTCCTTCTGTGGTTCATAATTGTTTTTCTCACCTTGTGGTACTGACTGAAACTTCCAATAAAATTTGAATTAGAGTAGTAATAGAGTACATCCTTCTCTTGTTCGAGAACTCAACATGAAAGCGTCCATTCCTTCACCATTAAATAACATGGTAACTGTAAGTTTTTTATAAAGAAGTCTTTTATCAGATTAAGAAAAGTCATTTCTCTTTATAGTTAGTTGAGAGTGGTTGCTGGGAATGAATATTAGTTTTTGTTTTATTTTATTACTATGGTATAATGCAACAATTGACTTTTTTATTATTATTTATTTCAGCATATTATGGGGGTACAAATTTTAAGGTTTCAAATAATGCCCTTGCCCCCTCCCCCCACAAGTCTGAGTTTCCAGTGTGACCATCCCCCAAATGGTGCACACCTCACTCATTATGTATGTATATACTTGCCCCCCTCCCCAATACCCAATTGGGGATGCCCAATACCTGCCCAATACCAATTACTGTGGTTCCTATGTGTCCACTTAGGTGCTGTTCAGTTAATACCAGTTTGCTGGTGAGTATATGTGGTGCTTGTTTTTCCATTCTTGGGATACTTCACTTAGTAGTATGGGTTCCAGCTCTATCCAGGAAAATACAAGATGTGCTATATCATCATTGTTTCTTAGAGCTCCATGGTATACATGTACCACATTGTATTAATCCACTCATGAATTGATGGGCACTTGGGTTGTTTTCACAGCTTTGCAATTATGAACCGTGCTGCTATAAACATTCGAGTGCAGGTGTCTTTTCTGTAGAGTGTCATTGGATCTTTTGGATAGATGCCCAGTAATGGGATTGCTGGATCAAATGGTAGATCCACTTGTATAGCTTTAAGGTATGCCCATATTGCTTTCCAAAGAGGTTGAACTAGTTTGCAGTCCCACCAGCAGTGTAGGAGTGTTCCTATCTCTCTGCATCCATGCCAGCATTTATTGTTTGGGAACTTTTTGATAAAGGCCATTCTCATTAGAGTTAAGTGATATCTCATTGTGGTTTTGATTTGCATTTCCCTGATGATTAGAGATGTCGAGCATTTTTTCATATGTTTGTTAGCCATTCTTCTGTCTTTTTTAGAAAAGTTTCTGTTCATGTCCTTTGCCCATTTCTTGATAGGGTTGTTTGATTTTTTTCTTGCTGATTTTCATGAGTTCTAAGTAGATTCTAGTTATCAGCCCTTTAACAATTGATTTTTGAATATTGAATTAGTACTGCATTCCTGGGATAAACTTCACTTGGTCAAGATGTATTTTTATATTTATATATTGTTGAATTGAACTAACAGTTTGTTTATGATCTTTGCATACAGCTCATGGGTATAATTGTGCTGTTATTTCCATTTCTTACAGTATATTTGTATGTCTTTCATATTAGGTCAATGCAACCATCTCAAAATGAGTTTGGAGTGTTCCCAAAAGTATATTTTCTGGAAAAGATTGTGTAGAGTTGGCATTATTTTTTCCTTAGGATATTTGGTATAATTTGCTAGTAAAACCAACTTGATCTGCAGTTTGTTTATTTATTTATTTCTGAAAGGTTTTGAACTATGAGTTTATTCAGGATTATTCAGGATTTCTATTTCTTTTTTTTGTAATTTTCATTTTTTCAATTTTTTGGTTTTTTTTTAGTAATTTTCATTATTCAAGAAATATGTCTATTTAATCTTAATTATGGGATTTAAGGGTATAGATTTATTCATAGTATTCCCTGAACTCTTTTAAAGTCTATAAGGTCAGTAGTGATGACTCATTTCTGATATCATGACTTGTAAATAATCTTTCTTTTTTCACTGGTTGGGATAAACAGAGATTTATCTATTTTACTGCTTCTTTTCCAGAAACCAAGTGTGAGTTTTATTAATTTTGCTCTACTTTTGTTTGATTTGTATTTCATTAAATTTTGCTTCTTAATATTTTTTTAACCTCAGGTTGGATTTTAATTTTCTTTTCTTTTTTTTTTTTATTTTTGTTTAAAACAGGAGGAGACTTAGACCAATGACTTGAAGTTCTCTCTTTCAATATAAAAATTGGCTGCTATATATAAATTTTCTTCCAAATACTGCTTCAGTTACAACTCATAGATTCTGATAATTTAGTTGTATTTTCATCTTCATTAAGTTCAAAATTAATTTAATGTTCCTTAAAACTACATCTTTAATCCATAGAATATTTATAATGTGTGCTCTATGCTAAGCTCTAAGCTTTCCATTTGTGGTTCACTTTTGAAGAAAAACTCTACATGCTTAGTAAATATCCCTGAAGTATTCAACTGTTTACCTGTCATTCGGTGTTTTTAGACTGCTGGTGGGGATGAGGAATAGTCTCTGTTTTTGTGGTTAATTTTAGGCAGCCACTGTGTTCTAGAATCATAGGTGTGGTTATTTCAGCCATTTTTCTCTTCATCCAGCAATAGTTCTAAACTCAGGATATAATCCTGACCTTTTCTCAGATACACAGATGGTATTTTCTGTTTGTTTTTCTCATGTGGAGTGAATTTTTTCAGTGTCCTACAGGAACAAGTGTTTGTTTCCTGCTTTCTCTCAATTTATGCTTTTTGTTTCTAGGGGAGAAAAGTGAGAGAGGTATTGGGGAGTGGTGTTGTCTTTTGCATTATAGTAGTCATTCCTCTCCCAAAGCATGAACCACAAAATACGCCATATCAGGACTATCACCAATCTTTTTTGTGTGTGTGAGCACCTGTGAAGTTTGTGGGGTAGTATTTCTGAGTATATGTGTATTCTACTTTTATCTGTAGCCTCCAGGGTTTCTATATACTCTTCAGGGCCCGCACTCTACATTTACAAGCTCGTTAAAATTTTACCTGATTTCTTCTATTGCCTGGCTGCATCTATCCCAGTAATAATCGCTATGTTCCATCTTTTATTGCAGAAACTTGCCTTTGCTTAGATATCAGATTATTTGTTTGTCCTATGACCGCCAATCTGTAATTGGTTCTAGAAAATTTGTAAGAGTGCAGATTGTCTCAGTTCATTGGCTGCTTTGTTTTATTTAAGAATGCAAGCTATCAGCTATTTATATTCTAAGGAGAAACCAGAAGTAACAGCAATCTTTAAATAAAGAGAATACATATCAGTTTATTAATTAACAACATCACATACATAATGCTTCATTAATATTTCAAAAAGTGTGACATAACTCATAACTAGGTATAATAATTGTCAGTAAACATAGATTCAGAACAAATGAAAATTAGCAGAAAGAATATTGAAAAGGCATGTCCAGTGATTTAAAAGAAATTATGTACATAATGAGTGAGCCAATGGAGAATAAAAGCTCCCAAATGTAAACTTTAAAAAATGGAATTCATAAATTAATAATACAATATTTATATAATTCCCTGAATTGATTTATCAGCATTGAGATTCAAAAGACAATGAAATGAGTGAACTTGAATATTTTCTAGTCACAAGTAATGGAATATAGTCTTCATTTTTAAAAATTGGGTTTCACAAATCAATCAGTTAAAAAATGGGGTTTGTTATTTTCCTAGAAACTTCCTAGATTAATGTTAATATACATAGAGATAAAATTAATTTTACCTACTTAAAGTGCTAATAATTTCCTTGCAAAAAATTTGATGAAATGTATAAAAAATTAAAAAATCAATTAATACATGTATATGATATTGTCAAAGTGCTTTAGAAATTTATAAGGTACAGTCTGAATGGATTACAATAATTATTCAAGATTATACTGTTGTAAACCAGTGGATCAAGGGGACTCAGGCATCCAATCAGCCAAATTAGTTTATTTTTACCTGTGCAGGGGCTGTCACCACTTCATGCAAGCAGGGAGAAGCAGCCCCAACAATTTTCTCTTATACCCTAGGGGCTGGCAGCTATGCAAGCAAGCAATCACAGAAGCAGAACTTTGCCTTTAGCCATTAGTTAAGCAAACAATGGAAAGGTACACTAAGGGACAAGGGACTTTCTGGGAACAAGACCTCTCTATTCTTTTTTTGAGAACAGGCTTTTCCTTGACTTTTCCTCCCTCCTCTGGGAACTTTCCTACACAGTTGGGACCTTTTACTAATAGTTGGAGCAAGACTGACTCCATTTTAGATCTACAGGAGCCATCTTTAGTCTATCTATTTCATTCCCCACTGGTCTTATTAGCTAATCAAATCCTTGATCTTACGAGGGGATGGATATGTGTCAGGTAAAGTTTGGTATTGGGTGCATAAGACTAACAGCTTGACCGTTTGCATCGGTTTTGCACAAATGCCATGATATGGTTAATTATGACGGGGCCACAAGTAAGCCCTAGGGGGAGAAGAATTAAGGGGCCTGCAAGGGCAGATACTAGAGATGTTAACCAGGGTGCCCAATTGAAGAGACTTTTATACCAATATGACTCCTCTTTTTGTTGTTTTTCTCTTAATTTGATTCGTTTTTTTACTAAAGCTAGACTATCTCTGATTACTCCAGATCTATTAGCATAGAAGCAGCATGTTCTCCAAGAGCCATACAAAGCCCCCCTTGTTTTAGAAAAAGTAAGTCTAAACCACGGCGGTTTTGCAGAGCAACTTCGGCCAAAGACTTTAGAGAAGTTTTTAGGTGGGAGATAGAACTCTCAAGCTCTTTCAGGTCTGCATTGATCTGGGTGGTGAAGGCTTGGAAGCTGGGGCTTAGAGGTCCGGTAGCCAGGGCAGTGACACTGATTGCGGTCGATCCAGCCAGTCTGACTCCAACCAGGAGGGGCACCAGGATTGGGGCCCTGGTCCATCTGTGCAGTCCTTTAAAATGCTCTAATCCACCTTTTCCTGAGTAATAATATACTTGGGGAATAACATGAGTTAGGATACAAACTTGCGGGTGTTTAGTCATTATGAAGGAAGATATACATGGAGTTAGTCCCCCAGAGCAAGCAAACCAAGTGCCATTAGGGGCTATTAAAGTATAAACCATAGCTCCTTCAGTCTCTCTTTTTCTGGTTTTTTTGTTTGTTTTTTTTTCCAGGAGGGTTATGGTCATATTACAGTTTTCTTTATAACGGGATGTTGACATTTGATAGGAGGAGATTATACCTGTTCCTTGTCTCTGGAGGTCTCCAAGGGTTAACACAGGCATCTGGTTCCAGTTACACTGTGAGTTTTTACTTATGTTTTTAATGTTAGTAGAGTTGTTCCCCATGGAAGCACTGGCAGCGAGCCCAACATAATAGGGAGGCGCTGGATTTAAGCACAGCCAGCAATCTTGAACGGCATCTGGATCGGTATTATTTATAAACTTAAACACCACGTCCAGGGTTTGCAGCACTGGGTGTTGCTTATCTTGTTCCCGGCCTGGGGGCATCAGGGGCCCTGCCAGGGTAGGTGTTGTGAGTCCTGGGGTCATTTTTTCTTTGGGATGCCCTGGTCTTCAGCTGGGTTTAAGACCTCATTTGGCTCAATGGGTTTGGGGACTCTAATTATAGATATTTTTTGAATAGTGAATAACACTCCTGGATCTGGTCCTGCTATAGGTAGTCTTAGTCCCCAGGTTTTCCGAGCCTTTTACTCAGCCTGATGCCAATCTTTGATGAAAATTGTAAGCTTATTACAATTATTGTTTTTATTATTATAGGGGCTGGTGTTGCGCCGGATCTCAACATGCTTTTTAGGCTCATCACTTTTTAGGGGGCTATAGTTTTACATCTCCAGGACTGACAATAGTAATGTGTAGCCCTGCCATAGCCTACAGCATCGGCCGGGCACGCGTAAAACTGTACACTGTTTAGATTTTGATCTTTGCATTCTCATGCCTGTAGTGGTGGCCACACCCCATATATTCCTGAGAAAGCTTTTTATGGTGCTGTTTTTGGGGGGGGCCATTATGTCACATGGATCAATTATAAAGAAGGGCTGCTGATTGGTAGCGTTTGTCTGGGCAATCTCCTGTCCCTCCTCTGTGCGCGACAAAATCCAGGTATATGGGGGCATGTAGTGGGATCTACCCAAAGCCCAACTTGTCCAACCCCGGGGGGAATTGCTGCTAAGAGCAAGAGGAGGACTGTGGAGAGTGTCGGGACAAACACACCTTTAGGGGGTCGCCTGTGTGTTCTATTTTCCATATTTCTGGTATCTGGCCATCTTTACTTGTGTATAATGAATCCAGGTCTTTTTTCCTGCCACCTTGACAGCTGTGGGGGTAGCGAGGATCACAGGGTATGGTCCGGCCCACTGAGCTTCGAGGGAGTCTGGATTGTGTCTCTTAATCCACACCCAATCACCAGGCTCTAAACGGTGAAGTGGATCCAGACCAGGAGGGATAGGCCCTGTGTCCTGCTGGGCCCAGACAGCTTTTTGGAGGTCCAATAGGAGACGCTGGAGGGGCTGTAAAGAACTAAGAAGGTCATAGTTAAGGCCAGAGCCTCTTGCCTTAATTTCCGCAATATTGTCGGTACATGATTTAAAAGGGGGTTATTCCCACCTGTGGGGAGTGCAGCAAGTCCGCAGCAAGGCAAAGGGGAATAAGCTAACCCAATTTTCGCCAGTCTCCGGGTGTAATTTGGTCAAGGTTTTTTCTCATAATCCTATTTATTCTTTCTACTTGCTCCGAACTCTGGGGCCTATAAGCACAATACAGCTTCCAAGTAATTTTTAATGCCTTGTCTACTGCTTTGGAGATCTGGGCGGTAAACTCGGGGCCGTTGTCGGACCCCAATGCTAAAGGGAGGCCGAATGGGGGAATGATCTCAGTGAGTAGGAACTTAGCCACTACCTGTGCTGGTTTTTTTTTTTTTAAGTAGGAAAAGCTTTAGTCCAACCTGAAAAGGTATCTACTAATACAAGGAGGTACCTGTACCCATACTTTCCTGGTTTTATTTCTGTGAAGTTGAGTTCCCATTGCTCTCCAGGGCTCTGTCCCCTTTCCCGTTGTCCGATGAATTGGGGGTCTTAGTTCCATTTACCTTTGTACAGGTTATACAACGACTGGTGATGTCCTTTGTTATTGAGGCCAAATTAGTGAGGAGAAAATGTCTGGACACAAGCTGCTGAAGTTTGGTTGCCCATAGCTGAGTTCCCAGATGAAGATAGTGCAAAAGCTCCTGCCCAACCGCCTCAGGGAGGAATATCCTACCATCTGGAGTCTTTAACCATCCATTTTCTTCTTTCACACAGTTTATCTTGGCTCCCACCCTTTGCTCTTTATGGGAGTAAGTCAGTTTGGGAGGTAGGAGTCTTGAGGTCAGGACAGGCAAAATATAGACAGGCCCCACTGGTCTTTCGGCCACTTTCTTGGCACTCTGAGCAGCAAATGCGTTGCCTTCAGTTATGTCTGACTTATCTTTCTGATGGCCCCAGCAATGAACAATTGCTACTGCTTTAGGGAGCCAAATGGCTTTCAATAGGGCCAGGATCTCTGCTTTGTTCTTTATTTCCTTGCCCCCTGAGGTTAGGAGTCCCTGCTCCTGGTACAAAGCCCTGTGTACCTGCGCCTTTGCGAACACCGGCTGTCTGTGTAGATATTGACAGTCTTTTCTTTTGCTAGTCTTAGAGCCTGGGTCACAGCTAAGGGCTCTGCCTTTTGAGCTGAGGTGTCATGTCCTAGCGCCTGTGCCCACAGTACCTCAGTCGTGGTGGTGACTGCGGCCCCTGCCACCCGCACACTGTCCCAGATGAAGCTGTTCCTGTCCGTGAAAAGCTGCAGGTCGGCGTCTGGCCAGGGCTCATCTCCAGGGTCCAGCTGCAGACTGGATAGGGCTTTTAGGACTTGTTCGCACTCATGCACTGGTAGAGTGACCTACCGGTTGGGAGCCCTCTGGCGCAAGAGAATAGGAGCCCCGACCCCCTTACTCAGCATTTTCCAGGAGGACCTGGGCTGGCCTCTCCTTAGGTCTCCCTCTATGGGGCATTCATTCTTTCAATGTACAAATTGTTTACGAACTGCACACTGGTCGGGGGCCAGCGGTCTGCCTTTCTGGACGGTTTTCCCTGGGGTATTTTTTTTTTTTTTGGATTTTTGGAGGAAGGCCTCCCTGTCTCGGGGTGGCTTACTTTTCTGCAGGGCGGCGATAACAACTCCCGCCATCTTCTTGGAGGCTGCTACCTCAGCTGAGTCCCGGTTATTAAAAACCTTTTGAGCTATTTTTACCAACTCACTGAGATTCTTTCCTTTAAACCCATCTAACTTTTGCAACTTCTTCCTAATGTCTGGGGCCTACTGAGATACAAAAGCAACATTAATAGCTCTATGATTCTTGGGTGCCTCCAGGACTATGGGGGTATAGGTCCAATATGCCTCAAACAGGCACTCTAAGAAGGCGGACAGACTCTCCCCCTCCCTTGAACAAATCCACTAACCTTAGACACATTTGTAGGCTTCCTAGCCGCTCCATGGAGGCTCAACAGCAGAGTCTGGTGATAGTGGGTCAGCAACCCCCTACCTTGATGGGTGTTTGGATCCCAATCTGGTCTGTGATTTGGAAAGCGAGTCTCTATGAAGTCTGCATCAGATGCCGGTTGTCCATCTGGGCCTAGGATGGCTTTTCTCGCTTCCTGGTTGATGTGCTCACGTTCTTCTGACGTGAAAAGGACCCGTAGCAGCTGCTGACAGTCATCCCATGTGGGTTGGTGGGTGTGCAACACCATCTCCAAAAGGGAAATGAGACCTTGTGGCTTTTCAGAAAAAGGGGGATTTGGGGCCTTCCAATTATAGAGATCACTGGTGGAAAATGGGAAATAAACCATAAAAGGACGGTTGCTCCCAGGTAGAGGGGCCCTCTGGAGTAGTGGAAGGATTGCCCTTGGGTCCCCAGAAAAGTCTGGTGAGGGGGGTCGATTTCTCCTTCCCCTAGTCCTTGGTGGACTATAGGGTGGCTCAGGGGCCACTTCCCTCTCCTCAGGGGCCACTTCCCTCTCCTCCCTTTCTTCCCCCATTCTGTCCCCTTCCTCAGCTATATATCCTGCGGCCTCAAGGGCATAGGATGGGGGACACCATGAGTCACACAGGGGATCTTCCACCTGTGATGGGAAGACAGGGGGACCTGACTTTGGAGGTAGTGGGGGCTTTTCTGGAGAGGGGTAACCTTACAACGACCACCCAGGATCCGGTCAAACAAAATCTTAGAAGGATTAGCATCAACACATTTAGTTAAAGTCCTGAGGGTAGGGGAGCTGGAGAAGTTTTTCAGGAGACACTCCAAGGGGGTTTTTCTGAGTTAAGGGACCCTGTCCCATGCTTAAAGTGAAAGGCCAGCCAGAAGCAAGGAAAGAAAAGTAAAAATTAGTCCGGATGGTGGGGGAGAATGCAATGAGACCTGCAGAGGAAGGAGTAAAAGACCTGCAGGGTAATGAGGCTGTAACTGAATCCAATCTCAGTGACAGTCAACAGGAGTCATGTGGACCAGGAAGGGGATTTCCTTCCGCTCATTCAGCCAGCAGAGGTAGTTACCGTGTCCCTCTCTCACTAACCACTGCTGGCAGGGTCCACACGAATAGTAACTTGGGCAGCCCCGATAGCGTTGGGAACGCTGTCCTACCTAGCCATACAGTCCCCTATAGTCATTTTTTGCATTTTGCCCAGATTCACCCTCACCTTCTGGATATCCCATTCCCTTGCAGAAGAAAAGAAGAGACCATATTTCAGCCGAAAACCAGATACAGCTATACAGACACAGACCACACTTGGCACTGCAATTTCACAGAATGCACTTACACAAAACAAAGAGGGGTGGGGATTCCTTTCAGCTGTCTGCCTGGCTGCGTCCCTCACGGGAACTTAGGTGCCTCTTGGCTAAGGCGTACCCGGATAAAGCTCAGGCCGGTCACTCCCTATTACAGGGAGCGAATCACAGTTATGCCGTATGACGCGGTCACAGAACCGCAGGTTAGGACTCACTCATGCCCTGTAGCTGAAGCTGTGGGGCCACAGACCCGGTGGCCGCAAGCAGTCACTGAGTTATTCTCACTCGCACATGCACACAGGGGTTAGACAATTTGGCGCCAAACAACAGACAAAATTTACTCAAACACCTAACCTGAGAGTTCTGGAGTGCCGTCTCACTCAGAACTCAAGGGTGACCCTTAAGCTGCGTCCAGCAGGTCTTTCCCCTCCAAAACCTCTGTACAGAGTTATTCAGACTCACCAAAGACGTCTTTCCCGGGCACCTGATTCCACGGGGTGGAAGACCATCTCTCCAGATTTTCCCTTGCAGAAGTTTTGCGGGCCCCCCAGACAACTGCGGGGCAGAGGAACATCTCTCCATGGCCTCCCCTACCGTAGCCGGCCACTGCTCCAATTGAGAACTTTTTCCTGAAGTGGAACTGGGTTCCTCCGAGCTGGGTCCGGTCGATTTTAGCGGTTGATTTCGCTAGGGCCTCCAAATGTTTTAAACCAGCGGATTAAGGGAACTTGGACACCAGAATCCAAATGAGTCTATTTTTACCTGTGCAGGGGCTGTCACCACTTCATGCAAGCAGGGAGAAGCAGCCCCAACAATTTTCTCTTATACCCTGGGGGCTGGCAGCTATGCAAGCAAGCAATCACAGAAGCAGAACTTTGCCTTTAGCCATTAGTTAAGCAAACAATGGAAAGGTACACTAAGGGACAAGGGACTTTCTGGAAACAGGACCTCTCTATTCTTTTTTTGAGAACAGGCTTTTCCTTGACTTTTCCTCCCTCCTCTGGGAACTTTCCTACACAGTTGGGACCTTTTACTAATAGTTGGAGCAAGACTGACTCCATTTTAGATCTACAGGAGCCATGTTTAGTCTATCTACTTCAATATGGTCAAAGTGGCACTTGAAAGATGGAAAAGAATTTGAAATGATTGAATAAGCACTCATATAGCACTCTGTGCCAGCTCTTATTTTTAATTTTGTACATATATCATATAATTTAATTTTCAGATCAACCTTATGAGAATGTAATATTATCTCCACTTTACAGATATGGAAACAAAAACTCAAAGTGGATAACTGCTAAACTATAGAAGGTAGCAGCTCTAGGATTTCAATCCAGGCTGTCTGGCTCCAGAGTGAAGCTCTTAAGTACTTCGCTGTATTGCCTCAACAGGCTGAACGTCAGCCAAAAGTAATGAGATAGTGCAAGCAAAAGTGTGGGATGAGAACCTACCTGCATTATTTGAAAGACAATAAAGAGATTACTCTGTAATAAATGATTTGATTTGGGACTTGTGGGGCAGTACTAGCTAGATAGGATTAAACCAGTATATTGAAGGCCTTCTCTATTGTTGGCAAAACTGCCGAGAAGCTTCTTTAAGGCACCAATACAATTCCCTCTTCCTTCAATCACTTTCAATTGATTTCTAGGCTAAGATAGAAAATGGAAACTGCATGGATTTAAATGATGGATGATCCTCTTTAAGTGGTGTACTCAGACCTCAAAATATCAACAGGAACATTAAATTCACAAAGCACTGCTTCTCATGATACAGAGCAAGCTATTAGCCCAATTGGTATTTTTTAATAAAGTTGCCTTTTGTGACTCCATTATTGCTTCTCAGAAGTCATAGCCTAAAGAATCTAGAATTATTTGTTTGGCAAGACTGAAAAAATGCCTTTGAAACACTAAGCTTTTCAAAAGGAAGAAATGCTTTTATTATTCTTGTTGTTCTCCAATTACAATAATTTAGGTGCCCTGATCTTGCTTTTTTGCCCTACACCCAGCATGGAGAAAGCACTGCTAATAACCATGGCACTGATATAGTTCTGTCATATCCCATGACAGCTTAGCCTTATTTTTGTCTGCTACCAGTTCCCCTTGACACACTGAAAACTTTAAACTTATACACAATTATTATGTGTTAGAATATATGTGTATAGCCATTAGAGTATACTTAAGTGGTATTACTACTCAAAAGAATCTGATTCATCATAAACACTATTCATTCCTCAAGGAAATTATTGTTTGAATTCATTTTTGAGAAGTTGTAATATGTAGCCATGGCTCACTAATTTTCCCAGCAACACACTGTACTCAGCAGTAAGCATTTGTATTAATGCCAATTATTTGAAATGGTGTGAGGAAAAATGAAAAACCATCCAAGATTCTAGGGTTTTCCAACTGTTTCTGAGTGCTATTTTGGATAAATTAGAAGGTAAATACTCTTTCAATAGATTGAGCATTAAAAAATGATGAAAATAGCTAAGAACAGTGTCAGATAAAAATCTTAGGTGAGAATTTATCTCTCCTTGTCAAGATCAGAAAAGCTTTTTACTTTATACTATAAAATCAAGGTAATTTTTAAATTCTTAGCATATCAGTCTTAGGAACTCAACAAATCATTATTGAATAAATGTAATGTTGAAAAAGAACACATGCAAAAATACTTGCTTTTTCAGTTATAAACACTCACACCACTAACAGGCAATTCTTATTAGGCTTCAAGGTCAGTAAAATTGACTATCCTACAATGGTAAGTAATATAATGCGTTAGCAGCACCAAATTATCATTGAAAGCAATATTCATGATTTTGCTCAAGGCCTTTGTGTAATTATTGTGCAACCTAACTTCCTTAAACACTTGATTACAGGAAAATGTCTTTTATTAAAACTGAGATACTTCATTTTCTTATAGAATGGGAGTTTTATAACTTGTTTTATAACTTGTTTTTCTTGTTTTGTCCAGACTCATAGTGATCAGCAATTAGTTTAAATAGTCGGTATATTTATTTCCCCTATTTTTATTTTTGTCTTTTAACTGAATTATTATTTATATGTTTCTTTATTATAAGCTTATTTTAGCCAATGCTCACTGTGTTATATTATTTTGGGCCTAAATTATTTGATACTTCATTCAAATGCTGCTTTGGGGCCAAAGATAAGAACTTGATTTACAAAAGATTTTTTATTATGTAAGACATTAGTTTCAGTCATTTTAGTGCTGATTTTTTTTTTCCTACCTTATACTAAGCATACCTAAAATCTAGAGCAAGTTATAACTGTAACAATTTCAGGGGGTATTAGGATCATATTTATAAGTCAAACTTGTTTATAGTCCAAAAATGGTTTGCATGATGACTGAACTAAATTCAGTAACTGCCTCTTGGGAACCAGAATTATGCTAGGTACTCTGAGTAAGCCCTTATGATTCAAAGATGAACATGACATGGTTCCTACAATAAATAAGCAATTGCACCCAATCCATGGTTTCTATGATGACCGCATTGGTTCCTTAGTTGCCTGTTAAGAGCCTAAATTGTGCTAGATACTATGACTAAGCCCTTCTGATTCAAAGATGAACATGATATGGCTCCTACAATAGTGAGTAAACAATTCCCCCTCCCTCAGTCTATATCTATAGAACTAGACATGTTGATTTAATCTTTTTAGAATATTTTACTTGTGTTAAATATTCACCCATTGGTATTCGTGCTGACAATACTTCCTTCTCCACTAGAAAAACTAAAGACAACCAAAATAAGGTTTATGCTATTAAAATATGCCTTTCCTTACTTTTCTCTGTCTTTCCAAGTTTCATATGGGATACTGGGTCTTTGCTTCAATTCCCTTGGAAATTTCATTTGCAGAGATAGAACCCATTTGATTAACTGGGTTTCTGTAGATCAAGGGCTTTCCCTTATATTTAAACAAATCTTTGAAAGTCCTGAAATTTGACCATTCAAAATAAATAGTACAATAATAGAATGATTCAGATTAAACACAGCTCTATATGACATGTTACTTTGTTTCTCCACATTCTGCGTAATGTAAGGGATTGACAAACCACACAAACGATCCGACTGGAAGATTTCTAATTTCTAATTTCCCTTCTAGAATAACTCTGCTATATATGATGACAAATGAAACAGAGTTTGAAAAGAATAATAAAAAGAAAACCAGAAATGCTAAGAGTTCTGTCTCACTTATAAAGGATGGTGAAAAAATGTTTACCAACTGACCAATAAATGGATTAAATGAATAAAATTGACAATTATATTTATCCTATTTTTATAAAAGTAAAAAAGTATCAGAAATTCAAGAGTTCCTTTCACAAATACGATTTGCTTTAAGTGCTTACTCTCTTAATAATAATAAAAATAATAATGAAAGTTAGCTTTTTGCTTTTCTGATATTATTCTTCCTTTCTCACATAAAAAGGATTTAATATTCTTATGAACATTTTTGCATGAATGATTTTTATTAAAATGAATATTTAAGTGACTAGTATGCAATTGAATGCAAGTTTAATTCCCAAAGGCACATGTAACAAATTATGCTTGAAAAACTTTGACTTTTGTTCCAATATCAAAATCAAAATTCTACTTCTTCTCCATTTATACATCTTTCATTTGTGATATAATTTATATCCACTGAAATCCACCCATCCTGGTGTTCAGTCCTATGAGTTTTGAAAAGTAAATATAGTTTTGTAGCCACTACCACAATCAAGATATAAATCAAGCCGGGCGCGGTGGCTCACGCCTGTAATCCTAGCTCTCTGGGAGGCTGAGGCGGGCGGATTGCTCAAGGTCAGGAGTTCAAAACCAGCCTGAGCAAGACCCCGTCTCTACTATAAATAGAAAAAATTAATTGGCCAACTGATTTATATATGTAAAAAATTAGCCGGGCATGGTGGCACATGCCTGTAGTCCCAGCTACTCGGGAGGCTGAGGCAGTAGGATCGCTTGAGCCCAGGAGTTTGAGGTTGCTGTGAGCTAGGCTGATGCCACGGCACTCACTCTAGCCTGGGCAACAAAGTGAGACTCTGTCTCAAAAAAAAAAAAAAAAAAAAAAAAAAAAAAAAGATATAAATCAGTTACATCAACCCAAAATATGTCCTTGTGTTTCTTTGTAGAAAGCCCTCTCCAGAATCATACAATATATGACCGTTTGAGTCTGACTTCTTTCACTTAACTACAGTGCATTTGAGACTTATACATGTTCATCCATGTATCAGCTGTTCACTGTTTTTTTGCTGAATAATATTGTGCAGCACATATGCATCCTGTTTGTGTAAATATCCATGTTTTGGAGGATCTTAGGGTTATTTCTAGGTTAAAGTCATTAAGAGTGGGTATATACAATGTTGCATATGAGTGTGAGTATTTATTTATTTTTAATAAAGCATAGAAGTGAAATGAATTTCTGAGTCATATGGTAAGTATATGTATAATTCATTTTGGAAAAATATGCCAAACTTTTTCAAAACCAGCTAAAATATTTTCTACTCTCAACATCAATATATGAGAAGTCCAGTGACAAATTAACAATATTGATTCTTGCATCATTTAAGAAAAATTTCTGTAAATAAAAAAAATGAAAGCAATGTATCATGGGGACTTGTATCATTTAAGAGAAATCTTTTTAAATAAAATATGAAAGCAATGTATCATGGGATTATTATATCAATAAAAAATGAAAGCAATGTGTTGTGGGCTTATTATAAACTAATATATCGTAAACTAATAACCCCATGATACATTGCTTTCATTTTTTTATTTAAAATATTTCTCTTAAATGATGCAAATTTAAAACATATTTTCATTGTTCATGTATTTACTGTATCGGCTGCTCTTTATTCCTGTGTAGGTCAAGATTTCCATATGGCATAATTTTCTCTCTGCAAAAATCAATATTGTTAATTTGTCAATTCTCTCCAAAATTATCTATAGATCCTTAGATTTGGTACAATACTCTCCTCCACAAACAAAATCCCAGACACTTAAACAAAGTCTATTGGCAAATCATTAGTCATTAGGAAAATGAAAATTTAAACCACAATTTAAACCACTACATACTTATTACTATGGCTAAAATATACGAAAGCTGATAATACCAAATGTTGGCAAGTTTGTGGAGCAACTGGACTTCTCACATATTTTTTTTATATAAATTATATCTCATTGAACTCAAAACACAAAATCCCAACAATTTTGGATTACAAAAAACAATTATATCTGTATGTATATCTATATATATCTATCATTTATCCATCTCTATCTGTACATCTGTCTGTCATCTAATTATCGAGAGAGAAAAGAGAGAGGAGTGGGGAAGAGAGAGGAAAAAGAGAGGAGAGAGGAAAGAAGCAAAGAATTCAGAATAATCAAAACATTTTCAAACAAAGAAAAAGTTCGTAAAGTTAACATCAAGCTAATTTCAAAATGTATTGATGGTCAATAGTCAGGAAAGTGTGATATTGGTAAAATGATAAACTCACATTTGAACTTATGAATCTTTACTACAGAATATTGTAACAGCCTACGTGTATGTGTGTTTGTGTGTATTTGTATATATAGATATACATATTTTTTCCCAAAAGATAATGCTTATTCTCACCTCTAGTTTGCTCCTTAAAAATGGAACAAACTCCTATATTAGAATATAATGTCACTATTTTCTTTCTGACCCCTCAGTTGTTTCTCTCTTGGATGACAGTAGGGGCTTTTCTGGGCAGTTGGAACATCATCATACATAGATGAGATTTTACATTTTCTAGGGAGCAAGCTGCCTGCAGGAGCCATCCTTCTCTACAACTCTTGGGGCAAGGCCCTGTACTGAGAGGCCTACACTCCTACAGTATTACTCAGGATGGAGGAGGTAAATATAATTGTTTTCAGAATACCTAATGCCTAATATTTAGCCTTTCATTATAACTTGGGTATTATTTTGATATCTATTGTCACACTCTGTCTACTTAATCAATGGGTACAGAATTCAGATTGGTAAGTGGAATACTACTTTAGGGGCCCTTTCATAGAACCCACAAAGTCTTCTCTTGTAGTCTCAAGGCCAGAAATAATACATAATTTATATTTTAGATTTCTATAGTCAGCCATTCAATGTGTTAGCAAACATTTGTTCTTAGCATCTACAGTACTTAGCATTTATATTTACATTCCAGCACTAACTACTGTTTCTCTAAAGCTACTCTTTGTAAATATGCACAGTGATGGTTTTAGTGGCATAGTTCCTAAGATAGCACACCTGAGTAGCAGATTTTTTATGGATCACCTGCATTGATAGACTTATTAAGCATTCTCAAAAGCTCAGGTCAATAGATAATATAGTGTTATTCTTTCAAGGGAAACTCTATTTGATATTTTGCAGCTGTGTTTCTGTGGGATCATCTAGCATCAGCTACAATATTACTAACAGAATTTTCAAGATTGATCAATGACCCAAGTAAGGCTGCCACACAATGTCACATTTCTAGTCTCCTGCCCTTTCTCACCTCTTTTTTTTTTTTTTTTTTTTGCCATTGCTGCTTCTTAAATCCCAAGAGGAGATTTCTCCACAGCAGTCAGAGAACAAACCCGACCTCTGCTTGATTGTAGTTTCTGAATGACCAGGAAGTTTGCCAAAAAACTTGATTTCTGTTTCAGGTGTACATATGTTTTTAATAATCTATTTAGATATTGCAAAATTCCTCAAGCTAAAGAAGTAAAGTAGATGCTAAGAGGAAAGGGACATTACATTAAATTTGCATTTACGTCAATAATTTACATCTATTACAATAGAAAATTTACCTCAGAGTTGCCACAGAAATGCATATATAGCGGATACTCAATATCTTTATTCCATCTTTAATATTATTTGGGAACACATTAGCAATGAAAATAATTTGAATAGACTTAAAATGAAGATCAAAAGGAAATCAGAAATCAAAATTACACAATTTATTTCAAATTTTGGTTAG
This sequence comes from Microcebus murinus, assembly GCF_040939455.1. Classification (NCBI taxonomy): domain Eukaryota; kingdom Metazoa; phylum Chordata; class Mammalia; order Primates; family Cheirogaleidae; genus Microcebus; species Microcebus murinus. The sequence goes on from NC_134111.1 coordinate 35,940,084, forward strand.
GCTAAAAACTGCTTAGAAGTTTTATATAATTTGCATATTCATAATCTTAAAAAAATGTTTTTAGTAATTGTCATGGCGAAACATAAAATAATTTTATATTAGTAAGGGAAATATATATTATATGTTACATATCATATATTACATATATAATAAATATACATATTACATATATGCCTTCACATATTAATAGAAGGGAAGAAAAAGAAAGATTCTAGTAAGTTGCAACACAGAAGATAAGAACTCAAATAAAACTCCAGGAAATGTATTGACGAAAAAAAATAATTAAAATACCAGCCAGGAAGCAATATTAATACGACCTACATGTATAGAGGACATTCTTAGAATTCTATTATTTTATTATTCTATAAAGCTTGATAGCCTTTTATTTCTCTCTACATAGTAAAAATGAAATTCATTTTACATTATATCACTTAGTCTAAACTACTATTTTCTCCATTATTTTACATTGATATTGAGTTTACCTTTTATTGTCAAGGTTCCCATAAAGAAAGTAGAATTGTATGAGTCAGTGATTTGGGGTGGGGGAGGTGAACATAGACATCACAAGCTTCTTAAAGACAGAAATAGCTCAACATTACTGCAGAGTCTACAAGCAGGATTCTCTGAACTTCTCTTAAGAACTGATCTGCTTTAGCTATTTGGCTTTAATCATCCAGAAGGACCCTATTTATTATTTGGAGGTTAAACTAGTCCTGAACTTGACCTCCTGAAAACTGAATTGATCTTGAGAAACACTTTCAGTTCTATTAATAGCACAAATGATTTTGCAAATCATTTTTTTTCTCTAAACACATTTAGGTCAGATCAGAACTGCAATAAAACCCCTCGGTGTCTAGGAAAGGAATTCTGCTCTCTTGAACAGGAATTTAAATAGTATAGGAAGGCAAAAACAGAGAAGTCCCCTTCCTTATAAACTGTTAAATCTATACATTTGATAATAATATGCAAGGTGCTGGTTGATACTATTTTTTCCTAGTTTCTTTAGATACAAATTTTTTAAAAGGACCCAATTTTACTCATATCTCATTTACTGTTTACAACTGACTCCACTCAGCATTGTCAGAGACAACTGAAAAACAAGGAGATCGCATTTAAATCATTGACAACCATAAATATATTTTAACATTACATTTATATTCCCCAGAATTCAGAAAATGACGGATTTCGTGCACACTTGTGTGTAGTGTAGAGAGGGTTGGAGGGGTGATGGTGGAGTAGCGGAGATGACAAGGCATAAATCTTCATAAGCACATTTGAAAGGCTGCAAACCTCTGTTCCTGTAACTTCTGATCTTTCCCAAGTCTAAGCCAAGTAAAAGGAGGCCATTACTTTACTCTAATTTCTAACTTTCAGTAATTTATTTTTGGTAGACTTTTTGCTCTATAGATATATAATAGTAGAGGAAGAGAGAGTAAATCCTCTAAATATATTGAGAATAATTCCCTACATAAGTGTCTTCCTTAAATACTTCACCAAAATCAAAATCTTCTTCCTCTGATTCCATTATATGAAGTAGATATATAATTTTTAAAGGGCTCACACAAATATTTTCAGTTCCCATAGAATTATTTTATCCCGTGTCTCCTGAAAATATCACACACACACAAACACACACACACACACACACACACACACACACACACACAGATGTTTGGTATTTGCGAGAAAATTGGTGCCTACGAGCTTCATGTTGCTATTTTGGGTATTGCCTGCTGTCCCTGTATTAGTGCCAGCTCCAATCCACTAGCAAATAATGCAATGTTTTGAGGCAAAAATACTATTTTTGTTTTTATTTTTCTTATTATACCATTTTACTAATAATTGTGAAATATTTACAGTAATATTTTGGATCAAATTACCTAAGGGAAAAACATTTCTTCCAGGGACATTTCTGTGTAGGCAGCATGACTTTTAACCAAAAAAACCTTCCTGGAAACTAGGTCATTATGTGAATTGCCATGAAAAGTACAGTGTTTTCTGAAGATTAATATGAATGTATTTCTCACAATAGAGTTTATATTCAATAAATGAATAAACTTTTATATTGATTTAAAAAGAATACATATATACCTATACTATTAAATGAACCATACAATTTAATATAATATAAACTCTAATGTACTATAGACTATGTATAGTTCACAAAAATAAACCTCTATTGTATCATGTATGAAACTAGAATAATTTTATTATATTGCTATGGGCATAATAAACACTCAATAAATATCTGTTAGTTATATTATGAAGAAAAAAATATTTTTTCCTTCTCAGGATTTAGATAGAATTCTATGCCATGGTTTTAATGATAAAGTCTCATTAAAATACTGTCCAATCATGTCACAACTGATGACTTCATTTTTCATAAGTACATTTCATTATCTACTCATAGATCACACAGCCTGCACTCAAAGAATGTGAGTGTTCGAGAACAATGTCATTTTTCTCTCCATTTTGGTAACGTCTTTTAATTGGTACATTGAAATCATTTATATTTAATATAATTTATTGATATGATTTAATTTTGATTTATAATTTTATTATTTGTTTTCTGTTTGTTCCCTTTTATTTCTCTGTCCCATTTTCCCCTTTTCCTTCTTTTGTGTTATGGGAGTAATTTTTAATATTACTTTTTAATTACCTATTTTATTTTTTATTATATCTATTTGTATAGTTTTTGCAAAATTTATCACTATGAATTAAACTGTAAATTCTTAACTTTTCACATTCCAATTACAGTTAACATTTTATCACTTCATGTTTAATGTAGAAATATGTACCACTGCTCAGATCCCATTATCCTGTGCCCATTATGTTATAGTTGTCTCATGTATTATTTCTACATATATTAAAAACCCCATTAGAAAATATGAAGTTCTGTTTTTAACACTCAAACATATTTTAAAGATTTCAAGAGAAGAACAATCCATTATATTGACACAGATATATATCATTTTGGTTGTTCTTCCTTCATTCCTAATTTCCAAGTTTCCTTCTGGAGCCGTTTCCATTGTCTATGCAAAGTTTTCTGTAGCAACTAAAGCAGGTTTGCTGACCAAAAAATTTCCCTTTGTTTTCTTTCTTCTGCAAACGTCTTTATTACACTTCATTCATGTAATTTATTTTCACTAGATATGGAATTCTGGATTCAAAATTTTTTGATTTTTTTTTTTTCTCCAAGCACTTGACAAATGTCACATCACTTCCTTCTGGCCTCCACTGCTTCCGTTAGAAATACATAGTCATTCAAATTGCTGTTCTGGTGTAACAGGTGTCTTAGTTTTATACTTTTGACCTTTTTGATCAGATAATTCTTTGTGTATATATGTGTGTGTGGTGGGGGAGCTGGTGTTCTGTGCATTGTAGGATATTAAATGACATCCTTGCCCTCTATCCATTCCCCTTCCCCCAAGTCATAGCAAGTAAATATGTCTTCAGACATTGCCTTGGAGGGTAGGATTACCCTCTATTGAAAACCATCACTCTACAAGTAATATGCCATTTCCTCTTTTGTAAAGATTTTTTTGTGTGTGTTAAGTATTCAGCAGTTTCATAACGATGCATTCGGGCAACGATTTCTGTTGGTGTCCTGTTTGGGTATAGCTGAGTGCTTACAGCTGTATGTCCGTCACCATGTTTTCAGCCACTGTGTCCTCAAATGTTACTCAGCACTGCAGTCTCTCCTCTCTCCTCTGGTACTGTGATGGCACAGATGTTAGATCTTATGTCATTTTCTACATGTCCCTGAGACCCTGTTCATTTTTTTTCCAATAATTGTTTATTGCACTGTTTGTTCAGATTGGATAGTTTCTATCTTTCTACTGTATATATTCTTTTTATAATTGTCTCTTTAACGTCTTTTTTCAGATAATTAAAATCTGTGTCATGCCACTATTCATAATTTTTTCCCATGTGACTTGGGATTTTCCTGATTCTTTCTATGCAGAGCGGTTTTGGATTCTATCCTGAAAATTTTAAATGTTATCTTATGGGAATCTGAAACTTGATTAAATCTTACAAAGAATATTTATATTTTTCATTTGGTCAAGGCCCAAAGTTCTAACCTACCTATGTGGGCTGAGGTAGTGCCAGTTCCATTGTCAAAGCCTTTTGTGTGCTCCCCTGGAATCTGTCCCCCATGTGTGCCACTCGGTGACTTTGCTAGACTAAATAATGGCCCTCTGCAATATCCACGGCCTAATCCCCTGTGATGTTACCTCATATGGCAAATGGGACTTTGCAGATATGATTAAGTTAAGGATCTGAAGAGAGCCATTATTCTTGATTATTCCAGTGGACACTAAATGCAACCACAGCTGTCCTGTAAGTGGGAGGCAAAGAGAAATTTGACTACAGAAATAGGAGCTATGATGACTGGAGTGATGTGGCCAAAGAATGACAAGAAATGCTGGCAGCCGTCCAGCTTCTAGAATTCAGAAGAGGCAAAAGATGAATCTTTCCTGGACCCCCCCTAGAGGGGACCAGCTCTTCAACACATTGATTTTTAGCCCTATAAGACTCATTTTAGACTTCTGACTTCCAGAACTGCAAGATGATAACTTTAAGTTCTTTTAAACCACTATTTTATTACACTTTGTTAAAGCTCTATGGGAAATTAGTAAAATCACCATTTTGGCATTTAAAGTTTATCTATCTTTTAGTTCCATTTTCAAATACTTTGGTTTATTGATCAGGATTAGATCTATGCACGTTCACCTCAGATGTGAGCCAGGGAGCTCACAGACAACTTTATGGAGTTACTTTTTCAATCTTCTCCATTTCTTCAATCTCCCTGATTAGTTGCTGGTTTCTTTTGGTCCTCTGAAAAAGGAAAGTGTGTGCTTTAGTTATCGTGCTCTGCTATGATTCTAAAAATGCATCCATACCTTAGTCCAAGTAGCAGGACAGAGAGGGGTGGATGAAGGGGGCTGTCCAACACTCCTGGAAAAACAGCTCTATCAATTAAAGAGGAAGATTACACTTCCTCTGAATGTAGACTCCTGTGGATTCCCTTTGTTGCTGGGTCATGGCCTCCATAGGATTGCTTGGCAACCAAGACTGGAAAGAATAGAGAAAAAAATGAGAAATTTCACATCCTCTCTGCATGTTAAGAGTTCTGTGTTGCCCTCTTGAACTGGGTTTTAGAGTCACCTAATACCCTTCAGTGTTTGGTCTACAAAGTCAAATCCAAGGTGAAACAACAAAAGGCTTAGAAAAATTATCCACTTCACAAAATTATTTATAAGCAAAAACATAATTTGTTAAATTGAACTATGCTTATTCAATTAACTTCCACCAGGGTAACATACCTGTATTAATATATTGCAGTTTATTCAAAGAAACATAACTTATTAAACATGCCAGATGTTTTCCAAGTATTAACATTGTATGAAATAGAATTTAGATCAGATTTTCATTTTGTAGGTTTCCCAGTTATTAAATATTTAATTTGAGTTAGATCATATTTCAGAGAAAAAAATGGATTTTTTCAATGACAGTGAGCCCCTTTCTGTATTTTTTTCTGTTTATCACACTCTAAATGGAAAAAAATGAACAGAGGCCTACTGTCAGTGGGAGTATATTTTATAATACTAATAGAAACTTTATAACAAAGTTATGACTAAATATGCTCCATCAAGCTTAACAATGTTCATACTTCTAGCTATAGGATGATATTTATTATCTAATTATTCTAAAATACTTCTAATGTTTGATCTTGTTAATACATAATGAGATTTTAGTTCTTAATGTGTCCTTTATTTTATGTCCTTAATATGTCCTAATTTTTGTCCTTTATTTTATGTGAGGACTAGAGGCACATAGCATAGTGCCTGGCATATAGTAGGCACTAAGTATATGTAAAAAAAAAACAAAAAAAAAAAACCATGAATCTAGATCAATTAAATGGGGACTTACATCCGTATCATCAAAGATATGTTTAGAAATAGCAGCTTATATATGTATGAAAACATTATCTCTTGCCCACTACTATGTCAAATGTTAGTCTTGATGAATTCTTAGAGAAAATTTTGAGGATACATGAGCTACAGCTGAGCTATTATGTAAATTACTCGGGAAATTTTCTACCAATAATTTTAAAAATTGACTTTGATGAAATAAAATCTCTTACCAAATAAGGATAGTTAGAATAATCTGCATCCTGTTCCAGTAATGAAATTTTGTGAATTATTGCAAAAATGAATATGCTTCAATGGGTGAGTTAAAAGTCCTGTTAAATTTATTTATTTATTTGTTAATCCATTTATTCAGCAAATGTTTTGATAATTCACTTATGTTCTGGATAAATAAAATATAGCCTGTTCTAAAGGAGCATAAAAGAAGACTGATTATTAAACCAATAACTACACTTAATATGATACATACCTAAGTTAAGGAACAAAGAACAGAATGAGTCATTCTCATTTCAGGGGTCATGGAAAATCTTACAAATATAATCTTTCCAGCAAGATCTTAAATTAGGAGAAGTTTTCTAGAAATTATGGTAGGGGAAGAGAAGATGGAGGACATTCCAGAAGTTATATTGAAGAAATATAGCACAAGTTGTTTGCTATGTTCAAAGTGTAAAATCTAGGGAGGAGCAGAGAGAGACACAGGCATGGGTCACATAACAGAAAGTCTTGATTATATGCCATATATATATATATATATATATATATATATATACACACACTATATATATATATATATACACACACTATATATATATATATATATATATATATATATTTAAACCTTCTTGTAGCTTTGTAAAGATACCATTCAAATCTTTATACCTGATCTGAACTCTTTCCTGATCTTCAGACACATATTTCCAAAATTTTGTGAGCAGCCCACATTAGCATCTCATATTTTCTTAAAGATGGTGTGTTCCAGCCAAGCACAGTGGCTCACACCTGTAATCCTAGCACTCTGGGAGGCCAAGGTGGGCAGATTGTTCGAGGTCAGGAGTTCAAAACCAGCTTGAGCAAGAGCGAGACCCCGTCTCTACTATAAATAGAAAGAAATTAATTGGCCAACTAATATATATAGAAAAAATGAGCCGGGCATGGTGGTGCATGCCTGTAGTCCCAGCCACTCGGGAGGCTGAGGCAGCAGGATTGCTTGAGCCCAGGAGTTTGAGGTTGCTGTGAGTTAGACTGACGCCATGGCACTCACTGTAGCCTGGGCAACAAAGCGAGACTATGTCTCAAAGAAAAAAAAAAAAAAGACAGTGTGTTCCAATGTAACTCATTCTCTCTGTCTTTCTCTTCCTATTCCATACTCTTACACACCAGAAGCCATCCCACATGACAATGATACATCTTAGTGCATAAGGCCCTTGCCTTAAATGTTTTCATGAATGTGTGCATGTATTAGAAACATATTATTTATTTTTTAAAGAAGTTTAGATTTCCAAAACAGCACTCTCAACATCATTTTGACACAATGCTAGCTGAAAATTTGTGGAAGAGAAATAGTAGGGAGAGTGTGGCGATGAGGTAAGCATTTTTAGAGCGCTGAAAATATATATTCTAGGGAATAAGTTTTAATTTTAGGGGGATAAACTGTTTATGTCCTTTCAAAGCACCCTAGGTAGACTGTCACAAATCTACATTTCCAAATACTTGAATGTTTCTGTTTAGTTGAGGACACGAACAAACCTCTCAAGCAGAAACAAAAACAGATAAGAGACAGAGAGCAGAGGAAGTCAGAAACACTTGGGAAAAAGTACAAAATTAGTTTGATTTAGAGTAGACTTAGGGCAATTTCTAGTATGTTTGGAACATAAATTACAAACCACCAGAAAGTGTTGGAGTTCTGTTTGTACTGCATGTTGCCACTGTGATGCCGACATTGATTATCTACCACAAAAATTTATTTCTGAGCTAGATAAATATTTGTCATTAGTTATATCAGAGATAGGAAAATTTGCCTCATTTCTAATAATCCATGCTGTGAGGCAAATAAACGAATTCACTATGTCTTGTGTCATGGAGTCATGCATTTTCATCTTTTCACTTTCAACTTTTCTACCCAGTACACAATAAATATTTGTGGGAAATAGCAATATAAGGAAATTTGATTATTCTGGAATATATCGTGAAGACAGTTGAGCCCAAATATATCCAAAACACTTTAAAGTGTTAAAATTGAAGCAATATATCTAAAGAAGTTGTTTTTCGTTGTGCATGCTTCATTTTCTTACAGTTCAATGTGTCTATAGAGTATAGAAAAAGATAATAATATCAATTTTTTGAATGTTTGCCTCAATTACTCCATAAAATATTTAATATATATTGGAATGTTTGTTTATATACTAAGCATTTCCTAGAATACTATGCATGTGACAGATACACAAAATCACAGAACAATAATTTTATAAAACAAGCAAAATATTTTTAAATTTTAAATTTATCTGTGGGTTTTGATTATGATGAAGTCACAATATTATGTTTTTATATAAATTATAGTATAGATTTTCCTTATGCTTAATGTACTCTTTAGCAAGAGTTACTCTAGCTTCAGTATTACTATTCTGTATTACAGAATTCAGTATTACATTTTTCTTTTTCATATCAAATTTAATTTGGCTTGAGCAATAAATCTTTATTTTGATTATACTTAGTTTTGATTCCCAGACTTATTAAATAATCCCTGAACATAATTTACTTTCCTTTCCATTAAATCATTACTCTCTAGGTCTTGATGCTTATAATCACCAAATTCCACAACAATATTATTGTTATAAGATTTTTTCCATCCTTTCACATAAACCATATTCATTTACACTGTCCATTAGTAGGTTAAGAATTCCTTTTGTTTAATCCTTCTAATACATTTTTATCTAATGATTGATGTATCTAAAAACAAATATATATATATATATACATTCTGATGTTTTATTATTTTTATTATTTTGTAATTATTCTGTCTCTTTAACATAATTGGATTTTCAATTTTTACATTGATAATATTGATCTTGGATTATCTCAATAAGTGTATAGACACATTTGACTATCTAGCTAGAAAGCAGCAAGTTTAGTCTTAATATGATATTTTAAAAACCACAATTATATCTTAAGTATGCATATTAAAATACATATATTACAATTAAAGTTATATATATTAACATGTTTGATCTTCAAAAATGACCTTATGAAATACAGAACAATGCTGCTACTATTGCTATGTTAAAGAAATGCAAAATAAGTTACAGGAAGTGCTAAGTGACTTGCTTGAGAAAACCTAGTAAGTGGTCAAATCACAGAAAGAATCATGGTTTTAACAATGGTAGGATAACAGTCCTTAGTCCTTAGTCCCTAGTCCTTAGTACTCCGGTATTAAGGAAACTGAAAGAAATTTACAGATTAAAAGACAACTAGGCTGTAAGGAACTTATGGGAAGTGGAGAGCATATGGAAACTCCCTCCCTGGGTGATAGTACCTACTCAGCCCTGCCAATTCTTGTCATGCCATTCCAGTATTACTGGACATATCTATTTTTCCTAAGATGGTAGATATCTGGACTTTTTGTATGAAATGTTCTGATTGTTAATTATTGGTTCAAATGTTGTCAAGATCTGTGCAAGACAAATGAACTTGTCTATGAGCCAGATCTCTGCCCAGAAGAAAGTAGTATCTATAGATTGTGAGAAGTACTCCAAATAGAGTGAAGACGGTATACTATGAGAATGCGCAGGCCAGGCTCTCTTACCCATCAACAGGCAGATGGTAGGGGTAGCTTTCCAGAAGAGATAACATGGAGCTGAATCACAGGGATAAATAGTAATTAACTAGGACACAACTAAATGAAAGGTCATTTATTTTACATATATAGTGAACTGTATATATAAAGCCACAGAAGAGAGATTATGATATTCAAGAACTGCTAATACTTGTAGACTTAAAGCATAAAGAGTGTAGTTAGCAACAATAAAAGATTGGAATGAAAAAAGGCATCCTATACATAAGAAACACCTCAGCATATTCCTGTGTTGAGGAAGTTGCCCAAAATGTTCTCTGTTCCGTAGGGGGCCATATTCTATATCCTATAGCCCTGAATACTACTCAAAGTTGAATCAAGTACATAGAGTATCTGAACAAAGCAAGAAGATTTATAGAATTGACAAGCATTTGTATTTTGGAATCTAGCCTTTCTGGATTGCTAGGAAATTGTTATGTTTTGTTTCCTTTTATCAAAATATTTAGTTAGAAAATATGACCATATAGATTTATAGCAGAATTCTGAATGTATTGGCCATGGACAGAAACTCTGGGTCTGATAATAAAGACCATAGCAAAAAGAATACGAATATATACATATAATGGAGAAAGCATTATGTAGTCAAGGTAAAAAAAATTGTATTGCATTTAATAAGCCACAAGAACTGCTGTCTACCATACAGTAGTACTGAAAAACTGGAAATATAATTTACCTTACATAAATAATATATTTATGAAATCCTGGCAGCTAATTAAAATTTGATTAACTCATATTGTGAATAGACTTGAGTTGGTACTATAATATTTATGAGTAGGTCCATTTGTAAAACTCAATTTGAAATTCTAATAGTCAATCCATATATTGTTGTTTTAATTAGTTTGGATTAATTAGCTAATTACTGCATAATTACTAGGTGTACTTCAAAGAAAATTCATGCATATTTTATTCAAGAATGATGCTATCTGACTTTTAGTTGTGTAATTACTTTTCTAAAGCACACACAAATAATTAAAACACTGTAGAGCAGATTGGAATTTACTTTGTACTTACTAAATTATATCTTTGTTATTTGAAATTAATTAATTTTCAAAATGATTATTAGATATTTTTATAATCTATAAAGAAGAACTCAAGGTTTAGGGAAAATAAGCAATTGATCCAATATCAAACAGAGCCTGTGCTTCTGTATTGATCTGGCTCAAAGATAATATTCTTTCAGATATCATTCTCTAAAATATTTCATTGATAGAAAGGGCATTGAAGACCTTAGAAAGAATTTAACTTTTTAAACATCATGAATTCTCAACTTTCTTTGAAATTATATCTTCACATTGACTTACTTGGGACACAGAGTTGAATTCTTTCCTTCTACCCAAACTGACATGCTATACTAATATAATAGCAAGTCATAGTTGGTAATATTTTGCAGGGTTTGAGGATAAAAAGTACTGCTCTACTCATTTTTACTATAATATGTTAAGAGTATATGCATAGCTGACTTGTAAGGAAATGATGCTCAACTCTGGCTGCGTGTTTTACTAGCAGCAATATATCTTTATAAATACATACCCTTTGCCCAAGATATATCCCAGAGTGTTTACATCAGAATTACTGAAGAAAGAACCCAGGAGTCAGAATTTTTTAAAAGTTATATAGGTGATTTGACTATTCAGCCAGAACTGAGAACAACTACTTATAAATTTGAGTCTAAATAATATTGTCCAAATTCTCAGCTGAAATGATAATATAATCAAATGATAATTTCTTTTTTTCTGTAGCCTATTGTGCTATGCAATTATAACTTGGTGTTGTAATTTTTTTTTTATAATGTGGTGGGTAAATAGATTCCCCTGAAGGGGAAAATGTTTCAAATGATGTTGCTAATCTACCTACTGTATGAATCTCAAAGTGACATATGGCATTTTGCCATTTTAAAGCTTCATTAAATGACAGATAACTTCTTTTCATTGATATATAGACAAAATTTTCAATTATTTAAATTATAAGTGCACAAAGTTGAATTAATTCTTTTTAGTTTTTACTTTAAAAAATCTATATGAAGTTGATATAATATGAATTTTTATTACGTGATGTTATTTCAAAAACTATCATTTTAATGAGTAAGTGATCTATGTTACAAAGTGCATACATACTTATAAACACAGAATTAAAGTAACCATGTATGGGGAGCAATCTCATTTTCTCCCTGTAGCGCAATTACATTCTTTGAGTACAAGTACATAAATGATTTAGAGAAACAAATATAATCGATGTAGAAAAAAATCACAATATCAGATCTAAATGGATACAACTATATGATGTTTGAAATAAGATTATTAGTGGCAGATGGAATGGAGGCAGAAATCTTGAAATCTTAGTAGCTTCCATACTTTGCTATTAACGTAGACAAAGCATATTTGAAATTCACATGAGAAATCATTTTTACTCTTAATTGTGCACTTTTTCAAAATGTTTAAATTTAGTTCAACTGAAACTTTATGACATACTGCATAATTTTTAGGTATTTCACTATTAATATCTCAAGATTCATTAAGAAATAGAATTTATTCCCCTCCCCCAGTCAATTTTACCCTTCCATATCTTTGGACCAAACCAAAGTATGCCTAACATGTATTGATTTATGACTTTACATGTAATATAACTTTGTTTTTTTCTCAATGCATAGCAGTATCAAATTGCTTATCTGAGTTTAGTATTCTGCAAGATTATGTCCTACTGGAGAGTGAAATGGTCAGCTTTTAAAAAATAACATTAACATTTAGGTGTAAACATCAGATCAGATTCAGATATCAAAGCTATTTTTATCTTTCTCATTAAGAACAAGTCCTCATTTCCTTAACACCATAACAACTACAAGGGCAACTTGTGGAGGCAGGTGATTTGACCCTTATTAGTTGTTCTCTTGTTATGGTGTTAGGGAAATGTTAATGTTATTTTTTACAAGCTGACCATTTCACTTTCTGGTTGGACATAATCTTGCAGAATACTAAACTCAGATAAGCAATTTGATACTGCAATAAATTGAGGAAGAAACACAGTTACATTACATGTAAAGTCATAAATCAATACATGTAAGGCATTCATTGGTTTCATCTGAAGATATGGAAGGGTAAAATTGATGGGGGGGATAAATTCTATTTCTTAATGAATCTTGAGATATTAATAGTGAACTATATAAAAATTATGCAGTATGTCATAAAGTTTCAGTTGAACTAAATTTAAACATTTCAAAAAAGCGCACAATTAAGTGTAAAAATGATTTCTCATGTGAATTTCAAATATGCTTCGTCTACATTAATGGCAAGGTATGAAAGCTAATAAGATTTCAAGATTTCTGCCTCCATTCCATCTGCCACTAACAATCTTATTTCAAACACCATATAGCTATATTCATTTAGATCTGATATTGTGATTTTTTTTTATATAGGAAATGCTCTAGAAAAAAATTCCTGCTCCTGATGAGCTGGTAGACTGGTTGCTTTCTTCCATGGATGTGAGTATGAGTGTATACAAATTTTCATCAAGATATAACCTATAGAGGTGAATGGATTTTCCCCAAGTCAACACACCCAAGTAGTCACCATTTAGATCAAGACATAATTCAGGGGGGAGGATCAAGATGGCGGACGAGAAACACCGCAAGAAAGAGTGTCTCTGCAGAAAAGACAGATTATAGCAGAAATTAGCAAAAAGAAGCAAGAAAGTGAGCATACAGCAGACGAGGGCCGGAAGGAGGGGTACCTGAGACCCCGGGAGACTCCACAGAAGGAGGCTGCAGAGAAGAACTGGAGGCCGAGACCACCGGAGCAGCCCGGAGACCAGAGGGAAGGGTAGGTGGATAAATCACCTTTCTCCTCCCCTGCATTTGGGACTGCTGGTGGGCTCCCCAGCGGGTGGAGAGACCTGTGCACACAGCCCAGAGATAGCCGCCGCCAGCTAGCGGTGAGCCCGTAGCGGAAGCAGCACCAGACTCCCAAATCCCTCGGGGCACCTCCGTGTGAACAGACCCCAGCCGAGCGGCAGGCGCCATATTGCCTCCTCCTCCCCTCCGCCGACCCTACCCACGGCTGCCCAGAGAGACAATACAGCCACCAGCCAGAGGCACCTCCAGGGAACGGGACCTTCCCTTTTGGGACCCTACAGCTGACTAAGGGGAACTCAGACTGTGAGCTCCCTACCCGCCAGCCTTCCCAGGTGCTGCTGGCACGGTGTTCCCAGGAGAACGGTGCCGACTCAGAGGCTGAGAGACACAGACCCAGATTGGGCTCCCTATGGGTGAATTGGGACCAGAACTCCTCTCCCTTGTGGGGATACAGTTTGAACTCTGGGACCCAGAGGTCGGACCTGAAGACCAGATCCCGTGCGCCAAGGTCTAGCATTGCCTGGGGCACAGAAGGGATATTTGTGAATAGCCTGCTGAGGTATGTGTGCATCCAGGGGCAGATCAGCATCCTAGAGGGCAACCCTCCCCCCAAAGGGAGGCCATGCGCCCAGCCCAGGTGGCGTTCCTGCGCAGGGAACCTCCCCGCCGGTATCACAATCTGGGGAGGCCTGGTGGCGTGTGGTCTGGCCTGCTGGCCGAGGCCCAGGAGTAGCTGCGGGGTTGGGGAGAGTAGAAAATAGCAAGGCCCACTCCAGACTGCCGGTCTCAGACAGCCCCACCCCCACAAGCAGACTTTCTGGCTGAGCGGGACCATTCCAGCCCCGCCATGACAGCTTTTCCTGGAAGCAGAGAACAAAACTTTGACCCCTGCTAATGGCATTGGTGGCGCCTGAGGGCAGGCTTACACAAACCAGCTCCGCCCAGAACAAGAGCTGATAACAGGACACAAAAATAACAGCATAGCCTGTTCCTCCAAGCAAGCGCCACCTACTGACAGGGATGGCATCCTGCACAGCCTTTTCACGGCACCCACTGACTCATTATACAGGGTGTGGTTGAATCTCACCCACAGACACCACCTAACGGCTCAGAAACTAAACGAGGTGTGTGAATACCCAAACAAAAACCTAAAGGAAAGAAACAACAACTGATCGACATGGGAAGAAATCAGCGAAGGAACTCAGGAAATATGAAGAACCAAACAGAAAACACACCCCCAAAGAGGAGCACCAGCCCCCTAGAAATGGACACCAACCCAAATCAGGCGACCAAAATGACAGAAGAGGAATTTCGTATGTGGATCATAAGAACACTCACCCAGCTGCAACAACAACTCAATAACCAACACAAAGAAACCACAAAAAGCCTCCAGGACCTAGAACAAAAGTTCACTAAAGAAATAGACACAATGAAGAAAAGTTTAACCCAACTCCTGGAAATGAAGAATCAATTCAGGGAACTACAAAATACAGTGGAAAGTCTCAAGAACAGGGTAGATCAAACAGAAGAAAGAATCTCAGAGATTGAAGATAACACCCTCCAACTAAATAAAACCATCACAGAGATAGAGCAGAGAAACAAGAGAAAAGAGCAAAGCCTACAAGAGATGTGGGATTATGTGAAGAAACCTAATGTGAGGGTCATAGGGTTACCAGAAGGGGAAGAGGACAACACCCAAGGGTTGAACAAGCTATTTGAAGATATAATAGAGGAAAATTTCCCAGGCCTTGCTCAAAATCTTGATATACAAGTTCAAGAAGCTCAGAGGACCCCTGGGAGATTCAATGCAAACAGGAAGACGTCACGACATGCAGTCATCAGACTGATCAAAATATCAACTAAAGAGGCCCTTCTACGAGCTGTAAGATGAAAGAAGCAAGTGACATACAAGGGAAAGCCAATTCGAATAACACCAGACTTCTCTAATGAGACTTTACAGGCAAGGAGAGACTGGGGCCCCATTCTCACTCTTCTGAAACAAAACAATGCCCAGCCTAGAATATTATTCCCTGCAAAACTAAGCTTCATATATGAAGGAGAAATAAAGACATTCTCAGACAAGCAAAGTCTCAGAGAATTCACCAAGACAAGACCAGCCCTACAAGAAGTACTCAAAACAGTGTTATGCACAGAACACCATAATAAAAACTCATGAATATAAAAACAACCAAAACCCAAAGATTAAAGGCCAGATAATACAATGGCTCAAGAGAGAAAGCAAAGCAACAACATCCAACCCAACAGAATGAACAGTAATCTACCTTACCTATCAGTTCTCTCAATAAATGTGAATGGCTTAAACTCTCCACTCAAGAGACATAGGCTGGCTGAATGGATAAGAAAATACAGGCCAAGTATATGCTGTCTTCAGGAAACACATCTAAACTGCAAGGATGCATATAGACTAAAAGTAAAAGGGTGGAGATAAGTATTCCAGGCAAGTGGAAGCCAAAAGAAGGCTGGCGTGGCAGTTCTAATTTCAGACCCTTTAGTTTTTAAACCAACAAAAGTAGTGAAAGACAAAGAGGATCATTATATAATGGTGAAGGGCACAGTTCAACAAGAAGAGATAACAATTTTAAATATATATGCACCCAACTTAGGTGCACCCAGTCTCATAAAGCAAACCTTACTGGAGCTAAGCAAATGGATTAATAGCAACTCCATAATCACCGGAGATTTCAACACCCCACTGACGGCACAAGACAGATCCTCCAAACAGAAATTTAATAAAGAAATAATGGACTTAAACAAAACCTTGGAACAACTGGGTCTGACTGACATCTACAGGACATTCTACCCAAAATCCACTGAATATACGTTCTTCTCATCAGCTCACGGGACATTCTCTAAGATTGACCATATCCTAGGACACAAAGTAAATCTCAAGAAATTTAAAAAAATAGAAATCATACCTTGTACCTTCTCAGATCACAGTGGAATAAAAGTAGAAATCAACCCTAACAGAAACTCACATTTCTACACAAAAACGTGGAAATTAAACAATCTCCTACTAAATGATTACTTCATAAATGAAGAAATCAAGATGGAAATAAAAAAATTCTATACTCCTACACTGCTGGTGGGACTGCAAAGTAGTTCAACCTCTGTGGAAAGCAATATGGAGATACCTTAAAGCGATACAAGTGAATCTACCATTTGATCCAGCAATCCCATTGCTGGGCATCTACCCAAAAGATCCAATGACACTACAAAAAAGACGCCTGCACTCAAATGTTTATAGCAGCACAATTCATAATTGCAAGGCTGTGGAAACAGCCCAAGTGCCCATCAATCCAAGAATGGATTAATAAAATCTGGTATATGTATAGCATGGAGTACTATTCAGCTCTAAGAAACAACGGTGATATAGCACGTCTTATTTTTTCCTGGTTAAAGCTGGAACCCATACTACTAAGTGAAGTTTCCCAAGAATGGAAAAACAACCACATATACTCACCAGCAAATTGGTATTAACTGAGCAGCACCTAAGTGGACACATAGGTATACAGTAATAGGGTATTGGGCAGGGGGGAGGGGGTGGGTATATACATATATAATGAGTGAGATGTGCACCATCTGGGGGATGGTCATGCTGGAGACTCAGACTTGTGGGGGGAGGGGGGGAAATGGGCATTTATTGAAACCTTAAAATCTGTACCCCCATAATATGCCAAAATGAAAAAAAAGAAGACTAAAAAAAAAAAAAAACACACATAATTCAGCATGAGTCCCATGAGCCTTCCTTGTGCTTCTTTCTAATCCTTCCAGAACAACTTTCTCATTTTTCCACAAAGATAATCTTAGTCTAACTTCTAATGCACTAGACTTGTCTTTCATGCTTTTAACTTCATATAAATGTAATTATGTACCATAATTTACTTTGTGTTTGGCTACTTTCATTCACTATCATTTCCCTGAAACTCATTTTCTTTCATGTAATAATATTTATCGAAGTTTTTAAAAAGTATTTATTGAAAAGATAATCTATTACTACTGTTTGCAATGTTACCTGTGTAATATACCAACTGTCCATAGATGTGTGGGTAAATTCTATAACTCTATTCTGTTCTATTAAAATTTATCTCTCTTTTTGAAAAAAATTTCAACATCTTAACTAAAATAGCTCATAATAATTCTATTAATGATAGTTCTTCATTTCTTTTCTTTTTAAAGATCATCTTGACTATTTTTCATCTTCTGATATGTAGGAATGCAATTAATTTTATATATTGCCCTTGTATCTGGGAACCTTGCTTAAAATATTTAGTAATTATGTAAGATGACATATAGATTCACTTGGACATTTCATTTTCAAAATATTCACTTTGAATAATGGTTGGATTTTTTTTCTTAATGATCAATAACAAAACTTTTATTTTTCTCTTCTTATCTTTTGTACCTAACAAGACCTTTAGTACATTGATTAACAAAACCAATGATTGCAGGCAGTCTTTCCCTGTTCTTTTAATTTCAGGGAAGGGGAGGCTGTTTTTAATTTTTCACCATTAACTATGATGTTAATTGTTTCCATCTGTGGTTGTTTCCATTCTGACTTAATAACTTCCTTTAATATTTGCATTCATGTCAGTCTTCTGGCGATAATTTGGCCCATATTTATCTATATTTTGTCTTCAGTTTTGAAAGACATTTTTGATGAATATAGAATTCTAATTTGTCATTTATTTTCTTTTATCATTTTGAAGATGTCATCCCTCTGTCTTTTATGTAGCTGTTTAATTTTGTTTCTTTATTTTTCTCTTGGCTACTTTTCTTTTTATTTCTTTTATTCCTATTTTAGTTGCAGGTTTGATTTTTCTCTGTGCTTATCCTGTTTATAGTAGATCTTGAAACTATGGCTTTGTGTCTTTTATTAGTTTAAGAAAATTCTCAACTATTATCTATTTTTTTGTTTTGTTTTGTTTTGAGACAGAGTCTTGCTTTGTTGCCCAGGCTAGAGTGAGTGCCATGGCATCAGCCTAGCTCACAGCAACCTCAAAATCCTGGGCTCAAGCAATCCTGCTGCATAATGCCTCCCAAGTAGCTGGGACTACAGGCATGTGCCACCATGCCCGGCTAATTTTTTCTACATATATTAGTTGGCCAATTAATTTCTTTCTATTTATACTAGAGACAGGTTCTCACTCTTGCTCAGGCTGGTTTCGAACTCCTGACCTCGAGCAATCTGCCCGCCTTGGCCTCCCAGATTTCTAGGATTACAGGCGTTAGCCACTGCGCCCAGTCTCAACTATTATCTCTTAATGTATATTTTTTCTGTTCCATCGTCACTCTGTTCAACTCTTTGGAGTCTAAGTATATGTATTTTATATTTTTTTTGCCTTGTCCTATATATCTTTTAGAATTTTTTTCCAGATTTTTGTTATAGAGGGGAAATAAAGTAACATCTTCAGATTGCGGAAAACTAAAATAATTTATCTTTAGCATATCTATCATTAAAGAACCATTAAAAATTTTCCTGAGACACAAATGAGATGATTAAAAAAGGAATATTGGAGCATCAAGAGGAGGAACAATGATAAGAACAAAGACATGGATGCATACAATAGACTACCTTTATCCTCATCAGTTTTATACATTATATTTGGTGATTGAAACAAAAATTATAACACTATCTGATGCATTTAGATGATATTTAAAAGAGGGAAGGGTAAAGGGGGCCTAAATGGAGGTCAAATCTCCAAACTACAGTTGATACCAGTAGACTATAAGTCAAATATGTAATTGTGATAGACAAAGAGACCATTAATAAAAGTATACCAAAAAACACTCTAAATTATTGATGATGAAATCCTACAAACTATTTACACAATCTCCAGGAAGGAAGAAAACAGAACAGAGGAATAAGAAACAGAAGAAACAAATGCAATACAACATCGACCATTCTACTATCTTTTGGCATTTGAAGCAAAATTGGAAAGGTGAAAAAGCTCAATAAGTGGGTGCCTCATGAGCTGATTGAAAATTTGAAAATACCATTTTGAATGTTGTCTTTTCTTCTTGTAGGCAACAGTACTGAAACATTTCTTGATCTGATTGTGACATGCAACGAGAAGTGGATTGTACACAACAACCGGTGATGACCAGCTCAGTGGGACTGAGAAGAAGCTCCAAAGCACTTCTCAAAACCAAACTTGCACCAAAAAAAAGTCAGGGGCACTGTTTGGTGGTCTGCTGCTGTCTGATCCACTACAGCTTTGTGAATCCCAGTGAAACCATTACATCTGAGAAGTAAGCTCAGCAAATCGATGAGATGCACCAAAAACTGCAATGCCTGCAGTCAACATCGATCAACAGAAAGGGCCCAATTCTTCTCTGTGACAACGCCCCACCACACAACAAATGCTTCAAATGTTGAACGAAGTGAGCTATGAAGTGTTGCCTCATCTGCCATATTTACCTGACCTTTCACCAACCAACTACCACTTTTTCAAGCATCTCAACAACTTTTTACTGGGAAAACACTTCCATAACCAGCAGGATGCAGAAAATGCTTTCCAAGAGTTCATGGAATACCAAAGCAGGAATTTTTATGCTATAGGAATAAACAAACTTATTTGTCATTGACAAAAATGTATTCATTGTAATGAATCCTATGTTGATTAATAAAGATGTGTTTAAACTTAGTAATAATGACTTTAAAATTCATGGTCCAAAACCGCAATTATTTTGCACCAACCTAAACATTATTCAGCAATCTCAAAAAACTCCAATAATTGATACTTGGAAGCACTTGGATGAGTCTTAAGGGAAAAGTACTGAGCAAAGCTACATCAATCCCCAAAGATTACACATTGTATGATTCCATTTATATAGAATTACTGAAATGTCAAAATTATAGAAATAGAATTGATTAATGTTGTCAAGGGTTAGGGCTGGGGAGGGTGGGGACAGAGATGAGTATGGCAATAAAAGGGCAATCCTGTAGTATTGGAACCATTCTGTATCTTGACCATGGTGATGCATTCATGTCATACAATTTAATTGAAGTAAATATACACACACACACACACACACACACACACAAATAAATGCAAGCAGAACTGAGAAAATCTGCAGTAAAGTGGTGGATTATATCAATGTCAATATCCTGATAGTAATATTGTTCTATAGTTTTGCAAAATATTACCAGTAGGGAAAACTGAGTGAACAGTACACATTTTTCTGTATTATTTTTTATAACTCCATGTGGATATACAATTATCTCAAAATAAAAAAGTTTTTTTAAAATGATGAAAAAATTATCAGCAATTTATTTCTACCTTTAAATAATGTTAACTATCTCAATGATTAGTTTATTTCATACTTAGACAGGTACTTAGACCTTGAGTTAATTTTGCCTTATGACCAGCAAAGAATTGTGCTATTTTTGTAAATTCTAAATCAATTATTTAAAACAGGTATCAAATAAAGCAAAAATGTGGAAAAGGCAGATTTTCTACATAATACAACAATGTCACTTTGATCTTCTTATATCATCAAAACATTAAAATGGACAAAAGTTGAGTAGGGTGTAAATTTACTGATTACAATCCCGGCATTTGAAAATCCTTGGAAAATAACTCTAGAAAAGACAGAGGGAAAAATAAAATCTAAACTTCTTTTTGGTAGATCATGTTAAATTGCTCAAAAGATCTACTGCCTTTATAAATGTCCTTGCTACAGGAGAATTATACATTTTAATATCATAGAATTGAGACTTGGTTATCTGAATGGCCTTGTGAAATGGAATGTGAGTAAGAAAGGACGTGTAATGTGCACCACTTAGGAATATTAAGAGCCATCTCGTGATCTGCCCCTACTCTCATTTCCCATTTTCACCACTCTGAGCCCCAGGGGGGAGAAGACAGACAGTTGATCCACGATAGAGCTGCAACAGTAGAGAGAAATGAATCTTGTGTTGTAAGATTTGGCATTTGGGGATATTATGAGTTTGAGGTTTTTTTGGACAAATGTAGTATAAGCTGACTCTTAGTCTTCATTTTGAGTGCTGTGTCCATAAGGTTATATGGAAACTAATGATTGACTGGGGCTTATGAATATAAGCACATGACTGGAAGACCCAAGACATTCATCAAAATCTGATCAGTAAAGTGACAAAAAAGCCTGCTGGTGTCCTTTTTTCTTCCTTATCATCAATTCATTCTTTTCTCAATAAGTATTACACTGTATCTCTGATTTTCAGTTACTTTGTTTATAATTCGTATTTTTCTCTCCCACTTTGACATACTTTACACAATCTCATGTGTTTCCTGTAGCATGTCTTCAAAGCATTACCAATACTTTTCTTTAAACTCTGATGGCCAGTCATTCCTAGTAAAAATATTTACTTTGAGATATATATATATATATATATACACATACATATGTATATATATATATATATATTAACATTACTCAGCAAAGCTAACCAGTGAATTTGAAAATTAACACTTGGACATCAATTAGAGAATGAGATGTTGAAAATTAGTTTTCCTGGTATAAGCTTTGAAAGAATGATGGCACTTTCAACTATTTGACAGGCTTTAACTTAATAGCATATTAACGCTTTTAAATATAAATTGAAAGATAAGACTAAAGCATTTAGATGAGTTTGTAGGAGAAAAAAATGAGAAGGACATTGAGTCATGTGTGCAACAGTGTTGTGTAAAGTACAAATGCTGCACAAAGGCATTATTTGAATCCATGTATATCTTTTGCCAAAAAAAATATGCTTTAGTGATGGAAGATAAGGTAATAAAATAGCTAATGATTCAAGCATTGCTAAACTTGTTGAATTGTCTTTATATATTATGGTGAATTCAGATTCACACATTTCTAATCCTTTTCTCTTTGATTTTCCTGTTTAAGAATTTTGCAGTAATCACCCCAAATTGCCTAACTTTTCCCCCAAGATTTCATCAACACTTACCCATCTTTAAGGCTCTTCCCAGGAATAGACTAGTGAAAACGTTCTCAATTGTTAGAAATAGATTGAATGCATTGGATGGTAAATAATAGAAAAAACACCTGTACTGGAGCAGTTCAAAGGAAGAGGTATTTGGGGATCTGTTAAAGTGTATCTTTCTTTTCAACCCGTTGAAATTTTTTTTGAGGTACAAAAAAATATTTATTTAGGATTTAAAGATCACAAAAAATTATACATTTTAAAAAACTTACCAAGTACTAAACATTGCCAAATCTAGAAAAATATCATGATTTTTATAATCAACTAACTGTCTAATATACCTCTGTGATTTCTTTTTCCTACATATTTTGGATTTATAAAATGATTTTGTCACATAATGTTTTATAGAGTTAACAGATATTTCAGTGTTTCCATTACCAAAGTTAATAAAAATCTGTTTTTATTATAGATAGGTTAGAAGAGTTTCTTTCCAGTTCACAATGCCTTATCTGGAAAATCACATACATTTTTAGGATTGTTGTCCACTTTAGGAAAATCTCTATCAAATTTCTTTTACACATAAAGACTAAGATGTGGGAGGAATTTCCATGCTCTAGTTCTGGATCCAAACATTTCAAGTATCTTCTACCCCATTACCCATATACTTTCATGCTGGTTCATAAAGTATACATTTATTTGGTAATATTACTTATGTCTCTCTATCTTTGTGTCACAATGTTGAGTGGTCAAGGTGACTGTGTAAGCCTTTGAGTGGTCAAAATAGATGTGACTGTCATAATATGCTGTAATATCCAAGGACCACATACATTTATTCCGCTTAACTAACTCAACTTCCTCTTATCCAGATTGATCCCCAAAATGCCTTCAACTACTCCAATTCTTCCAGATACAAGGAGAATTATGACAAAGGAGAAGTTAGAATAAAGAGAGGCAGCAGTCTTGTCTTAGTTTGGGCTGCAATAACAAAGCATCATAGACTGCGTGGTTTATAAACAACATAAATTTATTTTTCAAAGTTCAGGAGGCTAGAAGTTCAAGACAAGGGCTTTAGTATGGTTGAGTTCTGGTGAGCACTCTCTTCCAGTTGCAGGCTGCCACCTATTCTTTGTATCCTCATATGGTAGAAAAAGAGCAGGAGAGGTCTCTGGGGTCCCTTTTATAAGGGCACTAATATCATTCATAAGGGCTCCACCTTCATGATTTAATTACCTCCCTAAGTCCTCACTTCATAATGCCATCACCTTGGGGGTTAGGATTTCAACATGTGAATTTTGCAAAACACAAACATTCAGTCCATTGCAATTACTTGAGATTATTATTAAAATATCTTACTTTTGAAACTTAAAAAAAAAAAATAAGTCCACATGAACATGTTTATAGGGCCCTTCCTGTGGTGTTGGAATAGGCCTGAAGTTTAAGATTTTCTTCAATCAGCCTTGAGTTTAGCTTTGGACACTATGCTTCAGGAGGAGCATTCACAAACTTTGGCACATCCATAGAAGGAAGGCAACCTAGGATGATGAAGGCTCAGGACATTTTATTATATCATAAGCAGTTAAGGGCCAGGCAAAGATCTGAGAAGAGACAATTCAAGTGGTTCACAAATTTGTCTTTAGTGCTTGGAGTCCTGCCAGATGGAAGTGTTTTGACTCAAGGTAAGGAATCACTTTCTAATGTTAAGCCAGTTTCACCATAACAATAAATTGACCAGTTTGTGAATCACTCAACTCATTGAAATTTTAAACAAGACACGCTGCCTAGTTTTATTTCTTTTTCTTTTTTTTTTCCCTCTCTATTTTTAAGTAAATAATTTCTACTTTTCAAAGTTTTTTAAATTTATCTTTCAGGGAAATTGTAGTTTACCATTATTAAAACTATAATCAACACTTGTAAGGCTAAAGCCAAAGGGTATATTCTTCTACAATAGGAATAATGAAACCTGATTTATTTCTCATCATGAATTATATTGCTCTCTCCCTTTCTCTACACTTACCTAGCTCTGCTTGGAATTAGAAACGGATGTTCTATGCCTTGAGTTTCTGATTATCAGAGACCTGACCTTTCAGATTTATTACAGTAAATCCATCACATTGGTGACAAAGGAACAAAATATCATCTGTCATGGTGATATTATGGAGACCATTAATATACTTGGTAAAATGTGCTTCTTTATAGTGCAATTTTCCCAGGTATAAAGGAAAGAAAATTGTGACCTGAGCACAGTCTAAAAGCTTTATTAGTGCTTTAGATATTTCAAAATATAAGATACATAGGTAGAAAAGATGAGCTCATATATGGAGTTTGAAATAGAATAATCCATCTTCTTTATCAAAAGTGTAAATTCTTTATCTACTTCGATAGAAACTCTGAGTTATATTCTTTGTGTAACATATTTCCAGAGTATGCATGGTTTTAATAAATATTAATAACATTTATAGAAGCAAAGGACTAAGGTAATAATTAAAATTTTTGTTGGGAGCAAAAACTACTTACAAGTTGGACAGATCTGAGATAGATTTTTGAAACTAGTTTTAAGAAATTATTACATTAAGCAAAAGTGCATATCTTATAAACGTGCATATCAGAGAATTTTCATTAGTGTTATAGATAGATAGTTAGATAGATTAAACCAGCATATAAATTAAGAACCAGAGTATTACTAGCACCCACTTCAAGTTCCTGGTCTCCATAATTAGTTCTGTTTCTACCAGTCTCAAAAGAGTCACACTTTATGAAGTTTTTTGTATCTGATTTCTTTTAATCAATCTTATGTTTGTGAAATTCATCCATGTCATGTATCGTAATAGTTTTTCATTCAAATTGTATAAAGGCAATTATGCGAATCATAAATGATCAAGTTTTATTGTTTAATCTTGAAAATTTAATGCTGTATTTATGTATTTAAAGAAAAATAAGACATTTTTCATTTCAAAACAGAGTTGACTTGTACAATTTTGATAATTCTGTAATGGCTCTAGCAGAAACATGCTGTTGATGGGTCAGTTTGACATAGGTATGTTTATGTTGGGATTGGGAGCAGAAAAGTGGGCAGATATCAATCCTTTACCCATGTATCTTCTCCTCCTCAAGGCATTAAAAAGCATGTATATTCTGATACATAAAGAAAATTGTATATTTTACAAAATTCTACCAATTTAGTTTTAAATATACCCATTTCTTTTTCACTAAGCAAAACATAATACTAATAGAATGCTAGTGGGAGGCTGAAATAATTATTCCTTTAACCTAGCATCAACAAAACTCACTACTTTAAATATTAGTTGACTGCTTATGTATAGGTTAATTTCTGGGCATCTCTATTTTGTTCCATTGCTCTATGTGTCTCTTTTTATGGCAGTGGCATACTGTTTTGATTACTATAGTTGTGTTATATTGTTTGAGATAAGGAAGTGTGATGTCTCCAGCTTTGTTCTTTCTCAAGATTGCTTTGGCTACATGAATTTTTTGGAGTTTCTCTCCTTTGTTCATTTTGTGTTCCTCTAAAGAAAATATCTGAGGCAGGGTTGTTTATTTAAAAAAAAAGAGGTTTATTTGGTTTACAGTTCTGAAAATTGTACAAAAATCATGATACCAGCATCTGCTTCTGTTGAGGGCCTCAGGAAGCTTACAATCATAGCAGAAGGAGAAAAGGGAGCAGGTGTGTGCCACTTGGTCCTTCTTATTTGGTTGCCTTTTATTTCTTTTTCTTTCCTTGTTGTGCCCATTAGGACTTCTAGTCTTATGTTCAATACAAGGAGAAAGAAAATCTTGAAAACAGCCGGAAAAAAATGGCACATTTAATACATGGGTATAAATATATGAATTGTAGTAACATGCCTGTATTAGAGTCACCCATAGAAAAAAGAACTAATTGGATACGTATGTAGATTTATTAGGAGGAATTGGCTCACACAATTATGGAGGCTGAGAAGTCTCTCCATTTGCTGTCTGCAAGCTAATGACCCCAAAAAACTGATGTGATTCCCATCTGAGTTCAAAGGTCTGAGAACTGATGAAACCAATGGTGTGAATTCCAACCCATGGGCAGGAGAAGACCATTATTCTAGTTTAAGCAGGCAGGCAGGAAAGAAAGGAATAAATTCCTCTTTCCACCACCTTTATGTTCTATTCAGGCTCTCAACAGATTGAATGACGCCAACACACATTTGGCAAGGAAATCTAATTTATTTAATATACTGATTTAAATGAGAATCTCATCTATAAACATTCTCAGAGACACACCCAGAAATAATGTTTAATCTGGGCATCCCCATGGTACAGGCAGGTTGATACACAACAGTTAGCTATCTAAAGTCTGCCCTTTGTCATCTTGGCACCAGTAAGCAATTCCTTAAATTATACTTAACCACCAAACAGAAATAATAACAAGGTAATAATAACATCTCACCTAAAATGACCCAACTATACTGCATACAACCAAAAATGCACTAATCACATCCTCAGAAGAGGAGGTAAAGTCCTTGAGTGATCTTTACTCTTCTCCTTGATATCTAGTGACTTAAATATTATGATGCAAAATTAAAAATACTTAAATACTTAAATTAACACAAAATTAAAAATACTTAAATATAAAGTCAGTATATCTTATGATACATAGGAGAACAAGAGAAGAAAGAAAACAAATATATTTGTTTAATATATGTATATATACACACTAATATGTTCTTAACAAAATAAGGAGGAAATACTCATGACAATTACAGTCCTTGTTTCTGTAACTGGTCAAGTGGCTAGTATTTATAATTACCTTATTCCACTATCCATTTTCTATTCCTTTTTCTTTCAGCAAGCAACTCAGCTGCTCACAATTCTTCACTAAGTGTGATGACACAAACCTTCTTTCCTAAAGGATCTGGGCCATTAGTAGCCTCACCTGGATTGGGTTGTTGTAGTTTCCACTGGCATTAATCACAGTATATGGCAATACTAAGAGATACCCTCGGGGCTGTCCCGTATTCCAGATGTACTCTTTCTTACCT
This sequence comes from Microcebus murinus, assembly GCF_040939455.1. Taxonomy (NCBI): domain Eukaryota; kingdom Metazoa; phylum Chordata; class Mammalia; order Primates; family Cheirogaleidae; genus Microcebus; species Microcebus murinus. Next base: position 35,967,655 of record NC_134111.1, read on the forward strand.
CCACTCTGGAGTAGTAGTCCAATTTCCGCTTGGTAGTCAGGATCAATCACCACGCCTAGCACCATAACTCCCTTATTTACCTGTTGACTCAGAGGCTCAAGGAGCCGAAAGTGGCTGGGCAGGAGTCTTAAATTCCAGTTCAGGGGAAATATTGTTGTGTCTTCTTGTGGAAACATTTCTTCCTCTAGAACCAAGACCTCTAGCCCAGGAGAACATAAAGTTGTAGAAATAGAAAGCAAAAAGTTTGCTAGTGTGTCATTAGTGGTAACAGTGAGCGATACTACTCCCATTTCTACCTCTTGCTTCATAGGCCTATGAATCCTGGCTATGGGAGAAACAGGAACATGTACAGCCCTTTAAAGAGCCATCCCCCAGCCCTCTGGGGCCCCAGATTTCAACTCTCTGGCATTATAAGTGAATCTTCAAAAGGCTCTTCTGATATCTATAAAACCAGATGCTTTAGAATGGTGTAATCTTAGTCTGAGTCCAAAAATCAGGGAATTAAGGGAGCTAATGGGCCAGTGCTGTGAATCTCAATGCAACTGCAGGAAAACACTTATATACGACTGAAATTGGGCAGACAGGAAGGAAAAGGGATAAATTCCTTCTTCCACTGCCTTTTTGTTCTATTTAGGCTTTCAAAGGATTGAATCATGATGATCCACATTGGGGAACATGATAAAACCAGTGAATTCAATGAGCCTGGGTTCATTGCTGCACTTCATTTGCTGTGAAGTGAGCTTTTTGATCAGAAACAATGCTATGTGGAATAACAAGACAGTGGATATGTCATTCTGTAAGTCCGCAGATGATAGTTTTAGTAGAAGCATTGCATGTAAGGAAGACAAATACATATCCAGAGTAAATTTCTATTCCAGTAAGAACAAAATGCTGCCCCTTTCATGATGGAAGTGGCCCAATGTAATTAACCTGCCACTAGGTAGCTGGCTGATCATCCCAAATAATGGTGCCATCTTAGGGGCTCAGTATTGGTCTCTGCTGCTGCTAGATTGTGTGCTCAGCAGTGGCCATGGCCAAGTTGGCCTTGGTAAATGGAAGTCCATATTCCTATACCTATGCATAACATCAATCCCTGCCACCATGCCACTTTGTCCATGAGTCCATTGGGTGATGGCAGGGGTTGGTGGGGAAAAAGGCTCATTGTTATCTTCCAAATGACTCATTTTATCGATTTTATCATTAAAATTTTTTCTGAGGTCACTCTTTGGTGAGCATTCATATGTACACAATTATCTTCACATTTTTTGCCTATTTAGAGAGGTCTGTATCTCTTTCCAAAATTTCTTTGTCACCTATTTTCCAATCATGTTCTTTCTAAGTTTTGGTTATCCAGACAACCATTGCCCATAGCCCATGAATCAAGCAAAGTGAACAACCAGTTACACAGCTTAAAGTTTTGTTCACTGGGAGATTTCCTTTTACCATCATTCTTCATCCACTCAGAGAAGTCTACTTACAAAGCTCTTCCCCAAATTTCTTTGTCACTCATTTCCCAATCACGTTCCTTTCAAGTCCCCGACCATCTGGCCAAACCATTGGCTATAGCCCATGAATGGTTATATAATCACACATCTGGCCATTTCTCCCTCCAAGGAAAGTGAACAACCAGCTGTACTGCCCAAAGTTCTGCCAATTGAAAGGATTTCTTTTCACCACTGTCTTTCAGAGATGTCCCAAAAATGTACTGCAGTGCTACAGCTGTCCACTTTTGGTGGTGCCAGCATATCACGCGGAGCCATCTGTAAAACAGGCCTGAGTCTTCTCTTTGTTTGCCTATAGATTGTAGAGAACTCCCAGGAGGCTATAGTTGCAGGTTGGGAGATAGAAGGCAAGGTAGTGGGTATGATGGACATTTGGATCACTTATTTATGTAACTTTCTTAAGCTTTTTTAGGGCCTGCTCAAGCCTTACCACATATACACAACTTCCACTTCATGATGGAGTATTACTGTGCATGTCCAACTCTATGGCTTGGTTGGTCAGTTAACACCCAGTTCATGATGGGCAGCTCAGGTTTTATGGTAACTTGATGGCCCATGGTAAAGTGTCAGCCTCGACTAAGACTCATTAGAAAGCCAAAAATTGCTCTACAAAAACAGAGTCGTTATCTTTGGAGGATGACAGAGCTTTGCTCCAAAATCATAAGGGCCTGCACTGTAACTTACCTGTAGAATTCCCGTCTGCCACTGATGCTTCAAGCACCATTGGATCTGCTGGAACATATGGCTCAAGCGGCAAAGCAGTTTGCACAGAACCTCAGACCTATTGGAAAGATTTTTTGTTGTTGTTGTTGTTTTTCTGAGCCCCACCCAAATTTAGCAGTCTTTAGAGTGACTCAGTAAATGGGCCAGAGTAATACACCTAAATGAGGAATATGTTGCTCCCCAAATCCAAAATCAGCCCACTAAGCATTGTGCCTTTTTCTTGGTTGTAGGCAGGTCCAGATGCAACAACTTATCTTTCACCTTAAAAGGGATATCTTGACATACTCCACACCACTGGAACTCTAAAAATTTCACTGAGCTAGAAGGCCTCTGAATTCCAGTCAGATTTATTTCCTACTCTGTGATATGCAAATGTACTACCAATAAATCTAGAGTAGTTGTTACTTCTTGCTCACTAGGTCCAGTCAGCAGAATATCAGCACAGCAAAGGACCAGTGTGGTATGTTATGGAAGGGGAAGATGACCAAGATTCCTATCAACCAAATCATGACAAATGCTTTTAGAGTTGATATAACCATGATGTAGAACACTGGCCTTACAACTAAAGGCAATTTGTGTCTGGTGGGCCTTATGAAAACATATGGAGGACAAAGTATTTCCTACATCAATGGCTGTGTACCAGGTACCAAGGGATGTGTTAATTTACTAAAGTGATGAAACCACATCTAGTACAGCAGTTTCAGTTGAAGTCACTACCTGATTAAGCTGATGATGATCCATTGTCATTCTCCAACATCAATCTGTCTTCTGCATAGGCCAAATACAAGTGTTGAACAGAGATGTGCTGGAAATCACCAACCTTGAATCTTTCAAGTCCTTAACAGAGGCACTAATTTCTGAAATCCCTCCAGAAGTAAAGTGTTGTGCTTTGGTTATTTTTCTGGGTAGAGGTAGTTCTAATGGCTTTTACTTGATCTTTCCTGACATAATAACTCTCATTCCACAGGTCAGGGATGTGAAGCAGGTTTACTGGACACTGGTTACAAACTTTTCTGAGACTGGTGAGATAGAACACACTTATACACAACAAGTTAAATGAAGTGAATTTATTGCTTACATGTATGTGGCAAGGGACAAAATAAGCCCCTTGAACTCTTCCCTCTAGGCTCAAGAAAGCTGCTGGGGCCAATGGACTCTGAATTGCATAGCTCCACTTGTAATTAAAACAGTCAGCCTACACTGGGCCATGTGACAACACTGGACTAAAGATTTGAAAGACATCCAGCTTGAAAGGGAGAGAGGAACAAACCCCAGGCTTTTCTAGGCAGTTCCTCCCTAACTCAAGATGTCACATTCTCTAGGGAGGATAGAAACAATGCCTGGGCTATTTCAGCAATTCCTCCTTGTCTTCCCAACACATTGGGATATTGCCTTCCCAACACATTCTACAGTTATTATTGATAACTACAAGCAAGAAAGGCAGAGAGAACAGGGCTGGTCCAAGGCCATCCAGAGAACTGTCTTGCAAGGGAACCAGTGTGGAGATTATACCAACTATATGTATGTGTATTCTAATTATGCATTCCTGAACCAGGGAAATAACCACAGGTTGATTTCAGGGACCCATTTGACACATTGTGAGATACTTGAGCTAAAACTCCATTAATCGCCTAACCTCCATAAGGCCCTACTCTGACTAGTGGGCTGCAGTATTATTTTCAGTCTCCCAGAATTAATGTCAGTTCAGAGCTCATGTCTAGTAGTCCTCAAAAGTTCTGATTATTCCTTTTTCCTAATGTATAGTTACTCTGGTAAAAGGAAGCATGCTCCTTTGGGGAAGGGTGGGACAAATATTAATAGTATCAATTTTTGGAAATATACTTGGGTCTTTCCTTAAGGGGATCTGACCTCCTCTTCATTTAAGGGCCTTGGTGTATGTAAACTGGATCAATTCTGGAAATTTATTGAGGAATCATGACTCTCTGCTATGATCCGAAAGTGTTCCCCAAGATTCATGTGTCAAAACTCAATTCCCATTGTGGTAGTATTAAGAGAGAGGGCCATTGGGGAAGTGATTAAGTCATGAGGGGTGCTCCCTCATGAACAAGTTAGGGCCCTATAAAAGGGCTTGAGGTTGAAGGGAGTGATGTCTTGCTCTTCTACTCTTCCACTCCTCCACCATGTGAGAACACAGAATTTTTCCCTTTGGAGGATCCAGCAACAAAGTGCTATCTTGGAAGCAGAGACAGGGCCCTCACCAGACACCAAATCTTCTGGTGCCTTGATTTTATACTTCTCATCATCCAGAACTGTGAGAAATAAATTTCTATTATTTATAAATTAGCCAATTTGTGATATTGTTTTATAGCAGCACAAAGGGACTAATATACCCATAGTTTTAATGATTTAGGTTAGACTTCTGTTCACATGACCTAGAAGTTTTTTGCTCATACTGATCAAGTAAGAATTTGCTTTCTTCTATTTCACTTCTAGAGAAAACCTTGACCAATTAGCCAACACCATAGATCTGTGTAAGTCAGACTATTCAGATTGCTGCTTTGACTCTGCATGCTCAACACTTCCACTTTAGTCCTCGTGGGTCACGGTTTGTTCCATGTTTCACCTAACCAAGTAAATAAACTGTGAGAGTCCTTTCTAACTCTTTGAACTGCAACAATGAGCACAGTTTATCTGCTCAGTGAGCCCATGTCAATAAATTCATCCTGATCCAACTTTATGTTCCTTCCACCATTATTCTACACCCTTAGTATTCGTTCCCACATATCTTCCTTGATTTCTATGAGTATAAATCAGAAAACTCAAGTAGTTCTTTTTAAGTATAATTCATCTCTTCATGGGTCACATATTGTACCTCACCTTTAGGGGCCTCTGGGACTTGAGTCTAGTTATAGATCTAGAAGCAAAGAGGACTGGAAAATGTGAATCCTGAGGAGAATCATCATTATCTTGCATGGCATTCCCTGCCAGGGAGGCCATGATAATTTCCTCAGTCAGTGTAGGGCTAATCTCAAACTGAGCAGGAGAAGCTGATACCACAAACGGTGGGAAGGTGCTATCACCCACTAGAGGTGGAGCAGCCACTTCTGTTGGTATAAGGAGGCCAATTCCTCAGGGAGTGAGGAGGCCATTTCCATTTGGGGTAGGGAGAATTCTTCTACTGGCAAAGCAGACTCATCAGAATTTAGGGGCCAAATAGCCCCAACTTCATCAGGATCTTCCCACATGTCCTCATCTCAACTCACAGGATGCAATTTTTCCCCAATCAATGCCCTCACTTTAACAGTAGAAACTCTAAAGGCTGGAAATTCGACTCGCTTTCTAATTCAGCCAGTCTTAGGATGAGATTTTTACATTTTATTTTTAATAATTTTAGCCCTGTGGCTATAGGAAATAAGTGCACACCTAAAAGCTTTTAGGCTATTTATGTGGTGTGTGAGCTGGGAATTCAAATCCTTGAGTGCATTTTGTTTTTTTGGAATCACTTTATCTAGTGACATTAGAAATTCACTTGGTTTTCAAAAAATGGTCAAAGGTATTGTATACAGAATCACCTGGCTCCTTGTTTCTTATAGGTGGTTGATTAGGAGTATTCAATCCAAATATTTTTTTTTAACATTTTTTTTTTATTTTGGCATATTATGGGGGTACAGATTTTAAGGTTTCAATAAATGCCCATTTCCCCCCTCCCCCCAAAAGTCTGAGTCTCCATCATGACCATCCCCCAGATGGTGCACATCTCACTCATTATGTATGTATATACCCACCCCCCTCCCCCCTCCCCCCTCCCCCCTCCCACCTGCCCAATACCCTATTACTGTAGTACCTATGTGTCCACTTAGGTGCTAGTCAGTTAATACCAGTTTTCTGGAGAATATATCTGGTGCTTGTTTTTCCATTCTTGGGATACTTCACTTAGTAGTATGGGTTCCAGCTCTAACCAGGAAAATATAAGATGTGCTATATCACCATTGTTTCTTAGAGCTGAATAGTACTCCATGGTATACATATACCACATTTTATTAATCCATTCTTGGATTGATGGGCACTTGGGCTGTTTCCACAGCCTTGCAATTATGAATTGTGCTGCTATAAACATTCGAGTGCAGGTGTCTTTTTTGTAGAGTGTCACTGGATCATTTGGGTAGATGCCCAGCAATGGGATTGCTGGGTCAAATGGTAGATTCAGTTGTATCGCTTTAAGGTATCTCCATATTGCTTTCCACAGAGGTTGAACTAGTTTGCAGTCCCACCAGCAGTGTAGGAGTGTTCCTCTCTCTCCGCAACCACGCCAGCATTTATTGTTTGGAGATTTTTTGATAAAGGCCATTCTCACTGGGGTTAAGTGATATCTCATTGTGGTTTTGATTTGCATTTCCCTGATGATTAGAGATGTTGAGCATTTCTTCATATGTTTGTTGGCCATTCTTCTGTCTTCTTTAGAAAAATTTCTGTTCAAGTCTTTTGCCCACTTTTTAATGGGGTTATTTGATTTTTTCTTCCTAATTTTCGTGAGTTCTAAGTATATTCTAGTTATCAGTCCCTTATCGGATGCATAGGATGCAAAAATTTTCTCCCATTCTGTAGGTTGTCTGTTTACTTTCATGACTATTTCTTTGGCTGTGCAGAAGCTTTGTAGCTTGATCATGTCCCATTTATTTATTTTTGTTGCTGCTGTGATTGCCTTTGGGGACTTCTTCAATCCAAATATTTTGAATACCTCTGTTGCCGAATCATGCCATGGACTGCCAATGGTCACTTTACTAATGAAAATAGTCATGGGCATCTTTAAATCTAATCAAATTAGAGAGCCAATTTCAGAAACTCCAGAACCAACTCAGAAAACTCATCCTTAACACCATTTTTGGTATCTTGTATTGTTTAGAGTTATCCAGAGAAACAAAATCAATAGAATATATATATATATATATATATATATATATATATATATATATATATAAATTTTCTTATGTGATTATGTAGGCTGAGAAATTTCATTAGCCATCTGCAAGCTGGAGACTCAGGACTGCCAGAGGTATTATTCTAGTCCAAGTCCAAAGTCCTGAGAAACAAGGGTTTAATTGCATGAATCCCAGACTAAGGGTATACAAAGACCAATGTGTAGCTCAAGTCAATAGGTGCAAACAAAATGCAGATGATCCTTCCTTCTTCAGACTTTCTGTTCTATTCACACCTTCAGTTGGTTGGATGATACTCATTCACATTGGCAAGGGCAATTTACTTTACTGAGTCCACTGATTCAAATGCTAATCTCATTTGGAAACACCTTCACAGATAAAGCCAGAAATATATTTAATCTGGGCACCCCATAGCTCAGTGAATTTGACACATAAAATTGACAGTCACTGCCCAGGTGAAACTGTGAAGATCAGAAGACAATGGAATAATAACTTAAAAATACTTAACGAATAATAAAATTCCCAGTGAAGAATTTTCTTCACAGAGAAATTATCATTCTTAAAGCAAGACAGGATGAAAAAGTTTTCATATTGAAAAAAAAGAAAATTGAGAGAATTCAGCAGCAGCATACTTGTGCTGGCCAAAGGCCTAAGGGATTTATTTAGATCAGTGGGAAATGACACCATGTTTTAATGAATATCCACAGGAAGAAAAGAAGAAACCCAAACTGGTAAGTATATGTGTAAATACAGAGACTATATATTCCCTTCTTTCTTCTCTTAGTTTCTCTAAAAGACACAAATATATATAAATTAATTTTTTACAGAAACATGATAGTGTTTTCAATGTATAGTTGCAATATATATATATAAAAATAGTGCAAAGAATGAGAATATAAATAGAACTATAGTGTTGCAAATATCCTATATTTCATAGAAAAAATAATGTTAATTAGTTCTTTGTAAGTTAAATCTGTACACAATATTTCCTGAAGCAACCGCTAAAATCATAATGCAAAGAGGTAGAGCTATAAGCCAATGGAAAAATTCAACTCAACATTGCCAAAATTGCTCCCTTCATCATACATAAGCAGAAAAGAAAAATCTAGGCAATTTAAGAGATTTTTCAACCCCTGGATACAATTTCATATTTTTAAGTATGGATAAGTGGTTTTTCTAAATGCTATAAATTCAGTCACAGTAATAACAAAGATTTTCTCTTTTCCTAGATTCAGGATATAAAGCCTCTAAATTATAGTCAGGACTTATATATCCTCTCAAACAACTTCACAGCACAAAATAATGAAAAGATAAAACTGATGGGTCTAGCTAAATAATGGTAACATTAGAAAAAGAGAATTTTGATTCTACCATCATGTGTTTCATAGATAATCAAAAGACGAAGTAAAGAGCACTACATGAGAATCAGTGCAAAAGAACTACATACTACAAGGGCTGTGTATGAAAATGTGCTTATGTCCATGCCTCTTGCATGTGTATAGAGGCTGGATGGGGCCAATTGAACAGGGCTAATAGTGATCTCCAATAATTGGCATCTAGTTAAAGTATATATAATACTGTAACATTGTATTAGCATTCTACTGTTTCTTTTTTAATACACCACTTACTCTTCTATAGTTGATTTATTTTTTAAATCATGATTGAAAAATTTCAATAAGATAGTGACTCTAATAAGGTTTTAAATTTATTACATATAATTGTAAAAAGAAAAGTGAGATACCGATTTGTTGATAATTTAAGTGAACATTTTATCTGAATATTTCAAAATGTTTTTGTATTATTTATTATAATAGCCTTTTTATTTATTGATGTTAATAGTACATAAAATAATAATACATAAAATATAATAGTATAATATTATAGTATAATAGTATAATATATTATAATATAATAGTATAATAGTATAATAATATAATAGTATAATAGTATGCTACTATTATAATAGTTATAATACTACATAAAATAAGGGAAATAGAGTCATTATTTTTATTTTTTACTGATGCATACTTATTAATCCTCTCTATGGCATAAATTTGAGAGAAAACAAAAAAGGTAATTATTATGTAATTTCCCAAGAAGAATAAAATTATATGTCTTATTATTTTCTATATTCCTTGCATAATTATTTATTAAATAACTAAAGCAATTATTCCTTTTCAAAATTTTCTATAAAAGTATAATCTATTGATTCTCTTTAAAAACTCATAGAAAATTTCAAGAATTTTCTTAACTATCTCCTTATAAACTGGTAACAATGTGTGTGCTGCTAGGGAGAAAAGCTGGATGTCTAGGAGATAGGAGTGGTAGGAAAACATTCTTTCAGCTGTGTGTAGCCTTTGATGCCTTTCTAATTTTGTACCATGTACATGTACTGTATATTAAAAAGTTTAAAAAATTACTGATCAATTCTGCAAAAATTCTAGTTTACCTTCATAATAAACCAAACCAAACGTTTAGTTTAGTTTAGTGTTTAGTCTAGTCAGTCAGAGAGGAAGGGAGAAAAGGACCTTAGAGAAAAGATAGAACATGGTGAAATGTGAGAAGAAAGAGAAACCAAAAATATGATGAGAAGCTAGAAAGAAGGTAAAAGGTGAACTCTGAGACATTCACAGTGGCGATGATCTCCCTGTCATATAAACACGGATATCTATTCATTCCATGTTCACTGGGTCCCAGTATTCCTTTCCCCCTTTGCCTACATTGTACCAGATGATACTTTTCTAATTGTGGAGGCTGTGATTTTCATTCAAGGTGGCTTCAACCGAAAGAGAATTCATTGGCTCCTATAAACGGAAAGATTAAGAACTAGAGCTTACTTCAGATTGGCTTGGTTCAGAGCTCAAATAGTGCCACCACGATCTATCTGTTAGCTGTTACCTCTGACATGATCAGCTGATGTAGATCAGGGATAAGTATAAAACGTGTTTGTGCAAACTGTAGGGAGTATGAGTTTGTTTCATATTTAGGTAATGGACAGAGAAGAGAAAGGGTATATGTAAGAGTAAAAAAGAGATGGCTAATTTAGCAATAACAAAAAAAGTAACAAAAAATCCAGAGGAAATACAATTCTCTAAGGGGAAACACACAGACACACACACACACACACAAAACCCTAAGCATTTGAAATAAAATTGTCCTGTGTACACAACATTTTCTTTTATTGCATTACTAAACATTGCAGAACTGCATATTCTCAGCAATCCAGAGGACATAAATAAAAGATTTATGAGAAAGACCCACAGCTATAATAAAATTAAGCTGAGGGATTCTACATTGGTTTAACATTCTTTGGGGGGATATTTGCATATAACTCTGTTAGATGTAGTTTGGCTTTGTTGGAATAAAGGTGGATATGTGAAAATTGCCTCCAGCAAATGCATCACAGAACCTGAAAAAGAGAGAGATCAAAGATTTTACAATCCTTTCCCAAGAGTTAGTGTATACAGATGAGCATCCTGATGAGTAGCTCTCTTTTCACATACAGATATCAGATATATCAAGTCTATCTATGGACTTTAAATTTAGAATAATCTTCATATCTTTCACAATTCTTCTCAAAATGCTCTCAGATAGTTTCTCTGTTCTTAGTTTTTCAATAAAATGAATTAATAGTAATTGGACTAATGCAAATTGGAAAGGTTACTTTTCTGAGCAAGAAAGCAAAAGTAGTGGAGGATGTTACAGCCATTTTATTTAATCCTGACCCACTAGGAGGGATAATTAAATCATGCCCATGAGTGCGATCCTATCATTTTATACTTGCTATCTACAGCAGGCAGTCATTGATTGTCTTTGCCTAGATGCAGTTTCTACAAAGCTGCAGAGTCAGGATGCATAGCAGAAAGCACTCGGGCCTCACAGTGACATATGGGTTTAAGATTAGCTTCAACATTTATTTACTAGCTTATGTGTCTTAGCAAGTTCCTCCAATGTATTTTGAGCCTCAGTTTCCTGTTCTGTCCAATGACAATTTCACTGATTTTAACCATTATGTACCTTGGGCAGTGGTATTACATATTGCTCTCTCTCTCTCCTGTCTCTCTCTGTCTCTCTCTCTCTCTATATATATATATATAAACACACATGTATAAAATTTTATTTTAGACTTATAGAAAAATTATGAAAATAGTACAGAGTTCCTATGTACTGCATGCCCAGTTTCTTATTATCATCTCAGATCAGTAAGGCATAATTGCCACAATTAATCAACCAATATTAGTACATTACTATTAATTAAATAGTCTGTAGTTTACTCAGATTTTGTTAGGCTGTTATAATGCACGTTTTTTTGCTCCAGGATCCCACCTGTGATACATTATAACTATTAGTCATGTCACCTTTGGCAATTCTTTGAAACTCAACTTCACTGCTATAGTCTCCTGTGGGTCTTGTCTGGACTTGGTTTTAGGCTTTGCTTCAGCAGGTCTTGAATACACCTTAGTCTTGAATTTACTTCTGTGATTTGGCCTTTGTACTACCTCAGCTGAATGCTCATCTTAATGAGGCACTAATAACATGACTGCATTTCATTTTATTCTTATTTTGTTCTTATTTAAGACAATGAGTTAAAATCAAGTCCCACAAAAATTAAATAATTTGAACAAGGTCACTTAGTTAATAAGTGGAAGAGTTGGATGAAGAGGCCAGTTTTTTGTATTTTTGCATAATCCCAGGTCATTCTCTGCTAGTTAGGGCCAATTTTCCCAATTGTAATTATCCAGCAAGGGAATGATCCATTTACTTTCCAATGATAATAATTTGATTTTTCCTATCCTTCCTGAAACTTACTGAGTATAATCTTTTTTTTCTCTTCTGTAGCCATTATCATTTCTCTCAGTTCACCAATTCCTTGTTCATTTATATTTATATTTTTCTTTAATAAATATAAAGCTAAGTATAGTTTTTGTTAGTTCAAGGACTCATATATAGCACAGAGAGCAAATTTTCATTTAATATTGGATCTTCTGGGCTTGAGAGAGTTTAACAGGTTTCTTCGGCTGAGTCTGCATAACTGTGGTAGATCACTTTAACATGAAATGACTTTGTGGACCCAATTACTATGGCTTATGCACATTGTGTTTTAGAAAGTTGAGAGTGTCATTTCTAGCTTTTCTGTCACTTAGAGAATCCTGCAGACTTTTTTTTAGCAAATTGGCCCCACTGAAACATATAGATCATTCAGATTCAGCTGCAAACATATAGCCTGAGCCTGAATGTGAAAGTTTTATTTATTTTTTGTTGGGCATAAATCCCTTTCTTCTCACTTTTGCACCAGGAGGAATGCAGTGGAAATATTAGGAGTCCAGAGAGAATGTGATTCTCTAATTAAAAATGATTTGAGAACAAGGCAAATCTATTAATTTAGTTGCCAAAATCAAATGCAATTGCATATCTGAATAAGATTTTCATATTTTTCATCATGTTACTTGGGATAAACCGTATTCCCAAAAGACGTAAGAATGTTTTCATAACACCTTACTATTTTTTTATTTGTGGATATAAGTGTGTGAATAATATTTGTGGCGTATAATAATTTCATGTATGTAAAGAATTTATTTCTAGTGACTAAAAATTCTGGACAAACCCAATTAGGATGAATAATTCACTTATACCAAGTCCACAATAATGTGCAAGTAAAAGTAGAGATGCACATACCAGAAGTAGAGTGTAGAATAGTATAAATGCTATGTAAAATTTGAAAAGAAAAGCAGTTCATATTCAAATGAGTTAGAAAGAGTTCTCAACTAATGGAAGCATTAAGATAAGATATCTTAGCAGAGACAAATTCTGAGTTTCAATTTCGAGCCAGATGATGGAGCATATCGGATTTCAAACTAAGGAATTTGGAGGTTATCTTTTGTAAATTAAGCAGAGAGGTAACATGATCAATATGGTGCCTTAGGGAACACACAGGATAAATTAAGAGGCCAGTAAGCTAAGCAGTGAGTCTCAATGGGGCAATGCAATTTCTAGAAAACATTATCTGAATTTAGGAGCCTTTGTTGTTTCGATGTTAGGATGGTGGTGCTGGCATTAAGTGTCTAAGTGCCATAGACGTAAGACATAAGACACTTTGCTATGTTTAAGACAACTTTTAACAAGAAACAATCGTTTCACATTCCACTCATCTCTCAAATGCCTTGATGGATATCGATGTAGAAGAAAAATCTATTTAAAACCTATCTTTTAAAATGTAAATCTAAACAAAAAGTACTTTTGCTTGGCATTAATGACATTAAATTTTCTGGAAATAAATGTATAAGAAAATTAAAGAGTGATTGTACTCATTTGGTTCCAAGTTTATCAACAGTAGTTGAACATAGCAGAGGTCATATCACTAATAGTAAAACTATTTGAGGGATTTTAGTTGTGAGTACAGTATAGGCATCCCAAATTGTATCCGTAAGTGATTTTATGTTAATATTTGAAAATATATATTTCTTATTGATTTACTATTTTAACTATAAATAATATTGATCAACATTATTTAGTTGAATATTTCAAACTGTATTTTAAATATCTTCCACAAATATCAGTTATCAATGTGCCTAATTTGCCAACACCATTTATATTTTAATGAAAGCAAGAAAATCTTAAATTTAATGGAATATTTTACAGTGAAATATGCTGATAGAGGTGGCAAAATATAACATACTTCTGAGATATAAATACAACTTCGAAACCCTATACTGTACCATCATTTTAATGTTAAAAAAACTTAATAAAGAAGGAAAAGAGACCATCATTTCTTTAAGAATTGCTCAAATGATCATAGAACATATCAAGCCAATACTATTAGAAAAAGTAATATTAAGCCTATCAGCTATGGCTGGTTACTAGAATGAAGGAAAGAAATCTCAATAATACATCTTCTCTTAATTCATTAAGAAATAATCTGTTTCCAAGTGAATTGATATAATAACAAAAGATGTCAATTATCATTCATCTTCTACAGCTATGTTAAAAAAAAAAAGATGTCAATTATCAGTTGTTTGATAAACTGTAGTCAAATACAGCTTCATTATAATTGTATGAGAGTATCATGTATCAATATGATACTTAGGTGCTCACATATGTTGCTTCCCACAGAATAAAAATTGTATTAACATGTTATTTTAAAAGAATTGAGAATGTTCACCAAATCTCTGTCAATAATTATAAGTTATATTATGGGCAAAACATTCTACTTTTCAATATCACTGCTTATACAAACTGGTGGAAACCTGCTGTGGCTGGTAAGCAAAATGGTAGCAACTGGTATTTTAACCATTCATTTATATATCTTAGAAACCAAGATTCTTATGTCAAGGCCATAAGTCATGAATATTATTATTGTTGTTATTAATAAAATTAAGAGTAATATATTAACAATAGTTTAGTTAATAAATTATAAAATCACATGAAGACTGTGTATGAACATTTTTCTTATGCAAAATAACAGAGTACATTTCTAGGAAGGAAAATTGTAAACGGTAATCCTGATATTGGGGCTATACCTCTCCCCCTTTTCATGCTATTCATGCAATAAGTGTTCGAGTAGATCCAGATTTCCTTTTCAAACATTTTCAACTCTATTTTTCCATTTTTTTCCTAATTACTATCAATGATACAGTTCATGTCCCTATCTAATAATATCTATACTATATAATTTATAATAACTACAAAATTAAGAAAGAAACTCACTCCACGTATATACTTTTCTGTTCTTAATTTAATTGAATTAACATATTTTGGTCCCAGGTTTGCTAGTGCTATTCTCTCAACTAAATTATGTTGATGATTAGCCACTATTAGAATTAAAATCCTTTACTACAGAAATGCTGAAATTTTTCTTCAATATCATTTACATATTGATGAGTAGGAGGAATCCATTCTCCTTATTCCACCAGTATGAATAGGATGATTCCCCTTTTAAATAATGAACCCTACATTAAGAATTTTGGGTGATTATAATACCATTTTCATAATTTTACGTTGTTGATTACTTTTCTTTAAAAGATTCCAAGCTTCACTTGATGCTCTGAAAACTAATAATGGAATTTAGGCTTCCCCTTAGATATTAGTCTTGACAAATACAGGTTGTCATTATCTTATTTTTTTAATTTCCACAGGAAGGAGTTGTTTAGCTAAAATTGAAGATTCAACATCTGAACAATTAGTTCTAAATAATTCTTTGCACATTTGTAGAAACTTGTCAATACTAATTCTAAAATTACACAAAGGAGATATTTAACAAAGTTAAAAGAGGATGATAAATTGAAAAACCACTTGAGATACCTTTTTAGTTTTTCCATGTATGGGAAGAATTAATCAATGAGATAATTCAGTAAGAATTGTGTAAGATCGAACAACTATTGACTCATTTTCTTTGTATTATCAGTCCTACATCTGGGATGTTTGTTTCTTTGCATTTATTTGCTTAGAATGTAAGGTACATACTTTCAGCAGAATATTAAAGTAAATTATATATGTCAATTAAGAAATTTAAAATATTGTTGTGATGTTGAAATTTAATTTGATTTAAAAATTAGAATATATTTTATGCCAAAATCCCATTCTGATCATACTAGGTTATGAGCTCCAGAATCTCCCTTCTTCAACAAGGCCACTTTGCTAGCCTGTGAGCTTCCACTTACATATAGTCATATAATTTTGTATCATTTTCTGCTCTTTCTCTTGGGACCTGCACCAGAATGTTGGCCATGGTTTATGCAAACTATAAGAGTAAACTAAGCTGTAGAATAAGAAAAGCTTGGGTAATTGTTTGCAAAGCTGCCCTTCAAATATATTCATAATTATTTCTTATGCAAAAGATTTTAATGTATCCTTATAAATAAAGAAATTTCAGCTGAGGCAAAGTATTTAATAACATAAGATTTATATGTGTAATGGATTCATATGATCATTGTGGATTCAAGTGACTATAATGAAAAGAAGCAAATATGCATAGTTTGGAAGGAACATTGGAAGAAAAGGCAAGAGTGTTCTTGCCATGGTGCAATATTTGTTAACATTATATTGAAAATAAAAAAGGTTAAACCCTGAGTTCCAAAAAAATCTGAATAACATTCCCCAAGTCACTATTTTTATAGTTTTATCAAATCATTTTTCACATAGTGTTAATGTGTTCTCATTCAATAGAAACGCCATAAAAATAATTATTTTTGGCTTATTCACATTAATCATTTAAGACTACTTATTCTTTGGCTTAAATGATTTCACAAAATGATATTCTAAAGATTTTCAGTAGGTCAAACAGCAACAAGAACAGGAAAAAGATGTGACCTAAATGAATACAGCCCAGCCATATAAAGAAAGAAAAAAAAAATTAAAATGAAGGAAGCTAGTCACTGCTAATGTTAGGTAACAAAAAGGCACGTCTGATTCTTTTTCCCTAATGCAAAGATATTCCTTATTTTGAAAAAATAAAATAAAAAATAAAAGTAAGCATTGTGTTAATCCACCTGTTAAAATATTCTAATAGTATTTTCTTTGAATTGCTCATAAAAACAAACTTTAGTAGCAAGTGGATATCCTTCAAGTAAATACAATTATAAATAAATATGGTCCAGTGAGTTGTTGCACTCCTGTCATTCAAAGAAGTGAGTAGAAATACCACTGAGATAATGGGATCCAATTGCTGTCATTCATATAATAAGGCAACTTGTGTGGATGTCTCAGAGTGATTTACAAATGAAAACAAACCAAGTGCATAACACTTCAAGTGAAGCTATCAACTTTTAAGATGATCTGAAGTTGATAAAAATGTATTCATTATTTCTATTCTTATTCCCTAAGGATGCTAACTGACACTGTGATTTGGGGAAAAGCCCAGGATGAAAATAGCACATTATTAATGGCAGTGCAAAAAATCACATTAAGCTCTCACAGTGTCTGTCCCTCTCTTTGATTTTATTAGCTATAAAGGTATAGAATGACTGAGGCTATCCCTGAAACTAGATCACATATGATTTTGGCATACAATATATTCTAATTTTTAAATCAAATTAAATTTCAACATCACAGCGATATTTTAAATTTCTTAATTGACATATATAATTTACTTTAATATTCTGCTGAAAGTATGTACCTTACATTCTAAGCAAATAAATGCAAAGAAACAAACATCCCAGAAGTAGGACTGATAATATAAAGAAAATGAGTCAATAGTTGTTCGATCTTACACAATTCTTACTGAATTATCTCATTCAGTAAAGCTTTATACATTTTGTAAAATAACTTGATGTTCACCCTTTCAATTAAATTGAAAGGCCTTTAAAGGGTTTCTAAATATAACCATAGCTTCTATTTTCTTCATCAGACAATCTTATCAACCATTTTTTTTTCTTTTTCTGTTTGACTGAAGATATGCAAACACATCTCAGTTTGGTTATCTTTCAAACACTGAAACTATTGATTTCTGCATAGTAGCCCAGTAGATGTATGTACTTGCCCCCAATTCAAGAAAGGTTGCTGCTATCCATCTATGTCCTCGTCTAGACCAGACACAGGGACCCAAACACAGAGGAAGTGATGATCCTCTACACACCAAGAAGTAAAATAACAATAGGAAAAATCTTTTCTCAAAAAATACAAAATTCACAGCTCCTCTGCCTAACATTCTAATTTGATAAGCTCAGAGTAAAGAGTCTGCTTCTGAAAGGCATCCATCTTAATACTGATTGAGAGCCTAATTTGGAAATTATTTTGGGACCAAATGTTTTTCTATTCTTTCAATAATTTTATTGATATCAATAAATATTATGTAAAGGCATAAACATCTTTGCTTTTTCTTACAAATCTATTCCCAAATTATATGTGTTTGCTTATTTTCATAGGTAACGAGATTGTCCTTTTTAAATTTAAATACACTCAGAAAGGTTTGCTGTAAAAATTAATTATAAGGAACAGAGAAAAAATATATGTGCAAGAAATTTATGTAGCCATAATACTTATGCAAATATATACAATACATATATTTTAGCATATAATAATATGATGCTTTGAGAAAATTTCTTATATGTGCAATGACAGTACTTAATTTTACCTGTATAATCACTTACATATTTTTAAGCATATTTGGAGTTTGAGATGGCAATATTTAATTAGAATATCACTTTGTATGATATTAATAGAAAGCTTTCTTTGAACTTTCAGCTATGGCTGTTAATCGGCATGATTTTTGCTACTCAAGGGGAGGACAAATGGTGAGAAAGTTTAGTTTAATATGCTTTATTTTATAATGTGAAGAAGCTTTGTACCTGTAAATCTATCAAGTGATTTTATATAACTCTTTAAATCAGCCACTTCTGGTGACAGTCTATTTCATATAGAGTTTTCAGAACACTGGGGAAATGATTTTGAAAAAATCCTTAGTTGGTATATAAAATGCTATGAATTTTCTGTTTGGAACTGTTGCATTTGGACCAGCTCATTTTTCAATGAGTTTCTGTGTCAATTCTTTAGATTTTTTTTTTTTTTTTTTATGATTTGTCTGGCCTCAAAATCCTTCCATTAGAAATACCTCTCAAAATCGTATTATATATAAGATACTTGGCATAAGCATTGGAGGACATGGTTACAAAAATCACATGAGTGTTAAGTGTTAACACTTATGAGGATAAGTGTTCAGAGTCTGTTTGAAGAGTAAAGGGTTCATTATTGTATAATAATCAAGTAATGAGTATTCATTCTTAATAAAGTATGCTAAGAAATTAGAACATGCTGTAAACTCTTAATTTTCTATGCCCATGAAGCATAAAGGTGGAGTTTTTAGCATGATGGTACTTATGTATTTTTTCTCATGAGTTTCTAATTTAGAAATATGGTTTTGGTAATAAAATAAATAGAAGCTAGCAGGATACTCGTGTTCTAGTATTTGTTCTGTTACTAACCTCTATGGGATTTATATTTGTGACTACTTCTCTCAGCTACAATTTTTTCATTGTTTAAAAAAGGGCTATTACATTTTATTATATCTACTATTTTTTTTTCTAAAATGTGCATACAAGCTTACCAGGAGATGCGTAGTATTCTGTTACTAAGCTCTATGGGATTTATACATATGACTTTACTTATCTCGGCTATATTTTTTTCATTGTAAAAATAAGGGCTGATTGGATTATGTCCACCACTTTTTCTATCTCTAACATTTTATGATTCTCTAGCTGTATGATGGTTTTCTATGCAATTTTTAGAATTGTATAGTATTCAGCAAGTGGAATATAATGTCACATTTTTAAAATTTTGCATATATTTTACTATTATGGTACTTCCCTGATTATAAGATTATCTCAGGACCATTTTTAAAAATAGAACCCTTAATAAAACAGAATTCCCAGAGGAGTGATCTGGCAATCTGCATTTTTAATAAATATCAACTGATTTTTATGATCATGCAAGTTTTAAAACACTGAATTATTATATTATGTACCAAAAAGAATTATGTTATATATTGGGAAATTTTTGGCTACAAGTGACAGAAAGTTGGTTTAAGAACTCCCACAAAAGAGACATTTTTTGAATCATTTAACTGAAAAGCCCAACAGTAAAATATTCTTCAATCTCTAGAAAATCCAGGGACATCAGGATTTGATTTCTCTTTCTTTCACTCTATGCATGTACTTTGGTGTATTGCTTGTGATTCCACTTTCCTCTATATTTTATTCATGCTCATACATTCATTCTGCATAAGACCCAAATGCATTCTCCCAAAACTCCAGGAGAATGCATACTTACATCCATACTGCTCCAGGTGAACTGGAGTAAACAAACATCTCTATGTAGTCTTCCCTCAGGAAAAACAAACAAACAAAAACCTATATCAGCTCTGATTGTCTTTGACTGGTTCACATTCTTGGACCTAAACCAACCTCTCTGGGTAGATTGGGATGCCATGATCTGTTGGCCAGGTCTGCATTATATCCCCATTTCTGAAACATCTGCTCCATATAAGTAAAATGGGATTAGACTGGAGAAAAGAATATTTCCTGAGGGAAATTCAGGTGTTGACAGAAGGAGAATTGATCCCAGGCAAGAAGACATTAATCATCTACCACACATGGATATGTTGCTCAGAGAAGTATCTACTGGTGTGGAGAAGTCATTTATCAAATTTTCTATAACCAGGTAAATGGGAACATACCTTGTTCTATGTCAGATGCCATTCACCACTCCTCATCAGTACATTTTTATTCAGTTAGGTTTACACTCAGTGAAAATCCTTCACATACTCCTGCACCTCCCCAGTGCTGAAGCTTTGAAATAAAAAAGTAAAAAGAAGCCTTTTGCTCAGTAAATTTATTTTTAAAAAAATTACATTTTGTTCCTGAAGTTTTAGGGACAAAGGTAAAATGTAAAATATATGTCATTGTTATTGTTATTATATCCTAAAGAACAAGAGCTTTAACTCAATTTTCAAATTTCAAAAGTAAAAAGTAAACTGATTTTTAAATTTAAAACTTTTGTCTATGGATTTAATAACTGTAATTTATCAAGATTGTATATCTAAAATATTTATATTTCTGGATGTCTTTCTGCAGCGTGATGTCTTCCTGAAGATTGAAAATAGTCATATTTCTTTTAATTTCTAAATATAATACATTTTCCAAATAGAAACACTTAAAGTACTAATATTTATAAGAACATAAAATAACTTATTTATCATGGTACCATGGCAAATAATCCATTCACATTTTTCATATTTCAATTAATTTTATCATACATTGATAGTATATCTCTATCCATAGGAAAAACAATTTCTGGTTTGAAGATGCACCTTTGCAAATAACACTATAAATCACCATGATAAAAATCTATTTTAAGGCTTACAGATAAGGCTAAGATATAGTAAGGACACCCCACCCTCTCTCTCCCACTGACCATAACTTGAAACCCTGGGCACAATACACGAGGCAAATATCCAAGGGCCCTGAAAAGAAAATAAAACCAAGTGAATTAGGGAGAGAAATCAAAACTCAAGGAATGGCCAATGCAGCTGTGTTTCCTCTGTTAGGTTTTCTACTCTCAAGCACTGGCCCAGGGGTCTTCAACCTTTTAAACAGGGGGCCAGTTCTCTGTCCCTTAGACGGTTGGAGAGTGCGCACTGTGGGCCCTGGACTAGTCGACTGCTAAGCAGGACCGGGCGGCAAAAACACCCGGAGAGCGGGATAAATATGCTAGGGGACCCACCTGTGGCACACCTGCCATAGTTTGAGGATGCCTAGTTAGACTCTATGGAAGCGTAAATTCCAGAACTGTGTGGAGATGTAAAACTTTAAGAAGAAACTTGTCTTTCTGGCCAGAATATTGAGAAGGGAAGCCCTTTGAGGAAGGAGAGTGTGCGGGGAGATCCCTGCTTTTCTTCCTTCTCTTTTCATTTCCCTGGCTCTGCTGCAGGCCGCCTGTCAAAAGCTGCACTCTCAGCTGTGGTGGTGGGCGTACCAGCAGCAGCTGACACATCAGCACCTCAAAACCGAGAGAACATGCGCCTCGCTATTCAGAGGGAGTGGGAAAGGGGCCCCTGTTGTCTTAAAAGAGTGCACCTAGTCCCTGTTATTTGTTTCTCTCTTTTATTTTGTCACTTTGCATCAAAGTGGACTCAGTCCCAGAAAGTACATGACAGCTTGGGAGATCTGATGCTATTCAGAGCATCAGGAAAGGGTGCTCTTTGTATAACAGAGTGGGTCCCTTAGTGAACCATGAAGAGAAGAAGGCAAAGGAGTAACAAACAGGTTTCAAGGAGCTTCTAAATGGCCTTTGCTTGCATGTAAACATTGGGCCACTGCATATAGTAAAGGAAGATATGGTTCTAGAAATGTGCAGTGCATAACCTCTGCAATCACATGTGCAGCCCAAGAAGTATGCTTTTATTTTTCACATACCAAGCATTTAGGGAAGACATAGCTGAAGAGAAGGGAACACTTCTTAACTTATACTAAAGCCAGTATTATTTCACTTTGATGTAAAAACACAGATATAAAGCACAAGAACAGAAAACTACAAACCAATATCCTTCATGAATATAGACTTTTAAATTCTCAACAAAATATTAACAAATCAAATTCAGCAATATATAAAAAGACGAGGCTTCATAACCAAGTGGGATTTATCTCAGAGATCCAAAGCTGATTCAATATCAAAAAAAATCCGTCAATGTGATCCACCCTCTTAGCACAATAAAGAAGAAAAACCACATAATCATTTCAAACTGATGAAGAGAAAGAATTTTACAGTATTCAATAACCATCCATGGTAAAACTACTCAGGAGTCTAGAAATAGAAACTTCCTTAAGCTGATAGCATTCAGCTAAAAAAATACAGGTAATATTATACTTAATGGTGAAAGTTGAATTAGTATTCAAGATTGAGAAAAGAATGCCCACTCTCAATAGTGCAATAAGTTAAGTAAAACAAATAAAAGATATATAGGATAGAAAAAAAAGAAGGAACTTGTCTTTTTATTCTCTTATCATTGTCTTTAGAAGCACAGAGTTTTTTATTTGATTGAAATACTATTTGTCGCTTTTTTCTTTTAGGGATCATGCTAAGAACTCATTACCTAACACAAGTTCAAGAAGATTTTTTTTCCTGTTTTGTTTTAAAAGTTTTGTGTCTCCACATTTTACATTTATGTCTATGATACATTCTGAGTTGATTCATATATATCATGAGATGCAGGTCAGGATTTAATTTTTTCCGTAACTGTCTCCATTTTCAAACAACATACTTTTCTACAAGAACAATTTCAAAAATTATGCCACACACACACACACACACACACACACACACACACCCCAAAAAACCCTACCTGGAACTAATTAGAGAATTTTGCAATGTAACAGGTTACAAGGTTAGAATACAAGACTCAATCATAGTTCTATATACTAAAAATGAATATTAGAAAATTGATGTTTAAAAAAAATCTACAGTATCTTCTAAAAAGGAAATGTGCATGTATGTGTCTTATATAATATGTACAAGACCTGTATGCTGAAAATTATAAAACTAAATAAATTCAGAGATATACTATGTTCATAAGAAGAGTAAATATTGTCATTTAGGGGATATTACAATTATCCCAAAATTGATCTATAGGTTTAATATGAATCAAAATAAAATCAAGCTTATTTTTGGAAATCTTAATAGGCTGATTCTAAAATTTATATGGAAATACAAAGGATTTAGAATAGCTAAAACAGTTCTAGGAAAAACAAAGTTGGAGGACCTTCATGACCTGATTTCACTACAATAAATCAATAGTAATTAAGATAGTATGGTCCTGGTGAAAGGATAAACACATAGATAAAGGGAAAAGGATAGACAGCCCATGAATCGATACACAGACCCACATAAATATGGTCAATTAGGCCGGGCGCTGTGGCTCACGCCTGTAATCCTAGCTCTTGGGAGGCCGAGGCGGGCGGATTGCTCAAGGTCAGGAGTTCAAAACCAGCCTGAGCAAGAGCGAGACCCCGTCTCTACTATAAATAGAAAGAAATTAATTGGCCAACTGATATATATATAAAAAATTAGCCGGGCATGGTGGCGCATGCCTGTAGTCCCAGCTACCCGGGAGGCTGAGGCAGAAGGATCACTGGAGCCCAGGAGTTTGAGGTTGCTGTGAGCTAGGCTGACGCCACGGCACTCACTCTAGCCTGGGCAACAAAGCGAGACTCTGTCTCAAAAAAAAAAAAAAAAAAAAAAAAAAAAAAAATATGGTCAATTGACTATGCATCAAAGTACAAGAGCAATTCAATGGAGAAAATATTGTCTTCTCAGCAAAGGCACTAGAAAATTGGACACAGTTATGGAAAAACTTAAACCCTGACCTGCATCTCATGATATATATGAAACAACTCAGAATTTATCATAGACATAAATGTAAAATGTGGAGCCACAAAACTTTTAAAACAAAACAGGAAAAAATCTTCTTGAACTTGTGTTAGATAATGAGTTCTTAGCATGATCCCTAAAAGAAAAAAGCGACAAATAGTATTTCATCCAAATAAAAAACTCTGTGCTTCTAAAGACAATAATAAGAGAATAAAAAGACAAGCTCCAGATACGGATAGAGTACCGTAATTTTGGTATTTGACAAAAGACTTATGTCAAGAATATATTAAGAACTCCCCAGACTGAACAATAAGAAACCAAACAACCAAATTTTAAAAATAGGTAAAATATTTGAGCTAATACTTTATCAAAGAAGATATATAGATGGGAAATAACACACAGAAAAATATCACCACATCTTCAGTTATTAAGGAAATGCAAATTAAAAACATGTGAGATTCTACTACAAACCTTTTAGAATGGCTAAAATGAATGAATAAAAATGAATGAATGATGAATGAATTAAGAGCTAACAATAGCAAGTGCTGGCAAATTTGTAGAACTGGCAATCTTACAAATTGCTTCTGGGAATGGTGCTACTCTAAAAAACAGTTTGGTATTTTCTTATAAAGTTAGATATACTCTTACCATATGACCTGCCAGTCCTGCTGTAAGTATTTTCATTGGAAAAAAGAACTTTTTTTCTCTCAAAAACTTACAAATGTATATATCAGCATTTTTCATAATCATCAAAAGTTGGGAACAGCCCAATGTCTTTCAATGGGTGAATGAATAAACATACTAGTGTACCTAGATAAATCTCAGAAAACACAGCTGAATCTGAAAATGTATTATGCTAAGTGAAAGAAACCAGACAAAAACAGTTACATTTTGTATGATTCCATTTATAGGACATCCTGAAAAATGCAAATGTATAGGGACTGGGAACAGATCAGTGTTTTACAGGGGATATGAAGGGGGCGGGGGATTTGACTATAAAAGTATAGCACAAGGAAAATTTCTTGTGGTGAGAGAATTGTTCTGTATTCTGATTGTAATGGAAGCTACTTGACACTATGTAGTTTTCAATATTATAGAGCTGTACACTAGAACATTTTAAGTTGCTGTATATAAGTTAAAAATAAAATCAATTTATTTCTTGACATATTTTCCTTTTGCTTGTTATGTCATAAACTTATTAGACACAGCACAGAAACAAATAATACAACTTGATGGAAGAGTGTTCACTTATCTGGGTAATATTATAAGACTTCAAATATAGACAAGTTCTTATTCAAGAAACCAATCATTTGTTCCACTTTCCTTCCACATGCAGAAAAGCT
Source organism: Microcebus murinus (assembly GCF_040939455.1). NCBI lineage: Eukaryota > Metazoa > Chordata > Mammalia > Primates > Cheirogaleidae > Microcebus > Microcebus murinus. The sequence continues at coordinate 35,992,975 of NC_134111.1, forward strand.
CATTTTATTAACCTTTTATATAATATCTATCAGTAAACTCACAATTTCAAGGTTTAATTCTACTCAATGACAATGTAGCAATTTAGAAAGTCAAATTTAGTCTATAGAAATTTATTATACTTTAAAATCTTATAATTAAGCAAGAATATTTCAGCTCAGCTGCTCTTAAAATTTGGTATATTTGGGTGTGTTTTTGACTCAGGTTAGGAGCAAGTTAATTTTTTTTTTCTAGTCAGCCTCATTAACAAGGATTCTGAGTCAGCAGGGCACAGGCCTGTATTTTTTATAAAGTCCACAGATGATGTGCCTGTACATCACAGTTTGAAAATGTTCTTTTAATTAAAGCCTTACACCTAATTATGCAGCTCATGTTGTCTAATATCAATTCATTACAACATAATATATATGCAGTATTTTTGTGATGGGATTAAGCAAAGTACTAAGCTTTAATTATCAAACAATTAGCTTCTACGAGAAAAGATGAGAATCTATTAAAACCACTCTACCAAACTCTTCCCTCAACCACCTTTTTGAAAAATCTCATTTATCTTTATTCAAGAAAATGATGCTACAATGAGCAGAGAATTTGTCTCCGAATTACAATCATGGATGGTTTATATAAACTTTGTTTTAGGAAAATCTCCAGAGTAGGTTTGGGTCATAAACTTTTACATGCTAGTGAGCAAATAATTCAACTCTTCGTCTTTTATTTTATTTTTTAATAAACTTTATTTATCATACTGACCTAAGTAGTCATAGATAAATGCTAGGGGGGGACACAGATTTCATCATGGTAAAGTTAGGCAATGAAGCATCAGAAATCTGTGATGTACCTACTTAGTTTCAAAAGAGAAATTCTTGAGACAATTGAACTGTGTGCTTTATATAATACATTTTATCTTATAAATTAAAAAATATATAATAATAAACGAAGGTAATTTGGGGGCTATTGTGTAAGAAATAGGTTAACAAGTAGGAAAAATGAAGTTGCATTTCAAAAGTAACCTGAGATTTCAAAAGTCATCTGTGAAGAAGACAGACTAATGGTCAACAAACATGAAAAAATGCTCAACATCTCTAATCATCAGGGAAAGGTAAATCAAAACCACAATGAGATATTACTTATCTCCAGTGAGAATGGCTTTTATCAAAAAATACCAAAACAGTAAATGTTGGGTTGGATGTGGAGAGTTAGGAATACTCGTACACTGCTGATAGGACTGCAAACTAGTAACAAACTGTGGAGATTTATATGGAGATATCTTAAAGAGCTACAAGTAGAACTACAATTTGATCCAGCAATCCCACTACTGGGTATCTACCCAATGGAAAAAAAAGATATTCTATAATAAAAACATCTGCACTAGAATGTTTATAGCAGCACGATTCACAATTGCAAACATGTGGAACTAACCTAAGTGCCCATTAATACATAAGTGGAGTAATAAAATATGGTGTATGTATACTATGGAGTACTATTCAGCCACAAAAAACAATGGTGATCTAGCACATCTTGTATTATCCTGGATAGGGCTGGAGCGCATTTTACTAAGTAAAGTATCACAAGAATGGAAAAACAAGCACCACATGTACTTGCCATCAAATTGGTATTAACTGATCTACACTTAACGTGCGCATATAGTGGTAACATCCATCCGGTGTCGGGCAGGTGGGAGGGGAGAGGAGGGGATGGTGTATTCACGCCTAATGGGTGTGGTGCGCACTGTTAGGGAGGATGGACACACTTAAGCTCTGACTCAGGCAGGGCAAAGGCAATATATTTAACCTAAACATTGTACCCCCTTAACATGCTGAAATTAAAAAAAAGATTAACTTGGTAATTAAAATCAGTGGGAAAAAAGTCAGCTCTACACTGTCATCCATATTAGCAAGTAGCAAGTTCACTGCACCTAGTGTGGTACTGAACATCAACCTAAGTTTCATAAAAGCACTAAAATATCTAAACATGTAGTAAGATTCTGATTACTTTTCATCTGTACAAGCTCTTTCCACATATGTTACTTTACTTGAATGAGTTTCTCTTCAGTACACATTGATAGAATGCAATTTTTCTAAGTTGAGAAATATCAGCAAAGCATCAGATTTGACATTCCTCTCAAGAATTCCAATTAATTTATTTAAAAGAGAAAAAGTGTGCTTGAGGATTTCCAGTTTGGAGTTTTTGGTTCATTTTCTCCCCTCTTTTCCTCTTCCTCTTCCTCTTCTTCTTCTCTTTCTCTCTATTCTTACACACACACACACACACACACACACACACACGTGCTCGCACCCGTGCACGGGTGCACGCGCACACACACATTTGTGCACGTATATAATTTCAACTGCCAGTTGTTAGGTAAATATTCTTGGAACTCTAACCATCATAAGACTGGATTTTCTTCTTAAAGAAAAAATTGTTTCACTTAACTTGAGGAGTTTCAGATGACATGACACACACTCATTTTCATGATCAATTTTTTAATGTACTCCAAAATTGGCCTAGAGTTCTGCATAGCTTTGCACTCATCTTTTGAGCACATATGCTTTAAATTTTTTTTTCCTTTTGTTTTTCAATTCCGCTTACATTTTAGAAAAGAAAGAAATGGATATATCTCTTGGCAAAGTGAGAATATCCCACCCCTGTCATCCTACTCTTTCCTCAGCCCTTCGCTTTCTCCAGTGAGATATTTATTGCTGTCTGCCAGACATATCCAACCATATTTTTTTTCATGTACCTTGAAATTTGGAATTGAGAGAGGATTTCTAGAGTATTATGCTAGCTAGTTGAATTCTGGACCACTTTCATTTCTTTCAATGTTCATTTTACCATTAATGTCAGTTATTACATATCATTTTTTCTAAAAAAAAATAAATGTACAAATTCACCACAGGAATTATCTATCTCTAGAATATTATAAACCACATAATGCTTTGAGTATGAAAAGTATGACACAAATGGTTAACATTATGTTGACATATTTATATTTAAGAATATTTTTTAAAAACATTTTTTAAATGTTTTGGAAATTATTGTGAGAATCTGCAATCAAACTAATTGATACTGAGAAAAGTAAAAGTCATTAAGGTAACCATGCTCTGCTAATGACTGTACTGCTAATATTTATCCTCAAAGTGTTAATTTTTCTAACATACTAATAGTAAATGTGTATGTGTATATATATCTCTCTTCCTTATGATGCTCACTTGCTCATTCCATGTTCATTGACTCTTTATTAAAGACAAATGCACGTGCAATGTACTCTTCAAAGACCCTGTTCTTAAGATTAATGAACTAGTGAACTAGAAAGTTCTTAAGCTTATGGATCAAGAAATTCTGACATTGTTTTTGCTTATTCTTTATTTGAGGAATTGTTTTATAGCAAAAACAGACTGCCTGATTTCTCAAGAATTTCTTTCTCTACTTCTAGCATTTACAGTAAACAGTCCTGAACTATTCTTAACCTATGGAGAATATAAATACTCTTACAGGGTGTAACAAAATAATGGGCGATGTGTCTGTTAGAGAACAAACAATTTTACTTTGGTGTAGCTAAAGATGTAGATCTTTTATTATTATTATTTTGCAAATAATTAACTGGCAAACTTCTGATTGTATCAGGGATCATGTGCTTCAAAATTATTGGTATTGCTTATGAATCACTATGGCTAGACGCAGTCATTTTATGAGCATCATTTCATGTTTTTAATATATAGTTAGATCTATATCATGCCAGACATCTGAATGAGTTGTGGGAAAATAGTACTCAATGCTTTTATTTCACACACACACACAGACACACACACACACACACACACACACACACAACCCAAAGCATTCCAATAAATGGCAAACACATCAACCCACTTTGCAAGATCAGAATCCACATATTCTCTCTTTCTGAATATTACTATAAATGATCTGCCCATGCTCCAATCTCATTCCAACACCTCTATTTGTACACCAAATCCCAAACGCCTTACCTACTCAAGGAAATCATTCTAGCTCTTTCTCTCCTTCATTGTTTATATTATGTCGCAATAAGATTGTTTTCATTGAATTAGAGCAGTGCTGTTATTTTTCCTAGCCAAAAAAAAAAGGAAAACTTTCTTTTTGATTCACTTTCTCAGCAATCTCTGTCTTGCCTTTAGTCCTCTTGCTGTAAAACTACTGGAAAATTGTCTGTGCTTACTGCCATTCTCATAACTGACTCCATTCAGGGTTTGTTCTTTCTACTCCCCAAAAACTACTTCTACAAGTCAATTAGCCACTTCCTTGTGGCTAATAGTAATGATCAATTTTATCAGCTGTCATCACACTTGACTCACCAGAATTTGATAGTTTAACTTATTGGCTGTTTCTTTTCCATATTTTTTTTACAGATTTTCCCTTTTGTCTCAGTTTTTTAATGTTGGTATGCTCTTCGGCTTGATTCTTAGTCCTCTTCTTTATACCTACTGTTTAGGAGATCTCATCTAGTAACATCTATTTAAAAATAACCTATGTGGTTATCTCCAGCTCAGAAATTCCCCTCACATTCAAAAATCTAATATTTAACTGCCTCTATGACATTGCCACTTATAATTCTAGTAGGTATCTCCAGCTAAACATGCCAGAATTTAAACTCTTAGTTCTCCCACAAACGTGTTGCACAATTAGCCTTCTGAATTCTGTTACTGGCAACTGTAGTTGATCAAGCCAAACCCTTGGAGTCATCCTGTTTTTATTTTTTGTTGTTTTTCTCACACCCCACATCCACCCTTTCAGAAAAGTTTTTTGGCTTGCCTTCAATATATCTCAAGTTCAATCACTTCTCATCGTATACACTGCCTCTTGCCCTGCACCACCACCAAAGTTTGCGTGGATAACTGCGATAGCCACTAGTTAACTAACTTCACTAGTTTCCCTTTTCCCATCTTGTCTCCTCTATAGTCATTTTCAAAATATAAGTGAGAGTAAGGCTGCATTCAAAACATGCATCAAATCATTTTGTTTATTGCTGAAACCAATATGATGCTTTCTATTTGATGAACAAGAAAGTCAAGGTCCTTGTGAATGTCTACAAAGTCCTATGTTATTTGCTTTCTCTCCCTCCTATTACTTTTCTGACCTCATATGCTACTGCTTTCCTGGTCTTCCCAGCCACTCTTCTTTCACTGTAGTCTAACCAAACCACTTCCCTGGCCCTTTGCCATCATGTGTGGCATGCCACCACCTTAAAGCAACCATACTAGCTTTCCTCTCTGCCTGAGATGTTCTTCCTCCAGGTATCTACATGGAATTGATCAAATGTTATTTTCTCAATGTGCTCTATTCCCAGCCACCACATATAAATTGCCAGTGTCATCTACCCTATTCCTGTTCCACCTCACTCTGTTCTATATTTATGTACTTATTCTACATTTTCTTAGTATCGATCTTCTAAACTATTATAAAACATACTTATTACATTTACTGCTTATTTTCTGTCTCCTTTTGCTAGAATGTAAGCTCTACAAAGGCAGAATTGTGTACTATTTTGTTCACAGATATGAAACTGATGATCATTTTGCAGGAAAGAAAATGCCTACATAGTGCCTGGCACCAGAACCTGGGGACCTTACATGGCAAAAGGAATTTACAAATGTGAATAGATTAGGGATCTTGAGATAGAGAGATTATCTGAGATTATACAGATGGCCAGTGTAATCAAAAGGTCCTTGCAGAAGTAAAACAGAAATGCAGAAGTGTCATGGACAGAAAGATTTGAAGATGCTACACAACTGGCTTTGAAGATGCCAAGAAAATAGAAAAAACAAGAAAATTAATTCTTCCCCAAAACCCCCAGAAAGGAATGCCACGTTTCCAACACCTTGATTTTATCCCAGTGAGAACTAGTTCAGATATTTGACTTGATCAGAAAGATAATAAATTTGTATTGTTTTCAGCTGCAAAGCTTGTGGTAATTTGTTACAGTAACAATAGGAAATTAATAGTTATGACTTTTCATAAACATAACATCAGTGTTCTGATGTAAAATCATGCATACCTCTGTGTTACTGATATAGCCCATAGCTGTATAGACAGTAACCAAATTGGCAAGGTCCTTAGCATTACAGTAATTATAAATTGGGAAACCATTATGTTGTTTGGGATATAATAACACATTGAGCTTCTTGAACTATAAAACTTTAAATTTGAAACAGAAGTAGGAACATTTTCTTAAAGGAATTTAAAAAAGGAACTAAATGTTTACCTAGAAAAAAATATATTACTACTCAAATATTTTTTAGTTAAATATTTGCCAGCAAATGTCTTTAGGAGTTCTCAAAGGCTTTGATGTATTAATATTTATAAGCAGCATTTGTCCGTTTTAGTTTATCATGAAATTTTATTTTTATTAATCATATCACGGGACTAGTCCTTCTTAAAATATAGATTGGGCAAAGTTTATTTAGACTCCACTCACTATTTGCTGAACATGAACATTTACCTCAAATATACAGTAATTTAACCAAGGTTTCTAGTGAATGAAATGAGCCAGAAGTCACTTTTTTGGTTTCACAGTTTTTCTTTTTGTTTCAGTAAACAAGGCTATTTTACTTTGATTAATAAGCCTTCTAGGGTGTGTCCCAATGTATTTAACTTTATTAAACTTCTGACATAATTAACTCCATGCTCAAAACCTCATTTAATCACTTTCCTTTGTCTTAATTTTGCATTTATTTTTAAAATATATTTCTGCTGAATATAGATTCTAGACTAACAGTTTTGTTTTTTATTCACGATTTCAAAGATGTCATTCCATTTTATTTTGACTTCCATTGTTTCTGATGAGAATCTCATGCACATACTATCATTCTTTCTGTGTATATATTTTTTTCCTGTGTCTGTGTTTAAGGTTTTCTCTGTATCACTGGTTTTTATAAATCTGATTTTGATATGTTGGTGTAGATTTCTTTGTGCTAATTAAATATACTGGGTCTGTGGGCTTAAACTTCCATTCAAATTTTAGAAGTTTGCAGCCATATTGCTGCTGCTTCTCTGAGACTACAATTACATACATCCTTAATATTATCAGCTAATTTGTTAAAGCTCTGTTCTATTTTTACTCTTTTTTCCCCACTATACATCAATTTAATAGACTCTATTTCTGTGTCTCCAAGTTACTGATCTATTCTTCTTCTGTGTCTAATCCTCTTTTAAATCCATTCAGGAAAATCACAGTTTAAATATATATTCTCAAATCCTGAAATTCCATTGATTTTTATGGTTTCTTTCACTCATCTTTATATTCGTATTTTCGTTAATTCTTTGACCTATTCATGATAGCTGTTTTCACATCCTTGCCTAGTAATTTAATCATCGCTGTCACTACAAGGTATTAGTTTATTTGACTGGTTATAAGTTCTGAATCAGTTTCCTTTTTTATTGTTTTTTTCACATGGCTAGTAATTTTTCATTGCATATAGGTCATGGTGTGGTGATTTGCATTGTAAGTATAAGAATTTTATTGTATTGTTCAAAGGATGCTAAATTCTATTTTGGCAGGCAGTTATGTTTCTCATGAGTAAACTTGACCCTTTAAAGATATGGTGGGTTTTTTTCTTGTTGTTTTTTTGAGACAGAGTCTCACTCTGTTGTCCAGGCTAGAGTGCCGTGGCATCAGCCTAGCTCACAGCAACCTCAAACTCCTGGGCTCAAGCAATCCTTCTGTCTCAGCCTCCCATGTAGCTGAGACTACAGGCATGCACCACCATGCCCAGCTAATTTTTCTCTATATATTTTTAGTTGGCCAATTAATTTCTTTCTATTTATAGTAGAGATGGGGTCTTGCTCTTGCTCAGACTGGTTTCAAACTCCTGACCTTGAGCAATCTGCCTGCCTCAGCCTCCCAGAGTACTACAATTACAGGTGTGAGCCATGGCTCCCAGCCTAAAGTTGTGTTTTTAAATGATGGCATGGCATATCAACAGCACCATTACTCAAGGACTACTTAGCCCTATTCCTCAAGTTTGACTTTATGGATTCAACAAGCTTCTCTCTTCTGGTTCTTTAGAACTTGAATTTCTCCAAATGTTACATGAGCTCCAGGAGTCGTAAATCTTACACATTTATGATGATATATTTCCCAAATGTATTTTTGTTGTTCCTATTATTTTTTAGTTTGCTTGTATTGTTCTTGTCCTGGAGAGAAATGAAAACAATTCTTACAAAGACGTATACATGAATATCATAGCAGCTGTATTTATCATAATTACCCCAAACTTTAAGCTACACAAATACACATCAGTGGGTAAATGAATAAGCAAACTGTAGAACACTCATACAGTGAAATAATTTGCAATATATGAAATAGCAATAAGCAGATAAATATTTTTCTTTTTAAAATTTTATTTCAATAGATTTAGGGAATACAAATAATTTTTGTCACATGGATGAATTGTACAATGGTGAAATGAGTGCTTTTAGTGAACTAGTCACCCTTATAATGTACATTGTACCCAATAGGTAATTTTTCATCCCTCACCTCCCACCCCCTGCCCTCTGAGTCTCCAATGTCCACTTTCTATGACCTCAATGGATAAATATTAAAGGAAATTATTTTGAGTGACTATCAGACAGGAAAAAAATAAGGGGAGTTTCCTTTGGGTATATAATTCTAGAAAAGGGCAATCTAAGCTACAGTAACTGAAAGTAGTTCAGTGGTTGCCAGGGTCATAGTATGTACTAAGGAACCTTATATCTGTTTATGAATATCTTGCGCCATCATGTAATCAGCTCTATGAACAAATACAAAATGATACCCCTCCATATATACTTTCCCTGTAGATTTGCTATGCTTTGGATTCCCAGGTCTGTAGCACTCAAGGACCAAAACATTATAATTTTTCTGTTCAACTAATTTTTTTACCTTTTGAGTTGTCTCCCAGAAATAGCAGACTCTTTGCCAGATAGCAATGCCAATAACCATCCCTCATGAACCTGTGACTTCTGAATAAGAGATCCTGCACACATTGTTTTCATCCAATACAACCTGCCCCGATAAATGCAGCCACCTTCTTGAATACCTTAGAATAGCCTCTACCCTCAGTTGGTTGAGGAGATGGATTAGAGGCGTTTATCCATCGCCCAGGTGACGTCATCTGTAATAAATTACCTTTCTCCTAGGCAATCCTTGTCTCAGTAATTAACTTTCTGTGTGGTGAGCAATCAGACATCAACCAGACCCCCCTGTGGGTTCAGTAACAATCAGAGAAGTATGCGACTTGCCCGTAGCAATTGAGAAATTAATTTTATTCAACTGGGATTTTGTTAGCCATTTTAGATGAATTTGTTCTTAGGAATAAGATACGTACTTTAGTAACCATGTTGTGATGCCATAGTAATTTATTTAATAAATAAACATGAACTAGTTTGTGACAAAATTTTCTTTTGTTATTTTGTCTTTAATGTGTAAAATTTTTTCACAAGATTGTAAATTTGCAGGATTTGGAAGGTATAAACTGCAAACATAGTTATACTTTTTATAATAACAAATCCATGATTTGCACTTATTAATCATTTGGTAAACATTTGCCAATTAGCAGGAAAGTATTTATTTTCACTTGGTGTGATTCTTCTAATTCATTTCACAAAATATTTCACCTCACGAAAAGTTGATATGATCACAAAAATGAATTGGCCATGATTATTGGATGTATTTTTATTTCTCAAGAGATCCATTATTTTAGCATTTTTATAAAGATGAATCTGGCATGGGCAGAAATATAAAAGTCATTTTTAGATATAAATATATTTTTAAGTAAAGTAATTCATTTTTAATATTTTAATACGGGATGGATACAAACAACTCTTCTGTCTCTCTCTCTCATATACCCACACACACTCACACACTTACTATAGCTCTTTAAACTAACTGCCCACACAACACCTGCCATTTCAATATGTTTTCATGCAGTGTGCAGTGCACATAATTATTTAGTCATAGTTTCTTGAAACATTGCACCCATTTATTAGAAATTGTAATTGTCTTTGCTGCACCATAGGCTTGAATCAAAAATGAGTAAACTAAACCTAAATATAGTTTCCTTCATTTTTCAAGTCTAAAGAAGTATGTGCTCATCTTTAATGATTATTAAATGGCTTCTTGAAGTTACTAGTCATAGGTATGCTGACTTATTAAAAAATCTTTTGAGAAATTAAAAATGGTAAAACCAATACTGCATAGTCTTTACAAATGTCTTCCTCCATTTTATACTTCCATGAGAAAAACTTACAGTGATTTTTGGAAGCAAAAACAAAACAAAACAAAACACAAACAAACATAAAAATAGAACCAAAAGAATAAGTTCAATAGAAATTTTGGCAAGAAGATATTTCTGGTATATTTTTTTAATGTTTGGAATCTTTTCATTCAAAAAAGACATTTGGGTTATGAAATATAATTTATATTACTATCTTATCACAATTCATATCTATAACAATGGAACTCACATTTAAAATCCAAGCTATAATGAATATTTTATGCATTGTCAAAATCCAGAATCATTTTCTATAAAGATCCACTAAAATAAAATATAGATAAACTGCAGAAAAAATTCTCACATGTTTTTATAATGTGATTATATTTTTCTCTGTATTTTGCCATTCTGCGCAGATTTGTTTTTTTGGTGGGAGGAAGGAAAGTTTTATTTATGTTTTAATTCCTATGTTCTTGCTCCCCAAACCTCTTTTCTATGAATTCTCCACTCAATTTTCTATTTAAAATGTTTACTGGAGCTGGCTTGTAGGGGGTTTCTTTCCCTGTTTATCTGTAACTTGAAATTTTCTCTTTTGTCTGTTACTTAGTTATTCTTAGGTGATGATTATAATTATTTTATTTGCCCTCATTGATTTATTTGTTTGTTTTTTGGGAATTTGTTTGGCAGTTTGATTATTTAATGTGTGCAGACATTTAAATTTAGGAGGCCACTGTTATGCTGTAGGAGTTTGTAATCTGGTTCTTTGTCAGAATATAAAGGTAAATGTTAAAAAAAAAATAAACCACGTATTTTGGAGTTACCCAGGCCTACCAGACTTATGCTGAAATAAAAATTACCTTAAGAAGCCTCCTGGTTATATTCATGCCTTTCTATTTTTTTCCTATTCTTCTCAATTACCTTGAGTAGACATACTGAGACTATATTTTCCATACTGCCCATCATCTTTACTGGTTTTGTATCCAGAATTAGCTAAATACTGATATCATATCCCTGAGTTCTCTTCTGGCTCCATATCTTCATTACCTACTCTCAACTTCTTCAGAGAGACTCTTAGTGTGCATTCTGAAAGAAAAATATGACTTAAAACCATCAATAATCCAATTTTATTTGTGTAATGATGATGTCAGAAACTCCACAGACCTGCCCAGTGAAACGCCATTAACTGGTGAAAATTATTTTTCAACAGACACAATCATTTAAAGTATCTGGAAATTATCTTAAGGATGTAGAGCAAAGGAAGAAACACATATTTTTTGAAAATCTACTAAATCTCTTTAAAAGCAGTAAGAAGCTGTGGCACTTGAGCTACAGTCCATTTCTTCTCTCTTCCTCAACCTCCAGCTCAGGTGATAGAAGGTCCACTTTGACAGAGGTAGCCAAGAAGAGTCCTTTCCCTCACTTTAAGTCAAGATGGTCTCATTTCTTCCCCCAAAATCTCCCTAGGAGGGTCAAGCCACCAGAATTTCTTATTTCCTCACATATCCATATTGCAAAGACTAAATTCTAGACAGGAACAGCTTAGAAGTTGGGGACTCCTTTCTTCCACCTGCACAGGTTCTGTCTCAAGCATGGTAGGCCAAGAAAATGGGGCTATTTCTTACCCTAACCCCAGCTTTCTCATAAGGCAGTCCTTCTACACTGGGAGAGGCAAGCAGAGAAGACCAGAAGCTTCTACCCCCACTTCACATCCTTCTCATACAAGAGGGGTGCTACACTGAGAAGCATGACTTTGCTCTCTCTTCCATCTCCAGATCTAGGGCTAGAAATTTTGCCCATATGAGAGGTAGACCATTAAAATAGACAGTTTTGAAGATCTCTCCAAGTGGACTGATTTTATTGGGAAGAGAGTGTGGATCATTTGAAGTCTAAAGGCACACTCAAAAACAAAGGAGATTTTGGTAGTAAGCTATGAAGATGAAGCTGGTAGTTCTAGGAGAACACCAAGATAAACCAGAAGCCAGCTAGTTTACCAGAGAGAAGCAAGGAAAAAGATATGGAAAGAGCCCTCCTAGGTACAGAACAAACCTCCAAGTCTGGTCACAAAAACTCACCCTTCAAAGAGGCATAACTTTAACTGAATCAGACCATGGAGAAATTTGTACCTGAGGGCATTAACAAAAATAACAGAGCAGTCATCCATCAATTAGTGGAGGCAGATAACTCTGTCATGATTCTAATAAAGGCAGACAGTTAAACAGAGAGATCATGGAACGAGACAGCTGAAAGGAGCTCTACTAAAACCACTGTTGTTCCAGTTTCAGGCACAAAGTTTTCTCAGCGGCTTCACACTGCAGGTATAAAAGACCTCACAAAATAATCCAGCCAAGTCACTAAATAAATGAACAAGCAAACAACAAGCTCCAGAAAAGAAGAGGGGATAAGTATCCATAATTGCTTCAATATATTGTCTAAAATACCTAGTTTTCAACAGAAAGATAAAGTATGATCCATACTTGGAAGGGGAAAAAAGAAGCATCCAACAGAGCAGACATTACCTGCGAGAGGCCCCAGTGTCAGACTTTGCAGACAAAGACTTCAAAGCAGCTATTATATTCAAAGAATTTGGGCTAATATGTTCAAAGAATTAAAGAAAACCATGCTTAAAGGAAACTATGGTTACAAAGCCCCATCAAATAGCATATATCAATAAAGAGACAGAAATTATCAAAAAGAAACAAATGGTGGGTTCAGTGGCACGTTTCTATAGTCCCAGCTACTAAGGAGGCTGAGCCAGGAATGATTGCTCAAGCCCTGTAGTTCAAGTTCAGCCTGAGCAACACAGTCAGACTCAGTCTCTTAAAAACAAACAAACAAACAAAACTACTACAAAAAGAAACAAATTTATATTTAATTGAAAAGTCTAATAACTGAAATGCAAAATTGACTTAAGTGACTAAATAGTAGATTTGGGATTTGGACTAACAGGAGGAAAATCAGCTAACTTAAGTTAAATCCCCAGAGATTTATTTTTGCAATCTAAAGGACAGAAAGAACAAAGAATGAGGAAAAATGGACAAATCCTCAGAGCAATGTGGGATACCATTAAGCGCACCAACTACAGGTAATTGGAACACAAGAAGGAGAGGACAAAGAAAAGGAACAGAAAAACTCTTAAAATAAATAACGGCTGCAATTTCTCAAACTTGATGAAAAACATCAATTTACACATCTGATAGGCTCACTAAACTCAAAGTAAGATAAATGCAAAGAGATCACACCCAGACACAGTATAATAAAAATGCTGAAAACAAAGTGAAGGAGAAAACCTTGAAAGCAGAAATAGAAAAATAACTTGTCATGTTCAATGGACCCTGTATTTGTTTCCTATTGTTGCTGTAAGAAATTATCACAAACTTACTGGTTTAAAACAAAACAAGTTTATTATCTTACAATTTTAGAAGGTTAGAAGTCTGAATGAAATGAGTCTCAGTTAAAATCAAGATATCAGCAGGGCTGGGTTCTTTTCTGGAGGCTTCTTGTTGAGAGTATATGCTTTCATATTCTTTTACAGCTTCTACAAACTGACCACATTTCTTTCTTTGTGACCCCCTTTCATCTTCAAACCAGCATTGATTGGTTGTGTCTTTCACTTGGCCTCATACTGAATCTACAATAATGTTCTTTAAATCTTTATTGAAAACTGTTGCTCATCACCACATGTGCAGAATAGAATGATGATACAAATGCGCTTGATTCTTTCTTTATGTTACACTTGGCCTATACTTAGAGTATGCAAATCCAGAAGTTAAGGACTGTTTAATTATTTTTACAAGTCTTGAAACATTATGCTTCGTGATGATGATTGGTAATTATATAGAGAGATGATTAAGCTATTATTGCCTGAGTCTATGTCACTTATCAAGAATTTTGGAATTTTTAATATATTAAGTTTATTGACTTATAGAATAACAGTGTTTTCACAAAAATTGTGACAGTAAATCTTTTTGGACACACAAGACTTTGAATAAACACCAATGCAGAAAATGTTGCATATAATTTATTAGATTCATGAACCTTCTAAAGCAGCAGTCCCCAACTGTTTGGCACCAGTTTCATGGAAGACAGTTTTTCCATAGACAGGGTGGTGATTGAGGTAGTTGTGGGGATGGTGAACAGTGAGCGATAGAAAGTGGCTGTAAATACAGATGAATCCCTGGCCCACTGCTTACCTCCAGCTGTGCAGCCTGGTTCCTAATAGGCCACCAGTACTGGTCCATAGCCTGGGGTTGGGGACCATGTTCCAAAGTAAAGCTATTAAATCATCATGCTATATATGTAAAGGCTCAAAGAGAATCAGGGATACATTTAGGTAGGGAGATATTTAGTAGTTAGGGCAATTATTGGAGCCATTAATTGCTCATGTGAACAAGGAAAACAGATTCTCTATAGTTCTAGACAAGGAATAGAGGTCTAAAAAAAGGACTGAGATTTAGAGGAAGAAGACTTGGTTAATAAATGGAAAAGAGAACTAAGTCAGACAGAACCAAAACCAATCCAGGAATTCTGTTTAACAAAATACAACAGCCAATGATAAGCATACCATTTTCAGGAAAAAGCTGGCAAGAACAAGTCGAAAAGTTAATTCTCCCTCCATGACTTTACCAAAAACTGAATAAGGTACTAGTGCACTAAAGTAGTGCTACTCAAACCAAGTTCTGCAAACCATTGTGTCTTTGCATCAAATCTCAGCAGCAAGGAAATTAATTTTTAGAAATTGTTTAACATAATAGTAATATAAGAATAATATGTCTATTGAGTCTAATAATGGACAATTTTGGCTTGTATTTGTGTGCCTTTTTAAAAACTTCTCTAGTTATTTATTTTATTTTATTTAATAAAATAAAATTGAAGCATAAAAGCAGCACATTAGAAATAGATAATGAAAAGAAAAAAAAAACATATATTTTTACCACAGATAGCTTGATTAGGACCCACTTCAAATAAATTGAATAATATAGTTTCCTGTTAACCTAAGTGGTTTGGGAGACGGTGAGAAGTGCCTAGTAACTTCTACTTCAAGTGTATAATAATGGAATAAATATTTTTAAAATCCTTTGTCACTCAGACCAAGTGACTTTAATTCATCTTCCAATTGATTCAGGCAAAGTAGCAGGTTGCCTGCCTATAATACATGATCATTAGAAATCATTTGGAAAAAACTATGATGGAGCAGAAGTTGACAGAGATAATCATCTCCTCACCTTTTTGCTTGACATTTTACTCTAGGAGAAGCTTTAATTTCTTCCGCTATGGTTTGCAAATATTTTCCAAACAGAAGATAATTTCCCCTGACAAAATGCATATATTGTATTCTCTGCTTCTCCAATCTCTATCTCTGAAATTCACAAAACAAATAGAAATGGTTACCAATTCATAGAAAATTGGATATCATTTCAATATGTTCAGCTTTTCTTTAATCATTCTTAAACATTACCAAATTTGAATTTTTCAGAGAATTTTATTAATAAGTGAAATCATCTGTTTTTTTTGCAAATAAACTCGTGCTTTTATTCAGGAGCTTGATCATCAGAATTATTTTAGGTGGCATATATTTCGTAAGGACATAATAAAATTTATTTATACGTCTTGAAAGGCTGCAATCATTTACAATAGAGTAATTGGGTTAAACTATAATCATCTTTCAGTATGAGTTTACTATGGCACTGCTAAATTTTAATGATAGCTTTTCACGTACATCATATGGCATTATAATAATTTTGACAAGAAATAATGATTAAGTAACTTTTTCAGCTAAAAACATATGGGGAATCTAATGCCCTTATGAATGATAAACTCACAAAATTGGCTGAGCCACAAATATTGAAGATAGTGCCTATAAATGATCAAAGCTAATGCGATGCTTAAAAATCACCCATACATACATTTAAAAGAACAATATAGGATATTCAAAACTTCAAAACATTTTATTAGCTATTAAAATTATACCTAGATCTTTACCCCCACCAAGTATCACCAATGACTGGAATCCAAAACGATGGATGAGATGGAATAGAAACCAAAATAAAACTGAGAGACTGAACCAAAAGAGAAAATTTTTATTTTCCAATTTCTTGCCATTGACTCTACATGATGTTGAGAACTTTGATTCTTCACCCTCTATCCTTTGATGGATGTTAAAAACATCTTGTCAACAAGGGCTGTTGAAAAAGATAAATTTGAGTTTCTATTTCAGCTCTAAGGCTAAAATTAACCAACAGTAACACCTTATTTGTTATTTAAAGGCTTGCAACGGGTGCCACAGTTTCAGTACTTTATTAATATCTGATCACATTTAGGGTATATTTTTCTTTTCAATATGCCAGGGAATGTTGTCATGAAAAGTGTGGACTGAACAATTTGCCTAATAGTGATGATTAGTAAAATAGAAAGACAAATATAAAGGCAAAAGATTTCACTCTAAAATGTCACATTTCTATTTGGTATTCAAAATAAATAGATTAACCAGACATTATATTTAAAACATTGCATCACTATTTGATCAATTGTTAATTGTAAATTATCTTATTTATATGTTGTCATGTAGTTGTGAAATTTTAATATTGGGAAAAATTTGCAAACTCCATTCATTTATACTCTCAAATCTCTCCTTACCTATTCAAAATTTAGACTAGGTCTATGAGAATTTGTTTGCTGTCTGATTGAAAAATATCTTTTCAAAATGTAGCTAATTTTCTCCACTTCTACCATACAAGTCTTTATGTGAAATATTCTTGAGTCTTTCAATTACATTAGTTCTATAGTGATCTTAAAGTCATTCTGTTTAATTTATAATGGAGATTTTCCACTGAAAACAGCTGTATAAATGCATACAAACCTTAGAACTATTTAATGACATTTCTAAATATCCTTGTGAATAATCCATTTTCTCAGCTGACCCTCAACATAATTTCACTATTTGGTCTACCCTGCTATAGAATCAAGAAGCTTGTTTTATCTCTTTTTGAAATATGAATATATATAAAATAATATATTTTAAAAGGCTACAAATAAGCTTAATTTGTTAATTTAGCTTATATATGCTATATAGCTAATATATTTATATATATCACCAATATTACATATATTTATTAATTTAGTTTATGTATATGTATACACAGATATCTCTTTTTATATATCCTCATATCAGAATTTGAATTTTTCTTAATTCATTGGAGACCAGGTATTAAAAGAATCTATAAAGTGCGGAGAATTTGGAACCATATTGGTGACTAATATCTTGTGTTCACTCAGGGAATTCAGGCTGCAACAATAAATTCTAATAAAATTCATAGGTTGAAAAATATGGAAATGAATCATTATTTCATAGCTTCTAAAATGAAATTTTAAAATTCCACTTACAAGATAGTTCACACTTAGTTTTCAAGTAATGTAGCTAGTAACTACACCTAACACCTAATATGACTCTCGTTTTTCTACATTTTCTGCATATGTATATAGAATCTTCTGTTCCACAGAAGGCTGGATTCAATCAAGCTGGTATATAGTTTTGTCACTCTCTGAGAAGAAACTCAATATGCTATTCCATATGGAAGTTTTTAGCCAAGGAAATGATTTTATTCAATATTCACCACTGTTGGTTTTAGTATGTTTAAGATTTTCTCAACCTTTTATAACTCTGCATTTCCAAACTTTGTGTATATCCAGTATAATGTAATGTGTGAATTAAAAAAAAAGTTGACAGTTATACCCTTTGTGATAGTTAATTTTATGTGCAACTTGACTGACCTACAGAGTGCCCAGATATTTGATTAAACATTATTTCTGACTGTGTCTGAGAGGGCATTTCTGTATGAGATTAGTATTTGAATCAACAGACTCTGGATTTGTATTGGTAGAAGAATATTGATGTCAGTGTGGGTACGCATTGTCCTATCTGTTGAAGTCCTGAATAGAACAAAAAGGCAGAAGAAGAGGGAAATTGCTCTCTCAGCCTTACTGCTTGAACTGAGACATTGGTCTCCTGCCCTCAGACTGGAAGACTTACAACACTGGTATTCGATTGTTAGGCCTTTGGTCTCAAACTCAAACTCCACCATCAGCTTTGCTGTGTCTCTAGCTTACATAATCATGTGAGTCATATATATATATATATGATTCACCATATGTATATATACCATATATGTGGTGTATATAAAAATAATGTATATACCACATATATGATATATATATAAATAATATATGTACCATCTATTATTTGTAATATATAGTTTAAGAGATTTATACATATATATGTGTGTGTGTATATAAAAATTTTCCTATTGGCTCTTTTTCTCTGGAGAACTCTGACTAATACACATTCTGAGCATGATGCTGTATTTTAATCAAATCTCTATCTTTCAAGAACTCTTAAGTATTTCTAGAATATTTTCCCATAAGCAACATTACAACTACATGTAAATATATCATGTCAAACAATGTAAGCAGAAGTCCTCTTGCTCAATGTAATACCTCCTCATTGCCTTTAATTTTGTGTTTCTATCTATCTTTTGACCATCACTATTTGGAATAGCTTGGGAATGATCAGTAACCGCAAGAGAAGTCTTATTATTTCCACTACAGGAGACAGAAACCAACATAATATATTCTGCAGCATGAAGACTTTAACTCCAACTCGGGCTATGACCTGAAGTCTCTGTCATCCAGCAGCTGTTTTCAGATGTCTCCAGAGACCTGGGGGCAGAAAGTGGTATGTCAAAGCTGAAAATCTGAACTGTAAATAATTAGAACACAACAGAAGTGTGAGCAAAAATCCTCAGTGTAATTATTAACTGTTAACACGGGCAACAGCACCTGATGCCCGTCTTTCACATAGCCCAATCCTCCTGGCTCTCTGAACCATCCTGGCATCCCCAGCAAATGCCAGCTGCTGCTTTGCTGAAGTGCCCTTGTGATCTCTCTTTTCCAAATGACTTTAAGCACAGAGCAGTGGAAAAGTCTCTAAATTAATACCTTGGATTCACTTGGATAAAAGAGTTCCAAAAAGTTTTCTCTGAATTTCAAAAAGTTATAGTCTTCATTTCCTTTTATAGTATTTACAAATTTTTCTCACATGATGCTAAAAGTTACAAAACCTCTAACAGACTGTATGCTATGTAATGGAACACTGTCGCTACGAAAATGAGAAAAGTGCCAGAAGTGTGATTGTCAAATGTACGAGTGAACTTTAAATGTGTAACTTGAAATTCCTATAGCTGAATTTTTTAACTTCTTTGGTAAAAACATAATGGTAAATAATGTGACCATAATAGTCTACAAAGTGCTTCCACATATTTTGCATATTCATTTTATTTATTCTTTATAACATTTTTGTGGCATGTTATTACCTGCTATAACCTATAAATAAAGTAATACTCAGGAAATTTAGGTAAATTGCTTAAGGTCACAAAGTATGATGGTTAATTTTGTGTGTCAACTGGATTTGGCAGTTGGGCATGCATATCTTTGGTCAAATAGTCTTCCTGTTTCTGTGAGGGTGTTTTTGGATGAGACTAACATTTGAATGGGTAATGAATAAAGCACAACATTCTCTCTAATGTGGGAGGGCCTCATCCAATTAGCTGAAGGCTTGAATAGAACAAAAGGGCTGACCTTTTCCTGAGTAGGAGAGAATTTCTGCTGCCTGACTGCCTTCAAATGGGGACATTGCTCTTTCTTTTTTCCCTGTCTTGCGACTCAGACTGAAGCATCCAATCTTCCTGAGTCCCAAGTCTGCTGGCCTTCCAACTAGAACTACAACATGAGCTCCCTTGGGTCCCCAGACAGCCCAAATTACCCTGCAGGCATTGGGGCTCATCAGCTTCCTTAATTGTGTGAGCCAACTCCTTACACACAGACACCATCAGTCCTGCCCTGGCACCATCCCTCCCCACTAAGGACTTGGGGAAGACACCAAACAGACCTACTGTCTAGGATCAAGACTATTCACCTTCTGCCCAAATAATCCGTTCAGCCTCTCCCATACCTGTCCCCTGGGCCAGGTAGAAAAAGGTAACTTCCAACAGCCGCTATAGTGCATACCCATTGGTGCAGCAACTACATGGGTATCTCACTTTCCTCATCTATGAAATGGATAACTATAGTCATTAGTGGGATATTAAGGGGCAGAGGCAGAGCACAAGTCACACTGAAAGCTTACAGATTTTGTATAAGACTACTTTGGAAGTAAGCCTGTTTCTTCCAGTCAGTTTTAATAAATGGTAGTACTATATCACATGCTATACCAGTTTCAGAGTGATAATTTTCTAATAAATCTTTCTGTTACTGTTAGGTTTCAGTCTGAAACCATAGGTTCTTAGAATGCTCATGGCCGAAGAATGACCAGACATGCCAAAGTTAGGCAAGCACGAAAATGAGATTTATTTAGGAGAGAAAGATAGAATTACAGGGCAAGAGCAAGATACAGGTTTACAGAGAATGGGACATACATCAAGGATGACAACCAGACCCATTGTCATAGCAGGGCAGGCAAAAGGAAGGGCAAAGGGAGAGAGAGACCTTGGCTATGTTCTGCGTCCTATTTTATAGTGTGCAGATAGGGACTTCCTTTGTGTTTCAGAGGTCACTTTGATTAGATAGCTGGGAGTCACATGACCTGAGTCATAACTATGCATCTGGGTTCAAGGTCATTTCCAGACTTTATAATACCACTGAGGCTTGGCCCGTGGGCTAGAGTCCTGTGCATTTTTTGCAGTTGGCGCTCCAAAATCTGATTGGCAGATTCATAGGTTATTCCCTCCTCCCCCAGGTATGAAGAATCAGGGTTGGGCAGGACCAAGATAGGGGCAACAGCACCCACTTTCATCCATAGGAGACCTGGAATCCCTCACTATCTACCTAACAATACTAAATAAATAAAATAGAAATAATTTTAGTTTTGTTTCTCTGGAGAACCCTGACTAATACATATAGCTACTAAAAGTTGGTACTAGAACACAAACTTCACCTCAGATCTTTTGGTACCAAAATCTGTGATTTCTCACCACACCAGTTTCTGCTAAACCACTGCTTCATCTGACAATAGAATATAGAAAAATGTAAATAGCCCTAAGAGCTGTTTCAGGTTATCATGCAAGGGGAGAAAGTAATAAAAGGAGAAAGGAAGGAAGGAATGAAGGCAACAAAACTTATTTTTGCTAGTTCCTATTATGAATCATATATTTTTCTCTGCCTTTTCGGCAGACAACACAATTTCAGGAGTTCCCATATGGTGGGTCTACATTTACATTATATGATTAACAATGCTGAACCTAGTCTAAAAAGGAGCAATTCCAACTTAATAAAATAATCAGACTGGATGTAGTTCTATAACATTTATAGCAGTAGATCAGATAAACTGAAAATCTAACAAGCAGAATTAAATGAATTGCTATGTCATAAATTATGACCCAAGAATTTTATAGCTGCATTAGAACCAAACAGATAACAAGAGAATCAAATCTAAGAATAGTTTTGTTCACAAAAAAGTCTAAGTATTTTAATGATGATCAGATATGACAGGTATGGCAGAATCATTTTAGTAATAATAATCCTGTTTTTGAGAATTTTTGATTTTGAATACAGAAGGAGAGTTAGATTTTTACACAAGGCTTAGAGCTAGATCACAGTTGAAGCTGATTGTGATGTTGATTTGACTGGGAAGTATAATGATCAAATGACGTCTCATCAACCATGGAACAGCCACATTGATCTTTCTGTTCTTCTAACAAACAAGCTCCTTCTTTATGTCATTTTCAATAGCCATATCTGCTTCCTGTATTGCCTTTGATATTCATTTGTTTGACCCTTTCTTATTCTACAGACTTCCTTTGAAATGTTGCCTGGCAAGAAAGTTTTGTGTTTTTTTGAGGGGCAGAGACAGTGTCTTGCTTTGTTGCCCAATCTGGAATGCAGTGGCATGATCAAAGCTTACTTTTGTATCCTTTTTTTTAAATATTTTTTTATTATCTCATATTCTGTGGGTACAAATATTGTTAGGGTTAGATATCCTGCCCCTGTCCCCCCTCCCCACTCCGCCATGCAAGAGCTTCAAGCGTGCCCAGACTCCAAGTGGTGCGCACTGCACCCACCATGTTTGTGCATACCCTTCCCCTTCTCCCCCCTTCCACCTGTCCACCTCCCAATAACAGATTTTTTTTAGACATTTTGGTTATAGTGTGTATCTTTGCCTCTCCCTATAAAGGCAATCCTTTCCCCCCTACAATGCTCACCACATCCTTAAGATGTGGGTCTCCCCCCACCCAAATCCCCGTTGAGCACTACCATTTTTTGAGCACCATAGTTTTAGTTTGTCAGTACCAATTTGATGGCGAGTAGATGTGTAGCCCATTTTTCAGGTCTTGTGTCGTCTCGCTTTGTATTATGGGCTTAAGCTTAGTCCAGGATAGCATGAACAGTGCTAGCTCACTATCATTTCTTGGGATTGAGTAATATTCCATTGTGAGTATATACCACATTTTAATTATCCACTCAAAGAAGACAGAATAATGGCCTGCAAACATATAAAAAAAATTGTTCAACATCTCTAATCATTAAAGAAATACTTTGTATCCTTGAACTCCTAACCTCAAGCAATCTAACAACTACAGCCTCCCAAGTAGGTGTGACTCCAGGCACACACTCCCATTCCCTGCTAATTTTAAATTATTTTTGTAGAGATGGGATCTCACTATAATGCCAAGGCTGGTCTCAAACTCTTGGCCTTAAGAGATCCTCCTGGCTCCAAGGCCCAAAGTTCTGGGAGTATTGGCAAGAGCCACTGGGCCCCGCCTCTTCCCACATCTTTAAGTAACCATTGGTAATTTTCTATGCATCAGCCTATTATAATTCATTGCTTAGCTTTTGTAATTATCTATTTTGATTGTGGTTTGTTTTATTACTCATATTAACTCCAAATAGCCCCACACCTTTTCTTTTTGTGCATTGCTTTATTGCCTGCATTTACATGAATTTTTATTCCATAACTATGTAGTCAACATGCATGACATTTCTTATGATATTTCTCAGCTCAATAAATTGGATGGACTCTCCTGTTAATCTAACAAATACATGTTATGGAAAAATTAGACTATCTTGTAGTCTATTATGATTTCCACTTTTATGAAACTCAATATTTTAGGGTGTTTAATATCAAGGGTATATTTACATTTTTGTGCTGTTTAATTTGAAAAAAGAATGCATTTTAGGATTTTATTCTCTGAGCTACTTCCCTGCTTTTTACTTCTATTCTTTCATATTACCATGGAAACAATATCTATTTTATGTAGTCGACAAATATTTGTTTTATGAATAGGCATTCTTGAATGGCAACATGGGGAGCTCCATGGACATCTTCCATGAAATGGAATAGATATATAACATATATATGTGTGTGACTATATAGCAAATGAAGAAATATTTATTCAAGATACCTACTAAAACTCAGTAAGAACCATGAGTCTGTGACATTTGAACTATGATCCACTATGTCCCTCCTTACTCCCAGCTTACTGTGTCTTCCATTCCAGGTGGGTGTAGCCAGCAACAGAGGCACAGGTCTCCTCTTCCCCTAATTGCTAGTTGTGAGCTATGGAATCTTCCTGGGAGGGGTAGAACATCAGTATTTTTACCCCATATTCCAGATCCTTGTTTCAGAGACTAAATTTTGCTTGACTGTGCCTTAAATGCTGGTAGTTTCCTTCTTTTATCCACCCCAAACTTGTAGGACAGAGGGTCTACCTTGGGAATATTTGCTGAGGATACTGGGGCCCTGATTGTCATCACATTGGCTCATTCAAATGATGAAGTTTCAATTTTAGGAGAGGCAAGCAAAGATCAGGAAAGTCAATCTGAGAAACAGAATACTCTCTGAACTCTCTAGTCCAGAGATATGATCTGCATATTTTTTCCTGAGGAAAGGCAAGCCATACAAACAGAGCTCAGAAGCTTTTTCTAAAAGAACTGGCTTTATTTGAAATATAGAGTAGGAAAGTTCAAACCTAAATTCTGCTCAAAAACAATGGAGATTTTGGTGGAAAGCAATTAAGAGGATACTGATAACTTCATTAGAGATACAAGTTAAATAATAGGTCATCTGGTTTATTACAGATAACCAAAGAAGTAGGCAGTTAAGAAAAGCCTTCTTCAGGTCAGAGCAAACCTAAACTATTGAACTTGAAAGCTTTTCATGCAAAGGAGCTCAAATTTAATTGGATTAGGCTGTGGCAGAATTTATGTGCTAAAGCATTGTTAGAAAACAATAGAATGGTCAGCTGGAAATTAGAGGATACTCACAGCTACATCCCAGGCTGAATGTGTGCATACCCAAGGCATTGATCTCTGAAGAACAACATGAGTGGCTTCAAATGGGAGGAGGTGGGAAGGAGAATAGACTATACTAATATAATCCATCCAGTCACTAACAACAAATCAAGAAAATAACAATAACAAATCCCAGAGGGAGGAGGGGGAAAAATGACAAGGGTTGCTACAATATATTTTCTAAAATTTTCAGTTAAAAAAAAAGGAGACACGTAAAAAAAACCAAACAAACAAAAAATATGACCCATAAACAGGATAAATATGAGCAAAAGAAACTACCTAAGAGAATGATCAAATGTGGTATTTAACATATGAAGACTTTAAAACGGCCATTTGGTTCTTTAGTTTAAAGAACTAAAGGGAATTATGCTTATAAAAATAAAGAAATTAATGATGACAACATCTCATCAAATAGAGAATATCAATAAAGGGATAGTAGTTATAAAAAGAATCAAATAGAAAAAAAGTAAAGAATCAAAAACATTTTAAAAAGTTGGAAAACTTCCCAACTTTGATGAAAGACATGAATATACATATTTAAGCAGTTCATGGAACACCAAATAAGATTTAAAGCATAGAGATACACATGCAAATATATCATAGAAAAATGCAAAATGTCAAAGACAAGGAGAAAATCTTGACAACTGCAAGAGAAAAACAGCTTCTCATTTACAAGGAAATATCAGTAAGATTAAGAACTGACTCTTTTTTATAAAACTAGAGGCCAAGGAAGTGGGATGAAATATTCAAAGTGGTGAAGGAAAATATTGTCAACAAAGAATCTTACTCAGCAAAATTAACTTTCAAAAATGAAAGCAAAGTAAAGAAAATTCCAGAGGAAATTTGTTGCTAGCAACAAATTCGTTTCTTCAGATTGAAAGCAAATTACTCCAGAAAATAGTTTAAACATACATTAAACAAACAAACAAACAAAAAACAAATACCACTAGTAAATATAATTATACAATTACAAAAGAGTGTATATGCATATATGCATATATCTACTCCTTTTTTCTTCTAATGATTTCCAAAACATATATAAGACCATTTATATATATGTATATGTGTGTATATATATATATATATATATATATAGAGAGAGAGAGAGAGAGAGAGAGAGTGAGAGAGTGCTAGATATTGATAGTTTGTTATTTGTCCCCTCCAAATCTCATGCTAAAATTTTATAACCAAAATTGGAGATGGGAGGCATTTGAGTTATGGGGATGGACCCCTCATGAATGGCTTGATGCCATTCTATTGAAAAGATCCTTGTACCCCCTCTTCTCTCTCTCAGCTGCTCTTTCTGTCACCATGTGACACAAGGACTCTTCTTTGCCTTCTTCCCTGAATGAATCCTTCCTGAGGCCCCCACCAGAAACGCATGCTGGCTCCATGCTTCTTATACAGCCTACAGAACCACCATTGAGTAACATAAACCACTTTTTCTAAATTACCCAACTCCTAGTATTTCGTTTATAGCAAAAATGAAAATAGGCTAAGACTATATATTTTTTATACAAATGCACATATATATATATATATAAAGTTTACATAGATATATAATTGTATTTTTAAACCTATAACATATATAAATATAATATATTTGCCAATAAATACTGCAAAGGAATTGTGTGGGAGATAGGCTGTCTTAGAGTAGGAAATGACACTAGGTGATAACTGGTATTCACAGGAATAAATAAAGATAAACAGAAATAGAATATAAGAAGTTAAAAATGTTCTAGATATATGGAAAAATATCTGTGCTTAAGAATCAGAAGACCTAATATTGTTAAGATGGCAATATTCCCCAAATTCATCTATGAGATTATTGTAATTACTATCAGAATCCCAGGGGTAGCTTTTTTAAAAATTGACAAGTAGACCCTAAATTCATATGGAAATTCAAGGAAACTAGGATAGTCAAAACAATCTTAAAAAGTAGAACAACATCGGAGTACTTACACTTCCTAATACACTTCCAAAACAATGTGGTACTAGCACCAGGATAAACATAGATCAACAAAATAAAATTGAGAGTCCAGAAGTATATGCCACACATTTTTGGTCAATTGTTTTTTGTTGTTTTATTTTTGAGACAGGAGTTCACTCTGTCATCCAGGCTAGAGTTCAGTGGTGTCATTGTAGCTCATTACAACCTCAAATTCCTGGGCTTAAGCTATCCTCTTGCCTCAGCCTCCCTAGTAGCTGGGACTACAGGTACATGTCATTCACCCAGCTAATTTTGTCTATTTTTTGTAGAGATAGGGTCTTGCTCCTGCTCAGAATTCCTGGCCTCAAGTAATCTTCCTGCCTTGGCCTCCCATAGTGCTAGGATTATAGGCATGAGCCACTGCACTTGGCCTGTGGTCAATTGATTTTTGACAAGGGTGACAAGACCATTCAGTGGTGAAAGAATAGTCTCTACAACAAATGGTATTGAGACTACTAGATATATATACATGAAAAAAATGAACTCGAAGCCTTATCTCATACCATATATAAAATTAACTTAAAAAGAATCAAAGACCAAAATGTAAGAATTAAAACTCTAAACCTCTTAGGAATCAAAGACAAAATATGTAAGAACTAAAACTCTAAACCTCTTACGAAAACTTTAGGAGTAAATCTTAAATTTTGTAATGTTTTAGATTTGACATCAAAAGCATTAGCAACAACAACAAAAAAATAGTAGATAAATTGGGCTTTGGTCTTCCTTAAAATGAACACTATGCACAGTATCCACAAACTTTCCAGAAGAAGATATACAAACAGCCAATGAACATATGATATTATACTCAACATCATTAGTCATTAAGGAAATGCAAATCAAAACCACAAGGAAATGCCACTACACACCCCATAGGATGTCTATAATAAATGCACATTCATATTGTGCGATATATATAAATACCCATACACACATATATATAAAGTATAGATGAAAATTCTTCCTCTTAACTAATATGTGATTTTATTTTAGCTTATATTCTTGAATATGATGACCTAACCCCAAAAGTAAAAATATGAATTCTGTACCTTGGTTTTCTAATTTTTAAGTTCTTTTGGTAGATTCCATCAAAATATCATATTATCATTATATATTATAGAATAAAGTTACAGAATAAAAGCATTTTGTTTCTGATAGAATAATATTTAAGGCAGTGAAAATTAAATAGGTTCTTATTGGTCTGAATCATAAAGAGTTTCAGGAAATAAATACTCACTGCATCAAACTGTATAGATTATTAACGTTCAATCTGTCTTGTCTTCAAAAAGCCATGGAAATAGTTTGTGAACTTAAAGAAATACATAACACAGAACATACTTAGATATTATATTTGGAATTATTTTACCTTGGTTAATTTATCATTTTTCAGTTTGGAAACAGAAATATTTTCTGCTTAATTGCATAGACCTTTGTCATATTTAATTGGATTTTCAGGCATACTTTTTAAAAATGAGAATGTCTACTATTTAAAATCATTGTTCTGGCATGCTTTCAAGAATTTTAATGGAGTGGTTCAAATAATGATTAATTGCAATTTGTAGAAGAAAGGAAAAGAAAGAAAATATAAGATTAAAACCTTGCATTTGGTTCACAAATGATTTTTCTCACAAAAGTCTCTACGTGGTCATTTATTTAGAAATGGCCATACACCACCCCCTCCATTTCTATTTTTTCATTTCTTGCTCTCATCGCACATCATGCACTTTTTTGCCCTCTGAGAAAGTAGTTGCCTTATTTCAAAGAAACATCCCCAACCCCAGATCTCACCTCCTCCACAGAGCATATTTGAAGTAACTGGATGTCCAAATACATACATGATTATACTTGTAAAACATTGTCATCTAACACAAAACTTTGCATAGGCCTACATGTGCGGTCACTTCAGGAGACAATGTAATGTAATTGCTTGAGAATTTCAGCATGGTTGCTAATTTCTTCATGTAATAGCATGTTTCATTTCAAATGTTATTTTGAAAATTTTTATTGTTTATTTCTTCAACTTTAAAGGAAGATTTAAAAATATTATTTTTAAAAACCCTAAAGTTCTGGGTATGTTTTATTTACCACTGAAAGGCCAATTAACAAAATCTTAATGATTCCAAATATTTTGTGAAATTAATAACCTTTAGATGAGAACTGCCTATCGAACACTTGTATTTTCCCTTGAGGATGTCAATATTCTACTAATGACGGGAGAATAGGGCATGTATATTTCACTCAGTTATAAGAAAGGGTGTATTTATAGCTATCAAAAGCATGAATCAAGGCTATACCAAAAATGGATATATATTCATTTAAATAAAGGCAGTTATTGCACCCTTTATTTTTATTATTTATGGAACACAAATTTTAAAATCTAATTTTATGAGCGTATGAAATATTTGTAGTGTAAATTAGCAATGAAACAATTTTGCTTTAATATCCTATATAAAAGATAAAAATCCTTGTATAATCATAGTTCCACTCCCCTGAAAGAGAAAATAAATACCTCTTTATTCTGATACTTCCTCTGGCTAAATATGCCTTCTATTCAAAGCCTTCACATGTGGCCCTAATTGTAGAAGAGATTTCAGGAACAAAAACTTCAAACTAGGTATTCCTGGAGCCTGTGCTTACTGACTTTACATAATGATCTACAGAACCTTATATGAAATCATGATTCCAGTTTATCTGTTTTTATCTGACATCAGCTGACTCTGGATTTTCCAAGGTTGCTTTTAATCACTGATTTCTTCCTTCCTTCCTTCCTTCTTTCCTTCCTTCCTTCCTTCCTTCCTTCCTTCCTTCCTTCCTTCCTTCCTCCCTCCCTCCCTCCCTCCCTCCCTCCCTCCCTCCCTCCCTCTCTCTCTCTCTCTCTCTCTCTCTCTCTCTCTCTCTCTCTCTCTTTCTTTCTTTCTTTCTTTCTTTCTTTCTTTCTTTCTTTCTTTCTTTCTTTCCATATCTACTTATCTATCATCTATCTCTATTTATCTAGGCATTTTTCCTAAATATTGATTTTTCAGTCTCCAACTAGTATCTCTCTAGAGCATGTTAATGGCAAAAAACCTAACTGTAAAATAATTCAGAGAGGTTTATTCTGAGCCAATATAAGTGACCCTGGCCACAAACCCAAGAAGCCTTGATTAAGTGTTCTGAGATGGTCAGATGACAGTTTGGTTTTATACATTTCAAGAAGGCAAGAGTTATAGGCAAAGACATAAATCAATACATGGAAGATATACATTTGTTCAGCCCCTAAAGGCAAGATATCTTAAAGTTGGGGTTTTCAAGTCATAGGTGGATTTAAAGATTCTTCAATTGACAATTGGTTGAAAGAGTTAAGCCTTGTCTAAAATTTTAGAATCAGGAGTAAGGAATGCCTCAATTAAGATAAGAGGGCTTGCTATCTGTCATGTGATACTACACCAGTAAAAAAAAAAAAAAAAAAAAAAACCTGCTAGATTTTGACTTATCTTTTGCCTGGAATGGCTTTAGGTTTTGTTTTAGAATTTGGTATTTTATTGCCACAAAGAGTCTGTTTTGCCAGTCTTATGATCTTGATCTCTGTTTTAACATGAATGATGGTCGATTGTTTTTCTAAACTCCAAAAGGTAGGAGGCTTAATGAGGCACATCCAACCCCTCTTCCCTTCGTGGCCAGGAATTCAATTTTAGGATTTTTCTGGGGTCCTCTTGAGCAAGAGGCAGACTGTTCCATTGGTGGGAGGTTCTTTGGGTTTTATTTTCAGTTCACAAGCATCTTTGAGACCAAATCTGCCAATCTCTAGCTCATACATAAAATTGGACAGTCCCTTAGTAGCTGCTCAGCATATCAGAATCTTTATTAAGCCACTGATTAACTTCTAAGTATTTCCTATATAATTTAATTGCCACCAAGGATATCATGATATCCAACACGATATCCTTGGTATTGTTATCTGTATAGCTAGATTCCAACTTACTCATCCACGTTTAGTCATTGTGCTAGTAAAAGAAATTGCATAGTTGAGTAAAATACATTTGTATTTAGGGAGCTTAGAATCTAAAGTAGAGAAAAATATATTCAACTGTATTACAATGTGAAATGCTGCACAGCAGTACCTAGCAAAAAAAAAAAAAATCCTGTTCTTTGTTTACTAGCTCAGTGACTATAAACAAATTAAACTCTATGCTAATGCACTAAAACAGAAAAAGAATTTAATTAATATCTATGGTTACCACAGTTATAGAAAGTCTTAATGGACAATGAAATCTCAAAATATGGGGAAATAAGGGAAGATTAATATAATGTGAAGACCAAGGCCTTTGTTCCCCTGGAGGTTTCTTAAAAATTACTCACATGAGGCAGATTGATTAATAAAAGAAAAGGCACGCAAATCAATACCCCACCCCACAATGGGGTACAGGAGCTTATATATGTGGGGCAGAGGAATTTGTAGGACACAGGAAGGGCAGAGGAATTTACTTGGGTGGGGCAATGAGCTAACCGCAAACCTTTGCTTCTGGTCATTGCTTGCTTGCTACACCGCTGTAGGGGGAATTATGGGATGAGGTCATTGAAGCACGGGCGACTGGCCCATCAGGCAATAGAGGGCAACCAACCCGCCAATTATTTCAAAAGGCAATAGTGGGCAACCAATCATTTTAAAGGTCAACGCATGATCCATGCGTAGTCGGCTTGTGTGCAGCTTGTGCACCATGGGGATAAAAGGCATGCCGTTGTTCCGGTCGGGGTCCTTGCCTGTGAGAGTGGCCACTGCGTTGGTGCTCTGGGGCTTGGACCCTGGCTAGCCAGAAAATAAACCTCCTCTTGTGTGATTGCATCCTCGATGTCTCTGCTTTTCTGTCCGGTGGGGCTGTGGAAGGTCGGTCCCTAACAATATAGTGAACTATTTATTTTTTCTCTTATCCAAATTCCTTTCTGAGGGGCCTGGGGAATCATGCCTTACAAAACATAAAATCTTGTTAAATAGGTTTTCTGTATTAACCTGGTATAATATGGCCTACTTTCCAACCTGAGTCTGGTATAGCATGACACCATAACAGGACAGATAGCAGACTCCCTTATCTTAACTCAAACATTCCTTTCTACTGATTCTAATCTTTAGACAAAAGTAACTCTTTCAACCAATTACCAACTAAAGATCTCTAACACCCACCTATGACTTGTAAGCCCCTACTTCAAGACTTCCTGCCTTTTGGGGCCAAACCAAGATATGCTTTCCATGTACTGATTTATGATTTTAATTGTAATTCCTGTCTTCCTGAAATATATAAAACCAAACTGTAACCTGGCCGCCTCAGGCACATTTTCTCAGGATGTTTGAGACTATGTTGCACAGGCAGCGGTGACTCATATTGGCTCATAATAAACTTCTTTAAATATTTTGGCAGAATTTGGCTTTTCCATCATCAGTACCATCCTGAGGTTACAGAAAGAATGCAGGCTCAGAGCACGGCCATATTAAACAAACAAAAAAAGTTACAGTGGTAAATCAGATTTTAGTGACAAGACAGGTTGTAGAAGGGAGAAAAGAAGAGTCTTGGCTAAGTTATTCTGTTTGTGCAGGTGAAACCTCACAGAAAGAATGGATGGTAAATTTCTCTTTTTTAAAGATGTCAGACTCTCAGTTAATATTTCCTAGATTAGGACAAAGGAAGAGCTGGCTATATAATATAAATTCTCCACATCTCTACAGATGCAAATATCCCCCATAAAAGACAGCCTTGTGGGGCCACTTCAAAATAAGTAAAAGAAATACATTCGGGGTAAAATACTTTGATTTTGTTCATTACAATCTGGAGGTGCTTTTAGCCTCAGAAGACAGAATCTCTCTCTCTGACATTCTGCTGCCCTCCTTTTTACCTATTCCTTTTTCTCCCCAAGGCAAGCCATAGAAACTAAAAACATACTCTAATCTTTACCTACCTTTTTGTTTTGGAGCTGGCCATAAAGAAATTCTCTGACCTAACTTGTTTCATTATAGGTCATAAGAGCCCCATTTCAGAAAGACTCCAGCCCCATAACTGGGAAGAAGTAACGCTACCCAGAGAAGCACAGAAGAATCAGACAGGCCTTGCTGAGTTTCCCTACTCAGTCTCACCATTAGATCACACCCTTTTTGCCCAGTCACATTTTTACCTGGTTGTCCATGCTTTAATCAAGGCTATCCAGTGAAGTCTCCATAAAGGGCTCAAGAGGAGGGAACAGGAGAGTTTTCAGATAGCTGAACATGTATATTAATTAGTTCCTGGAGGGTGGTATGCCAGGAGAGGGCATGGAAGCTCCACAACCCTTCTCTCATACTTTGCCTTATGCATCTCTTCATCCATATCTTTTGTAATATCCTTTGTAATAAACCAGTAAACATAAGTGTTTCCCTGAGTTCTGTGAGTCACTCTAGCAAATTAATCAATTTGCTGGAAGCACAGGTAAAATAATCTGGGGCTTGCAACTGGTATCAGAAGTGGGGCTCGGTCTCCTGGGGTCCAGCCCTCAACCTGTGGGTTCTGATGCTATCTCCAGGTAGATAGTGTTGGAATTGAATTGGAGGACACTAAGCTGGTATAAGCTGCAGAATTGATTGCTTGCTTGCTGGTGGGGAGAAATCCCCACACTTTGGGTTCTAGATGTGTACTGTGTTGACTGTTGTGATATGAGAACGGAGGAAAAATTGTTTTTCAACTCAACATTTTACTTCAATTCAAAGTAATCCTTTTAATCACTTGTGTTTTTAAAAGTTTTTAATGTAATAAAGGTTTAGATTTATTCAGTTTTGAATAAAAACTCAACTTTTTGTAGTTTTCCACCTGTAATTCTTGTGAAAATCAATAATACTCTTCTCACAATCAAAACTCAAAGGTCAATATTCAGTCTTGATTGTCTGTGAATGCTCCACATTTAGGACACTATTGAGTAGCATTATTGTAATTACTTAATCATTCCTTTCTTGGTCTAAATGGTGATTTTCTATTTATCTATCTATTATATATATATATTAATCAATCAAGCTATCATTTTGCCAAATCTTCAACCATTCTTTATCTCTTTCATGGATTACCATAAATTGACCAAGCAGTAAACTTTCTTGCATTTTTATGACAGTAGGCAATTTCATAACTTTGAGGAAGGCTTCTACCTTCCTTAAAGTTAGGATCCTAGCCTCTCACAGAGACTGGGGAAATAAGAGGTATTATTTTCCCTGATGATTAAATTTTAAAAACATGGCCCTAGGGTCCTTGAGAAAGGACCTGCCTGGGTTGTAAAACTGTCCAGAGGCTTTGTAAAGGATTTACATTTTAAAGGGGGAAAGAAAAAGTTGCAGTTACAAAAGTTTTAAAGTAAATGCTCTAAGAAAAGGGAGGTACAGTCTCTCTGAGGCTAGGCCATCTGAATGCTCTAAGTCCCTATGTGGGAGGGGAGTAAGCCTATCTAAAATTTAATCAAGCTTAGGGAAACATTAAGTCTGTCTAGATCACTGGAATTTAACCAGAAAGAAAATATAAAGGACCTCTTAGACAGAGAGGATAGACCACTAAAAGGTCAAAAACAAGCAAATGAAAGCAGCACAGTAAATCTGAAGCAGATGGTGTTGGGAAAGTATTTTGAGAGGTGAGATAGTAGCAGTCTTTACAAACACATTGAAATATAATCTGATTCAGCTAATTAAAAAGTAATTTAAAAACTCATGAAAGCACACATGTATGACCTAGAAGCAAAACCAGAGAAAGAGATGGTGTCATTTTAGGTCAAGAGTTCATTGGTAAGCATTTTATTATAATAATAAAAGGGCAAGTAAACAGTGCTAAAAGTGATAGCTTAGAAACAAGTGTGCAGGTAGGGATTGGAAGCCCATCCTTGGCCCTTAAGGCAGAAATCATAATGGAGTAGTGGGGACAGAAATAAGATAGTAAAGAGTTGATAAAATGAATGAATGAGGGTTGAGACTATAAGGGTAGATCATTTTTTAGAACTTTCAAACAAATCTAGCAGTAAAGAGAAAGAAAGTTAAAACATTGATTGTTTATATTGATCAAAGATTTTAGGAATATTTCTGTCTTGATATGTATCAGGATAGCTTCAATGGCTTAGATAGTTGAGATTTTTTCCCTCTTTGTTTATTAAGTCTACTTGATTGATTCAAATTTTGCTTGGTGGATAGAGACAAACTTCTCACAAGGCATATGTTTACTTCAGATGGGTTTATCCCATCCTGATCTTTAACTGTACACACTAAATCCTCCATGGACCCATTTGTTCTATATCTTGATCTTTGGCCTACCTCATACCACTGGCTTAATTGATTGCATTTCTAATATCTGTTCAGTTATCTTTGAATCAATTGGAAATTATATCCTATTGTCAATGGAAAAGAAGCCAAACTCTGTAGAATAATGTTAAGAGGTTTACTCTGAGCCAAATTTAAGGACCATGACCCAGAGCCATGCCCAAGAAGTCTTGAGCAAGTGGAGTGGTGTGACTGGGTTACAGTTTGGTTTTATGCATTTCAGGGAGACAGGGATTATCGGTAAAGTCATAGATGAATACATGGAAGGCATACATTGGTTTGGCTCAAAAGGTGGGCCATCTCAAAGGATTGGGAGTGGGGGGTGCACTTTATAGTTTATAGGTGAAGATTTTGTCTAAAGGCTTAGAATGTTTTAAGTTAAGATAAGGAAGTCCATTAATCAGAGAAAAGATACTGGCCATATAGTTGTCAGGTAAATGAAGGACTTTGGGTTTGTCTTGCATAGCCTTAGGCCCGTCAATGAGTTACAAAGAATATCTACAAAAAGGAAAGGAATCATGATGAGGCATGTCTGATCTCCCTTGTCACGCCCAGTAACTCAGATATAGGGTACCCCCTTGGTGGAGAGGGGTCCATTAAATCAGCTGATTGGGGGGAGCCTTAAGATTTTCTTTTAGTTCACACCATCAACACTACAACTCAGACTCACCCAGAGCGAAGCTTATTATGATCCTTGTATATTTCTCAAAGCGGCAGCATTGATGAGGACCACATGCTAAGCTCTGAGTTCGCCACAGGCAATTTGGAAATATCATTTCTGTAAAATTATCCATTGTGGAACTAAGATGTTAGACCTCCAATGGAGAAGTGATTGATAGCTAAAAAAGACCAACTTAGAGACACATTGACTGTATGGAGCAGTGGGATATTAGAAAGAGATGGGGACTAGCAGAAGTGAAGAGGAAAATAAAGCAATTAAATGAGGAGTCGAGGGAGATGGAATCTGTAACAATGCAGGTATATGCCTTGGAAATCTCAGGGACTTGTAGGTATTGCTGCTGTTTTGAGAGCTTCAAGGAAAATGTATAAATGAGAAGTGTATTAGACAGAGAGTCACTAAAATAAATCATTAACTTTTTTTCTTCAGGATATATTCTCTAGTCACCAGAGATCTATATTAGAAAAATATTACATTATACTTATCTAAGAAGTATTATTTTAAAAGTTTTATCTCAGAAAGCTGTTTTTCTACTTAGGCATATTGCTTTGTAGTTCATATTTCAAGGATACATTTTACATATGTATATGTTATTTTTTTCCAAATTCTTTTATCAAATGATAATTATGCTTACTTAGTTATATAATGCATTATAATGTATTAAAACTTGATTAGAATATCATATTATAATATAGCTACAAACAATGAAATTAACTTTTTTAGTCTGAAAAATGCAATAGAATTAAGAATGATAAACTAGAGTTAAAATACTACTTAATGATAACTGAATACATATCAGTAATATGCTGCTTATAAGCTACTTTTATTTTTTATTACAAAGGAAAGATATTTGCCTGTTTTGCTCTACTTAACAATTACAGCATAAGCATGGGTTCTCAACAAACTTGAAAATAGAATAAAATTACCTCCTTAAAATCATCTGCTCATTTTATGTTATATAGTAGGGAGGATAAATTTAAAAGTCTTAAAAGAATTATGCATTTTTGAGTTGTTAAAGTACTGTTTTTTAGCACTTGTTTTTGAAGTTTCTCAACCAGATAGTCATTATATCAGCCTTTAAATTTTCTAGCTTCACTACAAGAAAAACATCCTTGCTGAGTAAAGGAAGTTAATATAGATCAATTATTTTCTCAGAAATATATACATATTTGGCTTAAATATCTAGTCAGAGTAAGGCAACTGTGGAATAATGATTCCCAAATCTCTGGGGATAATGCAATATGATTTTATTTCTTACTTATGTAAAGTCCAATACATTTGGTCCTTGTTAGGTGGCTCTTGTGGACAACTTTTTTCCAAGCTGTAACTCAGGGACATTCCACCTTGTCATCTGTCTGCCATTTTGTAGGGCCATGATGAGAAGAGAGAGAATATGTTGAAGATTGCTTTTTTTTTTCTCCTTTTATTTCATCATATTATGGGGGTACAAATATTGTTAGGGTTACATATATTGCCCCTGCCACCCCTCCCCCCACCCACCATGCCAGAGCTTCAAGTGTGAAAGATTGCTTTCTGATCAGCTCTGGGAATAGAATACAATTCTGTTACCCTCATTCCACCAGCCAGAATTGTGTCTTGTGGTCCCACTCATAAATAAGCAAAGAGGCTGGGGAATATATTTAAGTATGTTCAGCAAGCAGAGGTAAACTGGATATTGATAAATACAATCAACTTCTACCATAGTAAGAAAGAATTTCTTTCTTATTAACATTTTATAAACTTAAAATATGTTGAGATCTATGTTCAATATAAATGTTTTAAAGGTATTATTGTCTCTATTACCTAGTAAAGAACATAATGTGAAATAATTTAGCTACTGTAAGACAGATATTAAATCTAGACTGGATATTTAAACCAAGTAAGATCCATGCTTGTATTCTAGATCACTATGTTTAAGATCTGATAGTAAAATAGAGTGGAGATTACAATCCAAACGTAGATACTTTGGTCACCAGAAAAACTTCTATAATCTATATGTACATGTAAGTTATTAGAATTTAAAATTATGTAGGGAAAAATAGCCAGGTCCAACATAGGTTAAGGTTTTGTAAGAGAATGAAGAATTCAAAAAAATTTTAAGTTTTCTTAAAGACAAAATTGATCTATATTGCTACTGAAATTTGTCATCTCTGCTTCATTTGGATAAAATTAGATTCATGTTAAACAGTCTAACAGAATATTAAATCAAATATTTCTTTTTAAAAAAATCACTTAAAATAATGTATTTTTATTCATTTAATCAATAAATATCCTTAAATTACTGTTCTTGCAAGATAAATTCCTCTCTGATCACTGCTTATTATTTAATCAAACTTTCAATTATTAGTAATGTATTGCTTCAAATCTTACATGGTGATCTATTATTATACCTGTGCTGTTTTTTCTTCTGCCCACAAACCTGTCAAAATGCAAATTGCTTTCTCTGACCAAAAGTACAGCAGGAGCACAGCCTGCCTTCTTTTTACACAAAACCACCAACAGATTTGTTAACAGCTGTTCTTAGGGTCTGCGCACGTAATGGAAATTTCAGAACCTTCCAGGGCCCACAGTTTCTCTGTCGGCAGCTCAGGAATCATTTAACAGTAGGTGACACTTTTGGCAATGTATAATTAAAGGGCTTGTTTTAGCAAAATTACACCCTGTGTAACACATAATAAAAGAGAGGGGGGAGAGAAAGGTAACAGGCTTGGGTGTACAATTTAGACCGTAGCAGAGAATGAGCACAGTTGGGAGCTTGACTCTTTTGGCTGTGATTCCTGAGGTCATATTAAGAAAAGCAAATCACTATGTTTCTGCATTATTCAGGTGACAAATGAATCAATAGGATAATTAAAAATATCTTTCCTTCCTTGTTTGGCTAATTGAGATGAGGAAAGATTATAAACAATTATAAATGGGCCCACAACATGAAAAAACAGAGGTCATCATTTAATTTGAATGCCAGCATCACCTTTCCAAGGCTATTGATATTTGGTTTATAGGGGAATGCAAGATGGAGAATTTAAGTGAATCTGACATGCATTATTTTGAACACCTCTGCATTCATTTAGATTCCTGAGACATCTTTAAAACAGTGCAGCCTTGGATCAATGGGGCTTGTGTATTTGATTATATTTCTTTCTGAATCGCTTTCTGAAGTCTTCTTCCCCATTTACTCTTACTCAGCAAAGGCAATCTTGTAGTTTAGAAAACTTGATTTAAAAATAGATTCAAAAGAGGACAAACATGTTCTATTCCTGACATTTGTACCTCCTATCACTCATTAAAAACATAACATGATAAATTTGTTTCATAGTCATTGCCTTTATCATCATCTGTTATTCCCCTCTGAACTTCTTTGCCATTAATTACCTTTGCCTACTTATGAAATGTATAGAAATAAAATCATACCACATGTATACATTCAGCTATCATTATGTTAGTGAGATTTATCAATGTTGTCACATATAATTGTAGTTCCTTTATTTTTATTAATATAAAGAATTCTATAACATGAATATGTAATACTATATTTAATGTTAACGAACATTTTAGCTATTATAAATAATACTGATAAGATTGTTTTACATATATTTTGATGAACATGTGTAAGCATTTTGTTAGGTATGTACATAAATATAGAATTGCTGATTTATAAAACATGTATGTTCAGCTTAAGTAAATACTGTCAAATGATAATTCCAAGTTACACTCTTACCATTAATATATGACACTTCCTTCTCCTCATCAACACTTAGAAATGTCAATGTTTTGTTATATTTTATTCATTCCAGTAAGTATACAATGATATTTCATTATTGTTTTATTTTTTGTTTACCCGATGATGAATGAAGTTAAGCATGTTTTCATTTGTTTATGCATCATTTGGATGGCCTTTATTTGAAGTACCTGCCCAAATCTTTAGTCTATCTTTTTACCAAGTTGTCTATTTTAATACTATTGACTTGAAATACTACCTTGGTAATGTCTTTTGATACACAGAATTTTAATTAATTAGTTTTAATAAAAACCAAGTTGTGAATTTTCCATTTTTTTTGTTAATTATTTTGTGTCATGTCCTAATCAACTGACTGTATATGTATAGGTGTGCTTCTGTTAGTTTTATTTCTAGGTATTAAATGTCTTTATGTTTTTGTAAATAGTATCATTTAACTTTTTTCAATTTATTGCTGGTAATTCTGATCTCTCTTATTTGTGCTTCACCTTTTTGCTCTTGGATAATTTTTATAAGGTATTACTTGACTTTATTAAGATTTACAAAACTCAACTTTAAAATTTGTAGATTTTTTCCATTTATGATTTTATGTTTTCTACTTCTTTGATTTTTGCTCTTCTCTTTAAATGTTAAAATGTTGTTTCTTGCAGGGTAACAAACTCTATGTCATTACCTTTATTTCTCTCAAATAAGTTCTTTCAATTCCTTTACAGAAGAAGCCAACAATTTGGGGTTTGGTAAGGGTGTGTTTTCTTTTCTTTTCTTTCTTTATCTGGATTCTTTGCTTTTTTCCTGACTTCCTTCTACGCTCAATGTTTTCATGTGTATTTTTTGTTGACCAATGTTACTCCACGTGGTATTGTTCTCAAATTCAGTTTTCCTTGACAGTGGGTGGGCCAGGCTCATAAATTACTTCAAGTATCTGAAAATCTGAACAATGATCTGAGGTACCTGGTGGATTTTAGCATTTTGATTTACATCCTAAACAGAGAGTGCAGAGTTAACCACACATTGTGAAAAATACATTGTATGTTGTTATATTTTAAAACTCCTTTTTAGTTCTGCCAGTGTTTAACATAGGGTTGGATAACAGATGGATATGTATGAGAGGCTGATGATGTGAAGTCTGCAACAGGTGAGCTATGCAATGTAGCAGTCCTCGTGGCTACACAGGTGTGGCTCATAACTCACTCAAGTTGTATGTCAGCATGTTTCTAGGTGTGTTCGATGGACTGGGATTGTTTTTAGAAAAAAGGACCCAGTAAGAACAAATAAAAGCAGATTTTAAGATGACTTTAAGAAAGATCCTTCTTCCTAAATCACACAGAATTTAGTAGAGACCATTAAAATCCTCTAAGATACTTTTGAATTGAGTTAATGATATCCATTTCCTATGCTTGAGAAAAAAAGAATGAAAATAATAAAATGATATCTATTTCTTATGCTTTGGAATATGCATATTTTTTGTAACTGTGGCTTTGTATACCTACTACCCCACGATATATTTGAATGTAGTATAAAATTCTCCAAAAATTTTTTAAGGAGTCAAAATAATAGCATTGTAGTTGAAAATCAGTTCTAGAGAATATCAGAGTGGCTAAATTCTACCTACTGATATACAACACTCAAATTAGATGAGAAAGAGTTTTAAAATTTTTTCATTTATTTTTTGAAATGAGATCTTTCTATGCTGCCCGGACTGGAGTGCAGTGGCTATTCACAGGCAGGGTCATCATAGCTCACTGCATTCTCAAACTCATGGCCTCAAGGGATCCTTCCACCTCAGCTTCCAGAGTAGCTGGGACTACAGGCATGGACCACTGCACTTGGCTTAAAAATTTTATAATGTATTATCTTAATAAGATTTATAGAGTC
Source organism: Microcebus murinus (assembly GCF_040939455.1). Classification (NCBI taxonomy): domain Eukaryota; kingdom Metazoa; phylum Chordata; class Mammalia; order Primates; family Cheirogaleidae; genus Microcebus; species Microcebus murinus. The sequence continues at coordinate 36,034,097 of NC_134111.1, forward strand.
TTATCAAGAAAAATATTTTAAAAATATTATTTATTTATAATATTTACATATGTATAATTATTTATTGAAAATCTCTTGTATACATTTATATATATATTTAAAATATTTAAATTTTACAATGATCTGTTTTGATTATGATAAAATTAAGATTATTGTAAAAGTGTTAAACTTAACTGTTAGGATAAGATTAGTGAATAATAAATTACAATTACTGATAAGACTTATCAGTTGGTAAATTGTTTATCTAGCATGTAAAATCTGTGCTAGACACTTGGCATGTGAAAACATATTTAATTCTTACAAGTGTTCTCTGACAGAGGTATTTTATCATACCCATTTTTCATATGAGAAAATTGAGTTTCTGATCTGATAAGAGGCTCTTTCAAGAGCACAGAGCAAATATAATAGATGAAGCAGTTAGAAATTTAATTCAGTTTTATTTGTCCTGGGAATACAGGATCTTCCAACTCAAGAAAGGTTTTCTTAACAAGGGCACAGTTTATTTTTCTCAGACTATAGATGCTTATTTTATAGCTACATATAATAATTTATAACTATAATTTTCATCTTGTTCTTTTAGAATCCTTATCAGTTTATGTACCATAGCAATACAGGTTTCCAAATATAGAACCTGAAGTTGCTTTCAAATCACAGGGGATTCTGAACCTAAGAGGCTTCAGATTATTAGATCAAATGCTCAGGAATAAATTTTTTTGGTTAGGTTTTATGAGGTCACCCAAGTGTTGGATCTTGATTTCCAAGGCTTTGTTTCCATGTTAAAAGCTTATCACTAAGTTCTGGCTCCAAATGAGTTATTTTTCTCTTTGTTTAAATTATAAGCTTTTATTATTACTTTTTAAAGGTAAATCTGCATGCTAAAATAGCATTTAGGAACAGAATATATCTAAGTGATGTGCAGTGGAAAATCATTTTATTATTCTTGTCATTCTTTTTCCTTTCTTATTCCATTTGGCTGCCAGGATCGAAATGCAATTCTTTTTCAACTGCTAAAGCATATCCATACTTTTCATGATCTAGTGTATTGCTTTCAATCTAATAAATATTTATAAATCCTTGGTATTTGTACTTAGATGGATTGTTAACCCAAGTCACTCCCTACCAATAAACTACTGCAAAGATTTTGGCTACTGTGTTTGCTCTGCCAGAGAGCATATTACAAAGACTGACTTTGTGTGGTGATTTCTAGGAACTATGGCAGGGTAACATCCCCAATTGGAGGGGATAATTGACATTATCCCCAGATAATGTCAGTTTTACCTGAATAAACATGAAAGAATATAGTTGATTAAACTAACTACACTTATTTAAATTTTATTGAGGATAGTAAAGCTTTAAGATAGATTTTTCCTGTAAGAAACTAATTATGTGATTATTCTCATTTATTTCCAACAAGCATTCTCTGTCTTCCATTGGTATAATTTTTTCCTACCTCACAATTCTGCTCCCTCCTTCCACCTTTAAACAGATGTTTTGGGGTACAATGAGGTTCTAGAAAGATATAAGTGCTTGTGAGTTATAACTGAATCACTGGTCACAACTTTTTTCAGAATTTGCATTGGTTGGTTTCTCTAGGGAAAGAGATTCTGAAACTGGGATTTGTAACCAGGACGTTTATTAGAAGGTTTTTCAGGAAAAATGCCCATGTGAGAAAGGGAGTTGAGACTGGGCAGTAGCAGCAGAGGCTTTGATCACTCACTCAAAGAGCTCTGCAGCATCCTTCAAATTTGTCATTGTTGATGCCAGGGGGCCTGGGACTTTTGAAACTTTCATATGATGCAAGTTGTGTTGGAAATGGGGAGACAAGTCACCTTCGATATGGTAGTTTTCTTTGGCTGCAGAAAATTCCTGGAGAGTGACTGGACCCTGAGCTCTCAGATGAGGTATTGATTTTGATGGAAAATCTGAACAACCTCAGTATCTACTACAAATTTTAAAGGGCATATTTGAAAGCAATAAATCTACATATTTTTATATATCATATGTTCTGAAATGTACTTTTGTTGTTTTTGGAAGCCAAACTTCTCTCACATTTGTCTCTTAGTTTCAGTATCCACTATTTACTCTCAAAAATCATTAAATGGGTTCTCTTATTTCTAATATATATTTATGTATTTTTAATACAATAGGTAGCTAGACAAACGTAAAGGACAATGTAGTACTATGTAAATACAAAATCAAATATTCAAAACTAAACTTAAAAGAATTCCAATTTTAAAGCAATTTTTAAAATATAACCTTAAATAATAATAAAAATAAATAACCTGAGCGTTTAAGTGAGCTTTCTCCCAAGGATTTTCTAATCATTTTACTCACATAAATTGATATACCCTTTGTCAACAAATATTGATGTATCTTTGCCAACAAAAATTGTGTTCAATAACATTATCTAAAATGGGCATTCTATTTTTTAACTATTAATCACATCTGAAATTTTGACTAAGAATTTAGGCCAATTGTATTACCAAACCACACAAATTTTAAAAGAAATTTTAAAAAGCACTTGTTCATTTTGCCCCATATGGAACAAGTCTAGATCCATGATTTTGAATTCCATGATGTATTCAGAAAAAAAATTGAAATGAATACTATTCAGAGCAGTGATGCCTTTCAGAAAATATTCAGAGGTAACTCTGGGTAACTGCTAGCATTTATTGAATGCGATGTCTTCACAGACTTGCAGTGTACTTAATGTATTTTATCTCATTTAATTCTCACTACACAATACAAAGACAACTCTATTAAACTTGTTTTCCAGATGAGAAATCTTTGGCTCAGAAAGTTTATTGAAGTTGCCCAAAGCTACAAGGATACTAAGTAGAAAATCAAGAAATAAATCTTTATTTGGACCCCGCACATAGGTTCTTCCTACTGACACCTTATGTTATTGAGTTCACTAAAATTGGTAGTCGCTCAGTTGGCATTTGAGTGCTAAGCAATATGCAATATGAATAAGTAGTCAAAGTTCTTGAACATAGTACTCAGAGGCCAGTTTTACCCATTCTAGAGTGAGTGATAGAAATAAACACAGATTTAGTGATAATTTTTTGTTCCGAAATACGTTATGTGGACTGGTATAACAGCTATCATACAGTTCCACAAAAAGAGAACAGTAGTCTGATTCCTTTCTAAAATACTGTAAATAAGTTTTACTAATAGTGGTTTAAACAAATATATATTTTTAAACTGAAATATTTTAATATAATAATGTACATAGCAAACACATTAAAGAATTTAGTATGAAGAGTAACTCTTAATGTTTTTGGCTAAATGTATTCTTTTATTAGACATATTTGAAGGCTCATTTTTTCAGGATACATTTTAGATGACTCCATGATAATTATATGAACAAGTACAATAAAGCTATAGCTACAAGGTGACTTATTGTCATTATTTAACACTGCATGTGCATAAACCAGATGAATAGAAGCAAATGAAAACTAAACAATTAGAAAGGTTGACTGCATTTTTTATTTTAAATTTATTTTTAATTATTATAAGTACATAATAGTTGTATATATTTATAGGGTTGACTGCATTTAACTTAAGAAACTCAATATATGGGTAATTCAATATAAACTGAATTTTTCTATTGGGGTAGATTCAAATATCATCAATGATATTTCATCCTTACTGTATTGGATAGGGCTGCCATATAAAATACACAAAAGGAGTAGCTTAAATAACAGAAATTTGTTTCCTTGCAGTTCTGGAAGCTGAAATTCAAGATCAAGAGCAGATTCGGTTTCTCTTGAGGCCCTTCTCCTTGGCTTGCAGATGGCTGCCTTTTTGCTGTGTCCTCACATGATCTCTTTGTGCTTGCTCATCTCTGATGTCTCTTTTGCTACTTATAAGGACATTTCTCAGTCTTATTGGAGTAGGGTTCTGCTCTTATAACTTCATTTAACCTTTACCTCCTTAAAGGTCCTGTCTCCAAATACAGTCACGTAGGGGTGGAGCTGGGGGAGCCTTCAGCATATCAATTTGCAGGGAGGATACAATTCAGTCCGTAACAACAACCCACCCAATAACCTAAACACTCTCCAATAAAATAATCCACAAATTAAGCCATGCTGTGGCCCAGGAGGCTGATAGAGATTTGCAGGGCAGAAGAGGGAACCAAATCATAAGTTCCGCAACGTAGAAGTGGGCAATAGTTCCTTAAGATTAGCAAAGCAAGAAAGTGGCCACACAAAAAAGCAGCAAAAGGAGGATGTATAGGTTGATTTTATACAACTGATCAGGCAAAAGGGCAGGTCTACGATGCCAGCTAAAACGGTGATCAGTGGCACAGGTCATGGCGTGGATACCATCTTGCCAGTACTCAGAGAAAAAAATCTAGTTTAAAAAAACAAGTCAGGAAAGAACCTAGACTAGCATGAAGTTAACTGAGGTCAGGACTCAGGCACAGAGCACTAAAACAACATAATATCGATTCCATGAGTTTCCAAGAGGAGTGGTTCTCCTAAGTTCCTTCCTGTCCAGAATCAGCTTTTCTGAACTGCTACCCAAATGGAGAAGATTAAGCACATGTAGCTGAGGAAATTAAATGGGGGAATGAAAAGCAAATAGTTGTAACAGTTGTCTCTATACCTTGAGTGATACCTTAAAGTATGGGGTGAAGGCGAAGGGAAGGTTGTCTAAAATGAAGGACCAAGAGGAAGAAATGAACCTGTATTACCCAAAACAACAGACAGGGTTAAATGTTAATGCCTGAACATAGTCAGATTCTTTTATCCTTTTCTGATAATTCCTAAAACATATTGCCCACATTATATCCTATTTTCCTAGTTCTGAAGAGAACCATTATAAAATTTACATTAAAAAAATTCACTGAAATCATATACTACCATTTCCCAATGATACATAATCATAAACTAGCAGTTTATATATTAGATATTTCCCACTATCCTGATCACTTTCACATAAGATCATTGCAAAAGATATATTACCTAATAGAAATAAACACACTCTGAAAAAAAATGAGAAGTTTTATGAGCTTATTTTCAAAAGCATAGTTTTTCAGTTTAGGTAACTTCATTAAAAGTCTTTTCTGTTGGCAAAAATAATTTTGAGTTTCATGATATGGCCAAAGTCATGTTACATATTTCTAAAATCCAAACTACATGTAAGGTTTATTTTATAGAAAAATATTTGGGTTAAAACTCTATAAACACTATGACTACTGGCCATGCACAGAGATTAAGGAAAATATCATTCATTAAATATCCCTGGGGAACAAGGCTATCCCAGTTAATTTCACATCTGCTTGCTATTTTTAGCCTGACATTTTGCTTATTGAATGATTTTTTAGCATTTGAAAAGAAAAAAATTATATTTATATTAAAATAGGCTATTGAAAACAATTGGTAAATCACAATACTTCTTTGAATAATTGTGTAATTTCATTTATGTAGGGTAGAAAATATGTAAAACTAATTTTTGTCTTTAGAAGTCAAGATGATGTTTCCACTTGTATTGTGAGCAATGAGTAGTGAATGGAAGAGAACATGAGGGCCCTCTGAGATTCTAGTGATAGTGTGTTTCTTAGGAAGTTATACATGTATATTTTGTTATACATAAGTTATACATGTATATTTTGTTTATGAAAATTCATCAAACTGTACAGTTAGGAAAGGTACATCTTTGTGTATGTGTAATGCAAACTTCAATAAAAAAATCAAAATCAAAATGTTATTTCATACTTAATTTGTTCTCTGTAAATTTTCTGAGACCAGAGTTTGGTTTTAGAAGAGTATAGTTCCCACCTATTTTATTTTTTATCTCTTTTTAGAGTTATTTTATTTTATTTATTTATTTATTTATTTATTTATTTATTTATTTATTTAGAGAAAGAGTCTCTCTTTGTTGCCCAGGATCTTAGAGTGAGTGTCATGGTGTCAGCCTAGCTCATAGCAACTTCAAACTCCTGGGCTCAAGCAATCCTGCTGCCTCAGCCTCCCGAGTAGCTGGGACTATAGGCATGTGCCACCATGCCCCGCTAATTTTTTTTTCTGTATATATTAGTTGGCCAATTAATTTCTTTCTATTTATAGTAGAGATGGGGTCTCACTCTTGCTCAGGCTGGTTTTGAACTCCTGACCTTGAGCGATCCACCCACCTTGGCCTCCCAGAGTGCTAGGATTACAGGCGTGAGCCACCGTGCACAGCCCTACATTACTTTCTCATACTTAGTTTTTTGTGTGTATAGTGAGAACACTTACTCTATTTTCATAGCAATTTTCTAGTACAGAATACATTGTTATTAACTATCGACACTGTGTTATAGCTGGATCACACACATTTTCTTTTATTTTCCAAAGTTAAAGCAGCAGGGAATTATTTGAGAAGTTTTAGTTTATTCCGGATTTTTATTTATCTTTCATTAATTTCATAACAATCAAATTACGTAACTCTTCTATAAATCATGTAAGGGATGATACCTCACAAATTTTTATGTTAAAAGTCAAAACTGCTGTGTCAAAAACCATTTCAATTTTGCTAACATTTTTGTATAAAGAAAGCAATTTCAAGTGTATTAACCCAACAAGATAGAGTTGGAGGTAGGAAGAGAAATGGTTGCTTGTTTCCACTTCTGTCTTGTAAAATTCATGTTCCTTTCTACCTCCCACACCCCCAAGCCCACACCCATTTTCCATTTTTTAAGATAAGGAAACTAGGCGGGGAACGGTGGCTCACAACTGTAATCCCAGCACTCTGAGAGGCCGAGAGGCAGGCACATAGCTTAAGGTCAGGAGTTTCAAACCAGCCTGAGCAAGAGCAAGACCCCATCTCTACTAAAAATAGAAAGAAATTAGTTGGCCAAATAAAAATATATAGAAAAAGTTAGCCAGGCATGATGGCACATGCCTGTAGTCCCAGCTACTCAGAAGGCTGAGGCAGCAGGATTGCTTGAGCCCAGGAGTTTGAGGTTGCTGTGAGCTAGGCTGACAACACGTGGCACTCTAGTCCGGGCAACAGAGTAAGACTCTGTCTCAAAAAAAAAAAAAAGAGAGAGAGAGAGATGAGGGAACTAAAGCAGGAACAATTTACTCAAGGTCAGTTTGTTCGTAAAACTAGAATTTGAATCCAGTTTCCATTTTATATCATATGGACAGGGTAGCTCTTCTCAATCATATTAATAATTACATGTTCTTAATACAACATCTAAAGACCTTTTTCCTAAACTATATATAATAGTCTGACTATATAAAAATAAAGCACAATTAATATTTGATTAGAATATGCATTACATACTTTAAGTCAGGTTCTTTGTAATTTTAGCAACACAGACACAAATCTCTTTATATTAGTCAAAGCCATACAAATGGTAGACTATGCATTAGTAAGAAATAAAGGTGATACAAAATATCTAGAACCTAAAAGAAATCACAATGAGCTATGATTCTGACTATAGATTCATTGACAACTAGTAGATAAAATGAAAACGATATATAAACTATTGGGTTTATCCTTTTATCTTTCTCTTTCAGGGCAGAGATTGGAAAAGATGCATTGTATGCTTACACATGCTAATTTTTTAAAAATAAATGTTATTGTGTATGTCTGATATTTACAACATGGTGTTGAATACAGGAAGATGTAGGTCAAAGGATACACATGCTAATTTAAGTGTTAATATGAGGCAATATTTCAGATATGCAAGCCACACAAAAAAAGTTTTTTTAATTAAAATAGAAGAGATTATGTTAATGCATACATATGTTTATATTTACTAGGTTACCTAGATATCAATCTCATTTTGCTTGATGGTTCTACCTTCAGTGTATTTGCTAAAAAATACTAACCATAGTCTCAGTAGAAGCAGTGGTAATTTTGATGACATTGAGAATTTTGTTTGATAGATTTTATGAGGTAAACGCAAATTTTATGGAGTACTTTTGCAAACATTTTTCAAGGTTTTCTCTGCCTGTAATTGTCAGGTCCCGCCTCTTGGTGGACTGTTGTCCTAGTTCTTTGGCGCCTTGCTTGGAAAATTCACAAGCAGGGCCAGTGCGACAGAGTGACCACAGACAGAAAGCAACGCCACACGGACAGCTTTTATTGCAGGAAAGAAGGGAGCTATACAAAGAGAGAGTATGTTCCAGAGAAGAACAGGTCAGTCTCCACAAGTAGAGAAAGATGTTGAGGACTCCCAAGTGGTTTTTTTGTTATTGGCCTGGTTGGGGATGGAGGGGGCTTGTGGGAGGAGTGGGATGTTACCAGATGATTTATATACCTGATCACAAGGTGTTATAACAAAGTTGCAACTCCACAGATGTGTATGCTTCAAAACCTCAAGTCCCTGCTCTCTGCAGTTGGGTTGTTAACTGTGTTTTCCTGCAGCCCCTTCCCCAGCTTCTCAGTCCCTAGGAACCACCCTCCCAGCCTGTATCTGCCACCTTCAGATTTGCTCCCTGCCTAACGTAATGTACAATTAATTTGGAATTCAAGCCATTGTACTGCCCTTTTATATACAACATATGTTGGCTATGGCTCTTGGTGGGGTTTGTTGAACAAGTTTATAAAGTTGTTGCAGTATATTTTCTTTGCCAAAAGAGTAAACAATTAATGTTTCTGTGGTGTTATTTTAAGGACATCATTTTAAAGTCAGTCCCATTCCTAATGGAAAACCTTTTCCAATGCAATAGCAGCAGCATTGAGATAAGGCCAAAAATATCAAGTGCAAAGTATGAAGATGATTCTGCAAAACATTTAAAAACATGAAAAATATATTTTGAAAATAGCTTTATAAAAGTTTACTCTGTGGGGAAATGACCAGATGGCAAGAAGATGAAGGGAAATAATTAATGAATGTCATAAATTATCATGTGTATAGAGGTTAGATGATATTTGCATAAATCAAGGATATATCACCTTCTAACACAAACCAAATATCAAAATTTGAAGTCAACACAAGTTAAAACTAGATTGTCATTGTAAATGCACTTAAAAGGGTAAAGCAGCAAACTGTTTTATTTTTCTTTTCTTTTTCTATTAACTAACACAAACATTTTTGAACTCTGTTCTCTATTAATAAATGTAGGTGAGTTCTATATTACACTGGTAGGTAAAATGGCTTTGGCCTAAGAAGAGAAGACAAGTCCAGGCAAATCAACCCATGTTTAAAATGTGCCAAAATCGTGGAAAATGGGGTACTAATATCTGTCCTATTTAATTTGTAAGAGTTGGAGATAGTGGAATGGTTAAAAAATGAATTGAGAATATGGATATGAAAATGCCTGCAAGTGAAGTGTTCTAAAAGATAGGAATAGCAACATAAGAACTGAGTGACTCAGACCTTGGAAAGGTATATTCTTCTAGGTTTTAAAAAGATCAACTTTATTCAGTAATAACTCACCTACAAGAAAACTCACCGATCCAAGTGGCCTCACCAAAATCAAAATACAGAACATTTCCATCTTGCAATTGATGCCTTCCCCCCACTGCTATCCTAGGCTATCACTGATATGATTTCTATCATCATAAGTTTATTTTATCTATTCAAGAATTGCATATAAATGGAACCAGACATTGCACACAACTTTTGTGTCTAGCTTCTTTCACTCACCATAATGCTGGTGAGATTCACCCATGTTGAGATATCAGAAGTTTGTTCATTTTTATTTCTGAGCTGATTTGTACCCATATCTGTATGAATATACCCATTTTTAAATCCATTCTCTTGTTGAGGGATATGTGTGTTGTTTCCAGCTTTTTTGACTATTATAAATAAAACTTCCAAGAACATTCATGTAGGAATCTGTCTGCAGACATATGTTTTCATTTCTCTTGGGTAAACACCCAGGAATAAAATTACTGTGTCACCTACCTAATATTTACTCATAAGAAATGAAAACATATGTCCACACACACACACAAAAGGATTTCCTTGCTAATATTCATAGAAGTTCCATTATTTATTTATTTAAGATTTTATTTTTTTTTTAAATAATCTTTGAACTAGAGCATCAGTCGCCAGTCTTTTTGGCACCAGGGACCAGTTTCATGAAAGACAATTTTTCCATGGACCAGGATGTAGGAGATGGTTTGGGGATGATTCCAGCACATTACATTTATTGTGCAGTCACACAATAATCTCTGCTAATGATAATCTGTATTTTCAGCCACTCCCCAGAGCTAGTGTCACCACCTCAGATCACCAGGAATCGTATTCTCATGAGGACAGCAAAATATGGATCCCTCACATGCACAGTTTACAGTAGGTTCAAGCTCCTATGAGAATCTAATGCCACTGCTGATCTGACAGGAGGAAGAGCTCCTGAGGTGATGTGTGTGAGGACTGGGAGCGGCTGTAAAGACAGGCGAAGATTCTCTTGATCACCCATTGCTCACCTCCTGCTGTGCAGTCCAGTTCCTCACACCTCGAACAGGTAGTGATCCGCAGCCCAGGGTATGGGGACCACAGAGCTAGGGGATGAGACTGAATATTAATTGTGGGGCAGGTGTTCTCTTTTCTCATTAAGGGGATTGATGATTGCATAATCAAACATCCCGTGAGCTACTTAATCCTGGGGAGAGTAATGAGACTGATATGATAGAAGGAGGAATCTATGCCTGTCTCTGGGAATTTTGAACACTAACCTAGGCTCTGTGACAAGAAAACCTGGAATGTGTCTGGAGTGGAGGTGGTAGGAGAAACAGTGAGCTGTTGTGAACGTATTGATGTGGAGGTAGACTAGGCGGAATCAGCAGCCCAACCGACCTCTGCTTTTCCTAGCTGGCAGCAGCAATGACCAATGGGGGCAGCAGCTCAGTTATCAGCTTTGCGTCCTGAGTCACAGGTTCGAGCGCAGGTAGCACTGATTAGCAGAGGGCAGATCTGCCCAGTCAATAATTATGCTACAAAGGTCGGCAAACAAAGTGTGCTGTTTGTGTGTTGGAACAACAACAAAAAAAAAAGTGTGTTGGAATAAAGGAATCTATTCAGAGCAATGTACCTTGAAAAAGCCCCAGAAATAACTGGAGAAATGAGTCTTTTTATAGGGATTAATATCTAGTGAATGGGCCTTGGAGGCTAACAATCTAATAATATGAATATAAAAATTATATATGTTTTCATTTTGTTGTCACTGATTGAAGACACCAGTGGAAATGAGCTTCATTTGTGTTGATTCAACTAATTCATATAGCAAGGTTTATAATACAAGACCTAACAAACATTAGCCTAAAACTAATCAGCTCAGGATACATTCTTACTGAATAATTTACTAGGTTCATTCAATTTTGGAAACTCTCAAAAAATTAGTGGTAAAGTTTGTTGCAATATTTCTATAATTCAGGCTTGGATAATTATATGAGACTGTATCCACTGATTTCAAAGATTATTTTCCTTTATGTATTCCATCATATTAATAAAACTTCCAAGATTGCTCTCTAGTCACTGGGATTAATAAAACAGTCCACAATTTTTCTCCTGCTTTTCCTGGTCCTAGGACATCTTTCTGCCATTCTCAGTTAAAAATTCCAGTTATAATGATTGCTTATTATTTTAGAAGAATCAAAGTCAAAGTATTGCAAGACAGACATTTATATAGTTTTAAATTTTTAGTAGGTCTTAACCATGCTATTACACCCACAAGGTAACTGAGAATAAGAAATCCAGTCCCAGGCGTATCTGAACTGGCATGCTAAATTACAGATGTAAAATGTAAAAAGAACATGGTTCCATCCTTTTTTCTTTAAGCAGGTATAATTGAATTTTAATTTTGGCTTTTCCCCTGTCATGCCTTAGATCAGTAGCATCTCCTCTGTAATTATAACTGGTACATTTAAAATCACAAAACTGTAACAAAGAGCATCCTTCTAAATGCCTCCATAGAGTATAGGTTATCACTGGCCATGTGGGTTTACCTCCCACTCTTAACACTGTGCATTGAATAACTAAAGATGATCCTCTAATATATGGCTGCTTTAATAACACCTGTAGACACAAGTAGTTTTGATGCTAGGTTTGAGAACTGGCCAGAAATCTTTATCAAAGCAGAGCACCTTCTTTATAATTGCTGCTTGCCAGGTGCAATTGTGTGCAGCTTTTATCAAGGCCCTCTTCTGCGCTACATTTGAAATATACTTAAAACTTCCTTTTTAATCATACATGTTCCTCTTCCACTCATGTTATATAAGGTCCTTGAATATTAATCTTTCACATGGTAATAAGAAAATAAGTTTGTATGCCATCATCATTTTATCATCTTTAAATCCTTAAGTGGCATCACAAAAGCTCCTATATTTGTTACAAATTTTAAATACTTGGCATTCTAAGTAAGGAAAATTTGGTTCTACATCCTTGTTCCTATTGAAAATAGATGCCACGTCAAACCTATGGATCTGATTCATAATTATGTTTCTTAAGTGCTGTTTGTTCCTTATTGTCCTAATTTAAATTTTATGAATGGATTGAAATTGTCAAGTAATATGTTGAAGTTGAAGAAAAAAAGTCTCAGAGCTCCAGATGTTACACATGGACCATATAACGTCTTTCCTGGGTATTTGGGAACTGAGAACAAACAACACTCAGTATTGATATCAGAGATATAGTTAGATCCTTGGAGAAAAAGAGAACATGAGAAATATATGACATTCTGATGATTTTCCCATGGAGAACAGCTGCAATTTTTGTATATCTTTCTTTCCAAAAGAAAGAAGAAAACCAGCTAAAATATATAGATCAGTTCAGGTATACCATCACTGTTATGATCACCTTGACAAGAATTATTATTAATAAGGCCAGACATCTTACTTCCATAAATTATTTCACATCAGAAATAAAACTGTGAAACAATGATGATCTAGCACCTCTTGTATTTTCATAGATAGAGCTAGAACCCATTCTACTAAGTGAAGTATCCCAAGAATGGAAATCAAGCACCATGTGTACTCACCATCATATTGGTTTCACTGATCAACATCTAATTGTGCATACAGGAATAACATTTATCGGGGGTCAGGCAGAAGGGAGGGGGGAGGAGGGATGGGTATATACACACATGAGTGTGATGCACACAGTCTGGACACGCTTGAAGCTCTGACTCTGGGTGAACAAGGGCAATATACATAACCTAAACATTTGTGCCCCATAACATGCTGAAATAAAAAAAAAAAAAGAAGTAAAATTGTTATGGACTGTAACGTGTACTTTTGCAAACTCGAAGAAAACAAAGAGACTTGTTAATGTTACAGTAGTGTGGAGGATTCTACGTTGTCCCACCCCAATTGACTTCTTCTCCTTTATCTCCAACATCACTGAAATGAGGTCTTTTTCCCATTGTAGCAAGGAGGGCACAGCATGTGGGTGCCTGGTCTCCATCAGACTTCTATGTTTGACAGAGGCAGATACATGGATCTAGAAGGCTCTTTCTAATCCCATCGTTCTCACCCACTCTCAGTCCTGACATGGCATCTCTCGAGCTCCCGTTACACAAGGCAGAATGAGTGTGCTTCTTCCCTCATTTTTTGTTCCCTCTTATAACTTCCTAAGTAAAGGTCTGCCATACCAGTTCTCACCTTGTGTGTTAACTGTTCTTTAGGCTGGCCCTCTTATCAAGCTGAAAGAAATTTTGATGCGAAGCTGGATCTTATTTGGATATCAATCTGGCATACCTCTTATATTACTGACACATAGTAGACAATCAGTAATCATTTGTTAAGTAAATGGAATTATACTACAGAGGCTGCATAGCTATAGATATAGAAATAGAAATAAATTTTGAAAAATTGAGACTTTATCTTCAGACCTGCTAATTCAAATTTATTTTTATTTTATTTTATTTTTTTTTGAGACAGAGTCTTACTCTGTTGCCCTGAGTAGAGTGTCATGGCATCAGCCTGGCTCATAGTGACCTCAAACTCATGGGCTCAAGTGATCCTCCCACCTCAGCCTCCCTAGTTGCTGGGACTATAGGTGAGCACCACAATGCCAGGCTAATTTTTCTGTTTTTAGTAGAGATGGGGATCTGACTCTTGCTCAGACTGGTCTCAAACTCCTGAGCTTAAGCAATCCTGCCTCGGCCTCCCAGAGTGCTAGGATTACAGGCGTGAGCCACTATGCCTGGCCCAAATTCATATTATTATATCAACCTTCTATCAATCTGAAGAACTCTTTAGTGTTAATGTGATTTAAAATATTTCTAAGCTGTAAGTTATAATTTAATACTAGATAGGAAGGGAATGATATGATCTGATTTGTGAATATGAAGCATTATTTGCCAACATTGTGAGGAAAAGAGAAGCAGAGGGATTATATATTTTACAATGGTTCTACACTATCCCAAATCCATATATCAAAAAAATTTGTCACAGTCAATGCTCTTCCTTTTTCTGATAACACATGACACAAGCTTAGTAATGCTCTGAGAATATTTGTTCTTTTAGGAACCAGATGAAATGTCATGACTTTTTCACTTATTGTAATGAACTTTCAAATGTAAAACATAGTATAATATCTGAAAAATCTATATTTTAAGGCAATGAATTCCAAATACATGGTTTAAAATAAGACCAGAATATTTTACAAGTACTAGAGATGAAATAATATCAAATGGAATCAATATCTTTAAACATCCTTTCACCCCAGGAAACAATAAACATTTATATATATATATATATATATTTCAGTGATTATATATATAATCACCAAAATGTGATTTGGAAGTATTTTGGCATAATTTAACTGTTATGAAACAAAAACCATGATTTTCAGAATTATGTACAAGGAAACTTTCATGATTCAGTGTTTATTCATTCATGAAATATTTACAGAAAAATAAAGACATATCTTTGAGTGTGGTGAAGAAATAAATACTCAGCTCAGAATATAGTTGGGAAAGTATAAGCCAAAACAAATCACTAAGGATACAATGTAAAATAATTTGAAATATATATATATATATATATATATATATATACACACATATATAAAACAAAAACAAAATGAAAACTTTAATAGAAAATTTTAAAATACTTT
Organism: Microcebus murinus; assembly: GCF_040939455.1. Taxonomy (NCBI): domain Eukaryota; kingdom Metazoa; phylum Chordata; class Mammalia; order Primates; family Cheirogaleidae; genus Microcebus; species Microcebus murinus. The sequence goes on from NC_134111.1 coordinate 36,049,101, forward strand.
CATTTTCTGCAAAATCAATGCATTTACGTTTGCTTTTCAATAGCTACAAATTTATTTTACTTATGTAGTAATAGAAAAGTTAGAAAAAAACAAGATATTTAGATAAACCAATATGTTTTACTATTGTTGAAAACTTAGAAAAAAACTAGGAATTTTTATAGAAGATGTGATTAAAACTAATTACTGAGTAATTAAATGAGACTAACACAAGATCACTAACCCCTCTTTCAAATAAAAAGATGAGCTCCCTTAAAAACGAAGGAGACAATGATACCAAAAGAATGGCCTTTGTGTCAAATTTAGAAAAGCCAACTGAATGAAATGATACAGAGTGCTGTGCGTTGCACAAGTTATCCCCAATCTGAAATCTGAAATAAAGAGAAATCCCAATAGTAGTAAAAAGCATTCAGAGTATAGGCTGATATGTTATAGGGAAAATCCTAGACCTAAGATCAAAGACAAAATAAAAAAAAAAAAAAAAAGCAAAGCATAAGGGAAATGTCATTACAAAAATAGGCATATCGCTGCATTTCATGACTAAGCCTGAGACATGAAGGAGAGGAGATGAAAGCAGTTACAGAAGTCCTGGTGACTGGAAAAGTTACATACCACTGGGGGTTTCCTTTTTAACTCTGCACACAACATAAGAAGAAATCTTGTCTGCAACAGACTCCACAGAGAGACTAGAAATGCTGAAAAGCTTTGGCCTTTTACTCTCTCTGGTGTTATTACAGCAAGAAGAGGTGGAAAACATACACATACACAGGAACAAATTACACACACAGTTCTAAAAATTGGGAGCTGAATACATCTTGCTATTAAAACAAATTTTAAAGACAGAAATTATGGTCCCAAAATCAAGAATAAAATCATTTTATCCTTAGAGAAACAGAATGTTGCCATTTGAAGTAAATACGCATTAGTATTTTTCACACCAATAGCTACAGTACTAATTGTATCTAACATGAAATATTCACAATTTTCCCTTGTCCACCATTTAAACCTCTCTAAAATAAAAAACAATCATTTGTTTCCTTTGTTGATTTCTTGATTTTGTGTTTTCATTTCTTTCTGCTTTGTTTATTTGTGGGCAATTAAGTTCAGTGCCATTCCAACCCTTATTTTGTTTGTGAATCTTGTAAAGATGATATCAGGATCCCAGTTTCTGGAAGCCAGTGTTCTGCGATACACCAGAAGCAGCATGTCAAGCCTTGGACATTTGGCCCATTACTCCTTTGAAACTACTCTAGCCCTCTTTGTTACCAAAGACAAAGTTACTCACACTGCCTTCATCACAAAAGACAGAAGACACATTAGAGTTTTTACCAAACTTGAATTTTTTAAAGCATATTGGCTAGTGTCTAATTTTTTACTATCCAGGAAGCACATTTTTTTTGTTTGTTTTTGGCTTATAAGGAACTGCTACTTTAGATTTTCTCCTATGCTTGTTTCACCTGCTCTCTGATTGCTTAAATATCCTTGACCATTGATATTCCATGATTGCACTTCTCTCATTTACATACTTCTTCTGATTTGCTTCATCTGGACCAGATTTTATGAATTTTTAAATGCTAATGACTCCATCTGGCATTTATTTCAGAACAAAAATTGGCCATCAATGTCAATAACTTTATTAAATATAGTCTTTTCAATATTTGGTTGTATTTTTTAAGTCGTTAGAGTCTATATATGATAAAAATGATAATTTAAACATATAGAAAATAGATTGTTCAATATATAGGACAATTAGCCATCTATTAAATTAATAAACATAATTTCTATCTCAAGCCATATATAAAAATAAGTTCCATATCTATTGAACATTAAAAATATTTTAAATTATGAGTGAGTCATATCAAAAGGATAAAGCTTTCTTTCAGTTTTCTTTTCTGGATAGGAAAAGAAAGAAGTGTAGTTTTTGAATTCTCTGTAACAACCCTATTACTTTTAGATAAATTGGTTTAAATTAGTGATTTTATAGCTCTGACACAAATGAAAAGCATTCTTTATCATATTGAAACATATTTGTAAATATGAAAATATTAACAAGATCAATTTATTGACACTTTAAAAAAATCATGTCTCTCTTAACAGGTTTGAATGACTAATTATGTTAATTTTAAGAGTTTGAAGAAATATGAGATCACAACACATATAGCAAATACATGTAATAAATACTTTAATTTGCCAGGCCAAACACAATAAAATCTTTTTAAAATATAGATTTCCTATAAATAAGATTATTTAATAAATAATTCTGCCCAGTAATTATGTTCAATACATATTGTCACATTAAACACATTAGTTGAAAGAAGATACTCTTTAATATTCTCTAGTAGAATGTTTTAAAACACTTTTGACCTTGAAATTCTTTCTAGCAACAAAATCTTAAAACATCAATGGAGAGAACAGATAAAATTAGAATTGCTTTGATTAAAATGAGTTTAAGGGTTCAGGAGCACTACGTACATAGGTAGTGATATGCTAAGCATGTCTGAGGAACTTTCGAGCTCTATGGCATGAAGTTCTGTGTTGAAGATGATTTTGTAATAAGCAAAATCAATCATTTTCTAACACAATTCTAACAGATCATTAGTTACTTTTATATATCCCACTAATAGCTTCTCTGTATTTATATTGTCATTCATAAATATTAAATAATTTTTATTTTTCACTGAGTATATAATTTTAAGTAAATGAATATTTATTATTTTAATATTCAGTAACATTATATGATGCAAAATTGTAACCATGGATAAAGTATGCCAAATACAACATGAGGATATATTTTAATGATATAATTGGAAAAAAAGTAGTGCCCCTCAAGTATAAATTCTCAATTTATATATATATATATGTATATATATATCATTATGTATAAGGTCAAATAATGGACATCCTTGGAGTTCATCAAAAACCAAATAATCTTTTCAAAAATTTTTATGCTACTGACATCAACATTTTTGAAAAAAAAACCTTAATTATCATTTTAGTCTAAATACTTTTTGTCTCAATCATATATTTTGCTCTGAATTTTTTTTCCTTTGGATTATGTTCTTTCAAAATTTCAATATACAAATAGACTTCTAATGTAAGAGGAAATTAAGTAAATCTGGATAATGTATTCCATTTTTAATAGAATGCATATTCATAGATAAATGAAAACATTTGTTTCTATATATTTTTACGTTACGTATTTACTCCCAGATCTCTATAGGGCTAAATATTAGCCTGTCAGAGATGGGTTTTGTTAATATTGCCATTGTTTCAAGACTCTCATAAGGAGTATTGTGAAATAAAAACATTTAGATTTAAAATGATGCCTAAGTTGTTATGAATACTCTATTCATCAACATTGTAAGAAATTTCAAGTAATATATACATAATGGTTGTTAATTATAAATATATTGAAAATAACAAGCATAACAAAAATAACAAACAGCATAACCCAACAAACCCTATGGTTTGTTTATATCCTTTCAGATTTTTTGAAATTGGCATAAGTACATTTCCTTTCTCACAGAAAAAGATTGTATTCTTAACGGAAAGAAAGGTTATATTCTCAAGCATTTTATGATAGCTTTATTTTCCCCTAAATATGTATTATAGTTTTCCATATCAAGTAGTTTTCTAAATTATTTTTAATGTCAAAGTATTTTAGAATATAGTATGTTAGAATATACAATATTTAGCTCATCATCTTCTATTAAATATATGTTCTTCCATTGTATAATGCTACAATTAACCTCTTCAACAATATACACAAATCGTTAATTATACAGGATAATTTCCTATATATGGTATTACAGAATCGAAGAGAATGCATATCTTAGATCTTTTGGTGCATTTTGTCCTGTTGAAGGCTTATGACCTTTTTCATAACCATCAATGATGGACAAGAATATAACAAAACTATACTACACACCAAAACAAGTATGGTCAGATTTTTAAATGGCATTTGGCTAACTTATTTGTTTCACTGATATGCAAAAAATTCCTGAATAGAGACTTTTTGCATGTCTTCATTTGTATTTGTATGCTTTCTTTTCTGAATCAACCACTCTTTATGTTAATTTGTTGTCTAACATGGAATTGTCTAATACTCTAGTAATATGACTTACTTTTTTGTAGTACATTATAATTTTCATAAACTGAGAATTCTATTTATTGTTAGTTTACTTACCAATTTTTACAATCTTTGCATCTATAGTCATTCTTGAGATCAGTCTTTAGATTTTATATTTTGGTATGTTTTCTTGACCATGATTTTGGGTTAATCTTTTATTATCATATTAAAACATACTAGGTGCTCTAAAAAACAACCCCCAAATCTTGGAGACTTAGTCTTGCCTACACAGAGTCAATATGCAGATGTTCCTAGCTCAAAGGCACTACTGGGCAGCTCCCTTCAGACTCATGGATTCAAGCCACTTCCATTATGTGCTGTTAATCTCTTCAAAATACGGCCTTTGTGTTTGACACATAAGGAAATGACATACCATGGGTAATCGTGCAAAGCAGTTTTGGCAAGCATGAAAAAGCATAAATCAATTCTGTTCAGATGCCCGTGGCTAAATCAGGAACCTGACCCCAATGTCAGGTTCAAAAGAATGTCATTCAAAAGAATGACAGAATAAAGTTTTCTGTGAGTACGAAAGAAGAAACAGGATTAGTGAGCATATAAATATTTCTAATTTTTGATTAAATTTGTTTTTTATGTTGAATTGTGAAACTATTCCGTTGAAGAATTTAAATATTATGATAATTATCTGTTCCTTGATGGTGTCAAATAATTCAATTTTGCACCTATATGGGACCTAAGATATTATTGACAATTTTTTCTATATCTGTTATTTTTTCTGCAGCAATAATGAAAATTCCTGTCTTTCTATAAAACTAGTATTTTTAGCAGAATCAAACATTTTTCACATAGAAATATTTTTAAAATGTAAAGATTTACTTTTATATTGTTATTTCTCCTTTTTGTCATTAATTATTTGGGTTAGATTGCCATTTTTTCTTTTTTTTTTTTTTCTTTTTTATTTCAGCATATTATGGGGGTACAGATTTTAAGATTTCAATAAATGCCCATTTCCCCCCCTCCCCCCACAAGTCTGAGTCTCCAGGATGACCATCCCCCAGATGGTGCACATCTCACTCATTATATATGTATATACCTACCCCCCTCCCCCCTCCCCCCTGCCCAATACCCTATTACTGTAGTACCTATGTGACCACTTAGGTGCTGTTCAGTTAATACCAATTTGCTGGTGAGTATATGTGGTGCTTGTTTTTCCATTCTTGGGAAACTTCACTTATTTTTTCTACTGATTTCTTACTTTTTTCATATTTTCATTAAAATTAGATTTAGAAATAATTATTCTACCTTTCAATTTTAAGATTCTTTAATTTGCCCTTATATTCGGTTAGTTTTGATTTTTGTTGAGTAAATAATTTGAATGAATTAATGCATTAATATTTCAAATAGAACAATTTTAGATATAGATACTTAGAAATCATCAGGACCAGCACTATAACTTTGAGGACTAGCATCAGCACCCTGAGACTCAAATATAAGTGTCATAACTCAAATATAAGTGTCATAACTGAGGAAGGCTGTTAATAACCAGATACCTTCCTTTTTAGTTACAACCCTCAAAATGTTAGCATTTAAAATGTTGGTCTCAATATTTTGAAAATGTTATCTTTAGATTTTAAAAATATGACTACTACCCTTAAATACTTTGTGGGACTTGTAACATCTTGTCACCAAATATCCAGTTTAAAAATTTATTTAAAAATTTCAAGTATGATAGTAGAAATATGAGTCTTAGAATTATGGGTTTAGACTACGGAGTCACAAAAGCAACTTGTTTTTACTTTATTAATTTTATTTTCTACCTTAAAAATGAGTTTCCTTTCCTTTCCTTAGGATTGAGAGTAGAAACCCAGAGCCTTCCTTGTTACTGTGGTCAAAGTTAAAACAATTTGTGGCTCATGGCTTAAACCCAGATCTGCCCTGGGTTAACATTTAAATAATTCTTTGGTGTCCCTTTTTCCATATAATCTGGCTACCATATGAATAATACTGATACCTGCAGTATAGCTGCTTACTAATTGTGAAAAATTTACAAGATGCAAAGTCTATTTTATTTCCTGATGCTAATTAGGTATTTTATCAATTAAGTCTTCCAGTATATTAATAAATTGGTTGTCAGGAATTTGATAAATATGTGACCAGGAGTCTGTTAAATAACTAGGGAATCATCTGTAGTATACTATAGCAGAGGTTTTAAATAGGCTGGAAATAACCTTAAATCATTTATGTATAAATGTCCTAAGAGATTTTTCCAAATATAAAGTATTCATTTAGTGTTTTAAAATGATTATAATTTGTTGCACTAATCAAATTATTAATATCAAGTAATTTATTTTATTTTAAAATTTCATTTTCAAATATTTGTCATAGAAATATCTGTCACCTTGGTGGAAATTCTTTAGTGCAATGTTATTAGAGGAATGATGATGCTTATTTATTTATAAATGGTATGGAAGTTATTATAGAATTATTAAAGAGCAAAACTCAGTGTCTCCTAACATAATTAAATGATATTAGAGAATGGAATACAGTCCTTATATTCTAAGGTAGAAGAAAGATCTTACTGTATTGCCACATAACTTACTTATTTGAGCTTTGTGTATTAAATTAATGCTTTAAATGAATATCTAGAAACACAACTAAGTATAAACTCTTCCTGCAAATAGCTTTTATTAAACTACAAAATATATCAGTTTTAATGTAAACGCAAACACAATTAAGAAGAGTAAAATTCAAATTAACACATTAAGGCGTATGACACATGTTGTTTTGATAAAAGTAAAACACTATGAATAATTATGATACTGACTCCTCTGGCAGAAGTGCTTTTGACTCTACCCGCACACCAGTATGTGCTGTGTGAAAATTCATTTTTTCTATTACTTTTCACTTATCTGAACTGCACAGGGATTACAGACCCCAATTAGAGAAACAAGGCCGGAAGAGATACAATTTCAACCTGTAAAAGGAGGGAATTTTTTAAGGATAGTGGAAGGGGGGGCAGTAATACCACAATAGATTTAGTTTTATTTTGATTTGTAGTAATTGAATAGACCTGCCTATGCTGACATATGTCTTAAGTATAATAAGTAATTTAATAAATGCTTATTACTCATCTTAGGATCAGATAAAAAATATTAAAGCAATTAGCAAACTGACAAATTATGACTGTCTTTACTGTCTGATTCCTAAAGCTAATCTTAAAAAAACTTCTTTTTGTGATCAAAGCTTCAATTCAGTGGATTATAATAACTAAAATTTTAGACTGGAAATAAACATAATTGGTAGCAAAAATTAACTAATAGGCAAATAATAAATGAATATTTATCAGGGCATATTGACATAAGTGAATGAAGGTAGAAATTTATTTCAACCTTTTATCTTTAATCATATGTAAAAATTCTAGCCAAATTTTAATTATGTAAGTCATAAAGAAAATTTTATGAAAGCCAAAAACAAAACAAATAAGCCATATTTCTATCATTTTTTTTTTGATATAGAGAAGTCCCAAGTTAGAAAATGATTAGGTTCTGAAAGGCGGTTTATAACATGATTTCTTCATAAACCCCAAGTATAACTATTTAATATATTACAACAGCTGCCATAGTCTGGGTATCCAAATTGGCCAAATTTTGCCATTGGTTTTTCTCATTAATTGAAAGTTGGTAAATAGAGAAACAAGAATATGTAAAGAAATAGAAATTTATCTTTGCACCTTCAATCTCACTAATTTAATATAGTCTAAGATAGTTACAATGTATTCACTAAAAGGTTGATATATATTTACATATACAAGTATATGTTGATGTGTACATTTAAATATATAACTATATTTACATAAAATATTTGTTTATATTTATTTTTCTGCTTTCTATTTTTAAGTAGAAACATTTAAAATAATTAAATAAAATGAGCTATTCAAGTAACAGGAATTAGCTTTGTTACTGTTCAATGATAATTAATTCATGCCCTACTCTATTATCTAAAAGCATCCCCATATTTCTTTTAGAGCAGGTTTTTTTCAGTGGTATAAATAGCTGCTATTACCTTTAGAAGCTTAGACATAAAAGTGATTCATAAAAATCAATGTCAGTTGTACTTACACAAATTTATTATTTTAAAGAAAATCTAATAAGACCTTCAGAGACTCTAAAATCTGCATCTTAATTATACTCATGTTACTCCAGAGCCTCTAAGAATCCATTCCTCTGACCAAGTCCTCTAGTTTTCAGGCCACATTCTTTTTGTGTCTTCAAAATCCCTACCTCAGACAATCTATTCCTCCTTTCTCCTTTTTTTACTGACTCCTTGTGTTTAAGAGACTATAGAATGGCACTCCTTTTTAGTGCTTTTTAATGTCCTGAGAGGATTGTCAGTGTGTATTAATTGCTGCTAGATGATTATCTGGTCTGCACATTTTATCTAATTAGACATCCATGTATCCTGATTTGTCCTTAACAGAAAAAAAAAATCACATTTTATTCAATATGTAATAAAAGGGCATCCAGATCAACTTTAGGACAAGGTTGATTCTTACATTCGGAGGTATGGACCATAGACCAGTGATTCAATTTTTAAAACCTAAATGGTCAGAGCTAGCAGTATCTATCTCCCAGAATTATTGCAAAGTTTGAAGATACCTTTGTGACCCTTCTTTGTCAATGTCTATGTGCTATAGAAAAGTAAATGTTTTTAAAATATAAATGAGATTAAATCAGATGTTTGTGTTCTAATTTAAAGAAATTCAATGCATGAAAATTCAAATATATATGACATATACCAGCAACCAAAATTTTATATGCATAGAATTTTTATTTTTTAAATATAGTTCATATTGTAAAGAGGACAGGATGACTATTTTGGTTGGATATTTTTTTATCTTCATTTTGTAGTTGCAGAGGTGATAAATCAATGAGATTAAATTACTTATCAAAGGTCACAAGGGTAGTGGCTAGGACTATGACCTAGGTGTTAACAGCACATTAAAATTTCCTTCTGCTTCTCCAGGAGAATTTTCATAAATGTTTGTATATGGGGTAACATTTAAATGAACCGAAATAAGGATGGAGTCTATAATAAAAGTGTTGTCACTCTACGTTCTTCTTTTAAACATCATCTAATAAAAAAGTAAAGTTCCACAAACAAGAAAATAAGAAAATAAACCATACACACCACAAACAATGAAGGATATCTGCAATGCACTGTGCAATCTATACGCACAGGAAACAAAGTTAAAGGCAATTCAATTTCCCCCAATCTGTGAAAGTAGCCTAGAACTCAAAGTCACTTTTCTGATACCGTCCCTAGAACAGTGGGATTTAGGGACATAAGGGAAAACCATGGGAGGAGTGAGCATGTCCCCAAAGGTCAGTCTCATAAGGCAGAACAGAAGAGAAGATAGAGTTGAAAAAGGAAACATGCCTTATCACCTGAAGCAGAGAAAGGTTAAAATAACTTTCCAAGACCACAAAGCTATTTACTGGATATGGGAGAATTTGAACCTTGACAGTCCGATTACTGAATCAGAGCACTTTACCACTGTGCCCTTCTGATCTGTCAGGGGTGTATTTCTATGTCTGATGTGGCTTAGCATGGTGTTTAGCATTCGCATGTCACTGCCTGTGCACAATATCACACACTTTACATCTTTTCTAGGCCTAAGCACCCCCTAGAAAAGCAAGGCAACTTATCACCTCTCATATTGCTGCCTTAGTTACCCCATCTCTGTACTAACTTCTTTCTCCCTAGAGGCAGCATACTCTAGCTTCCTCTGTTAAAAACAACAGCACGCACACATACACATACACACACACACACACACACAAAACAACAAATAAAATCCCTTCTTTCATTCAGTTTTTCGATTCACACACACAGCAAACTATTATGATGTGTTTTCTGCTATCACTCTCTAAATCACTAATTCCTGCCAACTCTTTCTCCGAAGAATTTCTATGTCCAGTCCTTTGTGACTTCTCATCCTGTTACTGCCTTCAACATTCATTATTTGTTGCTTTAATTATTGCAATTATATATAATTATAGCAAGATAACATCTTAAACATACTCATATACTTCCTTTTTGACATTTCTGTGTTCCATTCTTCCTCCTATTTATCTAAAAGCATCCATTAACTCCAGAAAAATTAGGATTTTTATAGCAGAGATGCAAAAATAATGAATGTAAAATTTCAGCATTCGAATTTCCAAATTAGACTTCTAAAACCATAATTATGAATTCAAATATTGGGTCCATTTTGTGCTGCTATCAAGGAAATACCTGAGGTCAGGTAATTTATAAAGAAAAGAGGTTTATTTGGCTCACAGTTCTGCGGGTTGTACAAGAAGCATATCACCAGCATCTGCTGCTGGTGAGGGATTCAGGGAGTTTCCAATCAAGGTGGAAGGTGAAGGGGAAGCAGGCAAGTCACATAGTGAGAAAGGGAACAAGAAAAAGAGGAGGAGAAGGCACACTTGCATGGCTCCACCTGGTAGTAAACCAATGAATGGGCAGACTCCACTCCTCTTGGAAAAAAGACCCGGCGTTTTGGGTAGGTAAGTTTAATTAAGAGTGTGAATCAGTAGAGAACCTCTGTGGGCAAAATTAGAAATAAAGCTGATGTGTGATCACCATCTGACTCATGTATATTTTTTGGTGGGTTCAGAAGGGAAAAGTAGGAAGAAGCTACCATCCTCAGACACCAGTACTTAATTTGGGAAATTTTGAGATAGCATCTGAGGATTAAAGAAACATTTGGAAAGATAAAGCCTTTCTCTAGTATAGCAAAACTATAAGTTCTAGTTATTTTATGTTCTAATTACTTTAGGCCATGTAAAACTTTGAACTTGACTGTTCACAATGAGTGGTACTACAGCTACAGCTTACTTTTATCAGGCACGGGATTGTTTTCTAAAAGGCAAGGCCGACAGGAAGAACTTTAGCAGAATATGAACTAAACAGGCAAGACTGAGATGGTGATGAGATTACCAGAAGAAGTACTATCTATTTAAGTATCACATTAGGATTTCTAGACTTTCTATACACAACATTTATTTTTTCACTATGCTATTGTTGAGAGAAATTATTTGTGTTTATTTTTATATTTCATAGTCATGTCTATAAATCAGATGGCAAAGGAAGAATAGTTTAATTTAGTTCACAAAATATTAATGTATTTTAGGGAGCATTTAAACTAAAACCACAAACTCATAATTGGCAACAATATTTGTTGCCTTCAATTCTGTTGTATTGTAGATATAACTTGCACAAAATGAGTTTATTGAAGGAGATTATCACAATACAGCCATTTCCCTACCTTCTATAACATACATACAATTCACTATATCAAGATTATATGCGCAATATTTTAGTCTTGGGAATTAAGTTGGCCCCCAAAAGAGTAAAAGAATAAAAAACAAGACACACACACACACAAATCTCAGTACTTTTTAGATGAGGAAGAAATCACTTTTACCTTAGAAAGTGAATAAAATCAAGAAATTTGAGGATAAGATCAATTTCCTAGTAGAAATTTACAATTGGGTGATAAGCTAGAAAAATATAAAAGGTAGAGCTGATATGATAGGGCTGATACTCGGGCAGCATGTATGGTAGTACTATTTACTAAAAATAATTATTTATGCTAATCAAAGAAGTCTGCTTCTTTGAATATCCCAAGGGCCTCCTCTGGTGTCCAGGATAACACAGCCTCTTCTTTAAAAGGGTATGTTTCAGAAGATCTAACAGTTCAAAAGTTAACACTATTTACAGGAACAGATTTTCAGGCCTCGTTTTAGTGTCTAGCTTACATTTTTGATTGGCTGATGCCAAACCAGTTGATAAATGTTTTGAATGTTACCCTTGCCCTTGGAAAAAATTCCGCTTTAAGATAAGTCATAAAAGTGGGAGATGTTCATTCATTACTAGCTTAGAAATGATGGTTGGGCTAAAATAAATAAATAAATAAACAAAACACATGAGAAGAGAAAGAAAACCTTAAGAAACAAATTGAATAGTCCTTAGTAGAAGACAACAGAAAGAAAATGAATGAAAGCTGTTCTCTTGAAAGTGAAAAAAGAAAAACATGAAAAAAATCAATTTGTAAGCTCCCCTTGAAGACTGAGACAGCCGTACCAGATGATCATGTCTGTATGAATTTGAGAGGTAAAAAAAGAGAATCTGTGGACACTAAGTCATGCATAATTATATTAATTTTAAAATAATAATAATTATAAATAATAATTCAGATATGTCATTCTCCCTTAGGAATGTATTTAGGACTCTAAGAATAAGTGTGAGAAAGAGGAGCAGAGTACAGGGAATATAGGAGGATTCTAATAGCCTCTGTTCCAGCTTGGGTAAGACATGTTCCAAAAGAATCCTATTCTATGAAATTATAAAACTTATTTAGGTAAAAGTGAACATAATATATCTCAACACTTGATTCACTTAATTGAGTCTTCTGAGAAATCCCAGAATTACTTGATTTCTTGTCCCTAAATATGGAGGAACATGTAAGACAAATGTAGAAAAATATATAAGAAAGATAAATATGGAACAGAAGGAAACAAAGATCCAGCAATGAGTAGGTATTCAGCCATAGAGTAGCAAAAAAAGACAAGCTGAAAAATCAAGTTTAAAATGTTACAAAATAAGCAGAGCCTGGTTGAAAGTAGGAAAGCAACAAAAGAGATAAATAAAATAACAGAGGCCCATCCCATTGCTACCAGAAATAATGTGGCAGGAAAAAATATTTCCACTGCCACTAAAGAAACAATGAATTTTTCAATGCCTAGAAAATTCAAAAGTTTAGACCAGACAGAGGGTTTTCTGAAGAGAATACTACAAAGGTGTTATTTCTGACTAGTGTCCTAGGTGTAGCAGCCTCAAAAGCACCAAGAGCAGCTTCACACGAAGGCTCTCAGAATTGTTATCTGGCTGAAACAAATAGAGTCACAGAACAGAAAGGAGAGACATAGTTCACACTCCATGTAGCACAGGAAGTTCAGAGCAGCACAAGCCTGAAAAGGAAAATGCACATGTTTAATGTATGGCATGAGGATGAAAGTCTGCCTCAAGAAATGCCAAGCAACTGTGCCTTATGCTATTTTAGATTTCTAAATACCCAGGTAGAGAGCATCATGAATTTCCTTCTCTGTACAGGGGCCTCGTATACATAGGTAGAATTTTTTTCTTCTTCCAGATATGGAAAATTTAGTGGCATACCTTAACTCTCTGATGTCAGATATTTGGAAAAGTTAAATCTAAGATTTCTCCTTTTCTCTCATTTGTCTTCGTCTGCTTTCTGTTTTAAACAGAGTCTCTGCTTTGGTCTTTCTAAAATAATCACATGGGCCTGGGTTGTACTAAAATCAGTCCTGAGTTCTGGGAGCATACTTTTGTTTTTAATAACTGCTTTAGGTGCTGGGACATGTTTTTCTTTTTTAAATTTCATATGTTTAATGCTGTGCTTACTTTATGGATGGGGGGGCACTTGAGAAATTTTAGGTTATTTGATTCAACCTCAGAGGATCTGAAGAAAGTATACTTGTTTTGGTGGAGGCAGCCGATGATGTTGCTGTTGTTAAAGGAACCCTGACTCTTCCTAGGCATCAGGGTAAATCTTCATTTGATGGAGATAGAAAAGAATAAGAAATTGGCTAGAAAAATATTTGACTTATGATTCTATTATACTGAACCTTAATGAATTTGGACTTTAATTTTTTTAGTTACTAAAATTTGAAGAAAAATATGGTATATGGTATTTCAGGGCCTTGCTTGCTCTCGGAGACGTTGATAATTGAAAAGGATTCATATAATTCATACATGAAAAGTGCTATATTGTAGGTTTACTGTGTGAAGTACATTTAGGCTGAACTTTAAGCTCACTGAATAGCTTCTAGTGAATCATGTTGTACATGGATAGTACATTTTAAACAGGAAATCAACATGGTTTTGGATTTAACTATCTAGACCCATTCCAGAACCTTCCTGGGGTAAAAGCTAAACTGTTTATCCTGGATTCAGGAAACCCAGAGAAAAAGTGAATAATTATGAAAGAAACTCATGAAGACAATACAGTACTGCCCTTTCTTTTTCCCTAAAGAAGTTTACTATTGGATCAATTATTAAATAAGAAAGATAAGAATTCCCATTCTTACAACTTTTGTTCACATAGTACTGGGAATCCTAGCCAGAAAATTAGTCAAGTAAAATAAATAAAAGTTATCCAATTCAGAAATGAAGAAGTTAAATTGATTCTGTAGACAGAATGATTTTATGTCTAGAAAACCCTAAAGCCTTCACTAGAAAAATGTTAGAACTAATTAGCAAATTCAGTAAAGTTGCAGGATACAAAATCAACATAAAAAAATCAGTAGTATTTCTATATGCTAGTAATGAACTATATAAAAAATATCAGGAGAATAATCTCATTTGTAATAGCTACAAAATATTAAAATACTTATGAATAAATATAACTAAGGAAATGAAAGACTTATACACTGAAAACTATACAACATTAATGAAAAAAATTGAACATGACACAAATAAATAGAAAGATATTTCATGTTCATGAATTTAAAGAATATTTTCAAAATGCCTATACTATCCAAAGCAATCTACAAAGTAATGTAATTGCTACAAAAAAATCCAAAGACATTTTTCACAGAAATAAAAAAAAAATCCTGAAATATATGAAACCACAAAAGAACTCAGTCAATGCTATCTTGAGCAGAAAGAACAAAATGAGAAGAATCATGCTACTGATCCCAAGATTTACTACAAAGCTATAATAAACAAAATTGCATGGACTGACATCAAAACAGACACAAACACCAATGAAACAGAATAGAGAGCCCAGAAATAAATGCCTGCATTTGTAGCCGATTGATCTTTGACAAAGATGCCAAGAACATACATTGAGGAAAGGACAGCTTCTTCAATAAATGATGCTAGGAAAACTGGAAATCTACATGCAGAAGATGAAATTAGACTCTCATCTCACACCATATACAAAAATCAACTCAAAATGAATTAAAGATTTACATGTATAAACTGAAACTATATAATGAAAGAAAACATAGAACATCTTCATGACATTGATCTGGGCAATAATTTTGTAGATATTAACCTAAGAGTAAAAGCAACAAAAGAAAAAAAAATAAAGAAATAAGATGGCATAAAACTAAATAGCTTCTACACATCAAGAGAAACAACCAATAGAGTAAAGAGACAACCTATAGAATGGGAGAAAATATTTGCAAACCATACATCTGTTAAGGTGTTAATATATAAAACATAAAAGGAACTCAAACAACTCAATAAGAAAACAAATAACCCAATATAAAAAATGGGCAAAGGACCTGAATAGTCAGTTCTTAAAGGAAGATATACCAATAGGTATATAAAAATGCTGAAATATCACTAATCACCAGGGAAATCCAAGGTAAAACCACAATGAAATACCATTTCAAATGTGTATGAATGGCTATTATCAAAAAGACAAAAGATAAGTGTTGGCAAGGATGTGGAGAAAATGGAACCCTTGTTCATTGCCTATGGGAATATAAATTTGTAAATCTATCATGAAAATAATAAGAAGGGTCCTCAAAAAGATTAAAAGTGGAACTACTATAGATCCAGCAATCCTACTGCTGCTATGTAGCCAAAGGATGTGAAATCATTATGTGAAAATATATCTGCACTTCTATGTTTATTGCAGCATTATTCACAATACTTAAGATATGATATCAAATTAACTGTACATCAATGAATGAATGGATTAAAAAATGTGCTATAGGATATAGATACACAATGGAATACTACTCACCCTTAAAAAAGAATGAAATCCTGTCATTTAAGAAAACATAGAAAAAACTAGACATCCATACGTAGAACATGAAACTATGCCCTTATCTTACACCATACACAAAAACCAATTCAAAATGGGTTAAAAACCTAAATGTAAAACGTGAAATTGTAAAATAACTAACGGAAAACATAAACTTCTTTCCTCAAGTTAATATCCACTGAAAAGGAGTAGCTTTCTAGTCGTGAACTTGGGAAAAGAACCTGAGCACGAATGATCCTACAGTCTCCTTTCTAATTCTTTGGGTTCTGATTTCTTATAGCAGGCAAGCACCTGCTGCTATTTCATGTATGTAGCCTACTGGGACAATGGGTACCATCAATTTAAGGTGAGAAAGTTTAATAAAGATGATATATTATTCTACATCTGTCTATTTTTTTATTGTTCAGGATCACATAAAAAACCAATATGATGAATTACCATACTCAAACTCTAACAGCAATGTATTTTCTCCATTTTCAATGCCTAATACCCTGATTTACCTTGCAAAGTGTATTAGGCCACCAAGACCAAATATTGTGGTGCCAGTTCTGTGGAGACTTTTTCTGACTCCCAGGCAGAGTTGGTTGGTCCATTTTGAATGATGACACAACTCTCTGTTGTGTATATTTCCCAGTTCCCTTCATTTGATCTATTTCCACATCTATCTCCCAACGGTATATGATGAACAGCTCAAAGATAACACTTCCCTATTTTTACGTCCTATCCACATAGCACTTAACAAATACTTATTAAATCGATTGACCATGTCACACTTTCACTGTTGATGACATAATGAGCTTCTCAAAAACATAGATAGAATAATTTTTACTCAAACCTTAAAAAGAAAGCTTTGGAGCAAAAATTTATTATGATCTGATATCCATGTTGTGCTTCCTTTTTTACATAGACAGAGATTCTTAAATTTTTGAGCCTCAATTTCTTTATTTCCACAAAAGGGATAATAATACCTAACCAATTAGTTGATTTTAGAAAAAAAGGAAAAGGACTGTGTGTATAAGGTGTCCACAAAATGCTTGTTATGTGATGGACAATCAATAATAATAACCATTTCAAAGCAGAATAAAAAGAGACTATTATTTTATAAGAAGGAGATATTTCTACCTATTAGCAGCAATTTACTGATTTTCATTAAAGATATATTTTTCACATTTATTCCTAATAAGTAGATAGGTTAGCTAAACCACCCCATTTGAAGACTATCTTCTCATTAGTGATAAGTATCATTTGAACCACCAAGTGATTTCAAAAATTAGAATATGATGCTTAGGGGTCTTTAACTCTACTAAGGAAGTAAACACACATTCTTATTTGATTATATGAAATTCACAGGAAACTTTGAAGAAATATAGATTCACAGAGCAACAGAACCTAGAAAAAGAGGTCTTTGCAGAAATTGTGTATCACATAATGGGCAGATGATTTATAGCAAGTACTTTTGGTTTTTCCTCTTCTTATGGCTAATACAATACTCCATCACATCCCTAACCTTACAATAAGGTGAAAACTATGTGTTCTAACTCTTTAAGGGGTAAAAAAAAATATTAAACATTCCATCCTGATGATTTTCACCTGTGGAATACCACACACTATTAGCAGTCAAGAGAGAACACTAGAAAATGAAGTTTGTCTTTTTAGAAACATAAAGATGTTATCATTTTAAAATATCAAGCATACAGACTGTAAAATTAATCAACTTTCTGTATATGACAAAGATATATTTAAAACACACACTAGAAGATGCTTATTCCTGAGTAGCATGCACACTTTATTTTATATCAAATTAAGCTTCTGTGAATTTTCAAAATGTAAAATAACAGGACTATTCCACATCAAATAAAAATCAAAGGTTTTCATCATCACATTGAAAAAAATAAAAGCTTAAGTAGATGTTCATAAGAATAATGAATCTGAAATGAGTGGCCAAACTTTAAATTATCAAATAATAAAAACTTAATTTGATGAATCTGTCAGTAAACTTCAGCAAAAATCAAAAAAGTACTGTTTACCAAAACATGAAAAATATTTCCAGGAAATCATCATCTCATTTGAAAAATGGAAATTGCAACTTGTAGCAAATAAGAAATACACAAACCATACATTGAACAGAGGGAACCAAAAAGGTGATCAACCTTCCTAGGAATAAAGAGAACACCATGGGCTTATAAAAACCTCTCACAGGCTGGGCACGGTGGCTCAAGCCTGTAATCCTAGCACTCTGGGAGACCAAGGCGGGCGGATCGCTCGAGGTCAGGAGTTCAAAACCAGCCTGAGCAAGAGTGAGATCCTATCTCTACTATAAATAGAAAGAAATTAATTGGCCAACTAATATATATAGAAAAATTAGCCAGGCATGGTGGCGCATGCCTGTAGTCCCAGCTACTTGGGAGGCTGAGGCAGAAGGATTGCTTGAGCCCAGGAGTTTGAGGTTGCTGTGAGCTAGGCTGATGCCACGGCACCCACTCTAGCCTGGGCAACAAAGCGAGACTCTGTCTCAAAAAAAACACCAAACTTCTCATGGAAGTTTATGTAACTTACAAAAACTGTAAGTTATGATCTACAACTCATAAAAACTATATAACTTATAAAAACTTTAGTAGCATCTCCTGTATTATCATGTGTAGAAAATTGTAGTTAAAGAAATATGGCTTTTATTAGTTGCATAAAATCAAAAACTATGAAGAAATTTTGGACTACATCTCTATAAAGGACCACAGAGTTGTCATTTAAATATACATTTGCTGAGTTAATGGGCAAAGTTCCAACTTATGGGAAATACATAAACATACACCATATTATTGCTTGGCACCAGATTTTTCAAAAATGAAAGAATTGTTTAAATTACAAAAAAAGAGAAATAGTAATATTATTCTATCCAAGCTATACATTTAGAATTATAGGGCAACTTCCTGAAGAATAAAATGTGAAGGTACAGTTTCTGACATACTTTTGATAAATGTGTCTGGTACAGAAAAACCAAGGCCCTAGGAAAAATAATATAGAAAGAAATAAAACTCATGCTCTAAGCAATCTAAGTAAAATCAAACAAGTATTTTTAGATGTATCATGATCTTTTTGTTATTAATTTGATATTTGAGACAGATATTTCTGTCTGTATCATTCTGCCTGTGAAGGATTCTTTATTTTTTAATGAAAAGTTAAATCAAAATTAAGTAACAATAATTTCTCTTGTATATCAATGAACTTGTTATGTACATCTTTGATTTTTTTTCGAACTTTTAATTTTCTTAACCTGCTTTAACTTAAAACTTTGTGGTTTGAGAGTGAATATCTATTCTGAATTTTGAAGATACATATTCAACTTTTAGCACCATTACAACATATGTTTTATGAATGATCTTTCTCAAAGAACAAGGCTGTTCTCAATACAAATATCAATCTTGGGCAAATATTTGTTTATAGCTCTTCACACACTATGTAAGTTATGAGAACAGAAAACACAGCCCTCATGTGAAAACTGGAGAGTAGGAAGGATTTTGAAAAGACAGCTAACACCTCCAACCTCATTTTCAATGAGTAGCTAGTGGGTTTAACGGTTCACTGGGTTACAGGTTAGGCATGTTGCCTTCTTTCAATTATTCTTTTATTATTAATTAACTCAAGAAATATTTTCTTGGTGTCAACCATCTGAATGCACTGTACTAGAAACTGGAAATTCAAGATTAGGCAAAAAATAGGTCTTCTTCCACTAAATCTCCTGAGATTTAAAGTCTCAGGGACGCTAGGCAAATATGACACATTTGTTTTTATACCCCATGATCATACAGTCCTATGTTTGATAGAGATACAGACAAGCCATTGAGAATCTTGTAATTAACAGTTGTGACACTGACAAAAAAGAAATTATAGACACATAAACATGTTACAGTGATTCCTTTTCTCGAATGTGTTTCTTTGAGAAGATGGTGTTTGAAGTGAGACCTGAAGAATGACTAGCAATTGGAATCAGGAAGTGGTCAGTCTTGAAAAAGAAGAAACAGCCTGGATGAAGGCACCAAACAGAAAAGAAAAAGCATAATGGTTACTTGAAATTGTGATAAGATGGTGTTGAAGACAATAAGGGCAACATTCTACAATGCCTTATGGGGCATGTGAAAAAAATTTGATTTTTATTGCAACTTCATTAGGAAGGCACTAAAGACTTTTAAGGAGGAAAAAACGTGAGTGAGGGACTTATGTATCAGACACGTAAGAGAGCCAAATATTGGTAATGAGAAAAAATTGTGGATTCAAAGATATTTAGGAAAAAAGATTAGATTGTGCTGCTGATAGGTATAGAATGATGAGGCTTGAAGTTATTTGTACCTTTTCCATATTCTAAAAACAGGATATTAACCAATGTTCAACTTTCTTTAAGTTTTTACCTCTCACCTGCTAAACAGTTTTGCATTGTCTGGAGAACTAGCTGAAACAGTTTCACAAAATATGGAATATATTATACTTATTCAAGTAATAAATTTGAGTCATCCTGAATTTAGTCTTCTAACATTAGCTTACCTCAAATTTCTGTTTTCTCGCTAAGAACACTCTCATGCTACATAATTTTAGTCTTTTTCCATTTCTAACCACGTAAATAGACTATGACTTTCTTTGTGGGCTAATTTAACAAAAACATAGGATTTGTCACTTCAGGAGTCTTTTCCTAAACACAAAGAGAGAACAATAAACACCCTACTGGGTTGTTAGTCTCCTTCACAAGGCCAGTGGCTCCTTCCTGCAGATAAACTTCATAGCAGTAAAAACAGAGTTCAGAACTGCATCCCAGCAAAATGATAGATTGCACATGTCATGAGCATGGGGAGTTATTAATGAACAATTGTACTTACCATGACCTACAAATCTCCTTCTTTCTGTTTCCTACCAACCTAAGTGACCTGTTCTCCTTCCACTGGCCTATTTCAATCTGCTCTTCCTGTTCATTCATGAATATGCCAAACTTGTTCCTGACTTAGAACCCCTGCACCACCAGCTGCTCCTTCTACTGAAATGTGCTTCTGCCAAATCCTCTATTGCTTCCTTCCCTTACTTTATTCAAGCTTCTGCTCAATATCCCCTCTTCATGTCTCTAATTATACTATTTTCGCGGATTGCTATTACTCTATATCCACTCATCTTGTTCACTTTTTATCCACAGCACTAATCAGTACCTGACATTTATTTTGTATTTTAAAAATTTTACTTACTCCCTGTAGCAGGCTGAATAAATCTACACCCCAAGACATCCATGCCCTAATCATTGAAACCTGTTACCTTATATGATAAAAGGGACTTTTGAAATGTGATTAGGATTTTGAGAGGAGGAGATGATCCTAAATTATACAGGTGGGCCCAATGTACAAGGGCCCTTCTAAGACTGAGGCAGGAGGATCAGAGTAAGTAATAGTGGAATTGGAGATGTGATAATGGAGGCAAAAAGTTGGAGTAATATGAAGATGGGATCATAAGTTTTATTTTCCAGGTTCTAAAAGAAAGTCTTACCTTGATTTTAGACTTCAGACCTCCAAAACTACAAGAGAATAGATTTATGTTGTTCTGAGCCAATATGTTTGTGGTAACCTATTATAGCAACACTAGGAAATGTAGGAAAGTTTAAATTTTCCCTCTGAAGTTTCTAAACTTGAGTCATCTTTCCAACATAAACTGATGATAGACAAAGTAATAGGAGAAAAAACACACAAATTTGTTAATGTGCACATGTACATGGGAATCTCGCAAATATGAGACTCAAAAAAGGGCCAGATGGTTGAGGCTTAAATCTCTGCTTCACAGGGAAGAGGGGAATGGCGGATGTGGGCAAATGTGAGAGGTAATAAATGATTTTCAGGGCAGATAAATGGGCCCACAGACTAGACAGTAGTTTGTAAATGATTCTCTTTAGATAATGAATGGGACTGACAGGAAGGTGAGGGAAAGAACTGCATTATGAACAAAGGTTGTCTTATTATATTATTCATGTAAATTCCCTTAAGTAATCTCTTAGACCTGCCCTCAAAAGAATAAATGAAAAGAAGTCTTGGTATAGTGATAGCTTTTAGTCTCTTTTTTGGTGGTTAATCTTTCCTGGTTATTTAATTAAATTCTTAGGGAGGGGAGCTTAAGACAATTGTATTTCTTTTAGGGAAACGTTTTCTCAGTCAGAGAGGGTAACTTTCAGAGAAAGCTCCTCCCTGAGTATGGTGGGCGGGTAGGAGGACAAGAGGTTAAAATTTGTTCTTAGGCAGCTTCTAAGGGCTTCCAATTTCCTTTAACTCAAAAGTGTTAAGTCTCTTCATATCCAGTATATGCCCTCTCCAGAGGAAGTTGGGCGGTGAACTGGATTTTTGGGTAGTAGGACAGGAGCTGATTTGCTGATGGCGGGGGATCCTCTTCCCTGGAATTTGGCATCATATCATTCAGCTCCCTGGGCTGTTAAAGCAGCTTTGAGTGAGGGATTGATTGAGAGGCGAGCAAATGAGGAATTGAACTTTTTCAGGATTAGAAAGCCTCACCCATGGCTGAAGTGTAATGCTGCTTTGATTGTGTGCCAAAGGGTGGGACAGGATGTTTTACTAATCGGGCCCACCAGGGAATGAATCCCCTGTTATGGCTCTCCCCAACAAAACTGGCTTGTAAGGGAAAGAAGGGCAGTCTGATGTGTTGGAAGGCAAAAGTGTCTCACCCATGGGTAAATAGTTTGTACTACTTACCTGAAGTTGTCATAGCAAAAGAAATCTGCTTGAATGGTTACCAAAAATCCTCCAGGGGAGTACAGTAGTATTTGCCTCCAGTGTTGGAGTCCTCATCTGCAGGGGCCTAATGAGTTTCATTTTGGTCCTTCCATGGCTTCACCTGAGAGTAATGGATCCAAGTGGGAACCTCTGGGACCTTAGTAGTGGTGGGGAGAAAAAATAAGACTGGCTACGGACCTTTCCACACTGGGGTTAACTGAGATGTGGTGTACCCATCCTTCCACTGTTTGATGAGCACTAAGTCCCCTGGCTGACAGAGAAGACTAGGAGAAGAAGGGTTTCTAGGTGGTAGCTTGTGTTCTTGTAATGTCTGCAAGAACTGGGCTACTTGAAGGATGTGTTGGTATTCAGCCATTCCCTAAAAATCAAAACTGAAGTGCTCAGCAAAAAAGATTGACCATACAGCATTTTAAAAGCATTCAAAGAAAAAGGGACTTTAGCTGCAATGCATAAATTCAAAAGAGTGACTGGGAGAAGTTGTAACCAACTGAATCCAGTCTCCTGGGTCATCTTGTGGAGGGTGAGCTTGAGGCTCCGGTTAACTCCTTCCACCTGGCCTGATGACTAAGGCCTCTAGGTGAAATGCAGATAGTAAGAGATCTGTAGGGCCCTAGAGACTCCCTATGCCATCTGTGAAGCAAAGGCAGGACTATTGTCATTCTATAAAGACTGGGAAAGGCCAAAATGAGGCCTGATGTTCTCCAGAAGTCTTTGGGAAACTAGTGGCTTTTCAGTCCTGTAAGGGAAAACTTTGACCCAACAAGTAAAGTCTCAACAAACACTAATAAGTACTTGAATCCCCTATAGGGAAGCATTTGGGTGAAAGTTACCTGTCAGTCCTTGCTGGAGTAGGTCCCATTTCACTGGGCTGGAGAAGCAAGTTTTGTTTTCAAATCCCCTTGAGGATTATTGGTTTGGAAGATAGTACAAAGTGAGGTGACCTGTTTAATAGTGGAGGCTAGTAAACGTGAAACAAAATAGTGTTCCAGGAGATGTCTAAATGGCTTTGGGCTGAAGTGGGTACTATTATGGGTGGCTTCTATAAAGTTTTTGACTTTTTAGCCAGTAATAGAGAGAGGTTTCCTTTAACTAACCATCCATGGGGGCTCAAGTGGTATCCTTGAGTCAAGCTGTAATATATTTCTGAGGTAGAATAAACTGCAATAGGGAGAGTGGGATTAGAAGGGACTAGGTCTCCAACTAGGTCAGAAAACACTTCGTCCATGGTTGCCTGTTTGGCAGCCATATCTGTAGTCCAATTTTATTGAGCTATTAGATCAGTTCCCTTTTCATGTCCCTTACAATGGACAAATGCCACCTCAGATTCCTGAATGGCCTCTAAAAGCGCATGAACCTGTTGCCATACTTAATCAGCATTCTTTGAGTGGTAAGGAACCCTTGCTGTCTCCAAATAGATGCATGGGCATATACATCAAGTGAGCATATTTAGAATCTGTATAGATGGTCATGCTCATCTTTGCCCAACTGGAGAGCTCAGGCTAGGGCTATGATTTTGGCTAATCATGCAGATGAATTTGCTGGTAAATCCAGGGCCTCCAGCACTCCTAGACTCTCAGTCACTATTGTGTAGCCTGCACGTCATTCCCCATCCTTAAGAAAACTGTTGCCATCAGTAAACCACTGATGGGCTTGAGCCATGGGGACTGAGAATAGATCTGCCCCAGGAAGGTGGTGGTAGGACATAATTTCTTCACAGTTATGCACTGGCCTGCTTGGTTCCCCTATCATCTTTTCTAAAGGAAGAGTGGTGGGGTTAAATACTGGGCAAGTTTCAATCTTAAAGTTATGGTTTCTATAAACATAGCCTGGAATTTTAATAGGCAGATATCTGGAGGCCATTTTGTCGCCTCTCCCTTGAGGAGCTTGGAGGCCCAGTGGAAGGTTCCAACAGTAAGGAAAGCTCCGACAGTGAATACAGTAGCCTCTGGTAAGAGTTAAGGTATGGTTGCTATCTCCCTCAAAGAGGCAGGCCATCCTGCAGCCATGGGGTCCAATTTCTTTGATAAGCGGGCCACTGGTTATAGCTAGTGCCTCAAAAGCTGGGTTAACACTCCCAGAGCTATTTCCTGTTTCTCATGGACATATAAAAAGAAGGTCCTCTGAGGATGTGGTAGGCACAGGGCTGGGGCTTAGAGTGAAGTTCTTTTCAATGCTTTGTATCACTGAGGACATTCCCATAAAAGAAAGCCTGTATATATGGTATTTTGGCCCATTTTCCCTTCCCTTTGCAAAAGAGGTCCAATTGTAAAATGGGGGGGGGGGTGTGATTTAGAGTCCCATGTGGTGGCCACTCTTCTCCAGTGTCCATTTTGCACTGTGGCCAGGCAGTTGTGCAGAAGATTAAATGTTTCTTCTTCAGAGTGTCTGGATCACACTTGTCCCAATTTGAAAGAGCACACTCCACCGGGGTATTAGGAGAGATATTTGATTCCTGTGCACCAATCTAGAAAGTAAGGAGAGGGGGAAAAAAAAGAAGGGGGAAGGAAAAGGAGTGAATTTGCCACCTGGGGTCTGTTGGAGGTGGGTATCCCCAGGTAACAACCTGGGCCATTTGGCTGAAGTACCAGTCCAGACATCTGCTTTCCATCTTATAGGAAGAGGGGCTGTGCATGACCCCTCATACCTAAGAGCCTCTCATTTTTAACGCCAGGACAGTAATATCTGTTGGTACAACAACCTAGTCATTTGTAGCAGCAGTGATTAGGTGGCCAACCACAATAAAGAAGGCACTTTCTGGGATGGAGCGAAAGAAGCAGCTTGAAGGTGAAGGAGAAAGGCCCGATAAAACCAGTGGGAAAAAACGTCATTTAGTCTTAACACAGGAAAGGGCCATAAGTATCCCATCAGATTAGAAAGAAAAGTACACTGTCAAAACCAACATGAAGCCCCAAAGCACAAGAGTTATAGCACAGAACCCTCTTCCCTAAAGTGAAACAAAATGAAAGACTTCTCCCCTGCCATGAGGGACACATCCCCAAACTCCTTAGCACACACCCTGGTTTAGCCAAGAACTCAACTTGGCAGTCTGAAGAATGGTGAGGGTGGAAAAGTGAAAGCAAGCACCAGAGCCCCCTCAGGCACTGCCTACAGGGTGGGAAGATCCAAAGCAAGAGTTTTTCCAAGGTGAGCTGGCTAGACAGAGTGATCCAAGTCACAACACCAAAATGTCAGGTCATAGTTGTCTGGTTTGGTTCTTGGTGTACTCTTGGCTGAAAAATGACCAGACGCACTAAAGGTAGGCAAGCACGAGGTAAAGTTTATGAGTAAGGTAAGACATGTTCACCACAGACAATGAAGGGACCCTCTGTTGTAACAGGAGGGCCCTGATTGTAGTCTGGGGTCCCATTTTATATTTCCTAGGCTGAGCCCTCCTCCTGGTTCAAGCATTACCATCAAACCACTTTGGTGGACAGTTGGGAGTTATATAACCTGAGACTTACTGTGAATGCAGATCTCCCATAAGCCTTTCTGAAAGTCCATGACAAGGGTAAACCACAATGTCGATTTAAGCTAATGACATGATAATTAGCCTTAGGTTGTTCTAGGTCACATGCCATGCCAGACCCTATTGTGCCTATTCTGCTTGGCCCAGGGGCTAGGGAATCCTCTGCATTCTTGTTCAGTTAGTGTGCTAAATTCTGACTGTCAGATTGGTAGGCTGTTTCCATCTCCCCTAGGTGTGGCAGTAGCTCGGGGCACCTGCCTTTGTCCCCAGGAGGGCTGGAGGTCCCTCACTGTCTACCTAAGAGATGGACGATGTTAATTAAGTAGATAAACTTCTACACCAACATTTGGTATCTCATATTGCAATGCAGTTGAAATAATGGTAACATGGCTATTGTATAGATTAGAGTGTATATTATTTCCTGAAATCAAAAAGAAAGAAAGAAATTCCTTTGTAACTCAGTTAGCTTTTCAGCACTAGGTGGTTCAGCAATAGACAGTGTTTGATTTTTTAAGGACAAACAGTGAATAATCATAATTCAGTGCTGAGCAGGAAAACATTATTGCACTCAATTTAAAGGCTGATTTTTCAGCTTTTTGGGTGAGCAGGATTACCAGTGGAGCCAGCCAAGAACTCAGCTAACAACAGTCTACTGCCCTGGCCAGCCACCTACAATGGTATCCTGGCAACCCTGAATGTTTCATTCAAGCCAGAAGCCTTATAATAGTCCTACTTTGGATTTAAGAGTGAGATTCTGATGCACAATTTATTTGGAATTAAAATAAAAAGCCCATTATCAAATGTAATTCAGATACTCATATCAATAAGTGGTTTTATCTTGCTAGTTACACACTGTAGTTTCCTTTGTGCACTTGTTATATATAGAGTATAATCTTCAGCTTCTCCTTTGCCAAGTAAATTTCTTACCTACACTGATGATGCAATTTCCTAGTTCTCCAATGTATTCAGCTATTAAAATAGAATAGCAAATGTTGGAAATTTACATAGAAGCCGATCAGCAGTGTTCATTTTTAGAATAGCTGGGATTCCAAATAGAGATGCTGGGGAGTTGCAATCTGCCATTTTTGTGTTAAAGAAAGGCCTACTCATTCAACCATTAGAAGTGGGAAATCACAGAGCAATCATTCTCTTTAAATTTTCTGGTCAATATAAAAATGTTATGTGTGCTTTATTTTATGGTAATACACTCATGAACAATTAAAATCTATTTAGTTAAAATACTTTAAACCTGGTACAGATAGAATTCATTACATTTAAAGGCCTAAGGAATATCAAATTAGAATTTATCCAGACAACATCGCCAAGAAACCTGAATCATAGTGTAGTTAATAAACATTTTAGGAAACATGACAATTAGATCGTGAGCCTGATTTAACACTTGGCTTGATTTAGAATATTTCCAACTTTAATCAAGGTTACTTCTAAAAATGAAAACTGTTTCAACTCACAACAACCAAATTATTTATAATTGTAGTAACTGATTTTATATTCAGTTCTATTTCTCTCTTTAGAATTAAATATTGGATTTAAATTCCCATGTAGTAAATGCTTTTCCAAATATACACTTAAGATTGGAACTCCTTTTGATTTCATGTTTTTCTACTTGATTATTTAGAAAGCATTAGTTGTTTATAAATTAATCATGTAACTTTTATAAACATATTTAAAGACATTTAACATAATTCCCATTTTATAGCTTAAGAAATTGAGAGTAATATAGACAGAAATGACAAAGTAAAAACCTTTAAAAATCTTCTTTTATAAAAGCAATAAGGACACTGCCAAAGATTTTCAAAATCAACTTTTTCAGAATTCTACAAATGAACCAAAGGCTTGCAACAATCTGGGAAGCATTTAATTAAGGAAAAGGATAAAACTTGGTAAGAGCAGTAAGGTTTGTCATATTTTAACTTGTCATATTCCCATCCTCCTCTCCCCATCGCCATAGTAGCCTTGATACTAACAGCTCCACAATCACAGGGGGACCAGAAGTCTTTCAGCTACCTGAAGTGGCAGAACAGAGTTGGAGCTGCTGTAAAGCCCCCTTCCCAGATAGGTGTCCTTAATTTACCTGTCAAATAGTCCCCTAAAAAATTCTACTTGTAAGCTTTGTCTTACTTTGACCTGATTCAAAACTTGTCCAGTACAGCCTTTTTCTTAGGAATGTTTGTTGAAAACAATTAGTAACAGTAGCTTAACATCACAAGTTTATGAGGCAGCAAAAATGAATTAGGGTAAACAAGCAGATAAAAGCAGTTAAAAGGAAAACTTGGAGAATGAGATTATCCTATGGGGCTTTGAGGAAATCTGACATATTCTTGGGAATCTAGGAGACCACTTACATGCATAGAGCTATGTATAAACACAGCTAAGCAGATGCTCGCAAAGACTAAAGAAGTCTTTAAGCTCTCACTGCTGGCTGACCTCAATGGTCTACATAAATGAGAAAGGAAGTCACAAACATAGTAGTAAACTTCCTGCCTGAGTATTTGAAGCATGCCCCCAAACGTAAATAGAGCCCCTGGGTAAGGATTATTTGACAAACAGTGATAAATCAGAAAAGATATATAGATTCCAAACATTTAAGAAAATCTTGTCTAATCATTAACTGACCACTAAACTAACAGACCAAAAACTTCAGTAGTCACACATGACAAATAATATAGGATTTACAGAACTTGTTCAGGAAAGGCATTAAACAAATAAACAGCAGCAACAGCAACCACAAAAATCCCTGAGGAAGGGGGGCAGGAGGATCTGTTTTCTAGCATTGTCATAATACTAAAAATGCCAAATTTTTAACCAAAAAATTGTAAGACAGGTAAGGAAACAAGAATGTAAGGCTTAAACCATCCCTGAGAAAACTGAATTTACTAGAAAAACTTTAAATATACTATTTCTATTTTTTTTTTATTTAAGCATATTATGGGGTACAAATGTTTAGGTTACATGTATTGCCTTTGCTCCACCCAAGTCAGAGCTTCAAGTATGTCCATCTTCCAGATGGCGCACACCATACCCATTAGGTATGAATATACCCATCCTCTCCTCCCACTTCCACCTGCCTGACACCCAATGAATGTTACTATTATATGTGCACATAAGTGTTGATCAGTTAATACCAATGGGCCTCAGGAAATAATTTATGAAGAAGACCCCAAAGGCAATTACAACAACAACAAAAATAAATAAATGAGACCTGATCAAATTAAAAAGCTTCTCCAAGCTTCTCAAGGAAACTATCATAAGAGCAAAGAGATAACCTACAAAATGAGAGAAAATTTTCACATGCTACACGTCTGATAAAGGCATAAAGGGCTGAAAACTAGAATCTATATAGAACTCAGGAAAATCAGCATGAAAAAATCAAACAACCCAATTAAAATGTGGACAAAAGACATGAACAGAAACTTTTCAAAATAAGACAAATGGCCAAGAAACATATAAAAAAATGCTTAACATCGCTAATAATCAAGGAAAGGCAAATCAAAACCACAGTGAGATATTACTTATCTCCAGTGAGAATGGCTTTTATCAATAAGTCCCAAAACAATAAATGTTGGTGTGGATGTGGAGAGATAGGAACACACATACACTGCTGGTGGAACTGCAAACTAGTACAACCTCTATGGAAAGTAATATGCAGATACCTCAAAGAGCTACAAGTAGGAATACCATTCGATTCAGCAATCCCATTATTGGGTCTCTACCTAAAAGAAAAAAAAAACATTCTATAAAAAAGTTATCTGCACTAGAATGTTTATAGCAGCACAATTCACAATTGCAAAGATGTGGGAACAACCCAAGTGCCCATTAATACATGGGTGGATTAATAAAATGTGGTATATGAATAATCATGGACTTCTACTTAGCCAAAAAAAAACACTGGTGATCTTGCACCTCTTGTATTATTCTGGATAGAGCTGGAGCCCATTCTACTAAGTGAAGTGTCTCAAGTATACTATTTTAAATATAAAGCCAAAAGCAAAGAT
This sequence comes from Microcebus murinus, assembly GCF_040939455.1. Classification (NCBI taxonomy): domain Eukaryota; kingdom Metazoa; phylum Chordata; class Mammalia; order Primates; family Cheirogaleidae; genus Microcebus; species Microcebus murinus. The sequence goes on from NC_134111.1 coordinate 36,079,297, forward strand.
AGAAAACCAAAAACCAAAAACAAAATCTTGAAAGTAACAAGAGAGAAATGATTTATCATGTAAATGGTATCCTCAATAATATTAAAAGTTGATTTATCATCAAAAATAATGAAATTCAGAAGACATGAGAATGATGTATTCAAACTGCTGAAAGAAAAACACTGTCAACTAAGAATTCTAAAACCAGCAAAAACTGTTTTTCAAAAATGAAGATGATATTAAGTTATTCTGAGATAAACAAAAACTTGGAAAATTGATTGCTGGTGGAACTGCCCTATAGGAAATATTAACAAAGTTCTTCAGTCTGACATGAATGGGTTTTAGAATCAACATAAGGAGATAGGGAACACCAGTAAAGGTTATTACATAGGTAAATATAAATGAAACATACATGAATATAAATATGTCTTATCTATTACTCCTTTTATCTTTTGTCTGATTTAAAAGACAACAGTATAAAGCAATGATTACAAATCTTTCAATGAATATGCAATGTACAATGATTGGTAATAACATAATGAAAGGAGGGAAAAAATGGACCAATATTGGAATAAAGTTTAAGTAAACTATTGAAATTAAGTTGATATTAATTTGAACTGAGGTTTTATAAATCAATATATAATTAAACCACTAGGAAAACAACTAAATATCATAGTAAAAGGACGGATGATGGAATTAAAATGGTATACTAGAAAATATCATTTAATATACAAGAAGGTAGTATGGAAAAATAGGAAAATAACATTCAACAAAGACTTAAAGAGAAAACAAATCACAAAGTGATAGACAAAATTCTAACTCATTAGTAATTACATTAAATGCAAAAAGATAAAACACTTCAACAAAAGGCAGGAATTAGACAAATTGATAAGAAACATGGCATAACTATATGTTGGCTACAGAAGACACATTTAAGATTCAAAGACAAAAAGATGTTGAAAGTAACATAATGAAAGAAAATATACCACTCTAACAACAAAAAGAGAACAGAATTGGATGTGCTAATATTAGACAAACTAGACTTTAATACAAAAATTGATACAAGATAAAAATGAATTATTTATGATGATAAAGGGGTCAGTCCTTTAAGAAGGTATAATAATTATATATATATATATATATATATATAACAAAAAATATATATATAGCTAACAACAAAACCCAAAAATATGTAAAGCCAAAAGTGACAGACTTGGACAGAGAAAGAGGTAGTTCAATAATAATAGTTGTAGACTTCAATACCACACCTTCAATAATGAATTAAAAACTAGAAATATAATCAAAAAGGAAAAGAAGACTTTAACAATTTATCATAAGACAACAAGATGTGACAAATATTTTTAAATCATAATTCATCGCAACAAATATTCTTCTGAAGTGTACATAGAAACTTATTCAGGATAGATCATATGTTAAGCCATAAAAGAAGTCTTTTAAATTTTGAAAAGATGTAAATCATACAAAATATTTTCCCAAGATCAGTGAAATGAGTTAGGAATCAATAACAGAAGTAAATCTAGAAAATTTATAAATATGTGAAAGTTAAACAACATAAATAACCAATTAAGTAACCAATTCTAAATAACCAATTAGTCAACGAAGATCATTGGAGAAATTAGAATATAACTTTGAAACAAATAGATTAAGCCATGGTATTTCAAAACTTATGGGATACAGCTAAAGCAATGTTTAATGGGAAATTTATAGCTGTAAATATCTATATTAAAATATATATATTAAAAGATTGTAAATCAATAACATAGACTTCCACCTTAAGACACTAGAATAAGAAGAGAAAACTAAACCCAAACCAAGTGAAGTAATGAAATAATAAAGATTAGAGTGGACATTAGTAAACCAGAGGGAAAAAAACACAGAGAAAGATAAATAAAAAATAATGGAATACAATTGAGAATTCAAAAATCAACTGACATGTCTATGGTCAATTTATTTTTGAAAAAGGTGTCAAGTCCAGGCGTTGAGAATGATTGGTCTCTAATAAATGGTAGTGAGACAACAGGGTATACACATACAGAGATGATGAACCTCTGCCTCACATCATATACTACAATTAACTCAAAATGGTTTGAAACCTACATATAAGAGCTAAAATTTTAAAACCCTTAGAAGAAAACATAGGTTCAATTCTTCATAACCTTGGTTTAGTCAACATTTTCTTAAATGTGACACCCAAATTATAAGCAAAAACTAAATAAATAAACTGTACTTCATCAAAATTAAATATTTACATATTAAATGACACTATTAGAAGAGTATAAAGACAGCCCACAGAATTGAAAAAACTATTTGTGAATCACATATTTAGTTGCATTTATAACATATATTTAAAAAAAGACACTTACACTGGATAATAAGAAGAAAAATAACCTACTTCAAAATTGGGCAAAAATATAAGGTATATACTTTATTTTAAAAGATATATTAATAGCCAATAAGCATATGAAAAGTCTCTCAGCATCAATAGCCATGAAGGAAACACCAAATCAAAACCACAATGAGATATCATTTCATATCCTGTAGAATGGCATAAAAAAAGAGAAAATAACAAGTGTTGGAAAGGAAATGAAGAAATTGGAATCCTTATAGACTATGCAGATTAAATTCCTGTGATGCTATGGAAAACATCTTGGTGGTCCCTCAATAAATGAAATACAAAATTTTCGTATGACTCAGAAAATTCCATTCCTAGGTTTATGCTCAAGATAAACAATAGGTACACACACACACACACACACACACAATGAATATTCTGAGGTTCATAGCATTATTATTCATAACAGCTAAAGAATGAAAACAACCCAAATGTCCACCACCTCGTCAATAGAAAAACACATTGTGGTGTACCCATGCAATAGATTATTATTCAGCCATAAAAAGATATGAACTATTATATGTTCTATAGTATTGATTAATCATGAAAACGTTATGCTCATTGAAAGAAAGCAGACATGAAAACATATTATATGATTCTATTTATGAAATGTCCTAACAGGCAAATACATAGTGACATAAATTGATGAGTAGTTACCAGAGGATGGGGTAGTGGGAATTGGTATTGAGTGCTAAATTTTACACGATTTCTTTTTGAATCATGAGAATATTATGGAATTATATACCATTAAGGGTTGCACAAATTTGTGAATATACTAACACCACTGAACTTTACACCTTGAAGAGTGAATTTTATGGTATGTAAATTTTATCTATTTTTTTTTAACAAAAAAGTAAGCTGATGGAGACTCAGACTTGTGGGGGGAGGGGGGAAATGGCCATTTATTGAAACCTTAAAATCTGTACCCCCATAATATGCCGAAATAAAAAAAAAAAGTAAGCTGCTGACTCTGGTTACAATTTTTTTTAAATGAATTTATCGTTGCACAACAGTAAAATTTATTTTTAAAATCAAATATGTGGAAAACAGAATTTAAGGTCAAAATTATATCTTTTAACACAAAGAAAATAAACACAGTGCAATTCCTAATCAAGTTTTTATTCGCCTTTAAAGACATCACATTGCACATTAGAAAGAGAAAATTTTGGAGCCAGATCAAATTTCTTTGCAATTAAGATTTGACACTGGGGAAAGTCATCTGACATATCTACTTCTCTACTTCCTCACCTCTAAAACAGGAATTCATTTCACTTGGCAAAGTTATTTTTAGATATGGGGTCAATGCATTTAATACACTTAACATAATGTGCAATATAAGGAAGGCTCAAAAATTAGTTGCTATTATTGTTATTATTATCACTTACTGTTTTAGGTTGTTATCCAAATATTTTAATCTGCTTTACTCAGTCTTTTGGGTGGATTAGAAACTTAATATTCATTAATTTTAGCCACTTATGCTGGATTAGTTCTGTAACACAATTGTTTGATACTTACAGTCCAAGGGAAATATGCCATGTTTTTAATTTCACTCCCTCAAAATGGAAAGGAGTAAATGAGAGGCAATAAAATGTGGTCTACTTCATATTTTAATAGAGATACTTCATACTAATGAACAGAAGTGCTTTGGGGCTCAGGGTACTCTTCTGAAGCACTCAATTAATAATCTAATAACGCTGTGCTGAATTCCTACCAGTGACTTTACAGAAGTGCAAAATCGTGTGAGATACTTGTTTCTCCACATGAGAAGTAGACATTTTATACTCTAAAATAGCTGTTGTAATGCTTATTATAAGTGAAAAAAATCTACATTGCAGCTGTAATTTTTTATGACCGGGATATATTTTTCTCAAATATCAGTAACACTTTGTCTAAAATAAATTAGTCGATAAATGGAGAGCTTAAAGATGACTCTAATGCTTTTCTTCTAATTAAGTAGCCTTATCAACGTGCAGTATCTTCACTTGGAGATCATGGAACCTCAAAATGTCCATTCAGAGACTGTAGAAATTTGATGGCTCTATAAAATTATATGCAAAATTCAGGAATTTTTAGGTATTTTTCAGAAGGGTAGTTTGTACATTTAAGCAGATTGTCAAAAAATCTGACATTTCTTTATTCCCCACATTAATCGCATGTACTTCTTGAGTCTACAATATATTTTCATGAACATGTTCACCTATATATTAGAAGCTGATAACAAACATCTGTCAAAGAACAGTAGAAATTTATTTTCTTTCTGCATATGTAATCTGCATTTCAATTTTTAGAGACTGATCCTTAAACTGTCCACTTGGTAAATCGCACATTTTTATTTATAAATAAAACTAGTTTATCTGTGATAAGTTTTCAAGCTGCTATATTTATAATAAACAGACTCATTATGCATAACAAAATATTTAAAACTTTTTATAAAGTTATGATTTTTCAAATTCACAGTCTGCCAAAAGCAGTCTAATGTACATTCTCAAAGGGATTGATTTAAAGGAGTAAGGGTTGCTAGAAAGTTAAGCTTATTAACAGCAATCATTTTTATTTCAAATGAGGCTATACTTATTGCATTTATTGAAGGATTAACTCATTGCAACTCTGGCAGTACCCTCTGTCTGATGGGAAAACTCCATGTAAAACCAGAAATGATCAAAGGGGTTGATGACCTTGAGCATCCCATTCTAATTGAGACACCTCAGTCAAATTTCCCTCAAAGATGCTGCACTGTTAATGAGGATCTGGAAAAAAAAATGGAACCCAGACTGTTGCAGAACGCCAAGCCACAGACACCCCCACTTGGGTGCTAAATGCAAATGCAGGCTGATCTGCATTGCAGAAAATATCTGTCTCCAAAAGACATCAAAGGCAAGTCAGATAAAAGATAAAAATCTCACTCTGAGGCACTTTGACACAAAAAAACTGTATGAATGTTTCCACTCGTTAAAATAGAAGAACTGCTATTAATAGTAGCTGAAATGCCAAGAAATTATTAATAAGTGAGATGAAGTTGTATGGATTAAACCATCATGCTTCTTTGAGGCTGTTTCATGCTACTCTTTATTTTATGTTTCTATATGTTTACAAAAATAAACCATGCAAAATAGACAGAAAAAAATGTTCTTTGCTTTATTTTGCTCCTCCAGAAATACTGAAAACCTACTTTAAATAAATGGCCCACAAAGAACTGCTAAAATGACTGGGTTTGGAGACAAGGAAATTCAGCACTAGGACTTAGGAAATAGGACTCTAGGCCCAAAGAAGGCTCTCGGCACAGCCTGTCCTGAATGTACCTTTGGCAGTGCCCTTCAGTAAAGTCCTAGATATCTGAATGAAAAACAAAATATTTAATCAATCCTATTATGTTTTCAAACATTTAGGCTTCGCTTTCTTTTGATAAAATGTTTCCATTTTATCCATATTGTCATAAATCAGTATGATCTTTTTTAACTTTAACAAGGAAATCTATGCAATTGGAATAAAAAGAGAAGGGAAGGAGAATTTTCATTACTGCCTATTAAATCATAGTCATATACAGTAGAAGCGAATCTTTATTTAGTCTTATTTGAGTGGTTAATGCTCATTCTTCACATCAGAGAAAGGTGGAAAAATTTATTGACTGGCAAATAAAAAATAGCAAATACTACTTATTTGAAATTTAGACCTAATTAATTACAAAGCAGATAATCAAGTCTTCTCTCTTTCTCTCCCTCCCTCCCATACTTGCTGCTTTCATAGATAATTGACAGTTAAAATAACATCCAAAGTAGCAATCTCTGGTCATAGTGAAGTGGCACACAATTCATATCCTAATTTAGATACAATGATCCCATACAAATTTATTTTTCTTCATTGTTTTTGATCTTTTGTAAAAAAGTCAGGGGCTTTTTCAAGTTCCTCCTTTTATTTATCACTCCTTTCTCCAAAAACCATTTTTATCCATTGATGTCAAGATGGACTAGTTTTATGTGTAATTGTGGAATATGTTTCCGCCCCATAATTATGGAACCCGGGATGTGCCCAACATCATTGTTTACTCTTCGCTTGTTCTTCAGCCAGATTCGTTTTCCAGAAAATACTGCATGTACCTTCATGCTCTTCATAAATCAATTATTTTTGTTTTCCATTTCTTTTTTGATTGATCTGTTAGCTTTCAAATGACTGGTTCTTGGTCTCTCTTATTGAATTCACTGTTAATAATTGCTTCTCTCCTTTGAAGAAGTAAGATTTTCACTGTTAAAATTATGTTCGCAATTTGCTATATGTAATTTCTGTCCAAGTTATTCCTTTATAAAAATTATATTAATATAAGTAGCAAGGGCCATTGCTATGAGTATGCTTAAAACTGTAAAATGCTAGCAAAATGAAGACATGGAATCAGAGAGCTCAGCAAGAAAAAATACAAAGTCAGTATATTACAGAAACCATAGCATACCATCTTCAGGCCACTAGGAAACCCTTGGCCTTAGGTATTCACTGACTAAAACTTATTCATATAATTTATTGCTCTGAGGTTGTACCCAGAATCTATAGCTATAGTATATTTTGTTATTTAGTCCGAGGAGGTGTTATTTTCCTTCATTCACTAATTTATTCCTTCAATGGACAATTATTGATCATTTACCGTATGCCAGGCACTATGCTTGTCCAAAGATGAACATTTGAATAAGAACTGAGCTCTGTATTTATAAAGTTCAAAATCTTTCTGGGGTAACAGAGAAGTGAACATAAAGCTTTAAATAAGGAAATATTTTAAGTGCTGATAGAAGGAAGTCCAGGGTAAGTGACTCATATAGGACATATATAAATTTGAATATACAATGTTCCATGAGATAATGCCTATAGCCTTTTGTTGAGTGGAAAAATACAGATTGGGAAATAGCCTGTAAAGGAGAAAGAAGGGGAATGGTGAGGTTATTGCTTAATGGATACAGAGTTTCAGTTTGGGAGGATAAAATAGTTCTGGACATTGATGGTTATAGTTATAGCACAATAATGTGAATGTACTTAATGACACCAAACTGTAGATTTAAAAGTGGTTAAAATGAATATAGTAATAACAATAATTTTTTTAAAAAGGAATGGGGATGGATATACTTGTTCTGCAATACTGTAAGAACTTTCTCACAAAGTTTAACACTTCTTACAAGCTAAGAATTGGAAGAGCCAGGCAAAACCCTAAATAGCTGGGAGCTGCAATATCATTGTATAAAAGTAATATAATACATTAATAATTCTCACAGAATTTTAAACTCCGAAAATCAAGTGCAATGTTGCAATTACATCTTTTAGGTTACTGAATCCTCAAAGGCAAAACTAACTTTTATGCCAGGGAATATTTTAATAGTATATCAGTAAGATCCTAGGGAGATGAAAAGTTTCTTTAAACCCAAGTGACTGAGGGTTCAGAAAACAAAATCCCAAAATGAAGTCCTCAGCAGCAGCTCAGAAGCAAAAGTTTTTCTCTGATCTTGTCCTGCCCTCCTGTCTCTCAGTCTCATTCTCCCCTGAGGCTAGCCATAGAAACTAGAAACTAGAATTCTGTCGATTATTACAGAGCAAATATTGAAGGGTGAATTTTAAATTAAGAGACAATACACTGGCATCTGGAACAGTTTTTTTTTTTTTCTTTAATTATTTTGGGATCAATCCTATCGATCAACTTGTCAAGTCTAAAATATTTTGTAGAAATCAGAACACCTTTTTCCAAAAGCAAGCCATAGAACCTAAAAATAGTCTGTGTAAAAAAATGGCCATAAAGAAATTATCTGACCTACCTTGTTTGAATGTAGATGATAAGACCCCCTATTCCAGAGAGGATCCTGCCTCATGCCCAGAAGGAAAAAAATGTGTACTCAGAGAGGCCAAGAAAAATCTAGACAGGCCTTGCTGCATTTCCACTCAGTCTATTAGCATTAGATCATAGGATTTTTACCCAGTTATATTTCTGCACACTGTCTATACTAGATTGAACTTAAGCATAAAAAGAGATGATTTCCCCTGTATCTTTGTATCTTCATTCTGCAGGCTCTTGTGTATATACATTAAATAAACTTATATGCCTTTTCTTCAATTACTCTTTGTGAGATGATCCTTCAATGAACCTTTGAACCTTCTGAGGGCCAAGGGGAACCCCCCACTTTGCCCCTACAGACACATAGAACATAGGATCCTGCCAATTTAAAAACTTTTATTATAAAATTTAATGCTAGTAGTTTTAATCTAAATGTTATAAAATATAAATTGAGATATTGTGGAGAATATATGTGGATATAGATGTGAAATAACAACATTGAAATAGTTGTTGTCAATCACTACTACTTAAGTTTTGATCATCTTTTACTTTTCAAAAGTATAGTCTGGATCATTTTAACACTGAAAATTTCATAGCCGTCCAAGTAGTTTCTTTGAAATAAAAATTATTAGCATTGGAGAAAAGCAAAAAAGAAAGTCATTTTAACATGGCTTTATCATTTAACTTTGGTCAATTTTTGTTTTCACTGAGTCAGTTTTGACATTTCGATAGGCCTTAGGCACTTATTTTAGAGGCCTGTAGCCTACGTTATAATAAAATACTAAAAGTTCAACATCTTCTTTCAACTATATATTTTCTATTAAATTTCAAAGACAGTGGTGATTTTCTTTTTGAAATTTGTTGGATATAAGAAATTCATTCAGTTTCTAGTTGACTGTAATTTCTTAGCAATTGTGCATATTTGGAAAAATCCAATCTTAGGGCTGAAGGAGAGTACCCAAGAAAGAAAAAGGAGACCCCTCCCCAACGTTGGAATTCAGACCTCTTCCTTAGAAAGGGGTGGTGGCAGCCCACTCTGTAGTTGCTAGGGTCTGAGCTGGTGCTGTGTCACTGGGAAAACAGAAAACAAGCATTGAGGAAAGAGGTAAGCTGCAGCCAGAACATAGAGACCTGCACAAGAAGAGGGCCACAGGAAAGTGATCGACAAGCCCACTGGGGCTGCAGGTTTACAGCAAAGGGGCCTTGAATTCTAAGTGTGTGACTGCAACAAAGCACAACCCAATGTCCAGACAGCGGCATTGCTAACCAACAATGTTGCAGCCAGAGCCAACTGACCAGAAAACCCACTCCCCTGCAGTGCCCATCCAGTGCCTTCTCTTAAGAAAGGTCAGCATCATGCTGACTGTAAAGGAAAACTATTTGACAGAATTCTGTCCATTATTACAGAGCAAATACTGAAGGGTGAATTTTAAAGCAAGAGATAAGACACTAGCATCTGGAATAGTTTTTTTTTTTTTTTAATTACTTTGGGATCAATCATATCAATCAACTTGCCAAGTCTCAAATATTTTGTAGAAAATGTAAAGGCCTTGGGTCCAGGATTAATAATAACTATTGTTTAAAATGGCCCTGGCTTTGCACTTCTCCAAAAAAGGAGTTTAAGTCTTTGATAGAGAAAGACTTCACAACTTCTACAGCCCTTACTAAATTTTGTTTTTACATATTCTAGCGCAAAAGAAAAAAATATGAAACAGAAATCAATGGGGACCATTGAAGCTCTCTTTAATTTCAGTTGGTTTTCTTTAGTCAGTAAACATTTATTGAGTGGCTCTGTTGGGCCTTGCATTATGGACAAAATAATGGAGAAAATAAATACAACCTCTGCCCTCAAGTAATTCATTGTTGTGGTGAAAATATTCCTCCTAAAGGGAGAATCCTATCTTTAGGTTGCTTGGCTATTGTATCTTTGGTGTCAAGTCAGGGTAATATTTGGAGATGAATATTTAAAAAGCTGAAGTTTTCTACTTGAGAAGACAGGAGGGAGATAAACATAGAGAGGAATGATTATGAAAGAAAGAGAGGAACCTAACAAAAAACTTGATTCAAAAATGGATAAAGGACTTGAATAGTTATCTCTCCAATGAAGATATACAAATGGCCAATAAGCACCTAAAAAGATGGTCACTGATCATTATGGAAATGTAAATCAAACTATAATGAGATATCATCTCATACATATTAGGAGGGCTATGAAAAAATAACAAGTGGTGGCAAGGATATGGAAAAATTGGAATCGTTGTATACTGTTGGCAAAATGGTTCAGCTACTGTGGAAAATAGTATGGTGGTTCATCATATTAAAGATAGAATTACTATATGCTCCAGAAATTCCACTTTTAGATACAAACTCAAAATAATTGAAAGCAGAGTCTTGAGATATTTGTCTGATATTTTCACAACAGCATTATTCACAATAGCTAAAACATGCGGCCATCCAAGTGTTCATCAATGGATGAATGGATAAACAAAATGTGGTATATACATACAATGGAATATTATTCAGCCTTAACAAAGAAGGAAATTCTGATATATGCTGTACAACATGGATGAATCTTAGGAATATTATGTTAAGTGAAATGAGCCAGCCACAAAAAGACAAATGCTTTACAATTCTATTTATATGAGGTAGTCAAAATTATGGGGAGAGAAAGTAGAATATTGATTCCCAGAGTCTGAGGAGAGAGATTAAAGGGTATAGAGTATCAGTTTACAAGATGAAAAGAGTTATGGAGATGGATAGTAGTAATGATTGCACAAATTATGAATATATTTAATACCAATGAACTGTACACTTTAAAATGGTTAAGATGGTAAATCATACACTATGTGTATTTTCCCACAAAAAACATTGTGAAGAAAAGAAGTAATTTTTCTCTAAGTTATACTTTTAGGAAGTAATGGAGCCAGGATATAAACAGGGCAGCTGTCTGGATCTATCACCTGACCTCCTTATGTCTACATTGCACTAGCCAAATAAAGATACCACTATTGGTGCAAGCTGCTCTTGAACTAGAGACTTGGATTTTCATATTCTCCACCTGAATTATTTTGAGGCTTAATAATTTCTACTGGGAAAAAGAGAATGAATATGGTGAAGATTATGTTAATGAGTTAAGATGGTCTAGTTCCAAAGGAAAAGCGCTAGTATAAAGAGAACCAGAAAATTCAGATATTGGACACAGCTCTAAATTATGGACAATTGTCAATATGCATTTTCAAGCTCTCCTACTTCTAGAATCATCCCTCATCCTACCAAAATGGAACACTTAAGCATTTGCAGAAAGATTATGCCATTAAATTAGAAAAGTTTGGGATGCCTACTGTGTGCAATGTACAATGCCATGTAGGGGCTGGGATAGAATGGTAAGCAAAGTAGATTAGGTTTCTGCCCTCATGGGGATTATAGTTTAAACAGTGTTATGTTAGAGATAGAGTTGGAGGTATGGTTATAAGTGTGGGACCTATGGAGAACTTGGTCACCAAGGGAGGTGTCAATGAATATGGAAACTTCTATGCAACCTCCAAGAATTTGACCAGCCTCTACAATGTAAAGCCATTGCACTCTTCTTTGCTAATTCTGATTATTTTGAGGTTTCCAAATAACTTCAAATAAGGTGGATTTATCCCCAGCTAAGTTGTAAATTATTATTATTCTGAATCATCGTTTCTCTAATTTTATCTTGCATTGGAATCACCTGGAAGACATGTTAAAAAAGCAGATTCTAGAGTCCCACCACCTGAGTCAGTCCTGAGAATCTGCATTTTAGCAAGTCCTAGATCATGTTGCTGCTGACCCAGGGATCACACTTTGAACCACTGCCCTGAACTAATCCTGGTAATCTCATTCCCCTTACTAGTGACTGGATTAGCCATGAGCACTGCAGTACGATTGCAGCCAAAGTGACAGGTTCCATGTTGGCAGACTCCTAGGAAAGGTTTCTTTTCTGTTAAATGCGACATCCAAGAAAAGAAAGGTAATATCTTGCTTATCTTTGTAGCTGCCTTCTTGTAACCATAGGAATCAAAGCCTGAGGGAAATGCAAATAAGCTGAGGATGGTAGTGTAGAAATCATGAAGCTTGGCGGATGTTCTACATTAGGATTTCTTGTTGAGATAATTAATGCCCTTATTGTTTAAAAAGGAGAGAGAGAGAGAGAGAGAGAGAGAGAGAGAGAGAAAGAGACAATGCCAATGTGATATTTTAAGACCAACTGAGGCCAAGAGAAAGATTTGTCAATTACTAGGGAAGAGAAATTGAGATATTAGTAATTAGAGGTGATTTTTGAGAGGAATTGAGAAATTTGAGGATTTTTTTTTTTTTTTACTGTAGGGAAATGTTTTCATTCTGAAAGTTTTAAAATTTTTGATTTTTTTAATTGTTGACAAAAGTCTAAAGATACATACAGCTAGCTCAGGTTTACTTCGGTTTCCCAATGTGGAGGAAGGAGTGGACAAAGAGTCATGCAAATGAAAACACAAACAGAAGAATGACTGTTGTGGTGAAGAAATATATGTAACATTGTGAGAGGAAAATGGTGTCCCTGACTTGGTTTGGATAATCAGAAAAACATTTTCTGAGCGTTTTCTTTAAGCCATGATAAATTTGGGTGTAAATTAGGCAAATGCATGAATGGTTGGGTGGGGAAGAGAATTCTAGGGTAGGAAATAGCTAGATGCCAGTAAGGAATATTTTCTGGGTAGAAATTCTAACATGTAGATTTTATCCTCCATTAACTTCCACTGTCCCGTCATAAAAGCACAATCCTCACAAGGACAATCATAGAATAGGTGCATAGTGTGACAGGGCAGTGTCTCTCAGCTCTAAAGCTCTACTACTAGTCAACTGAATCCTCCTTTGCACATGCAATTTATTTTGCTTACAGTAGTCATGTATTTTAAATCCGAAATATTTAAAACTGAATTTCCCCCATAGCAAATTAGATTTCAAATCACTAACAGTCTACTTTCTTCACACTATGTGTATATTATTTCTAATTCCTTAACTAGGTTCTGCTTTTCTATATTACATACAAAATGTAGGCTCGATTAGAGGAATTTTACTATTTTTTATTTTTGAAAATAAGATACATTATTTTTTCCACAAGTCACTCTCTGGACCATTTATCAGTTTATTTTCTTCAGGCAATTATTATTAAAAGAATACTTAGTATATTAATTTTTGTTTGTTTGTCAACTGCCTCCTTACAGTAGATTGTGAGCTCCATTAAAACAGGGAGTCTCTGGTCTTGTTCACCATTGTGTATCATCTCTGATAGAATCTTGGCTTAATAAACATTTGAATCAAGAAAAAAGAAAAAGAAGGAAGAAGAGGAAGAGAAGTAGGAGGAGAAGGAGAAGAGAGAAAAAGAGAGAGAGAGATAAGGATGGCTTAGCAAATATAAGTATTCCATAAAAGATCTATGTGTTATTATCACCCTGGCTATAAGAAGAAGTAGCCATTTTGCATGTATACAAATGGGATATTTTTCTTTTGTCCTTATGCAAATAAATAAATACAAAGTTATATTTTAAAATCTTACATTTGCATTTAAGTAAGTGCTCTGTTCTTAAAAGTATCATTTGCAAAGATTCAAAGGACAGAGCAAAAGAACTAAAAGTTGTAAAGCAGACACTATAAGGATGAAAATACTGTTAACATGATAGTAAGAGAGAAAGACAGAAAATATCTCTTTCCAATTAAAAGTAGACAATAGAACTTGTTGTGTAATGAGCTTATCAGGAGATACAATTGTCCATTCCAGCCTATTATTTCAGAGAAGCAGAGCATACTTAAGTGGTTAACCAGATGTCAGAGGAAAGTCATTATACTAAAAGTTTCATAAGAGATAAAAATGCATAATTTCAGCTTTTGTTAGAAAATGATTTTTATTGCATTGTCATGTTCCATTTACTTTTATGGTCTAAAAATGGCCTGAACTCAAATTTAAAGCAAATTCCATGAAATAATTATGAAACAATTTTACTAGAAGTAATGGGAAACATAAAATTCTGTGAGGCTCTGAAAACAAACACCAATTATAATACATTCTTGAATAAAAAGCTTGCAGAGCATTTGAATTGAAAATTTTTACACACATGCTTTTGTATTTGTCTGTATAACTTTGAGGTCAAGTAATATGACTTAGGAATTTGAGTTTACCTCATTTTTTCTAAGCTAATTAGTAACATAAATAAAAGAGGTTCTGGCCCCCATAAAGATGAATGGAAAAGGTACTAAATTCAGAGTTTCTGAATCCTTTGTGTTTATCTTTCTAGAAATATCTTTTATCTTGCCTATTTACTTTCCCATTCTTTCTTCTTTTGAAAATTTCCTATGAAATAAATTGTTCAGATCAATTTGTGTTTTAGGAAATGCCACCTAAATAGAGTTTTGTTTTTTCACATATTATCTGCAAAAAATGAATAAGTTCATGATATTCATGATATGCAAAACTCTCATATTCCTGATAAAAATCATACATCAAAATGTCTTCCCACTTTAGTCCATAATGAAAACTAACAGAAGCTGCCATTATATTTGCCAAATGATGTATCATTTTACTATATTTAATAAGCAATCATTTCTACTTTCTAGTTCATACAATTTTTTGGAAAAAACACAATTTCTACCCACATTTTATATCATAAAGAATTATTTATAGAAAATTAATTCTATAATTTCTGAATTTCTCTAGTTCTGAATACCAATAATTTGAGTATTTACTTTGCCTTAGCATCTTACCATTAACAAACTATAAATCAACAGTAATATTTATAATATTAATAAAATATCATCAAAATAAATTAACTATTATATTTAATAAAATTTCAAAATGTACCTGGACTATATAGCCATACCTAGGCCTGATTAGGGAACTGTATTCTAACTTAATGGGTGAATACACAAATACTTTAGGTATACATATGACTTCTCCTACAAATATATCTGTTATTTCATGCAAAGTTTATTTCTTTTTGTATTTCATCCTACGGGAAGTCAGTTTACAAAAAAATAAAAGTTACATAAGCTGATTTTTATTCATGAAGATGGATATCTTTACTCTAACCCATTGGCCAGGTACATGCTAAGTAAAAATATGATTACCTTTGTACAGCATAATTATAGTCATATGTTCTACCCCCAAATAAAGTTAATATCCACATACCATGCATTTTGGTAAGTAGGGAAGCCTCCTTCTGACACTCATTTAATTTCTTAAATCAGGATCAGGATTAATCGTCATGAAACAAAAGGGAAGAGGAAGCAAGTACATCCAAACATACTTAAGTATTTTTACTCTATGAACTCCTTTAGGCTATAATTGTTTCAAAAATAAAAGCCAAAGTTTCTAGATAATTGTTTAAGTCAATATTATGTTAACTTTGTACCACTCTGGAACTCACAACTTTTAAATATGCTATTTAATTACCTAGTGGAAACACTAAAAATAACATCTGAGGCAGTAATTTTCGTTAGGGCCAAGTACGGCTTTCAGAGGACATTTGGCAATGTCTGGGGACATGTTTGGTACCAACTGGAGGTACTACTTGTATCTACAGAGTAGAGGCAAGGGATGCTGCTAAACATTCTACACTGCACAGAACACTCCCCACAACAAAGGATTTGAGAATTTAGTCCATTAAAATATGAACTTATTGTTGGATCTGATTTAAGCATTTGAGTCCCTAATTTGGAAACTGTACATTGTCTTCATATTTGACAAAACTCACAGATACAGAAAAAAATTTCGATTTCACCAAATTGGTAAATTAAATTGCTGATTTCTGGTAAAAGTATCTGAGTAACAATTTTCCTAAAATAGATCATAAGAAATAGCACAGAAGGTATCTGAAAAGAACAACATTTCTCTGCCCTGAAGAAATCAATGAAATAGATGAAAATAAATAAATTTCCATAACTTCATAATTGTACTTGGAAACAGTATCAATAGCATCTCTAAACCCCAGAGTGATGGATACAGACAATACAGATTGAACCAAATTGATGGAAGATAGCTGACGTTAACAGAAACTGTCTTTTGAGAGACCAGAGAGAGTTATTAGAAATATGCTGTGGAGATTCTGAGAAACCATAGCAAGATTTCCTGTATTAGATTTAAGGCTGGAAAGTCAGAGCCAGAAGGTGTGGCATATTCGGTATTGTAGATTATCCATCATCCACCTCCACCTCTTTATTGTCTACCTTCTTGTACTGCATAGATTAGAAGCTGCAGCTACATTTCTATGTGTCACTTAGATTTCTATCATCAGATATGCCTATGTGAGATCTGAATTGGAAACAGAATTAAAACAAGAGGGAGAGACAGAAAGAGAAGAAAGATGAGAGAGGGGTTAGGGAAAGAGAGAGAGAAGAAGAAAAGGAGGAGGAAGAGAAGGGTGGGGGAGAGAGAAGAGGAGAGGAGAATAGAAGAGAGGAATAGAAAGAAGAGAGGGGAAGATACAGAGGGGCAAGGCACCCACTTGTCAAGTAAGTGTGCAGGGACTCCAGAGCCAACAATTCTGGTGGTTCTTTCTTGATCTTGAGATGGCAGCGTGCAGTTAAAGTGAAGGGACTCTGTGGCTGGTGGTTGGTGCACACCAGCTTTCTCAATCTTGATTTCTGGTGTTGGGCAAGTGATGTGTAAGTAGATTAATGTACTATGTGTTATCATGGTGTCATTCAAAGTAGACAAAATGTGAAAATGACCTAAATGTTCTTTAGAATAGATCACCTAAATAAATAAATGTACATCCATAGATGTATATTCATTGTCAGGGAAAGAGGTAATGATTCAAATATACAGGCATTCACTCACTTAACAAACATGTATTAAACATCTACTGTGTACTTGATAATGCACTAAATACTGATGACAAGATAGAAATATGTCTACTCATCACATAAATTACTATTCAGAAATGTATGGTATATCTTTAAATAGAAAATGTTATGAAACTGTGAATAATGATGATTTTAGCATTCAAAACATAATTATTTGCATATTCATAGTAAAACATCTAGGAGGTCATTTGATAAATGTTAACAGTGTATATTTCTAGGCTATAGGGATAAGAGTTACTATCTTATATCTTTATCTACTGCCTGATTTGATTTTTTTGTACCATACTTTTATTGTTTTTATAGGGTGTATGTGGCAAACTTACAAAATTTCTTTATCCATAGTATACTATTTCTTCTCAAGTCCAATGTGTCTGATATTTTAAGAAATAGTCTCACTTTATGTATGACATATATATATATATCTTTCTTTATATATGTTCCATATTTTATATATCTGTTCCTGATAAAAATAATACACTATGCCTTCCTAATTTGCAATGGCAACAAAAGGAATCAGCCAAATACAACTTTAAATATGTTGTAAAAATGTCATTTCTTCCAAATGGTAACGGTTTATTGAGCATTTACAATGTATAGGACATAGTACTAATTAACTAACCCTCCCTACAACCTACTATATTAGATCCAAAACCTAACATCCTTTTAGGAATGTTAAGATTCCAATAGGAAACTATTGCCCAGAGAGCATAAATATCTTGCCCAGTGTATATGGCTAGTACATAATAGAGCATACAGACCTTAAGTTCATGTCTAAAATAATATATATGTTTATTTATCTATTAATTTTATTTAACTTGGTACTTCAAAATCATCTTCCAAAAGATTATTTTATCTTCCATCTTACAAAAAATAAGCAGATATTAATAAGCTCCTAACAACATAGTCAATGCTAATTATCTTAGCATGTTTTCAATTTAAAACTTAGTTTGTCTTCTCACAGCATGAAGAAGCATAAATTCACTGTGTACATCTTTGGATGTGTTGATTTCAATACCTAAATTTAGTGTATTCAATTTATGATAACCTGATGATTGGCAGTAAAATTCTGCTGCTTGCCATTCACAAAGCCATGAAAATATATCTGATGTGTTTAGTTTAGCTTACTATCATTTCCTTCTGCCATAGAAAAACACTTTTGTTTCGAAACCTCTGTTTTAGCACTGGAGAGGTAAAAATAAAAGTAAATAAAGAAGCATATCACAACATTGCAATAACCTCAGAAGTTTATTATATAACTTTAGCAATATATTGATGTTCTTAAAAAGAATTCTCATTAAGAACAATGGGTAGGCTATGTGAATCTAAGGGAGAAATTAATATACATTCTGAAATTCTACAAGAAAGAATAGATTCATCTGTCCTTTCTTTATTATCTACATAGGCTTCTTGCTTTTAATTGTCTGTGTAGTTCTTATAAAGTTGCGTCCTTTCAAGGAAAAGTTAATGATTGAAAGTTACCATCCTGTTAGCTAAGTGATTGATGTTAGATAATTGCATCGTGAAAGACAGCAGCTACAAATAAGAGCCTTCCTATTCTCACCAGCTTAGCACTCTTTCCTAGTAAAGCACCAGAATATTACTTCCCAAATGTCATTATTCACACTTTATTTTATAATCAAAATGCGATTTAAGAAAGAACAAAGAGGACAGTGAGATATGAAGACTACTAGTGTTAAACATGAACATGGTCATCTTTTCCTCCTGTATGTGAAATAACACTAAATACTGTGCAGCTCTAGGGCAAATGCAACCAAATAAACATCAAGCATAATGTACCAAAAAGGATATTCATTATGAATTCTACAATCAACAAGCATATTTTTATCAAAACAATTAAATATGAACGAGTTCTCTGATATCTAGAACTATACAATTCAAGTCATTTAAAAGCCCAGGAATTATTTACCAGGAATTGCACTAAGGACTTGGAATTAAAAAGTGAAAAGATAAGATGTCAGTCCTTAAAGTGGAAATGCACCATCTAAGGGACAGAGGGAATTGATGGAATGGGTTGTAGCCCTCTGTGCAAATATTTTACCCACTCTAGGAGTAAAGGAATATCTGAGAAGGTGTTATATGAGCTAAACCTTATGGATAAATAGGATTTTTGTCAAACTAAGAAGGAAAAATAGATAATTCCAGAAGAAGGAAATTACATAAAAGAAGCAGACATGGTGAGACTACATGGAGCATTCATATAATACTTTGCAATCCAAAGCAGCTAACAAGGAGAGTGCATGGCAGCAAGTGGTGGGAGATAAAACTAAAAGGAGGATTAGAGCTACATTATGCAATTTAAAATACCAGCTCCATTTTAGAAAGATAATTCTGGCAGCAATTCGGGGCAAAGGACTGAGGATCATTTTCAAGTCTGCGCAGGAGTCTAAGTGGGAGATGATGACAGAGCCCGAGGAAGTGCAGTGGGGGCAGAATGGGGAGCAGAGGAAGAGCCAGAGAGGCTGGAGGAAAAGTCAACATCAAAGGTGCACAGCTTCATGGGGAGATTTAAGGAGGCAGGCAAACTTCAGCTTGAAAAAGTATGTGACACTTTGAGAACTCTCATTCATTTCATTTAACATGTCTTTGAAATAGCATCATTGAAACCCGGACAACAAGTAGTTTACCCTAGCCCACAAAGAAGATTCAAATCTGAAAACAATAGCTATCCTGACTATTATTCTGATACACTTTTCAAAATATAGAATAGCTTATGTAATTTTATATCCATAAAAATTCTAGGAGATGCTAGTTCTACAATTTGAATATATATCCATATCTATATCTATCACTATCTATATCTAGCTCGCTATCTAGCTATCTATCTTTGGCTGAACCCTGAAAAATGGAAGAAATTATGATTTTATCTTTTGCACAGAATTTCTTCAAAGTAACACTTTTATTATTTTATATATGATATACTGACAGTGGGATTCTGATCTCTTGTCCTTTCAAACTCAGTTCCTATTTGCTCTATATGACTCCTTGCCAAGCTTGGACACCCTCGTTCAGAATCTTCTGAATGTTCTGACAAACATTCCATATTTCCTGGTTCCAGCATAATCTACTGCTTCTCTAAACTAAAATGACCATGAGTATACCCCTCCTTCTACTTCCCAAACTGCATACAATTGTTCTTAACCAACCAAGTACAGTTTAGATCCAGCCCACTAAAAATTTATAATATCTCATTTCAATTATATCTTTGCTATGATTTGGAAATGCTTGTGTTCATCAATCAATGTATCTAAAATAGTTTTAAACCAGACTTTAAAAAGTAGTATTTTGAGTATTTTGAATTTGATAATTTATTTATTAAATTATTATTATTGATGTCAATAATGGTACACTAGCATTTGTTGAGTATTTCTGTCAAACAGTTTTCTAAGTGCTTTGCATGCATTATCTTGTTTAATCCTCACAATAGATACATTATTATTATTCTTACTCTGTAGTTGGAGGAACAGAGGTTTAGGAATATATTCAAATACTGCAAGGTCACAGACCTGGCAGCTGTCAAAATCAGAACTTAAATCTAGTTCTACTTAAACCTAGTGTTAATTGTTATTTCATATTATACTATCGGTAAGGTCCTCATACAAAGTCCCTACCATAATACACAATAAAAACTAGGAATTAAAATTGGCTTTAATTGAATGTCATAATTGCTTAAGTAAAAGATATATCAAAATAAACGCAAAGATATTAAAGACAATAATACAAGAAGTTTAAGAAAAATGTATTATTAATTGGAGAATGCATCTATAAATGTCTATTTTTAAAATTAAAAGCCAATGGTCATGATTGTCTGCCTGTCCCTTTTTTATATAAGAAGTCCTTGAAATAATACAACAGATTTTGCATATTTTTAAAGATTAAACTCATAATCATGGGGGAAACCATAAAATGTAAAAGCAAGAGATCTTTTAAGAAATTCTTGGAAAATAGGAAGTAGGTGTGGTATGTTTAATTGACAAGAAAGATCAGAGGAAACTACAAATAAAGCCACATCATAGGAGATTGTAGAGTTGCTCTTAAATGAAAGTGAATAATCAAAGGCAAGGGAGGATCTGCAAGGACTGAGGGTCTTCTTTAGCATATTTAAGACTTTCATTCTGAAAAACCAGGTAGCATGGGCAGTATTCCCTATCAAGGGCTCTCAGATATTTTCTAAACATTGTGAATTATCTGTTTAAAGAGAGATCCTCTTGCAATAACTAAAGATGAAGATTTGCAGGAGCAGAGCTAACTCTAGACCATCACAAGGACTACTGAGGCAGAAACAAAAAGAAGAAGCATGTCTGATTCAGGCTCCCAGTGATTGAAGCAGCAATTCTACCTTAAGACTTTGGACTTTGGACTTTCTTCAGGCTCTGGCTAGAGAAAAAAAGTAGAGAAGGAGCCCCAATAACACTTGAGCCTAAGGACAGGGAAATGCTGTAGCAGTGAGAATATAAACTAATTTCATGCTGACCCTTCTTCATAATCACTTGGAGTTTTTAATTATAGTAAGAACACAGGTTCACTAACAAGGAAATATCAATAATTAAATATATTTAGGAAGAAATAACATTGGATGAATAGGTATTTGAGAAAATTAAAAATTTCATGCAAAGATAGTAATCTTTACAAACAGACTACATGAAAGTAACTGAACTCAAGAAACTATATCTTCAGTATTCGTTTTTTTTTTTTTTTTTTCTTTTTGAGACAGAGTCTCACTCTGTTGCCTGGACTAGAGTGCCCTGGCATCAGCCTAGCTCACAGCAACCTCAAACTCCTGGGCTCAAGCAATCCTTCTGCCTCAGCCTCCGGAGTTGCTGGGACTACAGGCATGTGCCACCATGCCCGGCTAATTTTTTACATATATACTTTTAGTTGTCCAGCTAATTTCTTTCTATTTTTTTTAGTAGAGATAGGGGTCTCACTCTTGCTCAGGCTGGTCTCGAACTCCGGAGCTCAAACCATCCGCCCGCCTCTGCCTCCCAGAGTGCTAGGATTATAGGCGTGAGCCACCACATCCGGCCTATATTCAGTATGCTCAATAAAAATAAGCAGCTGATATAAAGTAAAAGTTTCTTTCTTAAAAGAAATTAAAACAATATATTTTAAAAGCAAACAAAACTCAAGATGGCTGAATATTGTTTAGTAAACTAGGTCTGAGAGTGTGTTCTGTCTCTGAATGCTAAGCCGAGGGCAAAGTGATAGAATGAATGAGAGAAAAATTAAGAGGGCAATATACATAACCTAAACATTTGTACCCCGATGATATGCTGAAAAAAAAAAAGCAAACAACAACAAAAAAAGAAAAATGAGAAGATTTATCCACATGTTCCAAGATCCATCTAAGAGAAAGTTTTGAAAGGGTTCATAGGCCTCTGATCAGAAAAAAATGAATAAAACAAATTAAAAAAACCCACTCAGGGTATTCTAATGAGACAAAGTTAGACTTATCTTTGTCAAGTTTCATATTCCAAAAATAACTGGAAAGAAAAAAACAAAATACAAAAAAACAAAAAAAACAAAATAAAATTTAAAAATATCCATGGCATAAAGTTTTTATTGCTATTAAAAGACAATAATAACCTGCAAGGAAATTATTTTAAAGATATCAACATATGCCAGGAAAAACTAACATTCCAATATAAAGCCCAAAATATACTTTGAAAACTTCTCGAAACATTCATAATTGATAAATTGAAGAAAATAGAGAAGAAATTAAAAAAAATTAGTAGAATACAAGAAATATTGTTGGGGCAATTAAAGTAAAAGATAAAATTATATCTAAATAATTATTTATAAAAATATACATTAAATTAACAAAAACATGAAATGATATTACAGATAAAACAGTCTTGAGGTTGTTTATGGGGGAAATACTCAAAAAGAGAAACATTTAAGCATTCTAACATATCGATAAAAACAGAAGAATTTAAGGCATAATGCTATAAATAGAAACAAGAGCCATCTTTTATGTTCATAAAAGTTTAAATCCACCCAGGAAATAGAACTAGAATGAATTGTTTTACATTTAAAAATAAAGTCATGGCATGTATACAGCACAAAAATATTAGAAGCACAAGATAAAATTTAAAATTATGTATTCAACCAGTTAGACTTGAATAAGCCTCTCTGAGAGAATTAAAAAATCAAATCAAGTATTCAATAAACAACAAAGAAAACTAACATATAACTGATAAGCAAACCTCATATAGTAGGCAACACAAGTTGCAAAAACTTAAGAAAGACCAAATCACTTAACCAAAATGAAATATATCCATAATAATATAAGAAAAGCAGAGTCCTAGAAGTTTGTTCACTTGTAAATTCATTTATAATTAACTTATAATTAAAACTTTTAATTAAATTAAGCTAACTTTTAAGATAATTTAGAAATTAAAGCCAAATAGAAGCTTACCCCATCTATAAAATGTCAAAACAGTTCTCAGGTAAAATGACAAATACAAGCCAAGATTAATGAAATTTAAAAGAAATGTGTAGTCTTCATCAATAAAATAATTTAAAAATTACTTTGTCTAGGCTATCAAAAGTAATTAAAAAATTAATAGAGATATAAAAATATTAAATATTACCAGGAATATGGATGAGTGAATGAATAAATCAATTTAGTGAACATAATGCAATTATATATAAATATCTTTAAAAATCTAGATGTAACAGATAAATTTCTAGGAATAAGTAAAGCACCAAAATTTATCAAGAAGATATATATAATCTGACTAGACTAATAACTATAGAAGATATTACATAAGTAGTCAACAATAAAGTCAAGACTTTTTATGAATGTGTTGTGGAAAACAATACAAAATTTGCCTAAGATTAAAACATCAGTAAGTGGTAAACACGATTTCAAGACCTGATTTGTCACATTAAAAATGCATTGTCTTAAATATTATACTAAAATGATGATAATGATAATGATGTAATAACACAAAACATCCTCAAAATATAGTTATACTAGTATGAATTAATATATCCAGATATAAGATATTAATATTCTCATATATTATAAAAATTAAAATTAGAAAATATAATTAAAAGAAAACATTCAACTAAATACAGTTATAAGTGCTATAAAATAGGAATAAAAATACAGAAGAATTTGTAGCATATACCATTTTTCAATCATCACAGAAGAACAAAGGAAAAATAACTGATAACATCCACTGTTGATAAATGTGTGATGAAATGGATATCATCACATGTTTTTGGTGGGAGTATGAAATTGTTCATCCTTTTTGGGAGGGACTTAGAACTGTGTATGAAAAAGAAAAATGCATACATCTTGTTATGGCAGTTTAACTTTTGATTTTGTGTGTGTGTGTTTGTGAGTGTGTGTGTATATGTGTGTGGAAAGAGTGAGAGAGAAAGAGAGAGATTCATAATAGCACAATTCACAACAGCACAAATTATATTTAAAAATATGGGCTGGTTATGGTTGGCTCATATCTGTAATCCCAGCACTTTGAGAGACCTACGCAGGAGTATCACTTGAGGCTAGGAGTTTGAGACCAACCTGGGCAACATAGCCATATTTCATCTCTACAAAAAATAAGAAAAATTATCTGGGTGTGCTGGTGCACGCCTATAGTCCCAGGTACTCGGAGGCTGAAGCAGAAGAATGTGCTAGCCCAGGAGTTTGAGGTTACAGCAAGCTATGATTGTGCCACTGCACTCCAGCCTGGGCAACAGAATAAGACTCTTATCTCAAAAAATATACATGGAAACACAAAAGACCTGTTCAAAAATTATGAAACATCCATAGTCTATATCTAGATATATAGACATGGAAAGTTCTCCAAGCCACAATATTAAGTGGAAAACAGCAAGTTTCTTAATACTAGATATAGTTTGATCCTTTTATGTATGCATACAATGAGGTGGGCTATTATGTACATGCTAAGCTCAGATTTTGTGCCAAAACCCATGATTAACTTTTATTTGGTTGAAATCACACACTGAAACAAACACTTCACTGTATTTTAATATGCACTAATAAATCTCTAGATTGTTTTGCCTTGTGATCTGTTAATAAACTGTTAATGTAGCAGCCAGATATTTTGACTGTCTTCTGAGACAAATGAGAAAACAAATGTAAAATTTTGCTTAATAGTGTTTTTCTAACATTTTTCATCCAGTATGTCAAAAGACACACTTTGAGAATAAATTCTACAGAAAACACTTCTTTTTATATCATATATGTTAGATAATTCCAAACAGAGATAATAGGTTAAGAAAAAGTCTGTTTCGTGGTCATATTTTAAAATATATACTATATACGGTAGTATATTTATTTCAGTTCTTGTTTTATTAGGGATTTTGGATAGAGTTGTATAGCTCAGAGGAAAGAGTCTGGGCAGTTTATGAATTTGGGATTTGAGAAAAATCTAGTGAAAGTTATTGACATTAATAACAGGATGAAGTTTCAAAAATTCCTCTGGGTATCTCTATGAGAGTCAGAAATTGATCAAAAGAAACTTGAAGAAAATAATTCTTTGGAGAATGTAGTTGTCTAGTAAACTATTGTGACCTTATTGAGAACAGTTTACAACATATGGAAATGTTCAAGTGCATTTAAATAAATAAATATTTGCCTAAATTATTTAATAAGTAAATGGATGACCAGGAACTCAGGAGAAAGAATGCCCTACCTTCGAGTAGATATAAGTGCAGTAAAAGAGTTATTTTAAAAAGTTCATTACACCAGGTGCAGTGGCTCACGCCTGTAATCCTAGCACTCTGGGAGGCCCAAGGCGAGCGGATTGCTTGAGGTCAGGAGTTCGAAACCAGCCTGAGCAAGAGCGAGACCCTGTCTCTACTAAAAATAGAAATAAATTAATTGACTAACTAAAAATATATAGACAAAAAATTAGTCAGGCATGGTGGTGAATGTCTGTAGTCCCAGCAACTTGAGAGGCTGAGGCAGAAGGATCGCTTGAGCCCAGAAGTTTGAGGTTGCTGTGAGCTAGGTTGACTCCATGGCATTCTAGCCTGAGCAACTGAGTGAGATTCTATATATATATATATATATATATATATATATATATATATATACATATATATATATAAAATCATTACATATAAATTTATAAAGTAATTAAAAATAAATCAGCTAAACATTAACATAAGTGAAGGCTAGGTTAGATGCACAGAGGGAGCATGAAATTGAAGGATACATTGGAGTTATCCAGGACAAAATGGATGGTGAAGGAGTAGAATGTAAACCCAAGTTAAAGAACTGTTTTCTTGCATGTCATCTCAGTCTTCTCAGAGGCACAGAGTAGATTCCTGGACATCCCTTTTCTTACTATTTCAACTAAAAGTTAGCCATGAAGGATGTAATTTTCATCTCCATGATATGAATTATATCTAACAAAACTTTTTAAAAATTTCTTGTGATATTGCCTTAATTCTGACACTGCTCATCTGCCTTGGATGATTGCAATGTTTCTGATCTCATATTCTCACTCCAATAGAGAACTTTTCTCAATGTATCCTTTTCATTCCTAACCAATATATTCCTGGAAGACTGTGCCAACCATATGACACCTATCTTGAAGACAGTGTCATGGCTCCACATAGTAACATTTGCACCATGGCAAGCACAACTGTCCTTATATGACATTAACTGACCTTTCTATTGTTTCTTTCTGACCAAACTCTTCATAAAACCTACATTACAATTACTGTGAAAAGAGAATCAATTGTGTTGCTTTATTCATAATGTGTTCCCAACCTTATATTCTTTTCTAATATTATCCATCATTTACTTATCCACTCAACATGAATAAGGTGAATGCCTGCCCTAGGCCAGACACTCTGTTTGATATTAAGGACATTAAATAGTAAGATGGGTCTATGCCACAAAAGAAACATAATCAAATGATTGAAATAGACAAGTAAACCACAAGCTATAATGTGACACAATGCTTCAATATTTTTTTCATCTTGACAAATTTAGTAAAATTTCTTATGTGATGAAAACTTTCTTGAAATCTTGAGTTGAAATGAAATTCTCTTTTCCTTTTTCTGCTATACCACTTGGTTTATATTTCCATTAGGATATCTATTTAATTTTTCTTTGTAATATAATTAGTTCATTCATTTATTCAGTGAATATTTCACTATGTGCTGCATGTTTCCTGGGTGCCCCCTACTGGCTTATAAATTCCTTTAGGATAAATTATATGTCTGGTTTTCAGTTCATCAGTGTCTAGACTATCATATCCTGTTTTCAGAATTAAAAATTGAATAAATCATGTAAATATGGCACTGGAAGATGACTTGATTATAAGAAGTATCTTAGTCAATAAAGGTATGTATCTCTCATAAGAGCTAATCCTAGGTTAAGTTGCCTTATTACAAATACATGTTCAGAATAGCACATCCACATACTACTCTCTCCAAGTGAAAATGAATCTAATGTATTATGTTCAGTTCAGAGTTTTGCAATACAAGAGTTATACTGAAAAACTAAGGGTGTGTGAAGGCACATAAATAAGTGATGAAAGCTTTGGAATATTAGATTATGGAAAAAGAGTTGGAAAATTACATAAATGGAAATGTTTATCTGTGGAAAAAGAAAAATGGTAAAGAAAGTGGGGAGGAGGGAATTGTCAACTTTAAATTTTGCATAACTATCCAGACAGCAAATCTACAATTAATGCAAAATATATCATTGAGATGTACAGTTAGATTTTGATTTTAAAAAATAGGTAGAAGCTACCTCTTAAGTGTTCATGCAGAGCCTGGGTAAACACTGAATTGGAATTCCTTAATTGCAATGTTGTAGTAGAAATAGGATATTGAACTGCATTATTTCTAAGACTATTTTTCAAGTTATAAGCCTAGGGTAATTTACATATCTAGTTTTTATTTTTGTATTTCATTATTTTCACTTTAGCTAGAAAGAATGGTGTGCAAGTGAATACATATATGTATTAAATGTTTTTACTAAGTATTGTTTTAAAAATACACATTTCTGAAGCATAGACTTTCAGAGGTAAAAAAAAGTATCTTCTAGTATGTATAAATTAACAAGTCATTAAAAATTTGAGTGCCTACAAAGTGTTCATCAATTATACATTCAGTCATAATTGAAGGTCCACTTGGTTTTACATACAGTATTCTTTCTTAATATAGTTCTTTCTTAAACAAGTCTAATTGGGGAGATTGGTATATTTAACAAACTGATTGGTATAAATAACAAACTGATACATGGCCTCAAATACTTTATATGTTTGATTTTTTGCCATTTTCCCCACTTTTAGCTGCAATATTTATTATATTTATATAATGTCAAAACAAGCCCGATTATAAAAAGAATTATAAAACTGTTAAATTTATTTTTGTATGAGATGTGATATTAATACATTTGATGAAAAGAATGAACAGAAAGAGCTAAAGAGCAAAGGAAAAACAGAGGTAATGAGAGAAGCAACATGATAAAGATATCTGTAAAAGAAGAGTTAATGACATAAAGTCCTAAAACTCATGGGAAGAGCAATCCATTGAGTGACTCTGCCAATTACTCTGGGCCATGTAACCATCTTGACTCTCAATTTTCTTATCTCTGTAGTAGGGATATTGTACAGATCATAAATGTTCCTTTGAACTCTAAACATAAAATTTTATAACCTTTTCTCTGTATTCACTATCAAATAAAATGTATCTCAAATGCTTCGAGAAGCAAGCAGGGTTTTTTCATATGAAAGGAAAGATACAGCTATTATGGCCTTGGGAATATCTATAAACTCTCAGTTATCCAGCTTTGGGATTACCAATTACCTTTATTTATCTTTGGTCTTTCTGTTGCCCATTTTTCAGTCATTTCATTGCTTCTTGATACCAGAGGCCTTGTAAAGAATAGCCATATGGGAAATTGAAATTCACAAATACTGCTTCTATTTTGTCCTTTTAAAAACATTAGAGTATTAAATAGATTAAAATGAGGTATTTGAATTAATCATAGACAAAACCACAGATAAACAAGACTACTATTTTTTTTTTTTGAGACAGAGTCTCACTTTGTTGCCCAGGCTAGAGTGAGTGCTATGGCGTCAGCCTGGCTCACAGCAACCTCAAACTCCTGGGCTCAAGCAATCCTTCTGCCTCAGCCTCCCGAGTAGCTGGGACTGCAGGCATGTACCACCATGCCAGGCTTATTTTTTCCATACATATATTAGTTGGCCAATTAATTCATTTCTATTTACAGTAGAGACGGAGTCTCGCTCTTGTTCAGGTTGGTTTTGAACTCCTGAGCTCAAAGTTTCCGCCCGCCTCAACCTCCCAGAGAGCTAGGATTACAGGTGTGAGCCACCACACCTGGCCAACAAGACTACTATTAAGACTGCATAGGTCTTAGGGAGAATTTCTTCTTAATTCCTAACAATAACATCTACCTTTGAAATATAACAATAATTATATAATTATTGACACATTTTGGGGAGAAGAAATCTTCCCGTTTGCCCCTGGAAGAGTCACTGAAAGATCAATTCACAATTAGACAAATAAGTGAAAGAAACTACAAATTTATTTACCATGCACACAGGAGAATCATAGAGTGATAATCTAATTTCCCAATGGGTTCCAGAAGTTTATATACCCTTATTGTAGAGGAGAGAGGGAAATGGGGAATACAGGTGATTTTGCTGAGTGGCTATAAATGGTTACTAGGGAAGATGAATAGATACTTGGGAGAATGAATGGATGAGGGGAAACAAATTGATTTATAAATGATTCACTTTGGAAATTAAATTAACCTGACAAATAGGTAATATCTTTAAAAGGGGTTGGGCCAGGTCTGGTTGCATTCTTGATACTCTTTCCTATAGTATATAGAGATAGCAAAGAGGGGTAGGTAAGACAATTATTCTTTTTAATGAGTCTATCTGGTTTCATGCAGATAGAGGGAAAGCCCTTTCCAACACTTGCTGAGCTTTAAGGGCCTTTAATTCAAAATATTCTTCATATCAAGAAGTCATATTTTGGTGTCAGATTTCCTGAGCTCCTTCATATCTTTAGTCATTGGAATCATGACTAATAAAAGTGCTAATATTGGTCCCTACAGAAGGCCAGGCATTAAAGATTTATTGTAATTAAATCCATAAGACTGAAACAAAATAATCAAATTATAAAAGAATTGATTCTAAGAAAATCTGATTTTATCTGAATGTGAGATAGTATAATATATAAAGATATGTAACCTGAATATGCAGACATAATAATTGGTGATATGGATATTTATGAGTCCAATTAAAATGTGTAATACAATTATATTTAAGTGGTATAGTAACAAACACAACAAATAAAATCTGCTAATCTAATTTATAGGCTTGTATGTAGAGGTAGCTACAATATAATTTTTAATAGATCTTTGCTTTGTATAAACTAATATTTGGATTGGTAAAACATTTTATGTTCATATAATTTGAATGATCTTTAATTAATCACAATCAAAGAATTATGAAAAATTTTACTGATTTTTCTGAATAGACAATCCTAAAAATATTAATAGTTTAATGATAATCGAATGGTGCCATTAATTTCTAACATATGTATATACATAAAAGACACTTCTAAAAGCCCTTTTGTTGTGCATTGATCACATAAACAAATGTCTGATCATTATCGACATAGGTATATTTGTTCTATTTTTATTTAGCTGAGAATTTTTATCATAAATGGGTATTGATTTTGGACAGATGCTTTTTCTGTATTGTGGGAGATTGCATTTCCCAAAAATGGTTGAAAAAATATTTCTCATCCAACATGTTTTCTACAGTGTGACCTTGCCAGTTGTAATCTGTGTCTCTAGTCCTTCGAATTTGGGCAGACTTTGGGACTGCTTTGTTTAATAAAATATGGTGACAGTAATGCTATACTGGCAGATTAAGAATGTAGCCCTTTACTGGCCAGGTAGTTTCTGCTTCTTGACACTTGGAAGACAGCCACCATATAGGAAATGCAACAATCCTGAAGCTATTGCACTGTGAGAAGTCAAGCCACATGGAGAGGTACTAGAAAATGAGATGATGAATATTGGAGAGAAAGTCCAAGGAACACCCAGACTTCAGACTTGTGAGCAATGATGCCATCATAGGAATAAATTTTCCATCCTCAGCCACCTTAGCTGAAGCCAAGTGAATCAAAGAATGACTTAGCAGAGGCCTTCCTGAGTTCTTGATCCACAGAACAGGGTCAAAAGTAAAGTTATTGCTATAAGCAACTAATACTAGAATACTTGATAATGTGACAATGGATAACTAACCAAAATAGACACTTACTGAGATGATAATATAGACTTCTCTCTTTTATTCTGTTAATATGGTTAAAAAGTCCATTGCTTGATTTTCTGGTATTGAAACAAAATTGTATTCCTAAAATATATGAAATTTAGACATGATACATTATTCTTTTATATTTTGTTGGACTTGATTGCTACCATTTTTTTGAAGATTTTTGTTTATATGTTCATGAAAGATATTTATCTGTTTCTTTTCTTAAAATTTCTTTGCTGGCCTGCTAAAAGGAGTTGGTAAGAGTTTCCTTCTCCCTTATTTCTGTAAGATTGATATTGTTTCTTCCTTAAATGTTTGATAGAAATCATCAGTGAAACCATTCAGGCCAGGATATTACTTTGTTTTTGATTATAAAACCAATTGCTTTAGTAGATTAAAGCTATTCAGGTTTTGATTTCTTCTTGAATTAGAATTAGTCTTGATAAATTATATTTTTAAAGCAATTTGTCCATTCATTTAAGTTGTCAAATTTATTAGCATAAAGTTGTTCATAACATTCCTTAAACTCTTTTAACATCTGCACAATCTGGAGTGATAATCCTCCTTTATTCCTGATATTGGTATTTGTATTTTCTCATATTTTATTGATTATTCTTATAAGAGTTATCAATTTACTAATCTTTTCAAAGAAACAAAACATTTTTAATTTTCTCTATAAGTTTTTTTTCTAATTTTTTGATATCTGCTTTGATTTTATTATTTCTGTTCTTCTTAGTATAGATTTATTTTGCTATTCCTTTTCTAAATTTTATAGAGAAGGTCACTATTTGTAAGAGATGTAGGTCACTATTTGTAAGCCTTCCTTCATTTCTCATATTTAACATTATATAATTTTTCTAAGTAGTTTATTACACAAAGTTTGATATGTTTTTCTTCACTATTATTTTATTTGCAGTATTTTATTATACATGTAATGATCTTTTCTTTGAGCCATGAGTTGTATAGAAGTGAATTAAAAAATTTCTGAATATTGAGTTTGTTATTGATATCTAATTTAATTATTTTATTATCAAAAACAATTTTCTGTCAGACTTCAGTCTTCTGAATTTTATTGAGGGTTACTGTATGTCCTGGTATACTGCCTTTCTTAGTGGGTATTGAATGTGCACTTGAAAAGAACGTTTGCTATTTATTTGTGTAGTGGCCTATTTTAAACGTCAACTAGGTCAAGCTGGCTAGTTGTTTTGTTTAGATTGTGTATGACCTTAGCCATTTTTTAAATGAGTGTTAAAACACTCATTTTTAAAAAGAGTGTTAAAATTTTTAACAATGATTGTGGATTTGTCTATTCCTTATTCCTCCCTTCAATCGTATTTTTATTGATCCCATGTTATTAGGTGCATACATGTCTAGGATTGCCAAGTCTTCTTGGACTTTGTCTGGTATTAATATAGTCATGCTAACTTCCTTGATTTGGTTATATTATTTCTCTGTTTTATAACATAATTTAAATGTGTATCATATAAATAACTTATAGTTCCTATTGCTTTTTCATAGGCTGTTCATCTGTCTTTGAATTAGTTTAAGATTTCCATCTTGCTATTTCTTTTCCATTTTCCCTTTTGTTCTCTGTTGCTTCTTTCCTGCCTTCTTTTGAGTTAATTGAATATTCTTTATCATTTCATTTTATTTCATTTATTGGCTGTCAGCTATAGCTCATTTTATTATTTATTTTAGTGGTTACTTTCAGGCTATCCTTACCTTATCAGAATAGATTGAGAGTCACTATTTTCCTCTCAACTCTTCCCACTTTCTATGTCACACCTGACACTATATAGTATATTTTACCCTTCTTTATCAATGCATACTTCATATTTCTATCTCTCTACTTACTGTTTTTTGCATTACAAATGTATTAACCTTACAACGGTATAATTTCACTTCCCCACAGGTTTCACTACCATTCCATTACACTTAAAAGATTTAAAATCTATTACCTGACTGTTGCCATACCTCTTATTCCTACATTCATTATAAACTCACATATCACCATGTTATTATTTACTTGAAATAGTAAGTAAAGTACGGATAGAAAGAAAACATTTAAGTAAAGTACGGATAGTTTACTTAAGTAAACTTTTAAGTAAAGTACGGATAGAAAGAAAACATAGTCTCTTATATTTTATATGCTTGCTCCCCTTTCCTGGTGCTAATATTTCTTCTTATAGATCCAACTTTCCTTTTGGTATCATTTCCCTTTGATAAAGCTAGTCTTGTAGTACAAGTCTTCTCGTGACAAATTCTCTCAGCAATTCTTTATTTAAAAATGCATTTTTTAACCTTCATTTTTGAAGAACATTTTTTGGCTACTTTGGTGTGGTTTGTTTGGTTTATTGATTGATTTTTTTCCTTTATCATTTTAAATATATGCTTCCTTGTCTTCTAGCCTTTGTTGTTTCTGGTAAGAAATCACATTTTGATCATTACACCTCTGTATATAATGTGTCTTTTTCCTCTGGCCAATTTCAAGATTTAACTTGAATATCAGCAATTTGGTTATAATAAGCCTATGTGTGATTTTCTTTATATTTATTCTTTTTGTATTTTATTGAGCTTATTTAACCTGCAATTTGGTGGTTTTAATCATATATGTGATTTTTGACCATTATTTCCTCAAAATGTTTCTCTTCCATAGAATTTTATTTTACATTCATACTTTCCATTATCTTGCTGAAATTCACTCTTTGATGACTCAGTAATTTTTTCTTTATCATGGGCAGAAGAGGAAGGTCATTTATTCTCTTATTAAACAGCTTTACACACGTTCTGTTATTGGCTCAAATTCAAGTAACTAAAATATTGCACATGGTCCAATAGGATATTTATCATTGCAATTGAAGAAACTGTTGTCAAACAGAACCAGAGCTGGAAAGTAGTTAAAGGTTAAAGTGGCAAAAATAGATTTTATTCAGGAACTGTTACTATAAAAGTAAAGGGACCCCAGTATAGAACTGGGCTCAATTCCTAGTATAAGAAGGAAAAGTGAGGATTTATGGCCAAGGAGCACAGTAGGGGTGGGTGTGACAATGAGTAAATTACCAAGAGGAGATATCAAGGGTAGGACGATTCTTGCTCAACTGATTTAGTGATTCTTGCTGAAGGCTGGCACGGATGATTAGATATATAAGAAGGAGGGTTCTCTGTACTGGCTTAACAGGATTTTTACTACAGCTGAACCATGCAGGCCCAGCAAGGATGAAGTTAAGTTTAAGAGGTATCATTGAAAAGAAAGCTCAGAGAACTAAAGTTTGGTCAAGGAGAGAGTCTTTGTTAGGGTCTGGAATTTAGAAACACATTATAAGCTTGATCATAATTCTTTGACTATGATTTTATTATATATAGTATTTTACTGTTGCTATCATTGTTTTCTACAGCTTAACATTTCTAAAAAAGGGTTCTAGTTAAACGTTGAAGTGTGTATTTAATGTTATAATCTTTCTTTTTCTGAAAAATTAATATTACAATATATTATCAAATTGATATGTTCTTAGAATTAAGAAAATATGACACTCATTCAGAATCATAAATTTCTTATCCTCCATTGAAAATGCAAGGGAACATTGAGAAATTATAAAGCATCTTAATATAATATGTATTTGCCTGTTAAACAAAATATTTAATAAAACTCAAGATCACATTCTATAACATGAGAATAGTCAACACAGTAAGTAGTTATGGATACTGTGTTTAGAGTCAAAAGATCAAATTTTAAATCCTTCATCTGATGAGTGCCTCTTAAAGGATGTAACTATCCATCTTGTAATGATTCCTCAACCATTGTAAGTATCAGATGGAATGTAAAGTAATACTATGTTCTTTCTAGGAATGTGGTTAAAAATGAACATAATATATTTTTTTAAAAAGCATAGTACTTAGTTGATACTAAAACCTCAAAATATTTTTTAATTATTAAGATCAAGCTTTGATAGCATTATTTGACAATGCACAAAAGTGTACTCTAAACTTCTAAAAGATTATTATAGATGTTCACTGATGCTTCATGTTTTTGTTTATGGAAAAAAATAAATAGAAAGGTAATCTGGATGTGGAAATAACAGAATTCACTGAAAGAGGGACTAAACATCAGAAGACAAACTTGTCATCAACTCTTTCTCCAGAAACTATTTACATTAAAAGATATCTCTCTGTCCAGAAATATTTATGTCTGTGCAATTTTAGATAACTGTATGGAGCAGTGCTTTGAATTTTTTTCCTGCTAAGTGTGCACTGTATCTGGTAGTCTCTTGTGAGATTCTGATGAGTGGGGATGAGGATTCCAGACCCCAGGATCTGGTCTGTATACGGTACTACAGCGGTAAAGGTTGGCTAGGAAGGGAAGGAACATACAATACAGAAATTGATCCGAAGAAGTAAAGACAAGTTCAGCAACTAGCAACTAGAAATAAGTTACAAAAAAAAAAAAAATGAGAGCTAGGAAAAATCCCCTGAGACAATGTTATAAGGTCTAGATTTAGAGTAGAGAGCCTTTTATAAAATGCCAGTGGAGAGGCTCTTAGTTAAGCAGGGGGCTGTTAAAGGCCCTGAGTTAGTGAAACAAGTTAAACATGTGTTAGTCCTAGAAAAAAGGTATAAAAACTATAACTACAAGGTATTGAGAAATATTTCACTCATTACTTAACAAGAAAGACTTTAAAGAACAGGATGCAGCTGTAAGTTAAACTTTGTGGGTCTAGTAAGGTCATAAAAGTAAATGCATGTGGATAATTAGGTACATCAAAGGGGGAATGCATTTGTGTCTGAAACAAATTACTTCCACAGAAAAACTTGCCTGATGTTAACCAACAAGATTGGAAATTAAGAAAAAAGCATTGACTATGCTTAAGTATGTTTACAATTTATAACAATTATAGTATGCTTTGGGGTTAACAGAAGAGAGGTTAGTTTGGTTTTGGTATTAAAATTTGAACTGTGTGCCTAATTATCCCCATACTTTTTCTTGGTTTATAAATTAGATAAGTAATGAATGGGTTTCTCTCTTTAGCTTTACCTATATGGATCATGTTAATGCATATTTTTAACTTGCCACTTATATTAATTATAGCAGCTACTTAAATCATGACATATTTCCCACTACCACTCCAGTGATTCCATTTCCCAATCCACCCCTTGGAAGCACTTGACTCTCTTCCCTCCTTCTATAGAACCCTTGAAAATAATTCCCTCAATCAATCATGTTCTTAAAAACCAAAGCAAGGTATATTATAATTTGTTTGTTATACTTCATTTATTTTGTTTTGGTTTTCTCCAGATAATTCTATTTTAGGTATGACTACACAGCCCAGCCTGAGGTGAAAATTAATTAGTTAATGTGAAAAAGGAGAGGAAAAAATACACGGAAAACAGAATGTAAGTCAGTATCTCAGTACATTTTTACATTTGCTTTGGTCTCTGAAAGCAAAACTCCTGGATCCTCTCTACTCTGCTACTACTCTTACTTACTTACATAGATATATTAGATATATTAGTTTTT
The DNA here is from genome assembly GCF_040939455.1 of Microcebus murinus. Taxonomy (NCBI): domain Eukaryota; kingdom Metazoa; phylum Chordata; class Mammalia; order Primates; family Cheirogaleidae; genus Microcebus; species Microcebus murinus. The sequence continues at coordinate 36,116,181 of NC_134111.1, forward strand.
TCCCACAAAAATTCAATTTAATTTTCTGGCAGACTCCAACTGGGTTTCCTACTATTAAATTCAATTCTGACACCCTCCCGAGTCAGCACGGAGCCCACAGGCAGGTTAAGGGCTCAGCCCTGTAAGGCTGCCCTGTCTTTCCAATGCCAGTCACAAGTCCAGGTTGTCGCCTGTGCTTCTGACCAACTGGCTATACATCACAGGCTTTCATGACCATCTCCTCAGTTTTAATAATTTGCTAAATCAGCTCACGAAAATCAAAAAAACAGTTTAAATAATAGACTACCAGTTTACTAGAAAAAGGTACAATTCAGGAACAGCCAGGAGAGAGAGATGCCGAGGTATGGCCATGGTGCTTTCATGCCTTCTCCTGTCACACCACCCTCCCAGGACCTACATGTGTGCACCAGCCTGGAATCTCTCCAAACCTCACACTTTGGGGCTTTTATGGAGGTTTCATTAAGTAGGCATGATTGATTACATCACTGGCCAAGGGTGATTCAGACAATCTCCAGCCTCTTTCCCCTCCCCAGAAGTGGGAGTGGGTGGCACTGAAAATTTCAACTCCCTGATCACATAGTTGGTTCTTCTGGCAACTAGCTCCCTTACTTTTGGAGCTTGCCATGTCACCTCATTAGCATAAACTTCCTGTGATTGAAAGGGGCTTGTTATGAATAATAGAAATGTTCTTGTCATCTTTATCACTTTTGTCACTTAGGAAATTCCAAGTGCCAGGAATGTGATGGAAACCAAATATATATTTCTTATTATAAATCACAATATCACAGTCTCATCTAAAGTAGAGAGGCAGCTTTGACTCAAGCTAGTCAAGGCTTTCCTTAGGACCTAGTAGGTCCTGTTGCTCCAAGAAACTAGATATTTCTTTTTTATTTTATCATTGGCATTTCTTCTTGTGGTCCCTTTTTCCTCTGCATTTTTTTTTATCTATATTAGATCAATGATGAATTACTTCCACATTTCCATTTTCTTTTTTTCATTAGAAACTGTATTAGCCTTTCTCTTTCAGTTCTTAGAGGATTGCTCAAGCTGGACTTTTACTGCACCTATTCAATTTCACTTTTTGGCTATTTACTAGTTCCCTTTAAGTGATTTTTAAAAATTTAGCAATTGTGACTTTCAAGATAATGATTTTCTATGAGAATTTCTAATGGATTCATTTTTAATTCTATTGAGATTATAAAAAGAATATTTTTACAACCTTTCTCCTGTTGGGTGTGATGGCATATGCATGAAATCCCAAAAGGTTGAAGCAGGTCGACCACTTGAGTACAGGAGTTCGAGACCCCTTTTGTAAGCAAGCAAGCAAACAAACAAAAACCTGTTCAGCAGAGTGTCTCCTTAAGAGGTTAACATTTAGTTATTCATCTTCATATAAATTGTCTTTTTTAGAATATATTTATATGTGCCTGATATTTTTCTGTTTGCTTATTCCTTCAGAAGAAAGTATATGTTTATTTCTCATCATAATTGAAATAGTCCTTTTAGAGTTTTTGTGGATGTAGTTTGAAAATGTAGTCTTAAACAAAGAGAGAAGAGAAAGAATTATAATGTCTACATTCTGATGTCGGTAATTGGGAACTGTGTTTTTCTCTGTGAAGCAAAGAGGTATGGAGAAGGAATTCCTTGGAGAAGAGAGTGGTGATGGAAGGCACAGTCCTTGCTGAGTGTGTTTATTGTCATAGTTAGGAATTAGCTCTGGGACAACACTCTCCTTTCTAATCGGCATATCCGGTCTTGTAGAGAGCCTGTTTGAGCAAGAACCTCTTTCACAGTGCTCTGTGTGCCTCTAATGATGCTCGTTGAGAATACATTGCCACAGCCCTTTTGGTGCTGAAATTCACTCCTTTATATTTCCTTCTTGGAGTGGACATACCTTATACATAAACCCCTTCTTCCAGACTTTGTCATGGCTATCGGTCAATTCTAGTGCCTGACACTCTAACTTGGGGTATTTTTGAAAATTCTATTAAACTTATTTCCAGGCAGACTTTCCATTGAACTCATCATCCCACAGACCCTGGCAATATTTTCCTTTATCCAATCCGTTCTGCATTACATTTTGCAGAACAACCTCCTATTTTGTCATTTCAATGAGAATTTTGGAGGAAGGAAACTCAAATGTGCTGGTTCAAGTCATCAACTTGAAATGAAAGTCTTTCCTTCTAGTTCAGCATAGTATATCACCCATGAAAAGTAGGAAATTGAAGTTTGACAGCACTTTTGAATGTCTTGAATATGTTCTGTGAAATAATGAAATGTCTGCATAGGGCTAAGATTTTTGTGAGAAAATATCACATAAATGCAAAGAATAGTTCAATTTGAACTATTATTCAAATATGAAATGTTCATTTGTGTAACTTACATAATGATTTGGAGTTTTCAGTAGACATCAACATACTCAAAAAAAAAAAAAGAAAAAAAATGAAATAACTCTTCTTTAGAATTCTGCCCCTAATTTACTTCTTTTCATATTTAAATATAAAAAAGACATTTTAATTTATTTCTAAAATAATATGTTTATATTAATTAAATCCAGTTCCATATGGTAGACTACTTAAATTTAATGTGTTAATTAATGTTCCTTCCTCACAGAATAATTACTAATTATAGCTAATTTAAAACTCCACATTTTAGCATATTAATTGGAAAGAAAATAACTATACATAATGCCTCACATTTTTCCCTTTCCTATAGTAAAATGAGTAAGAGTTATTTGATTGTTCAAATATTGTTAACTATCATTTGGTTTTTAGATGATATTTACACTTAGCTTATATAAATCGTCTATTGTTCCTGCTTTTTAATGATTTTAGGCTGACATATTATCTTATTATCACTGATCTATTTGTTTTAAATAAGTGTAAATGTCAAGATGTTACTGGAAAAGTAAAAGATTGATTGGCTGTATGGTTGCTTATTATTTTGAGTAAAGTTTATTTTTCTCAATGTCATCTAATTCTACAGAGTAGGCAAAAAGCAGCTTATCTGGAAAAAATTTATATATAAGAATATGCATTGAATACCTATTATATATTCAGTACTTTTACAGTTGAAATGTTAGGGAGTGATGGAGGGCATTTATATATCCCCTGGTTTCAAAAAGCTCATTCTGGTCTTGTGCAAAAAGATTATAGCATACATTTTATCATAGACACTACTATCAGGCAATATATTATAAACAATTAAATTGTGTTGTAAATGACAGAAGAAATAAAATGGCAGAAAGCAAAGTGAATGTTTGATATTCAGATGTGTTCACAGTGAAGATATAACTTTAGTTTTGTTTTATGGGTATTGTAAGATTTGAATGGATAGAAGAGAAGAGGTGATAGATTCCAGGAGAATGATCATCTACTTGAAGAAACAAAAACAGAGGAGAATACAGTGTGAGACTTTGCCCATAAGAAAGGATATAAGATAATAAAAATGTAAAAAAAAAAATTGTTTTATTTTCAGGAGGATGCACATTAAGCATGAATTTTTGGTTCTTAATACTGTGTTATATTCAGTATCCCTCTATTAAAATGAACTTTATAGGTAAGGCCATGTAAAACTACGGAGATCTTTAAATATAAGTATGGCTCTGATATATGAATAGAAGCATATTGATAGATGGTTTGTCAGACAGAGCCAGACTCAGATCAAGCACATGGTACCAACATATGAAATCAGATAGACCAGTAAAATAGAATAGACAGTTCACCAATAGAAGCAAATATATAAGGAAATCTATTATGTGATAATGTGGTATCTCAAATAACTAGAGCAAATATGGATTTTTAAGTAGTTTTGGGACAAATGATAACCATTTAGACAAAAATACAATTAAATACATAACTTGTACCACAAATAAAAAGAAACTCCACTGGATCATATATTAAATGAAAAATAATAAAAGTATAAATGTACTAGAAGCAAACATGGGTCAATCCTCTATAGCTTGGGTATAGGATGAGATTTCCTAACAATGATTCAGTTTCAAGATATAACAAAAGATAGATAAATTTAAATAAATAATATTAAATACTCTTTGAATGACAATAAATACAATAAATAACATCAAAAGACAAATGATGAACTGAGGGAAAATATGCATGCACCATGTATATCACTAATAAAGATCTATATTCTTAATATAAAAAAGACCCTTAAAATTTCAGAGTTTAAAAGCCCAAAAATCTAGTAGAAAAATAGGCAAAAGACAGGAACACAGAATTTTTTTAAATAAATACAAAATAATAGTCTCTTAAACATATGTAGAAATGACCAAATTCACATGTAATTGAGATGCAGACCAAAAACTATGGAGAGATACCATTTCTCACATATCACATTGGCAAAAATTGAAAATCTGACAACATACTCTGTTAGTGAGTTGAAGGGAAACAGAACATTTTTACATGTACAGCAGTGTTTTAAAAGGTAAACTTAGGCACATTAAAATTCTAAAAATTTTAGTTGAGCATTCAGTAATTCATGAATAGGGCAGCACAGACCACAGGTAGTTCAATCTCTACTAAGAGGGCACAAGTGGAACATTTTTACAAGATGTTTGTGGAAAGAGGACAAAGAAAATATATTTCATTGATTAAAGTGGAAAGTCCCTGGTTAGAGGTTATTTTGGCAGTTTCTGATTGGTTATCCTCAATATTTATTTTAACAATATTTACATTGAGTTGAACTTTGATGGCTTACATAGGAATCAAAGGCATGGGAGTCATCCTAGTTTAATGGTCTCCCAAATTAATTTTTTAACAATTTCCCCCTTCTGGCTAGTCTCTCACATATCAGAGATACAAACGTGGAATGAAGGAAGGGTTTGAATAACTTTTGGTTTTAGGTTGAAAAGGGAAATATGAGTATGCAATCACAATCATACAGACCCAGATAAAGATATAGATATGTGTGTAAATCTGTAAGGTGTGTGTATGTGTGGTCTGTATGTGTGTGTGTTCCCAAGATCTATCTGCTGAGCCTCTCTAGAAGAGATTAAAATCCAGTAACAATACACATAAATAATACTCCCCATTAGAAGGGGCTAGAGTTCCATACAAAAATACCTAACTTCTTGGCTGAAGCAGGGAAAAACAAACCTAGATCATTTTTTATGCCAAAATATAAGAACATGCTTGAAAATTATGGGGATATCTGAAAAAGACACAAGAACCAGTTTGAGTGGGCTTCCATGCGCCAAACCTGGAAAATAGGAAAATTAAAACACATAATAACAGCAGTAGATATTAACTCATTGAATAAAGTAAAAATGTCAGTCCATATTGAAAATTATTTATAGATAGATGATAGATCACAAAAGGAAACTCTTCCTCATAGTATAATGGAAATTAATAAATGAATAAGGAGTGACAGATAAGTACCATTTGACAATCTTCATAGTATTACTTAATTCAGGCAAGAATGATTGATTAGTGGATGCAAAACTGGTGGGCAAACTTTTGATGAGGGACAAATGTTAATCTAGTCACACAGCATCTTTCCATAAATTAGTGATTAATTACAAAGAGCAAAATAGTAACCTTACAATATTGAAAGCTGATTGGGTACCAATTATTCAAATGATCCCACTGGGCACTCAGTTATCTCAATAACAAAGTTAATATCATCAATATTGGAACAAACTCTTGCCATTTCTTACTATGTGATGCACTGAGAAGGACACGACATCACTTCTATGGTATTCCTCTCCAAAATGCGTAACCGGAATCTAATTATGAGAAAACACCAGACGAATAAAAACCGGGAAACTGTATTTCCTTCCTGTTGCTGCTGTAACCAATTACTACACATTTAATGGCTTAAAACAACACAAATTTATTATCTTATGATTTGGAAGATCAGAATTCTGAAATGGGTCTGATCAAGCTAAAATCAAGGTATCAACACAATTATAGGAATCTATTATTTAGCTTTTTCCAGCTTCTAGGGGGCTTGCATTTCTTGATTCATGGCCCCTTCCTCCACCTTCAAAGCAAGTAATGTAAGATTTTCAAACACTTCCCCTTCTTTCTCTCCCTCTCCCTCTTCCTCTTTATCTCCCATTTCTATTTTCATTGATGAATTTCCTTCTCTGACTCTAATACTTTTGCCTCCTTTTATAATTATGCTTGTGAATACATTGTGTCCACCTGGATAATACAAGATAATCTTATTTTAGAATTCTAAATTTAATCACATCTGCAAAGTCACTTTTGCTATGTAAGATAACATAGTCACAGTTCTCAGGGATTAGTAGGTAAATATCTTGTTAGGCTATTATTCTGTATGCCACAAAGACATTTTATAAAGTATTTGGTTGTACCCTAAATAAATGTCAATGTCATGAAACAAAAAGAAATTTCGATGATTTGTTGCAGTTAAAGGAGTATAAAGATATACAAAAAACTAAATGCAGTATACAATCCCAGCTTTGATTTTGGACCAGAAAAAAACTGCTATAAAATATTATTAGGATAATTGACAGAATTTGGAAAATTGAACAATGATTATATGAGTGGATTCCCTTGTTCTGAGAATAAAAAATGCACTTAAGTATTTAGGAGTAAAGAAGTATCCTGTAACATATCTGCAAATGGATTAATACTAATTATAACAAATCTACATAAACAGAGAAAATGTAGCAAAATATCAACAATTGGAGTTAATCTGTTAAAGGGCCGGAGAAGTTTTTTTTTTTCAAGATTCTTGCTACTTTTTCTGTATGTTTGAAAGTATTTCCAAATAAAACCATATAAAATATACTTTCTAGAAGATCTCTTATGATCTTATCAGCTATGTACTTCATTTTCAACACATACATTAAAAAGGTTACATAGAAATGGTCTTCAATATGTCAACTGAGGATTATAGGAAAAAATAAATCAAAGAGGCTCAAGAGAGAAGGTACTAGAGCCAAAATGGTCAGTGTTGATCCCTAAAATGAAGTTGCATTCAAGTTCAATGGATTAGATGATATTTTATAATATTATAAAATCAGAGATAAAATAGAACTTTTTTCTAAGCTATAGAGTATTTTAGAATATTTTTTTAAGTACTGGAATAACATGATACAAGCAATAATTATTGCATAAATGTTGATGATATATTGGAAGAAAATAACTTTGGAATTTGGCAGCTAGGGGAACTTAAAACATGGCCTTTTAAGCATTTTTTAAAATAATTTTTTGGGTGGTAAGGATTGAAACTAGGATATTATCAGGTGGCCTGGAGAGGAAGAGATATAGTTATTGCAAAAAAGGAATCTATAGTACTTAATTACAGGAAAGATACAGCAAGACAATGTGAAAGATAAAACTAAGAAGAATGAGACATTTTTATTTGACATTGTTTAGTTTAAATAACTAATCCAATTATGGAGCCAATGACAGAAAAATTGGTATGTAAAGATAATTAACTAATTGATGTAATAGAGCTAACTGAATGGTAAGGTAAACAGTAAGCGATAAATAATAAGATATTGCAGGTTTAGGACCAGATCTCAGTGGACACAAAAGGAAGTTCAGTCACAAAACTTAGTTATCAGAATATGCCTACTGATTCTGGTATCCTACATTAACATTAGAACTACAGTTATTTGATCTTATGGAAATATGGAGAAATCTATTTTAACTTAACCTATTTCCATACTTACGTAGCAATAAGCTGTCAGTTTATGCTCTTTAAAATTTCCATTTCCTTTCAAGATAAAATGGATTTTGTATGTATAATTTGTCTCTAATTTTATCACGTACTGGTTATTTTAAGGCAACATGACAAATCTATTTTAGTCAAGATATCATAATTTTAGAACCTGTGTGAAAATTAACTTCAAAGTCTATAAAATTACACTCAAGTTGTCATCAGTAATTCCTCCTGATACTTTTCAGAAAAAAATTCATTCATCCCTCCTTCAAATATGCAATATAAATTTTACTATGTTAATGTGTTCTGCAAACCTGATGATTATCATTTACTAGTTAAATACTATGCAGGATTTTTTTTTTCTTTTTCATATTTCCAAGTGCTATAACCCTCTAAAGAATTTCCAATTGAAAAACACGTTTCTATTTTCTACATCTTCTCTACCTACCCTTCTACTCCATTGGATTTCACATTTGTATTGCATCCTTCAGAAAAATGGCCCCATCACCATGGACAACATTTATTGAGCACTTGTCATGCATTAAGTGCTGTATTAGTAGGTAATGATTTAACAAATGGGAAAGTCTAGTGCCTTGGAACACTGCAAATTTATACCCTACAGCTCTGAAGGTCAAAGTCTAAAAATAATGTGTTAGTAAGGCTGTGTCCTTTTGGGAGCCTTCACAGAAGAATCTTTTTCCTTATCTTTTCCACATCTTTTGGTTCATGACCCTTCCTCCATGTTCAAAGCCCATCACTCCAACCTCTGCTTCCATTGCCCCAACTCCTTCTTTTGCCTTAGACCTTCTTATTTCTCTCCCATAAAGACCTTATTTCATTGGCCCCACCCAGATAGTCCAGGATAATCTCCCCATCTCATGATTCTTAATTTAATCACATCTTTAAAGTCCCGTTTGCCATGCAAGGTAACACAGGTTCTGGCAATTAGGAGGTGCCGATCTTTGGGGGATTGTTATTCTGTCTATTACACATGAATCAGAGAGATAAATATCTTGCCAATGTCACTCAACTTGTTAGGAGGCAGAAGTTGGAACAAACTAAGAATTGCATGACTCTAAAGGATGTGCCACAAGTCCCTACACCACCCTGCCTTCCCAGATAGCTCTTGGAACCTCCATTCTCCTTAAAATTAAAATTACCTACACTAATTTACAATATAAGCACCATGAAGCACACATAGTTAACATAGTCAGGACTGTGGAAATAGAATCACCATGAAGATACCTGTTTTGCTCCCTCAAAAATAATCTAGGCATATACTACTTCCCTATAAGCCTTGGTAAGCTTTTTATATTTTTAACTTTTCAGTGTTAGACACAATAGAGGTTATAGAACTGGGTTGTTTATTCTTTATTCTAAAAAACAAATTGAAACAAAACAATACAAAAAATCCTCTTTGCCACATGCTCCCATTGTCTATATTTCCATCCAATGCCAGTGTGCTTTGCCCTTCTGTACTTCATAGTCATGTGACAGCCTTAAAAATATACCTAAAATACATTTTCTATTTCAGAGCAATCGATATCCACTTTAAAGTTATTGAATGTGAAGCCTTAAAGAATTGATGTAAATACTAAAGCAAACACAATAGATCACTGTGGAACCCCAGTCTAAAGTAGCATATAACATTATTGTTACTGACTTCTTAATCTTATTTCTATATGTCGTTTTGGTGCTGTGAATATCTCTATGTGCTCAGCAGAATTTCTGATCTAACACACAACAGCATCAAGATAATATCAAATAAAAAAACAATTAGCAAAGTTGACATTGGGAATGAGGAGTCTCCAAATACTTTTTAGAAATATATTCCTAGCTACATAACAAATTGCAATAATATTTATTGGACATTTAAATTAGGAATTAGTCTGCGTAGAGATGCAATGTCTCATTTTGTTCAGAAATTTATAAAATCCAGCTTCCTGTTTCTCAACTTTTGACGGTTAATTCTTTGTCATATTTTGGATATTCCCACCTTTAACATACCCTCTGTTACTAAATAAAAAGTCAGTCTCAGCAGGGCGTGGTGGCTCATGCCTGTAATCCTAGCACTCTGGAAGGTAGAGACAGGAGGATCACTTGAGGTTAGGAATTGAAGACCAGACTGAGAAAGAGTGAGATCCCATCTCTACTAAAATAGAAAAGATTAGCTGGGCATGGTGGCGCATGCCCATTGTCCCAGCTACTCAGGAGGCTGAGGCAGGAGGATTGCTTGAGCCCAGGAGTTTGAGGGTGCTGTGAGCTAGGCTGATGCCACAGCCCTCAAGCCCAGGCCACAGAGAGAGACTCCGTCTCAAAAAAACAAACAAACAAAAAGTTGATCTCTAAAATTTGTCTATATAACCGCATTGCACTTAAGACTGAACTTGCTATTTATTACAAGATTACCTAAAACTCCAGATTATTTTAGTATATTCTCCCCTACCACCTTTCATTTTCAACACCAGTTGTCAAAAGAGTTCTGCAATGTGGCGATGGCAAATTATCTTGTAAATTTATGAATGCACATGTATTCTGATATTCTATGTCCTGGAAACATCGTTGCTGAGCATGTTTTGTGAACTCAGACCATTTCTTTTTGGCATAGAACTAGTTTGAAATGGTTTCACTTCTTTTTCCTTTTGCATCACTTCTTTATATCTTCTTAGAGGAAAAAATTCTTAATACTCCTTTTGTATTTTCTAATTATACTTGTTAAAACACGCCGGTGTAAACTGACACAGTTTAAAATACAAAGTTCTTCATGTTTTCTTTTTCTAAGGATTAGAAAGGAAAACAGTCCTATAATTTCTTTTCATAAAAGTAATGTTTATCATTTTATCTGAAAGAATAAGAAATAAGTTGAAATATTATTTCATGGGTTTGACACGAATAATCTCAAATGAACTTCATGTTATAGTAGCTCTGCTCTTTTTTACATTAGCAATATTGGAACTCAGATTTGGGTACATTTTCTCAATTAGTTTTACTGCATCAAGGCCATCAAGTATAAAATGCAGCTTTCCTGCATATAATCAGAAAATAGATAAGCGATATTATACTCAATTTGCTCACATTTTCCACAGTTGTTGAATTCTTAAACTTTATATTCCAGAAATAGATAATAAGCATGGTTATTATTATGCTAGAATCTAAACCAGGACAAATAAGAAAATTATCATGCCCCCATTGAGACTTCCAGGCTATTTTAAAAGGCTTTTTATTCATTATATTTTTATTTTCTAGAAGGAGTTAGAATAAAATAACTACCAAAAAGCATATGCTCAAATATAGTGTGATTATTTATTAATAAGTTTCATAATGTTTTTTAAAGAAAATATATTAGTTTTATAAGTAGCTCTTACATTGTCTCTAAATGTATTAGTAGGATTAAGTAATTTGTACAATATGCTGATATGTCACCAAAAATCCAATTAATTTTATAGCACATAATTTCCCCATAGAGTATTTATAATGCTCTCTTTTATAATAATTTATTGTTTGTATGTAAATAATTTAAGCATAATCTAGCTGCTATGTAATAACTCTTACACTCTTACCAGGAAATTGGTTAATAATTGCCTGAGGGAATATATTACAAATGTGTTTTATAAAAATTATATGCTTAATGATAATAAAGGTAGTTAACTGTTTTTTGATCAGTGTCTATGTGCCTGGTATTGGAATAAGTGCTGATGCTCACAATAACCTTCAAAGTAGTGGTTTTTCTGTGTTATAGATTCATAAACTGAAGATCAAGAAATTGCTAACCTGACTAGTCAGACTACATATATTTTATTGTGTCCAGCCTTTTGAGCAGCATTAAAACAAATCTAGCATTTCCAAAGAGTAGTGACCATCATGAAAATGGGGTTCCAATTTTCATCATCCATAGACCAATTTAAGGTTTCATTATATTTAGAGTGCATTATGCCTATCTTACAATAATTTTAAAGGGATATTTTACAAGATCTAGATCTCTCCTGTGTAACCTTACAAGATGTTGTAAAATGATACAACATCACCAAAATGAAGAGTAGGAAAGTCAGGTGCATTCAGAGCTATTGTAGAAGATCAATTGGAGAAAAAGACAACATTATCTTAATAAGGAGAATAAATTTGAAGGTGCCCAAGAGAAAATAGGTGCAAATATAAATACAATTATGACCATGAAAGAAAAGCAGGAAAATAATCAAAAGAATGATATAAAGAAGTAAAAATGGTGCTAGAGAAAATAGTGAAAATTTAGGACAAAGAAGAAAAAATATTCATATTATTGGAGTTCCTTAAAAAAAAGGAGTACTAATATTTAAGATAATAATATAAGCTAGCATTTTGAAAATTTTAAAAAGACTTCAATGTGCATATTTAAAATGCTTACTGGATACCTGGGAGAATTAACACAGAAAAATTAACCCTGAGAGATGTTTTACTAAAAATATTAGATTTCAAAGATAAAGTCCTCAATATCACCAGGCATAAAGATCACCTGACTTACAAAGACAATAAATAGACAAACATCAGGGGTTTTTTAATACAAGATGTTCAAAGCAAGACAATAGTAATAATACTAGACAATGGGAAAAAACTTTTGAACCAATTATTTTGTTTCAAGCAAAGATTTCCTTCAAGTACCAAAGCTACAGTTAAATATTGTTTTGTTTTGTTTTTAAAGTACAGGATTTAGGGAACTCTACACCCATCAGCTTTCTAGAAGAGCCTCATCCAACCAAGTAATCACTAGGAACATTTAGGCAAAAGAATGAATCGCAACAATTTTGATGTTATATAACTGTATATCTAAGACAAAAACAATAGAAATGAGGATGGGAGACTAATGAGCAATTGTGTATATTGTGATAAAATAAGAATAATACAAATAAAAAGTGGGAAGAAAGGAAAGAATAAAGGGAACATATAATAACCTGTAGTAATAAAAGAACATTAAAGGGTATCCTATTGTTAGGCCGCAGAAATGTACAGCCCGTGTGGGGGAGAGACAACCGCTCAAAAAGACTCAGAGTCCAGAGACTTGATGCAATAGCATGAGGTGGATTTACTTTCCAGCGCAGCGCAGGGGCAAGCAGCACCACCGAGCTAGGGAAGCTGCCGCACTGGCCCTTTTTTCCTTAGGATTTTTATAGGCAGAAACCACACGCAGGTGGCTAGGGATCACAGGGTGGGGGGAAGTTCTATGGGCTTTGACCTTGCACAAACATGTACCAGATGAGCTAATGTCGGGAACTTCTAATCTTGGTCAATAATTTCCAAGGACTAACGGCAAGCAGTTTTCGAGAAGTTACAGAGTGGCGCCGGCGGGGGAGGGAGTAGGGTTGAGCGAGCGGAGTTTACAGAAGCAGAATGGCAGGTTAGATTTTTCTCCACACTATTTTTTAAAAAGAAAGTAAAAGATTAAATAAGCAAACATAAGACTAAGGGTATTAGAAAGGTTTTAAATACAAAGGTAACCATGACAACACATTTGTGTATATCACACTTTCTAGAGAAAAAATATGGCCAATATTGCAAAAGACACATAATTATACTATTTTATGTTACAGTTGAGATCTAATGTATTAGTCTCGACAATAAATCTGAATCAGTTTAAGTCATCTAATGGAAGAAAAAATTTTCCATTTAGGTCTCAAAACAAGACTTAAGCATATACTGGACATAAAAGACAAACCTGAAACAAAGTGACCTAAAAAGGCTAGAAATAAAATATGGACAAATGCATCTAGGAAAAGAAACTGTAAAGATAACTATAGTAGCAATTCCATTGTTAAACAAAGTACAAATCAATCTCCAAAACATTAAACATGAAAAACAATAATATTCATAAATGTTGAAGAGCCAGAATTCAAATGAAGATATGGCACTTAGTAATATGCGTGCATGGAGAGCAGCCAGGTGTCAAGTTGGTTAAATAGGACAAGTGACCAATATGAACACCAGAGGAAGTTCTTGTGAGTCACTGCAGATGGCGAGGAGAGGGATGTTTAAGATGAGTGCTCTAAAGACTGCAGCAGTGCACCAAGTCCTGTGTGAGACAGCGGCTTTCCTTCATGAAACTGGGTAGATAAAGCCTTTTATTGTCTGTGGTTGGGCCGAAAGGTCCCAGGTAGGAATTTGGCCTGGAGCCAAACTTATATGTAATAATCATATTTATGAAGCAAAAATGCACAGAAGGCACAAAGAGACATAGGTATAAACCAGGGGTCCTCAAACTTTTTAAACAGGAGGCCAGTTCACTGTCCCTCAGACTGTTGGAGGGCCAGACTATAGTTTAAGAAAAACTATGAACAAATTCCTATGCACACTGCACATATCTTATTTTGAAGTAAAAAAACAAACAGGCAAAAAAAATACCCGCATGTGGCCCGTGGGCCGTGGTTTGAGGATGCCTGGTATAAACACTACAATACAGGAGACCTTAAAGTATCTTTTTGTAACAAATTTCCAAAAACCTATTAGCAAAAAAAAAAAAAAAAAAAGGTAAAAAAAGGACATGAACAAACATATATGTGTATATGAGACATATATCTCATATATAAACGAACGTTCAAACTCCCTCGAAATTAGAGAAATGTAAATTAAAACAACATTGTGATAACATGTCTTACCTATCAAGCTCGCAGAAATTAAAAAGTAATACCCCACAATGTGTTGGCAAAGCTCTGGGGAAATAGTCACACTCCTGTATTGTTGTTTGAAATGCAAACTGCTGTAATCTTTCAAGAGAGAAATTTGGCAGTATCTAATAAAATTACAAATGTACTTACCCTTTGACCCAGTAACCCCACTCCTAAGAAATTGTCTTTAAGATATACCTGCAACTATATATATCCAACCGGTGATTCATTGTAGCATTGTTTATAATCAAAAACTATGCAACACAATCTCATCCCTGAAAGAATGGTTGACTAAACTATAGTACATCTACACAATACAGTATTGTCTGTAAAAAATTATTAGAAGTCACTTTTAGTATATACAGGTAGGCGGAAAGAAGTAAAATGCAAAAGGAAAATGCTATCCTTTGTGTAAGAAAGAAGGGGACATAAGGAAATAAACAAACAGCAAATACACACACACATACATACACACACTCATTTGTACAAAAGAAATGGAGGAAGATTAAACCAGATACAAAATGTTTGGTTACTTACAGGGCCTGGATGGGAAAAGAGTGGAAAGAAGGAAAAATTGAGAATTAAGTAAGAGGGATGAAGAGAAGGGAGTACTACTATAAATATACTTTGCATAGCTTTGACCCTTAGAGCCATGTTAGTATGTGCGTATTTCCTGGTAAGTAAGTAATTAAAACCAATTAGGGTGTGGTCGGAAACTAAAATGGAATATATTATAATACAAAAAGTAAAAAATAAACCTAACTGTATAAAAATGAATTATATCACCACACTGAAGAAGGTACGGAATGTTTAAGGTTAAAAAGTTTGGATATGTCTTTGACCCAGAAGGATTTATAGGTTCAAGATATTAGATTTGCTAGGCACCTACTTCAACACAAACAGTGATCAGTTCTTTCTTATTCAAAAAAGTACTAGGCCATGTTTGGTTCCGAATGTATTCTCAACAAATGGATGAATGAACAAATAAAAGATAAATTTGAAAATGCATAAGTTAAATCTTTAATTTAGCATTGGTTCTCCACTGGGTGTGATTTTGCCCACTACGGACATTTGACTTTTTCTAGAACAAAGGCTTTGATTGTCATAAATGGGGAGATGGAAGTTGCTACTGCCACTCAGTGGGTAGCTCCTGGCATCTAGCAGGGGGAGGCCAGGAAGGCTGCTAAACATTCCACAAAGTGACGTTGGTGGGTGGCCCCCATCAACAAAAGATAACCCAGCCCCAAATGTCAAAGCTGTCAAGGTTGGGAAAATCTGATTTTGACCAAGTTCACTTGTGATAACTAATAATAGGTTAATGAAAATCTGTACGTTTTAAATATGTATAGAAAAATGAGTATTCAAAATATTAAATGCCATCACAAAAGTAATTTATATGAAATTTAGAAAAGCAATGATAATTGCACTGATTTGGAATACCACGAAAAAACAGTCTCCTTTCTGTTGTTTTACTATTGTGGAGAAAATCACAGATATTAAGTCAGGTTTGCCCAACATCTGATCAGAGAACTATATGTTCTCTTTTTGCAAGTGAAAATATCTTTAAAAAACTCATCAAACACTCTAATTACTCTATTCTTTGTTCTGCACGAAAATTAACCACAGCTTCCTGCAGAAGACAAGGATGCAGATGTTGCTTTTACATTCAGCCAGATGATTTCATTAAAACCAAATTGTAAACTCAAATATATGTTTCAATCTCTTATCTTCCTTATGGCTACAGCATTTTAAGTCCTAGATTATCAACTTTGTTCAAAATATAGGCTAAGAAATGAGCTTAAGATATCACATTAAAATCAATTCAAGAAAAGCATGATAATTTTTATGAAGAGTAGCCATGTCTTTTAAAATCTGTTTTTCACATATTAGGCTATTAAGTATTATTTCTCAAGTGGAATTTCTGGAAGTTCTGAGAATATTATTGAATTCAAGAAGTCTAACATACCAACACATTTAAAATCTCTTCTGTTACCAAGAAGGCTCAATTCTTTTCATAGCAGAATATATATCCCTCAATTACCACTTGATCATGTTAGCCATGTATCGTGAATCACTGAATATTTCACAGTTTATAATTCATATATATTCTCTATGATCACATGCCACCTAGCATATCATATATTGTCTTCCTTCTAAGTATTATAAAAATTATTTATTTTTATAATTTGTTTTTGAGCATGAAATGATTTTTGAGTTTTGCAGAATTCTCAAGTAGTTTATTCTCAAGTGGAATAGTTTAAGAAACGTTCAACTAGACAATGCATCTGATTTGGACTCAAATGGATTATTTACTTACTATTATAGCATATTCCTATGAGATGAGACAAGTGGCTTTCCAAAAAACAATATTCAAAGAAAGATTTTTGGTCTAATTTAATTCCTAAAAGCCTTCCCCAAGATCAGTATATTAAGCTAAGATTGCAATTTATAGCATTTGGACTCTAAGTAGGATTTTTTTAATGCATGGAGGGAAATTATCATTTTACATAGGGCTAATAAGCCTAAAAACAACAATAGAAGCTACTATTTACTGACCACTTGCTATGGCACTGTGCTCAGAACTTTACAGATCCTCTGTAAAGTATTGAGATATTACCTCATTAATATTGACAATAGTATGAAATAGGTTTGAGTTGCTCCATTTTTTTTCTCATTTTATTTATTTATTTTTTATTTTGGCATATTATGGGGGTACAGATTTTAAGGTTTCAATAAATGCCCTTTCACCCTCCCCCGACAAGTCTGATTTTCCAGCATGACCATCCCTCAGATGGTGCACATGTCACTCATTATGTATGTATATACCCGCCTCCCTCTCCCCCCACTCCCCAATACCCTATTACTGTAGTACCTATGTGTCCACTTAGGTGCTACTCAGTTAATACCAGTTTGCTGGTGAGTATATGTGGTGCTTGTTTTTCCATTCTTGGGACCTATGAAAAAATTGAGGTTCAAAGATGGTATGAAGTTTTCCTAAAATTATACAACATATAAAAGATAGTTGCAAGATATAGAAGCAGGTCTGTCAAATTTTAAATACATATTGTTGCCACCAGACTAGCCTCCCAATTTGCGTTATCTGTCTCTAAAACATGCAGTAAAGTTTGAAGGAAAAAGGATAGACTGGAAGGTTTACACTTGTCAACAATTCAAATTAGGCCAAATCAGGAGGCCCTATTATTTTAAGTTAGTTCTTGAAGAAAATATAATCAGTCTTTTGAAGGCAATACACGAGAGATGAAGACTCTGAAATCATATTCCTGTTATGCCACTTACTATCTATGTGACAATTAGAAAATTGCTTAATTCTTTTGTTCTTCAAATATCTCATTCCCACACTCACAGAATTATTGCCACTATTAAATGAGATAATTCATGTAAAATATCTGCATACAAGATGTTTGCAATTAATGGTGGTTTATATTGCTGCTGCCATCTTGTTGATATTATCATTATTATCACTCTGGGATAGCATAAAACACATAATTCCATTTAACATCCTTTGTACACACCACTAAATATGATAGTAGAGTTGTCTTGTTAATGGCATTTGTTTCTTTAGTTTTCACATCTTGTTATTCTCAGAAAAACTTGTTTTCATTTTCTAGCATACTTTATAGGTTATGAATTTTATAGCTATTAGAAGAATCATATTTTTCTAAGAACTTGATCTGTACCTTGTTTAAACAGGTGGGCCAGAAAAATATCAGAAAATATCAACTGGAACCAATTTTAGGAGTAAACCTTTGATTTCCCTTTCATGAATTTATAACTCTGACTATGATAAAGTTTTCAAAATGATTCAGAATGCCAGAATTGTGTGCACATGAACTTAGTTACTTTCACATACAATTTACTTCCTTTATCTTCTTTTTTATTTTGAAGAACAAGGAACAATTTTTCTTATCCATAATTAACATATGCCTTACATCTTAGACATCCTATTTTTAAGTTTTAAATTTACTTGTAAATTAGTTTATTGCTATTTTGAAACCTTTTAACGTTAGGTGTAGAATTACATAAATTTTAATGTAACTTCCTAAGTTAGGAAAAATAAAATTGACTTTTTTATTTCATTGATTTCACAATTAATTTTAAAAGAAGTAAGGTTATTAATCTGCAGCTTATAACAAATATATGTTTGTAGTGACAATTCATAAATTGTTAGAATACATGCACAAGAGATTGTGTATCAGAATATTTTCTCAGTTGGATGACTAACTTCACAGCAATTTATCGTCACAGGAACTGTTCATGTTGTTTGCCTTACTTCTCTTACAAATGTGTATAATTATTAATCTTTGAACAAACAATAATAAAAATTTAATATTGTAAAGCATTTTGGAACATCCAAAATTTACACACTATACTTATAGGTTTAAATTTAAGCCTGAATTTCTAACATTTATTCAAAAAGTAAATATTAACTTTTTTATTTAGCATTTTCAGGATTCATGATCTGCCTCAGCAAATAACTGCACACCTGAGTCTCAGCTATATAAGCCTGTAGCTCTTTAGTGTCAATCTATAACCATGAGATATGCCGCTTTCCATATATCTCTGTCATCTAGAATGAAAAAAAGGTGTCTTAGACTGAGTTTCTTTCATTTTGGTCCTGTTTTTCTCTCTCTTAATCTAGTTATATAACGTTTTTCAAAAACGCATGGAAATTTAGAGTAGTCCAGGGGAGCAGTATCATATTTAAGAAATGTAATGTCAGTCTTACAACAGGAAGGAAGCCTAAGAAATCCTGGCTTCATGCTCAATGATTTTAAGGATGTAAGATAGTAATGATAATAAAGCTAACATTTCTAGAGCACTTACATCCTCCCAGACATTGATTGCATCATATATTTAGTAACCAAAAGATGAAATAACTTGGCCAAACTCAGGAAGCTAATAGATATTTTCAGCCAGGACTTGAACCCAAGATATCTAGTTCAGATTCTGCACAGCCAGTCCGCTATACTTGTTCATAAAACCATCTTTGTGTGTTTCTAGAGTCTATTTCAATTTACCAAACCTTCCAATGTGTATTACCTTATTTAAAATAATGTTTTACTATCATTTGGGATAAATATTATTATCTGTATACATTTGAGAGAACAGTGAACCAGAAGTTTAAATATTTTGACTAAGAGCAACAGCAGGCTAACTGGAATAGTGGGACTAGTAAAGAATTGCCCACTTCCCAGGCTATAAAGACATAAAAATACATAGTATGAACTTACAGCAATCAAGCTTTAAAACTTTATAGAAATTTTACATCAAACTACATTTTAAAATAAATTATATCCTAATGTATTGTACTTAGAAGGTTTTGCCACATTTTTGAAAGCTTAGATGCCTTTGCTGTAGTTTTTGAAAATACCTCTATAATGATAACAGAAAAAGGCAAAGAAAAATGAAAGAATAAATGTTAGAACTAATCTATCAACACTTATGTGCACATATGAAAATAACATTCTTTGGATATCAAGCAGGTGGGAGGGAGCAGGAAGGGATGGATAAATTCACATTTAACGGGTACAATGCACACTATCTGAAGGATAGGAACATATAATTTTGACTCAAACAGTGTAAGAGCAATTTATGTAACTAAAATGTATGTATCCTAGTAATATTCTGGGCTACACAAAAAATAAAATAAAATAAAAATAAAATAAAATTTAAAAAGATTAAATGAAACAAACAACAACAACAAAAGAATAAGTTAGCAAAAATTCAATACTTAGGCTCCTGTTAATCTACTGAAAAACATGTGTTTTATTCTAAGATGTTAAATAAAATTTTCTATTGAGCCAATTCCAGAAATTAAGTAAAGATAAGTGCTATATTTCCTTCAAATACTTTATGTATAAAAGATGAAATGTACCCTATTGCTACAATACTGACATAAAGGACAAGGTCTATAAAACTCTAAACAGGAACAGTGAATTCACATGAGGCTGAATTCATAAATATATTAGTTTAATGGAATTGAAATTTTATCTTATGTCTAATTCACAATCCTTATTGTTAAAGTTTTCTTTGAAAAACAAAAAAAGCATGATTTATATCTGGCCTCATATCCCCTTTTGTTCCCACAGTTTTCTGATTCTTCAACAATTCTTTCTTTTAGAACATTTTCTAAATGGTTTTATTCAAATTGATCAATATAATTACATTCAGAGATTCTAATTTGGTTAAGTGATGTCATGAATATTTATTTTTAAAATAAATTCATTTGTTTAATAGTATTTCCCCTTTCTAGCAGTGAACTTTTTTCTTATTTTATTTACATTTTAGTCTATGTGCACAGGCTGCATAGCATCTAACTTGCCTTATGTTATTCTGCTACATTTGTAACCACATTTCCAGAAACATCTCAATTTAGTAAAATTTGTGGCTAGAACTTTTGGAAAAAAGTTGGTGGTAATAGATTGGTGGTAATAGATTGATTATAAAAGGGCTCAAGGGAATTTGAGGGGTGATGGAAAGTTGAACTTCTGATGTGGATGGCTCTGCAAGATACTTTGAGGCAACTCCTTTCTTTCCCACACATACAGATAACAGGTAAAGGGAACGTTAGAAATATATGACTGTATTCACAAAGAAAGCTAAATATCTCTGTACTCCTGAAAGTGAACAAATTCTTTTACACAAATGATCTGTGGGGACCGCTGATACTGCTGGTCTGCTCAGCTCCGTGTCTAGGTAGAACCGGGGGTGGACAGAGTTTAGTTCCTGAGGGATAACATGGACAAAATTGTTCTTTTCAGAGTGGAAGGTCAAATTCAGATTCCAAAGAGAGGATGTTTAGGGAGTCTCCAGTCCATAAAAGGAAGTAGAAAAGAAGCAGTTACCAGCCACTTCTTGGGGTTCTGGCATCAGAGGAGTAGAGGAAAGTATGGCATCAGAGTAGTAGAAGGATGTACAATAATGCAAATAGGAATTAAAACTACAGTGTGTCTGGTTGCTGTTTCAAGATTTCTAAATTCGTGGAGATGCAGAAGGCCCAAGTCATCAAGATGAGATACAGTTCTGCACAGCTGTCTGAAAGAGAATGGTGAAAGAACACAAAACAACCTGAACTGTTAGGGGTGAATATGAGTGGGCAGCTACTGAAAACCTTCCTAAAAACTATCCAGCAAATCAGAATCCCAAGAAACACAAAGAAATCTAATGCTGAGAGACATAGCAAAGAAAACAATTTACGCTGAGTGAATTTAATTACTGAATGGTCTGAAAAAATACTCTGAATAAATGTTTACAATGCAGAATAAATAGATACCATGCATAAAAATAAAATAGATAAGAGAACATTATGAACAACTTTATGCTTATACATTTGATAAGTTAGATGAAAGAGAATAATTCTCTAAAGAAACAAATTACCAGTGCTGACTTAAGAAGAAATAGATTAAATCATGCATATGTCCACACAAAGTACAGTAGTTTCCCCTTATTCTTGGTTTCTCTTTCTGTAGTTTCAGTTACCTGAAATCAAAAGTTCAATAGCAGCATAGCACTAAGTCACAATGTCTATATAATTCACTTCACTGCATCTCGTTATGTAGGCATTTTATCTTCTCACATCATTACAAGAAAGGTGAATACAGTACAATAAGATGTTTTGAGAATGGGAAAGAGAAAGAGAGACCACATTACATAATTCTTATTACAGTATGTTGATATAATTGTTCCATTTTATTATTAGGTAGCATCAATCTCTAACTGTGCCTAATTTATAAATTAAACTTTATCCTCGGTGTGTATATAGGAGAAAAACATAATATATATATATTTATATATATATATAGGGTTTGGTACTATAGAAGGTTTTGGGCATCCACTGGGAGTCTAGGAATATATCTTTCTTGGATAAGGGGGGACTACTGTATCTGTAGGCAAATATTTAAAGTGGCTCTATTCATAATCATCAAAACCTAGAATAACATTTGTCCTTCAATTGCTTAATGGGTAAACAAGCTGTGGTATATTTATTGATCAAATACTACTTTACAATAAAAAATAAATTAGTGGTTGTCAGGAGATGGCTGTGGTGGTAATAGATTGATTATAAAAGGGCTCAAGAGAATTTGAGGGGTGATGGAAATATTGTATATCGTGATTGTGATGGTGTTTACACAATTCCCTAATTGTTTTGGCTAGGACTTCCAATATAAAATTGAATAGCAGTGCAAAAAGTGGGCATCTTGTCTTGTTTCTTATATTAGGGGAAGGCTTTCAGCCCTTCACTGGTGAATATGATAAGATTTTTGGTAAATGTCCTCCAAAATAGTAAGTAAATTCCCTTCCATTTCTAGTTTGCTTTTTATCATAAAAGAGTGTTGAATTTTGTCAGTGCTTTTCTGCATCTATTGAGATGATCTCTGTGTGTGTGTGTGTGTGTGCATGCATGCATATTACTTCATTCTATTAATGTAGTGTGTAACATTGATTGATTTCTTATGTTGAACCAACTTTGCATGCCTGAGACTTGGTCATGGTGTATAATCATTAAAATGTGCTGGGTTCTTTTTTTTTTTTTTTTCCTTTTCTTTTTGAGACAGAGTCTCACTCTGTCATCCAGGCAAGAGGTCCATGGCATCAGCCTAGCTCACAGCAACCTCAAACTCCTGGGCACAAACAATCCTCCTGCCTCAGCCTCCCAAGTAGCTAGGTCTACAGGGATGCAGCACAACGCCCAGCTAATTTTTCCATTTTTGGTAGAAACAGGGTCTCACTCTTGCTCAGGCTGGTCTTGAATTCCTGAGCTCAAGCGATTCTCCCGCCTCTGGCTCCCAGAGGGCTAGGAGTACAGGCATGAGCCACCACACCCAGCCCACAATGCGCTATTTGATTAGGTTTGCTAGTGTTCTGTTGAGTATTTTTTTTTTTGCATCTATATTCCTAAAGTATATTAATCTGTAGTTTTCTTGTGATAACTTTGTCTAGCTTTGGTAACCATGTTGGCCTCATAAAATGTGTCAGAAAGTGTGCCCTTCTATTCTAATTTTGGAAGAGTTTGAGTGGGATTGATATTAATTCTTCTTTACATATTTGATAGAATTCATCAGGGAAAGCTGTCTGGTGCTGGGCTGTCTTTGTTTTTCACTTTGGACAATTTGGTTATATTATTTCTTAGTATAGATCTCTTTGAGTTTATCCTTCTTGGACTTTATTGTGATTCTTGAATGTATAGACTCATGCTGTCTTCCAATTTAGAACATTTTAGCAAGAATTTCTTTATATATGCTTTTTCTGCTCATTCTCAATCTCTTCTTCTGGGACTTACACAATGTGTATTTTGGTGTTGCTGATGGCATCCCTTAGACTCTGTTCATTTTTCTTTACTCTTTTTTTCTCTACAGTCCTCAGACTAGATAATTTCAATTGCCCTATCTTCAAATTCAATGAGTCTTCCTTGTGCCTGCTCAAATCTGCTGTTAAATCTCTGTAGTGAACTTTTCATTTCAGCGTTTGTGTATAGAAGACAGACACACAAAAGTGTATATACTTCATAGTTCCTTTTAATGAAAGCTTACAAATGGGCAAAACTAACAATAGGGGTTTCCCTTAGAAAATAAAACACAATAACTAAACAAGAGCAAAGCAAATTTTTTAAACCACAAAATTCAGAAAAGTGGTAAGCTTTATGGAGTAAGGAGGACGGTGTAATAAGGAAGTCATATGAGATAGAGGAAGGGGGCTCTGAAGGGCCAGTAATATCCTATTTCTTGGCCTGTGTGATGATTATACTGTTATTTACACTATATTAAGTAATGAAGTTGGACATTTTGATTTTACACACCTTTAATATATGTGTTGTATTTCAAAACTCAAAAAAGGTATGAGAAATTTAATGACTATGGAATGCAAATGATTTTTTTTTCAAAAATAGTCAAGGGACAAATTTACTAGCCTATGTATGAAAGTTGATAATACTAATCAATACCAATAAAGAAAGTGAAATTAAATGAAATACCTTGGATTTTCTTAAAATTTGTTAAATACATTTGCACATTTAGCTTAAAAATCACTTACCTTTCAGCCTCATTGAGTTGGATTTAAAAGACAAATAACATAGAAATGGCTGGCCCATCTTTTTTATAGATTTTTCACAAGGAAGTCCTTCATTTCCATTACATTAGTTAATAGACTACCATATCTAATACTGATGCTCACTTACCTCTTCTGATAACATTTCTGTGATTTACATTTTCCTTTAATGAATATTATTATTCATGAACTGTGGTTTCTTCTCAAAGCTGATTTTCAGCAAACATGACCTTTCATGTTTCGCTGTTGTAATGTAATGCAACTTACTTGGTAGAAGATTAGCATTCATGTCAATCACAAATCTAGTCACCATATCTATTTTATTCAGTCATCAACCATAAGACTCACACATTTCATTCTAAATATAATCCGTCTCATCCATGTAAGAAAAGAAGTCAGCCTCTATGGTTTTTTGCACTGTCTTTTATTTTCCCGTTTCTTTAAGTTAAGATGACAAATGGTGACCATCTACAGTTCAAGGTCCATGGTGGGTTTTTGAGCCAATTATGCCACAGGCAGGAATTGTATCAGGAACCCTATATCCAGTAAGCCTGGTTTAAGTTCCCCAGATATAGTGTCTTGGTAGCAATCATAATTGTCTTTCTCCTTCTTCAGAGCTGGTATCTAATCCAACAGGAATGTTCCATGAGTTTCGGTACTTCCTGAGAATGGATCATTCAAGTTTCAACAATTCATATTTCTATCAGTCTTAACTCTTGTTTGTGGTGTTACAAGTCACATCACCTAGTCATACTTAGGAACTGGTTAATCTGACTCTTGCCGCTGCCCAGGACTATGGAATCTTCCTAGCTACCTCCACCATCACACTCCTTTATGAAGGCTGAATCATATCTTCTCTATATCCTACCCATTCCTGGAAGCCCTACTATTTATGAAGACTCTCAGGAATGACTTCCTCTCACTTAGCTCACATGAATCATTGGTAACTTAGATGCACCTACCATTCTGTTCCATCTTGCTGTATCACTGAACATTGATAACTGCCAGAAACATGTCTATGCCCACCAAATCTTTTGGATACTACCTCAACCCATATAGCTCTTTTACTTAGTATATTAATTGAAACCTAGAGAGTTTTTCTTGTCTCTCATTCTGTTCTAGTAAGTAAATCTCCAAAATATTTTGTATTGCTTCAACTAAATGAGGGCCCAATACATTAAGTACTCCAAAAATGTCAAATAATTATAGAAAGTGTCAAAAGATTATGGAAGAAAATTTTAAAACAAGCACGAGAAAACATTCTAAGATAACTGTAGTATAAACTATACAGGCCCATGTAGCCAAAGATATGAACTGAACTGGTTTATATTTATAATTTCTCCATGAAATCCCATATGGCCAAACTAGTAAGCCTATTTAGTTAAGCCAATATTGAATATTTTCCTTCTATATATATATAACAGAATTTTTGGAAAAATATATATTCATATTTCTGTTTTTAGGTATTACATTTTCTTAAATTGCCTTTTTCATATTTTCTAATATTTAAATCTTTAGATTAAAATAAGTTTCAACATAATCTGTGAAATCTAAGTGGCATTAAAATTTTAAATGAAGTAATACTGTACCATATAATTATAGCAGACAGTCTTATAGCTGAAATATAATAAATTCAATGGATGACTTCCCATAATCTGTGACTTACTGCACATATAGAATCACCTTTATTAATTGAATTATGGACCTCTCTTTAGTCTATAGGCTAAAACTGTTGTCTACTATTTGAAGGTCATAATTAAATTAAAGAAAAAAACAGAACAGAAATTATCAAGTAAAGAAAAAAATAAATAAAAAGATAAGCTTCTGGTGTACATAATAAAGCTCAGAATTAAGGGTATAATTAAGGAATTAAGTTTATAGCATTAATACTATGCATATTGGATATCAGTGTAGGACAGCAAAAATAATAATTTCAAATTCAAGTGTATGCTGAAATGCTCTCTGCACTATGAGAACCAGCTTAATTTATCAAGCAATGACTGCATGTCAGCAGCATGTTTTACTCTTGTCAAAATAAATAAGTAAAGTTTTGTATTAAAATATAAAGGGGTTGCTGAATTATTGGTTTATCAGTAAAACTGAGGCCAAGAAGAATAAATAAAATTCTCTACACAGTCCTTACTCTGTAATTTCAACAATTTTGAACATTCTTTTACCCTTAAATACTTTCCAAGTTGGAGTGATTTTGCAAACTTCCAGGACATCTAAATTTCTAGAGATATTTTCTCAATTGCATTTTCTTGATACTCTTCTAATCATTATTTATGCTCTTGGTTATGTTGCTTCTTTTCTTTAATTTTTCACTTTATTGAAACTGTATTCATTTTGGAAGACAATACCAGTTATTCTATTCTTTGTGTAATATTTTGTACTGTTTTCTGACCATTTAGTAAAAGTTGTCCACATTACTTAGTTCCTTTCTCTCTCATGCTATACAGGGTTAGTTGTAAGTGTTTTTAGCTCCCCTGATACATTTTAGGTTTAGGTAACATGTAATTATTGAAAACTATTCTGTTTTACCCACATCTAGTGTACTGCAATTCCATTCTGGCTCTAATCACCCAGAGTTAGCACAGACACCACAAGTTAAGAGCTCAGTCCTCTATTATGACTGTCCTCACTTGAGTCCTCACACTAGCCACACTTCAGGGGTTCCCATGATGCCTATGCTTCTAACCAATCAGCTACACATTCAGGGACTTTGATGACCCCCTCAGGTTTGATGATTTGGTAGAGTGACTGACAGGACTAGAGAAAGCACTATATTTCCAATTACAGTTGTATAAATGATCATATCAAAATCAGCCAAACGAAGAGTCACATGGGGCAAGATCTAAGAAGAATATAAATGCCGAAGTTCCACATCCTCTTCCTCTTTCTGTAAAATCAACGTGCATCAACCTCCTAGCACATCAATGTGCTCATCAACCAGGAAGCCCTCCTGAGTTTCAGTGTCTAGAGACTTTATTGGGGTTTCATTACATGGGGAAGTTTGGTAAAATCATTAGCCAAGTGATTAATGTCCAGCCCGCCCCCCACCCCCTGAAGTTAAAATGGTTCAGAGATCTAACTTTCTAATTATGTGATTGGTCTTTTTGGTGACCAGGCCATATCCTAAGTTATCTCATATCTTCACATAAACTCAGATGTGAACTGAAGGGCTCATAAATAAAAGAGACACTCTTATAAATAACTCAAGAAATTCTAAAAACGTAGAGGCTCTCTCCCAGGAGCCAGAGAAAAGGAGCAGTCGAATTTTTTTTATTATATATCAAGTATCTGTTATAATTCTGCAGGAGCTATATATACCCTATTCATCATGATATCCTCAGAATACAACCATAGCAGCCACACAATGTACCTACTAAAAGTGCATTTACTTACATTGCCTTGCTTTTATTTCATCATAATATAATTGTGCTTTTAATTTTCTCCTCCTTTTTCTTCATTAGAAGAAAAAGAATGACTCAGTTCTAAAGATATATGGCATTATTCTCACAACAATTTTTAGAAGATATTTATTAAATAATGAACTTTTTGTCCCTACAGACAATATTTTCAGATTCTTTTCATAATCAAAATGCATCTTCATATTTCTTTGCAAGCAAGTATAACAATGCCCTGATTTAAAAGACAAAACAAAATGCTTTTCACACAACCTGGCACCACTTAATGATACCATTCTATTTTGTTTTCTTCACTTCACAATTTCTTGATAAATTTTTCTTTGCATGCTAGAAAAATTTCTTCCTCACCCAATCTACTTTTAACCAACTTCAATCTTGTTTTTTATCCATAATAAATTGATGTTCTTAAACAGTCACAAACAAATTTGCAATCAGCAACTTAATGGTCTGTTCTGAATCTCTCCCTCTCCAACTCTCCAGCATATTTGATTTTCAAATTGTCTCCTTCTTTAGCTCCTGTGGCACTTAAATTATTTACCTTTGTAAAGTTTCTCATCCATCTTTTGTCCACTTTATCCAAGTCAAGAATGGTAATTCCATTCTTAATTTTCTTCCCTGCTCTGTCTCCATGCCTTAAGGATCTTTTCAAGTACTACAAGTCCATATGTATAACATGGATAAAATATGAAGTGGCAATATGGACAAGACTCAGTGGATGTATTATTGGTAGATTTCACATAAAATTGACCACAACTGAGAAAGCAATAAAATGCTTATAAAATACTCAGTTAGAATTTTTCAAATGGCTTATGTTTTAATAATAATAATAGTAATGATAATAAATGTAACTAATATGTATATAGCACTAACTGCTTTCCTTAGGCCTATTAACTAGATGTGCTGTTATTATCCTAATTCTTCAGAATAAGAGACAGAAGCACAGGGCATTTAGGTATATTTTTCAAAGTTACTCCTTTATAAAATTTGTTATTAGCATTTAACACCTGACATTCTGTATCTAAAGTCTATTTTCCTAATCATATTTCTAACAGGTAGATACTTTTCCCTCTGGGGGTTAGAAAAGTAGCAAGAGTCCTAGTTAACTAACCCCCATTATTCATCCAGGTGCTAAGAGGCAATATGCTCAGGAAATAGAAAGATGTAAGAGGATGATTTGATAGGAGTTAAAAGTTTTCCACCATGAAGTGTTTCTGTTTAGGTTTTTGTGTGTGTGTGTGTGTGTGTGTGTGTGTGTGTGTGTGTGTGTGTGTGAGAGAGAGAGAGAGAGAGAAGAAGAAGAAGAAGGAGGAGGAGGAGGAGGAGGAAAGGAGGAAGAGAGAAAAGGAGAACAATGGAAAAGAGAGGAAAGGAGAGGGCCTCATCCTCTCTCATTCTGATTTTGTACATTACTGTGTGAGGACAACTGGAGCCATCACAGCCATGTTGTGTGGCCATAAAAAGAGATGACAATGACACACTAACATATAAAAAAATGCTCAACATCTCTAATCATTAGAGAAATGCAAATCAAAACCACAATGAGATATCACCTAACCCAGTGAGATTACTCTCTACCAAAAAATCCCAAAACAACAAATGCTGGTGAGGATGTGGAGAGACAGGAACATTCTTACACTGCTGGTGGGACTGCAAATTAGTGCAACCTTTGCAGAAAAGAATTTGGAGATCCCTCAAAGAGCTAAAAATAGAAATACCATTGGATCCAACAATAGATGTTGTTAAGCATCTCTCCAAAAGAGCATATGACATTCTATAATAAAGACATCTGCACTCAAATGTTTATGGCAGCACAATTCACTATTGCAAGGACATGGAAACAATTCAAATGCCTGTCGATTCATGAGTGGATTATTAAAATTTGGTAAATGTTTACAATGGAATATTACTCAATTCTGAGAAATGACAGTGAGCTAGCACCACTCATATCATCCTGGATTGAGGTTTAGACCATTATCCAAAGTGAGATGACACAAGATTGGAAGAATGGGCTCCACATATACTCGTCATCAAGTTGGTACTGACTGATTAACACTATGGTGCTCAAATGGTGGTGGTGCTTACCAGGGATTTGGGGGTTTGGGGGATAGACCCACGACTGAGGGATGCGGTGAGCATTGTGGAGGGGAGGGGCATACCTCTAACCTTTGCTAGGGTGAGGCAAAGGTATAAAATGCAACCAAAATGTTTGTACTCTCATATTTCCTTGAAATAAATAAGAGATGAAGATGACACACTGAGGGTGTCAGAGTGGAAATTTAGGAAGGACATGGACCAATCCACAAAAACAGTTACCTCTAGACTTTCTAAAATATGAGAAAAATAGGCCCCTATTTTTGTATATAGTACAATTAGTCAAGTGTCCTTTTACTTGCAGCTGGAGACATTCTGACATATTCAGAGACAGGTCTGAACCCTCCTACTTTGTATCATCTAATACTGTTATAGAGACAGTGAAAGAACTTAAGCTATAGAATCAAACTGTATTTCAAAACTTATGTGAGTTTCTTAATCCACTCCTCTGTAAGCTTCAGCTTCCTCAATTACACAATGGGATAATTATGGTAAATATTTTATTACTATCATGATTATTATCAGTATGATATTATTACCTTTATTTTTGTTGTAATTGCCATCCCTTTGTGGGCCAAATTTCAAATATTCCTTTCTAGTTCTGACATTTTACCTGCTTTTACAATATACATAGTAAATTACTGTTACATTATTTTCAAACTTTTATATGTGAGTTAAATATGGAGAAAGTTTTAAAACAGCAGATTATGGATGTCAGGTTGAAGAAGAAACACAAGTGGAAAATTTCCTAGAAAAGTTGTAATTGGAGATTGAATCTAGGGAGTAGTTAGTAAGTGATGGGATCCTGTAAACTATCCATACAGCTAAAAGACAAATGACAGCTGAATATAGGTACACTTTTCCCAAACACCAAAATAAATGAACACCAAAAGGCCAAAACCAGTATGAATAACTACATTAAGATCGTGAAGAATTCCACTGAAATAATTTCAGTGCCTTAAGAGCCTTAACATTTCCACTTCTTATGACAAGAAATACTCACTCCTTTATATATGTTTACTAATTAGTGATAAAATTTCCTGGTAAGACATATGTCATGCAATCAGCTATGTCTCTGCATTAGTTTCCCTTGATATATTTTTCTGAACATTTCTACATAGCATCTTGTTTTTATCATAAACTTGAAATGGTTAATATCAAATTGTTATTTCTGCCCCCAAATAATATAATAAAAAATCCTGACTCCTGATTTTAGCCTTCTACTCAGTCTCAATTCCTTCAAATCATCACTTGCTTTTTTTCTCTTCTTCATGCATTCTATGAGAACTTTTATTTTTTACCAATCTCTCTGAATAACTTTCTTCTTTCATTTTTATTACTACCACAGTAATTCAGGTATATTACTTAATTTCTGAATCTACCACAAAAGTTTCTACATGGTGTTCCTTATTTTAAACTCTGCACTCTCCAATTAAAGCTACCCTTCCTAGTGTCATTTTCTCCCCTTGAAAGTCTATTTTAACTTTCAACCTTTGTACTCATCTATAAAAATTCTAACATATGTCAGATACCAAGTAAATATCATCTTCACCCTGACAGGTAACCTCAACCTACAGTGGTCTCTAAAATTTATTCTCTAAAATTATATAACAAGAAGGGCTCAGCAGCCTCCATATTAGAGCAACTTATGAATGAGCTCAGTCTAAGCTTCAGCCCCCCTCACTACAGTTGGGGACCAATTCCACCTGTGCAGGGACCTACTGAGAGACAAGAGCCCATCTGAACCAATGAGACAGGCTAGCCAGCCTCTGTCCCACAGCAGATCTGGAGGATGTCAATCTCAGCTCCAGCCTCTCTCACTACAATCAGGGAACTATTCTGCCTCTGCAGGGAACTTCTGGGAGGTACATCCATTTAGCCCACTGGAGTATAATCACAGCAGATACTGGAGGCTCAGTCCTAGCTCAAGCCCCTCTTGCTACGGAGAAGGAACTGTCCTATACTTGCAGACTTCAAATAAAAAGCATAACAATGCATCTTAAAGAACTAGCAAGGTAAGAGATCTCATTAAAGTAAAAATAGAATCTAAATATAATGGCAACATGAATAAAGTATACCAAATTATATCTACAATTTCAGGAAAACTTTAGAGAGATTATTCTTGAGCTGATATAGTTGATAGATAAGTAGTGTTTTTTTTATTATTTCAATTTCTTTGTTAAATTTCTTTGCTAGAATTCTGAATTTTTTTTCTATGTTATCTTGAAATTCTTTGAGCTTCCTCAGGACAGCTATTCTGAATCTCCCACTTGAAAGGTCACATATCTCCATCTCTCTAGTATTGGTCTCTGGTGCCTTCTTTTGTCTGTTTGGTGAGGTCACGTTTTCCTGGATGACCTTGATGCTTGTGAATATTCACTGATGTCTGGGCATTGAAAAGTTAAGTATTTTTCCCAGCCTTCATAGTCTTATTGTTTGTACCCATCCTTCTTGAGAGGACTTTCTGACAATTTAAAGGAAATGGTGTGTTGTTGTCTAAGCTTGCAGTTACTGCAGCTGTTTCAGCACTAGAGGTGCCCTAAGCCCAAGAACCCTGTGACTCTTATTGACTCCTAGGTACATAGCCTTTGTGGACTTGGGGAAGATAAAGGAAAATTCTTTGGTTTCCCAAGTGAATTCTCTTGTAGAAGAGGAGAGGAGTTTCTCTCCATGCTGGGATGTCTGGAGTTAAGGGACAGGTGTCAAAGGCACTGCTGTAGCCACTACAGGTGGTACCATAATGGATTGAACCTGAAGCCCAGGGCCACCCAGGCCAGCACAGCACTGGAACTCACCCAAGGCCAATAGTTGTTACTGCCTGGCTGCCACTGATGTTTATTCAAGGCCCAAGGTGACTTTAGTCAGCAGGTTATGAATCCTGCTGGGACTGGGTTCATTCCATCAGAACAGCAGATTCCATTCTGGCCTGGGATATGTATAGAAATGCTGCCCAAGAGTAAAATTTGGAATGAGGGTTTTCAGGAATCTGCTTGGTGCTTTATTTTACTGTGACTAAGGTGCTACTTAAGTTGCAAGACAAAGTTATTTGTACTCTTCTCTCTTTTTCTCCCAAGTGTAAGGAATCTCTCCCTGCACTACCTGAAGCTGAGGGAGGGAGGTGGGTAATGCAGACATTCTCATGGCCACCACAGTTGGTGTTGCATAGGGTTGCACTCAAGCCCACTGCCTCTGAGACCAGTGCAGCATCAAGGCTTGCCGAAGGACTGCACTTGCTGTGGCCTGACTGCCATTCAAATTTATTTGTGGTCCCAGGCTACTTTAGTCAGCAAGTGGAATAGCTGGCCAAGGCTTGGAGTTCCTCTCATTAGGGCAATTGCATCCCCTCTGGCTCAGGGCTGGTCTAAATGCTCCCTCCATGGGCACCAGTGTAATTTTGTCTGGTGTTGAGTTCTGCAGTGAGAGGAAGTAGTAAGTGCTAATACAAAGCCCCAGACTCACTTCACTTTCCCTCCTCCAAGCCCTGAGATTATCTCTCCACACTGTACTGCCTAGGTTGGGCAAGGCTTGGTATAGGCAATTCAAGACTGTCCTCCCTACCCTTTGCAATGCCTCTTTCCTTACTATTATGTTAACATTCACCTGATTTTTTTGGTTCTTATGAGGGTGCTTTCTTACATAATTAGTTGTTCAATTTGCTGTTCCTGTGGAGGGATGATTACTAGAGTGTTCTATTCAGCCATCTTATTCTGCCTCTTTAATGAGATCTTATATTCTATTGTGTTGTAGTATAGTTTATTGTTTGCTTTAAGTCTCTCCCATATCACACTACTGTAAGCTTCTAGAGGCAATGACCATTTCAGAAAAATCAGCAAAGTTCAGTTTCTGGAGAATAATATGGACTGATTAAATACAGGCTTGTTTGATTGAATTGTATGCTAGAAGAGAAAATTAGCAAACATATTTTGTTTGGACAGACATGCAATATGTTCATCCAATCATTTTAATTTCCTTCCATTTTCCAGCTCCCTTGCATCTAAGTGGTAGCTTGAAATTAATTGTACCCAATGGAATGTGCATCCCAGGAATGAGACATGACTACTAAAATCTCCTGCTGGATCATAAGCTAACTCTTTCTATCCCCATTGCCAGCTAAGGGAAGATTATCCAGTCAAGAACTCTGAGTAGAGATGACACTGGAAGATTGCAGAACTAGAAGTAAAAAACAAACAAACCCCACACTATTAGTGTATCTGTAACAGTTATTAATTTACATAGACTGTGTTACTTGATGGTGGTTGGCTTTCAGAGAGCTCGATATTCCTTTTAATTTTCTTCGCCACCTAAACAAAAGTGAAGTGATTAAGTCAAACACGGGTATGTTCATTCTACAATCATGTTGTTTTATGAACAGCATTATGTTTGAAGAAAGGTGGGTTTCAAAAGTACCTCCTTCTGTAGGATTGGTCACTTTTTTATGTGTTTATTTCTTTTTCTTTGGAATTAGCTTTTAGTGATAGGCCTCCTTCGATTGTCTTTTGAAATATAGATCTTATTCACAGATATTAGTGAAAGAAGCTTGCAAAACTGCTCTCCACCTTAAAAAGTAAAGCAAAAGACAGAGAGGGATTTAGGAAAAAGGAGGTATGGAGTGAACATAATCAGGTGCTATACAATGGCGCTTTGGTCAATGATGAACTGCATATACAAAAATGGTCCCACAGATTATGAGGGAGTTGAAACATTCCTATCACTTAGTGACATTGTAGCCATTGTTACATTGTAGACAACACATCCCTCAGACGTTTGTGGTGATACTGGCTTAAAAAAATCTACTGCGTTGCCAGCCTTATAAAGCATAGCACATACAATTATGTACAATATGTAATAATTGATAATGATAATAAATGACTATGTTACTGGTTTATGTATTTACTACTTTTTATCATTATTTTAGAGTATACTCCTTCTACTTATAAAAAAAAAAATGTTAACTATAAGACAGCCTCAGGCAGATCCTTTAGGAGGTGTCCAGAGGAGGCATCGTTGTTATAGGAGATGGCAGCCCATGCATGTTATTGCCCCTGAAGACCTTCCAGTGGGCCAAGATGTGGAGGTGGAAGACAGTGATATTGATGACCTTGACCCTGTGTAGGTCTAAACTAATGTGTGTGCTTGTGTCTTAGTTTTTAATAAAAAAACTTTAAAAAGAAAAACATCTTTAAAAAGTAAAACATCTTTAAAAAGTAAAAATAGAATAAAATCTTATAGAATAAGGATATAAAGAAAGAAAATATTTGTATAAAGCTATATAGTGTGATTGTGTTTTAGGTGTTACTACAAAAGAGTCAAAAAGTTTAAAAAATTAGAAATTTTATAAAGTTATACTAAGCCAAGGTTGATTTATTAATGAAGGAAGCAAAATATTTTTTTATAAATTAAGTGTAGCCTAAGTGTACTTTTTATAAAGTCTACAGTAGTGTACATTAATGTTTTTGGGCTTTATATTTACTCACCACTCACTTACTGACTCACTCAGAGAAACTTCCAGTCCAGCAAGCTCCATTCTTGGTAAGTGCCCTATATAAGTACACCATTTTTAAAATCTTTTATACCATATTTTTACCATACATTTTTATGTTTAGATATGCTTAGATACACAAATACCATTTTGTTACAATTGTCTTTACAGGTTTATAGTCTAGGAGCAATAGGCTGTACCATATAGCTTTGGTTTACAGTAGGCTATACCATATAGGTTTGTGTCAGTGTACTCTATGATGTTCACACAATGATGAAATCACGACACATGCTCAGAACATTCCCTATCATCAAGAGATGCATGGCCATAGTTTAAATCAACTACTATATAAATATCCAGTTCCCATGTTGGGCTCATTTTTCCCTGTCAGTCATGTGATATAGTATTCAGGACAAACTCCCCAAAGAATTTCTTTATTTGCTTTTTGTGTAGAACTTAGGCCTCTGGTGATCTTTGCAAAATAATTCATTTGTGGGCCCAAATGTGCTAGTCTATCACTTCAGAACACTACTTAATAATATGAGAGAAAAGTCTTAGCATGATTTAACATGAGAAATCTGTTCATTTGGCTCATGAATTTATGAAAGTGATATGTACATGGCCAAAAAATCAGAAATCCTGAGTTCTGGTTAAATATCTCCTAACATCATCAAGACTGAAAAACAAATCTGGAATATTTTTTAACTTTTTATTTTCTCACACACTTAAATGGAAAGCCAAAATTTTTGAGCAAGTCCAATTATAGATAAGAAACAAATAGATGCCTAGCACTTGAAAACTATATACCCATACTGAACAGAAATAGTTGACAGTACTCCACTTCATTTATTTTTCTATTCACGTTACCAAGAAGGGAAAATTTGGAGATGAACAATACGGTGATTTTGGGAAGTATAACAATGAAGACTTGGGTGTTTCTTGCATAATAGAATATTGTTAACAAAGATGTTATGCTGAAACCTACAAATTATGCTTATAGTTATAAGAAAAATATAAAAATTGTGAAATAAAGTTTTATCTTTCCTAAGATAAGTCCATGCTGTCCCCTATCCTCCAAAATATCAGATATTTCAGAAGCATCCTTTATAAAATGATGTTAATAAAAGCTACTTTGTGCTACATAGCTGTACCTCTGCACTCTTCTGTCAAGTTAACTCATTTTTAACTAATATTTTCCACATGGAGACACACTTCCTCACTTCCTTGTTCTCTCTAGCACCCAGGATTTTCTCTTGTGTGTCATTAAAGGACAATTCTTCACTTGGCCTTACCTGTAGTACAGCTACAATAAACTGCCCCATACCTCTATTTCTCTTGTTTAGACTTTTAACAATTAAAATTCCAATGACCCACAAGCAATGTCTATATCTTTTTCAGGTAATCAAGATATACATATCTAATTTATCTTAACTGTTTTTCTTTACAATGGTGTTTCTTCCACCTTCCCACTCTAACAATTCCTGAATAAGTACCTAGAATAGAGAGGAAAATATGAATAGGATGAAAAAGTTATTAATAGTAAACCCAAAATTGACAATAAAATTTTTCAAGCTTCCCCCTTTCTTGGATCAGATAATTGCCATTCAACATGTATGTATTTTATAACTACCCTTTGCTAAGCACATTTCCAGGGCTCGGAAAATAAGACATAGTAAGGTACAGCCAACTAAGCTGGACACAAATAATTAAATGTAGCATGATCTTTGCAGCAATCAAAGTCTGCATGTGTCACAGAAATAACACAGAATTTAAGCTAATGCTCTCAGTATTCTATAACCATTAGGGAAGTGGGAAGTGGCAGGAAAGAAGTGATTCCTAAGCAGAATTGTGAAAGATCAGTGAGAGTGCCCAGATTTACATAAATTGAGAATTTCAGGAAATAAAAATAGAAAGTGTTAAGATCAGCATGTGGATGACTCTCTTATGTCTTTGTCTCATTTAGCAATTGCTGAGGAAAACAGACAATATATATGTTTGTGTGTATGAGACAGAATGAATGAGAGAGAGACAGAAACAGTCATAACAGGAGCAAGTTTTACCAAAATAGATTTATAGTCATGAAAGATAACATTCTTCCTAACACTCATATTATATTACCAAATCTATTTTGCACTGGGATAGAAGATCATTATATTCCTAATAATTATCAACGTTGTTGCTGTCATTCAAGTTCAGAAGGCACATCTTTCCATGTGGCTACATCCATAGTTTTATTCATGTTTGGAAACAGAAAAGATTGCCCACCTCTTTTCTGGCTTTTTTTAGGCTGGTTCTGGCACACTAAATAAAACAGTAGAGCCATGATGTGAGACATGTTAAAACTCCCAAACTATAGAGCAAAGGTCTCTCTTTTAAATAGGTTTGGAAAATATCTGCTCTAATAGGTGATAAAAAAAAGTGGCCAGATTCCTGAATATCATATTTGCTTCTTACTTTCTTCTAAAGAATGTGGCTTAAATAAATATTGTCAATGACCTTTGTATGTTCCTCCTTAGTAGACATTCAAATATTTGATGACTACTTAATTAATTAAGAACAGATATCAAATAACAGATAAACAATTTTTCTAGACATTTTTCTAATTAAAGGCAGCAACTTTGAAAGCATAACATATTTTAAGGTTCTGCAAAATACATACTGTATAACAAAATTTTTCTATCCTTATATGTGATAGTCCATGTTCAGGGAAAGTGAAGTGACACAATACAAATCAAATTTTCCAGGAGCAAAAGGCCACTTACCTTGGAAACTCCATCTCCAAAATATATTATCTTTCTTACTTTCAAAAAGCAGAATAATAATTACCCAACAAAGAACTTCAATATTTGATTTACTTCATTATAAGCTTCATCCTTGGTAGAAACTTTGGACAGGATTTATGCAAGATGGCCTTTAATTTTGAGTATCATTTAGTGTTCAAAATAGAGAAAAATAAAATTATATAATTGTTCTCATATAGATATGAACTCTATGACCAACCTATGTTTTTAAAAGTCATACTTAGCTATTCTTTAGTGAAATGTATAGAAAAAGTGAGAATAGGATAATTAGATAATAGATAGATAGATAGCACTGATTCTCAAAACCGCAATCCAGGGTTGATTTAGAGTAGTAGAATTCTAAAATAAATATTGGTAAGCTCACACATGAATTTTCAAAGCTGTCTCTCTGTTCAAAGCATATTTGCATGAAATTGGAAATTGTCTTACATAAAAGTGATTCTTGAAATGAATACAACAGATTCATTCATGTTTGACAGGAGAAAGAGATGAGCAAAAAATTTTTAAAAGAAGCTTATTAAAGTATATTCATTTTAGATTCATAACATTGAGTAGCTATCACATACGTATAACCATAATATAGATAATTGAAATCATGCAACAGAAATCAATTTGATTGAATAATGAATGGAATAGAAATCCTAAAGCAAAACTATAATTTACAATATAACGATAAAAGTAAAGGCAGACAATACAGTATAAAAGTATACAAATAATAGTTTGGATTATTTTCCAGAAAATTTTCACTATCCTTTCCCCCTCACTAAGAATGAAATAAAATTCCTGCCTGTATTAATGTTGAGCTTGGCGATGTGACTGACTTTGGCTAATAGAAGCTCAAGGTGTTGCAAGCAGAGACTTGGTTTCGATCTTACAGTCTGATGGTCTGTCATAAGAGGAGTACGTCCCAGATGGCCTGGGCTCCAGGATGGGGCACAGAAAAGAGACCATTTGTTCTGTAAATTGCAGTTCAAAGAAAATGAGACAAATATGGAACAGGCTTGAATTCATACCTGGAACCTGGAGCCTGAGTCCCAGACACTGGGGCCAGGAGTCTAATTGAGCCCAGTTTATTTCAGCCAACCCTCATACCCATGAGCATAAGAATAAATAATTTTTCTTTAAACTCAAAATACTTCATCTCTTAAGAGCTAGAAAAAAAGGAACAAAGTCAGAAAATGAATGAAGTCTTAGGATATTATGCACAAAATTATTTTTGCTCCAATTTTTTATATAAATATGCTTTTGTTCACTCTGACTATTCTACAGTTAATAGGTGAAAAATCATGTCTGACTATGATTGTTCATCAATGTATCATTTTAAGGAATCTCGATACAAAGCTTTCTGCATAATGACCTACTGTTCTTCACCAGTGATCTTTACATTTTTAGATAGTAACATATCCTGATATTTGAAAGATTTTCAGGCTTGGTACTAACATTTATGAGTAACTGGATTAAGAAAATACAACATTTTTTGAATGAGTGACAAGGAGAATTAAGGCATGTCAAAAATGAAAGCTTGATTTAGACGTGTGCAATTGACTATAAAAATCAACTATTGGTCTGCTGTTTTATCTCAATTCTGTTTCTTCAGGCACACTTCTGACATATAACACTATTGAATATTATAATCAGTGAGATACCATATAAAATCCACTTTGTCAAGAAACAGTGTACTTTCTTCCTATATTAATGAAAGATTTCCAGGTGAACTATGAAGAGGAGAAATGTGGCATGGCCATCTTCTAACCAAATCCAAAGAGATTTGCTTGTCTTCCACACACATTGCCTGGTGTTTTGAGTTTCATCCTATAATTAAATCCTGAGGGAATGAGTTGTAATTCTCTCTGATAAGCCATCTTTCAATGTTTTCACATAAATTTCAGGAGTGTCTTGGTGTAATAAGCTAATTGGTCTCTGTGGGAAATATAAAAGTTCATTTTTAATAGGTTTGCTTTCATTTGCTATGAGTTTTGTTTGGTATATTATTAATATGTGAAATAAAGAGGTAGATATCTATGCATATGCAAAATAATTCCTATAATCCATGTAATAGATCATGTTCCATGATGCCTATTTCAAGTCAGTTCTTTGGAACACAGATTAGACTTTTTCGGAAAAATAATGGCATCCCCAAAGATTAGGATTCCAATCAAGACTGAAAAATAACTATCTAAATTCCTAAACTATTTTAAATTCTCTTTGGAATAAGGCAGGGTACATTAAATAAATAGGAGAAAACAAATAAAGCCTAGTGGAAATAATTGACTTATCAACTACGCATGAACAATATCAACATGGGAAGAATAATTTACAATTTTGCTTTTATTTCCAGGAAATTAATTACCTGTACTCCAATCCAGGCAAAAAGAAAGGACTCTAGTTTGAGAGGAGGTAAGCAACATCAACATGTTATTAGATTGTGAAAATTTAGGCTATGTTAGAGGATATGAAGTGAAGTGAAGCTGAGTGAAGCTATTTGTGCTGATGGAGAGGAGTGGGATTGGTGGTTAAAGTGGCCCTTTATTATAGCAGAATATTAGAAGCTGGAGAGACTGATAGTGGTAATAAAGTAGAATATGTACTAATTTATGTAATATACATTTATATACTATATATTTTATATAATAATATATTTTTCAATTTTTTTCAGGAAAGATACACAGAAATAGGGTTAATGGCAAAAGGACATTAATTGGGACATGCTCTATACTGGCAGGACACGCTGCTTACTACCCAATTGGTCTGTCTACAGTGGAGCTCAAGAGAAAATCGGTGCAAGGAAAAAAAACTATTGGGAACCATTATGTAGGCAATAAGTTGAGAATCTATAACAGTCAGGAAAATGAACATTTCCCGGCAGTAATAAATTGAGAAAAAAATATCATCTGAGAATTTCCTGCCTATGTGCTTGCTGACAAAGAGAATTAATCTGAGGTTTTTGTTTTTTGTTTTGTTTGTTAGTTGTTTTTTAAATATGTGGGATAGTGTCTTACTCTCTGTAGCACAACCCATTTTTTACCAGAAGAATATAGTTTAAAACCAGAAGTTCAGTTGAGTGGGGTGACTAGAAGTATCTCCAATGCTTAATGCAGTGTTCAACTCTAATATGTTGAGATTATAATGGATCATCAATACATATTAGATGAAAAATTAATCAATATTTTGGGATGAAAATGGAAAGATTTGACGATAAGCTGGTGTTCACCCCAGAATAAAGTCAGCAAATATTTACTGAGCTTGTGTTAACATACAAGTAACTTTAAGTGATGAACTTTTATCAGCTCTGTTACTTCTGTGAGCCATCAGCCAACCTTGCTGTACTGTCTCTTCCCTTTCTAGGGTGCTTGGAGGAACCCTGCCTAGATATACATCATATAGGGAAGGCAGGGGTCTCAAGGTTTGTCAGGAAATATTTTCAATTGAAGATACAGTTATGGAAAAAGCCTAAGCTAAGACCACACTATATCCTCAGTTGTGACCTCAGTTTTGACACCCATGTTGCAAACTAAGAGCCTTGGCAACAACATCCAGAATCACAATGTAGGAAGCAAGCCAAGAGCAGGGATTTCTTAATTTGTCTTTGTCACCACTGTATACCAAAGGACTGACACACAGCAGGTTCCCCACAAATCCTTACTGATTGAAACTTAGGAAGACAGTGGAATGGATTCATGATCAAGAACGCAGTTGAAAGCAACAAAAAGCAAGATGGTCTTTTGAGCTGTAATTAAGTACCTGCCTGTAGCTGCTTTAATTGGTGGTTGGCTTTCTGTTGCCTTGTCGGGGCCCATCAGAGTATTTGGGTAAGCAACAATATTCCCCCCATGCAGGTCATAGTCCTGGCACTTTATGCTAAGGATGGGGAAAAAGACAATATTTTCATTTGCCCTAGATATCAAAGCCTCTCTCCTGATTTGCTGCAGACCTAAATGCATGTTTGTGTAAACCTGGGAAAAACTGATTTATTCATGAATAATCTTAGTTATATACTGAGTTATCATTTAACCACTATTATCTCTTTCAGTATTTATCCATATTCAAATTCAGACACCATTTTACCAGATTCAGTTAACTTGATTATAAAATGAAACCTCTGGACTCAATTTTTAAGACCCTTTGCAATTTTTACACTGTAGTAAACTGTGGAGATAAAAGATGACATTCAAGGTCATCCGGAATCATCTCAAGTATAGCTGTTATTTCACTGGAAAGAATGCAGTACATATTTGGAAAATTGGTATATTGGTATATTAGAGCTGCCAAAAGAAAGCACCACAAATGGGTGGCTTAAAATAACAAAATTTTGTCTCACTCTTCTGGAGTTCAGAAATCTGAAGTCAGTGTGTCAGCAGGGCCATGATCTCTCTAAATGTAGAGTGATTTACCGTCAATGGCCCTGAATCTTAGCTATTCCATTTGTATAAGGCTGGCGCATCACAAGATGGTTTCAATCTTTCCCCCCTATTTGGAGCCTTCTAAGATATAAGGCTTTAAACAAGGTAGGTTTACCCTAAAGGAAAAGCAGGCTTCTACCACATACTCAAATTGTCTTCACTACCCAAGAGGTTGTGAGTA
Organism: Microcebus murinus; assembly: GCF_040939455.1. NCBI lineage: Eukaryota > Metazoa > Chordata > Mammalia > Primates > Cheirogaleidae > Microcebus > Microcebus murinus. The sequence continues at coordinate 36,158,914 of NC_134111.1, forward strand.
TGGTTTTTCAAAAATGCTGCTGAAAAATAGAAATAAGTAAAGTTATTTAGATTATTTCAAAATTTTATTTTATATATCTATAGTGCAACACACATATGATTAACATACTTTTGACAAATAGTTTTTAGTAATATTGATGTTGCCATAGTAAATGATGTATTGACCTGGAATACTGAAAAGTAATACTTTTTTTCTTATTGAAGACTTTATGTATGAAGATGAGTATATGCCCAATTTTCTTTTAAAAAGTGAGCAGGAATATTTTTGAAATCTTTTATTTTAACTTCTTTATTTTCAATTTTGGGGGGCATGTAATAGTTACACAGATTTGTTTGGTACATGTGATGTTTTGATACAAACATACAATGTGCAATTATCATATCTGGGTGACTGGGATATCTATCATTTTAAAAATTTATCATTTGTTTATTTTGGGCAAATCCTAAATCTTTTCTTCTAGCTATTTTGAAATATCCAGTCAATTATTATTAACTATAGTCACCCTATTGTCCTATCAAACAGTAGATCTTATTCCTTTTACCTAATTCTATTTTTGTACCCATTAACCAACTCTTCTTTACCCCTTCATCACACTGAACTTCTCACCCTCTGGTGACCATCACTTTATTCACTGCCTCCATGAGACAATTCTTTCATAGTCTTTGGGCCAGGTTATTCTGGAAACCTTATCTGACAAAATATGAGCACATTTAATTGGACCTACATTCCACATCAGATGCAGTTTTTTTCTGTAATAATTTTGAAGGAGTTTTATGAATTTTGCCTTTTAAATTATTTAATGATACGAGTAACTCATTTACTTGACAATTGGTTATAATTTCCCAGCAGTTAATATGTGGTTGGAAGTTCTTACAAAATGAGAAATCTCACTTGCAAATTAATTTCCAACATAATTGCTCCTGATACTGTTTCTACAATATTAATTTAACAATTAATAACCATGCAATGTTCCGTTTTATAGATATTACATTAAATATTTGCCAGTTTGAATTTTTTTTTAAATTCCAAACTATTTTTTAGGTTTCAACATTACTTGAGTTTCTAGATAAACACAATGCCATTAGATCTTGTGTATTTAGAGACCACTGGAAACATCCCTAGATATGATCACACTCTAATAGTTTCACTTTAATTCAGCTAGCCTATTATAGTCAACTCTGAAAAAGCTGTGCAGTTCACATCTATCTAGAATCGTAACATTCAAATATATTGCTTGGACAACAGTACTGATGTGGCTCTTTTTATATCTCTACGTTTAATATTTTCTTTTCTTTATCACTACCCAAATTAAAACCCACAAGACCCAGTAAAGCTTCGTGTGTGTGCGCGCGCGCGTATGTATAAAATGCATAGTTAAGTAACAAATTTACATATCATTGATGTACATATCACTGATCATTATCAGTGACATTTGATGAGTGCCAGGCATTTTCTATGACATTTGCATGGTTTATCACAGAACTCTAGGAGGTGGGTACTATTGCTAACCTCCAAATATAGATGAAGAAACTGAAGTACGGCGTTAAGTTGATTAAGACCACTCCGTTAGTAGGTGATAGGGAAAGTATTCAGATTCATACCAGCTCCAGAGCATGCTCTTTTAGACACTACTATGTTTTCTGAAAAATGCAGCAGGGTCCAAACTTGAATCTCAATCAGGTTTCAGACCTGTCTGCGCACAACCAATAGAATGATAGGCAGGTTCTTTGGGTGTCAACTTTTATGAAGAAGAAATGGAAATGTAGATTGGCAAGGGGGATTACTAGAATTGCAATATTAGAAAGTGTTCTGCCCAATATCCTTGCCCAGAACTAATGTACTGGTGCCTCAGAGAGTTTTCAGGATAAAGCTGAATTATCTGCTTTGTGCAGAACTCTGGGAAATGTATGAACATAAGCACCACGCTTTGGTTTTGCTGTATGTTGGATTTCTCAGGAAATACACTTTCAGGTGGAGATTTTCTCACACAAGTGATGTAATAGAATGTACCTTCAAGGAGAAAGGGGGCTGAAGGGGGAGTTAGAATATTTGTAAGGGAATGAGAAAAGCAGAACTGGTAAGAGTAAAAGTTAAATTTTATAATCCAACTATACCCAGCATTCATTTGATGTGAGCTGCTCCTCAGAATGAGCCATAAACTTAGGCCTGCAGCTTCCATTCAGGGAGGAATTCAGCTATGAGTTGTCAGTATCAACTGTTCCAGAAGTTGAAGGAATCAGTGTATCTACAAGACTGACAAGTGTATCCAAAGCAGAGGGGAACGGACTGTCTCCCCACAACTGCAGGGAGTAGTATATCATGGCTCTGACACAGTGAATTGTAGACAAAACAGGATGATTTGAACACTCTATTACCAACGCATCCACCACAGCTGTAGGGAGAAGCATAATTTTCATGCTTCTCTGATTCTTACAGTCCACAATTTTAGATTGCCCTTTTCCTTCTTGGGTCAAGGAAAAGGAGGAAGTGATTTTTCTTATTTTAAAGGGAAGTACCAAATGCAACCTCAGAATGTGATTTCATAAACTCTTTGATTAGAAGAAAGTAGTAGCCCCCTACAAACCTTAAGATGGACCAGACTCTTCCTAGAAGAATATCACAAAATAATTCCTCCTTAGTGAATTCAACCAGAGAATATTTGCCAGCAGCTACTAAATTTTTTCTAGCAGTTCTGATTTGTAGCTATGTTAGACATTAAAAGCGTTAATCTTTCAAGCAAACTATACACAGATCCTAGAAGCATACTAAAACATGAGCCAAATTTTAGAGATGTCTTGTCATATTCATTAGCAGGCAAAGAAATAAAAAATGATTAAGAAACTGCAAATGTTACCAGCAATCTACTGACACATCTACCAACACAGTACTACATTTTGTTTTCAGTTAAAGAAAATTGTTAAGGACATAACTCTATTAATACTTGAACCTAATGAGCACTGCACCCCACAACTGTGGAATATATGTTCTTTTGAAACACAGAGAAGGTTTTAATATTAACCACATAGTGGGATATTGAATAAATTTTACTAAATTAAAAATTTTGATGCAATTCATGCTATCTGATTTTTAAAATGGCAATTAAGGTAATTACTATAGAAAAGAAATATACCTAAAAATGATTCATGGATCAAAGAAAAATCACAATAAAAATTAGAAAATATTTTAAACTAAGTTGTAATTTAAAAACCATATAAATGTATAAGATAAAGCAGTTCTTAGAGATAATTTTATAGCTGTAGATGCTTAAAATACAAAAAAAGAAAGACGGGAATTGAGTTAACTAGCAAACTTAAAAACTTAGACAAAGAGCAAATTGTTTCAAATAAAAGAGGAAAACATATATATTAACCACGTTGGTACCAACCTCAACTGTAGTCGATAGCCACAGATGAACTCCTACGTTGACTTTAGCCAACAGCCGTGATATGAAGGCACACAGCCCAGTGTCGACTTTAGCCAACAGCTGTGATATGTCTTTTCTAATTTTTCATTTATCAAAATAAAATCGTGAACATTTAAAAATAACATAATAAAAACATACATGTATATGTTACCTATTCTGATTGACATTACAAGTAAAGCTGCCTGTAAAGTAAAACAAGCTTTCAGTGCTTTCAAGCTTTCCTCATCACACAAGAGCAAAACGGATCCGTCGTCAATGCACAGTGCAGACTGTGAGTGCTGGCTGTGGGCAAGGTTTCGCGGCTGGTGAGTGCCATACTGAAGTGGTTAAAGTGAACAATAGAATGTTTCAGGAAGACATTCAACAATGTTGGTCACCTTGAAAAAAACCAAAAATGTGATAATCCTCTGGCAGATTTGATCAAGACATAGAGGACACACTCATGCACACACATGCACATACTTTTACTTACTAGCAGGATTGGAAAATTGATATAATTACATAGCTGAGACATAAACAAGATTAAAGAGAATTATGAAAAAATAACCCTAAAATATTTGGAAGAAATGATAAAAACCCTATAAATTACTAAGATTAATTCAACATTGAAGAGAAAATTTGAAGCCAAAAGGGTTTAAAAAATGAGATAAGCAAAACTTTCATTACTATACGTTAAATACTCAAAAGAATAAAGATGTAACTGTTCAAATTAAATATAATTTAACAAGGTTACTAGAGTTAAAATATCAGCATATAAAATTTAATGCTAATATTCATTTAATTGCAGATTTATATGTGCACATTTATGAGCATGATAGATCAATAAGAAGTTTGATTTTAAAGGAGTGTATTTCTAAGCATCAGCCAAAAATAATTTTTAAAAAATTTAAGCAAATTTCAGTAGCATTGAAAATATAACCTACTAGGAAAAAATCTAACACAGGACTTCTAAGACATTTTTGAAAATATGATAAAACTTTATTGAAGTACATTCAAGCAGATCCAAATAAAAAAACTCATATTAATATATTATGTTCATGGACCAAAAAACTCAATATTTAAAGAAGATAGTTCTTTCTTCATTGATGATAGATTCAATGCAATTACAAAAACAATAGCAGCAGTTTTTTGTAGTAATTCAAAAATGAAATCTATAAATTTACATGGAAAACAAATGAACCAAGAATAATTGAGACACTCAACAAAGAAAGGGAACAATAAGAATGAACCTACCTTACCAGATATTATTATTATATATCTAAGGAATTAATATACTATAGTATTGGCCCAAGGCAAGACAGATTCATGGACACAAAATAAAGATCAGTAATAGATATTTGAAAATATATACTTGGGAACTTGATCAAAGCACAGTTGATTTTGTAGCTTACTGCAAAGTGAATAGGCCCTTTAATAACTGCTGCTAGAACAATTATTTGTGCATGTAAGAAAAAAATAAAGTGGGACTATTACCTCACATGAGAGACAAAATTAAATACCATCTTGACTATAAAATTATATGTGAATAACTACATTATATAGATTTGAAAACATAATAGAGAAATGAATCTTTATGACCTCAAGGCTAAGAAAGATTTCTTTAAAAAGGCATAAAACCAAAAATCATATAGTTGATTGTTTTAAGAAAGTTATTCAGGCCGGGCGCTGTGGCTCACGCCTGTAATCCTAGCTCTTGGGAGGCCGAGGCGGGCGGATTGCTCAAGGTCAGGAGTTCAAAACCAGCCTGAGCAAGAGCGAGACCCCGTCTCTACTATAAATAGAAAGAAATTAATTGGCCAACTGATATATATATATAAAAAAATAAGCCGGGCATGGTGGCGCATGCCTGTAGTCCCAGCTACTCGGGAGGCTGAGGCAGGAGGATCGCTTGAGCCCAGGAGTTTGAGGTTGCTGTGAGCTAGGCTGACGCCACGGCACTCACTCTAGCCTGGACAACAAAGTGAGACTCTGTCTCAAAAAAAAAAAAAAAAAAAAAAAAAGAAAGTTATTCTGCTTATAGAAAGACAGCAAATGAAACTGAAAAAAAGACATAAATCAAGAAAATCAGGAAAACATACTTTAAGTTATTTAATAGCTATAAACAGTTATGTATATGTGTATTGTAATATATAATACATATTATAAATAAAGACTGTCTATAATTCAATAAGAAAATGATAAGCAACCCATTTGAAAATAGGCAAAAATCTTGCAGAGACACTACATAGAGAGGAATATCTGATGAATATTTAAAGTTTAGTATAATTAAATTAGAAATCAAAGAAATGAAAAATAAAATCACAATAAGATGTCTTATCACACATATACAAGATAGTAGGCAAAAATTTTAAAGTCTGAAAATGTCAACTATTGAAAAAGAAGTGGAACAGCCAGAGGTTAACAAATAGCTTGTGATAATTTAATATTGTACAACAAGCCTAGCAAACAATTTGACATTATATAATAAATGGGAAAATGTGCAAAACACTTAGAAATTCTACTCTTGAGAATATACCCTAGAGAAGTTCTTATGATTTATATGCTCCAGGAGACCTGTTCAAGAATATCAATGGCTATATATTAGCAGACACCCAGGAAGAACACTATCATACTTTAAAAGAAGAATAAATTAAAAATTCCACCTATATTCTTAGGCTAAAGTATGATACAACATTGAGAACGAATGCATTACAACTACATACACCAACACGAACACATCTAAAAACGTAGTTATGATTGAGAAATACAAGTCATAAGAGAATACAGGAAGCATAAATCCATCATATACATATAAAATTAACTATATAAACTATAAGAATAAAAGCATGTAAAATCTTGATGAAATACAAGGGAATTACAAACACAAAATTTAGGACAGTGACTTTTCATTCAACTGAGAAAAGAAAAGAATGAACCAGACAAGGAAGAGAAGAAGCTTCAAAATTAAGTAATATTTTATTTTTAAACCTGGATGATATTACTTGAATCACTATTCTTTACACTACGTATGTTTTAGAGGTTTTTGTACCTACAGATAATTTAAGAAAAATAGAAGAACTAACACTTTCATCTCACATCTCACAGCGTCATTTGGTGTTCCCATTTGGAGGATACTTAGAATAAAAGAGGAAGATGCTAAACCATGTTCACCAGCATTCCTGATGGCTTCCTGAAGGCATATTTTCAAACAAACTGCAAAGTTTTATAGTACTGTATCTTTTTTTCCTCTGCTTTCTTGTATAATTAATTCATCCTGATTAATTCCCATTCAAAGGTATTTCTTTATTTTTTTTTCCCCTCTCCTCTTTAACTCTCCTAAAGAACACAAGCTGACATGAGACACACAAATGTCTTGGCCCTAAGCCCATTTTGTTTTATTTTTCCCTAATAACTTCCTAACATTTTGTTTTTCTCAGTGTCATATACCCTTGTTATAATTACCACCCCCTATAAATGTTGTTCATAAAAAATGTGTGCTAAAAACCAATTCAATAGAGGATAGCCTTTTCAACACATGGTGCTGGAGCAATTGACATCCATGGGCATAAAAAATAAAAATTAAAAAAAATCCTTAACCTAAGTCTTATAAAAAAATTAATTTAAAATGGATAATGGATTTAAACATAAAACCATAAAACTTTCAGTTGAAGAGCTTCAAGATTTGGGGCTAGACAAAAGTTCTTAGACTTTATACCAAAAGCACAATCCATAAAAGGAAAAATTGATAAATTGGACTTCATTAAAATTAAAACTTTGGCACTGCATGAGACCCTATTAATAGAATGAAAATATAAATTACAGAGTGGGAGATAATATTTACAAACTACATATTATGCAAAAGATTATAATGTAGAATATATATAGAATTCTTAAAACTCAATAATAAAAAGCAAATGATCCAATTAGAACATGGGCAAAACATGTGTAATGACATTTTACCAATGAAGATATACGAGAAGCAAATAAACATGTAAAAAATATAAGCAATATTCTCCAGCCATTATGAAAATGCAAACCACAATGCAATATCACTGCACACTTATGTAAATGTCTAAAATTAAAAATAAAAAATAATAAAAATATAATTTGCATTTCCCTGATGATTAATGATGTCAAACATTTTTAATATGTTTGGTGGCCATTTTTCTATCTTCATTTGAAAAAACTCTGCTCATGTCTTTTTCCCACTTTTTGATGAGGTTGTTCATTTTGTTGTTGTTGCTGATTTGTTTGAATTCTTTGTAGATTCTGGATATTAGTCCTTTTTTGGGTATGTAGTTTGTGAATATTTTCCCCCATTCTGTAAGTTGCCTGTTTAATCTTGATTATTTCCTTTGCTGTGCAGAAGCTTTTTAATTTAATTAAGTCCCATTATTTATTTTTGTTGTTGCTATATCTGCCATTTGGGTCTCAGTCATGAATTTTTTCGCCTAGATCGATGATATCTAGAGATACCACCTTACACCTGTCAGAATGTCCCTTATTAAAAAATTGAAAAACAACAGATGCTGTCTGGATACAGAGAGAAAGGAACATTTATACACTATTGGTGGCACTGCAAACTAATATAACCCCTATGGAAAACAGTATAGAGATTCCTCAAGGAGCTAACCGTAGACCTACCTTTTGATCCAGCAATCCCACTACTGGGTATGTACCCAAGGGAAAATAAATCATTACATAAAAACAAAAAACAAACAACCCCCCCCTGCATTCAAATGTTTATCACAGCACAATTTACAATTGAAAAACTATGACATCAACCTAAGTGCCCATCAATTCATGAGTGGATAAAGGAAATGCGGTGTAAATATGCCATGGAGTAATACTCAGCCATAAAAAGGGATGAAATGTCTTTTGCAGCAACTTTGATGGAACTGGAGACCATTATCCTAAGTGAAGTATCTCAGAAATGGAAAAACAAACAAGTGTTCTCACTAATAAGTGGGAGCTAAGCAATGGGTACAAGGGCACAATGAGACCTAAAGAACATCAGAAACTAAGAAAGGAGGAGGTTGGAAGGGGGATGAAGAATAAAAACTTACCTATCAGATACAATGGACATTGGCCTGTTGTTGGGTACACTGAAAGCCCTGACTTCAGCATTATGCAGTGTATTGATGTAACAAAATCATTTGTGCTCTCTTTATATTTTGAAATTTAAAAAAAATAGAATAGCAAGAGTTCAACTTGAAAATAATAATAAAAAATTTAAAAATAGTGATAACACTGGCCAGATTGCAGAAAAACGAGATCACTCATTGCTGGTGGGAATGTAAAATGGTATGGCTACTTTGCAAAATCATTTGGTAATTTCTTTAAAAACACTCACTTGGAATTCCTATACGACCTAGCAATTACACTCCCAGGCATTTATCTCTAAGAAATGAAAACTTACATTCACACAAAAATGTGTACATGAGTGTTTAGCAGCTTTATTCATAATAGCCTCAAACTAAAACAACCCAGAAAACCTTCAGTGGGTTAAAAACAAAATGTGGTGCTCCATTATCATGTAATACTATTTATAAAAAGCAGTATGCTGCTGATACACAAACAACAACATGTATGGATTTCCAGAGAATTATGTTGGGTAAAAAAAAAAAAAGCTTTCAAAATATTATATACTGTATATATAGAGGTCTTTAAATGACAAAATTATAAAAATGTAAAAGAGTAGTGGTTTCCAAAGGTTAAGGAAATAGTGGAGGACGGGAAGGAAGTGGGCATAGCTATTAAAATGCAGCAAGAGGGATGTTCATGGTGATGGAAATGTTCTGGCTCTTGACTGTATCAATGTCAATATCCTGGTTTTGATGTATCTGTCTCCATGAACTAGCCAAATTTTATGAAAAATTACCAAGGTTGAATTCACCATTTGAATTGTAGTTTAAAAAGCTAGAATAATTTGAGGCCTTGTATAAGAAGTATAAACTTGTCACAAGATGACTTTCAAACGCAGTATGTACACACCCACACAGAAACATTTTCTTGCACACAATCACCCTTAAACTATAAGGTAGCAGTCCATCATAAATCTTATTTTAGAACTATGAAAATAAAAAAGGATATTATTTTTCTCAGTAGTGCATACAAGTAGATTCAAAACTCCAGATATATATGATAACATTGCCATCTAATGGGAAATCCACAAAGAAAAGATAAAGTTCATAATGAAATATGCTGTTACTGTCTAAATTCTGCTATGAATCCAGAAGAAAATATTAAATTATCAGATCTAAGAATTGCTAATAAAATTAGGATAATAATTTTTTTCTGATATGGAAAACAGTGACATCATAAATCACAAACTAATAAGTTTGCCCAAATCTTCTTCTTCCTCTTTCAATAGACCTAATTTTTCCTATTTTCCAAGAAAATAGACCTAATTTTTCCTATTTTTCTGAGACAAAATTCCTACCTTTTTATTCCTAAAGATATAAGTTCCTTCCCAGCCATAATATTTAAACATTAATTGCATTTTGTTATAGAATAAAATTCATTGCACTTTTAAAAAATAAATTAGAGAAATAGTCAGAAATAAGGGGAGGAGATTTATAAGACTGTTTTAGTATGGAAACTGCATTAAAATAAGAAAGGAGTAGGGATATTGTCCTTGTGAAAAACAGGACCAGCAGGTAGTTGTGGTCTGACTTAAGCAACTAGATTATAGTTTTTTTTTTTTTTTTAGATTATAGTTTTATCATTCACAAAATAAATATTTAGGATTAAATGATCTTTTAGGTACTCTCCTGATTCAACGTGCATAATGTACTACCTTTCTGTGAGTTGCAGTTCTCTTTCTTATTGAGGATAAAAATTGGTTCCAGGTGGAAAATTCCTTTCAAGCAAACTTGAATCCACAATCACATCTGATTTCTCCAGGATATCCTACTGCTTTCTGAGGCACTTCATTTTTCACAAACCCAAGTTAATGTAATGTATTTTCATGAGAGTATCATGAAAATGTATTTTCCTGCAGTACTCTACCCAAAGAGTTACCACAGCCTTAGGAAATGAAGTCTTCCAAGTATTCATCTCACTTAGTATATATTTTCAGCAGTATATATAAAGATAAAAGCGAAGTATCTAAAACTCTCTTGTACTTCAGCTTGCCTATGGTAACCTACCAACTCTCATATGTTTTTGGTTTTTATTTTTCCGTTATCAATAAAAAAGTACAGAACAACAGAAGACAGAAGGAAGGGAGAAAGAAAGAAGGAAAGGAAGGAGAAAGGGAAAGAAAAAGAAAAACTGAAAGCCAAAAAAAATAAAAATAAAAAAACCAAACTGTAAATGCAGTTGAACTACTTTGGGGCAATTTGATTTGTATATGCCATATGTCAAATCATACACACCATAAAATTTTTGCCTAAATACATAAGTATTGTTATGGTATATGCTCTTAGAAGTGAAAGTGGTAATTTGGAGAATATGTATATTTAGATTTTGGTTAATACTGTCAAAATGACCTATCAACAAAAAACAAGAATACAGTGTTGGCCACTGTTGTTGAAAATAGAAAAATCCAGAGGCCATAGTGGCCTTGCTAAGAGGGATTTCATGCTTTTGAGTCTATATTTGGTCCCCATCTCTGCCACCACAGCCATTACATATAAGTGCCCATCGTGACAGTTCTGGCATGGCAAGTGATGAAGCCTGGTTAACTTCATCTGACTCATTCACTTAGTCTACTTCAGGCGTCCTCAAACTATAGCCTACAGGCCACATGCGGGTGTTTTTGCCCATTTGATTTTTTACTTTAAAATAAGATATGTGCAGTGTGCATAGGAATTTGTTCATAGGATTTTTTTTTCAAACTATAGTCCGGCCCTCCAACAGTCTGAGAGACAGTGAACTGGCCCCCTGTTTAAAAAGTTTGAGGACCCCTAGACATGGTTGTTCAGTGATTCTTCCATGGTAGATACTTTCTAATGAGTGAGACAAAACCTTCACGCTTCACATCTACACCTATGTGTTCATAGACATGCTTCCACCTCAGATCTCTTTGTCTCAGGTCTATCAATCTTTTTGCTGTCAGGTCTCTGAGAAGATTGGCAGGACACAAGCCACTGCTCAGGCATGTGTATACATTCTCACCTCAGAGAGATGCCTCCTTGCACTCTAAGTGTAGTATCTTTTATGCCACTCATGTCTCTACTCATTCATTAATAACTTACATCCTCATACTAGCTAACACAACTGTAAAACAAGCTTGGTTTTTTCCCCTTTCAGTTGATGATACATGACCCTTGTATGACCATGGCTGCAAGCAGGGGAAAGAGTAGCAACACAAATGTGGTGTAATATGTGGATATGATCTACTTGATCATGCAGTTTACTTGTGCTGTCTAGTCCCATGAAGGTTTAATCCTGGATGTCTCATTTAAAAGGTCTGGATATGGCCAAATTTAAAATTTGATGAGGCTGTCAGAGACAACTCATGACTATCAGTTTAGATGCATAGTTACTTGGTGTCCTGTTGTCAAAAGTTCAGACTGTACCAATAACATGCCAAGACCTATTTCTCAAAGGACAGATAATTCTCTGATGAGACTGGCATAGCTTTCCTCTAGAGTCCCAAAGTCCTGTACTTTGATTGTTGAGCTGATCCTTGCCATAGGCTCCATATAGCATATTTTTCTATCATCAACACTACTAATACCCTAGATGTTTTTGGAATGTATAGCTTTACTGGTATGGCTGCTTGCAGTGTGACCTGGATCTGCTACAGAGCATATTCTTACTTCAGGATCAACTCTAGGCTTGCAGCCTACTCCGTCTAGATGTGAGATGATTTACCTTCAGGACCCAAAGAGGCTCACCTGGTGCAGTGTTTTCTTCTTTGTGGTAAAGGAGGCAAGATGCAACCATTTGTATCCGACTTAGGAGAAGTTGCACTAGAATGTTCTTAATCACTGGACCCCTAAAATCTCCTGATGTAGCAAGTGCCCGCATCTTCATAGGGTTTATCTTCCCCCCTGTAAAATGCATGTGTCTTACCAAGGTCCCCAGTCAACTAGCCACCTATTTCTCATCCTGTCCAATCTGCATGGTGTCATCAACATAATGGATCTATGGAATGACAAGGTGTTCTAGATCTCTTTTTATATTAAAAGTGTTATAACAGAGGGTATAATAGTTAACATAACTTTGAAGAAAACCTGTAAATGAATAATTGTGTCAATGCGAAATGCTTCTGATCCCCTTTTATATTTGAGATAAGAAAGTAGACATTCATTCACTAAATCAATTTTTATTTACCATGTAGCCAAGGCCTTATTAATCTCCTCTAGCAATTATATCACATCTGGCTCAGTTTATGGTATAATTGTTTGTCATATTTAGAAAAAAAACACCACACTTTTAAATAAGAGCAAAGGCCTGGCGAGGTGGCTCACACCTGTAATCCTAGTACTCTAGGAGGCCGAGGTGGGAGGATCACTTGGGCTCAGGAATTTGAGACCAGCCTGAGCAAGAGCAAGACCCCTGTGTCTACTAAAAATAGAAAAATTAGCTGGGTGTGGTGGCATGCACCTGTAATTCTAGCTACTCAGGAGGCTGAGACAGGAGAATCACTTTGAGTCCAGGACTTCTGAGGTTGCTGTGAGCGAGGCTGATGCCACAGCACTCTAGTTCAGTTACAGAGCAAGACTCCATCTCCCCCCCACCCCAAAAAAAGAACAAATAAATAAAGAAGTGTAAAATTGTAGTATTTATTTAATTTAGTCCTTAATCATATAGGAAATGATATATGCTTATATTAATGAAAAAGTTTTCTAAGATAGGTCATTTTTAAAAGCTTTTATTTACCACCACCTTTATATACTCTTATTTATTCACAATAAATGTTGCTGAATTTCAGAAAAGAATATTTGTCTAGAATTTTTTAGTATTTGTCCATTCTGTGTATATTGTTTTCAGCTGAAGATAGAAAGAGACTTTTATGTTTACTCTAAAAATCATCTTTACTTTTGTATTCAGTTCCATTATGAAAATGAAAATACTGCTAAATAAATATTAGCTTTTCACCATGCTAAATACCTAACTTTACTTTCAAAATAATAAAACATTTTAGGCAAATTAATATTGACCTGTTGTTCTATATCATCAAAGTATAAAGAAAAAGAAAACAATAAAAATTATATAAAAAATAGTACTTAGAAATTGAGGCTCTTAAAAACATAGGATTATTTTCTTCTTCTACATCCATTAGAAGAGCTGATTAACCATACAATTTATAATTTTTATTTTCAAAATTTCAAATTTCTAAATGAAGAGTTGATCCGAAACATAAAAATTATAATTACTGAATCATTGAATAAAGAATTACTTAATTTCTCATTATTTTACTAAATCCATAAATTAATACATTTTTGAAACATGCTTAATTTGAAATATGCTTAGAACAAATTACAGAAAATATTATTTTTAATGTGCATCTTATACTAATTAGATTTAACCCACTTCCCAATTATCCTATTTCCCAATTATATACCATGGAGAAGCCAAATCCAAAGTACAGATTTATAAGATAGGAGGCTGAGTAGAAATCATCTCTCAGTTTTCTATATGGCCTTCTGGAGGGCCAGTCAGAGGGGAAAATTACCTTGCTATTTGTTATAGGTCAGTGGATACCCTTAGAGGTTTTATGTAAACACTTTCCATTCCTTCTATTAATGTTCCAAATATATGAATAAAGTGTATAGCTGAGTGCTGCTTCTTTGCCAGTTATGTGATGCACTGGCTGCTGGGCCTGGCTAGGCTTTGTAATTGGCCAGAGAATGCCTCTTCGTTACCTGTGCATCAATAACTAGATTCAGTGCCCAGTAGAGGTTTGTTGTGAATAAGAAATAATGGTAAATAATTAATAGGAAATGTAGACTAAATAGAAGTACATTTTACTGTTTCACTTAAAAATGATCAGTAAGAACACACAGTTGAAATAATTCTGCAAATTACATATGTAATGACCAGATGACAAAATCTTGATGTACATATATCCACATTACCTGTATGATTACAGAGAAAGCTAAAGGCCTTTGTTTTACAAGATCCTTTGTTTTGCAAGGCCTTTGTTTTGAAGATCTTTGATTAGAGTGTCCTTCAAATCATTTCTAGGTCTACCATTCCATAATTCTAACAAGGTTAGAACAAGGTTAATACCTAGTGGAGTAGTATATAGGAAGAGGGAGCCGCATGTGTCAGAGATGCTGCCTCCTATTTGTATAAACATATCATTACTTATCTCATCCTGGGAAATCCTAGAGGAGTGAGGCAAATACAAAAGCACAAGCTTAATTCCAAGTATTCTAGGAAGACGTTAGCAAGAAGCAACCCTGTTTTATGCCCTTGAGGAATAAGAGAAAATGTGCTGCAACATTTAAGCAACTAACAAAACATTTAAGCAGAGAGAAAATATTTTAGCAATTTTTACTCTAAAACTTGCCATAATTATAATTTTCAGCCTTTTTGCTATGTTTTATGTCCAGATCAGAATATCATCACTATCACCTTTAAGAGTAATCAGTGAAATCACTTAGGATGAAATTTCATTTCTTGGAATCCTGCTACCCAATTTGAGTCATTTCTCCTCTTTAAATTTCATTCCATGGTTTATGGGCTTTCTTTCTTTCTTTTTTATTTATTTTATTAATTTCATCATATTATGGAGGTACAAATATTATTAGGGTTACAAATATTTCCCCTGCCTCTCTCCCTACCCCCAATGTGTCCAATCCCCCGGTGGTGTGCATCACACACATTATGGAAGTATACACCCCTTTCCTACTCCCCCCTACTGCCTGCCCACCACCCGATAAAAAGTTTTGTTTTGATGATTTTTTTTTGACATTTTGGTTACATTGTATATCTTTGTCTCTCCCTAAGAAGGGTTAGAGTTATGGCCTTCCCTTCCAAAATACTCGCCACCTCCCTAAGATTGGGTCCCTTCCTCCTGAATCTCTGGTGAGCATTGCCACCATTTGAAAACCAAAGTTTTAATCAGTCAGTACCAATTTGATGGCGAGTAGATGTAGGGTCCATTTTCCATGGATTAAGATTAAGGCTGTTATCCAAAGTGAGGCGACACAAGACATGGGCTTTCTTTCTTTTGAGGGTTTTTCTATAAACTCCAAATTTAAAGAGCACATTAAACAGGGTTGAACTTTCCATGGAACCAACAATATTGATTCCAAAATAATAGTTTTACTTTATTTCAAGCTTATTTCATAATTCAAACATTCTCAAATGCATGTTCATATTGGTGGACATTAAGGGCAGGATAGCTGCTCTCAGTATATCCTTATCTAGTTGTGAGAAAAGAGGTTTTCTTTGAGTCTATACAAGGCATTTATAAAGTCTTTTTGTTGAAGGAATATATAAATAGTAAAATATAATTATTATATTTTAACTTAATACAATTTCACAATGCTTAAAATAAAATTAGTTGTCTATATCTTTCATTCATCTATCTATACAAAGTTTCTATTTCAATGTTTATATCATGTCTTCCCTGTTTCCTTTAATTTTTTCTTTAAGGAAGTGTTCTCCAACATGTTTTCATTCATTTCCATACAGAAGGATTTTATACACTGTATATATTCTATATATATATAGAATTCCATTGTATATACTTATACATTGTATATATTCTATGTACAATCATTTCTAAGTACAGATATTTTATATCTTTCTTTTAATAATATACATTTTTCTGAAAGAAAATATAGCATCAGTATCAGTTAGCTATTGCAGTGTAAGAAAACCACTTCAAAACTCACATGTCTACAAGTAGGCTGGGAAGCTTTTCCTGTCTTGCCTGGGCTCATACATGTATCTTGGTCAGATGGAAGTCTGGTACACTGTTTTGTTAATCTTTGTTCAACTTTCTGATATGTTTGAGAGAAGATTGACTGATATCTGCTCTAGAATGGCTTTATCAAACAGGTTGGGATGACTTGAGTCTCAACTAAATGGTCTCTCATCATCAAGCAGGCTACCCTAGGTTTCTCCTCATGGAGGTGCCAGGGTTCTGAGAGAGAAAAATCCCACAGACGATCTTGATGCCTAGGTTTGAAACTGATGCATCACTTTCACTGTATCTATTTGCCAAAATAATTCACAAAGCCATCCAAGTTTCAAGACGTGAAGTAGAGTGTACTTCTTAAAACAAGGTACTATAAAGTCACACTACTTTTAAAGAAGTGGGTAAAAAATGGAGCCATTTCCTAATTAATATATCCTATTGTCCATTAAGATATGCCGTGTATCTATCTATTTTGTTCACTATTGTATGTCAGCATCTAGAAGACAACCTGGAACATCTGAGAAATTCCAATATTTATTAGATAAATGAATGTAAAATCCCATCCCACTAGGATGACTACTACCGACATGGACAATAATATTGATTGTGCTGCCCGTCATTTATTCCAACAGGCTTCCAGCATGCTTTTCTAGAATGCAGAGGTATGAAAGCTAAACCCATTATTACACAGGCACCTTTGTAGTTAGTTTCCTGATGGAGACTCAGTTTTGCAAAACAAGCATCTCAGAGAGACTTTAGAGAAGGAAATAAAGAATGTGAGGTTTGCCTACTGTAGAAGATTCTTTCAAGAACAATGATGAATACATTTTTCCCCCTTCTGGGTCATATCTGAAAGTTTCTAGAGTCTGGTTCTTAAAATCATATTGAAACATTAACAAGTAGGTTTCTACATTTGCTCTCTGATTCCCCCTCCCCTTCTTTCCTTTTCTAGCAAAAATTTAAAAAGTAAATTTTAAGTGCCTGTGCCAATAAGTCATTCGCTTTTATCTCTTAACGTGTTTTAAGCCATTAAAAATGCATTCTAGGTTTGTTCTGATTATTTGTTCCAAAATGAATCACTGAGAGTGGGTAGCAATTAATGAACATTGAGAAGTTTTACATTTCATCTGAAATAGAAGCTTCAAGAAGATAAAATGTCAATTAGTCATGTCAGTTCTAAGTAGGACCGCCTTTGTGCACTTCAAGAGATAGTCACCCAATAAATACTATTTATTTCAAAACTTGTGAAAGTTCTAATAACTCTGAAGCTACTTTGAATTGTCAATGAGGAATATTAATTTTCTATCAGAATATGTCGTTCATATGACTTTATTAGTTGAGATTCTCCAACTCAAATTCACAAAGCCCTGGGCTCAAGGATGTTTACATAGTGTCTGATCCACAGAATGTGTTGGTGATTAAATATGATATTTTTTCAAGGAAGAGGACTCAGTTCTAATCCTACCAAAAAGAAAAAAGTAGAATACACATTTACCTATGAGAATGAACAGTAATTCATGAGAGGCATGGTTTCTTAAAAATATATATTCTATGTCTCTTGAAAACTTTGCTTAGAAAGCAAAGCTTAATTTCCCAAATTACTGTGTTATCCATCTAATATTTTGCCAACCTACAATTACAAAAATGTAATTGAATTTTCATTGTTAGAAATTAAAAATAAAATCTGATTTTTTTATTTTCTTAATTTCTTCTTTCTTTCTTTCTTTCTTTCTTTCTTTCTTTCTTTCTTTCTTTCTTTCTTTCTTTCTTTCTTTCTTTCTTTCTTTCTTTCTTCTTTTTTTCTTTTTTAGAGATAGAGTCTCACTCTGTTACCAGAGCTAGAGTGCTGTGCCATCAGTCTTATTCACAGCAATCTTAAACTCCTATGCTCAAGCAATCCTCCTGCATCAGTTTCCCTAGTGGCTGAGACTATAGGTGAACACCACCATGGTGGGCTAATTTTTTTCTATTTTTAGTAAAGACAGGGCCTCACTCTTGCTCAGGCTGGTCTCGAACTCCTGACCTCAAGTGATCCTCCCGCCTTGGCCTCCCAGAGTGTTAGGATTACAGCCATGAGCCACCACACCTGGCCCAAATCTGATTTTTCTGATTTCTATAAATAGACAAGTTATAATTCAGCTCTTTTTTCTAACAGTAAATTTTAAGACAAAAATCGTTATTTTATTGTAAATCATTATTAAATTTAAATATTGATATTTTAGTAGCCGAATGTCTATTAAGAAGCCAGAAATAGTTGTGGTATTTTTAAAATTTTAATTTAATAATTATTATCTGAAAAAAGGGCAGTTGAATTCCTTTCCTTTATCAGCATAGGGCAATTGGGCAAACCTATGCGTTGCTTATTTTAAAGGCAGGGTCACTGCATGACAGCAAGAAGGGAGTAGGGAAATATCTGTCCTCCTGAAGCTTGCAGGCATTGAAACCCCCAGCCCAGGGCTCCCCTGAGGTAGGCAGAGGGCAGTCAGACAGATTCTTGTTTTGTGGCTGAGGAATCCCAAGATTCTGGGCACAGAGGAGTTTATGGACAGCCAGGGGCAGAACTGGAGAAGGGAGAGTCTAGAGTGGTGCCATCCAACATGGTAGCCACTGATGTGGCAGTGCCACAAGATGAGAGAGTATTTCGGAGTCAGTGGGTTTGATAAAATGCATTACCATTAATTGTACCTGCTTCTGTTGGCTTTATTAATGTGGTGACCAGAAATTCAAATTAGGCGTGTTCTGATTTCCAGCTCCTTGGATGATGCAGCTCTGGAGCTCAGCTCTCAACAAGTTAAGGCCTGGGGCTCAGTCACCCTGATTCTCTGAGTCAAAGTGAAAAGCCATTTGTGCTCTGAGGGGAAGGTGCTGGAAGGCCTAAAACCCAGCGAGGGAAAATGGGAAAGGTCTGTGTCTCTGCAGGCGCCTCCAGCTCTGAATGCTTCAGGATATTCCAGCCATCCCCTTCCCCAAAACCCAGCCATCCTCAGAGAGGCTCTGGAGGTAATTCAAGGAGGCCATGTATTAATTGCTTCTGTTGGGAACCCTTTATTGAGAGCAAAGCCCAGTCTCCAAAGTCCCAGCGATGAGGCTATTGGGTGCTGGCAGCTCCAGGGACATAGAGGTTCTCCCTGCTTTCAGCAGCGACTTCAGACCTCCAGCAGTGAGTGCTGGGCTCGGCGTCTGCACAAGGTGCTTCCATCCCCAATTCTCCCTCACAGGAGGCTGCCTGGAAGTAACACCACACTGTCAGGAGGCTTCAGTCACATGCCTTTCCTGCAGTGAGGAGGTCCACGACAAGAACGTTCACGTAGGAGAGAAGCAGGCAGAAGCCATGGACTTTCTGGATCTGGAAGCATTGCAACGGGACCAAGACCAGGGAAAAGACGAGCAGAGCCCCAGGGCACTGGCCAAGACCTACAGCAGCAATGCACCTGGCTCCAGCTTCACCTCCTTGTGGTTCCAGGAGACCTAGAGCCGGCAGCCCAGGCCCAGAACCTTCGAGGATATTGAAGATGATACCACTGAAAAAAGCGAAGAACACCATTTGCCCATAGCCCTGGTGGGCCAATGTAAAATCTGAGGGGGCGCTCCCAGAGTTCCATCCCATTGTCACGTCCCATGGGATGCTGTTCCCCACAGGCCAGCAGTATGAGCCCAGGACTGTGTTGCTCAGAGAACAGACCACACCAAGGGACTGCAAAATGTCACCACCTCTGTCATGGCCGTGCTGATCACAGGGTGCTGGGCAGAAATCCCAAGAAAGCAAAGATCCAGTGAAGCTTGAGGGGCTTGCTGTTAGGATGTGGCCAAAAAGGTCACAGAAGCCAAGGTTGTGTTTGTCATCACCACGCCCAGACGGGAAGGAGGTGGCCTAGCTCATAGACACCATAGGCCCTGACTGCAGGGTCAGGACAAGGGCTAGGGGCCTGAGAACTAGATGAAGACAGCTGAGGGGCCATTTCTAGTTCAGATCATCTTCGTCCGGGTCTGCAACGGGAACTGTGAGGAACAACTGGTACAAGACAGCGATGCCTCTGGCCACCACTGTGGTCAGCAGCAGCCTGTGCCGAACAGCGCCCCAGAGCCAAGCCAGCTTTGCATGGTCCGAGGAAGCCACCAGGGGGCACTGAAGACACCAGGTTCGCTGTTCCCAAACACCAGGAAGGTGACTCCATGGGGAAGCATGTTGCCACATTGTGGGGGAGCTTGAGGGTGGTGGAAGTGGCCAGCAAGTTAGGGCAGAAAATCCTTGCTGCTGTGACTTCCAGAATCAGAAACACGTAAAACGGCCAGAAAACGTAGAGTGATGGTCAGAGGGAGGAAGTCGGAAGGAAGTGGCAGAAGTGTTGCCTTCCAGGTAGTCCAGGTGGCCCCTCCCCGATGCCAGTCGGGCTTGGTCTGGATGAAGTCACTACAGTCTTGGATGTTCAGGCCACACACCTTGCCACACTGTCCACAGGAAGACAGGACTCTTCCCTCCCCTGAAGGACTCCAAGTGGAGTCGGTGTTACTTTACTTGGCACTGACTTTAAACCAGACCCTCTGGGTTTCCAATTCTTCTTGGCCACTTACTCTCTGTGCAGCCTTGGGAGGTCACTTCACCTCTCTGACTCAGCCTCTGATTCCTCATCTTGGGCCAGGGCTGGGACCCCACCAGTCCCTACCCACCAAGCTGCCCACCCCTGGCAGCATGCCTATTTCTTTTCCTTTTTCTTTTTTTTTCTTCTTTCCTTTTTCTTATTTTACTTTCAAATTTTATTTTATTTTTTTATTTGAAAATATTAAGAGGGTATAAATGTTCTTGCTATATGCACTATAGCTTGTATAGTACTCAAGTCAGGGTTTTTGGTGTGCCTGTCACCAGAATAGTGTTCATTGTACCCACTGGTAAGGTTTTATCACTCACCCCCTCACGCTCTCCCCTTCTTAGTTTCCAATGTACTTTATATTTCTTTGTGCCCATGTGTACTATTTCTTTATCTAGGTTTTCACCGTTTTCATAAACTGACATATATACAGGTCTATATAAACATTAATTCATTTCCATTTTAGAATACTCAAAGCTACAGAAAATTTGTGACATAAGAGCAAAATAGTGACCGTTCTCATAAATTTAAGGCAGACCATATTCCTCAACTCTCTAAAAAATAAAACTCAAAACTAAGGGTTTAAAATAAACCCTTGTTAACTTCTTCACCAACCTAAAAGGAGAAATGGATCAGAGCTTACAAATTCTATCATCTAGGTTATAGCTCCTCTCAGTGGCTTTATTTAGAATTTCACATGGTGTGTATGTATATACGCAGAATAGTCAAATTTACAGCCCCACAAAAATTTAACTATACAAATACAAAAAGACTTCAATAATCTGAGAAATATTGAAATGCAACTGCTTAGGTTTCTTTTGTGTACCTGTAAAATACTAAAACCAAGCTACTTAGAATAATTTGAAGTACACAGCTTCTTCAGGTTAACTGGTCATGATCACAGTCTTTTCATATTGGACATATAAAAACCAAGCTTTTTATTCTTTTAAAGAGAGAATTATCATTTAGAGCATAGAATTAGACTATAAAAAGTAATGGACAAATATAGTAGTACATTATAACTTATTTCTCTTGCCTGTGTTTTCATAGGAAAGAGTGTTGCAGGGGCTGGAGATAGAATTATAATTTATTACAAAATAAGTTTATTTTTTCTTATTTCATTAAATTTTTTATGTGTTAGCCATTAAGATCACAAGATGACAATGCCAATATAAATGTATGGAAAGATGCAAAGTTTATGTTTTGAATATGCAAATGTTACATTTGAGTCTGAGAGTTTTTAATTGTTTTATCTGGAAGATGAATCTGAAAAAGAAATAAAAAGATGACACAGAATAAATAGGATTTATTAATAGAATCTCCTCATTTGATGGTAGACACCATGTGTTTAGGGTGGAGGGAATCTGTTCAGCCTCCTTTCTTCACTGAGGACTAGTTCTTCTCATATCAGGGGTAGTTATTTGAATGACCAGCTTCCAAATGTATTTCAGATGGGAGATGGCATTGTCCTGCATTCCTGGCCACAGTGAATGGTGGCCATCTACCCTAGTATGATAGCCAGACTCCAAGTTGTCTTCAATGATTGCCACCTTATGATTTCCATACCCTAACACGTTATGCTAGAGTGGGTCTCTATTAACAATACAGCATGATGAAGTGATCATATGCCACTTCTAAGATTATTAGATTGTAAAAGACACTGTGACTTCCATCTTTGTCCCTCTCTTCTGCTCTCCTCGCCTATTTTCTCTTAATCTCTTTTTATCTCTGCCTTCTTCTCTCATCCCTCACCCAAGGGGAAATCAGCTGCCATCTTGTGAGCAGCCCTGTGATAAGGTCATATGGTGAGATACGGAAGATTCATGTTTGCAATGCCATTTCTGGGTGCCTCCTCCACAGCATCAGTCTGAAACATACTCTCACTAATTCTTTGCCCACTGAAATTGCATCTATTGAACTCCTACTAGTTTTTTCATGCTCATATTGAATATCACCTTAATCATGAAGCCTACTTGATTCTGTGGACATACATGGCCTAAGGATATTTCTAAACTCTTTGATATTTTAATTACTACAGTGAATTGTTTGACTGGTGGTGAGACTAAGATATTATTTGGCCATTCTATCACTCTTCACACCGCCTTCAAATATCAAACAATCTAAAAGAGGAAGGGAGATAAGGGAGGGAATATTATCAAATTGCTTTCATGCTCTATTTTTATTTCACATTTTCTATCCATTCATACTAACAAGAGTACTTAAATATACTTAAATGGCTGTGCAGAAGCTTTTTAATTTGATCAGGTCCCATTTATTTATTTTTGTTGCTGCTGTGATTACCTTTGGGGTGTTCTTCATAAATTTTTTGCCTAGGTCAAAGTCTAGAAGAGTATTTCCAATGTTTGCCTCTAGAATTCTAAGAGTTTCACACCTAAGGTTCAAGTCTGTTACCCAGAGTGAGTTGATTTTTGTGAGAGGCAAAAGGTGTGGGTCCTGTTTCAGTCTTCTACAGGTGGCTATCCAGTTTTCCCAGCACCATTTATTGAATAAAGATTCTTTTCCCCAGTGTATGTTTTTGTCTGCCTTGTCAAAGATTGGCTATACGAGGATGGTTTTATATCTGGGTTCTCGGTTCTGTTCCACTAGTCAATGTCCCTGTTCTTGTGCCAGTCGCAAGCTGTTTTAATTACTATAGCCTTATAGTATAGTTTGAAGTCTGGTAAATTGATACCTCCTATTTTGTTCTTATTGCATAGGATTGATTTTGCTATATGGGGTCTTCTCTGGTTCCATACGAAGTGTAAAATTATTTTTTCTATATCTGTGAAAAATGATGATGGTATTTTAATAGGGATTGCATTGACTCTGTAGGTTACTTTGGGTAGTATAGACATTTTAACAATGTTGATTCTGCCATCCCATGAGCATGGTATATTCTACCATCTGTTTACATCCTCTGCTATTTCCTTCTTTAGTGTTTCATAGTTCTCCCTGTAGAGGTCTTTTACGTTCTTAGTTAAATATATTCCTAGGTACTTTATTTTCTTTGTTGCTATTTTGAAGGGAATTGAGTCTTTGATTTGGTTCTCACTTTTACTGTTGTTGGTGTATATGAATGCCTCTGATTTCTGTGTATTGATTTTGTATCCTGAGAGTTTACCAAATTCTTTTGTCAATTCAAGGAGTCTCTTGGTTGAATACTTGGGGTTTTCTAGGTATAATATCATGTCATCAGCAAAGAGTGAGAGTTTGATCTCTTCTGCTCCCATTTGGATGCCCTTAATTCCACTCTCTTGTCTGATTGCTGTAGCAAGGACTTCCAGCACTATGTTGAATAGAAGTGGAGATAGTGGGCAACCTTGTCTTGTTCCAGTTCTAAGTGGGAATGCTTTCAAATTTTCCCCATTCAGTATGATATTGGCTGTGTGTTTGTCATATATGGCTTGTATTGTTTTTAGATAAGCCCCATCTATGCCTATTTTGTTGAGTGTTCTTATCATAAAAAGGTGTTGAATTTTGTCAAATGCTTTTTCTGTGTCTATTGAGAGGATCATATGGTCTTTGTTTTTGCTTCTGTTTATATGGTGAATTACATTTATAGATTTGCATATGTTGAACCATCCCTGCATCCCTGGGATGAAACCCACTTGGTTGTGATGGATTATTTTCTTGACAAGCACCTGGATTCAATTGGGTTGGATTTTGTTGAGAATTTTTGCATCACAGAATGGGAGAAAATTTTCACAAGCTATACATCTGATAAAGGGCTGATAACTAGAATTTATTTAGAACTCAGGAAAATCAGCAAGGAAAACTCAAACAACCCTATCAAAAAGTAGACAAAGGACATGAACAGAAATATCTCAAAAAAAGACAGAATAATGGTCAACAAACATATGAAAAAATGCTCAACATCTCTAATCATCAGAGAAATGCAAATCAAAACTACAACGAGATATCACTTATCTCCAGTAAGAATGGCCCTTATCAAAAAGTCCCCAAACAATAAATGTTGGTGTGGATGTGGAAAGATAGGAACACTCCTACACTGCTGGTGGGACTGCAAACTAGTGCAACTTCTGTGGAAAACAATATGGAGATACCTTAAAGTGATACAAGTAGATCTACCATTTGATCCAGCAATTCCACTACTAGGCATCTACTCAAAAGATCAAAAGTCACTTTATGAAAAAGACACCTGTACTCAAATGTTTATAGCAGCACAATTCATAATTGCAAAGTTGTGGAAACAACCCAAGCGCCCATCAATACATGAGTAAATTAATAAAATGTGGTATATGTATACCATGGAGTGTTATTCAGCTTTAAGAAACAATGGTGAGATAGCACCTCTTGTATTTTCCTGAATACAGCTGGAACCCATTCTACTAAGTGAAGTATCTCAAGAATGGAAAAACAAGCACCACATGTACCCACCAGCAAATCGGTATTAATGGATCAACTCCTAAGTGAACATATAAGAATAACATTTATCTGTGTTGGGCAGGTGGCAGGGGGGAGAAGGGGATGGGTATATACAAACATAATGAGTGAGATGTGCAACCTTTGGGGGATGGTCACGCTTGAAGCTCTGACTCAAAGGAGGAGGGCAATATATATATATATATATATATATATATATATATATATATATATATCCTGAAATAAAATAAAACATAAATAAATAAATAAAAATTTAAAAAGACTATAGAAGAAAAAATAAATATACTTAAATGCATATGCTTACTAATATAGTTATTTTTACAAAATTAAATAACTAGTTATCTAATTAAAATGAAGTCTTCACAGTGCCCTTTCTGGGCACTGGGTATTTGCACCAGTCTGGGTGAAAATTCATTTCCATTTTCACCTGCAGAAATAACACATGTTAAAATCTACTTCTTTTTTCAGCCTGAGATTAAAAGCACTTAGATTATGAACTCCTCATTCATCCATAAAAATGGGATAATTTACTGTCTTTCAAGTTCAAAGCTTTGTCTTCTGTTATGAAGAAATGTATACCTGTATGAATTCCCTGTTGTATATTACGCTCCTTGAAGTCAGGGACAATTATTGTATCCTCTGCAGCATAGCAAATCAAAGAGTTCTTTGCAAACTGATACTCTTCTGTGAAGAGTTATTCCTGGCCCCTGATGAGATAAGTACAAAAATTGGGACATTAACACCTCTCTAACAATTTGACTTTTCTGGGATATCCAAGCATGTTATTAGCAGTCTTGTCGGTTTGAACAGGGTATAGACCAGTTTGAGTGTTCACGAACTTGTGCAATGAGTGTCCCATTGATTCACAGTGTGGCAATGTTACAATTTAGTTTCTCAACTGTAATCTAAAATTAAAAAGAAAAATAATCTAAATGTAAGTATTTATTCATTTTTGTAACATGCTATTTTTACAATAATTTTCATTCATATTCAAACCTATCTAAAATTTATTGTTTAACAATTACTATCTAAATAAAGTAAAATTTATATTCATACTTCTGTTCAACTCTAATTTACACACGGTGAAAGAAGCTTATATGAATTGTTTTAAGTGATAAAATACACCTATATGTTGAAATCAAAAATCATAGTGCTAGTACACCAAATGATGAGCACGGAAGTGATTCACAAGATACGAAAACCAAAAATAAAAAGCTCACAACTATTTTAACTCAAATGTATGTTTCCTCAATACTGAGTTAAGTTTTGTAATCATATTTTATGATACAGTGATAAATAGCAGTGTGCTATTTACAGAAATATACTGCCTAATGTAGCAATTAAACCATTGCAATTTGTCAAATGCATTTATAAAGCACAAAAAAATAAGATAAAAATCAAAAGAATTCATTGTGAAAGAAACAGTGCTTTGAGGGCTTCCTACAGAGTAGCATTTTGGGTTCCTAAGACTTAAAATACCATATACAATTGCTGGGACATTAGTGAAAAATAGTCCAAGTACTAAAATTTGAAAGACTGACAAAAGCAAGTGCTGATGAGGATATGGAATAACTCATATTTTTCATACACTGCCGATTTAAATGTAAAGTATAGCAACCACTCTGAAATACATTTTGGCAGTTTGTTAAGAAGTTATACATACATCTACCATGTATCCAGCCATTTGTGTAGTGAGTATATGCTTTCATTTCTCTAGGAGAAAAAGAAAATCCAAAACCAATAGATGCTGGCATGCATGCAGAGAGAAAGGAATGCTTATACATTGTTGGTGGGACTGCAAATTAGTACAACCCCTTTAGAAAATAGTATGGAGATTCCTCAAAGAACTAAAAGTACACCCACCTTTTGATCTAGCAATCCTACTACTGGGTATTTATCCAAACGAAAAGAAGTCATTTTATCAAAAAGACACCTGCACTTGAAGTTGCAACACAATTCACAATTGCGAAGATGTAGAATCAACCCAAACGCCCATAAATTCATGAGTGGATTAACAAAATGTGGCATATGTGCACTATGAAATGCTACTCAGCCATACAGAAGGATGACTTCGTGCTTTTTGAAACAATTTGGATGAAACTGGAGACCATTATCCTAGTGAAGTATCTAAGGAATGGAAAAATAAGCACCACATGTACTCACTGTTAAACTAGAACTAACCGATGAGTACACGTGTGTAGAGGGAAATAAAACTCAATGGAAATCAAGCAGAGGATGAGGAGAGGAGAGGATTGGCAAAAATTTACCTAAAGGATATAAGGAACACTATGTGGATGATGAGCACACTTTTTATCCTAACTCAAGCTGTATAAAAGTGATCCATGTAACAAAAAACATTTGTATCCCCGTAATACATTGAACTAACAAAAGAAAAAAAAAGAGAAACTAACAATATAAAATTATTAAATTTGATAGCTATTAATAGATAATTTGTAAAATTTCTGTTACCTTAAAAAGCTTAAATATAGCCCTTTAGTAATAAATTCTACCATCTAGAGATCTTAAAATACCACTTTTCACTTAAATATGCAGAGCTCTTGGAGAAATAGTGTATTTCAGGTCTAGGGCAGGGAATGTAAAAGATTATCAAATAATACATTGTGGAAGCTAGCAGCTGTTGACAACTGCTAGCCTCATTTTAAATAGTCGGAAGCTAAATTAGAGAGATTCCCACTGTTAAAAAATTGTATAATTTGAACTTCAACAATAACATTTGCAATGGATTGTTACCCATTAAATATGGTTAAATCTATGAACTTATAATATTTTTGTGAAAAAGCAAAAAGATTACTTTGAGAAGATACTAAAAAAATCTATCCATCACCTTGAAAACTGAAACATAATGGGAAAGAATGTAAGTATCTAACTTCTCCTTCCTTTATGAATTGTATTAACAGGTAAACAAATAAAAATGCCTCTTTATAAAAAAGTATAATGATTAGAAAAGAAATGGTAGAATTGTATCAACATTGTATAACCTCTTTCAAAATAAATTAATATATCTAGACATTAAGCCTCAATATTACAAATGTTTGTATCACTAAACATTACATAATAGAGAGGTGGCCAGATATTTTATTTCTCCTGTAGTCTAGCCCAACATGCCATTTAGTCATGAAAAAAAGATAGAATCTGAGTTTAACCATAGCTCAGAATCCAATTGCTTATTTTCAGAAAATACAAAGGACAAAGAATCATGTTGAAATGCACCTTGAGTGTACAACCAACAAAATCTAGCCTGTGGAAAACTCCTTAGGTCAAATGCCAGGGTCTTTCAAGAAAGAAATAGATAAGGCATATGTTGAATAAGACTTAATAAATATAACAGTTTTTTTTTAAATGGACATGATTAAGCTATATTGTCTAAGAACACTTGCATTAAAATTTTTTCAAGTCTTTACAGCATTACTTCCATGAGATTGGTTTCTCTATTCTTTCATTAAAATTAATTTAAAAAACCTGTTTATTTATGTATATTTGTGGAGTATATAGCACTGTTGTTAATCTAGTTTAGATTAATAAATTAACAACAGCAATAAAAATTTCAGCCGATATATGAAAAACTTTAAATATTGATATAAGCGGTATTTATCAAATTGTCTTATATAAGTATTAAATGTGTACAATTGCTATATCACTCATATTTTATTTAGTTATATTTGTGGAACAATAAAAGTAACAATGTAACATAAACTATGCTAATCACCTATACAAAGGCTTTCAGCACACAATAGGTATAATTTTATAATTCTGTTGTGCTTGCCTATGTAATCTTAATTATACTTACTGAAATGAAACTGCCTATTGTATCTAATAAAAAAAGTTAGACTTGCATTTCATGTGATTTGGCTTTGTAATTTCATTTTTCTAGCAATCCATTTTTATTGCATTTTAAAAGAATATTGCTCTTCAATAAATTGGAAATTAAAAACCCTAGTCCTTCATCATAGATAATTTGAGAATATTCTCTTTGATTACTTAGCAGAACATCTTTCACTTATTTAGTAATAAATACATAGTAAGTTAAATTAATTAAACTCATCGGATTTTACTGCTTGGTATTGCTTCTAAAATTTTGAAGTCTTCTTATTTCACATTTTTATTTTTATTATGCAAGTTCAGTACAGAGTATACCTAGCTAATTTAATTCAATGAAA
Source organism: Microcebus murinus (assembly GCF_040939455.1). NCBI lineage: Eukaryota > Metazoa > Chordata > Mammalia > Primates > Cheirogaleidae > Microcebus > Microcebus murinus. The sequence goes on from NC_134111.1 coordinate 36,188,314, forward strand.
TTCAGTTCCGTTCCACTAAATTTCTTTCATGTGAAACATACTGAGTTAGGCAATGAAGGGATAAAGGGATCTTTATAAATTGTCCCAGGCTTTAAGCATCTTAGATTCCAATACTAAAAATAAGAAAAATATACAAATTAATATTATAAAAAGCAAATAAGACATGTGACAAGCATTTTACCACATAGGGAAGATTCTTATTTTTTAAAAAAGATCAGGGGAAAAATTTAACTAGGATAATTTTTGAAAGACATTAATAGGGAGAAAGGTAAAGAGCATGAATAAAAAATTAAATGTTCTTTTGGGTAGATGTCCAATAATGGGATTCCTGGATCAAATGGTTGTTGTGCTTGTAGCTCTTTGAGGTATTTCCATATTACTTTCCACAGAGGTTTTACTAGTTTGCAGCCCCACCAACAGTGTATGAGTGTCACTATCTCTCTGCATCCATGCAAACATTTATTGTTTGGGGATTTTTTTATACAGGTCATTCTCATTGGAGATAAGTGATATCTTAATGTGGTTTTGATTTGCATTTCCCTGATGATTAGAGACGTTGAGCATTTTTTCGTATGTTTCTTGGCCATTAGCCTACCTTCTTTCGAAAATTAATGTTCATGTCCTTTGCCCACTTTTTAATAGGATTGTTTGATTTTTTTCTTGCTTATTTTCCTGAGTTCTACATGGATTCCAGTTATCAGCCCTTCATTGAATGTGTAATATGTGAATATTTTCTTCCATTCTGTAGATTGTCTGTTTGCTCTCGTGACAGTTTCCTGGGCTGTGCAGAAGCTTTGTGGAAACAACCCAAGTACCCATCAATACATGAGTGAATTAATCAAATGTGGTATATGTGTATCATGGAGTTCTACTCAGCCACAAAAAGTGATGATGATCTAGCACCTCTTATATTACCATGGATAGAGCTAGAGCCCATTCTACTAAGTGAAATATCACAAGAATGGGCAAACAAGCACTGTATGTACTCACCATCAAATTGGTATTATCTGATCAACACTTAGGAGTACATATAGTAATAATATTCATCAGGTGTCGGGCAGATGGAAAGGGAGAGGTGAGGATGGGTATATACACACCTGATGGGTGTGGTGTGCAATGTCTGGGGGATGGACATGCTTGAAGCTCTGACTTGGGTGGGGCAAAGGCAATATAGGTAACCTAAAAATTTGTACCCCTGTAATATGCTGAAATTAAAAAAGAATAATAATAATTAAATGAAAATAAATTGTTCTGTATTTTCTCATATAATGGAATACTTTAAATAATGAAAATATAAGCTTAATAGAGAATAACATTTGGAAGATACATTATGGAGGACTTTAACTACTCAGGCTAAATATCATTCTTTCCAATACCAACTGTGTTTGTACACAGGTCCATGACATAGGTTACATGCTAGAAAACAGTGGGTGGAGACATTAAGATGATAAATTAGCAAAAAGTCTTTGTCAAAAGATAATTATAGCATGGTGATAAATTCTATGATATAAAGAGTCATAAAGTATATGAGATTAAAGATGAAAAAATACCCTGTCTTTAAGCTATGATTTGGGGCTTGAAGTATGAGTAAGAGAAAACTAGACAAAGCAAAAAAAAAAAATAAATTATAGACTGATGAGAGAGCATTCATTAATTCAACCATATATTTAGTATTCATTGAATTTCTAACATTCAGATTTCCAATATTTAAGACTTTACATATAAGTGGAAACATACAGTACATAGTCTTTTGTGCTTGACTTCCTTTACTTAATATTATGTATTTGAGACTCATCTATGTAATGGCATATAGCTGCAGTTTATTAGTTTCTACTGATGGATTGTATTCTTTTGTATGAATATGCCACGATGTATTTATACATTCTCTTTTGGAGCTATGACTGATGCTGCAATAAATATTCTTGTAATGTCTTTTGGCACATATTTTCATTTGTTCCTGTTTGATATAAATATGGGAGTGTAATTCCTGGATCCAAAGGTGTACATGGTGCAAAGTGTAACTTTACCAGATAATACCAATCTCTTTTTCAAACGCATATCATTTTATACTCCCATCAGCTCATATGAGAGTTTTCTTTACTCCTTGATCAGTGTCATCTTGTTGATATTTATTTTTGTCATTCTGCTTAATTTAAGCCATTTTGACCTGCAAATACTAGAATGGCGTTGTGCTTTTGTTTGCATTTCACTGATTTTTAATAATATGGCTGGATATTTATATGATCATTAGTTATTTGGATTCCTTCTTTGGGAAAGTGGCTGTTCAAGTAATGCCATTCCCAGAAAGAGAAAAGTCTACTGAAAAATTGGTTTGAGGTTGTGATAAAGAAAATGAGCTTTATTTGAAAGATCTCTATTTGAGTTACTAGTGGAACATACAGGTGAGGATGTCCAGCAGTGTTGGAAAGTGAATCAGAGCTTAGAAGAAAAGGCAAAAATGATTCCTCAATCTCCATCTTTACAAAGGTTAAGAAGAAAAGTCAACAGCACCAGTGAAGAGAAGTTAGAATAGAAATATTATTTTCCATAAAGATAAGAACAAAGGAAGATACCACAGACAGTTTTGTGGTAGAAAACTTACTGATGGAATTAATGTTAAATGACCTATGTCTTATCAGAGAAGAAATTGGTGTGGACTCAGCTAGTGCTGAACTATTTCCAGAGTTCTAAAAATCTGTGCAAGCAAAATCCTTTCTCTGTTGCTATTATCTGTCAGAGGAAACTTAATTTCTTCCAGATTTCTTTCTCTGAAATCTTGTGGCTCTGAGTCTCTTTCTGTTGTTATAAATCTAATCCCTCCTGAGGCAGTTTCTCTACTCAGCAGCTTGTATTTTCCGGTTCCTAGATCTCTGTCAAGGACTTCATGACCTTCAAGGTCCCTGGAGTGTCAAACTTCTATGAACTATTAAATAATTTCCTCAAGTGAAATAATCCTTCCAACATGGATTTAGTGGACACATCCTATCTTCCAATCATTTTCTTCATAGATTCTATGAAGCAAAACTCTTGCAAAGTCTCACATGTTTTAACCAATGTATCTTGCAAAAGACTTCTGTAAAATTGAAGAGTATTCAACTCAAATTTATAAATATCTCTCTTTTAGTGATATAACCTTAGTCTGTTCCCCAATTATAGTAGGACAGAAGATTATGGAACAAACTCTTAATGAAAAATATATAACATGGAATATAGTTTTCTCCAAATTCCAAATGACTCCCTAAATTTAGACTATAGCAAAATTTACTATATCTCTGAAATAACTGGAGGAATTTCTCTTCTTTTTTCTTTTTTTCCCTTTAAAAAATGTTATGATGTAAAATTGAGTTTAAAAATGGGTAAGATGAAAAAATGTGTATAAAAAATAAAAAAGAACATAGACTTATAGAATAAGACAAAAGGAACACATAAAACAAGTTTGGTTTGTTGCAAGTGTAAAGTTATCATTGAATGTTTTATTTTGTATATTAGATACCATGTTAATATACCAGAAATGTTGGTTATATAATAAAAAATGTATTACCTGATTTTAAATCCGAGTAATGATTTAGCTTCAATATTTTAGGATTAGAAATATAAGATCAGAGTGATTTCTTAAAGTGGGGTACATCAGGATAAAAACAATTCATTCCTGGAGCCATGTTCAACCATCATCATCATCCTATACATTCATGTAATAATCTGGTTAAAAATATCTAGCATTATTATCTTACTTAAGGGCATTAAGTTTAATTCTGCCACCTAATTCTTCCTGCTCTAATAATTCTACCATGCTGGATTTAATTTGGCAATGCAACAAAAATTAAAAGCACATGTTACTCCTAAATACTCCATTTGTGTAACAAATCTATAATAACATATTATTCTAGTAAGGATTCCAGTGTCAATATAGACACTAACTATTAGTACTGCTTAATTCTTTCTTATTTTCATACTACAAAATTAATACAAATTGAAGTTCTAATTTTTTTCTGCATTCTCAGTGGATCATTTTTTTCACATACTGAAGTTCATTAAACAATTTAGAGTGATGGTGTTTTTAATATAAACACCATCACTGAGAAAAACAATGTATCTTGTGGATAAAGCTTACATTTCTTGCCCTTGCTAGTGATAAACCTTTTTAAAGAAACTATTTAAAAAGGGAAGTATAGGCAACCATAAGTGTAAATCCTACCCTTGATATTGAGAATCATGATATTTTCTAAGATAAACCAAGGAATATATAAAGTGCTTGATATGAATACCAGAATAATTCCTCTTAGAATTATTTAATAGACAGTATGAATACCGTGGCTATTATCCTTGGAAAAACTAATTCTCTTTTAATAGCCCAGTGTCTAAAACCATTTATTTTTAAGTCTTACACTGAAAATTCTGTAGTTCAAAATTTAAACTGAAACAGCCAACTCTTCCCATATTGTGTACATTTTCTTTTTTTTTAATCTCTTTATATTTCATTTATTTATTGTTTAAAGGGGGTAATATTCACTTCTAACATTTTTTAGTACCATCTGAAGTCATTGAAAGAAAAAAATTTGAAAAAATAGAAGTATAACAGCTTCTTGTTTCAAAATACTATGGTATTTTGTGCACAATGTGAGTGTTTTATGTTCTATTTAATTGGCATATACTATAAGAATCTTGACAGACTAATTGCAAAACTTTTTTACCTATCTTTTATAAAGTATATTTTACACCTGCTGTTTCATGATCCTATGATTCATTTATTCTGTGCTTTTATGTAAGAGTTTAAAAGATTTGCTGTGTTTTCCTAGAATACAGGAAGAAAAGAAAGCTAAAAGAGAACAGATTAGATGATTATCTACCAAAGGAAGAAGTCAGACTTCATTTTTGTCACATCATACCTGATTCTTAATGATTCTGCCTTGATGGATCTTAACTGAGTGTCCCTGAATGATGAGTTCTCACTTATTTCTCCTGAAACCATAGAATATATTTTATACATATCCATTGAAGACTTTTTTCATTGCCACTATTATAGGTCATACACACATTTTTGGAAAAGAAAAACTCAAATTCTTCTGTGTATATAAATGATATTTAAGCTGGCTGATTATAGCAGAATGAAGGACATTTTAAAATTTCATGTGACAACACAGGCAAGGAGTGAGGGCTGATATATGAGAATAAAAAACACAAAAAGGAGCTCAACTTTGAATCTAAAAATATTCATGAAAACATAACAAACCATAAACTTGACTCTACAGTCCAAAAACTACAAATAATAGCTTAGCATAGTAGAATTAATTATGCTTTCAGCAATTGAAGGAGAAGAAATTAAAGTAATATTAAACAAGTTTATAAAGAATACAATGGTAAAACCCAAGGCCCAAGTAGCCATTTTCCAAAATAACATTGGCTCTTACAGTATTTATTTATTTACCTTAAATATTTTTCTTTCTGTAAATAGTATCACAATCCAACCAATTGTTCTGGCCTAAATACTAGACATCTTCCTTGATTTCCTCTCTCTCTTTCTTTCTGCCTATTTTATCTACCTTACTTCCAAAATATATATCAAATCCTTCCTCTTTTTTCAATTTTTTACTTGCTATTACTTTTTTCCAAAGCACATCCTCTCTCACCTCAGCTACTGCAAGAGCATTTATAACAAAGACTTTTAGATTCTACCATCCCCAATATCTATTCTCAGTTTATAGGTGTTGCCTTCCCACAAATCTGTTGTTTCTGACAACCATAAGATAAGTATCATTAACTTGAGTTTGAGGTGAATGGGCCACACACAAACAGTAAATTGAAAAGCCTAATCCAGGGAGTTAAGAACTATGTGAAGATAAGCCTTTAGATGTGATTACCAGTCTATTAAAAAAATGGATTCATATAGAGCAAAAGCCCAGTAAGACTTTGGAAAAATAATATTGCCAAAAAAAAAATCATAAATCTGACCCTTCAAAGGTCTATTTGACCTTTTAAAGCCACCCGTGGTTCTCCAAGCCTGCATTTGAAGAAAGAGAGTGAGCAAAGTTGTGTAGACACCAAGAGCATACAGCATGATACCATGACAGATATGGTCACAGAGGATAATGCACAAGGAAGTTTTTCCCTGAGAGAAGATGAGGGCCATGAAATATAATAAAAAGGATGTTTCTTTCCTATCTACCTAAGAAACTTATTCTACTCTCAGAGCTGAAAGTCTCCGTAATTTCTGCACAGCAGGTTTTTAATATTGCTATTTAACAGTGACTATATCTATTTTATTTTTACCTTTCTGAAACAGACCTTATGTAATACAGTTTGTCATGTTCCTTACCCCATTGTTATGTACCACGTTGGCTCAGGAATGCATATAACGTGCTTTAAGTTTATTGGTCACTATACCACAAGAAAATATATCCTGGACTTTGAACTGGATGTAATTATTACATGGAACACTGATATTTTATCCCTTGGTTATTTGTGAATAGTTTTCATGTGTGCAAAAAAGGATGAGTACGGATAGTCAGAAAAAGATAGACCATAGTGACGACGGATAAGTTATCCCCCTTACATTCAATCTGTCTTTCATCTGTATTAAGTTTCCAGGGTACCTGGACTCCTAGCTAAAACTAAATATGGTTACATGACTCAATTCTATACAACTTTTGGGTTGAGCCTTTAAAGAGAAGTGGCATTTTTTTCACTCTCCTTGATCTTCCTTCCTCTTAGCTGATGTATAGTCACAAACTAGGAGCAAGAGATGGAAACCAAACATTCATGATGATAGATCAAGAAGATAAATAGAATCTATTTCCCCAGTTCAATGGCTCTTAATTATTGGAGAATAATATTTAGGCATAAAATGTTAAAAGTAAACATCTATCTTATTCAAACTTCTATGATATTGCTACCTTTAAAAATAGCCTTCTATCTATAACCTGTATCCTAAATAATTAGACCTCTAATTTAATCTTTCTGATCTCTTACCTCATTAAAACCCATTCTCTATACTACAACTAAAAGAAATATTTTAAATAAAAATAAGAATTCTATAGTAAATGTTGAAAGCTGATAAAAGTCACTCATCAACAATAAGAAAAATCCATATAATTTAAAAAATCATAATTGTTTTTGAACACATTGGAGATCTGAGGCTGCAAGAAATTAAGTGAATTGGATTCCAAAAAGTGTCAAGCTGGTCAAAGAAGGATGGGACACAGAAACAATTTAACCTTTGACAGAGCACAGAAGAAAGAAGTGGCTACCATAAAAGAGGATAAGAATAAATTAGATAAAATTATAGTAATATATTAAAGGCAGGTGGTGAGACAGTTTATCAATTTATAAAAACTGGAAGCCCCAGACACAAAGTAAGTTCACATTAACTTAAAAATTATTTTCCACACACCACTTCCAGGTGCTCAAGTCAAGGCAGGAAAAGAACCTCCACAGGTGGCACAGGTCCTGCTCTAGAACAGGCATAAAACACTGCCACCTCTCTGTACACCTTTTTCATATAAAGCAAAAGCCTTATGCCACTAAGGAAAGATACAATGAGAGCTGTTGTCACCAGGGCCCAGGAAATGCTTCACTGCGTCTGAGAGTTGCAGAAGCAAAATCCATCCACCTCTGGTGAAGAGGCAGAAAATCCACTCACTGCCAAGGCCCAGGCAGAGAAACACTGATTCTGGGAGAAGGTCACAAGCAAAACCCATCTACCCCTGGAAGGACAGGAAAATTCCTTGAGTTTGGGATTCCCACAGCAATACCAAATAGAGTTCCTCTATCGCCAGTAGAAAGGCAGAGAATTTTCTCCTACTTAGGACCTACCACATATACAAGGTAGACTTTGGCTACTACAGGGGAGCATAAGAGATACTGAGAAGTTCCCAGCCCAAGGCTCATATGAACAAGCCGAGCCCTGCTCAAGACAGAATGGACAAGGAAAACCAAGAACCTCCCCTTGCCTCCACCATTAATCTAGCACCAAATAACAAGTTGAGAGAGAAGCAAGAATATTCTGTCTGTAACACATGCAAAAGGCAACTACTGAAAGCTGAAAGTGGAGCAAGAGCACTGTCACCCCACTTGTGCACTAAGCACAAGTAAGAGTAGTTCATCACGGAAAGGATCTGAAGCCTGCGGTGCACTGAAGGTAATGACGGCAACAAGAGCGTCTCCACCCAGCTCAACAACTGACTAGTCTGACTCACCTCTTCCCCGTCACACACACACAGGCACTCACACTAACAGCCTGAGAGAAGATGAGGAACACCCATTTCTGGACATAAATGCTGTTTTTCACACAACATGAGGCATTCGATAAAACATTCAAAGGCACACAAAAAAAGGAAAGGAAAAAAAATACTTTCACAAGAGAAAGCAATCAATACAATTAAATTCAGCCATTATTCAGATGTAAAAATTGCCAAACAAGGGATTTTAAATACCCTTCAAATAATATATTTTTAAAAATAGTGGAAAGGTAGACAATATGCATCAACTGATGGGAAATTTTTAGCAGAAAGATAAAACTGCTAAGAAAATCCAGTCTCCTCTGTTGGCTAAGATGGAGTAAGCTAAGTACAATTTCCATTTCCTAGTGATTACAACTGAAATTATGGGCAATATACAAAAGAAATATGAATATTCTAAAACATAAAACAGTAACAGATAAAATGGAAACTAAAATCAAAAATTGAATACCAACTTTTTCCTTTATTTTTTTTGACCCTAATGAAGACTAGCCCCAGTTATAGAACTGTGTTGCCACAACAGTGGTGATCACTCAGATGCCTAAAACATTAAAAAAAAGACTCCTCTCTGTGGCCAGAGGAACCAGGAACCAGGACCTCTGTCGTCCAAAAAATACAGAGGAGATGTCCATTGTTTTTTCTTTCGATTTCCTCTGTCACTTCATCCCAAAATTGGCCCAAGTGGATAAAACCACACAATACCACAGGAGAGTAAAACAAGAGAACTCAACCAATTTTTTACCAGAAGAACTAGACAAAGGGGCCCCTGGGAACCAGAAAATATGGGAGAAATCCTGGACTATCAACCTCTAAAACTATACCCTGCAAAAGTATCTTTCAAAAATGAAAGCAAAATAAAGACTTTTTCAGATAAACAAAACCTGAGAGAATTTACTGCTAACATACCTACACTGAGAACAGTGCTAAACAAGTAAAGTGCAGCACCAGAAACGGTATCTAAACAAACGGGTAAATTTAAAAAGACATTTTATTTTCTTAATCACTTAAAAAAGCAATTAAATTTTAAAAGCAAAAACAGCAACAATTTGTTGTAGAATTACAATAAAGCTGAAGTAAAATGTTGAACCACAGCAGCACGAAAGATGAAAGTGAGAAAATTAGACTATCATAAGTTTTTACACTAGACATGAAGCAGTATAACATTATGTGAGGTAAATTAAGACATGATAAATATGTATCTTCTAAATCCAAGTGAGATCACTTAAAATTTTTTAAAAAGTATAGCCCCAAGTGCAAATGAAATAGAATGAAAAACATTTCAATATTTAAATTAGAGCTCAAAATTTAAATTAGAGCACATAATTTATTTAATAAAAAATCTTCACAGGCTTCATGGTATCCCTAGAATAAAACTCAAACAAACACAAACTCCTTAGTATAATCCTCAAGGTCTTATATTATATGCCTTCTTGACATCACCAGTTTTATTAGGTAGCCTTTGTTCCTGACTCACTATAGTCTAGCCATTCTGATTTCTTTATATAACTTATAAACACCAAGTTTGTTTCCTCCTGAGGACCTGTTCTTTTATTTTCTTGAAACACTTTTCCCTGTTATCATCACATAATTGATTCCTTGTCCACTAATTCTCAGATGAGTATCATCTCTTTAAAAAAAAAAGAGAGATCTCTGTTTACTAGTTAATGATGTTGCCTACAAATCAGTCTTCATCACATTACCTTCTATTATTTTTTAATGCCACTCACCATTAATTTAAGCTAGGTTTCATTTTAATCCCTTATTGATATCTGCCCTACTGGCTTATAAACCCTTTGAGAACATGAATCATATCTGTTTTTTTTTCCTTAGCACAAAGAATATAAGCTGGAATATGTGTACAATAAATATATATTGAATAAAGTAATGAGTGAATGAATAAATGTTCATATAACCAGTGAATGAATGAATAGTAATATGGATAAGTCTTTGTATATATTTATTCTTCAATTTTATTACATGATTTCTCTTCTGTCATATTGGGTTCCCCAGAAGCAGACCATAAGACTGAGATTTATTTGGAAATGATTTATTGGGAAGTGTTCTCAGAAAAAAATGCCAGAGAATTAGGAAAGTGACCAAGAAGAGGAGACCAAGCTATGATATGAAATCATGCAAAATTCCACAAAATGTAACTTCAACTCAAATTTTAGTTCTCTAGAGACTGTAATTCACATCTTAGCATTTTACCTATCAATGGAGTAGAGGAGATAAAGAATTTACTTTCAGGTATATTTTAGTTATTGGAAAATGGCTGCCCCCATAGAGATATAAATTCCTAAGAACTTCTGACACTCCTAGTAGGTAGAGAAAGTGGATTCAGGAGCCTAGGGCATTCCTCCAAATAGAGGTACAGGTGCCAGTAGTAGGAGGAGAAGACACACGGAGTAACAGAATGTAAGAAAATGGTAAAGGAATTAAGAGCAGATGTGGGTAGAACATTAACGTTATCTGCTAAACTCCCCTAGCTTTCTTTATCTGTTGGGCCTGAACTACTTTGGCTCTATCATCTTCATAAATGAACAAGAAAGCATTACTTTTATCCAGAGAATTAAATTCTATCAGACATTCCTCGTTACAGGAATCAGAGCCACAATTTTTTAATCACCTTGTTGACAAGAAAAAGTGTGGAGTTTAACTGCGTATGTATACATTGTTGAAAAATCGATACACATATCTGAGCTGGATTGAACACACTGAAAAAAGAAATGTAGTCTACTGATCCAGGTATGAGCCGGGACAACTGTAACACATTCAAAATCTTTAATAAGTTGATAGAATGCAGAAAAAAATAGCAAATCACCTTGCAATCAATACTTGATCGCTTTGTCTTCCTACACACTAATGAGAAATGGTTAAAAAGTTCTTCGCATGTAATTATGAACAAAGTGCCACTGGCAATACATGATGTTATAGTTTCATGTCACTTATTCTATTTTATGCTTCAGCTTCTTCCAAGATAGTCATATCAAGCCTGCTATTTCTACTGGGTAGTGCGGCTGCTTCTGCTCACAACATCAGTCACTAAGCACCATTACCTTGCAGCATCCTGATGCTTGCTCTGGTGTGGTCACTGAACACCACTTCTAATTTATGTTGTCACTTCTCCTGGCTCTGCTGCTCCTCACACTGGCTCTGCCCTCACTGGGATTCATCACCATGTTCTAGGGGCACGGCTGCTATTTCTTCCTATTGCACCAGGTCTATGTGTGCAATTCTTCTCTTTTAGGCCCATTGTCAGTCTCCCTGAACAACACTACCAATCTTGGACATCTCTCACTTAAATGTACCACATTCATTGCACAAGCTTCCCAAGGTGCCAAACCTGCACAATGTTCTGTGGCCAAATGAGAAAAAGTTGTCTCCCTCTCTCTCTCTCTGTTACTATTGGGAACTAGTTCTAGTTGCACTTTTATTCTTATATCTATTTAATATTTTCACTATTTAATGACTATTATGATAGTTACTGTTATCTTAAAAAACATATAAAACATGTTTAAAAGATTTTTAAAAAGGTGCTTTTAGTCGGAGCCCTTGAAGAAGTTCTGAGCAATAGAAGTACAAAGGATTAAGAAAAAAAAGCAAGACTAGTGCAACCACAGCCCACAACTTAGTCTGGAGAAAACAAGTGCATTTATACTACTTCCAAATATACTCAAAGTTCAGAACAAAACATCAAAAAGAATCAGTGAAAACAATCATGGACATTAAAAATCTGCTTTTATTATAACTTAATTAGCCTCTCTGCCCTACCCCTCTGACTTATATTGAGCAGTCAGCAACTGTATTGTTTTGTTCCAGGTTAAACCAGCTATGAAACATCATCTAAATAAAGTGATGTCTCTCTGATGAAGATGGTGCCCAACATAAACAAATGGGGTGAGAAAGAGGTGAAGAGAAAAATCAAAAGTAACTTTAGGTCTTCACAAGGCTATAGAAGAAGACAAAAGGAAAGGGTGCCATTCAATATGACATTTGGCCTCAGGATATGACACGTTGCTGTAGTTAATAGAGTAGATGTCTAGGCTCAAAAGTAAGGTAGCAGACTAAGTAATGTAAGAGCTAAGAAGGACAAAAAAAATCTTAAAATGCAAAATGGAAGTCACCCACACCACTTTTCTGATACCCGTCAAGCTCCTCTAATTATCCCTAGGTGCTATAGCATCTTCAAAGTTCTGAAGGAAAAAATCAATATCTCAATCTAAATTTCTGTAACCGTTGAAAATATGTCTCAAACTTGAAGGCAAACTGGAGACATTTTCAAATATATGAAATCTGAAATAATGCCTCACTAGTAACAAGAAATGCTAAACGATATCCTTCAGAGAGATGGAAAATACCATTGTATTAACCCAATATATGAGTTACGTTAAAATTCAGTTGCAAACATCTATGCAATTTATTTAAGTATTTGGAAATTAGCCTGCATAATTCTAAAAATCCTTGGCTCAATGGAGATAACAAAATCTTAAATAGAAATTATTTAGACCTTAATAAAAATAAAAGCATTATATATCAACACTTATATGGTATAGCCAAAGCAGTACCTGGAGAAAATTTAATAGCTCTTAACACCAGTATTAGACACCATAAATGATCTCAAATAAATGACTTCAGATTACTTGTTAAAAATAGAGAAAGAAGACCATATCAAACCCAAAGTTAAGAAAAGAAAGGCAATAATAATATAATATCAGAAATAAAATAGATGACAAAAATGATAGAAAACATTAAGGAAAGAAAAAATTGATTGTTTAAAAATATTAAAAAGTAAAATTGATAAACCTCTTGCCACAACAAAAAAACCAATATCAAGAATATAAAAGGGTATATCACTACAGAGTCTACCAATATTAAAAGTATAATTAGGTTATATTGTGAACATCTTTACATTAATACATTTAATAATTTAAGTGAAAAATTTAAATATTTAGAAACACACAAACTACCAAAGATTACTCAAGAATAAATAGATGACCTAAGTAGCCCTATGCCTACTAAATATATTAAAATTATAATATTTATCACAAAAATTCTAGGACTACATAGCTTTATTGTTGAATTGTATCAATACAAAATATTTAAAAATAAAAAATACCATATTTCTATGCTCTCAGAAAATTAAATAAAACAGAATACTCCTCAACTAATTCTTTTTTTTAAGTGACAAGGTCTTATTCTGTCATCCAGATTGAAGTGGAGTGGTGTGAGCATAGCTCACTGCAGCCTCAAATTCCTGGGCTTAATTGATTCTCCTGTCTTAACCTCCCAAAGTGATGGTACTACAGGCTTAAGCCACTGCACCCAGCCCCAAATAATTCTATTTAATCATCATTACCTCAGTACCAAAACCACATAAAGGTATTATAAGCAAAGAAAACTATAGAACACTATCCCTTACAAACATAGATGCAAAAGACTTCTTAAGAAAATTATAGAGGCTGGGCATGGTGGCTCAAGCCTAGCACTCTGGGAGGCTGAGCCGAGAGGATCGCTCAAGGTCAGGAGTTCAAGACCAGCCTGAGCAAGAACAAGACCCGGTCTCTACTAAAAATAGAAAGAAATTAATTGGCCAACTAAAAATATATAGAAAAAATTAGCCGGGCATGATGATGCATGCCTGTAGTCCCAGCTACTCAGGAGGCTGAGGCAGGAGGATCACTTGAGCCCAGGAGTTTGAGGTTGCTGTGAGCTAGGCTGACGCCACGGCACTTTAGACTGTGATACAGAGGGAGACTCTGTCTCAAAAAAAAAAAAAAAGAAAAGAAAAAGAAAAGAAAGTTACAGAAAATCTAACCATATATAAAAAGGATGACCAACTGGACTTTATGCCTAGAATGCAAGGCTGGTTCAATATACGATAATCAATAAATGCAATTCAACACATAAACAGACTAAAGAAAAAAAACATATAATTTGCTTAGATTCAAGCAAGCATTTGACAAAATTAAGCAATCATTTATGATAAACTTTCTCATCAAACCAGGTATAGAAGGACATTTTTCAACCCATAATTGGGATCTAGGAAAAACAAATAGTTAACCTCAAACTTAAATGGGAAAGACTGACTCTTTTCTTTCTAAGATTAGTAACAATGCAAGTATGTACTTTCTCATTTCTATTTTATATTGTAGAAGCAGCTCTAGCCAATGCAATAAGGCAAGTAAAAGAAAAGACAATCATATTGTAATGAAAGAAGTAAAACTGTTGTTATTTACAGAAAAAATGATTGTCTTACATGGAAAATTCTACAGAATTTAGAACAAAAGCTACTAGAAATAATAAGACAGTTTGAAAGTTTGTAGATTATAAATTAATATACAAATACCAGCTGTATATGCAAATATTAACAATAAACAAATGAAAGTTTAAATTTATAAACTATCAAAAATAGCATCAAAATACAAAATATTATTTGGCAAAGGATGTGAAAGATATATACACTAAAATTTCAAAATAATGCAATTTGAATTACAAAAGATTGAATAAATAGAGAGATACATTTTGCTCATGGGTCAGAAGACTTAATACTATTAAAATTCCAATTTTTCCCAAATTATATTACAGATTCAAGAAAACACAAATACAAATCCCGGGATCCTTTTTTAGTAGTGATTTACAAACTGATTCTAAAATTAATATAAACCTAGAATAGTCCAAAAAGCTTGGAAAAAGATGAACAATGTTGGAATACTGACACTAGCAGGTTTCAAAACTTATTAAAATCTACTATAATTGGTACCATGAGGTACTGGTGTAAAGATTGATAAATATATAACTAAAAAAAATAGATAATCCAGAAGTAAATGCTCACATATATATTCTATTGCTTTGAAAAAAAAAAGAAGGTAAAAATTTAGCAATGAAACAATATTTTTTAATAGATCATGCTAAGAAATTGGGTATCTATATGCCAAAATTACCTATGATTCGTACATATATCACACTACACACAAAAATATACTCAAAATGGATCATGAACCTCAATATAAAATGTGAAATGATAAAATATATAGAAGAAAAGAGAGTGATGAGTGAATGTGAAGGCCTAGGACATTACTATACACTAAGGTAGACTTTATAAACAGAGTACACTTAGGCCACATTAAATTTGTAAAAAATATTTTTCTTTCTTCAATAATAATTTAACTTTAGCTTACTATAACTTTATAAACTTTTTAATCTTTTTAACTTTTCTGAGTTTTGTAATAACATTTAGCTTAAAACACAAACATGTTGTACAATTGTAGAAAAAATTCCTTTCTTTATATCCTTATTCTATAAGGTATTTTCTGTTTTTAGGGGTTTTAATTCTTTAATTTTTACTTTTTATACTTTTTTGTTAAAAACTAAGACATAAGCACACACATTATCATAGGTTTACACAGGGTTAAGATCATCAATATCACTTTCACCTCCACATTTCTTCCCACTGGAAGGTCTTCAGGGGCAATAACATGCATGAAGTTGTCATCTATTATGATTACAATGCCTTCTTCTGAAATACCTCCTGAAGGATCTGCCTGAGGCTGTTTTATAGTTAACTTTTTTTATTAATTAAAAGGAGTATACTCTAAAATAACAGTAAAAAGTATAGTATGCTAAATACACAAACCCTTAATTTAGTCATTTATTGTCTTTATCAAGTATTATGTACTGTACATTATTGTGTGTGTTATACTTTTATATTACTGATAGTACAGCAGGTTTGTTTACAACAGCATTGCCACAAACATATGGGTAATGCATTACTTTAACATGTTATGACAGCTGTGTCATGGGGCAATAGGAATTTATCAACTTTATTATAATCTTATAAGACCACATCATTTGTGCCCTGTTGTTGGCTGAAATTATATATATATGTATGTATATACATATGTGTTGTAAAGACACTTGTGTTCCATTTCTTGCCACTGCAAAATTGTTTTTTTTATTTCAAAATATTAAGGGGGTACACATGTTTTTGTTACATGAGTGCCTTTTATAATGCTTAAGTCAGGGCTTTAGTGTACCCATCACAGGAATAGTGTTCATTGTACCTGATAGGTAGGTTTTCATCCTCTTCTTCTTCTCCTCCCCCTTCTTGATTTCTACTGACCTTTACATCCATTTATGCCCATGTGTGCCCATCAGTTAACTATGTTATTTTCTGCAGTGTCAAAGTTCAGTTGGTCATAGGTAGATAATTTTATGTCTGGGTTCTCTATTCAGTGTCATCAATTTATGTCTATACTTTTATGCCATTCCCATGCTGTTTGGGTGACTGTAGCCTTGTTAGTATAATTTAAAGTCTGTTAATGTGATGCCTCCTGATTTGTTCTTTTTGGTTAAGATTGCTTTGGCTATTTGGGCTCTTTTTTGTTCCAAATGAATCATAGCATTGTTTTTTCTAGATCTGTGAAATATGACATTGATCTTTTTATGGGGTTTGCATTGAATGTATAAATCACTTTGGGCAGTATGGACATTTTAACAATGCAGATTATAACAATCCATGAAACTAAGATGTTTTCCCATTAGTTTGTGTCGTCTGTAATTTATTTCAGCAGTGTTTTGTAGTTGTACTTGTGGAGACCTTTCACCTCCTTGGTTAAGTATATTCCTAAGAATTTTATTTTATTTGTAGCTATGGAGAATTGTGTTGGGACTTTGATTTGGTTCTCAGTTTAACTGTTGTTAGTATATAAAAATGCTACTGAGTTGTGTACATTGGTTTTGTAACCTGAAACACTGATGAATTTATTAATCAATTCTAGGAGTCCTTCAGTGGAGCCTTTGGGACTTTCTACATACAAGATCACATTGTCAGCAAAAAGTTTCCAATTTGGATATTCTTTATTTCTTTCTCTTGCCTGATTTCTATGGCTAGGATTTCCAGTAATATGTTGAATAGAAGTAGTGACAGTGGGTACTCTTATTTTCTTCCAGTTCTTAGAGGGAATGTTTTTCACTTTTCCCCATTTATTATGATGTAGGCTATGAGTTTGTCATCTGTGTCTTTTACAATTTCAAGGTATGTTCCTTCTATGCTTAGTTTGTTGAGGCATTTGTCATAAAAGGGTGTTGAATTTTGTCATGTGCTTTTTCTGCATCTATGTAGATGATCATATGGTCTTTGTATTAACATTTGTTTCTGTTTAAGTGACAAACCTGTTTACTGATTTGCATATGTTGAAGCATCCTTTCATCCCTGGGATAAAGCCACTTGATTATGATGTATTATTTTTCTTATGAGCTGTTGAATTTGGTTTGCTACTATTTTACATCTAACTTTTTACATCTATATTCATAAGGAATATTGGTTTGTAATATTCTTTTTTGTTGTTGTGTCATTTCCTGGTTTTGGTATCAAGGTGATACTGGCTTCACAGAATGAGTTAGGGAGGATTCCCTCCTTCTCAATGTTATAGAAAATTTCTGTAGGATAGGAACCTGTTCTTCTTTGTAGATCTGGTATTAATAGAATTCTGCTGTGACTCCATCTGGTCCTGGGCTTTTTGTTTGTTTATTTGTTACTGTTAAGAGATTTCTTATTACTATTTCAATCTTGCTGCTCATTATTGGTCTGTTCAGGATTTCTACCTCTTCCTCACTGAGTCTTGGGAGGTTGTGTGTGTCCCAAAATTTATAAATTTTTCTCTATGTTATATAGTTTATGTGCATAGAGATTTTTATAGTATTCATTCAAGATATTTAGTATTTTTGTAGTATCAGTTGTAATATCTCCTTTTTCATTTCTGATTGAGTGTATTTGGGTCCTTTCTCTTCTATTTCTGGTTAATCTAACTATAGGTCTATCAATTTTGTTTATCTTTTCAAAGAACCATCTGTTTGTGTTATTGATCCTTTATATTGTTTTTTTGGTTTCCATTATGTTCAATTCTGTTCTGAGTTTTGTTATTTATTTTCTTCTGCTAGCATTGAGATTGATTTGCTCTTTCTTTTCTAATTCCTTGAAATGTGACATTAGGTTGTTAATTTGTGATGTTTCCATGTGTTTTATGTAGGCATTTAATGCTATAATTTTTCACCTTAGAACTGCTTTTATTGTATTCCATAGATTTTGATAGCTTATGTCCTTTTTATCATTTAGTTCAAGGAATCTTTTGATTTCCATCTTAATTTCCTATTCACCCATGGATTATTCAGCAGCAAGTCATCTCTATGACTTTTTGTAGATTTTAATGTTTCTCTTGGAATTGATTTCTAGTTTTATTCTACTGTGCTCTGAGAAGATACATTGTATGATTTTTACCTTTTTAAATTTACTAGGACATGTTTTGTGATCTAAGATATGATAAATCTTAGAAAATGCCTCAGAACTGATTAGAAGAATGTATATTCAGTGGTTTTTGAGTAGAATGTTCTGTAAATATCTGTTAGGTACATTTGCTCTAGAGTCCTGTATAATTCTAGTGTCTCTTTGTTCATTTTCTGCTTTCATGATATTTCTAGCCCTGTCAATGGAGTTTTAAGTCCACAGTAATTACAATGCTACTGTTTTCCTCTTTGCTTAGATCTAGTAAAACAGGGTCCCCAATTTTTTTGGCAACAGGGACTGTTTTCATGGAAGACAATTTTTCTTTGAAGAAGGGGAAAGGGAGGCAGAGCTTTGGAGGGAGGTGGAGCTCTGTGGCTTGGTTACTAATAGGCCAAGGGCCAATCATTGGGGATAGCAGTAGTAGGATTCACTTAATGAATCTAGGATCTCTGATGTTAAGTGCATATATATATAGGATTATTATGTCTTCTTGTTGAATTGCTCCTTTTACCATTATATAATGACCATCTTTGTCTTTTTCTTTTTTACTACTGTTGACTTAAAGTCTATTTTATCTGATATGAGAATGGCTATACCAGCTCTCTTTTGGTTTCTGTTTGTGCGAAATATTTTTATTCCATCCCTTCATCTTGAGTGTTTGTAAGTCTTTGTGAGTTTCCTGGAGACAGTAGATACTTGATTTGTGTTTTTTCATCCCTTCAGCCAGTCTATGTCTGGTAAGTGGGAGCATTCAGATAATTTCTATTGAGTGTTAGTATTAATCTATGGGATGCTGTTTTGTTTATCATGTTGAGTGATGCCTTATTGTTTTGCTTTCTTTTTTGTACTATTGTTTTATAAGAGCTGTGAGCTTTAATTTTAGGGTGTCTTTAAGCTATTGAGAATTTATTATGTTGTTACCGGTATAGTGTAGCTCTGAATATTTTCTGTAGGGCAGGTCTAGTAGTGACAAATTCTCTTAGTGTTTCATTGACTGGAAAAGTCTTTATTTCTCCATCATTTATGAAACTTAGTTTTGCAGGATACAAAATTCTTTGCTGATAGTTGTTCTCCTTAAGAAGACTAAAAATGGCATCCCAATCCCTTCTGGTTTATAAGTTCTCCACTGAAAATATGCTGTTAGCCTGAGGGGTTTTCTTTTGTAGGTTAGTTTTTCCTTTTATTTTGTTACTTATATGATTTTCTGCTTCATTTTGACTTTGACTATGTGTCTTAGAGATGTCCTATTTGCTATCATTCTTCCCAGTGTTTAATGACCATCTTGTATCTGCATATCTGAATCTCTAGTGATACCATGGAAGTTTTCCTCAACAATTCCCTCAAATAGATTTCCTATGCTTTTTGCTTTTTCTTATTCTTCCTCATGGATACCTATAACTCATATATTAGTTCAGTTCACATAGTCCCATATTACTCTGAACGATTGTTTATGACCTAAGATATGATCAATCTTGGTGTCCTGCAGAGAAGAATGTGTTTTCAGTAATTTTTTGGTAGAATGTTCTCTAAATGTCTGTTATGTCCATACGATTTAGTGTCTGGTGTAAGTCCATTACTTCTTTACTTGTTTTCTGCTTTGATGATTTATCAACCTCTGACAGTGGGCTATTCAGGTTTCCAGCAACTATGATGGTGCTAATTTCTTTGTTCAGCTCTAGTAAAATTTACTTTATGTATCTATCAGCTCCTATTTTAGACACACACATATTTAGAATTATTGCATCTTCTTGTTGAATTGCTCCATTTGCCATTATATAATGACACTCTTTGTCTTTTTTGTGCATTTGTTTGCTTAAAGTCAATTTATCTGATATGAGAATGGCTACAGAGATACCTTTTGATTTATGTTTGCATGGAATAGTTTTTTCTATCCTTATTTGTTTCCTGAAGACAGCAGATATTTGGGTTGTGTTTTTTCTTCCACTCAGCTACCCTATATCTTTTCAGAGAAGCATTCAGTCCATTAAGTGATAGAATTGATATATGGGATGTTTATCTGTTCATCCTGTTGGTTAATATTGTATTGCTTTCTTTTCCCTCTTGTGCTATTGCTTTATAAGAGTTTTAGATTTGGGGGAGCTTTGGGGCGATTTTGTACCAGTGAGTATCTGTTGTGCTGTGTTGTGCATAGTAATGTTCTAAGTATTCCCTGTGGGGCAGGTCTGGTCATGGCTAATTCCCTCAGTGATTGCTTGTCTGGAAAAGACTTAATATCTCCATCAATTGTGACATTTACTTTGTAGGACACAAATTTGTAGCTGGCAGTTGTTTTGTTTAAGAAGATTGAAGTTGGGGCCTCATTCCCTTCTTGTTTATAAGGTTTTCACTGAGAATTCTGCAGTTAGCCTTCTGACTTTTCTTTTGTGGGTTATTTGTGCTTTTGTCTTGCTGCTTACAGAATTTTCTCTTTCATTTTGACTTTGGCTAGATTGACTACTATGTGTCATGGAGATGTCCTATTTACTATGAATCTTCCAGGTGTTTGATGTCCATCTTATATCTCTATATCTGAATCTCTGACAATACAAGGGCAGCTTTGGTCAATAATTCCCTCAAATACATTTTCCATGCTTTTAGTTTTTTCTTCTTCTCCCTCATGGATACTTATAATTCGAATGTTAGTTTGCTTCACATAGTCCTGTATCTCTGTCAGTGATTGCTGAGACTTTTTTATACTGTTTGCCTCTTGGTATGACTTGGCTATCATGAAAGCCTTGTCTTCAAGCTCTGAAACTCTTTCTTCTCCTTATTTTTGTTAGTTGTTGAAGCTTTCTTCTATGTTTTGAAATTCCCTAAACAATTCTTTCATTTCTTCAAGTTCCCTTATAACCTTTCCTATGTCATCTAGTTCTTTAGTGAATTTTTCATTTTTTTATTCATGGCCTAAAATATTTTTTTGGCTTCTTTTTGTTGGTTTTCAACTTTCTTCTTAGTTCCATTCATTTTATTTACAGCCATATTGTGAATTCTATTTCTGACATTTCTACAATTTCCTTTATGTTGGGGTCCACTAGTGTACATCTATTGTGAACCCTTTGATGTGTCAAACTGTTTCTTTTTTCATATTGTGAAAGTTCTTTTGTTAATTTCTTCTCATATGAATCATCTTCTCTTAGCTCAGTGCTGATATGTTGGCAGGGTACCTGTTCTCTTTGGGGAAATTTCCTACTTAGTAAGAAGATAGAGAGGTCCCTAGATGGCACCTTTGTATCCTACTCTGGAAGATTGACCCATCAAGGGAAGGGTAAACACACTGAGAGCCAGAAATATAGTTGGCCTGTTTTATCCCATTCCTCTGTGATTGTCACAGGTCAAGCCAGTGCTGGATGATCTTTGTGCAGAATGGTGGGTTGTTCCTCGGGCTATTGTTGGAAGCTTGAGTCAAAGACTAGGTGAGACCCTCTCCACAGAGACTGATATTACAGGGGATTTCTCTGCCTGGGTCCCCTTATAGTGGTGACAGTGGTAGTTAGGTGAGGCCATCTAGGCAGTGGCTGTGGGTATCTGGGCTGTGGGTTTCTAGGCTGTAAGTGTTTGCTCAAACTGGGTCCACATGTAATGGCATTGTGAGGCTGGAGGGTTTCTGTGGGAATATTAGACCATGAGATATTTCCTGCAAGGCAGTCAGTGGGAGCCTTGGGGGCAGAGCTGCAGGGTTCAATGGCAGTGGGAAGCCTAATAGCTAGGTCTTGGAACACAGTGGCAGTGCTGGAGTTTCAGGGGCAGAGGCTCAGGGCCTGGGTCCAGCACTGACACCTCAGGGGTTGAGCCATGGGCCCAGCAGCAGCAATGGGGCCTCAAGTGTAGAATCTGTACACCCAGGGGCAGTTCTGGAGCCTTTTCTTATATACTAAATGTCTATTCTTATTTGATTCTGTTTCCAGGTTGTTTAAAAACTCAGTTACATTAGTCTGATTAATTTAGTCATGAAAGAGTACTGTACTATTTTACTTATGGAGGTTTTGTACTATGTTTACCATTGTTGAGGGGATTATGAGTAGTCTTTGAATTTTCTTCACAGAGCTTTACTGCTTATACTTGTCTTTTGTTCCTTTTCTAAAGTATAAATATTAGAATCAATTTAACAAGTTCTATGAAAATGGAGCTTCAGGTATTATTTTGACACCACAATAATTTTATAAATAAAATGTATATAACTAATAAAATGTATAAATATATATAAACTAACAGAACTACAAGAAGAAATTGACAAACTCACCTAAATAGTAGTTTTCTTTAAAACTATACCTCTTGACGATTGATAAATAATACAAAACAAAAATAAAAACCACAAGTACAATGAATAGCAGATATGTCAATAAATGATTGTACTTGACTTAATGGACATGCATACAGTATTGCTTCAAGTAACTGCAAAAGTGCATTCTTTTAAGATGCATTTCGATTATTTAGATAAATGGACTACTTATTAGGAGTTTTAAAAGTGTCAAATAATTTTCTAAAATATCACTATCTTGTAGAATACATTACCTAACTAAAATAAAAGTAAAAACTTTCTGAGAGAAGTTGTACTCGGGAAAAAGATATATACCATATACATAAACAATAAGAAAGTACTATCAAGTATACACAAAGAAGCCCTGAAAATAGAAAAAAATAGAAAATATAAAAAAATCTACACAATATTTAAATGAGAAAATGCATTTCAAAAATGAGAAAACACATGATTTCTAAAATGTAAGAAATGACTAAACTTTATTATTAATCATTAAAATAAAAATGAAAACCACAATGATGTCTGATTTTACTATTACAAAATTAAAGAAAGAAATTAAAAAACCAGACATTATGAAGTACGGTGACAATATAAAACAATAAACATTCTTATAAACCTCTTGTAAACAGCTACTTTGAGGTTGGGTGCGATGGCTTACACCTGTAATCCTAGGACTCTGGAAGGTCGAGGCGGGCGGATTGTTTGAGCTTGGGAGATCAAGACCAGCCTGAGCAAGAGTGAGACCCCATCTCTACTAATAAACTAGAAAGAAATTAGCTGGACAACTAAAAATAGATAAAAAAAAAAAATGAGCCTGGCATAGTGGTGCATGCCTGTAGTCCCAGCTACTCGGAAGGCTGAGGCAATAGGATTGCTTGAGCCCAGTAGTTTGAGGTTGCTGTGAGCTAGGCTGACACCACGGCACTCTAGCCCAGGCAATAGAGTGAGACTCTGTCTCAAAAAACAAAACAAAACAAAAACAACTACTTTGGAAAACAGTTTGGTATTAACTACTAAAGTTAAACATGGATATATCCTATAACTGAGCATTTTACACATGTGTAATAGAGGACATGTACAGAAACGTTAATATCAGTTTTACTCATAATATTGGAAAAAAAGAATTAATCAAAATTCTTTAACAGGAGAAGTAATAAATATATATATAAATATGCATACTGCAGAACATTCATTATACCTCCATAAAAATAAATGAATTCCTGCTGAAAGCATTAGCATTTAAGTATTAATATCACACACAAAAAGCCAGAAAAATGTAACGTAAACTAAATAGACATATTGCAAAAGGATATATTAATATTTTACAAGGTAAATCCAAAAAATATATTAATTAAATGTGTATATATGTGTGTATAGGTGTGTTGTAAAACTATAGAGCAAAACAAGGGAATGAATAACCCAAAATTCAGAACAGTGGTTACTTTTGGGAAGAAAGGTGGGTGATGTGATCAGTTAATGCACACTGAGGGATTTAAATTTATTTGTCATGCTCTATTTTGTAAGCTGAGTCATGAGTATCTGGATTTTTGTTTTGTTTTCATCTTATTGTGTAACATGTACATAGATATAAACTATACCCTTTATATATATAATATTCAAATAAGAAGATTGGTAATATAAATATAATAAGAACTCCATTCTTTTACATGATTTCAATTAATTTTGACATTTTTATTTTATATAAAATTCTAGCTATAAATATGGCAATTTTGTATCTTGAAAATGTTAAAAAGCCACATGGAAATATGTACTTGTTCCTTTGTTGAAAGTAAAATACCTGCCAGATCAAATAAATTTGAATATTTTTAGCTATATTGGTATTAAACATTTCCCATTTGTACCAATATGTAAAGTTGTTCTAAATCTGCTTTCATGAACATGCCATTTGAGCTAATTACTTTATAGTAAATGCAGCTCTTAAATAATTGCTAAACCTTGGGAAATGCTTTCAATAATTGACTTAGTTTTCATAAGCAAAACTTGTGTTATTAAATCTAAATTAAATGCACATTTGAGACACTTAACTTAAAGTGTTAACATATCAAACATTTTAATAGTGTAAATGAAAATAACTTGTAGAATTGATGCCAAAAATAATTCAAACATCGCACTCAAAATTTTTTACATATTTTCTTTCATTTGAAAATTTTGTATATTTCCAACTGTTTTGTGTCATCTTTAATGAATGTGTTTTCCTTCTTATTGATATTGCCTAATTTTAAAATATTATATTTCCTCAGGTACAAATTTCCAACTTCTGTGACTTACAGACAATGAGATAGAAATGTTTATTTTGGAAATGATATAATAGATATCAGTGAAAAAATATAAAATAAAACAAATTGATAATAAGACAATAATACAAATTGATATATCTAAATGTTAAATTATTTGTAATTATTCTTCTTTGGTAAATCTTTCCATAAAGTTTTTACTCTTCTGATTTTTATACATAGTATCCAGTTGGAAGAAAGAATGGACACTTCTAGTCTCTCTAAAAAATAATTGTCTATTGTTTATCTCATGAGGGTACATATATACAAATATAAAACTTTTATTCATATTTTATCTTGTTCCAAAATAATTTAAGGGATAAATTGATCAATTTATGGATAATTGATCAAAATTATTCATCAGAATCTCTCAAGCATAATACTTTCCCTTTGACCAATCTTGGTTTCTGCTAAAGACAAAGACTCTGAACTGTGTCTCACATTCAAATAAATTAAACTCTCTAAGGTAATATTTTTAAAAAGTATATTTTAGGGAAGAAATGAGTGTTTACATTACATTTTATACACTGCATTCATAAACATCTATTTCAAATGTTGCTTTTCTTCCATTCAAGCTCTTCCCTGCCCGACCACCTCACTTTTTCTTCTTTCTTTATCTCCACTAGGCCTCTAAGAAATCTTTTCTATTGTTCTCAACAATTAACCTAAATATTATAATTAAATGAGTATTTATATAAAGATAAACCACATAATATTCATCAATTATGTGTTTTGTATTTCCATTACCCTACTCCAAAATGAGTTCCTTAGGGTACTAAGAAAATGTAAGAGTCTATAAGCAATATATTTAAGGTTTATAAAATAAAATTTTTCTCTAGATGGTAAGATCATGTGAGATATATGTGGATATATACAAGCATATCTATGTGTATTTACATACACCCATAGATGTAAACATGCTGCATAGAATGTTTAGAGATGACTCATAGAGATTTTTGTCAGTGGAGACAGACAATACAATTTTGGCATTTATTTTAAGGACCTTGACTTGTGAAATCAAGACACCTAGATTCAAATTCCAAGTGGACCACTGGTTAATAGATCTTTGTTATCTATAATTTACCCTCCCTTACACATGGGAAACATTAACCTCATGACTATATTAAGTCAATTTTAGCATGTTAGACTTTGCAATATATGGATGTTTGAAATAAATATAAAATAATGAGAAAGACAACAATGGACCTGTAGCTGTGATTTTTTTTTAATGGCATAACAAAAGGGAATGAGAATGATGTATATATAGCTAACTTTATGGGAATAGAACCAAGTCATTTCTACCTATGGAACTGGGCAAACTTAAAGAAATAGTTTCTTATTTTTAACTTTACCATTCTATGGCATTTTTATACCCCTCCCAGACTCATTTAATTCTTTCTCTTTTCTCCCTACTCTGAGCCATGATCACAACCTTTCTCCCTATCTTTCTTCTCTCATCAAAATGCCTCTTTCCTGTTTCTGCAGAGGTACAATTTTGACTTGTTGAACTTGGAAAAGGAGCAACAGTTCAAAATTGTACTATAAATTGGTTCCTTCCTTTAATGGAGAGATGGCAATTCTGTCTAAATTGTTGCATTCCAGGGCAATGCAAATGTAATGCTAATATATGGATGAAGTGGTACATTTATTAGTGTACTGGATCATCAATGTGTGATTAATATGCAGGATTACCTCTACTTACATATTTAAATATAATTTTAAATGTACTTTGGAATCTTTCAACTTTCTCTAGTTTCTCATGTCTGTGCATTCAATTCAAATTAAAACAGTTGCTTCATAGATTCCTGTTCTTGGGGGGAAAAAAAACAGCTATTCTATGAAAATGTATGCATATTTTGGAGATCATTTTACAAGTACATGTTCATCACTTTCCCCCAGGAAATACAAGTTAAAAATACATTGGACAAGGAAAAGTAATCCAAAGAAAAAACAGGTTTGTAATAGATAGATTCCCATCTGTTTTAGAGCTAAGAGAAGACCCAGGACTAGCAGAGTTTCCACGGGGAGAGGGCAAGGGAAAATGGGGTGAACAGACAAGGCTTTGCTCTTCTGTTCTTCTTCGTCTTCACCCACAAACTTATTCTTCTGTCTAAAGTGAGAATCTTCTGTAAAATTTTATTTGAGGAAAGTTTTCCAACAGTTTGCAAGTTAGAAAACATTGAGTTGGTGGGCAAAAAACAAACAGCCTTACTAAGCTTAAATTTACAGAGGCTTGGTCTTCCTTGGTCTTCCTCACACTAGCATGCTATTAGCCCAGCACTACTCTCCTCCAAGGGCAGCCGGCATTTAAAGATGCAGGCTCAGCAGTAGGATTTTGTTCCTCAGCATTTAATCTGGTACACACTTTGTTCCCAAGATCCTGTTTCTGTTTCCATTGTTTTCTTATTTAACATTCCCATTTCAAGCAGGGCTGAGACCTGGCAATCATATTCTCATCATGGGGCTCTGTTTCCTGCACCTAACTCTATAAATAGAGTCAATGAGAGTCTCTTTTTTAGAGTAGAGTTAAATCTGCAAGTGGGATCACATGAAACTGGTTGTGGGAAGTATAGGAACACATTGACTAGCAAACAGTGCCTCATTTATACACATATCTCCATCAGGACTAAAGCTTACAGTTACTTTGAACAGCTCCAGGATGCAACATTCACATTCCTAATCATTTTAGATTTCTAGAGTTATTACAACCTTCTGCCAGGAGATGGCAGTAAAATATTTTATTTTTTAAAAAGGCACCATGTTCTAATTAGCACGATTGTACAGGGTGGATCCCTACTGCCAAAGCACAGTATGGATTGATTAAGAAAAAAAAAGTTGATAATTGTTCATGAAGTAAACAGATACACTGGATGTCTATTAAAAACAACTGTGAAAAATTGTCATAGATGAAATAAAGTAAATGGTTCTAGACTTAATATTAAAATAAGAATGCAATGGCCTAAATTTTTTGAATCTTTGTTTCAGTCCATTTTCACTCGCCTGTGAAAGTCTGAAATCATTCTATATCTATACCTTGGCAAAATATTCTGAGAAGTGAGAAGCTGGCACATGTTGGCATGGATACCTAACATCCACACCGTTTCCCTCTGACAAGTTATTAACAGAAATGCTTCACTGAAACTGATGGGCTTTGCTTTCCTGAGGAAGCATTTTCTGCCAAAATATTTCTTTTCTGTAACAGGGCCAACCGAAATGGTCGATTTCGGTTCTTGCTTTAATCTCCTTTACCTACTTCATTCAATTACATGTAAATTTCACAGACTTTGCTCATAAAAATCATTAAACATCTACTAAGTGCTTTTTTTTTTTTTTTACCTTCACCCTTTCCCCTGCCCCTAGCACAGTCCAGTCCTCATTCATGGTTTTCATCATCTCTTCCAAAGATTCTAAACTGACCTCTGTGTTCCTAGCTTTTCCTTTTATTTTCCACCTATTTAGTCAAATACTAATAAATTAAAAATTTTGAATATAATCTTGTGACTATTACTGATTTGTCTCACCTATTAATTTGGTTGTAGGGGGGATGGTTATGGAGAAATCTTGACATCTAGTTTGTCTTAAATGCCCATAAGTTTTAGTATTTTTTTATATGTGATCTTTTTTTCTGTGTATATGTGTGTGTGAATTCAGAATGGTACTGATTTACCACTCCCTCCCATCTTCTCACAATCCTTTTAATTAAAGTGCATTTAATATATATCTACTTTTAAACAGAGTTTGTATCTGTTGACATTTTATATCTATTGACATTTCCATATCAATAGCTATCCTTCATTCTCAACATAAACAATCAGAATATATGGAAATATGTACACAACATAGTAAAGTTAACTATGATTAATAGTAATCTTTATTTGATAAAATTATAGGTAATTCTTTTAACCTTCTTCTGAAACTAAGTATTGTTTTTAATGAGTAGGGAGACATAGATATGGATACATGAAAAAAATTCATGTAAATTAGAATCAAAATTTAAGTAGAATAGCTTTGGGAATTTCTTGTTTTGTCTGGGGTTAAGAAAATTAACCCTATGTCTACTCCGTCACACACCTAGAAAAAAAAAGGGGGGGGAATGAGGAACTCAAAATAAAAAGAAATGCTTTACAATGAAAAACGATAGTATTATAAAGCAAATAAAAGCATAATTGATTTGATTCAATAATCAGAGCTTAAGAATTGGTTGAAACTTGACACTTGGCACTTTCTCTTTTGAATGATTTACCCTTAATGACAAAGACTATGTTTCATTTTTTTACAGGTCAAATACTGTTTGGTATTGCTATAAGTAGTGATAAAATTATCTTTGTGTTATAAGTGTGCTTTATTCCTTTTAAATTATTACAATCAACTCTTAAACACAGTTATTGAAGTTTTACCTATATTTTAGGTGAATCATAGATTGTATAACCTTGAAACCTGAAGTAATTGTATATCTGAAAACACTCAAGAGGTGGGAGTGAATCGAACAGGTGTGGAGAAAATAGAGATGGGCTAGTTCTTGTCTGACACAGTGAGGATTACAAGTGAAAGTTGATAGTTCCAGAAATATGTGTTAAATATCTTACAGAGAAAAAATAACAAATAGGAAAACTGAAGGTTTCCAAAACAAACGAGATGGTATAAATATGCTTAATTCTTTAATCTATGATCCAGTAAATCCTGCCTGTAGTAGGTACATAGAGAAGTAGAGGCAAAACATAGTATTTAGAATTTTATGAAAATCCAAAGAATTAATAGCAACAAAAATGATATATAATGTTAATCTTAGAGAATGAGTCTAAGAGTAGAGAAACTTTTATTTTATAGAATTCTGAATTGTTAAGAATTTTTTTACATATGCATAAGTTATTTTCATAGTGACAAAAAGAAATGTCCATTGATGATTATTAGTTTTTAGCCTGAAGACAGTCTATTGGAATGTTTCATTATGAAGTATTTCTTTTAAGATTTCTTTTCTCTTCCATTTTGATATGATTCAAATGTACTGTTTTACATAGTTTATGTCAAACATTTGAAGGCAGGAAACTATAAATTTAAATGACTTAAATGCTTATATATTTTATATTGCCAAAAAGTTGCTTTATAAATTATAACTTATAGTAAGTTAGGTGGTATCAAAGCCTAAAAAGAATACATAAAAGCAGAAAAAAGAACTCATAGATAACACTGAGAAAGGGTGAAAGAAGCCTTTTTAATAAAATGTAATTTTATGATTCAAATCGATGAAAATTTTAATGACAATTGAGCAAATTATGAATTTTACAAATTTATGTATTTATGAATCTATTGTTCAGGAAAATATTCATCACTGTAAAAATCTGCTGTACTTTTACATTTTCATAACAATCACCTATGTTGCAAAGGATTCTCCATGCTCACAATTTTATTACCAATCAGTGTTTACTCCTTATAGTTTAAGAACCTAAAATTCAAATTGAATTAAAAAAAAACCATGATCCTATAGTAATATAAATAAATGCTTTAATAAGTAAATGAATGAAGAGAATAAACAAATCTCCCATGTAGAAGAATACCAAACTATTTATATAGATACTTGATCATCAAGGAGGTGGAATTTAACTTTCCACACACAGAGTGACTTCCTTCCAAAGAGTACCGTATGGAAAGGTGAGGAGGGGAGAGCAACTGAAGAGTGGAGAAACCTGACATTTTCTGGGCAAGGTGACAAGGTTAATATCAACAGTGATAAGTCATGTTGATAGTATGTAATCGTGACATGATGTAATGAAAATAGCACTTTACCTCCCTGGGTGTTCTTCACAAGAATGTATAACTCTGGTCTAATCATGATAAAAAAACATCAGGCAAATCCCAAGAGAGGACTATTCTATAAAACACCTCACCAATGCTTCTTAAAACTGTCAAGGTCATCAAAAACAAGAGAATTCTGTGAAACTGTCACAGCCAAGATGAGTCGAAAGGAAACATGAAGAATAAAAGGGATCTTGGAACAGAGAAGGAGCATTAAATAAAATCTAAGAAAATCTCAAAAATATATATATGGACTTTTAGTTAATAAAAATGTATCAATATTGGTTCATTAATTACAAAAAAATGTACTATGCTAATGCAATCAGGAAAATTGGGTGTAGGGAATGTAGGGACTCTGCATTTCCTTCACAATACTTATATAAGCCTAAAACTGTTCTAAAATTAAAAGCTTATTTTTCAAAAAAGTCATTAGAAATCAAACCGAGAGTGGCATAACTTTATATAGCCACTATATTTTTCAAAAAGTTTTTCTTTCAAAAGAAATGACCTTCTCTCTACTCAGGAGACTGGATTGCAATTTTAAATAGTCAACCGGTTCACTAGTCACATCTCTGAATTTCACTAAGTTTTCCACCAATAAGCAAAGTATGGCCACATGCATAGGCACTAACCAGTTGGACCATTTCATGGTGATCCAATCAGTTTCACCATCTTGAAATCAATAGCTGCTCATGACACAACCTATTGAGCCGCAATGATCGGCGCTGATGGCAAAAGCATCAGCAGTGATTGAATTGGCCGTGCTGCAGGTTAGTTTAGCTGCCCATGTGGAAAGTTTATTTCAGGTAGTAAATCTACAGAGGCTTTCTTATTGGCAATTAGATTTGAAGCAGTACAACTAACATTGTCATTCCTATTAGCTACTTTAAATTATCCATTCCTTTACAACCTTAAGGAGGTTGTTTGTTAAACGCTACATGTTCTCCTGGAAAAAAAACGTAGTTTTCTGTTTAGATTGAATCGTCATTTTGATTAGAGCACTGGTGTTTACCTGTTTAAAGCAATTACAGAAAACACACATCCTGTTGCAGATATTGTAGTTTTACCAGTCAAGGAACTACTGTGACCTTCAAGAAAGAAAAATAAATAAATAGAAAGGGGAGAAAAATGTTTTTTCATATAAGAATTCAAGGACTATTATGGTACTTGGTAATTTTTATAAAACATATGAAAAACTATGTAATCTTCCTTTGATTACTCATTACTAAAATTTGGCTCATACCTGTTCTTCATCCAAGGTGAACTTTATACAAGCTCCATGTCCTGTGTATATACATCTCAGCTAGTTCACAATGAGTTGGAAATGTAGTAAAAGTACATTTTTCTTTCTATCTTGAATAATGTTGATTCTACTCTGTTATAAATTCAGAATCTGGGAGGGGTGAGTAGTAGAATAAGAAGTAAAAATATTTTTACCCCCCTAAAATTTAAGATGGCAAAATTCTGACTTTGCTAAAGTGGTAAATAATTAACTTACTCTAGGAAAAGAGAATACACAAAATAGTAGTTTATATTTTCAAATAATAACATGATATAACATAATAATAACATAATATGTTATATAAATAATAAAAATAATATAAATATAATATAAATAATATAAATATAATATAAATAATAACATAATATGCTAAATGCATTTTATTTGCCATCCTTTCTTTTACTTTTCATTAGCATCAAAGGCAGCCCTAAGCCCTATGATAATGGAAGTCACACCTTCAAGTAATTTCTTCAGTTTCTACTAGATGGAGCCAAAGTATAAAAAATCTGTCCATGAAAGGCTCTACATTCTAAGGATTCTTAAGCTAAGACAGTTTTATTAGCATAATAAAGCAATGGAAAAGTATAAGAAACTGAAAATTTATTTTTAAGGCCGTTGACTAGAATCATTTGAACTTGAATCATAGTTCATTAACGTATTTTTTCTGTAAAATCCTGTATATTTTAACCTTTTATAACATACTCTCAGAATTTTCCTAGAATCTTTCATTGACTAGGTTATTGATATTTTTCCCATATACAATATTTTACAGTTATTACTAAGATATAACCATGATTTAAAAGTAACAACAAAATACAGTTCACTCAATAGTGTTTTTTTTTCAATATTACTTTTATTTTTGTAGGGAAACAGGAAAAGAAGAAAGAGAAAATGATCAGTGAAAGAAGATGAGGTATTCTATCAAATCAAAGAGTAGTTTATAATAAATTAAAAAGTTAATGATCAAGAAATATTAACATAATTTATTTTAACTTTTCATTGATATGCTTTTATTTAAAAAAAGTTGCTTCCTGTATTATGTAGTTGAATTGTCTTGGTTGTGATTAATTAACAGTATAGACTCCTTTTGCTTTTCAGACAATTTTTGGCTGGATGAGCCATTAAGTGAATCCAAAAAACAAAACAAAAGGAACAAATTTTTTCTGTCACAATTTTGCTGTTATAATAGCAAAATTTAGTCTTGTTTCAGTGTCTTAGAAAGTCACAAGTCAATTTTAATATGTAAATAAAACAGAAACTATTTTCTTTTTCTTAGGAAATTTTTTTATGTTTTTCTGAGAATACAAGCCTAAGAAGTCAACCACAAAGAAAATACACTGATAATTATTTAATGTAAATAATAAAATTTAGGATTTCAGAAATTAAATAATAGAATATACGATTTCAGAATTTACAGGTTGTTAGTATATAACTCATTTTCAACTTCACAGCACTCTTTGTTGATTAAATTTACTTTAGTAACTAAAGGAAGTACTCTTGACATCTTTGTCCAGTGATTGAATCTCAGGATAATGATGGCAAGGGACTTCTTTGACTAAGTCGTTCATGTTTATAAAATTTATTTTGTTAGTTATTTTAGCAACTCTTCTTTTTCTTTATTGTATGTTAGTAATATTTCAAATAATGTAAAAAATAATTGGTGTAATGTTGAAAATTTTCCAATAAACACATTTCTTTGTCATCCTGAAACCAAATATATTAGATGCAGAATTCTTTTCTCTGTTGAGTTTACTAAATCAATCAAGTAGTTTAGTAATGTACAAGCACACCCTTCAGAGATAAGCCAGGTCTTTGCTTAGTCACATGAGTTTGTAACATACAGGTTCTGTCTACCTCACAAAACTGCAACTAATCAATATTATCAGTTCACTCAAATAACAGTTGAGGTCAGGTTTTAAAAAAAATAAACACACACAAAGTTAGATATCATTTTTGGCAACGTGTTGGAAAAAACCTAGTTGTTTCATTGATTTTTCTACTTTTCAATTGGTTAAATCAAGGTCATGTTGTTATAACTGTAGAAAAGTTTAGGTGAAATAAATAGTAAATTTAATAGTAATTAGGCACTAATTACTATCAATGGAGCAGCAAGTGAGAGGCTGTGATTCTTTAAAGTGTCTCAATATTTATTATAACTTATATTGAGATTTTAGAAGGTAGATTTGATTATACTATTTATTTATTATACTATTTGATTATTATACTATTATTGATTATACTATTTATACTAAGTATTTGTAAAATATGTCAATGAATTAATTATCAGCCAGTTTTTCATTCTTGTGAACAATTTGTGGAAATAAACTGACATGTATCAAAGCAAAAAGAAACTTTGACCAAACCAAAAAGAAGAAAAAAAGAAAAGGAAAGGAAAACAAAGATTTATAAGAGCTGGCAGGTTATCAAATAATAATATTTAATGACCATGAACAAATCTTTTCTTCCAAAGAAATTAAAATTCTTCATATGTATTATTTCATTATGCAAAAGATCTAAAATTGTTATTGTAGCTCAAGCCAAAAAATTAATAAAGTCAGTAAATTCATAAAACCAAATAACTTACCAATAAAATTATATTTTTTGCCTAGAATTATATAAGAATAACCAGTATAGGAAAAAAAATAAAAGAAAAGGAGAGGAGAGAGGAAAAAATAAGAAAGAGGAGAGTGAAAGAGAAAGAAAAATGTGTATATGACAGCACACATGGAAGAAAAGGAATAAAAGTGTAAAAAGTGAATTTAAAATATAAAAGGAGTCTTGATTTGAATTGATGATTTTCCTTAATGGCACATAATTTAGTTTTTCAATGTTTTCAAAGAAAATATTTATTATGAATATCAGGTATGCCCGTAATATTGTCTTTGAACCACATTGGATATCTCTTTTTTATATTAATAATTAGTCTTTATCTCTGACTCGGATTTAGGGCAGTAATTTCCCAAATTTTCTCCCAGTGGTGTTGTTAAACAGAGATCATATCTACTTTATTTATTTTTTGTGTTATGCCTAAATATTTTCATACAATCTAGTTTAATTTTCTATATACAATAAATAATTTTGACTTGAAGTCATCTACTCTTTTAGTAATAATTTTGAATCAAAATACTAGAATAAATAGGCAAATAATCACAATACACTAAAAATACTTTCCTTTGTAGTATTTAAACGGAAGAAAATTTACTATTTATTTTAATATGATATAATTATTTTGGTGGAGAAAGTGAAAGATGTATAGTAAGACTTCCCAAAAAAGAAAAGAAATGTTGTGTAGAAAGAATGACCTTTAGTTTTTAAGAAAACATAAGTTTGACTTTTCAATTTAAGTATCAGAAAGGAAGAGAAATCTTAGTATCAGTTTATTAATATTGAAATATGGATATTTTAATTTTTTCTACATATAATCTAAAATATATGTAGGTTTCCATGGCAGCAGGTAGCACCTTTTTCTGTTCTAAAAAGCTATGTATTAGACAGTTGACAAAATTTTGGAACTTCATTTGAAATTTAGGGTTTGGAATGTAAGATTTTTTTTCTCCATGAAAGGAAAAAAAAGGTACAGTATAATTGCTGAGCTTTGGGTGGGAAGAAAGTGGGGCATGCAAAATCTTTATACCATAACTCTGGGACATTTTTTTGGTCATATATTTACATAAAAAACTTTAGGATGTAGCTGATATAAAAATTGATATGGAGCAATGTTTTAAATGCTATACATTTTTATACTGCTTTGATTCCAGAGGAAGAGTATTCTTCTCTTCCTCTGCTTCCTGCTTATATAAGATACACTTAAGGTATTTAGGATAATCTATCAAAAAACATACTTTATTAAATATCTAATGAAGAAGAGATCAGAGTCATGGAGCACACCCACAAAGACCAGTCCGTAGAGCAAGTTTATCTCTTCCTGTCTTTCTATTTCTTTAGCAGTTTCATTTATCAACTACTGAAAAGGCCCAGAAATTTGTAGTTGAAAAGTGTATTAGAGATGACTTTGTCCAATTCACACATTTTACAGAGGAAACTGAGGCCCAAGAACCTGAATCCTAAATTCAAGCTTGTATAATTCACTAGTGGCAAAGACATTCCTAAAATCTATTCCCACTTCCCATTTCAGTTCTTGTTCTTAAATAACATTTGCCCAAACTTCAGGCAAACGATTACAACTGAAATGCACATCACTGTAAATTCATATTTCTCCCAATAAAGTTATGTTTTCAAGTTTTTACAGGACCATATGATAAGTGATTGTTGCTGTGGGGTAACATGAATTATGATCTTGAAGAACTTTGACCTCCATTCTTTGGAGGAGCTGGTTTTATGTTGGAAGCAAAAAAAGTGAAGAAGGGCAAAAGAGAAAAATATGTAATGGTAGTTTGGTTAGCTATAGTTTTATGAAGACTATTTTTGAAAAGCAAAGATTAAATATAAGATATGCTTTCAGTACAACTTATTGTAAAGATCTATTGAATGAGCAAATATCAAGGATTCTATAAACTCAGGTCACACACTGATGGAAACTCACAGGATGTTTTATTATTGAACATGAACTCCCCACATAAAAAAAAGAGACTGCATAAAAAAAGGGGGAGCTATTCATTTTGTTCTCTGAGTTACCTTGTATGGATAATTTATCTAACACTAAAAAGGATATTAGGAGTGGTCTATTATTTCATAGAATATTAAGTCAAAGTTATATAATAGCCAAACGCTTGCCTTCCAACCTTAACCAAGATTTAACAGTGAAGAGATCAGTTTAGAATCTCATCACTAGATGGCATTGTTACACCTGAATACAATTTAAATAATACGATGACCAAATGAGCTGGTTAAATTAGTAGACAATTATCCCTGTTCTACTCTTCCTTTTATGTGATGAAACTGGTTACTTATAGCCTGCAGGATAAATCCTATAGGATGCCCCACTCAGTCAGGGCTGTTTTTTCACAAGCTCTCTCTTCCCAGCTTTCACCTCAATCTGTCATACAGATTTGACACCGCATCGTTCCAACAGTACTCAGAAATGACATGTATATAATGTGGAATATTGTGCACATTTACAGCCGGGGCTCTTTCTCTTAAACATTGCTTGCTATATCTTGGCTTTGTCATTCTTCCTAGCTGGGTGTTCTTCACTTTTCACACACAAATAGATGCCTGAACCAAACTTTTATTATTCTTCTTATTATTTTAAAGCAAAACCAGAGGACGGCATAACTGATTTCTGTCATTTTTCTGTTAGCATTTTCAAGTTTCCACTGAGCTTCCTGTAAACTAATGAAGGCCATGGGACATGCAGGGCAATGCTAACACATGGTATTTTTATGATTCAGTTCTATTAATGCTGCACCTGATAAATCAATTTAAATGGCATTCTATTGAAAGAGGTTCTTCTTTACTTATTTATTTTTTCCTTAAGATCAACAAGACCAGTTCAATAAGCCTAGCAACCCATTTTCTTCCCTGGAATAGACCTTAGCTTTGTTTTCTTATGTTATCATAATCTAGCACTTTTCCTGTTCTGACTGAAAACCCACTGGGGAAGCAAAATCATTCCATTATGAGTGTTATCAAAAGCAATACCGTACTATTTTTAGATGAATACAAATCCAAAATGCATTGTAAATTGTGCCCAGCCCACACGTTAGGTGATACCACCCAAACGCTCTGTGTATGATTACTGTACATCACATTTACATATTTCAGAAGAAGTAAGTACAATGCATTGTGGGTGGTGGATTCTATTTACAAGACGGGATGCTGGAAATACCCACATCATAGAATGATATTTTTGGTTTATTAACATAATAGGGCACAGTTGTTTTGGCAGATTGCAATACAGCTGTAGTATATACTTTCTGACTAGGATTGGTACTTTGTTCTTTTTCAAATGCGCACACATCCCCAACTCAGTACTTTCCCATGAATCTGGAAAATTAACTCTTTATATCCTTCTAACAAAAATCTTCTGAACGCATACTTTCAATCCCTATTAAGAGAACATTGAAAGCACAGAGCTGAGTGTGTGACAATCTAAGCCCTCCAATTAATTAATACTTCACTATAAACTATTAATTAATGAACTACTTGTAAACATTAAAGTCGTTTTTAAATCTAGGAATACAGAACTAGGATTACACATGAAAATTTGATTAGGCTATGAATATGTACTAAGTATAGAAGAAGTTCTGCAGGAATTTATAATATAATGCAAACTTCTGTTAGACTGCTGTCACAACAGGCAAGAGGGAACTGAAAAAAAGACGGGTTGATTTAGGTCTATAATCACCAATGAACTGCATGAAAAGGTAAATCCTACTTGCTGCAATTCCCAACACTCATAGTACTCAAATTTACAGTAATATGATTACATAAATTGAACAGATTTTAGGTAACCTTCTTGACAAAGTACCTAGGGTCAAGATTTTCAAGCTCAAATTTAAATGTTTTTTATCTTGTAAAATATGTTATTAATTTATTCAGAAATCTGTTCATATATCCCACAGGCTTACTAAGATGTTAAAGGCAAAACACTTTTATTTAGGCCAAGATTTTCAAATAATTGTTTTTGTTTATATTCATCTCAAATTCCTTTTAATGAATTAGAGTAGAGGGTCACAAAGTGAAATGCCTCTGATTTAGAATTTGTCTGTCTTCAACTTATTTCCTGAGAGAGCACATCTATTGAAATTATGAATAAAAGAGGGAGCCATTTTAATATTATTTATTTGTATGGTTTTATAACTTATAGTGTGGACAAATGAATTCTGCTGTTGAAAATGAAATCTAGTTGTAATTCTACCAGTGTTCTGATGAATTCCTTAATTTAAATTGTACATGAGGCAAACTAAAGTGTTTAGTACACTATAAGAAAGTCAAAATATCTAAATGCTACTTCTTAATATAATTTATGATGAGTATACATATTCTTTGTAGAACAAAAGAAAGCTTATTATTTGACAAAAAAAAGATAACCTACATGAAAAAACACTGATCTGTTGAAGGATATTTCCATTGTTCTGCCCTGAACATCCTAAAGAACTGATGTGGGAATGATTTAAGTTTCTACAACGCACTTACTCTACAGTGTTTTTCTCATATAAGTATCTCCTGTGCTCCCTCTCTCACTCCCCCTCTTTTCTCTCTCTATCTCTCACACACACACAAGAACACACTCACATACACTAGCGTTAGCTCTTTATTGCTCCATCAATTTTAAATGTATCTCTGAAGCTTATAAGAGATATCCATTGCATTGAAACTTGTGAATAGAGCTCTTCATGTCAGTGCCCTTCGGGAAAATAGAGTGCCTTCACATGGTGTAGAACTTTGCCTGAAAAAGTTTACATGTAATCCAATTTTCCACTTTTATTCAATATAATTTTCCATATTTCTGTCAATTAAACTTGACTAAGCTAATTTTGTTCAGTACACTGACACATTTTTAATCTTTTAAGTGTATTTTAAATGGGAAACTGAAATAAACTCCCCAGACCATCACTTGAATTGTTTGATTGTTAATTCTGTATTAACTTCTAACAGAGCATTTAAAGACAAATTCTTGGCTGCAAATAATTCTGTTACAAACATTATCATAAACAGTGATCATTTTGTTAGCAGTCTACATGTTTACAACTCTGTTTTAAGATTGCTTCAAAATAAAACAGTGTGTTTTAAGGCAAATTCAGAAGAAAGTAGATGGCTTTAGAAATTTAGTTTCGGTTAGCATGATTGCAAATTTCTTGAAAATATATTGTCTTACAAATTACAGAGGTTTGTGTGCAAGCATTACTCAATTTTGTTTTTATAAATTGCTGTGATGTTGTTTTCCTTCAAAAAAGAATTGGGTTAAAATAGAAATAATCTTTAATTATTAGGCTTATAAATTCATTTCACTAAAAAGCCTACAATGCATTAATAGTGTTATTGATTTTATACAACAAGTTCATTTTGGGTTAACACAAGGCTCTCTTGAGGGATAGCTGGTAAGAAGTAAGTAGTTGCTTTGTAGGCACAAATGTTAGAGGACAGGAAAGCATAGTGAAAGAATACCAGGACCAAAATTTGATAATCTCGTTCCTACTTCTGTCACTTTTATTAGTCGTGTCACCTTTGGCAAGCTTTTACCATCACAGATCCCTATTTTCCTCATCTGTAAAATGATATTACCAAAACTTGCCTGGACTTTCCTACTGTATAGGGAATAATAAAGTATTTTGATAACAGTCAGGTATTATAAATTCAGGGTGATAGTACCCTGTGCACCTTTCTTGTTGGATAAATACTTCTCATGAATATAAGAAATTAGGTTTTGTCTGCTTAAAAAATTTGGCAGTCTTTAACAATCAGGTATACAATCTGGCAGTTTACAAGGAGTGCCTTCTCTTTTACACCAAAAATAATTTGACATTTTGGTAAAAATGGAAAGCATTTAGAATCTGA
Organism: Microcebus murinus; assembly: GCF_040939455.1. Lineage (NCBI taxonomy): Eukaryota > Metazoa > Chordata > Mammalia > Primates > Cheirogaleidae > Microcebus > Microcebus murinus. The sequence goes on from NC_134111.1 coordinate 36,228,917, forward strand.
AGATCAAGTTGACAATAATTAGAGAGATTTTAATCTCAAGGTGCCTCACACAGGTCTTTACAGAAATGTTCGTTAATATCATTATATTTCTTCATAAATAAATCTATGTATATTTATGAAAATGTATATCTATGTACCTGCAAAATACATATATAGATAGATAGATTACACACACACATACATACACACTCAGCCAAAATTATCCTATCTCATTGAGATGGAAAAAACTGAAAATAGCTGCTCTGGGATCAGATACTTAGTCTTCATTTTATTTCATTTTAAATATCAGATTTGAAATTAATCCAAGGACCACCATGAAACAGAAAAATGTGTGTGTCAACATCATCTTTGAAAACTAAACTTTGCCAGGCACAAGCCCTATTTTAGTCCTCAATTCAATTTGATGCAGATAATGAGATTAATGCTCAGGCTTCATTTTAATATTGTCTTTATTTTTAAAAAGCCCATTGACAGTGTCAAAGATTTTGATTAGATAATTTGATCACATTTCTGAAGCCAGATACAAATTAAAGTTGGAGCTAAAACAGAAAATCTTACTGTTTACTATTCAGAACAATCTTCCTATTTCGGGAAATGGCAGAGCTCCAAAAGCCACATGTGTACAAATGAAAATTCATAACATGTTATTCAAACTCCTGTTGTATTTGTGCAATTTACTAATTAGATATGGTAAGTATCAGCACTGAAATATCATAGTAATAGCATTAAAAAGGCAAAAATTATCTACTTTTCTCAGTTCACTTCTCTTTATGAATGACATAAAAACCTGTTTTGTATCATAACTACTCTGTATATCAAATGTAAAATAAAACCTTAAAAGAGCAGTGTATGTTTTAACAGCAGATCTAGTTTCCATATGAAAAATAGAAAACTCTGATGAATATTTTAATTAATATTGGTGATATCTGGAATAAACCAACATAATACCTGTGTATGCAAACTAATTTCTTCTTCACATCATGTGCATTGTATGATAAAAATACCAAATCATTTGACTTCATTGGTTCCCAACATGTAACCTTAAAAAGGAATTATTTCTTCTCAGACATTTTTTCCTACTTTTTAACGATGTCTTTTCTTATTTAATTTATAAGATTCCTTGGAAATGGATTCATCATATAAATATATTAGCTATATGTACTGATAAGGTATTAAATTCCAGGTTAATGGTATTAAAAATTAGAGACAGGTGTGTGTATGAGTGTTTGTGTGTGATTTTTGACAGGTACCAAAACACTGGCTCTCCAATTACCTTCTTAAGTGTAATCCCCACTAAACCCCTGCTGGACAGAGCATTTGATATTAAAATGGTATCAAACATGTATTGAACATTTACTGTGCCAGACACCATAATAAGCATTTTACATAAACTTTCTCATTTAACCTCATCATTTTGTGGAATGAGACCATCCTATTCTAACAATACATTTTATAGATTTGGGATACAGAAGGCTTACAGTAGTAAAATTATTTATTCAAGTTACATATTCTGGGGGTGTTAGAATTTGAACCCACGTATGTCTGATTTCAGAGCCTATCCTTTTAGTCACCGTGATACATATACTCTCCACTAATTTTAATTCCAGCTATTTCTCATTAACAGAAGAAATTGACTACTGACAGGGATCATACCTGTGTAAATATTTGTTAATGACCAAGATTTGCTAGTATGGTTTTCAAGGTTGACAATGTTAGCAGCCACATATTTCTTGATTTCCAAAGCTGAATTAAGTATTTTGAATGTGCAAATTTTAGGATTCTGAAGTCAGGACACATTTCTTTATGCCAACCTAAACAGAAAACACTTAATTTACTTTCAAAAAAGGATGAAAGGGAATAAATGCAATGGGCGCCCACTGTCTCCCGCAGGTTCCCATGGCAGCATCGCAGGCTCAAGAGCCATCAGACAGGGAGAGGAAAAAAGAGACACAGAATGGGAGGTGCTGGATCTCTTACATGGAATCACATCAGAGAGAAAGCAGGAGCTGAGGCAGTGTGATGTCTGGGAATCGAAACAGAGGGACGGATCAGGGGAGAGTTGGGTAGGCTTCTGCAGTACGTTCAGCCTCCTCGTTTCTCATCTCTCTGACCCGACTTTGATGATCCGGGGACGCACCTGCCCTCTGTCTTATTCTCGCCACCCTCCTTTGTGAATTTATTTCATTGTCTTCTTCCTGACTTCCTTCCCTACTTACTTCATACATATGGAGACACTCTTGAAAAAGCCAATGCACACACGTGCCGTGCACACATTCTTCTTTTTAATCTTAGCACCCCTTCTCATTGTATTCTGTGACACAAACTGAGACAATACTTACCACAGTATTAACATATCGTTATCAAGAAAAGTAAAAAAAAAATCTTTCTGCTTTCTTAGAGACCATAGATTTATACTGAGTATATGTAGACAAAACTAAAGAAAAGCAAACTCATGTTGCAAATTATTTGTATTGATAAACAATAAATATGTTTCTACAGATCAATGAGCAAATATACACACACATACACACAGGGTTCTAAAAATGTCCTGTAATTAATACATTGATCTTTTAAGTGCGGATCAAAATAATATAATCTCCAAACAGTTTTCAGCTTTGCTGAGTGTTTTCTCACTACTCTGATAGCTTCCTACTCAAAGGCCAAAGCTACCTAATGGCAGAAGATTCTGCATCTTTCAGTTCCTAGATCAGCTCTGAGGCTCACATTCAGCAAAATCCCTTATTAATTATGTGCAAGTTTTGCTTTGCTTTGTTTTGCTTCATATGTTAAACATAGCTCAAGAAATCAAGGGCTATATAAGCTAATTAAATGAACAGATAGGTATTTATTCCCATAGTCATTCCTTCTGTCATTTATCTAACCATTCATATGGTCTTGATTTATTTTTTTAAATTAAACAAATTGTAGCATAGTGTTGGTCACTCGGTCATTCTCATTTTGGGGGAACTTATACTCTTATTCCTGGTTTCTCTGAATAATCTAGCTATAATAATCACATGGAGTGATGGCTAAAATTATTTTCTTGCTTTTCCCCCAGAAAGTCTAAGATGGGACCAGATAACCCTTATGTTAGGACATATTTGCAACACAGTCATATAGTGATAAATGATTTTTTTTTGCCCAAATTAACGAGGCTGTGGTGTTTCTAAAATAGATGTGTAAAATAACTCCTGTATTAAAACCAATTTGAATAACCATTTTTTCTATCTTTAATAGAATCAATCTACAAACAACATTACAATGCTGATTTAGGCATATATACGAAATCATGACACCTGGGATCTGATACCTACACAATGATTTTGGGGAAATAAACATGTCTATTTAGAGATGATTACTTAACCATTGTTTTAAGCAACATCTTGAATGTTAGTAGAAAAAGGATAATAGACAAATCTTCAACATGTTTTTAAGCATTGATGAAATCATGGTGTCAATATTGTTTCTAAAACTCCCTAACATTGTTAGATTTTTTTCCTCAGTGATGCCTAACTGTTTGCATGTACCAAAGTCAACTCTTTAACAAAAATACACTTAAACAAAAGACTCCCCCTTCCCAGGCCTACAAAGTCACATTTTGTAATGGTGAGTGAGTGAGAGTAGAAATATACATTTTTAAAACAAGGATTTTTGATGCCCTTACCATTTCCCTACTACTCCAAGTTAAAAATCAGTGTTCTCCTTGGGCAGTAAGCCACAGCAGTCCAGAGTAGAGAAGTTAAGTCCCGACTGATTGAACAAAACAATATTAAATTATGAAAAAGTGAGAATAGCTAGTCCTTTCCATACCTGTCATAATTCATATTCATTTTCATAGTATTGATGGAAAGAGATAACTGATGGCCTCATCAGCATGAGTAAACGTTGTGTGATCCACCCTGTGGGAGAAGAGCTCTGGTCATGTAAAACAATGACTAATTAATATATTTTATAGCACATTTTGGAATGTGTTAAGATGTTTAGTCTTTAAACAGATAACTTTTCTTAGCTGAGTCATATACTAATAATAGGTATGGTTAATGTTATAATTAATTTTGCCGCCCCCTTCTCCTAGAATCTACCATTCAGAAACGTTAAGAAGCAACTTTGAAGACAGCCAAATACAACTTTCTTTTCTGCTATAAACCTATTCCAAAATTATAGAAGAAAATTTTACCTTTTTTAGAAAATGGTAAATATAACTGTAATTACATTTTACTTGTACGATGTACAGAGAGGAAAGTTTCAACATACAGTTTGAGACATTCTCTTTTTAGCTGAGTGAATGAATAAAAAAATTTATTTAGATTAATTTGTGAAAATCCATTGTGAAATCTTTTCTTCCACATAGTTTACAACCTGGATAATATAGAGTTGATAATAGAGTTGTTATTGTTGAGACAATCAAATACAATATTCTATATATTTTCTAAATGGGGGACACGTAGTCTTTCCATGTGTGAGCTCCCCCCGAAATGAGATAATTGGAAAAGTTGATTATCAACGATTCTTCTGGTTTGGGAAAAGAAAAGAAGAAACCTAGGCTGGGTGCGGTGGCTCATGCCTATAATCCTACCACTCTGGGAGGCCGAGGATAGTTTGAGTTCAGAAGTTTGAGACCAGCCTGAGCAAGAGTGAGACCCCTGTCTGAAAAAACTAGAAAAATTAGCCGGGCATGGTGGTGCTCGCCTGTAGTCCCAGCTACTTGGGAGGCTGAGGCAGGAGGATTGCTTGAGCCCAGGAATTTAATGTTGTAGTGACCTATTGTGATGCTGTCACTCTCTAGCCCAGGCAGCAAGACTGAGATTCTGTCTCAAAAAAAAAAAAAAAAAAGAAAAAACTCGATAGCTATGTTATGGAAGGTAGATAAATGATAAAAAGACAGGTAGATGGATTTATAATCAGGTAGCTGGTTGTGGCTGAGGTAGCTTGGCCTACCACCATTAGATAGAGCTGTTAAACAAATGAAATTTACTTTCCATATTCTTCTTGAGTGCCAGTCAGTTCGGTGATTTTAATCATATGTGAGTTTTCAGAGTCCTTCTAAAACCATTACTAGGATGTGAGAGGTTAATCCCACCTCCTGACCTCATAGAGCTCTGGGCCAGACCTTTGGAATGCTAAAAGGCAGGGAGGCCTCCTTCCTTCTGATTTCCCTTCACAAGCTCCCAAGACATCAATTTTTAAAGGCCCAGTCAACAGATTACAGAAATCATTCAAGTTAAATTTTTATTAGAAAAAAATTACTTCACAAATACCTTTTACTGTGAAAAATATAAACTCAAAATATATTTAGCTGGGGAGCAGAAGGGGAGGAGTAAAGGATTTAAAAGGATTTTGCAAAGTGAATATACAGGATTATGATTAAATAGTTTTTCTAGTGGTTATGTCAAATAATTAGTATCAATTTGTATTTCCAAAGGCACCAAAATGCATTAGAGCTAATTGGCTCCAGCTCTTATATAAAAAATAAAAAAAGTATCTGGGAGTCTGGGAGTCAACTATGGACAACAAATACAGGCATACTTAAACAACCAGAAAACTTTTCATTAACTCCAACTTTTAAGAATAAGTTGTGATGTGTTGGGACTTCAGCCTGTATCTGAGGAGGTTATTAACTTTTATTTCAAGTGTTCTCAGAATCTTTACATTAAAAATTAAATACATAGGACTTATTTTGGACCTTAAAACTATACCGTGGATGTTACACCTTGGTGTGGAGAAAGAATGGTTCTGGTTGTATGGGATTTCTTATGATTTGCAGAGAAAATATGTTTCAATCCTGTAATTTGGGTTGCATTGCTTCATTTTCCATTGATTCCTGTGATCCCCTGGAATCATAACATCTAAAAGGGTTAGTTCATGGAACAGTTGCTGCTTTTGCTGTCTTGCCAGGACCAGAGTTGCAGGGTGGTGGAACAGACCACACACGTGCGCTATTCTTGGTAAATGAAGACGTACATTAAGCTAGAATTGAGTGTGTGTGTTCTGGCTTTCCCTGGTTGTGGTGAAGGATTTGCAGCGCTCTGTTGGCATTTGTGAGGCAGCTGGTTGGAGTCAGGTTTTTGGTCTGTGCTTCTGGACCAAAATAAAGCAAAATACCCTCAGGAGGGATCAAATACTCAACCCAAGCATCAATATGATCAAACTCTAAAACTAATTGAGGTAACCCAGCCTCAGACAAAATCTGGAGCCAGCTGAACCTAACACCACTGACAGTTCAGCAAATTACCCTAATCCTTGCTTACATATTACATTGATTTAAAAATCTTCCAGAATTTATGACAATAGGTCATAAATTAAAGCTGGGAGGATAGGTGATCCTCTCAAAATCCTCATATTACAAAAGTCAAGTTTATCTGATATCGTAGAACACAATCACAATACTAGAGCCCCTCTCAAAGAGATCGATCCATCCAGCCCATTCAGGAAGGTGTGTTGAATTGACAATAGCAGTGAGCAACTGCTACGTCACTGAGGTAGCCCGATCAATCCAGCAAAAATAATTATAGATGAAACACACAAAACACAGGCAAATGCTTATAGCAATACAATGCAGTGACAGCAGGATTTAAAATAATAACTAAACTTTCCAAAAGTGAGCACTGAAATTTGATCCCCTGGCCATTCCCTCTGGCCATGCTCCTTTCCCAGCCTTCACTCTTAGCACCCTATAATCTGTACTTAACACAGCAACTTGAGTAACCACCATTAACATATATGCCAGGTCAAGTCACATTTATTCAAAATTCTCCAAAAGCTTCTCATGTTTTAAGAATAACACCTCCCAAATTTCTCATGGTCCACATGATTTTCCTTTCCGCTGCCCACCACTGATCTCCGATCTTGTCCCCAGCCATTCCTTCCAGCTGTCACTGTTCTCCCACCTCATTGACTTCCTTGCTGTAGCCTGAGCATGCCAAGCAGACTCCTACTTTGGGGCATTTCACTGACTGTCCCTTCTGCCTAGAGCTTCTCCCACATATACTATGGTTTGATATCTTACTTCTCTTAAATTTCTGATGCAATGTTACCTTATTTGAGAACATTTTGTTAATCACACCATCTAAAGCAGCAACCACCTCAACTCCCTATCCTATTATCTTGCTTTATTTTACATCAGAGCACTTAGCATTTCCTGGCATACTATATATTCATTTGTTTATTTGCTAATTTTCTTAACTTTAGCATTTTAGCTTGTTCACTGTTACATTGCCAATATTTGAAAGATGCAAGGAGCATAGAAAATTAAATAGCATTTGTCAAATAAATGAATAAAGAAATGTATAAGTAAATGAAAGGATTAGTTGATGGATTGCAATGCTTATTCGTATCCTGGAACTTTTCATATTATTTCATTTAACTCTTGTAACAACCCATCAAAGAAGATATTTGTAAACATATTTAATACAGTTTTGAAAAAAACTATGGCTCAAAGAGATTAAATGGGATTTCTAGTACTAGTTAGTTGGTATTTGCCATACATTTTGTTCATGCAATTGTTGATGAAAAATGTATTGGTCACCTACTGTCTGCCAGGCCCTTAGATAAGTCTTTGCCCTTCTGGAGTTTTAAGTTTACTGGAGTACAAATAATAAGTAAATAAACACATATCTATATAATTATGTATGGCAGTAAGTATTGTAAAAGAAGTAAGTTGGATGCTGAGATAACATTTTCAATAGAATATTCAGGGAAGCAAAAGTTAATTGAAAAAAATGAAAAATGACAAAGAACCCGAGGAAAACAGTGCAGGGAAGACCTGATATGGTGCGAGTATTTCAAAGAAAAAAAAGAATATATCCAAGGCCTGAGAATAAGAAAGATGTTGATTTGTCTAAGAAGCAGAAAGAGACCAATTTTGCCAGAAAACAATTATGTAGGAAAAGGGGAACGTGGGACGGGGTTGGGAGGGAAAGAAGGGATGCATCATGCAGGCCTATGACAAAGAGCTTAGTTTCCTTTTTTCTTTGAGACAGAGTCTTACTCTGTCACCCCAGCTAAAATGTGGGGGCGTCATCATAGTTCGCTGCAACCTTGAACTCCAGGACTTGAGCAATTCTCCTGACTCGGCTTCCTGAGTAGCTGGGACTACAGGTAAGTGCCACCGCATCCAGCTAATTTTTCTAATTTTTGTAGAGACGGGGTCTCGCTCTTGCTCAGGCTGGTCACAAACTCCTGAGCTCAAGCAATCCTCCTACCTTGGCCTCCCAGAGTGCTAGGATTACAGATGTGAGCCATCACCCCCATTCGAAGAGCTTGGATTTTATTACACGGACAATGAATGGTTGTAGTCAGGAAGTCATGGGGAAGGAGAATATGTGACTTGAAACTATGGCTGGTTGCTCTATGGATAATGGGTTTGAGGGGGATTAAGACAAGTAATAGGGAAACTGACATTAGGGAAAAGACGTTTGAACTAAAGCATGTGCCTGCTTCTAAATGTTCTAATACATTACTAAATTGTACCATACACCTATGGTCCACCCCCTCCCCCCAGGCCATGGAATGGTACTGGTCCATGGCCTGTTAGGAACTAGGTCTCACAGCAGGAGGTGAGTGGCCAGTGAGTAAGCAAGGCTTCATCTGTATTTACAGCTGCTGCCCATTGCTCACATCACTGCCTGAGCTCCCCCCCTCCTGTCAGATGAGTGGCGGCATTAGATTCTCATAGGAACACAAACCCTATTGTAAACTGTGCATGCGATAGATCTAGGTTGCGTGCTCCTTATGAGAATCAAATGCTCGATGATCTGAGGTGGAGCTGAGGCAGTGATGTTAGTGTCAGGGAGTGGCTGAAAATACAAATTCTCATTAGTAGAGAGATTTGACTGCACAAAGACCATAATAAATCAATTGCTTGCAGTCTCATATCAAAACTCTATCAGTGAGTGGCAGATGACAAGCTGCATCTGGTGGCAGTCTTTAATTCAGGATTCCATACTTATTTTAGTCTGCACGTGTCCCACCAGTTATTTTGTTTACCGCTTTCATCCGCCTCTTTCCCCCACTGCACACTTGTCTCAGTCACAGGTTTGGTAAGCCCAAGAGCTAACCCTATCAAAAGTGAATAAAAAACAAACATCACTGGAGTACTTCTTTGAAAATGGGGAAAGACCCAATGATGAGACAGCAGAAGACTCTGAGACTGCCAACAAAATGAAAGCTGCACTTAAAAGAAAATGCCAAGAGCCTTACTTAAATTACAAGTTCATTGCAACAGGTAACTCACATTCTCCAAGCCCACTTTGTATAATATATGGTGACCAGCTATGCAATGAAGCCATGATACCTTAAAACCGCTTTGACATGTGGAGAACAAGCCACTTCCATTAAAAGACAAGGCTTTGGAGTTTTTCAAAAGAAAAAAAGTGTGAACACGAAGAACAGAAGCAATTATTGAAGGCCACCGCTTCATCAAACGTGTCTCCACTGAGAGCATCATTCTTAGTGGCAAATGGCGTTGCTAAAGCTGAGAAGCCCTTTAGTATTGATTAAGAGTAGATATGGCCTGCTGCTAAGGACATTTTCAGGGAACTTTTAGGAGAGGTTGCATTTTAAAACATGGTGCATGTTGCTCTTTTGGCTGGCACCATAAGTAGATGAACTGATGACATGGCAGAGGAGACAGCGGCACAATTGTTGGAGAGGATTAATTAATTACCATAGCACGCAATCAAGGTTGATGAGTCCACTGATGTTCACAAGGCAAGGATACTTGTTTTTGTACAATGTATTTATCAGGATGATGTGCATGAGGGTATGTTCTGTGTACTTTTGTTGCCAACCAACACCATAGTGGGAAAACTATTCAAGTCTTTGAAAAATTACATATGAGGAAAACGAAATTTGCCATTTTGTGTTGGTATCTGCATGGATGGAGGGGTTGCCATGACTGGATGGCTTTCTGATTTCATTACTTAGGTCAAGGAGTCACTTCTGAATGTGAGTCTACATGCACACTGTGTCATCCATAGAGAAATGCTGGCTAGCCAAATAATGTCACCTGAACTAAACAATGATTTGCAGGATGTGATTAAAATTATCAACCACATTAAAGTACATGCCCTTAACTCACATTTGTTCATGCAGAGCACATGTTTTCTTTTGTACACAGAAGTGAGGTGGCTTTCTAAAGGTAGATCACTGGCCAGAGTTTCTGAGTTATGCGAGCCACTCCAGAGATTTCTTTTGAAAAAAGCAGTCACACATTTCAGTGACACAGAATGGTTGCAAAACTTGGTTACTTGTGTGACATATTTAACCTGCTCAATGAAGCCAATCTGTCATTTCAGGTGAGAAAAACAACTGTGTTCAAGTTGGCAGCTAAAGTGGCTGCATTCAAGGCCAAACTGGAATTATGGGGCAATGAGTGAACATTGGGATTTTTGACACGTTTCAAACATTAGCAGAGATCTTGAAAGAGACTGAGGCTTCTTTCTCCCAGCTGGGTCATGATCACCTTTCTCAGCTTTTAAAAGCGTTTGAGCTTTACTTCCCAACCACAGAAGACCCCTGAACTGGGAAGGTATAGATCTGTAACCCATTGGTAAATAAACCAGGTGAATTGACTTTGTCTGTGCTAGAAGAGGATCAACTACTTGAGATCACAAAGGACGATGGCCTTAAAAGTATGTTTGAGACAACTTCAAATCTCCATACATTGTGCATTCAAGTCAAGGCAGAATATCCTGAGATTGCCACAAAAGCATTGAAAAGCCTGCTTCCATTTCCAACATCCTATCTTTGTGAAGCAGAGTTTTCTGCAGTGACAGCAACCAGAACAAGATTACAGAGTAGACTGGACATAAGCAACACACTTCGGTGTCACCGTCTCTCATCACCATCAAATGGGACCGTCTAGGTGGAGCAAAACAAGCTTAGGGCTCCCACTGATTCTTCATTATGGTGATTTGTATAATTATGTCATTATGTATTACAATGTAATAATAACAGAAATAAAGGGCACAATAAATACAATGCCCTTGAATCATTCCATCCCCAAACCATTTCCTCCTTGCTCCAGTCCCTTGTCCCTGGAAAATTGTCTTCCATAAAACCTGCCCCTGGTACCAAAAAGATTGGAGACTACTGCTAAACATAAATATAACAATTACTGTCTTATAGGAATCATCTAATGTAATGATATTGTGTGCCAATCAAATGGCATATATTTACATATTTTATAAGTTTGATGAAATGCTTTAGAAATTTCTACGTATATGAATAAGATGTTAAAATTGAAGTTTCTGCCCACATACCAAGATACAACAAATGCTACATCTCAAAGGAACTGTAAGAAATAATTGCTGATATGCTGAAGTACCTCTGTTCTCCTCACTCATTCAAGGGAGAGAGGTGGTAGTACATACTACCACTTGAGATGGTAGTACTTGAGATGAGTTCTCATCTCAAGTCTATTGAGACAGGTTTCATAGAGACTGCATGGAGGCTGGTTATGTGTTCTTTGCAGTTGTGTGCATTTGAGGGAAGGGGGCTGAGGGGAAGGATGGTTTTGTCATTATCTCCAGGGTATCTCAAGGATAAAAGATGGGCTGCTGAGCTCCTTGGATGACAACTTATAGAATTGCTACTTCATTGGAATTGGTGTGTAAGGCTACATTTTGTTCAGCTAAAGGATATGCAAATGTTTCCCATGGAAACCTTTCAGTTTACCTGCTAATTGGTAGGACACCATATCCATGTAAGATACGGTAGATACTGTCTCTCAAACCAAAGAGGACTTACAATGCCTATTTTATTATTAATAGAACTTAGAAATATAAGACACATTAAAATTTCCTTTTGTTGCCTTTTGCTATTTCAAATCATGAAACCTTGCCTTTATCTCCCATCTGCAGGCCTATATATGACTCAACAAGGAATTTAAGGATACTTATTAATTCTTTCTCTCTAGGCCATATAAACCTGATGATGGAAATATTATAGAACGGTATGTGGCATACGGAGATGATCATGGTCCTTGAAAACTATATTAGGTGTACAGAAACTGGGAATTGATATAACTTGAGGAAAGTAGCATTGTTATTGATCATAATTCTATTTTTAAAAATTTATTGATAGAGGAACAAATATCTAGAGATTTCAAATTATTACTTTTAACTGTAAGAGCCCCCACTTCATAGGTTAAGAAACCTATGTAGGAATTCTTTCATTTCTAATGATTGTACATCCAACTATACACAAATTATTCAAAGAAATTAACATAAAAATATTTGTGGTCCCAGTGAGCCTACCATAAGTAAATCTTGGGGAAAAACTCCATTATCAGATAAACACTAAAATTTGATATCTGACTTTCACAGTTAATGTCTGGCTCCCCAGAAATCAAAGGTAGCTCAAAGCCAAGTTTGAGTGTTTTCCTTCTTTGGTGCAAAATTACCTAATAAATAGTTATAAATAGATAACTTTTAAGAAGACAAAGGAAAAGTTTATAGAACATAATGGTAATGTCATTTTGGTTTCCTTTCCCAGTCTCCTTCATTTAAGGTATTCTTACTGTTTGATCTGATTTGAATCTTGGAATTGAAAACACTGCACTAGGTAGACTTATGTCCCTTCTGAAGTCAGGAAGCCCTTTTCCAGCCCACGGAGAGCCATTAAAGTGTTTTTTCTTTTTTAGACTTGTATCTCTTCTCTAATTAGCCTGTTTTTCAAAGACTTATATATACAAAAAGGTGTCTTCTGGACCTTCTTGACATTAGTAGGAGGTGGTTGTATGGTTATGTGACTAATATTCAGAAATTGATTCAATTATTTTTATTTCTTTAAAACTTTATATTTTTTCTTTTACATTTTATTAAGGAATTTCTATGATTGCAATCTTACTTATCATAGATTACTATTGAGTCCAAGTTTCAATAAACTGACCAAACATTTAGAACCATTCTCATTTGCTCAAGTTATATTATTTAATCCAGAATGTATGGACAGTATAATTTAATGTTAATTTCATCATGTGAGAAAATTATTTTCTTACCTTATCAGTATAGCATTCATTCACACACATAGTCTTCAATTTTTTCCAAGTTAAATAAGCAAAACCTCGAAAATACTTTGGTGTGTAATTTTTCTTCTCTGAAGTTGACATTATAATTTGTCCTCTGCAGTTTGGTGGGATTTGAATCTGGCTATGTCTCTGAAAAGTGAAGAATGGTGCAGGCATGAAGCAAAGTGTTTTCACTTTGAACATACCTCCCATAAGTGAGATCATTACCAAATCTCTAAGTCAAGTAGCAAATGCTGCTTCAGTCAGTGGAGTGGTGTCCAATTTGGCAGGGGTTGCAGACTGAGCATTATGAAAACTACTAATCCTTTCATACATCCCATTTCAATCCCCAGTGAAAACTCTATTAATGTAAGAAATCTGAAAGGTTTTAAATCCAAATAGTATTGCAATTTAGCAACACATAGACTAAAACTTTGCATTTTACTATTGGCAATTTGTTTGGGGAAAATATTGGTATGATGTAGAACAATCACCCTCCAAACTGAGATGAAGCAGAGATACCAAAGAATGACTCAGACAAGTCCAGCTTGACCAGTTAAGAGTTTGTTAGGGGTTACTTACCCAGGGTGCTCCCTCCTGGGCAGCATAGTATCTCTCCAGAGTAAAATCTGCACTGCCTCCCTTTGTGTTGTCTTGAATCCCTTTCCAGTGAGTGATGCAGAGCTTTTTCATTGTCATGGCAAATTCACATGTAAAACAGATTAAGGATGTACAGTACAACACACAACCCATGTTATGTTAATAATACCATAATTCTCTATTAGGTGGGGATTGTAGGATTACAATTGGCTAAATGTTACTATAGGACAGTTAAAGCAGTTAGGATTGGTTTAAGCTGGTCACCTCAAGGAAGTGCTGAGGCATATTTCTTGTGCCTTGCAGGTTGGTATCTTTGGTATTTGCTTAATCTATTTTATGATAATTCTGACCACTCTCACTTAACATAATGTTCCTTCCTGTATGGTAGGGAACTTGTGTTTTTCCCTCACTATATGATTCCTGTTGTTGAAATATACATGTTTTTATTTAACAGTCATGGAAAATCTGTAGATTTTAATACGTGCCTTAATCTCAACATTTAGATATTTGAGAATTTTAATTTCTTTAAATGTGCTGCTTTTGATATTTAAAAGACTTTCACATGGTTCTATGATAATGGAAACTTAAATCTGTGTCAGTCCAATAAGAACTTTCTTGTCTCATGTATCTCCATATTTTCAACTCTGTAGGGGCCATAAAACACAGTAGCCAGATGCTGAAGAAGACAGTTGCTTTTCTTTATTTTTTTTTTTTAACTTCAGTTTCCTTAATGCAGATAATGCACTCTTCTTTTATTTCTTCTAAGTCCTCAAGAAATTTGCCAATACCTACAGGTTCTCTCTACTATAGTCTGTTTATTACAATCTGTTTACCTATCTGGGTGGAAAGGACCTATGACATCCCTATACCCACTCTCTTTCTCATGTGGCCAGCATCTGGTCCATGGGAAACACACACATAAGTTTTTCTTCATAATCCCTGAGAGTATAGGCCACCCAAATGCACTACCCTTTTTTGTTTGTCCATCAGAGTTATGAATTAGATATCTGATCTTTCATCTCTGATATTTATTGAGAGGAATCATATACAAGTCCATGCTATCACTTCTAATACCATCAGGAATTCAAATTGTGCTATCTCATTGAATCCTCTCTCTTTAGGACTGAGGTGATAACTAAGTCATTCTTATGTCCTCCTTAGAGAGACAAGAACTCAAAACTCATGTGAAGCTCCTCTTATAAATCTTTTCTACAAATCCTGACCCTTTAACTTCAAGAAAGTTGCAAAGCTTACAAGCATCTAATCAGTCATGTCTTATCATTTGGTTAAAATTTCTACTTTAACATCTTGTTATGCTATGAAAATAATTCAGATGCTGGTCAGTTAACAATGACAGATTTCTACTATAATAATTTTCTTCCAAATATGCTCAGTTGTCAACTTTCCTTTTAGAAATGGTACAATCTGCCAGTTGTGTTTTGAGCACAGCAGAAGATGAAAAGAAAGCAATGGACATTATTGAGAATATACCAAATGAAAGATATTCTGCTAGGTCCTTTCACAAAACAGTGATAAATTTAGGAGAAAAAAGTGTTTGAGATGGGAAGGAAGAGGCAGATGAAGATGACGTACTATTATTGGGCAAACTTTTTAAAATGTGTTTCATTCAGTAAGAAAGATTGTTATTCAGAGTGAAGAAGTCTCCCACCTTCACTAAATATTGTTTTTGGTCCCTACTCTTTTTTCCTTTTATTTTTAGTTGACATGTAATAATTGTACATATTTATGGGATACAGAGTGATAACTCAATTCATGTATACAATGTGTAATGATGGAATCAGGGTAATTAGCATATCCATCACCTCACACATTTATTACTTCTTCTTTGGTGTCAGTTTTGTGTATTTCTCCAATTGAATTAAACATTTTCTTCATCCAGCAGGGCAGTCTGTAATATAGATCCTTATGATTCAACTCTCAGCCCTCTCTTTAGTTGTCTTTTCTTAGCTGTCCTTCAATTTTTAATCTATGATTTAAGTTGAGAAAATTCCATAAAAGTAAATACAAAATCATTAGAATAATCCCACATAAATGGACTCTTTCAAGCTAAAATTGTGCTTCTCTTCATGTGTAAAATAAGTAACAAACATTGGTTAAATCCTATTTTCATTGATGGAAAATGGAAAAAAGAAATTCTGATATTCATACTCTTTTTTTTTTTTGGAGCAGTTTCTTCTGTTAATCAAATGGATCTTTCATTTAATATATGAAATGCTGTTCCCCACAAATATACCTTAGATGATATCTAGGAAAAGCATGGAAACAGACTATTTTTAAGACACTATAATTTTCACATATTTATATTATGCATACATTTTACTCAATAATTTAAATACTTTTACTTACGCATCACTGTCATTGGTTAGCTCTAATTTGAAAGGATAGATTCTACATCTACATTTGCTTTGGACACGGTTGTCAATGAGAAAATGAGTTACAATTGAATTCCAAGAAAGGTGTTGTCCTGTGTTCTACTAATTTTAGAAAGTACACAGGACCAGTCTCAGAATGGAGTATGTGCAAACACCATATTATTTACAGCAAACTAAATATAATGCCTTGATTTGGCACTGCCTGCTTGATATTTCTCTTGAAAACTGTTACATATGTTTGTTTTGAGTTTCTGCCAAAATAGCAAGATTGTTAAATATCTTTCATGTACTTCTTGTTACATGCTAGGAAAGAATTATAGATTACCTTATCTTAACTTTCATACAACAGTCTAATGGCCACTAAGTCTTTTGCAAGGAAAAAATGAATTTCAAATTATATAGAAAAATTACTCTTGTAATCACAAATATATTGTGATTGTAACATGCCAATATCCAGTTTTGTACCTAAACCAACTCTATGCATAATAATATGACTTGTTTCTAAATTACATGTAGAATACAGTAAGATTGTAATTATGCAGGGGCTGATTATCTAGGTTGTCAGTTATTCAAGGCTTTTGCTTCCCCTTCTTCTTCTTCCTGCTGTCCACCTTTCGGACAGTTATCACCTTGTTAGTATTTCTACTCTCTGCTTGTTAGTGAGATTGGCAGGGGAAGGGAAAAGGTGTGAAAACTTAAATCAGTAGATATTATTACTTGCAAGAATTTTCCATAAAAATTAGTAGAGGAAGACTTTGAAGTTAATTGCTAAAATCACACTAGGGACATGTGTATTTCACTTATTCTTGTTTATTTAGCCCTCCATGTATCAGAGAAAGTTATAAGTAAGATGTAAGCCTCACAAGGCGCAGAAAATTATTTTTGATGCAACATTCTAAGAAAATTATTTTAGATGGAAACTCTCTGAAGAGCCTTATATAAAATAGCCAATCTTAATAATTCAAATTTTTATGCTTCAATTATATTAGAAAATACTATAATTTGCTCCCCAATGGAACTATTCAAACACATAATTAAACATTTACAAAATATACTTGAAGCACCTTTTAAATTTTTATTGGGAAAAATATAAATCTGAAAGCAAGTATTTCATATATTTATATTTTGCAGGTATCACAGTATGTAACATATAAGTTTAAATGTTATAATCTCTTTTATTTAAATTTCAATTCTCCTTTCAGTAAATCTGTGTGCATTTGGAAGTATTTTTCAATATCTCTTTTAAAGAGATATAAAATTCACCTGACTTGGAACATTTTCCATTTGTTCACTCTCCCTAAATTTTAAAACTTCATGTAAACCGTCATTGTTCAATTATTCTCTCATAAAATATTCATTGAATATTAACTTCATGCCCAGCACATTGGAGACATTGGAGATAAAGTGCTAAGCAATCCAGATGTTTTGCCCTCACAATACTAATAGTCCAATAGCAAAGACAGACACTAGTCAAAAAATCCCACTCTCTCTTTTGCAATTTATATTCAAAGTATGCCCCATCACAGGATAATGTAAAGGGCAGAAAGAACAAAGCCCTCGTTCTTACTAGACTCCTGCAATTTCAGGCCAACTTTAATGGACTTCATGAGTGAGATTGTCCATTTTTCCCTAGAGTCCAACATTTCTGCCCTGCATCTGCTAATTAGAACACAGGAATCAACATGGAGTTACAGCAGCATGATTAATATTCATATGTTTAGAGAGAGTGAGAAAAACAATAGGTCTACAATAACCCAGAAAATCACCAATACACATGCTTAATTCTGTGTATTTACTTATAACCTGCCACAATTATCTCTTTGTTCTTTGCTGATGATCTCAGTTAGTACCACTCCAAGGTTCTATTTCTTTCCCAGAAGGTTCCAAAATACCACTTCTTGCAATGTTCAAATTTGAGCGTGAATGCCCATGTATTGTATTATGGAAGGGGTTGGTTGTTTTAAGCTTCCATATTTTACGGAGCATAGGTTTGATGAGAAAAATTTACCTGAGACTTCTGTGATAAAAAGGGATAATGAATAACTTTATATGCACTTTGTGTTCTTTCTTCAGTAGAAATTAAACATTTTCTTCATCCAGTTGGGCAGTCTGTACTATATTAGTTTCTTATGATTCAACTTTCAGTTCTTTTTGAAAGTCACCATTCTATTATATCTTATGCATTCAATTTAAGGTTGATGATAAGCAAATCTTTTTTAAAAAGCACTATTTATTTTGATGAGTGGTAAGTGATCCAGATGGTGTCATTCAAGATGGTGGAGACTTGGTCATACTGGGTACCTGGTGACAATATCTCTGCACTGACCTTCTTTGAACATATGGCCTGAATGAAAAATAACATTTAGTCTTCAGCCTCTGAGTACCTGTTTTGTTTATTAATGCAGCATACCATAGCCTATCCAACTACTATATTTTTAATACCAGTTTTCCCTCAGATATTTCTGCTTACTTCTAAAATAGAATTAAGAAAACAATAACTCCCTAGTATAATAATTACCAATAGTCAGGCAACTATATGATGCCCCAAATAGGGGTAACAACATTTTCTCTTACGTGTTATCTTCATCTAAGTTGTTTATGAAAGGTAAACAAAATAGGTTATTAGTAATAATTTGCATTAAACACGATATGTGGTCAGAAAAAAATTTTATGTCATGTGTGTACACACATATTTAGAAAAATTGTTTTGAAAATTTTGTTGAATAGTAAAGTTTTTACTTATAAATTGATGTAATTCAACATTCCCAGTATATTACTATGGCGGGATGAGAAGATTTTGGCATAAACAATAGGGAGATTCACTTCCACATGGAGTTTTATCAAAATTAGGGCCATCATCAAGGCCACTGGAGTTATTAATTGATAGAATATTTTGAGGCATCAAATATTTTTCTTGTATATATTTATAAATGCAATGGAATATTTAAATTAGTGTCCTCCTGAGGTGGTGACTCAGGCATAAAACAGCACACAGCATGTGAACTTAAGCTCTTATTAGTCAAAAGAAGACCTGCTCTATCTTCCTGGTCAGAGAGGGACCTTCCCTTGTGAATCCTGTTTTTGACAGACACATCATTTATTTGTACATACACATGCCAAAATGTGTCCAGCCTACACTTCTGGGACTTTACCAATCTCTCCCTTACATTCCACAGGAACTTCCTAAGTACTGATTAGTAACATTCAAAAATTTCTATTATGTACATTGACAATATTCTATTTAGTCAGTGAGGTCCTCTAGAAGACCATTCCCCCTAGTTAAGACATTGAGTATGCTGAGACCCTAAGCCCAAATGACAAAAAGCAGCCGCTAACTCATCTCATGCCAAAGCAAATAGCACACCCACCAAGTCAACATATCTATGATTCTTACTATTCATGACTATTTGATGGATGTATGCCACAGGAAAAAACACTTTTTAACCAGGTATTAATTGTATTAACATTAAGTTAAATGAATATGAATTGTAAAGACATGTCACATTTCAAAATATTGACAAATACTGTGAGGAGTTTTGCCAACTACAAAGTCAAAGGGAGCAGTAACCACACAGTACTGCATACTCTCACTTCTGACACTAATTATGAGAGTTTGGGCTATATACAGTTAGAGAGAACAATCCACACAAGATCCCCTTCTCTTCCAACATCAACTGCAAATTTGGGAAGTTCCTCAAACCACCCTAAGTTTTGATCAATCAATAGAAAGATTCCCAGAACTCACTCAAAACTATTATACTCACAGTGGAGGTTTATTACATGGAAAAAAAAATACAGATTAAATCAGCCAAGAGAAGAGGTGCATAGAGAGGAGCACAGAAATACTAAATGCTTCCCCATTGAGTCAGAATGTATTACTCTTCTAGCATCAATTTGTGACAATACACATAAAGTGTCATCAACTATGGAAAATTACCTGAGCCTCTGTGTATAGAGTTTTTATTGGAACTCTGTTACATATTCATGATTGATTGATTGCACATGTGGTTGATCTCAGTTCTGAGGTCAACTGATACTACAAGGCCCAAAGCTTCCACCCTAAACCACATTGATACTCTCCTGAGAGTAGCCTGAGGCCCCCAGAAAAACCAAGGCTACTGGCCACGAGCTGAAGACAAAGGCCAGACCTCATTTGGGCAATATTAAATTCTCTGCTACACATATGCACAGTTTTTGTGTTCAAAACGTCACTTCAGGTAGCAACTAATCTCTGAAGGATGATTCTGTCCCTTCTGTTTGGTTTTACCTAGTATGTATACTTTTTTGATCTTAGAGATATCTCTAAGAATTCTTCATCCATTTTTAAGTTCTCTATCATGTTAGAGAAGTTAATGATTTTTCCTGTATATTTGCAGTATGACTCTATCCCTGAAACTAAACATTGACCAACTATTGTTGCTATCCACCAGTAAATTGGTACTAATTCTGACTCAAATTGCCGCGTGTGTGTGTGTGTGTGTGTGTGTGTGTGTATGTGTTTGTCTTTGTCTAATCAATATGAGAGGTCTGCTGGTAATTCTATGAAGTTATGAAAATAACATTGGAAATATCTGGTGGAGCATTTTTTTAAATATTGTAAAATACATAGAACATTAAGTCAAATGAAAAGCAATGCTATGATCAATCCAACAAAAGTAAAGTAATTCTGAAAAGAATATCATTCTTTGTTTAGGAATTTTACAGCATACATTGCCATAAAATGCAAACATTTACTTGCTTTAACCCCGAGTTATAGTAATTCAACTGGGATAATAAAGAGGGGGAAATAGAATAAAATGGTGGAACTACCAAAAGGGAAACTTAATAAATTTTTTTAAAAAATCAACAAATTATAAGTTTATTATTTAATGATATAGAAGTAAAGTTCATAAATAAGAACTGAATGAGCAGGGTTGAAAATTGGAGAAATGTTGGGCAAGGTAATATTTATTTGAGTTACTTTGATGCAATTGTTAAAATATCTATTTCAGGTGATTTTTATTGAATATATATTTATATCCAAATATATCTATATGCATTTTTGTACATATATAATATACCTATATACACATGTACATATACGTACAAATAAACACATATATCTACATAACACATAAATGCCAAAAAGTATATTTTTTCAGTGTTGCAATTGTTGTGATAGTCTTGTTTTTATATTATCCAGGAAGGCTGCCAGATGCTCTTTGAGTTTGCAGAAATGGAAGGTCATCTTGGTCTAGATCTTTTTCCTGCCCTGAGTCATTTGTGTGACCCTTTTAGTAATGCAAATATGGTGCAAGTAGAAATTTATTGTACTGGGATTAAGATATAACAAGACCTGTTTTCTCTATGTGATTTAGCAAAAAACACTTCTCTGCAGATCTCAGAGTTAGAGACTGAACTGATCTGCATAATGACTCTTGAAGCAGTCTGGCCAAAGTACCAGGAAAGAAATTGGGACTCTCTGAAATAAAAATTTGTTGATGGGAGGAAATATAGACAGTTGATTTACTCTTATTATAAGAAGCAACCTAAGAGTCTGTTGGTTGGAACTGATTTTGTTCCAGTTTATGGCTATTGCTAGAAACTCTTTCAGATCACTTGCTCAAGAGGAACAATGGCTCAGCTTTAAAAAAAAGGAGTAAACTAAAATGAACTACATAACCTTGGTGTTCAGCTTGAAGTCACAATTAGGAGTTCCAAATTGTGAAACAATGTTATGGCAGCAGTGTTAACATATGTCATCCATTGATATGTGCAGAATAGATCTCCAAAAGCTCTCTTATGTGGCTATAAGAAATAACAACAGTGGTGAACCAATTAAGATTCTATTTCTCTCTCAGTTTGGCAATCAGAAATAGAATTGTTCTCCTCTATTATGAATAAGCTGATGGAATTTTTGCCCAATGTGAGGTGGTGGATAAACCTCAGGAAAGAGATTGTGAAATTACTACTAATAGGCATTATGGGCTATAGAAATTAATTTTGAAAGTTGAAATTCCTTGAAAAAACCTGAAATTAATTGAAAAAAGATTAAAAAAAAGACATGAATATATATGTAATAAAAACAGCATAGATCCCACTAATTACACATGGGAAAATATATATTTATATATCCCTATGTCCTTCACATTAATTTACCTTATACTGCTACCATTTTAGCAACTCAGGAGTATAGATAGACATCCCATGCATTTTATTCCCATTCCAAGTCATAAATCTCTAAAATGTCTCCCTTAATACCATTGACTCTCTTCTTTGTTCTCATCTCATCATCAAAGTAGTCAATTTGAGCCTCTTTCTAATCTCCTAGTCTCTAAATCAGTAAATTTTTTCTGTAGAATCAGGTAGTAAACATTTTATGCTTTCCAACTATAAAGTGTGTCTTGTAACTGCTCGACTTTCCTACCTAGCATAAAGCAGTCATAGATATTTGTAAGTAACTAGATATTTGTAAGTAACCTGTGTTCTAAAAAATTTTTAATTAAAAAACAGATGTCTGTTCACATCAGATTTGGTCTGTGAACTGTCACTTGTAGGACTCAGAACATTCCTAAGAAGTTTCCTTCCAGGTCTGGAAGGTGCGTATCTTACTTGCACTCATATTCCACTGTCCACAGATGACTCATATGGTCCCAACCTGATTGTAGTAGAGGCTGAGAAATGTACTTCTGTGTGCCCAAGAGTAGGAATCATAATTAAGAGTGTGTATAGCCAATATTTTAGCAAAAACACTAAATTTAGTTGAAACTGCTTATCTCTACTACAATGTCATAATTTCTAAAGATAAATCAGGAGGCTTATAACTATTTGAAATGTTTAATGATCTCTGGTGTCTGTGTACATAATTTACCAATTTAACCTAAAAGAAATTAGTTACACCTAATTTCTTCCTAAGATACAGGCATAGATTTAAAACAAGTTTAAGTCAACATAAGATAATTCGAACTCAAGACCTCAAAAATATTACAGAATTATGATAAACTGGGAAGATCTGACACTAGATTAGTAAAAAATAGGATGATTCTTCATGACTAAGTTCTTTTAGGGGAAGATAGGCAGTAAGGGTGCTGATTACCATTTATATTACCAACACTAAAGAGTCCAAGGCCAAAAGAACAAACAGCAACAGAAAGAAAGAAAGAAAGAAAGAAAGAAAGAAAGAAAGAAAGAAAGAAAGAAAGAAAGAAAGAAAGAAAGAAAGAAAGAAAGAAAGAAAGAAAGAAAGAAAGAAAGAGGGGGGGAAGAAGGGAAAAGAAAATGCAAACAAAAAAGAAAATTTCTCCTTTCTTGTAACCATTATTTTAATATTTGCTAGAGTATTAATTAAGCCATTCCACCTGGGGCCTACATTACGTAGACTGATAGAGGAGCTTGTATATTATGGAGGAAAAGTTCTAATCCTTAGGTCACCTTAAACTCTTCTGCACACATCTGAATCCTGCATATACTCATTTGGATCAAAAGATGTTGCAGCTTAAAAGAATGTGTGTTATATCCTGAATAGCAGCCGTAGACATTTGAGATCTATTCTAGTTAGGCAGCTTCCCTCAAAAATAAAACATGGGATGAGAGCTTCTCACCACGCACTCATTAAAAGGTAAACTTTCTTGGGCTAGGAGTCATGTCAATCATCGTTTTCTTGCAAACCCAAAGCTGCCTTTTTCTCTGTTAGAAGCTGTTATCATCTTCAAAGCCATATCAAAACAGTGTTTGTTCTGTGCTTTGATTTCACCCACATGGTGAATTCAAAGAAGACTTGAGAGTGTAGAGAGACTATTTCAGATGTTTGAGCATTTGTCTTTCCATGTTTGTAAACGTGATTTAAGTGCCTGATGTCTCATAAAAATCCTTCAAATGTAGTGGAATTTTTTTCATTGAAACATTCCCCCTTCTATGTTTCAAAAGTGTTTATGACTGAGATCGCCTAATCTTAAATATAAGATCCCCAAAGGTTTGTATAACAGCAATATAATGGTAATTCACCTCAAAGAGTTCATTTTCCTTTTTACTCTGATGCAGTCCAATAAAAACAAACAAAAAAAAAGCTCTTTTTGAATGACAATTTCTAAATACCTGGCACAAATAACCAATTTTTCTTTGGGAAAAGAAAAGTCATTAGGAAGATAATGTTACTTAAGGTGCATTTTGCATTGAGGATATTTGACACCATTCACGGAGATAAACAGATGCATGTGATTTACATATGAAAACCTATCAGATAATGCAAAAATTTGTATGTGAAATGCTTCATTCACTGAATTAGCCTATGGTAATTTCTTATTATATGAAAAAGAGAATGATTACTAAAAATGTCTGAATAAATATTAATGTGGTTTTATTGTTTTTAAATAAATAAAATGTTTAGAGAGAACAATATGCAGGGAGAATCATTTAAAGGTACAGTTGCTATTTTAGTTTCTATTTATCTAAAGGGCAAATAAAGAAGACTTACAAAATCAAATTTGGTGATGAGCTGAACAATATGATTTTAAAACTTTCTCTCTTGTTGAACCATTTTAAATGATGGGAGAGAAGGAAAAACTGATAAACAAATAAACATGAGAAATATTTTACGTCTTGACTGAGTTAAAGCAATTGCAAATATTCTCTAATTTTCATCATAGTTTATTCCCTGCACTGAGGGCAGAATGGTACCAAGTTTGTGGTAGACAGGGATTCTCCCTTTTAAATACATTTTTCCATTTTCCAGTAGCTAGCAATTTTTTCAGTATTTACAAAATTAGGTAGTATAAAAACTGAAATAGTTTTAAGCACGATGTTTAATTCACAACCCATTCCTCTAAAAGAAAAGTAAAATTTGCCAATATTATATCATTGATCATGTCCTAAATGAAAAGAGGTCACTGCCCTCTGGCAATCAATCCACTATCCACTTAGGTGACAGAGAGAAGATACACAGGGAGCAAATTAGAATGATAAGTGGATTTTATTTTAAAACAATCATTTGTGATAAATCTTTCATATGTTTTTTTTCTAGACATGCATACCAAAAGATTTGGGGTGAGAGATAATCTCTGGAATTTGCTTTATATAACTCACCAAAAGAGAACAAGGCAGAAATTGAGAAAGTAAGATTGGGAGAGCCACACCTGGAAAATGAGTTTCTTAGAAAATAATGCTAGCAGAATTTTGATTAAAGACTGAATCTGGTGATAGGGAAAGGGATATTCATTTACTCTTCCTCCTGCCTTAGTGCTGTTTAAAACTTTAAAGTAACAAAATATTTTTAAAAAGTTATATTATTATCTGTCAAGTGTACTAAAGTAAATAGTATGTCATTTGAGTAATTTTAAAGAGAAATATTTTTCAGCCCTTGTCTATAAACATCTCTCTAGAAGTAAAGTTCATAACCTTTAGTGTGCCAAGTATTTTTATGATGGACAATAAACTAGTAATGCTGATGAGAAGTGCTGTGGCATTTCTAGAACTTGCTTTGAGCTGCCCTGCCCTGCCCCCTACTTTCCTCCTACCCAGTAAAAATGGGCTCTAATGATATGTAAATTAGCTAGGTCTGCTCCATACCCCTGTTTTAATGTTGTTTTATCAATGTAAGGGAGTAAGAGTGGAGAAAAGGCCTATAAAAACATACTACAGATATGGTAGCAGAGAGCCACATTTCCTTAGATAATCTCTTTCAATATATATAAAAAGTTGCCTTCTTTCAACGTTGGCTAATAAGGATATTCTCTCTCTTTTACTGACTAGGCATATATATTTTTTTCCAATTGTTAGTGATTTTATTTTGAATCATACCCAAATTTGTCATTTCTGATACTTTATTTTGTATCGAAGTACTATTTCAATTGGAAGATAGTAATAAATATCAACTCTAGGATTACTTATTCTAATCTAAAGCTCTGTTATGACCATCACTAGGTTATAGAAGAGTTGGTAATATCTCTTGGCTCTTAAATATTGACTCCTGTAAAATGTCATTAATCTGTACTAATTGGAGGAAGCTTAATCTCAATTAAGGAAAAAAGTGTGAAAGTATATTATTTCAGAAAAGAATGAAGTTCTATTATTTCAAGTACCTACATTAACTCACATTAAACTAACAAAGTGTTATCCAATACACATCCTTGACTTGATTTAATGGTTTGTAATTAGCATACCAATTGTGTGGAAATGGATCCTTCTAAAGTGCTTGAGGGTGCTTAGAAAGTTTGTTCTACTAAGTATTTTTAAGAATCCTCTTGCAATCTTATTTACATTATTAATTTACTCTCTCTACAAAGAAAGAGATTAATCGAGGTAAAAATAATATTCCTTTCAGTTTCTGGTCAAATAATGAATTCTGAACTAGTGAAATACAATTTATTAAAGTTTTTTCTATTACTTACACCCTAATTATAATCTCAAAGTTTTGCTAGAGTATGCTTTATTTTTCTCTATCTGAAAGGGTGATTCTACTGTTGATAGGGAAGATTTTGCCAATTGATTCTTTGTTATTTTCCTAGTAGAGATATGCCTTCGTGTGTTTTCCTTGCAACCTACACACATTATTTAAGAGACAGTAGTTAGATGATATACACACACACACACATACACACATATATAATACCAGAGATCTTAAGAAAAAAGAAACATGTTTGAATTGTGCCCTTCCAATGGATTTATATTAGTGTCTAATAAAGTGCCTGACATAGTAAATCAATAGATATTTAAAAATTATTTCATTTTTTTATCTTCTGAACCTGTAAAACAACACAATTCATTTTCATTCATGCTTGTACAAGCTAATCCTAATTTCAATGTAGTATACATTCCTCTCAACTTTATTTTGTACTTCACTCTATTTTTAAATGAAAAGTTCAAATATTTTCTAGATATAAGCTGGAAGATGAAAGGCAACCAATTTGTAGTAAGAGAGAGAAATAAGTAAAAATGGATTTCACCTTTGGAAAGAAGAACTTGGCTCATATCTATTAACTCCTTTGTAGTAAGGCAAGGTTAACTTAATTATTTATAAGCTTTTCTTAATAAGCATCTAACATCAATCTTGGCTTTTTGATAATGACAGGTACTATAACCATAAGTGTTGCCTGTTCTTTTGATTTAAATCCTGTATTTTGTAGAGTTTTTCCTAATTTTTGCATGCCTTCCATCTCTCAAATTTTTTCTTCTTATTCTCTCCTTGGCAAATAATGAGGATAATTGTTCCCTGTCTTCTTTCTATCATGACTTTATGTATTTGTGGCTAAATATCATATATCCCCTTTCGTATACTCATTTGACAGAACATGCCCTGTTCTTTCAACCTTTCCTCATAGGTCATACTTTCCAAACAAACTGTTCATAAAACTTTTCTTTTGAAGTCTTCAATTTGGCCATGCTCTTTTCTAATTGTGTCACTATTGCATACATTTGTGTACATGTGCACAATCAGGAATGATGCTCTAAGGTAAGTACTGGGCCTTCTTTCTGGTGAATGTGATTATGTGTATTCATATATTTATTATTACTTTTAGATTCCTATATTTTTCCTTTGATTGATTTAATTTTTTTTCTGTTTGAAACATTTACACTTAACAACTTTACTTATAGATATATTGAAGAATAAATAATTGAATAAAGTGAAGTGAACCAAAAGTTTGTATCTTTTCTGGTCTTATAATCTTCTTAAAAGTAGGCAAGTTTAATTTTGGACAAAATACTTACATGTGGACATTTTCCTGTTTTGGATTTATATATTATCAACTGATAGATGATCCTTATTTAGCTCTTCACAGACATAAAGCAATTCTCAACACTTTTTAATAATTTATTGACTGTTTTGCTGCAGGGCTGCTGTGTTCTCAAAATTATATAAATCATAAGATTGAAAGGAGGAATGCACAAATTTACTTTCTCTAAAAGAAATTTATATGCATATTGCATAACACAAAAGTGTCATGACAATATGATATGAGCAACATATTTTATTGAGTGTATAGTTAAATCAGAGAAAGAAAAAACCTCAAATGTCTAATTATTTTGCACTTCTTACATTTATTTTGAATGAAACTTGAGAATGAATTTTGAGACCAGAAATGTACTTTGACCAAACAATATGCTCTGATTAAATTCATTGGAGAAAAATGAAATTATAATTGATACTCAGTTTCATTTTAATGCCGACCCACAAACCCAAAAGATAAAGCATTGATTTTTAGAATATGCTGCTTTTTTGGGGGGGATATATTTAAAAACTCCAAAATTTATTTAGGAATATGTACCCTCTGAAAACTGAGGCAATGTATAATGATCCCTCCTAGTGATTCATCAGAGAGAATCCTGGAATCATTACTATAATGAATAAGGAACCATGTAAATCAGCTCATGTTTTAGGATACCTACACAGTCAGTGGTTGGACGCATGATTCTTCAAAAAGTTATACATTCAATTCCTTTTTACCCTCAAATATTTGTTTAGATGCATATCTTAATAACCGAATATCTAAAATAATTGTTTTATTCATCTATATCATATATAGTTAGGATCAAGATATTTTCTCAAATAAGGGTTATGTTAACATAAATACTCGAAAAATAAAACTATGATTCTTAGTCCATTGGGCTGCTATAACAAAATACAGATACTTCTCCACTTACTTACAACGGTGTTATGTTCCAGTAAACTCATCCTAAGTTGAAAATATTATTAAGTCGAAGGTGTGTTTAATACATCTAACCTACCAAACATCATAGCTCAGCCTAGCTTGTCTTAAATGTGCTCAGAACACTTATATTAGCCTATGGTTGGGCAAAATCATCTAACACAAAGGCATGTAATACCAACAACATATAATAAAATGTTGAATATCTCATGTAATTCTGAGCTGAAAGTGAAAAACAGAATTATTGTATGGGTACTCTTGTATTTGATATGGTTTCCATAGAACACATATTGCCTCACACCATCATAAAGTCAAAAAATTATTAAGTAGAACAATTGTAAGCAGGGGCCATGTGTACTATAAACTGCATGAGTTTATAAACAATAGAGATTTATTTCTCACTGTTCTGGAAGCTGGGAAGACCAAGATCTAGGTGCTAGCAGATTCAGTGACTGGAAAGGGCTTGCTCTATCATAAGTGGCACCTTCTTACTATGTTTTCACATGGTGGAAGGTGCAAGGCAGTACTTGGGGCCTCTTTTATAAGGGTGCTAATTCCATTCATAAGGGCTCCACCTTCATGACCTAGTCACTTTGCCAAGACCCTACTTCTTTTTTTTTTTTTTTTTAAATTTTTTTTTTATTTTGGCATATTATGGGGGTACAGATTTTAAGGTTTCAATAAATGCCCATTTCCCCCCTCCCCCCAAAAGTCTGAGTCTCCATCATGACCATCCCCCAGATGGTGCACATCTCACTCATTATGTATGTATATACCCACCCCCCTCCCCCCTCCCCCCACCCACCTGCCCAATACCCTATTACTGTAGTACCTATGTGTCCACTTAGGTGCTACTCAGTTAATACCAGTTTTCTGGAGAATATATCTGGTGCTTGTTTTTCCATTCTTGGGATACTTCACTTAGTAGTATGGGTTCCAGCTCTAACCAGGAAAATATAAGATGTGCTATATCACCATTGTTTCTTAGAGTTGAATAGTACTCCATGGTATACATATACCACATTTTATTAATCCATTCTTGGATTGATGGGCACTTGGGCTGTTTCCACAGCCTTGCAATTATGAATTGTGCTGCTATAAACATTCGAGTGCAGGTGTCTTTTTTGTAGAGTGTCACTGGATCATTTGGGTAGATGCCCAGCAATGGGATTGCTGGATCAAATGGTAGATTCACTTGTATCGCTTTAAGGTATCTCCATATTGCTTTCCATAGAGGTTGAACTAGTTTGCAGTCCCACCAGCAGTGTAGGAGTGTTCCTCTCTCTCCGTAACCACGCCAGCATTTATTGTTTGGAGATTTTTTGATAAAGGCCATTCTCACTGAAGACCCTACTTCTTAATACCTTCCCCTTGGAAGTTAGGATTTCAACATAGGATTTGGGGGGAACACACAAATATTCAGGCAACACTAACTCATACAAATATAAAATTAATACACAAAAAGGGCTTTATTCAACACTTTCATTAATGAAAAAATAGTAAACTGTTAAAAGCAGTTCAAAGATTTTGAGGATTATGTGTGTGTGTGCATGTGTATGAGATCAGAAATGCTAAAACGAATTTGCTAGTACATGTAAAATTGTTTAATTTTTAAAGTCCTATTAAATGTCATCTTTGGGGTCATAATTTCTACAGGATAGAAATTAATTTTACCTCCACTGGACTAAATTTATTTGCATTTCTATGGACAAAAATTGCTTTCATTACTATTAGCTTTCTACAATTTAATTTGTAGAGCTAGCCCCATAAGAGTTACAAACTAACCTAGTCAATAGAATGATAACCAAATGAGTATACTTTTATAGAATCATATAATTCTAAAAAAGTTCAGTAGACAATGCCAAGTCTCCACTGAAAGGAAACTCAGTACTTTTTTTCCTCTTCTTTTGCCTGTTCCCCTACCCTGGTCAAATGTTTGGTAGCAGTGGTGCAATAATAAACATAATCAGGCTGTGCAAAGGGATTCTCTGTTTAAAGATCTCCACTCACTCCACACTCAGTACAACTTTGCTCCATTTGAAATGGATGTAGTTTAGCATAAAATATCAGGGCAAGAGATATATAATTCCATCTCATGGGTTTTGCCTCTGTCTCTCTCTCTCTAGCTCTTGTTTTATCTCTTTGCTGTTCTCACAGTAAAACTATATTGAACAAATTATTCTCTGTGAATTTCCACTGAGTTTCATCCTATGTGTCTTTATATGTTCACTCACTTCTCTACCTGATAAATGATATCATTGAATTATATTTTGCTTCTTGCTAAACAAGTTGGCACCATCAATTTGAAAATCCTAGCAAACTGAAATACCATGTCCTGCAATCTCTCTTGTAAGTGATCAGTTAAATATTCTCTGGGATCAGACATATGACCATTGTCCAAAAATGTATTCTATAAATTTCCATCTGCTTGCTCTGTGTTTTCTTTCTATACCTCTGACCATTTTCCCCCTCTAACCATTCTACCCACTATTAACTCCCAAGAATGTGCCCTCTGTTCATCTACCCCTACAAGTGGAGAATTGATTCAGAGTAACAGCTTACATTTGGCTAACTCCAACCTATATCGCTTGCTCTGGCTTATGTTCCTGTCCCATTTCCCTATTTTCTTTACATTGAAGAATGTCTCCTAGAACCTTAGAATCTAAGAGCTGAAGAAAATTAGATGAAATTTAGCCTACACTTTTAACAAATGAAAATCCCTAACAGTGATTGTCATAGACAGAATAATAACTCCTGCCAAAGATGTCCAAATCTCCAAATGTTATTTGGACATTTGGATGTCCAAATAACATCCAAATCTCCAGAAGCTGTGACTATGTTGCCTTAACTTGCAAAAGAGATATTGCAGATTTGATTAGATTAAGAATTTTGAGATAGAGAGATTATGCTGGATTACCCAAGTGGCCCAATATATTAATAATCACAAAAATCCTGATAAGGGAAGAAGGTTGAAGGGTCAGAGTCAGGCAAGAAGACAAAAGTAAAGTGGGAAAGTGTGATGGTGAGAAAGGTACAGAGAGAGAGAGAGAAGGATCTGAAAGTGGAATTGTTGGAGAAGAAAAAAATTCTCTATTCTTTCAGGGTCTCCAGCTGGGTCTAAGAATTAAGCTGTCATAAAATAGATTAACAGGAGAAACACACACATATTCTATTAAATGTTCACATGTACATAGGGACCTTCACAAGAGGAGACCTGAAGAAGTGACCAGAGCAGAAAGTTGTTATACTTTTTAAATTAAAAAAAAAAAATGATACATCTGTGCAGAACTGACAAGACAAAGAATGAAGTGTGGGTTGGGGGCAGTAAATCGTGAGGAATTGAGGGAGGTGTGCTAGTGTAAGATAAGGATTATTTTATTATGTTTGTTTGACCAGATCCATTTCAACATCAAGTCTCAGTCTCTCGTCATAGAATTTTCTTATATCCTCTTGATATAGGGAGGGTATTTTTCTTGTGGGAAATCTTATGGCCTGTTCTCAGGTAGAAAAGAGCAGATCAGAGACCCCTTCTCACATTTGCGGTTTCTCAAGTAACTTAAGCTCAAATTCATAGAAACGCCAAAGCAGCACATTTTGGCATGGCATGTCCTTAACTCTGTGACTACCCTACCCTGCTGACCCTGAAGATGGAGGAAGAGGCCATGAGCCAGGGAATGCAAGTAGGCTGCAGCAATTCGAAAAGGTAGGGAAACAGATTTAGAACATCAATGGCTATTCTTTTAAGCCAAGTTTGTGGTTATTTGTTAGAGCAGCAAAAAGAAATTAATACAGTGGTCAAAAATTTGAATATTCATAGAAACAAGACATCACTGTTTTCTAAAGTAGTGTGTTATTTAAAGTCTACATGTTCAAAAGATTCTTTAAATTGAGCTGAATTCTGACATACGTGTCCACCTGTTACCTGAGCAGACAGCTCCCCATTTGATCTCCTTAACTCCACACCCAACGCTTACACTTGTCACAGTGCCAACAGTTTATATGTCATACCATCATTTTCACAATATTCCAATTAAGAGCAAAACAAAAGAAAACAAAACAAAATGTATCCTATCTTTGTTATTTTTCCTTTGTAAAAATTTGTTATGGTGTTATATAGTCAGATTTTCTTTTTTTCCTCTTTGTTTCCATTCCCCCCAAATTGGTGCAAGCCTTTTCCTCAGGCTATGGTCACTATAATAATCTCTGAACTCTTGCATGTCTCTGGTCTGAGGTCTCCTCAGTTCAGTCTATATGCCGCTGCTAGCAAAATCTTAAGTGACTATTTTCAAGGCATTTTCTTGCTTAAGAGTATATTTTTCTTTATTGCTTATACAGTATCAAGATTTTATACCTAAATCTAGGGTTCCTGTATAGTGTCCCACAGCATGACTGGCTTCATGGGTACCTTGTCTGTGCAATGCTTAGAACCCCACACTTAAAGGCCCGCTTTTACTTAATGCTTTGCTGTTGCTGTCTTGAAATTTTCAATAAGTTTTTAACAAATGCCCAGCAGTTTCATTTTGCACTGGGACCCACAAATTATTAATATGCAACTTGTTCGGTCCCACAGTTTATCTACACTTTATTTTGTAATCTCATATTAAGAATGAGATTACAAAATAAAATTCTCTGTTTCAGGAAGGCAAGCATGATTCTTGTCTCTGGTATCTCTTTAGGACAACTCGCATGTCTTAGCTGTTTGTTCTTTCCAGGAACATACTTGCTCCTTCACTTCATGCTTCTAGGCCCAGTTCAGGGACTATAATTGTGCCAAGAGCAATGCAGTGTACATAGTCTGTGCTTCTTAAATATCATTTCTTTTTCTTGCTCCTTGCCTTCTTTCTCTCCTTCCAGTCAATCTTGTCAAAGAAATCTTATCTACTTTCTTTAGCACTCATTGATTTTTCTTCTCTGAATTTATTTTGCAATCGAATGTTTTGTGACTTCACATACTTCAGCATTTTCTCCCTACCTATGTCACAACTGTGTAAGGACAATAAACTTGGCTTCCCCTATTATGTATCTAGCTCAGAATGAGACTAGAATTCCTGTATACAACTAGTCTATATTTGCTAATGCATTCATTAATCATCTACCAATATTTTCCCATCATTAAATAACCTAAAAATATGAGGAGCTGCTTACAAACCTTTCTGTTTATAAGGAAGGCAAGGCAGTAAGTTCCAGAAGTCGATTACCTGATAACTCCAAGGAAGATGATATTAATTTTCTAATTTCTTCTAAATTAACAAGATTAAATAGAGATAGTTTTATGAGCATATGTCATTGAAACAATAATAGCATTTTTTTTTATTTGAAG
This sequence comes from Microcebus murinus, assembly GCF_040939455.1. NCBI lineage: Eukaryota > Metazoa > Chordata > Mammalia > Primates > Cheirogaleidae > Microcebus > Microcebus murinus. Next base: position 36,262,859 of record NC_134111.1, read on the forward strand.
CCACAATTTTCCTAAATTCACTAAAAGGTGAATTTATATATTCTTTTGAATATGAGGAATTGCACTTATCCGATTGCTAAATATAAGAAAGTGAATTATAGGTTTTACATTAAAGTTTTAAAAAAGTACATATACATATGTGTGGTACATGTACATATGTGTTCCCACACTGTGTTCACACATACTGTACAACTGTGACTGTGGCAACAGAATGTAGGATTGGATAGTACCCCCATTTCCTATAAATTCTATATAATATGTGCCCTCTTAGTTACCACCGTAGGCGTGAAGTGGAAGATTTTTATCTGTAATTTGACCTCTATTGTAGTTCATAATAGTGGAGGGCCATTGGTTAAAGGAAGAATGAAACTTGAGAAGCTGTGCTTTGGACAGAACTTACTTTCCAAAATAATGGATATAGAGAAGAAAGCTGAAGGGTAACAAGATGGAGAAGCCCCTGGGAATTTTCAATTATCTTTGGTGAATAGATTTTTCTTCTGATGCTAACTATTTCTATTGTAAAAGACCTGCTCATGTAAGGGAGATTGAGTAAAAGGCCAGGTGAGGCCATTTATAAGGTAAGAAAATGAAAATAAAGGGTCACAACAGCTCAGTATGGAAAAACTAGACAGAAAAGGTTAAAAATTTAAAAACATCTCATGTTTAAAGCACCTTTATTTTTTAAAGAATTTTCTGTTCTTATTGTCTGAAAGAAGTGTCACTAGCTTATCCAAATCTATATTCTTATGAAATCAGTGTTTCTTATTTTGAAAGCCCATAGTTGAAATGGAGCTGTAGTCAACTTGGTTGATTTATTTGTAGTGAGATTATGCATTTTCTGTGTGATTCAGTCATCTTTTAATTTTTAACTCAGTTATTTAAAATAAACTTTAACCTATTATCATATTGATTTATGTAATAATCAACTATTAAAATAACTTCCTAGAGAAAGGACTCATTATTAATAAGAATAAATTTACCAACATAAGAATTTCTTTATAGTAAATGATATGGCATTTTCCCTCTTTTTCTTTATTTAATGGAAAAATCAACGTATATGGAGTCAGAAGGCCTGGATTTGGTTCCCAGATCTGATATGTAAATTTAGGACCTGACGTTTCTTTCTAAGTCTACTCTGTAACCATACCATAGCCTTTCTTTTAAATATTAAATAAAAGACACCTTGTGAAAGTCTGTTGCTATTTTATATGTGAGGTAGTGGTGCTTGGGAATAGGAATATGCATGGAGAATTTTGGTTAGAATGAAAGGAGTATTCAAATATTAGAACTGGTAAAATGGAGTTTTATCTTTGCATATGAACATACCCAGGTTCAAGTATAGAGTCAGTCATTCATTTGGGATTTTGAGATACTCATAAGACTTTAATAAGCTTTAGTTTCCTCACTTGTAAAAGTAACTAGCAACATAACCATTACAGGATTATATTAAAGATTAACTTATTTTGGGCCTGCAAAGTACTATATAGTATTTCACTATTCCTGACATATGAATAAAACTCACCCCAAATTTCCCCTTCCCATTTCCTCTCTTATAGGAATTTTACACAAGAAAAATAGTTTTCCAATTAACAATTATAATTCTTTAAATATAATGAGGGAGATGGTGCATTTTACTCAAGCAAGAGTCACTTACAACCAGGTTGCTACTGTAGTTCAATCTTGGCTACAAAAATGACAGTCTAGTAAGAATAACTATATTTCTTTTGAAATAGGAATACATATTATAGATTTGAATGATAAAGAAATAAATATTATAGTTACATAAATTGCTGCTTGTAAAAGAGCCAGGATCTATTCAAATTTAATGATTTTTCTACTTTATTGAGTTTGGAGTGGAAAGACAATACAAAGTAACAATATAAAAAAAATGAAATGATTTAAAAGGCCTACAAACTTGGGGTTGGGCTTCAATATTCACTTCTAGAAGCATTGGTCGGTAAGAGGAAGTTTGTCCAGATATTCAAATCATAATCCAGAGAGGTGAGTTTTAGGGGCTAGGCCAAACAAGTGTTTAGTCCCCTGAAAGCTTATACAGGCATTGCTGTCTCCCATCCAGTGCCAGATTCTCTAAATAGAACATAATTTATAAAGTTTTTTTCCCTCTTGTCTCTCAAATTATCTCTATTTCCCACTGTGAAGAAAATCAGCTGTAGCACTGTTAAACTCAAGCCTTCACTCTGAGTGCCCTGTCAAGAGAAGGTCCCCAAAAAAGAGTTCCACCACAGGAAAGAAGGATGCGATTTTTATAAAACTTCAGCAAGAGGAATGAATTGAAGTTCAGCTGGCTTTCAAAATACTTGGTTAAAAAAAATAAAAAAAAAAAAAACTTTGGAAGAAGAAAGAATAGTTTCTTCATACTGGGAACCACTGATTGGATAACTGTGTTTTATCAAGTGTTGGGGAGAATAGGATCATGTGTAAGACAGGATTTAGGAAAGCAGCTGCCAGTCTTAAGGACATGCGGGAGCCAAGGGCTGGGGGCCACTGTAGAAAAGTTTCAGTCCCCTCATATTTCTTACATTAAAATACTTCAATTTTCTGTCTTTTTTTTCTTTACTTTTTTCTTAACTTAGACTTTATTTTTCTAGTTACAGTTTTCCCTAATGTTTAGACATATGATTCTAGAAATGTCAAGAATAAGGAAAAAGAGGGCTTTTAATACATCTTTATATTTGAAGATGGAATGTCAATCAGCCATTCTTGCTTCAGTGCAGTGAGAAATCCAGGAATGTTGAGGAAAAGAGAGCTTAACTCTCTGATAAGCACACTCATACCAGTTGTCCTAGTATTCCTTGACAGAAATTAGTTTTCTTTGGAGCAAATCTTCCTCATATGTACTCTCTCTTTCCTTTTTGGTCTAGGTAGTTAATGCTTGGCTTTTGGGTGTCCTGTACTCAGAGATGAGGTTTGCAGGCAAAGTGGTTGGAGGTAGAAAGTTGGAGAGCGGGGCTGCTGCACAGTCTTGTTATCTCTCTCTTCTCGCTCCCAGCTCCCATACTTCTTGCTCTTGCCTTTCAACTACATATTTTCCCCCCTCATTTTCTCTTAATTCCTCTTCTTCCTATGCAGTGCTTCTTTCTTTTGCTATTGTAGATAATTCTTCTAATATCCCTACTAAATTTTTAGTAGGAAAGCTTAAATTTTAGTAGGAAAGCTATTGAATTTGTGTATTAATTCTAAATACAGCCATCTTGGTGAATTATCTTAACTTATGTAATGAAATGAAATCTCTGGTTTTAGTGTGCAGCAATAATTCTAAAACTATACAAAAAGAAAAGTCTTTCGGTGTGGTCACAAAAAGGATCAGCATTTCATTTGGTGCTTTTAATAACAACTTTTAGATTTGAGCTTATTTTTCTCCCACTTTGAGTTATCCTATGCTATTCCAATGAACTCTCTGAGGGCACAATGCCAACATTCCTTATCCATTTCAAATCATTTTATGTTAGCAGCTTCTTGGTCACCTAGAATTTCACTGCTAGTGAATACTTAATCCGAGAGGAGAATCATGTAGCTCCATTATCTCTTTGATGTCATATACTAAAGACTTCCAATGTCTCCACAACTCAATTTCTTTTAGGTATCTCAGCTTTTAAACCAACACCAAACACTACACATTTCCCTGAATTTCTATTTCCTACCCTTAACTCCCCAGTACCTCTCTTCTGAACCAGGGTGATTTGTCAATAATGAAATAAACTTAGGCAGGGTTGAAACAAAAAGTAGATTTTGTTGAAAAGATCACATTAGGTATCTCATAGAATCTGAAGGTCATCAAACAAACTATAGAAAGCTTGGTAGGCTGGAGAGTTCTGGAGATCCTTCCCCCCTTCCTCCATCCCTCTCTCTCCCTCCCTCCCTTCCATTTATCTCTTCCTCTGTTTTAGAGGTTAAATATTCATTTCCATCATTCAAAAACTTTCCTCTTGCGCCATTGCAGTCATGCAATGTGACTCAACAGCCCCTGGCAAACACTGATACACATTATTCTAACACTGTAGTTTTACATTTTCTAGAAGTTTATAGGGAAGCATTCATACAGAATGCAGGCTATTTTGTGTGGATTCTTTCATTTAGCCTAATTCTTTTGAGATTCCTTCATGTTGTTACATATATCAGTATTCCACTCGTTTTAATTTCTGAGTAGTATTTCATTGTATGGTTGTACTATAATTTGTCTTTCTAATTAATTCAGATTTAGGATGTTTTCAATTTTTAGTTATTGTGAGTAAAGCTGTTAGGAACATTTGAGCAAGAGTATTTTTGTGGGAATGTTTTTATTTCTACCAGGTAAATACGTGAAAGATGTAAAATGAGTTAATTTTATCTGTATAATAAACTGACACACTAATTACCAAAGAGGCCATATCATTTTGCACTCCATGAGACATATTATATGAAAGTTCCACTTGTTTGACATCTTTGCAAACACTTGGTATTGTTGATATTCTTTAATTTTAGGCATTCAAGTGTATGCTATTGGTTTTAGTTTGTATTTCTCTAATGATGAATAATGTCAAGCATCATTTATGTGCTTATTAGTCATCCTTACATTTACATTAATAAAGTACCTATTGTAACCTCTGGTCCGTTTTTATGTGGTTAGTCTGAATGTCAAATGGTGAACATTTTTTACATGCTTTATGTTAAGATCTTTTTGATAGATTGTATATTATCCAAATATTTTCTCCTAAACTATGACTTGCCTTTTCATTTTTGTGTCTTTAAATTTTGATGAATTCCAACTTACCAATCTCTTATTTTATTATCATGCTTTTTGAGTTCCATTTAAAAATAATTTTTTCCAACCTAAGTCTACTTAGATTCTTTCTCATATTAATTTTATATATACCCTGAAGTAAGGGTCATAGTTTTTTTTTTTTCATAAGAATATTCAATTCTTTTAACAGCATATGTTGAAAATATTCTTTACTTATTGAATTGCCTCTGCAGTTTTGTTGAAAGTTGATTGATCAAATATGTAAGATCTATTTCTGGGTACTCCATTTTGTCATATTGATCTATGTTGGAAGATAATTCTCCATGGGTTTTTATGAGTTTCTGGCATTTTTGTACTTTTTAGAAAAGGGGGACTGGCAAATTTCATTCCAGATTATTTAAGAATGCTCAGTGAACAGCATTGAGAGATGAAGACCATGTTGTACTCCCGAGCAAAGGGCTAGTTTGTTTGCTGCCCAGTATAGTGAAGTCATTTTCTCCCTTTGAGGCAAAGGTTGGGCTGGTTTGAAAACAATAGGAAAAACTGGGATTTCTAAGTGTGAGGTTCCTTTATTGTGATGAAAAAAAAGTACATGATCAGCATCCATCTAGGCTCACGTGCCTCACCCCCATAGAACTTGGAGTGGGTGGAAAAATTTTGCAAACATGAAACTCACGCTGCTTGCTGTGCCATGAATGATAAGGCCCTGTTTCTCTTATAAGAGCTCACCTCTCTGCCAGCATCTTTGAAACTGTGGTAAGCTATCTTGTTAACTTGTAAGCATGGTAAGAACTCAGACTCTTCACAGTTCTAGACTACCTTAATATCTTATATCTATCCTTATGTTATTACTGTAGTGTTATAGAAGTAAAGCATGTAGTATAAATCTTCCAACTTTATTTTTTAAATTGTTTTCATTATGCAGGGTCTGTTGGATTTCCATGGAAATTTTCAAATTGCCTTGTTAATTTTTATCAAAAAAGATCCACACCTTTCACCCCTCACAAAAATCAACTCACACTGGGTAACAGACTTTAAACCTAAGGTGTGATACTATTAGAATTCTAGAGGAAAATGTAGGAAATATTCTTCTAGCCATTGGCCTACGCAAAGAATTTATGAAGAAGACCCCAAAGGGAATCACAGCATCAGCAAAAATAAAGAAATAGGACCTGATAAAATTAAAAAGCTTCTGCATAGCCAAAGAAACTGTCATGAGAGCAAACAGACAACCTACAGAATGCGAGAAAATTTTCACAAGCTACACATCCGATATAGGGCTGATAACTAAAATTTATTTAGAACTAACTCAGGAAAATCAGCAAAAAAAAAAAAAAAAAAAAAATCAACAACCTTATCAAAAAGTGGGCAAAGAACATGAACAGAAACTTTCCAAAAGAAGACAGAATAATGGCCAACAAACACATGAAAAAATGCTCAACATCTTGAATTATCAGGAAAATGCAAATCAAAACCACAATGAGATCACTTATCTCCACTGAGAATGGCTTTTATTTATTTTTTCCTTTTTATTTTATCATATTATGGGGGTGCAAATATTGTTAAGGTTACATATATTTCCCTTGCCATCCCTCCAGTGGAAAAGAATTTGGAGATACCTCAAACAGCTAGAAATAGAAATACCATTCGACCCAGCAATAGCATTGTTAGGCGTCTATCCAAAGGAGCATAAGACATTCTATTATAAAGACTTCTGCACCCGAATGTTTATGGCAGCACAATTCACTATTGCAAGGTCATGGAAACAACCCAAGTGCCCATCAATTCATGAGTGGATAAGCAAAATTTGGTATATGTTCACAATGGAATATTACTCAATTCTAAAAAAACGACAGCAAGCTAACACTGTTTACTATCCTGGATTAAGCTTAAGCCGGTTATCCAAAGTGAGGTGATACAAGATCAGGAGAATGGCCTTTAAAAACAAGTCCCAAAACAATAAATGTTGGCATGGATGTGGAGAGATAAGAACACTCCTACATTGCTGGTGGGACTGCAAACTAGTTCCACCTCTGTGGAAAGCAATATAGAGATACCTTAAAGCAATGCAAGTAGATCTACCATTTGATCTAGCAATCCCATTACTGGGCATCTACCCAAAAGAACAAAAGTCATTTTATATAAAACACACCTGCACTAGAATGTTTATAGCAGCACAATTCACAATTGCAAAAATGTGGAAACAATAGAAGTGTCCATCAATACATGAGTGGATTAATAAAATGTGGTATATGTATACCATGAAGTACTATTCAGCTATAAGAAACAATGGTGATATACCATCTCTTGTATTTTCCCGGATAGAGCTGGAACCTATCTATTAAGTGAAGTATCCCAAGAATGGAAAAATAGGCACCACATGTACTCACCAGCAAATTGGTATTAATTGATCAACACCTAAGTGGACACATAGGAATAACATTTATGGAGCATTGGGCAGGTGGGAGGGGAAAGAAAGGGATGGGTGTATATACATACATAATGAGTGCTATGCGCACCATCTGGGGGATGGACACGCTTGAAGCTCTGACTCGAGGAGGGAGCGGTACAAAGTCAATATAAATAACCTTAACATTTGTACCCCATAATATGCTGAAATAAAAAAAATGAAAAAAAAACTCTTTCTTGGGTTTCGATTGTTGAATCTATACATAAAATTAGGGATTATTGGCATTTTAACAAGATTGAATCTTCCAGTTATTGAGCATAGTATATCTTTCCAATATTTAGCCCTTTTCTAATATATCAAGAACATTTTGTATATTTTGGTGTATATAAAATTTCAATATTTTTGTTAACTGTATTTCTGTACATTTCATGTTTTGATGCTATTGTAAATGATATATTTAAAATTTTTAATTTCTGATTACCACTAGTACATATATATAGAATTGATTTTTGTATATGAACTTGTATCTTATCTTGTTTAACTTATGAATTTTAGTAACTTTTCTATAGATTTCTAAAGATTTTCTAAGTACATGATCATTTCAAATGTGAGTTGAAATAGTTTTTCTTCTTCCATTCCAAACTGTATATCTATTATTTCTTTTTATTATCTTATTCCATTGGCTTGCATTTGTCAAAAAGCAATGAATAGAAATGAAGTGAGCAGAAATCTCTACCTTGTTCCTAATATTAGAGGGAAATCATGTGATATGATATCAATAATTATGATATTAAGTTTAGGTTTTTCATAGATATATTTTATGACTTTCAGGGATTTACCTTCTTAAGATTCTGCTAGTGTTTTCTATTATGTCAAATTTTGTCAAATGATTTTTTGCATCTATTGAAATTATTATACTAATTTTCTTTTTTAGGTTTTTAATATAAGTTGAATTAAATTGATTGTTAAGTGTTAAATTAACTTTGCATTCCTGTGATAAACTCCACTTGGTCACATTGCATTATATTTTTATATATTACTGAATTTTTTTTCCAAAATTTGTCTATGAATTTTTGCATCTATGTTTATGAAAAAAAAAAACACTTTTAAGGCTAATTAAAGGATTCATGAAGGATTTTGATCAATGGCTTCCCTTTTAAATAATATTTTTGGTTTTAATAAAAGGGTAATTCTGGCCTTACAAAATGGTAGGGAAGTGCCCTTTCTTCTGTTTTCTGGAAAAGATTATAAGAATTTCTTATTATTTCTTCCTTTAAAGTTTTGTAGAATTCACTGGTGAAGCTCTCTTGGTCTGGAATTTCTTGGAGGAATATTTTTAACTATAAACTTAATTTCTTAAATAGATATAGGATTATTCAGGTTATCTATTTCTTTTAAAATAAGCTTTAGTTATTGAATCATTTAAGAAATTTGCCAATCCTTTCGAACATTAAAATTTATTTACATAAAGTTTTTGACAATATCCTATTATTATCCTTTTAATATCTTTGAGATCTGTAGTGGTGATCTCTCTTTTATCCTTGTGATTAGAGAATAAAATATTTATTCTCTTTTTTTGCTTTATTACTCTAGCAGAAGTTTATTAATTTTATTTATTATTTCCAATAACCAGCTTTTGGTTTATCGATTTTCTCTGTTTTTCATTTTCTATTTCAATGACTTCTACTATTTATTATTGCCTTCCTTCTACATGTTTTAAGTTTAATTTACTCTTCTTTTTCTAGCTTCTTTAGGTGAAAGCTTACATAATATGTCATTTCAGATATTCTAATTTTTACCTCAAGTAGTTTGTGTTCAGGCTTTTATCTGCCTTCTATTTTTTCCTCATCATTTTAATAATTTATTCTAGATTTTAATAATTGTTTTAACATGGTTTTCTGCTAATTCCATCATCTGTATCATTTTTCATCTGTTTCTATTGATTGATATAGCTTCTCTTGGTGGGGTTAGACTTTCTACTTCTTTCAAATACCAGTAATTTTGGCTTTTTTTGGTTGGTACTTGAATTTCTTGTATTACTTTAAATATTGTTCTGAGACAAAGTTAAATTATTGTAATCAGTTTGAGTCTTGAAGTCTTGTTTTCCTTCTTTGTTAGTTTCAAGGCAGCCTTTAGTGTAGGGCAAATATGATTCTACTGCCAAGGCACTACCATTCTGAAGACTCTACTCAATTCTGTATTTCAGGAGATCTTTCTAGTTTGGTTAGTGAGAATAGTAACTAATTTCAATCATGTGTAATCATGTGGATGACTCCATCTACTACATTTTTAATGTGTGATAATTTGATGCAAAATAATACCTGTAAGCACAAAAAAAGGTTGAAAAGTTGTGCCTTTTGCATATAAATGCCATCAAACTTGGATTCAGATGATTTAATAAATGATGGATCTTTCACTCCTATTTGTACTACCTAAATAGGTAGTATTTACTCTCTAGATAACCATAGGCCAAACCAAACTCATTGTTTCTCAGTCCATAAAAGATTCAGATCCCAATAAAGACTAAGTTTTATTGAATTATTCTCTTCATTAAAAAAAAAAAACACATGCTTTACTTTCTTGTTAAAAATAAATAAACTCCTCTCTTGACCCCACCCATACTATCTTTTTCTGTTAAAGTAATCCTCTCTTAAAACATCAGATAATCCCAAATTGGAAGACATTCTATAGGACATCTGTTCAGTACTGCTGAAGAAATTGTCAGGAAAGAGTGAGAAACTGTCATGAACTAGAGATGATTGTGACACATGGCAGGTAAATGCAGCGTGGTACCCCAATTCAGATCTTTTATCAGAAAGAGGTCATTAACTGAAAAACTGGTGAAATCTAAATGAACTCTAAACATTAGTTAATAGCAATGTGAAAATATCTGTGTCTTAGATTTTACAAATGCACCATGGTAATGTAAACTGTGAACAATGGAAGAAACTGAATTAAAGTCATAAAAGAACTCTCTGTATTACTTTTACAACTTTTCTATAAACCTAAAATCATTAAAAAACTTAGAAAGTTCTTTATTGACTACTGCCCAGTTTTCCAGTCTCATCCTATTTCTCTGCCCACACAAAAAGCAATAAAATCTTAGCCAGCATTCATTGATTGCATTTACTCACCTTTCTCTTAAGCACACTACAACTAGGCTTCCATGCTCACTAATCCACCACAATCTTTCTTACCAAGAAGATTGATGGCATCACATTGCTAAATTTCATGACAAATTTTCAGTCTTAATTTTATTTTATCTCTCCATAGCATTCCACATAGTTGATGACTCTGCCACCTGCTTCAACTTGCCTGGTCTTTTATAATCAGCTGCTCTTGCTCTGGCTCTGTTCCTGGCTTCCTCTCTTCTTCCTAACATCACATCATCAGAGTACCTCTGGGCATTGTCCTAGGGACATCTCTCTTTACTAAACTCTTCCCTTTCACGACACCCTCCAGTCTCATTAATTTAATATTGTCTTACTTGGAGGGTACCCACATTTATTTTTCCTTTCCAGACCTCACCCCTGAACCCCAATTTTTTCTATCTAACTGCATACTTGGATTCACCACCTGGATATCTAAAGAGCATCTAAAGTAATGTCCAAAAGTAAACTCAGGCTCTTTATCTATCAAATCAGCTATATCAAATTTAGCCAGAAATCCTATGGCCTCTAACTTCAAAATATATCCCAGTCACTTCTCACGCCATCCATTGCCACCATTTGGGTTGTCCAAGCCCCCATTGACTTTTACCTGGCTTATTCCAGTAGTCTACTAAATGGTAACCCTGCTCCTTCCTTATCTCTGTAGAATATAGAATCTCTTCTCCACAAAGAGCCAGCATGATTCCCATCTTACTGAGTAAAAAGTGATAATTATTTCAAAGACCTGCAAACTCATCACATGGTTCTTTGATGACCTCTGACTTTATCTGCATTTTCCTCTTTCTCATTGGCTTCCTTTGCTGTTTCATCAATAAGTCAAGTCCTCCCGAGACCCTCTGCATTGATTTTTCCTTATTCTGAAATGCCTTTCTCCTAGATATCATGACTTTATCCCTAGCCTTCCTTTGAACTTCACTCTTCCCATCTCCTTGAGGATCTCATTGACCATCTTACTTAAAATTGCAACATTCACATCCTTGGCACTTTCCACCTGCCTTATTTGGCTTCCTTTTATTATTTGCTTACTTTTTATGATTAAACTCTTAACATTGTATGTAATTCAATTATTTATTAAGTTTATTTTTGTTCCATGAGGATAGAAATCTAATTTGTTCAAGATGCTCAATAAGTATTTGTTGACCGGATGAATGGGTTGAACTTCTGATAATGGTGTGACAATCCTGAGTATTTGGGAGGAGTGTTATCTATTTCTGTCTATCTATAAATCTATATTGAGAACCAGTCCCCCAGGAAGCCTCTGCAGGATGGTGACATGCTGTCTCTCCTTTTTCAAAGCAATAGTTTTCTGGCGGCCTAGATGCACTTATGCATTTTTCATTAATTGAAAGCATTAAAAAGATTTACACAGTACCCAACTATGTAAAGCACTCTATTTCTTTCCACTGAAATAATATAAAATAGAACTTTGTGCCTATGTTAATTTTATTGGAATGAAACCAAATTTGCCCCTTTTTGAGTTTAATTCAATATGAGACAGTTCTATTTATCAAAGATATTTTTACAACAGACCAATTAAATCTGACAGCTTTTTCACAATGGTTTTTTTTTTGTGTGATAGTAGCTCAGACATATTACATTAAAAAGACAATACAATATAGAGTATAGCAACAAGAATAATTTGATTTTGGAATATTATCTGTATTTTCCTTTTTATGATTGTGTTTTATATTGACAGTTTGTAAAGTAGAAAAATATGAAAAATGGTGCTTTAAATTAAGGAAGCATATCTTAATAGCTTGCTATTATTATAAATTACAAGTAAGTAATTGGGTAAAAGTGTTATGTTTTATTCCTAGTGTTTGAGGAGTTTTAGTTAAGAGAAAGAAAGGGAAGTGTAGTTCTTAGATGTTGTTAACAAGTACTTATATACTACTTGTTTATTTTAGTCACTGATCCAATAACTTTACAAATTATAGCCCATTTATTCTCTGTAATTACCTGGGAAGTGGTACTATTATTTTTAAAGATGAAGAATATGAGACACAGAGAGGATAAGAAACTTGCCCAAGGCTCCCCAAAAAGTCAGGATTAGAGTAAGGTTTGCATTGAGGCAATTTGATTACAGAGTGTGTACTCTTAATGCTATACTTTCTTTTCTTCATTTCAACTATCTTGCTTAGCCTTCCCTAACCAATTATCTCTTCAGTTACTCCTTTATTAGGGACAACGTGAGTACCCATGGCTCTTTTCAGAGAGCTTAGAGAATTGACAATGTACTTACCATGTTGGTACAGTCGGGATCCCGTTAGAGCAGACTGGGAATGCATTACTACTTTATGAGATCCTCTCTGGATTGCAAACTCATGGAGAGGAGGAAATTTGGGTCATCATGAGTGTGTTCATAGCATCAATTATAGGAACCTGATACACTGAAAAATCCCAATAAACAGACCCTTGATGTAGCAAATGACATTTCACAAGATCCTATTCTACACAATTTTAGTAGTAGTCACATAGTTTAGGTGATGATATGGTAACAAATATATCTTGAACTCCATGGGCTTAAGAAAATAAATGGTTATATCTCATTTATACAAAATCCAATGTGAATCAGATAGTCCTCTACAACTTGAAGATAGGCAACTTTGGAAAATAGCCTCCAAAATTACTACATCAGGAGAAGAAAGAGCAGGAGGATTGCACTATATAGTTTTTAGGCTCAAGCCTGAAGTTATTACATCACTTCTACTCATGCCACATTGGCTAGTCCTGACTCAGACATATTCAATCTAACTTGAAGGAGGACTGGGAATGTAATCATTCTATGTGATCAGGAAGATGAAACTATGTGATAAATACATAAAATTATCTATGCTAAAATTCAATTTTTTCCAGGAGATAAAATGTGGAAAGCCAGCCATGCCTGGCTGTTATACAATTGTGTGATTAAAATGCCTCCCGAGCAGCTAATTTGGCAGAGACTTGTAATTTTCTTCCAATATCCAAGTTATAACTTGATATGGACCTTTGACTAAGTTATGACCAACAGACTAAGGATGGAAATGCTCTGTATATAATCTGGAAAGTGTCTTAAATAGGAAGTCATGTGTCTTTATCCCTGTTTCCTTCTTACATTGAGTCATGATATAAAAAAATGGCTGAAGCTCTAGCAGCCACCTTGGACAATTAGGTAGCCTTGGGAATTGAAGCCAAACAAGGCAGAAGAATAAAATATACCAAGCCTGACTCCTTCACAACATACAGCACCTTTCTATCTCCAGTATTAACCCCCATTGACTTTCTGAATATGGAAAAATTAAATTTCATTTTTATTAAACCAATCTTATATTTTCATTCTTTAGTTACTTTCAGTTCATATAATCATGGTTGGTGCAGCAAGTAATCAACTGGAAAAAATATCAAATATAACTCATATATATATTTACATATCAAAATTTATGAATGAAGCCTTTCATTCGTTGACAAGATTGTTATTAAATTTTGCATCAGACTAGGGTGTCAGCTCTGCTACTTGCCAAATGAACAGTAATGGGCAAGTTTTATAGCGTTTTTATAGCATTTTTAAGTTTCTCTTACTTTTCTTTAAATAATAATTAGACACACATAACAGGCTTTTATAAATGTTAAATAAGTTGATGCCTTTAAAGTGCTAGCCAGACTCACTACCATATAGAAAGTTGTCCAAAAAAATTTACTCTCTTTTCACAAAAAACGAAGCAATGATATTGGCTGTCAAGGTTCCTTCACTGATTTTAAACAAAGATCATATTCATATAATAATGTTGAAATGAAAAAAATTAACAGAGGTTTTCTTGCATGATAGATTTACTAATTATATATGATCATTTCTACTAACTTAGTAGTATTTACACTACTATCTTTAGATATTTGAATAATGACTGATGCATTCCTTTGTGTTTCAAAATAAGAGCAGTATAAACAGTATAAAAAATGTCAAGTCAAAACAGTTAAAAATGGATTATCTAAAAGAGAAATGTGACCCCTGAAAAATTGTCTGTGTGTATTGTGACTATGCATGATCACATAAATCAGTGCTTCCCGAAGTGTGGTTCCCTAGATTGGCAACATTCATATCATCTGGAAACAAGTTAGACATTCACACAAACAGACTTTTTCAAAAGAAAATATATAAATGCCAACAGACATATTTTAAAAAGTTCCATACCCCTAATCATCAGAGAAATTCAGATTAAAATCATAGTTGAGCTACCACATTGTCGCTATCAAAATGGCCATTGTTAAAATATCAAAAAACAAGAGATGTTGGTATGGATGCAGTGAAAAAGGAACACTCATACACTGTTGATGGTACTGTAAATTAGTACAACTTCTTTGGAAAAGAGTATGAAGATTACTCAAAAAACTAAAAGGAGACCTACCATTCAATTCAGCAATCCCACTACTGGATATCTATGCAAAGGAAAAGAAATTATTATATCAAAAAGACACCCATGTCAGAATGTTTATGGCAGCATAATTTACAATCATAAAGATATGGAATCAACCTAAATGCCCATCAATTGATGAGTAGATAAAGAAACTGCATGTGTGCATGTGTGTGTCTATACACACACATACATACACACACACATATATATATATATATTTACACACATACCATGGAGCATTACTGAGCCGTAAAAAGGAATGAAATAATATCATTTGCAGCAACTAGATGAACCTGGGGAACATTATCCTATCCTGAAATATCTCAGGAATGGAAAAACAAGCACCAGATGTCCTCACTAATAAGTGGGAGCTAAATGATGGCTACACATGGTCATAAAGCACTGCAACGGACATTGGAAATCAAGAAGTGGGGAGGATGAGAGGGAGGTGAAGGATAAAAACTTACCTATCGGGTACAACGTACTCTATTCTGGTGACAGATACACTAAAAGCCCGACTTCAGCATTATACAATTCATCTACGTGACAAGAACACTTGTATCCCCTAATATGTTGAAATAAACATTATAAATAAATAAATAAATAATCTGAATTCTCAGACACTAACCCCAGACTTACTGAAAGTACCACCTGTGTTTTAAAACCCTGGTGATTCTAGTGTAGGCTAAGAAGTTTGAGAACTGCTTAGGTAAATCTTTAGCTATAAATACTAAGATTGAGAGAAATTTTTTAGCTTATGCAAAATCACTAACCAAATGGTGATCTATATGAGAATTCAGGTCAAGCTTCAGTAAGGTTGCCTTTTTTTTTTTTTGGCATGAATTTAAGATAACTATGAAGTTTTTCTTGTGTTTTTTGTTTTCCTATTATGCTGTCCTTTATGATTTCCAAACTTTATTCAAAATATTCCATAATAAATCCCTAGGAGCACTTTGGTAAAAAGATGTTATGTATAATCAAACAATTTAGGTTACATTCATCAAAAAATTTTTTTAAATGGTATTACTATTGCTCTGGTCAAGACACTTGGCTTTGTAACTGGCTGCAAGATACACCCTATATGTAACAATTTATCAAACGCATCCAAGAACAAATTCTTTGTGGTTTGATAACAATTTTAAACAAATTAGAAAAAGCAGAACAGTTCACAGAAGTGCAACATCTAAAACAATGATTGCAACTTGAGTATTCTGGAATTTAGGTCTCAGAAACTTCTCTGATCATCAACTGTCCACTGAGGTGTAGCTCAAAAGTTCCCTTTTATATATCCTCTTAAGTATATACTATGACGTATACGTCATTGTTTTAAATATAAAATTTGCTTCCCATTTGAAATATTACTTACAGAAAATATTTTCCTCATGACCTTTTCCATTCTTCTTCAAAGGCTGTATATATCTATTGATTTCCTCTCAAAGTGTTTTGAGGATTTGATGGAAATCTCCAAAATTTTAATTTAACAAAATAAAATAGGGCAAGCAATAATAATATGTTATAAAACATTACCAATGTTTATCTAGTTTGTTCAAGATCTTCAAGTGTTGTATATTTTTATATTCTCTGAAAACTGCCTTTATTTTATTTAAATTTCAATAGCAAATTTATCAGCATTTTCTTTTTCTCTACTACATTTAACCTGTGCATCCTTAAATATTTCCCTCTATGATTAACAAGGACATTGGGAAGTGGTAAACAGGGAAGATAAATTGTATTTATCAACCACTCCACTGCTGGCAGTTTGCTCTACCCTTTATTCTTGAGGCACTGCTTCTTGAATGTAATTTGAGTAAACTTACCCTGTATCTATAAAGACACATCATTTTTAAAAAGTAGGCTAAAAAAATATTAAATATCCTTTAAATTAAGTGAAGGTTGAGACAAATGTCTTAGTATTATCTTTTAAACAATTTGAGCCTGGCTGTATAATCGAAAATACATTTATAACAATACAGTATGATGAATTTATGCAAACGAAAAGTAAATGTATAATGCATTTATGTATATGTACATATATGCATTCTAAGTCCAATTTTTTATATACTTAAAGGTGTTCAGACTTTGTATACAAATAATCATTTCACTGCGAGACTTAGGCAAACATGTATTTTTAAGTATTCTAAATGGATGTATTAGGTTTATGATCTCATACCATGAAATGAAATCCTCTGTGTCTTTGAAAGTCATGTTCCAGCACCTTAAATTATTCTTTTATTATGGTATATCATAGAGGAGAAATAAAAGTGTATAAGATAAATTTGTAAAGTAGAAACTTTCATAGTATTCCTATTTATCACTGAATTATAATCAGTTATTTAATATTTTATACTGTAGTATCCATGTTTGCCATGAAATCAATATAGCATATGAGATACAATCAGGTTACCAAAAATACATTGAACACCTTGTTTTTTCTTTTTATTTTGGCATATGAGTAAAAGAGATCTGAATTATAAAAAAAAAACAAAACAAAAAAAAACAGTAAAGTCTTCATTTTCTGGAAGAAACAAACCAATATCCTTGGAACTGAGAATATTATGTTGAACAATTGAGATAAGGTCTGTGTTCTCACGTCTGCTACACTCTGGAGTCAGGTGGGATGCAAGGCGGAGCTAATAAACAAACAACTGATTGTGTTAGTGAGATAGCTCAAGTAATGATAAAGTGCTATGAAGAGAATAAAATGATAATATTATACAGAATCAGTGATTGGTGTTGAGAGTTTTATACAATGACATACTGTGGTCAAAGAAGGCTTTCCTGAGAGGTGAGATTTGATATGACACTTGAATAATGAGAAGTTAATCATGCCAATATTTTGTGGAAACGCATTATAGACAGAAGAATAAGAGGTAAAAATAAATCACTGGGACAGGAAAGTAGGAATAAAAAGAAGACTAATATGTTTGGGAAATAATTATTAAGAGAAAGAGTGTAGAGACAGAGGATTATTGAGCCTAATAGAAATCAAACTTTCTGTACAGACTGAAGCTAACGCAAACTCATCTCTAACCCCACCTCAGACTTTGACAACTATTGGCACACTGGTGATTTGTAGGGAAAAACAAGCCCTCTGACCAAAATAAAGTAAATGGAACACATTTTATAATGCTTGTACAGCTATAGGTTACTCTACTTCTGTAATACAACCATTCAAAATCAGAAGCCTGAAAAAGTAAAGCTAAACCCAAATAATGAATCTTACAGCATGAAGAAAGAGGAATAATAAAAGTAAAAAAAAAAAATAGAATTGAATTATGAAACAAACAAAAAGATGTTCCATGTTTGGATCATTTTGGAATTGGATATAAAAACAAATAAACAAAGAGTAAGATGTAAAGAGAGGAGAAAAAACTTTTTCAAAAGTTGGAAATTAGGCCGGGCGCGGTGGCTCACGTCTGTAATCCCAGCACTCTGGGAGGCCAAGGCAGGCGGATTGCTCAAGGTCCGGAGTTCAAAACCAGCCTGAGCAAGAGCGAGACCCCGTCTCTACTATAAAAAATTAGAAAGAAATCAATTGGCCAACTAAAATATATATAAAAAATTAGCCGGGCATGGTGGCACATACCTGTAGTCCCAGCTACTTGGGAGGCTGAAGCAGCAGGATCGCTTGGGCCCAGGAGTTTGAAGTTGCTGTGAGCTTCAAACTGATGATGTCATGGCATTCACTCTAGCCTGGGCAACAAAGCGAGACTCTGTCTCAAAAAATAAATAAATAAATAAAGTAAAAGTTGGAAATTAGTATGAAAGTTGACTAGGAGTAACACTAGCACCTGAGACTTCATAGAAATGTCAGGGAATCCACTGAACATCCCATAAAATGTGAAATGAAGATTTAAGATTATTTATTTACTGTAAAGGGGGAAGTAACTTATATTGTATTTAGGTCACAATAAGAAAACTATTACTAAAATTCCGAATTAAATAGAAAGAATGATATCACCTCAATAGTTGCTAAAAATTATTGTTAATTCAATACTGATTTCCAATAAAAATTTTAAGATAGAATTTTACTTACTCAGTATGGCAAAACATATCTATCTCAAGCTAACACCCAATTTCATGCTTGACACTGAAGCTCTGCATGAATTTTCATAGTTAAAAAAAATCAGCACAAAACAATAGTAACACTATTTAAGACTAATGTCAACCTAATTTATGAAAAAAATCAAGGAAGTGATATAGAAAATAAAGGAAGCAAATTTTCCTTTTTTGTAGTTAATATAACTATATTCTTAGAGAACCCCCAAAAATGACTTGGCAATGAGTAAAAACAAAACCAATTTTTGGAACAATAGCTAGTCTCTAAATATAATAAGTGAAATCAATAACCTTGTTTCATATCAAATAATAAGCAGTTAAGTATACATAGAAATTGATACTTTAATAGCAACATAAAAGAAAACACTTATGAACACACTTTCAAATAAATGCATGGAAACCATATAAGAACAGTAAGGGTACAAAATCCTCCTAAGAAAATAAAAGGAGACTTGACAATCTGAAAAATCATACCTCCTCTTCATTAGGAAGACTCAATATTACAGAGATACCATTTCACCATTAATTAGGCAGCAAATAATAAGTTGATTCCAATGAAAACGACAAGCATGTGTTTTTGTTATTTTTTTGTTTTGATATTTGACAAATTGATTCTAAAATTTGTCAATGTGTGAATGTAACCAGTATATTTTAAAAGAGTAATATAGATTCATAACTGAAGTGAGGCAATTTTGGAGGAGAATTATCCTGTCAGAGAGAAACATGAACAAATGATGCTACAATAATCTAAACAAAGTGATTCTAGCACCTACTGGGTGCTAGACTGGGCAAATGAATTACAAAATACTAAGGCATATTCAAGTATTTATAAGAACTTATTATAGGATAAAGGTATAATTTCAAATTAGTCCACAAGTATTGGTTATTTGACATAAGTAGAGACAATGGACATTTGGTAAAATTAGTTAAGTGACAAGTTACATTATTCTAAGTATAAGTGTGGCAGGTTTGGGCATGGATAAATCATCTCTGAAAACTTGAATTATAAAATTTTGTAGTTTTGGATAAAAGTATTTTCTATTTCAATTTAAGGTTTTCTAGACTCTTTTAATTATAATTTTCAGCAGCATTCTTACATTGTACAGCCATAAATCACAAAAATATTACTATCTTTATAGGTAGTCAGTTATAGTCATGGTTCTCACTTACAAGTCTTCCTATATTATGTCAATCTCTATATTCCTAATGACATGAAAACCATGTCAACTCTTTCAAAATGTCTTGATCCTGAGAGCTCTCCAATCTTCTTATCATGACTGTTAGTGGCTGTCTATTTCAAACATACACAAAAAAATTGAAGTTTATAATTCTAACTTCCTGGCAACCCTCTTATATCTGGGAAATGTACATATCATGGTTATGATCAATTCTCTGTGTCATCAATCCTGTCTTTCACTAGCCATGACATTCTTTTATGGAAATTTGATTACACAATTTCCCTTCCATGTTGATCTCTAGCAACAATCTCTTAGAAAGCAAATGAAAGAACTGAAAATACTTTGCAAATTATTGCTATAAATGGGCTTCACATACATTTCATCTGTATTTATTAATATGTATATATAAAGAAACACGTACATTCATTTTCATTTCAAAGAAAGTTAAATTTGGCTCAAAGATTAGGGAAGAAATGGTAAATAATTGCATTAAATTAGATTAAAATCCCTATGAATGTTAAATAAAAGACATGCAACAGCTGTGAGTGGTGGCTCATAGCCCTTTGGGAAGCTGAGGTGGGAGGATCATTTGAAGCCAGGAGTTTGGGACCTACCCAAGCAACACAGTGAGATCCCTTCTCAACAAAAACTAGAAAAATTATCTGGGCATGATGTTGCTCACCTGAAGGCACAGCTACTGGGGAGGTTGAAGAAGAAGGATCGCTAGAGACCAGGAGTTTGAGAAAGTGAGGCCCTGTTCCAAAAAAAAAAGGGGAGTCTATGTACCAAAATAGATTTAAATGTGGTAAAAATAGTTGTTTTCAACAACAAAAAATGATACAGTAAATTTCTTTATTTAAGCTAAAAAAATGCTGTAAAAAAATACTGCATTCTCTGGCAAATTCTAGGGTTAGGATGGAGTAATAGTGGATTAATATTTTAAAATTTATGTCATATAAATACAAATATATAAAATTCCTTTGATATCATATTTTACTAGTATTTCTTTGTTTCTTCTTTTATATTGATTCACATTCCTTTGTCTCTTAGAAAAAGTACTTTTTCTACATAATTTGTATATATATTTAAATATGAATAATATGAATATATGGACTACATATTTGAATACGTGTATATATATGAATATATATATATATATTTTTCTCTGTGATCTCATTAATCATTTGGTTGATTTGTCCTTTTCACAACATATTGTTCTGTCATTACATAATACACACACACACAGACACAAACACGTAAAGAGAACCCTATAAAAATCATGGAATTAATGCCAATTCTTAATTTTTAACCTACTATGCAAAATATTTTACTACAAAGATGGGGCCAGTTCTTAAATCCAGCTGTGAAATTATGATACTTTCTTCAGACCTGAGAAATATTGTGTCTGAATGTATTAGAGACAAATTTGGTGGCTTGAAACTTATTCTTACACTACAAAGACTATAAAGGAGTTAACTACAGGCCAGACTTCTCAGTCTGTAAGTAATCCCTCGAGGTCGAGAATTTACATTCATTTTGCAGGATCATTTCAGGTGGCGGAATTCCTTACTTACTGTTAGATGCCTCTGAATACAGCCCTAATTCCATCTAAAACTCCTGTTGACAATGATCGCAGTTCTGCTTAGGTTATTTCTAAACTGCTTATGTGTGATCGTGTTCCATATTTACCTTTACTTTCAAGCAAATATGAAATGCAACCCTGTCGAATCTGTCATAGTTGAATTTCATCATCATCACGCAACCGTTTGGACTTGAGAAAAAAGTTCAAACTGTGAAAGATTTTTGGAAGCAGATGGTTGAAGAAGATAGACTGGAAGGACTTTTCGGGTTTCCTATACTTAAAATGTCACACCATGGCCCTTGTATCAATTCCGCTAAAGTTGCAGATAAAGAAATTTAGGCTTAGAAAGAAACACCTACTTGTCTAAGGTCACTGCGGTAGTGTCAGAGTTGAGGGTTGGACCTGATTTTTAGGGGCTCCAGATTTCACTACTCCTTGCTGCACGAATGCCTTCTTGCATATCACAATCTGTTCTTAAAGCACATTTTTATGGGTTTATAATTCCTGTTGACAGCTTGTGAACATTTAAATTCCTCAGGCACTTGCCTTTTTTACTGCCCCTCCAAACACAGACTATGAGATGGGTCAAACTGGCATGTCACACAACTAATCATGCAACATGAGAAGTCAGCAGAGGAGTCAGCAAGTCCCTCAACAGGAGTGTGGAATAAGATGGTCTCAGAATCTGTTTGGAAGATGACCAGGGCATTAGCTTGCTCTGCCAAATTTGTAAATTTGACAAGACTTAAGAGGTATAGAGAACTTGCAAGATGAATACATAATTCTTAGAAAAGGTTGGGCAAGGAAGTTGGTATTTGGAGAGTTCAGAGGTACAACATCACAACTTCTAACTTGATGTGAAACTGCCAAAATGTACTCATAAAACACAACTAGGCATCGAGAGTTTGTATCTTAAAACTTTTAAAGCCCCAATCATTTCATTCCAGTTGGAATATTTACTAAAATGTATACATACTATTAGCAAAATAGGCTTCACAGGAAGTGTCAAAAGAAGAATGTTTCTGAGTGGTAGGAAGGTATTTGTTTCAGAGAGAGAAAGTAATTTGGAAATACTTGTTTCACTCTCAAACAATATTTTTTAAAATTTAAAGTTGGTCCATGACAGCAGCTTAGAAAGATCCAAAAGAGGCGTTTTTAATAAGCAAGCAGCTGTACCAGCCATGTTTGCAGAGCAATGAAAGAAATGTGTGCTCCCTCATTAAATAATGAATATTCTTGACACTTGTTAAAGAATGGTAAGACAGACTTAATTCAAGGGGAGCTACTACAATGGTGTTTTGTAGTAGGAGAGACAGATCGGGCTTAACTCCAAATAAAACAAGGTCAAGTGAGATTTATAGTTGAGAAGCTGAGTGGGAGTCAGTAGATGGAAATTACTAAGATGAAACATCAAGGTTAAGGGAGATTCTAGTTGAAACTGACTTGACAGTATTTATTGCTGAAGTCAGGCCAGGATGATAAGATATTGGGGTTGCTGGATAAGGAATTCGGTCATGTATCAAGAGTGGGAGAGTTTAAATAAATGGACTTAGGGACTTAGCAAGATTCTTGCTAAAACCAGACTAAGCAGATATGAACATGGAAGTCCAAAAGTCAGAGCCAAGGGAGAAGAAAGTTCAGAGGAGCCTGCCTAGGGTTAGGACAAGAGAGAGTCTTTACCACTCTAAAGTTCTAAATCTCTCACTCTCATCATATCTACATCTATCCATTATTTAAGACAATTTTGTGAATAAATATAATAATATCACCATATAACAAAATGCACATATTTAGGTCCATGATTTTCATAAGCAGCATGATCTATAAGGTGAGCTGAGTTATTCTCGATTAATGATTTGTTATTATACCTTTAGCAAATAAATACTTACTAAAAAGAATGTTGTTAGGTGTTGTTTTGCAAAAGTCCTTGAAAAATTGTACATGTGATTGTATTTACATTTAAGAATGTGGTTTTCAGCTGGGCATGGTGGCTCACGCCTGTAATTCTAGGACTCTGGGAGGCTGAGGTACATGGATTGCTTGAGCTCTGGAGTTCGGGACCAGCCTGAGCAAGAGCTAGACAAGAAAAAAAGAAACACCCTAGTCATTTCAAACATAGAGAATTTGATGCAAGGAATCAATTATATGTGTGGTAGAAGAGTCAAAGAATCAGTGAAGCAACCTAAAGAATGGTAAACAGCAGGAACCAGATACTACGGCTGGGAGAATTGGATAGAAATTATGTTACTAGAACCTAGAAGCCAGAATCATTCTATGGAATCTAGAATCATGGTGAAGATTGCCAGGTGGGCACCATGAACTGTGGAGAAAGTTAGAGCCACTTAAGAGACCTAGACACTTGTCACATAAGTGGCAGAGGAAGAAAGAAGACGTACTTTGGTTTTTCTCCTTCTCCTCCCAGTCTCTAATATTATATCAGTGCCTACAATATGGCTAAATCTAACTCTAGATCAGTTGGCAAAGGAGTCTGCATAAATGTAATTCCTAGAAATACAAAGCAGAGTAAATAAAAGGCTGAAAATAGATGTGAGAGAAATAGGCAAATGCCTGGCCCAGTGGTTGCAAATTAATTAAACTGCTAACTGAAAAAGAGATATGTCAAAAATATCTTCAATGTTACACTTATTAATTATTGCTTTGTTTCACCAATAATTGACTGAATTTCATCTTGTGTCTTGTATCCTTCTTACCTTATCACTGTGGATATAAAATCCCCAGAAATCACCCGAAAACTGATAGCTTGTAAGCACCATATATTTTCAAGGAGAATTTTTTTCCTTGTCGAAGTTATTTACAGACAGATTACATGTTTAATTATCTACAGATTGACCAGAGTTTGTCACATATGGACTGGTTTACATTTTAAAACTTTTCTTTCTTGTATTTTTGGATTTAAGTTAAACCATACTGAAGAAATGATAATTGTCAGATTGTTCTTAGGCAATGGAAACATAGTCCCAGCTTTCAAGAAATCTAGTGGAGAATTAGGCTTGTTATTAAATATTGGCTCTCATTTTGGTAGGTAACATTAAAAAAATAAGGCAAGCAAACTGGAAGCAAAGTAGTATGATCAAATTAAGCTGCAACACTTAAGGAGGGCTTCTCAGAGGAGGTGACGTTTGAGTTGAGACTTCAAGAATGAGTGAAGTAGAATACATAATGTTTACCTTCAGAGATATGTGGTAATGCAATTTCAATATGGTATTATATAGTTTATTTCTTTTTACTGTATTTCTGTTACCCAACTAGTAAAAATTTATCATAGAATAACTAGATAATACAGATATGAGAAAAAAGCCCCACCATTAATCAGAGTAAATAAATATTAGGAACTAACATTAGAAATAAACATTAAAAACATTTTAATGCATGTTTTTCCAGATTTTTATGCATATATTTATTTGCTTATAGAAAAACATAGAATAATTCTTAAAAACAAATAAATCATGCATTTTATATTGTGGTTTTGCCAAGTAAAATATATTATGAATTTAACTGGCAAAACATATAGCTCTATGTTTCTTTAATTATGATAATTGTGTAATTTTTCACAGCACATTTTCTAAAACCTGTCTTATTTTCTTAGATATTTCGATCTTTTCTAAATAGTCAATATTATGAGCAATGCTGCAATAAATTTTCATATTCCTTTAAAAATATATAATTGACTACATTGTTAAGGCAAATTCCTAGGAGTAAAAATATATACTTATACTAAAGATATTTTTTACATCTTGCTTGAAGAAAATCTCAATTTATAGATAAGTATAAAATAATTTAAAAGTTAGGGAAGCAGTTGATTTTTTTCATTATAAACATAAAAAGTAGGCATTATAGCATATTGATGTTTTTTCTTACACAAAAGTTATTTTAGTTGTTTTGTTAACCAAATGTTATTGTCAAATTTCATTGTAAAAAGGGACCCCTGGTTGGAAAACCGAACAGTGTTTTTTGAAAGCATAATGTCCTGTACAATTCTGCACTGTTCATGTTTGTTTATGCCCAGTTAACCAATGCTGAACACAATCACAAAAGCTTAGCTACTGTATATTTAAATAAAAGGTTTGTTAGACTTCCTGCAGTAGCTTATGTAAAAGGAATTGACAAATATTTAGCAATTTGGTAAGAAGTCATTAGATTAAACAAGTTAACCTAAGATTGTGGCTAAGGATCAAGAAAATTTAACTAAAAAGTTCTGTTCTAATAATATGACAGGGGTATCAGTCATTTAGGAAATTTTTTAAAACTACATTTCCATATACAATCTTGTCTATTCCTCACCCAAGTCACTCTAGAGTAGGGAAGACATCTATATTTGCTTTGAAAGCATTCTTCAACTGGTTCTTTTCCTTCCATTGTTTCTTCCTTCTCCCTTATTTGCTTGCCTTTTGCCTTCTTTGTTCTTTTACTTAAAAATCTAATTCATGATTTTTTAATTACAGAGAATAAAATTAAAATGGATCATCATCTCACTCTCTAGATAATCTCAAAGATGAATTTTAAATAAAAGAAACGCAGTCATCTACCAAGAAAGTCAAACAGTAGAAAATAGAACAAAATGACAAGCAAATATGTCTCCCTTTCATTTCCCTGATCCTATTTTTTTTTATTTTCAAAGTTTTTCACCATCGACTTTTTCATCACCTTTCCAGAATAGTAATATGCTTGTACCAGCATACATGTAAAAATAATATCTTTATTTCTATATTTACCTATAGGTGGATATACAAATTCATTTTTTAAAACCCAGTATAACTCATAAAATGTACACTGTTCTAAGCTTTAAAAAACATTGCATAATACAAAGAGATAGATCTGTGCATTCTTTTTAATATTGCCAAGCTAGTCTGTTGTTTGGCTATATATCATAATTTATTGAATTGTATCAAGGGATATTTAGGGATCAATTCTGATATACCCAACATTTTATTGAGAACAGCTTTAGTCTACTTCAGAACTAAATGACAAAATACAGAGCAGTAAATGACAGGTGAAAAATAAAAAAAAACTATGAGTTCTTTGAGAGTAAGATTGTTTTGTTCAGGAAGGGATCTCTAGAGACTTTACTCTTAAGATTCTCATTACTGTGCTTTTGCCTCAAAATCGTATGAATAATTTTGTTAGCAAAATATAGATCTCTAAATGATCCTGGTAAAAAATAAATCTTCAGTGAGTCTATAAGTTTATCAAATGTCTTTGACTTAGCAATAGTTAACACAGCAATAGTTACTATGTAAAATGCTGGATCCTCTAGAGCACAACAAGACTCACTTTTAGTCTTAATCAGCACTGTCTCCAAATAAAGAAAGTGAACTCCTCTCAGCATGGGCATTCTAGCAGGTAGACTAACTATTAGACGTGAAACTATGCTCTGCAGCAGACAGATATATTAACCATTTGTAACTGGTGTGTTAGATTCTGTTTTAGTAAAGTTATCTAGGTAACGATCTTACTTTACCCTCTTATGTTACAAGATTGAAATTTAAATGCAATCCATATCATCGATAGTGCAGCTCTATCTTTTCTAGCACCATAAGTCCCCTATGGTATATGTTTTTAAAGACCAATTACATTTGCTATTTCTTGGCATTAAGAAATACAGTAAAACAGCATCCCCGATCACATTGCTTGTTCTGTTATGAATTTTGTTTGCTATTCCACTATTGCATTCAATATGTGCATTTACATTTAAGTTAACATCTAGAGTTGGATAAGACGATTTGGAACATTTTACTTTTAGTGCTAAAGAGGAGACATTTGATATTTATTCGCACTTTGTTCGCCACCAGCAATTTCCAGATCTAAAATCACATTACATTCTGTTTCACATATAGTGGCATTTCTTAAGAGTCCTGCCATCATACTTTACTATTATTAAACCAATAACATTGGGTTATAATCTCACTAGAAGTCCAGAAGGGGAAATCTAAAAGAAAAAAAAAAAACAGTCTAAAGGGTTTAAAATATAAATGAAAATTAAATGATTACAGACATTTTGGTATAATTCTTTCATAATATTTAAAAATTTAGCAAAAAAGAATATGATCCTTAATATATGCTCAGCCAAGATCAGTATCTTGACAAAAATGTCACCAGCACTTTAAATAAAATCTCATTTCTTCGCATGACTACTATGACTATGCTCAAGTTCCTTGTTGTAAAACAGAGTTGATTAAGACAACTTTACTGCATGTTTTTAGAACTAATAGGAGGATTTGAACATGTTTTAAGTGTTCAAGCCTCCCAAATAAGATTATATATACTGAGAAAGTAAATTCACCATCTCATGACTGACTGTGAAAAATGCTATGTGAAGAAAAAGCAATGTATTGAATACAAAACTAAGTCAGGGGAAGAAAAAAATGATAAACAAACAAAAAGCAACTATTTTGTCTTAATAGCAAAAGCAAAGTAGAAGAATATAATAAATAGCCACAGTAGTTGTCAGCTAAACATTAGAATTTTCCAAGTACTAAGTCTGCATATCCTACGTAATTATTTGCCTTAAAACACTATATAGCTTAATAATGGCATACATTTAGATTAGCACTATTTAATTTTAATTGTGCTCAAGTAAATTCCATTGCTCTCACTTCAAATGTATTTATTGTATATTTCTTTCTCTTTAACTCTCATTCTCTGCATCCCATAACCACCCACTCTAATCTTTTGATCAAAGTCCTTAGCTATATGTACTCATTCATGTATATTATATAGTGCTTTTTTGTGTCTTTGTGTTTTACATTTACATAAATTTCACTCTGTTCCTAACTTTGTGCATACACCACTCTGTTTTGAGGATCTACCTCATATTGCTGTGTATTCATCTGGTCCATTGTTCTAATTGTTGCAGATTATTTCATAGTTTGCTTATGGTATGCATCTCCTTAGCAATGCGCATTTGGGTTGCCTACATCTCTAACATAAGTAATACTTGGATGAATGTCCTCATTAATATTCCCTTATGAACTTGTTTTGGAATTTTTCTAAGATATATACCCACAGGTGGTGACTGGGAACTGTATCAGAAATATATGCTTAATTTTATTAATTATCGCCACATTTTATTTCAGAATAGCTGTACCTCTTTGCACCAATGTTGAATACTATATCCTCATTTATTTTTGTATTGCTCATATTTTTTATTATCATTTCTATAGCTTATAATGCCTTTCATTGTTATTTTAACTTGCAATTTTCTGATTTTCTGTTGGAGAAAATTTTAAGAATTTTTTCTCCATTCTATGTCATTACCATATATCCTCATGGTTTCTTCTATTCATATTGTATCTTCACCTTTCACATTTAGGTATTAATCCAATGTAGGGAGGTAACAATTTATTTTCCCCAAAAGTGAACAAGTTTCTTCAAGTTCATCTATTAGACAAGCTGCTATATCCCATTGCCTTGTGATAGCAAATTTACCATGTATTAAGAGCCAAAATATGCACATTGATCTTTTTTTTGAGCTCTTTTTTCTGCTTCATTTGTACATGATAATCATATTGTTTTTATAACTAAGATTTTATAGTAAGGCTTAATATCTGGTCATGTAAAATTTTTAAATTGACTTAGCCACTTCCAAATCTTCATTTTTTTACACAATCAATAGAAATACAGGAAGTTTTGAGCAGGATTGCATGAATTTATAAATGCATTATTGAAATCTAACATCATTAGTATATTATATTGTCCATTCTATAAGTATCATATACATCTTAATTTATTTACTTTTATTTCCTATACAAAATTTTTAAAAATTTGCTATAGCATTCTTATGCACTCTTTGACAGTTTACTCTGAATATATATTGCTAGAGAAACATGATATTTTATTTCATATTTTATTTTTTAGTTGATTTTACTAGCCTAGAGGAAAACTACTAAATTAATATTATTGGCCCTATAAATTTTCTATTGTTTCTTTTGGTTTTCTACAACAATAATTACATTAGCTACTCAAAAGATGAGAGCTCTATTTCTTTTCTCCTAGTACTTATACACTGTAATTCTTTTTCTTATCTTTTAGTGTTTTCCAAGGCTATTGATACTATATAAATTGTGGCAGTGATACAATGTCTCATTTCTGATCTAAATAAGAATACATCAAAATCTCATGTAAAGATTGGTATCAATGTTTTCCACAGATTTATTAAAAATTATTCTTAGTCATGTGAATGACAAATTCTACTATATAATACCTGAATGTATTTTTGTCATATGCTGATATAAAATAGAATATAATTGATATTTATTAAATACTTCATCTAAATCTGTTGATTAAAAAATCATGTGATATTTTTCTCCACTAACAATATGAAGCAAACTGATGAAATTTCTGACATTTATTTAAGAATATATTCCAATATCAAATGGCAAATTTCAATAATGCTAAAAGCACAATTATTTTTGCACAACTCTTAATATAATATGAATGGAATAAAAGTATGTATCATTTTGAATCTGGCATTTTTTACTTAGCATAATGCTTTTGAGATCCATCCATGTCATTGCATGACCAGTAGTTTCCATTTTATTGATGAATAGTATTCCAGTGTATGGATGCATCGTTTGTATATATGTACCCATTGATGTTCATTTGGTTTGTTTTCTGTTTTAGGTGATTATTAATAAAGCCACTATAAGCATTCATGTACAGATTTTTATGTGAACATAAGTTTTCATTTCTTTTGGTCAATTAAAAAAGAGTGAAATTACTAAGCTAAATGCATGTTTAAATTTATAAGAAGCTGCCAAAATGTTCTGCAAATTGGCTGTGTCATTTTGCCGTTCTACCAACAATGTATGAGAGTTTAGTTGCTTTGCAACTTTTCCAACTCTTCTGGAAATGCCATATATATTTTTAAACTTTAGCCATTATTATGGGTATGAAATGATATCTCATTGTGATTTATTTAGCATTTTCCCTAATGACTAATAATGAACATCTTTTCAGGCACTTGTTTGTCATTTGTTTATATTCTTTGGTGAAGTATCTTTTCAAACATTTTGCCCATTTTTAAAACTGTTATTTGTTTTCTTATTATTGAATTTTGACTACTCTTTGTATGTTTGTGATACAACTCTTTTATCAGATGTTTGTTCTTTGAATCCTCTATCCTAGTTAGTGACTTGTCTTTTTATTCATTCATTTATTTTTATTTTATTTCAAGAAAGTATGTGAGTACAAACATTTTGGTTGCATTTTATAACTTTGCTTTTCCCTAGCAGGGAGGTATGCCATCACATTGTCTTTCAAAAAGTGTAATTTTTGTAATTTTTGTCATTTTTGTGAATTACTATTTATCATATTTTTCTTTTATAAATTTTAAGGTGTTATATCCAAGAAATTGAGTGGTTGGAAATTATTATCTGTAAAAAAAAATAAGTAGCAAATATTTTTGTTTTTGTGGGTCATATAATCTGTCACAACTACACACCTCTGCTGTTACACCATGAAAGCAGAAACAGTAAGAAAATGAATGGGTGTACCCATATTTCAATAAAACTTTATTTGTAAAAACAGATGGTGAACCTTATTTGGCATGCAGAAAGTTTTCCAATTTCTGGAACAAATGAAAATCACTAAGAATTTCACCTATAATTTCTACTCGAATTTTTTTTTTTAATTTTTAGTTCTATAATACATTTTGAGCTAATGTTTATATATGAGGTAAAGTTTAGGTCAAGTCTTTTTTTCCTTTTTAAAATACATTATTTGCATATGAATGCCCAATTGTTACAGCACCCTTACTGGATAAGACTATTTTTTAACTGACTTTGGACCTTTGTTGAAATCAATTGACCATATATGTATCATTTTTTTCTCCAGTCATCAAGTGAAGTGCTTTTAAATATCAATTAGATTAAGATGTTTGATATAGTTGTTTGAGTCTTCTATTTCTTTACAGGTTTTCTGTCAATTTGCTTAATTACTGAGAAAGAAGTGTTGAAGGCAGTTTTAATTGTGGATTTTTACATGGGTCTTTTCAGTTCTATCATTTTTGCTTCATGTATTTTGAATAGTTGTTATTCAGTGCATTAGTATTTGAGATT
This sequence comes from Microcebus murinus, assembly GCF_040939455.1. NCBI lineage: Eukaryota > Metazoa > Chordata > Mammalia > Primates > Cheirogaleidae > Microcebus > Microcebus murinus. The sequence continues at coordinate 36,294,466 of NC_134111.1, forward strand.
ATTATATCTTCCTGGGAAATTGAATCTTTCACTATTTATTTTATATTATTTTATTTTATTTTATTTATTTTTTTTTTTACACAGGGTCTCACTCTGTTGCCCAGGCTAGAGTGCGGTGGCACCATCATAGCTCACTGCAGCCTCAAATACCTGGGCACAAGTGATCTTCCTGCTTCAGCTTTCCAAGTAGCTGGGACCACCGGTGTGTGCCATCATGGCTTGGCTAATTTTTCTTTTTTTTGTAGAAATAGGGTCTCACTGTGTTACTCAGGCTGGTCTTGAACTCTTGATCTCAAGTGATCCTCTGACCTCAGCCTCCCAAAATGCTTGGATTACAGGTATGAGGCATCATGCCCAGCCCATTTATCATTTTTAATCCTTTTCAACCCTTCACAACATTCCTTATTCTGAAGGCTATTTTGTCTGCTATTAACCTAATCACTATGGCTTTCTCTCCTTTTTTATTTCTAAATGTTCAGAGGGTACGAATGCTTTTGTTACATGGATACCTTTTATAATGCTTAAATCAGGGGTATAAGTGTGCTCATCACCTGAACAGTGTTCCATTGTACACAATAGGCAGGATTTTACCCTTTCCTCCTATGCCCTTCACCTCTTCTGGATTTCCTATGACCTTTAAATCTCTTAATAGCCTTGTGTGCTCATTGATTAGCTCCTACTTATTAGTGAAAACATGCGGTGTTTGTCTTCCATTCATGAGATATTGCACTTACAATATTGGTCTTCAGTTCCATCAAAGTGGTAGCAAAAGACATTTATTCATTTATTTTTATGGCTAAGTAATACTCCATGGTGTGTGTGTATGTGTGTGTGCATGTGTGGTGTGTATACAATTTTGTTAATCCACTCATTAATTTATGGGCACTTAGAATGATTCCACATCTTTGGAATTGTGAATTGTGTTGCAATAAACATTCAAGTGTGAGTGTCTTTTATTTTTTTATTTATTTCATTTTTTTTATTTCAGCATATTACAGGGGTACAAATGTTTAGGTTACCTATATTGCCTTTGCCCCACCAAAGTCAGAGAGCTTCAAGTGTGTCCATCTCTCAGACAATGCACATCACAACCATTAGGTGTGAATATACCCATCCTCCCCTCTCCCCCACTTGCCCGACACCTGATGTGCACATAAGTGTTGATCAATTAATACCCTGGTGAATGCATGTGGTGCTTGCTTTTCCATTCTTGTGATACTTCACTTAGTAGAATGGGCTCTAGCTCTTTCCAGGATAATACAAGAGGTGCTAGATTCTGTGGCTGAGCAGAACTTCGTGGTATACATATACCACATTTTATTAATGTATTCATGTATTGATGGGCACTTGGGTTGTTTCTACATCCTTGCAATTGTGAATTCCACTTCTATAAACATTCTAGTGCAGATGTCTTTTTTATAGACTGTCTTTTGTTCCTTTGGGTAGATTCCCAGTAATGGGATTGCTGGATCAAATGGTAGTTCTACTTGTAGCTCTTTGAGATATTTCCACATTACTTTCCTCAAAAGTTGTACTAGTTTGCAGTCCCACCACCAGTGTATGAGTGTTCCTATCTCTCTGCATCCATGCCAACATTTATTGTTTTGGGACTTTGATAAAAGCCATTCTCACTGGAGTTAAGTTATATATCCTTGTGGTTTTGATTTGCATTTCCCTGATGCTTAAATATGTTGAGCATTTTTTCATGTTTGTTGGCCATTAGTCTGTCTTCTTTTGGAAACTTTCTATTCATGTCCTTTGCCCACTTTTTAATAGAGTTGTTTGATTATTTCTTGCTGACTTTCCTGAGTTATATATAGATTCTAGTTATCAGCCTTTATTAAATGTGCAGCATGCAAATATTTTCTCCCATTATGTACATTATCTGTTTGCTCTTGTGATAGTTTCCTTAGCTGTGCATAAGCTTTTTAATTTGATCAGATCTTATTTATTTATTTTTGTTGTTGCTGTGATTGCCTTTGGGGTCTTCTTCATAAATTCTTTGCCTAGGCCAATGTCTATAAGTGTTTTTCCAACATTTTCTTTTAGAATTCTTATAGTTTCATGCCTTAGAAGTTTAAGTCTGTTTTCCACTGTAAGTTGATTTTTGTGAGAGGAGATAGGTACAGATCATGTTTTAGTCTTCTACATGTGGCTATCCAATTTTTCCAGCACCATTTATTGAATAAGGATTCTTTTCCCCAGTGTATGTTTTTGTCTGCCTTGTCAGAGATTAGATAGCTATATGAGGATGGTTTTATATCTGGGTCTTCTGTTCTGTTCCCTTGGTCTATGTCTTTGTTCTTGTGCCAGTGAGATGTGGTTTTAGTTACTATAGCCTTGTAGTATAGCTTGAAGTCTGGTAACTTGATGCCTCCCAATTTGTTCTTTTTGCTTAATATTGCTTTTGCTATAAGGGGTCTTCCCTAGTTCCATACAAAGCATAGAATTATTATTTCTAGATCTGCAAAAAATGATGTTGGTATTTTAATAGGGATTGTATTGAATCTGTAGATCACTTTGGGTGATATAGACATTTTAACAATGTTGATTCTGCCGACCTATGAGCATGGTATGGTTTTCCACCTATTTATTTCCTCTGCTATTTCCTTTCTCAGTGTTTCATAGTCCTCCCTGTAGAGGTCTTTTAACTCCTTAGTTAAATATATTCCTAGGTATTTTATTTTCTTTGTTGCTATTGTGAAGGGTATTGAGTCTTTGATTTGGTTCTCAGTTTGACTGTTGTGGGCATATAGGAATGCTACCGATTTCTGTACATTGATTTTGTAACCTGAGACTTTGCTGAATTTGTTTATCAATTCCAGAAGGCATAAGAGTCTATTAAACATAAAAATGAAAGGCAGAAGTGACTTAAGAGATGTTTTAAATTTATAAAATGCTGATGACAATGTTTTTAACATATTTAAAAATTTAGAGAAGATCACCTTATAAATAACTTGATGGCAAGAGGACATCCAACTTTGAATTACTCCAGTAGAGTAAAAATTCTTAGTTCGATGGATTAGATATTATCTGTACTTCAGAAGTTATTTGGAGCATAAGTACTTCTGTTTTTAATTCTAGAATGTGTAATAAGCTTTAAACAAAAAATTACATCAAAAGGAGTTTAAATTGGAAGGCTCCTGACTATTGATAAAGCATTAAAGCTATTAGAGTACAGTGTTTCTGATGCTTTAGAAAGAATTCCTACTAAATTATGAAATATACAGCTACACATATTTTTATGTATAAAAAATTTTATGTGTAAAGAATTATAAAGATAATATCAATAGAGATGATTAGATCTTATACTATCAGCAAGCATAGAGTGGTCTTAATGTCTTCATGAAATTATTTTTTAACTTCGTTATTCTTTGCGTTATGTCAAAATTGTGTATTTGTAGTGGAAACAACTCTGTAGATGATTTAAAAATATTTTCAAGGCAAAATATTCCAAAATAATGAATCAAACAAATAGCAATTAGTGTTTATAAATGTAGATATTTGTTATATTATCAGTAAAATAGGATAAGATTCTCTAACCTTACACTGTGCTTTATATTAGAGACCATTGCTAAACCATTAAATATTATTATTAAATAATCTCTAATAATTTTCAAAATAATTTTTCTTAAGCCCATCAGAAAGTGAAAGATGCAGTAAGTTTAAATAAACAAACTCCAGGTAGGGAAGAGCCCTTTCCAGATTAGAAAAAGTCTAATCTGTTTTATTATGGGCCGAATAGTGAAAATTGAATCAAGTCTGCCATAAATTATGGAGTTTGGGGGAGAGTAAATGCTAGACCTCTAAATGGCAAGACCAGAAAAATAAGAAACATACCATTTCTTTTTCCTTTCACTGGGAAGCCTTCTGGGCATGTGTGACATCCTTGGTACACTGGGTACCTGGATAAATGTTACATTAATTTGCAAAGTAATTCAATTAAGACCATTGGTTACTAAAAAATTTTACAGGTAGCTGAAGGCACAAACTAGGTGACTGAAATTGCAAGGATATTCTGTAACAGAACTGTTTCTATAGAATACTGTAGTTATCTTGCTGGGTGGGTAAGATGATGGTTTATGCTATCCTGCATTAGGCTTAAGCCTGTAATACAAAGCGAGATGACATAAAATCTGGAAAATGGGCTACACATGTACTCGCCATTAAATTGGTACTGACTGACTAAAACTATGGTGTCCAAAAAACGGTAGTGTTCAACAGGGAGTTGGGGGTAGGGAGACCCACATCTTAAGGAAATGGCCAGCATTATGGGGGAAAGGGATTACCTTATCCCTTTTTAGGGAGAGGCAAAGATATACATTGTAACCAAAATGTTTGAAAAAAAAATCTGTAATCGGGAAGTGGGGGGGGGGAGGGAGGAGGAGAGGAAGGGTGTGTACTTACACGGTGGGTTTGGTGCGCACCACCTGGAGGCTGGACACGCTAGAAGCTGTGGCATAGCGGGGTGGGGGAGGAGGGGCAGGGGCAAGATATGTAACCCTAACAATATCTGTACCCCCATAATATGAAGTAATATAAAATAAAATAAAAAAAGAGTTAATTGACTCACTCCTCACTGAACGACATGGAGTTCTCCTGAAGTGGTAAGAATGTTAGGTGCTCAGTCCACTCAATTAGCCTGGACTTATCATGCTCCATGTGACATGCTGAATATAATGTCCTTGGCACATACTATGGTGCAGGATGTAATGAGAGGATTTCTCCATTTGAACACCTTATGTACTTGGCTCTTGGGTGCCCAGGAGAATATTCAGAAGGTGATATCTGACCTGTAACATGGACTACATGATGGGAAAAAGATTCATGTTTTCCAATGGAGACATGGCGCAAAGGGAAGAATTAAAAAGACTAATGGAGATAATAATAGCCTCCTCAAACAGGGAAAGCTGTTTGGTGGCTTTTGAAGAATGTGTTGAAACAAAGAATACTGACAAGATTTCCACTAAGTTGGTAGTATATCTTTAATGCTTGGGAAATGAGAGATCCACTCTGATCAGTATCATTAAAGCATCATACTGAATGTGTCCTATTTATTCTGACCTGGAGGGACTAAAATCTAATTATGAGAATCGTAACTTAGAGTGAAAAATACTTGAAATAAGTTTACTCCTTTAGTTATTATAAATCTACAGAATCTAAAAATGACTGACTGAAGGTATGAGATTTGCTTCTCCAGCCCAGGGCCAGCATGGTGGGAAATATGGGGCAAGTCACCATCTTAGGCCTCATACAAACAATTTGAATGAAGCGGCCTGTAGCTGTCATGCAAAACCTTTTTCGGATTGGTGGGTATAGGGTTCAATGTACAGCAATCCTTATGGAAGACAGAAATTCTACTCCGAAAGGTGCAAAGTTAAAAGCAGGAGGGTGTGGAAATTATTAATACATGTAAGAGAAAACCAAAGGTAAAATTGCTGAAATTATTGTCTGTTCCAGACAACTTTACCTGAGTGTATAATTATTTTGGACATTTTGGAGTTTGGGGCCTTTTTCCATTACTCTTTTCATGAGATTCGTCAACTAAGTCTGCTCCTAGCCCAGTTTTTTTTTTTTTTCTAGTCAATAAATATTTATCATGTACTTATTATATTCAGTTCTTTCTAAGCACTAGAGATCTAAAATAAATAAGACATAGCGATTGCCCTCAAAGAATGGGAAATCTAGCAGAGCTCAGACATAGAGTTTAGTGCCCTTTCTAGAAACCAATGTGAAGCTCTGAGCTGTCTCAAATGAGAATACACCCATTTCAGCCATATCAGACTAAACCAGACTCTATGTCAACGGTTCCTAAACAATATGCCACAGTTTTATGGACTCTTAAAAGCTGTGTTACAAAATTATCATTATTGATTCTGTAAAATTCTTTAGAAAAAAACAACGGGGAATGCATATTATTTACAGTAGTATGTGTTAGGTGGAATATTTGGTTAAAACGTGGTGTGAACAGGTAAGAGGGACACTTAGAGTGTCCCTTACACTTACAGTGTCCCTTAATTACAGAGGGAATTACAGTTCTGTTTTACGGAACACTGTAAAAATTACAATTTACAGTGGGTTACGCGATAAGAGCGATAAGCAAAACAAGTATGATAATTGTGGAAGTTTACATAGACAATGTGAGACACTAAGCAGTAATTACATCATTATAATTATTACCAATGTATTTAACACTGTTTTACATCTTTAATTCCTTTTAGTGTGCCCTTAAAACTTGTGTCATGGGGTTCCACTTAAACATAACAAATAAACAAAAAAATCTCACCAACATGAGAATAAAGGAATCAAAAAGGCCTAAAGGCAGAAGGCTAAGGGTAACATGAGATAGCAATAGAATTCTGGAAGCTGAAAAGTGATGGACAAGTGGTAATTGACCTAGTCTAATTCACTTGCAGTGAAGGAAGTGACCCAGAGGCAATGCAATTTAGAGTATGACATCTCAGTCATGTTCAAGAGTGAGAGATGCCCACTTTCTTTAAAAGTAGGAGTCTAGGATGATGCCCAAACAGGAGGGTTGGTTGAAAGTTTTCACAAGGGCAAAGCTCTCCTTCCCCATCCTTTAAAAACAGGCATAACCTCTCTTTGTTCTATCACAAAAGGTGAGATGTAGTCCTTTTTTTTCCTATTTTTATTTTGAGATCTACCCTTTTTACTAGATTTTAAGTGTGTAATACAGTATTATTAACTAGAGTCAGAATGGTGCACAGCAGATCTTTAGAACTTATTCATCTTTCCCAACTGAAACTTTATACCTATCGATTAGCAATTGTTAATTTCCCCTAACTCCCAGTCTTTGGTGACCACCATTTTACTCTCTGTGTCTATGTTTGACTAATTTAGATATCCAATATAAGTGGAATCATGCTCTGTTAATTTCCTGTGATTAATATATTTCACTCAACACAATGTCCCTAAGATTCATTCATGTTGTCATATATTGCAGAATTTCCTTTTTTAAGGCTAAATAATATTCCATTGTATAAATTTACCACATTTTCTTTATTCAGCTGGCGATGAACATTTGTGTCATTTTTATGTCTCGGCCATTGTGAATAACGCTGTAATGAACATGGAAGTGGTAATATCTCTTCAAGATCCCGATTTCAATTTTGGGGGTAAATACCCAGAAGTGGAATTGCTGGATCATTTGGTGCTGTTCTATTTTTTAATTATTGTAGGAAAGTCCCTACTGTTTTCCATAGTGGCTATGCCATTTTGTATTTTCTCAAACAGTGTACAAAGGGTTCCCTTTTCTCTATACCCTCCTTAATACTTGTTCTTTTATTTTTTGATAATTGCCATCCCAACAGGAGTGAGGTTATATCTCATTATGGTTTTGATTTTAATTTCCCTGATGATTAGTGACTTGGAGCATCTTTTCATATACATATTCCACCATTTGTATGTCTTCTTTGAAAAAATGTCTATTCAAGTTTTTAGCCCATTTTAAATTGGGTTATTAGTTTGGTCGTTGTTGAGTTGTAGAAGTCCTCTATATATTTTGAGAATTAACCCTTTATTAGATATATGATTTTCAAGTATTTTCTCCCATTCTGAAGGTTGCAAAGTAAATTCAAAATGGATTAAAGTCTTAAAACGTAAAACCTGAAACTGTGAAACTGAAAGAAAATGTAGGAGAAAAGCTTCATGGCATTGGTCTTAGCAATGATTTTATGCTATGACACCAAAAGCACAGGCAATAAAAGACAAAATAGACCAATGAATCTACATCAAACTAGAAAGTTTCTGCACAACAAAGGAAACAATCAACAGAGTGAGAGGATGACTTTTGCTTAAATTACTCATGTTAAATAGGAACTTGTGTAATTATCCATGTCTTGCTAGGTAGTAAAAATTAAGCCAGTTATATTCCAGGTGACAGCATGAGATCCATGTTCTGATTAAGAGAATGGGTGAAGTGGGAGTTTAATTTTCGCTACTGCCTTGTCATCTTTTAAGATGGGCCAATATACAAGGCAGTTCCTAGAAATCAAGAGTTGATTGCCAAGGATTAGAAAAGTAATTCTTCCAAACATTTCAGTTATATCTGATGTGTACTTGTATAGTACCTATATAATATTTTAAATGCCATATGGGAAGTACAATAAGCCAAGCAAGATTGGCTAGCCAATATAGAGATGGCTAATAATTTATAATATCAGTTGTGAAGTTCATTCAGGCACAATTTGCATTCTCATGGAATAAAATCCATTATACATTTATGGTTTTGCCACATGAATATTTGAATTCACCACCATATTGCCATAATCTTATTGGGTGCTACTTGAACTTGATAACCACAAAGAATGTATGAGTCCACTATATTGGTAATAGGATAACTGCACTTTTCAAAAAAGTAAATGGAGAAAGAGTTAAGAACTTTAGTCATCCACAGGGCAAACAGTGTTTGTCCTATAAAGACAGTTAAAATTCAAGGCCAATTCATTTTGTGAAATTTCGGAGAACTATATGGCAACGGCAACCAGGAATATTCCTCCAAATGTGAGAAATAAGTTATCTCTCACTGAACCTGCCTCCAGCAAGAAAGCACATGGTTGAGCAGTGTTGTTTAGACTTTGATAATATCACAGTTCTCATCTAGGGGTGCTTTTGACTCCTCTTCACAAAGTTATGAGAATAATGTCACAAGGTAAACAGGACTGTGAGCAAAACCGAACATTGAATGGTGTAGGAAGAGTGGTGGTGCAGGCAATTTCAACCAGCCTTTATGGCCCAACTGAGCAGATGGTATTAGAAGTGTTTAAAACTGGAATATATGAAGACTGGAGCATTTGGCAGAAATCAAGTAAGGCTATTTTGCAATCGAGCGACACGTTTCTATTTGGAAGTCAGTCACACTATACCACGCAGAAGGTAAAGCCTTGGTGGAAGCAGCCAAGGGCACATCTGCACAGTGGGCAGAACTGAGACCCAGTTAGTAGGAGAAGAGAATTTAGGCTCATTCACTTAGAGAAATGTTTGGATATTTGTAGTCTCTAAGGTGTAGTAAATGGCCTTGATACCGTATGTTCAGGCAAATAGGGTATGTTAAAAAACACACCCTTCTCATAGGGGCACTCGTTTATGGAAATTTCTGTAGGACCTAGAAGAATTTAGATGGCCAATACAAATCTCAGTTGCCAGCTCAGGAGTCAAGTTGAAAGCTAAGGCAGAGTTAGTCAAATCCCACGAGCAGGGATGCAGACATACAGGCCATGCATCAATTGGTTCAGAGATACCATACTCACCTTGCATCAGTACAAAGGCAATATATTTAACCAAACTGTTTGTACCCCACAATATTCTGAAATTTAAAAAAGAAAAGAAAAGTAAATAGAAATTGCTTATAAAATAAATATAAAGATATAAAAACAGAAGAAGAAGAAAAAACTGTATCCGCCATTAAGAAGAAAGCAATTGAGCCAGACACGGTGCACTAATAATGGGTTTGAGACCAGCCTGGGCGATATAGCAAGACCCCATTTTTTTAAAAAAGGAACTGCTTGATAATATATGCAAGTGAAATTTCCCCCAAATTAAGGTCTACACATAACCTGACAAGTGTATTACATTGGAATCTACCCAAAGGACTATACATAACATTAACTATGGTTAATATTTTATCTACTTTGATTACCTGTAAAAGGAGCAATCTTGTAATATATAATTAAATTTTTGGAATAACAAATTTTCTATTAATATAGCTTACCTGAATATATTTCTTATTATAAAAATTATATTACTATGAACTATTGTAAATATCTGTGCACATTTAGTTGTCATTTACATGTTAGATATTATATATTAGGTCATTAAATATGAAATGTCCAATTTGAAATAAAAAGTTTATTATATTTTAAACAAGAAGCAGTGCAATTAATCAAAGTATGCACCTAAACTATCGACCTAGATTTGCCATCTTAATGGTAGCTTATTTATGCCAAGCAGCAAAGAAGCCTGGAGAGCCAGTGGGAATGAGATTGTGTTTTCCATAGCTTTTTGAGAATTGAATATTTTTCACTTCAAGAAGTGCTCAAATCCTCAAAGAAGTGGTAGTCAGTTGGTGCGAGGTCTGATGAATATAGTGGATGACAGAGAAATCCTCAAAGAAGTGGTAGTCAGTTGGTGCGAGGTCTGATGAATATAGTGGATGACAGAGAATTTCCAAGTCCAGCTTCTGTAGTTTGAGCAGCATTTTTTTTTTTTTTTTTTTTTTTTTTTTTTTTTTTTTTTGTGGCATGTGGTCTTGCAAAAAGATTTGCCTATCTCTGTGGACCAATCTTGGCTGTTTAATCTCAAGTATCCTCATCATTTCATCCAATTGGTTGCAGAAGACATGCACTGTAATCAATTGACCAGGTTTCATGAATTTGTAGTGGACAATACTAGTGCCGGACTACCAAACAGACTTTTAAAAATGAATATTTGGTTTTGGACTGTGTTTTGACACTTCATCTTTATCCGACCATTGTGTAGAATGCTTGCAATTGTCAAAAACAGAATCAATTTTTCATCCACGTAACAATATGGTGTAGAGATGGTTTGCCTTTATGTCATGACAGCAAAGAAAAGCAAGCTTATAGATGATTTTTCTTATGATGCTTGTTTAATTCATGTAGAACACATTTATCCAGCTTCTTTACCTTGCCAGTATATTTCAAATGGTCCAATATTGTTGGAATAGGAACATCAAACCTTGCTGTTAATTCACATGTAGGTTGAGATGGATTGAATTCCACTACAACTCTCAGCTCCTTGTTATTCACCTTGATCTCATGTCACCCATGTGGCTCATTTACAAGATTAAAATCACCAGAATGGAACTTCTCAAACCATCAAAGTACTGTGTGTTCATTAGCCACATCCTTCCCAAACACTTTGTTGATATTTCAAGCCATCTGTGCTGCATTGGTTCCACGACAGAACTCACATTCAAAAATAACATACATTTTTGATTTACCTGTGATTTCACAAAAATTGTTCTAAAAAAATTGTGAAAGATAATCACAAGCCAAAACGTGCATTTGAAAGACTGAGGATGTACCCTTACAATTAAAAAACAAACAACAACAACAACAACAAAATGAAAATAAGAAGAGTCCAAGTGAAATGTCAGAGATATCAACTGTCAAACTTAAGGAAATTGGATATTCCATACTTAACAACCTACTATATAACCATGTACATATATTAACTCTTTTAATTCTATAGCAATTCTATGAATAACATTCTATTAATACTCAAACTACAGAGATGAAGAAACTGAGTCACTGAGAAGTTAAATGGTTTTCCCAACATCATGCAGAAGGTTCCTGGCAGAGCCATTAAGGCCTGGCTATAGATTTTCTGCTCCTGAGTAGTATGCTATAATGCCTCTCCACAGTAAGACATAGATCAGAATTTTTAAAATACAGTTTAGTAATATACACTGAGAATCTCAAAAGCAATTATTTTCTGGCACATTTTTGTTACTGTTTTTTTATAACATAGAAAAACAGTGTACGAAATGGTTACCTGTATGGAAATGATTATGTAAATTATAATAAACCTACCAAATAAACTACTAAGCAGATATGAAACTAATAGTTTTATCTTCTTTTGAAATAAACTGTGCTCATGCCTTTTGCCAACTTTTTAATGGAGGTTATTCCCTTTTTTTCTTGCTGATTTGTTTGTAAATTCTTGATATTAGTTCTTTGTCAGATACACAGTTTGAGAATATTTTCTCTGATTCTGTAGATTGTCTATTTATGGTGTTGATTATTTTCCTTGCTGGAACAGAAACTTTTCATTTAATTAATTCCAACTTATTTATTTTTGTTGTTGCTATATTCACCATTGGGGTCTTTGCCGAGACTAATGGCCAATAAACATGTGAATAAATGGCCCACATCACTAATCATGAGTGAAATGCAAATTAAAATCACAATGAGATACCAGCTTACCCCTATCAGGATGGTCATTCTTAAAAAAATAAAAAAACAATAGATATTGGTGTGGAAGCAGTAAAAAACAAACACTTATACATTGTTGGTGGGACTGTAAATTAGTACAACTTCTATGGAAAATAGTAGGAGATTCCTCAAAGTATTAAAAGTAGACCTACCATTCAATTCAGTAATCCCACTTCTGGGTATCTACCCAAAGGAATAGAAATTATTGTATCAAAAAGACACTTGTACCCAAATGTTTATGGTAGCACAACTCACATTTGCGAGGATATGGAATCCACCTAAGTGCCCATCAACTGAGGAGCAGGTAAAGAAATCTATATATAGCATGAAGTACTACTCAAACATGAAAAAAGAATGAAATAATGTTTTTTGCAGCAAATCGTTGGAACTAGAGGACATTATCCTAAGTGAAGTATGTCAGGAATTAAAAAAAAAAAAAAAAAAAAAAAAACGCCAAATGTTTTCACTAATAAGTGGGAGCTAAACTATGGGTCATATAGTGGTATAAATGATGTTGGAAGCTAAGAAGGGGGAAGGATGGGAGAGGGGTGAAGAATAAAAATTTACTTATCAGTATAATGTATGCTACTCTAGTAGCAGGCACACTAAAAGCCCTGATTTCAGCATTACACAATTCATCTATGTAACAGAACAATTGTATTTCCTTAATATTTTGAAATAAAAATTAAAAAATAGTTTTAGAATTTATGATTTTAAGCAGTTAATGAAAAAGTAGAAACACAATTATATGCTAATTATGATTGTTACTATATAAAGATCGCTGCCTTAAATTTAAAACTGGAACGAAAGGCTACAAAATATTAATATTGAATGTATTGGGGCTGTAGTATTGAGTAATTTTTCCCTCTTTTGATTCTTATGCACTTATCAAATTTAGAATAACAAACTTGTTTTTCTTAAATGGAAGATAACTTTTTAAATGCTCTTGCTTCTATTTCAAAGTTCAATAAATATTAACAGCATCTTATATATATTTGCTCAAATATTGGGAAACTGAATTGTTTCCTATCTACATGCATCATTTCCATAGTGAACAACTGGCCAATCTCTACTATTCTATAGCTTAAGGATGTATTTGAATATCTAAGCACAAACAATATTTTGGTAAATCTCTCCTAAATCAAAGAATCTTAAGTGTCCTCATTGGTTGCTTTTGCTTAAAAATGTCTAATGTAGTCAACTGTAATTTTCTTCTTTTCTAATATGCAAGGTGAAAGAATAATGGATATCCACGAAGTTCCCAATAAACTGTTGAGGGCTCTTACCAATCAACAGGTTTTCTCTTCCTGTGAAGTTCAGGGCCTGTATTCCATGTTGGTGCAATGGCAGCACCAATGAAAAATTTATTATATTATCTGCCACCTTGACAAACATATCTCTGGATAATATTGTTACTTTGTAGGAGGTACCATGGCTAGACAGGCCCACAATAGTCAATTTTCATATTGCATGTTAGAAAACCATAAAGCTCATCTTGATGAAATATAAGGGCATCCATCAAAGTGAAATAAGCATAATTATTACCCATTGTTTAAATATCAACATGAAGAACTAATGAATTGAATTAACATCCCTGGAATAACACATTTAGTAAATAATATAATCAGTAACAAGCAGAGAAAAGGTGTCTGAATTTTCAAGGAATTGCCTGCTTCTTTGAAATGCATTTTTATATAGTTTTATAATGTATTTAAACACTGAAAGCTGACGGAAGTAGTTGATAAATATAATGAATAACATGAGTTAATGTTATATGTTAACATACAAATATGTTAACAGTACATATTTGTAAGGAATGTTGCTTGCTATGTAACTAAAAAATAAACGAACGTATAGTTTCACTGGTAAAAATATCCTATAGAGGATGTTTCATACCAAAGCTCTATTTCTTAAACTCTAATCTTTACTCTTTCAAGTAAACGCAGTGCTAATAATGTCCTTTTGGCAATAAACTCTAGGAATGGCTTAAAATATTAAGAAAAAATAATTTTGTTTTTGTCCATATGCTGTTTGGATTTTATTATCAACACAAACAAAAATATTTAACACATTTCCTTTTCTCATCACCCAAACAAGAGAATTTTAGAATATTGTTCATTTATATTATATACTATGTAAATAATGCTATTTTAATATTAGTTAAATACTTTGGTGTTTGACTTTATTATTTTATAAAAGTTAAAAAAGAATTGATCTTATTTTACTGAATGAATATACAATACATGCTATCTTATAAAAATCTAATATTGAGCATTCAACATTTTTATTTAATAGAATCGAATTACTTCTTTTTTCATATGCAAGTTTAAATAATACAAAAATTAAGTTTAGGGAAGGATCTGCTATGCCAGCTTTTGCTATTAGAAAATGTCCTGTGAGATGTAAAATACGTTTTGCTTATCTCAACATGACAAGTGTTACCACTATTGATGACCCCAAATAATTATTCTATCAGCTAAATGTTTTTATATTCAAATAAGACATTTACAAAATTGCTACTGGCTTGCTGTGTGACCTGGAGCCATTCACTTAACCTCTCTGTTTCTTGATAGTAATCAGATTAAGATTAATTATCCATGCATGCTTTGCTGGCATAGAGAGAAAATGAGAGAGAACCTCTAAGTCAAATTAGGTGTTAAAATATGTCATACACATTCAAAGTATTATGTAAAATATAATCATATACAGTAATGCCTATCAACATTTGAATTAAATAAGCTTGGATAGTTAAAAGTGGTTTTATAAGAAAATTAGAAATTAAAGTAAAGCAAGAATTACCCCAATTCACAATCCATAGTAAATGGTTAGAGGGGAAAAGAGAATTGGAGAATAAGCTTTTATTTAAAATTAAATGCAATTTTCCTACATTAAAAATCTTAGTTTTCTTAAAATGACATTGTATTCCTTTAGGGAAAAAAATCCACTGTTCCTCAAATAACTATTTTGATTGGTCAAGCCATTATTTCTAATCCTTTGGTTCCACTGGGGAATCAAGATTTCTGATTTCTAGTCTTAGCTCAGAAGCTATATAATTATCTGTGCCTTGATGAATTCAGCTACACAGTTTGAACCTCACTTTTCCCATATGAAAAATGAAAGGCTTAGCTTAGAGCAAATGACTTCTAGGAGTAAATTCAGAATTAGCATTTTATGATTTACAATCATTCCAACTATTATTATAGCTTTGTCAATTCTACCTGAACATGCACACGCACACACACACATAGACACAAACACACACACACACACACACACACACACACAGAGGTTTAAAAATAAGAAATAGATCAGGAACTAACTTTTTGGGTTGTATTCAAGATGATACAAGGTTCTCTACACATAGTCCCTTCAAGAGATAGAAGAATAGCTTAATTTGTAAAATATCTGTTAGAGACATACCTGACCAGGTTCTTTGAAGAGCGAGTTTTGGGTGAATATTTTAAGTTTGATTTCACTGTGGATGACAGTCCTGTTCTCTATGGAGAATGCTTAGGCCTACTATTACAGACCAAGGCTACAAGGTAAGTTGTTTGATTTGTCTAAGTTAGCACATTTATATTATTTTTGTCCTTTAATTTTACCAATCCCATTTAGAACTGAAGTTTAATCCTTGAATCAAAGTTTAACCCTAGCATGCCCAAATTCCAAATATGTTTTCTTTGCTTTTGAATTGCAAGTGCCTGC
The DNA here is from genome assembly GCF_040939455.1 of Microcebus murinus. Lineage (NCBI taxonomy): Eukaryota > Metazoa > Chordata > Mammalia > Primates > Cheirogaleidae > Microcebus > Microcebus murinus. The sequence continues at coordinate 36,310,146 of NC_134111.1, forward strand.
ATAATTTATATTTCTTCCATTGTTAGATCTCCTTTAAGTTTATTGTTTTCCAAGTACTCCTTCTTATTTAATATAGGATTTTTATGATCAGCTGCATTCATCTGCTAGAGTACTACTGCCTTTCTTGACCATATGTGCATTCTTAATAAGTTGCTTGTGGCCAGTCAATCATGAACCATTTATAATTTAAGCCATTTATAATTTAAGCCCTACCCACATACCAAAGATTTGACTGTTATTCATGTGCTCCTTTATCTGCTTTTACTTGCAAACTAACCATCATTCGCTCCACCAGAAGCAATCACCCACCATCTGTCAATCTGGGACTCACTTGTCTCTGAAACTGAAGCTGGTGTTTGTATATTGCAGGTATTATGAGCACCTCACATCTGACACCTTTCTATCCCTTCTCTATTCATTTTTTTCTATTGTAAACAAGCATCCTTTATGATGTTTTCTATGCTTTGTGACTTGTCTTCTACGTAGGTATTTTCAGCATGACTACATTTTTGAAAGAAAAGTGGTGTCATCATATTCACCTTGTCATTAAGTATATCTGAAAGCTATGGGAACTTTGCTAGAATGAGAATACAGCAGTAATTCATTGTAAAGGATTATTCCCAGTTTTATTATATGAAGAGATGGGGTATGTTAATTAGATTCAATAATTAAGATTATATGAATTAATTAATTGTTGAAGAAAGTTATTTTTACCTTGAAAAGTAATGTTATTTTTCCTATCTGTAACCCTGTAGTACCATATTTGCATGAATCTTCTAGATGAAAAATAGGAATAAGTAAATCTCGACATGAAATACGCTCTTGTTTTCTGTATATTAATATGTGAGTGCATGTAGCTAGAAATAAATATCAAATTAAATGAGACAATGTGGCCAGTAAAACCTGTTTCTGATTAGCTCAAAAATGATATTATTTGAGACAAGCCTTCATGTAAAATAGAGGTGAGGAGCCTCTAATATAGACCACATCTAAGCAGTTGATAATGTATCTAAATCTCAAATGAGATATATATTTTGTTTAGTCTTAAAATTTACAATATAGAATAGATCTTTGCCTTCTTTAAGTATGAATAATGGGTAAAATGATAACTCTACCACCATGCCTTACCACACACAGTGAGTTAATAAAAAACATTCACTGAAATACTTTTTTTTCCACAATTTTCATATAAAATACTTCTCTATTTTTCATTTTCAAGACCACTACCAATTTCCCAGAAAGAACTGTGAAAGACTTAATGAGACATTTATCTCCTCTATGTATTTTATATTTAGCTGATAATATAATGAGGCCAAGGTACTGGAATGAAACATCCCTTAACATTTCACATAATTTTCCACTTCCTCTCCACCATTTTTGGTATTTCAGCAGGGCATTTTAACTTTTTGCTGTTTTGAACTTTACCATCACTACCAATAATCACTATGTCAGATGCAGCATCCTGCCAAATCTTATCCTGAAAAATACACTTCTATTTATATTTAAGCAGATTATTAAGATGGTTGAAATCTAATAAACAAGGTAAGATACTGAAATTTATTTTCTTATAATGCCACATGAGATGTTTTTACTGACTCTAATGCTGTCTCCTCAGGCACATTGTAAAATTATATTACAAAAAATCAGACTTTCTTATGGTTCTATAAGTCTTTTATAATTTTATATGCACGTGTCTCTATCTCTCTTGCTCTCTCTTAAATGTATAAACACCCACTGATAATCATGTAAAAATGTAAAGTATTTCCATTCGGCATCTTATATTCTCCAAACACACGAAAGTATTTATTACATATGGTAGCACTTGAAAATCAACATGTTAAACATGAAGCCCACAAAATTCTTAGCAATTTTCTCTTCCTTTAAATATTTTCCCATTACTTTAAGAGGAAAAATTTAAAGATTATTGAAAAAATATCTATACACTCTCTTAAACATTTTTTCTCCTCTGAGGTATAAACCTTATTCTGTTTTCCTTCTTATTTCATATGACATCATTCTGCAACCAAATATTGACATATGACTCCTACTTTAATAAGAAGAAATTTATTCTATTTTCTATACTCTGCCAAAAGAAGAAGGGAAATACATGTGACATTTCCATATAAATTTAAAACATTTTGCAAATAAAGTTTTTATTGGTTCATTTATTTTCAAGAGGTAGCTTAACTTAGCAAAACATGTAAAAAATTGAGTACAAAATTAGGCCATAAAATGCACTTCCAATACAAGTTACTCCTTTTCCCCTTCAGTTTCCCGATCAATAAAATGGGAGATAATAAGCAAACCACATTCCTCCAAGGATTGCTGTGAGTTTGGAGGTAAAATAGTAAGTTTGGCAGCGTATTGTGAGCTGTGAACCACTATACACACATAAGGAATCATTTTGCTTTTATTTGTAGCAAAGTGATCTATATGCTCAATGGAAGTCTGCAGAATGAAGAATTAAGAAATATGACATATAGAAAGAATGGCATCAAAGTACAACTTTCACTTGATCTTTTCCTAGTTTACTTTTTAGGGAATGCTATAGATTAACAGTAAAAATTTAAAAGTATAGATTGTTACATTTTCTAAGATTAAGGGAAATTTGTTATGGTATTGAATGAATACTGTTTTGAATAGGATACATAAAAGAGATTAAGTAGAATTTTATCCAATTCATAAAATATGCAGAAAATGCAATCATATCTACTATCGAAATTTCATGGTTCCCAGATCCAAACACTCTCTTGTTTCCTGATTCAGCATGGAAATCTAATGTTTTCCTTTTCTTGGTTGATTTTGAGATACAATCGAATGCACAGAATACATTAGAATACATTTGCAATTTAATTCAAAGATTACCTTTTATGTATTTGGGAACAAATGTCCAGAGGCACTAAGAAAAAAATGCTAAGAAAGTAAAAATGGAAAAACTAAAGTTTTCATTAAATATTATGGGATAAAATAATAGTTGGGATACTCAATTACCTCATGTTTTTCGGGTTATTTATTGCAAATAAGGTATGATATGTAAGAGTCAAAGAAGAAGAAACTATTAGAACTTGAGTCTACAGTCAAGTACAGAGGAAAATCATTATATATCAGGAATAGAATTTTATTCTTAGAATAAAAAAAGAATAGTCCCAGGACAGCTGAGAGGGGAAATTCTGTATTATGTTCATGAAATTCTGGGCAGAGGCCTCCAGGGAAAAGAGAAAACTCCACAGAGATTGCCAACATTGAGTTGGCCCAAATGACAGAGGACACAGAATATGGACAAAAACATTTAAAATGTGCTCAGGTAAATTCTCCTCTGCCAAAATAAAATTCAAGTATGAAGAATCAATTCCCCAATGGACAATGCTACAAATTGATTTTTAGGATCCCTTCCAACTGTACATAAATAGAAAAGTGCATGTTAGTAGTTGAAGATGGATTTTTCCAATTGTATTGGGAACTTCTCTATGAATAGAAGCACATCAATGGAAACTGTCAGCGAATAAACTGCACAGGAATATTCTAGATTGACGTTAAAAGGTCATATGGAACCTTAGCAAAGTTCTTCTGACAAGTTCTTAACAAATTATAAATAAGTAGATAATATAAAGCAATAAAATATTGAGTTAATTTTAGTTATTATTACTACATCAGCTTATTTAGTAAGATTGTGCTCTCAAAATAAAACAATTGAGTGACTAAGATAAATTTGAAACTTTTTTACATTAAATTAATTACTCTTTGGGTCAATTTTTTGGCATTTTACTTAAAAGATTCAGCCAACTAATAATAGCATAATTCTGTTTAATGTGCAGTATCTTACAGAGTCTTAATTTCCCTTTTCTGGTTTTTTACCCTTTTGCCACTTTAATTTCTTCTTCTGGCTAACAACTGTGAAGTGGTCAAAAGGAGGAAAGCACAGAGGAAGAAGCCACGGGGTGTAGATAATCCACAAACAGGCTAATTGGTCCCTGGGTAATTGCTGACTCTCTTCAGCAGCCATGCAATAGAGATTTCCCAGAAAATGAAAATATTGTATTTATATCTCCTCAAATTTTGTTTTCAAGAATAAAAGTACTAATCATATGGGTTTAAATATTTGATCAGAATCTTTAATCTATACCTACTTTCTAAATATTTGTACAATGTCATTGTCTGCCTTACCCTGCAGTTGTATTTTCATTCACTTGTAACTGAACAAAATCGTAACTAATAAAGCACTAGAAACTGGACTAAAAATCATCAATCTAACTCTGTCCCTATTTTTCTTGTCTCAGTGTATTGTGATTCTGACTCATCTCTGTCGATGACAAGCTGTATGACTTTCCTCAGTTATTTTGTCATCATTTGATGATAAAGGGGTTTTTATTTCCTAAGTAAGATTATACTGCAACATAAAGGTATTTATCCATTCACCAAAACAATTAAAAGGTGCCTATTTCATGAGAGGTATTGTGCTTGATCATGGGAGAAACACAAGTGATGACTAAATCACAATTCTTGCTTTAATGAACTAATATTCTAGCAAGGGAGAAAATTTTAAAAACTAATGAGAAGTCTTACAATTGCTACTTAAAAATGTCAAAACACAATACCATGGTTGTTAAGAGAAAACTTCAACTTGGGGGAGTGGATGAAAGAATGTTTTATTGAGAAAATTATATTTAATTTGGGCCTACAAAGACCGTGAGAATTTTGACAGGCTGGGATGTCACAGATACTGGGAAATTACAAAGGCTGGAAAGGAGGATAAAAGCCATAGAGTTGGAAGCACTGGGAATTTTTTAGGGAACTGTGCATAGTGTTGTTTGGTTGAAGCCCTTAGTGTGTATAAATGAGTTGTTGAACATAGGTTGAAAGGCAAGCTGAGGCTCTGAAATTCAGGGAGAATATGATTTAACAGTGAATATTTTTTAGCAGAGCAGTTCTTCAGAAATATTTAGCTTGATACCATATGTGATATTAATAAAGAACAGATACTCTAGGTAGGTAAGGCCCGTAAGGAGGCTGCTTTCAGTGATCTTTTTGAAATGCCATTGGAAACTGAGCTAGGATGGCATGACAGAAATTATAAAAATTGAATAGTTATAAAATATGTTGCAACTATAAAAAACACACTTCTTGAAGTGTAAACAGACATGTTTCCTAAGTAGAGAGAAAATCAATAAATATTAATATGTCAAGTTGGTTGACTGTAGAAAGAGGGTTCTATTAAATGAAATAAGGAGAGCCAAAGAAGAGAGTTTATGTAGTCATATGTAATTGTACATGTTGAGTATGGAGAACTAGTAATTAGCCAATTGTTCACTGAATGATGTATACTTGGGTTTCTGGAGAGATTTTTGAGATTGGAAATAATACCTTTGTTCAAACTATAAAAGTGGATGAATTAATAAAAAATACATAGATGAAGACCAAGGATATAGCCTTAGAATAATGCAACAATTTGGGAGTTAGAGAAGAAAATATGGCACACAGATTAAAAAGAGAAAGAGTGGTCAAGTCATCAAAGAGAATACAAGTAGTAAATGGTCCTAGAAAAAAAATAAAGAAAAAAGATGTTTAAATATGCTGGGTATGGCAGAGTGGTAAAGGAGCTAAAGGAACAATGACAACAAAATTCACATCAGTTTAGAGAATTTCCACGATGTTGGAATAATCAATGTTAAATTTAACCTCTAAATTCTAACCTACATATTTATGGTGAGTAACAAGTATCAAAACAAAGGTTTACATAAATGTCAACCTTGGTGCTAGGAAAGTATTGATGCTATTAATGGAAACATGGATGTGGAAAAACTGCTAATTATTAACATGAAACCTCCTTGTCTTTAATAAGTACAAAATATCAACTAACTATGATGATTAAAACTTGCTACTGCTTGTTGTACACTAGAAAATCCCTCTCAAAGTTATATGTAGACATATCGTACAGCATACATTTCTTTTATAGTGGCCTAAGAAATGATTACAATACTTGACATCCCATTTGAATTTCCAGAACACTGATTCGATATTTAACGCATTTAAGTTATAGATAGGTTGTTGCGAGCCTGTTCCCTGTAAACACATTTTTGGTGCGTCTTTGCAACCTGAGGTGGAAGTTAAGAGTGAGACATGGCACACAGGGCTTATTTACAGTACTTATCACACAGGTTCTGAATGCAGAGGACTAGACGTAATATCAGTTTGAAACTTTAGTTTAATATTGACTTGATTCTACTCTGGTTTAGAGGATTCCAGAAAATAGAAAGATTCTAATGGCTCATAAAGGTTTAGAAATGATAAAGATATCTGGGGCCTCTTAGACAGAGACCATCTTGGGGCTATATTGTATTTTCGTAGATAACTATAATAAATATATGCTTCAGTAGTTTACAAATACCAGAAATGATTTTGTATTTCAGATCTACTAAACAGAGATATATGAAGAACTGTGTTTTCTGCTTGGGTATATGTGACAGTATGAGGACACAAAATATAATTTAACTATTTTTTTTTTCTGAATTTTAAAGGAAGATACACGTCTAGCTATTTTGAATTTGGAATTTTTCACTGTTGATTTCCCACCTAACAACTCTCCCTTTGAAGTACTGCCCACAACTCTATACTTGAAGGAGCATAATTCATTTAAGAGGTTATTTTTAAGCTGTGAACATGTTAACTTGATTGCAGCAAAGAGAAAATACACATGATAGAACTGATTTAGAATTAATTTCCAAGAAGCTATGGAGAAAAGCCATGGACAAGGAAGACAACAGGTATCCATATTTCCTCCTAGTTTCATATTATGCTTCTCAGTAGTAGCCTTCTAAGTTTTATGCTCACACTCATTATTCTGAAACACAATTGACCTTGGAGCTCATGACTAGGTCTCCTTTTCCCCTCACTGCTTAACACACACCAATTTAACATCCTTGATAAAATATACGAGCTAAGATTTACTGAGCAGTTTTTTTTTGAGACAGAGTCTCGCTTTGCTGCCCAAGCTAGAGTGAGTGCCGTTACATCAGCCTAGCTCACAGCAACCTCAATCTCCTGGGCTCAAGCAATCCTACTGCCTCAGCCTCCCGAGTAGCTGGGACTACAGGCATGCACCACCATGCCCGGATAATTTTTTCCTATATATATTAGTTGGCCAATTAATTTCTTTCTATTTATAGTAGAGACAGGGTCTCACTCTTGCTTGGGCTGGTTTCGAACTCCTGACCTCGAGCAATCCGCCCGCCTTGGCCTCCCAGAGTGCTAGGATTACAGGCGTGAGCCACCGCACCTGGCCAATATACTGAGCATTTTCTGACTGTCAGGCATTCTTGTGAGCATTAAAAAAATATTTAATTCTCAAAATAACCCCAAGTAATAAAGGGTCTGACTCCATTTTTGATGTTTGAGTGCTGACAGCTTTCAAACCCAACTCCTCACCTCCTCTTCTGCCCCACATTTGATCAAGCTGATAAGAAAGTGAAGTACTTTCTTATGAAACTTTCTTCCTGGAGTTAGTTTACTCAAGGTGTCTAAGGATTCACACCTAAGAAGGCATGGAGTCTGCATTTCAACTCAGTCTGGTTGCAGAGATCAGGCCATTACTGCTACACTAATCTCCCTCTCTAATTTCATCCAGTGGAAAAGATTCTCAGATGAACACCAATAATCATGGTATTACACCTGAACAAATTAAAATATGTTAGGACAGAAAAATGAATAATGTGAGCTTAGAGGTTTGGTAGTGACATTACAAGAGCAAAATGTTCTTGGTGCTCTTAATACCTATGTTTTATAATTAGCATTCTTCACAGATGTGAGATATTTGTGAATAATTTAGCTTTCAATAATAAAAAATAAATAAACTATTTTAGAAGCTCAAGTGACTTTCACCTATTACTATTAGCTGTCAATTTAAATTAATTGCATTAATTCATTTGTCTCAATTACCTTTAAGGGTACAACTACCTGTGCTTAAATTTATTTTTATAATCTAATAATTTAAGTCACCTGAGTCAAAAAATTTCAGTGACATAGGACTCAGGCATAGAAGATTTTTTTCTTGCTTTCTGCCTTAGCCACTCATCTTCAACTGTCAACACAATCCAATCTTTGCCAGCACTGTTAGAATTGACATTGGAATCTGCAGCAGTATTTGTCTTAATCCAATATTTGTCTCATTCCCAGTTCTTACTCTCAGTATTTACCTTATTCCCGAGTGTTTTAATTTTTGTATTTGTTATATGCCTTTTCTTCTCCCAAAGACTCATCTTATCAGGTTTTCTCTCATTGCATCTGTAAATGACGGCGCAGCGTATGCATGTGTAATGCAGGACATTGCAAACTTCCAAATAATGACTAGATGAGCTTAGCAGGTGAATTCCAAATTACTAAGCCACTGCTCTCAACTTTCATGAGTATAAGCAGTCATTTTGTATGGGCTGGATGTCAGGCCTGGGGGAAAATTGTAACTATTCACAGGTAGTTTGTTATTGTAGCTTCAAATTCAGTCTCTCTCCCTCCTTGCCTTCCTTTCTCTCTTCTCTTTTTCTCCTCCCAAATATAAAGAATATTTGCATGAGAAATTTTATGCTGAATTATTTAAATTATGTTAACATAGACCAAGAGAAGGAGAAACACTTTTCACAGCTTTTACAGTTAGAATCAACTAATAGAATGGCAAGATACAAAAAAGTCTTTATATTATTTTATTTAATAATATATTTAATATAATAAAAGCAAAAATATTAGATTTATCCTGAAAATAAAATTAAGGAGTAGTCTTCACAGAATAGGACTTTTCATCATGATTTATGCTAAAGAATTGAGTAATTTTGGTAAATATACTTTAATGAATACTGAAACTCAAAATATTTTAGTAAATTTGTTCTTACTTAACAAATTGAATTTAATTTCCCTCTCAAAAAATAATTGAAAACCACTTCTAATTTGCATAAATAAATGTACCTGGTGTCTGTGTGCATGCATGTGTAAACAAAATTTTTTTTATAGCTCAATGGGAATGATACAGTTAAGTAGAACAAAATGATGTAAAAGAGTTGAATTACTGGTGGGAGTTGATTTTTTGATAGTCTTAGAAGTGTACATAGGGAAAGAAGGAAGAGGAAATCTAAATATCTAATGAAGGTTATAAGTCTTTCTTCCATTGAAAATAAATGATGTGACTCATGACATATAGGCATAGTAAAAATCTACTTGCTGAAAAGAAATAGAGTGTTTTTTGAAAGATATTTTATCCTTCATTCAGTGAAGAATTGAATGGGCTTAGGTAAGTTAAGTTTAAACAGCATTGCTGACAGCATAAAAAAAAAGAACGAGGAGTTATTTTTACCTTTCACTAGTAGTGAAATGATGATGGGAACAGAATCTGGAAGACCAAAGCCCACCCTAAATTGTCCTGCTGAAACCCTATCGTGAATCCCTTAGATGTTCTATGTCCCATAACAGAATCTTCTTTCTAAATAAGCTTCCAATAACTCCTTCTCCATCGTCATTTTCAGATGATGTACTTCAGCGATAAAATCAAACCAAATACAAAAGACCACTCACCAATTAATCCTTCTATGCCATTTAGTGCAAGCAAGTATGCTTTTCCAAGAATTCTTAAATACTTGCACGTGTTAGGACTGTGTCTTCTTCCACTCAGCCTGTGACTAGAAAAGGAATAAGGAGAAATACAGAGAATAATCTCTGGAAAATAGGGTTGAGAGGAAGAGGCATATTAAAACCCTTCTGGGGGTGGAGAATGAGGAAAAACACTAAAGGATTTACTAAAATGCCAAATATTAGAGATGGAGGATCTGCAATGTGCAAGGCCAACTCAAGAGGATGTGTGACACTTGCAGTTTTCCTGGAGATTGAGAGACCAGCAGTTGTTGGTAATTATTATGAAAACTCTGTATTGCATTTAGCACACTTCTGGCTCCAACAAGTGTTACTTTCCCCAACAGTTGGGAAGCTATATTAGGAAGTAATCACCAGATTTTTGGATTGTGGTCTCTATCAGCTAAAACAAATTTTGGAGTATACTTTACAAACTTTATTATTCATCACTATATTAAACACATAGTTATACTGTAAAACATACAAAAATGAAATATGAAAGGGAGTAGAAAGACTAGGCATGACTATTTGCTTTCCAGTGGATTATCTTTTTGTCATCATGTCTTTCCATCCCATGAATGTGTATACCTGATTTTGGAGAGTGTTAATTCACTCTCGGTCACCAAACTACAAACCGAATGCCAAATCTGGCCTGCCACTTGATTTTTGTATGGTTCATGAGCTAAGAATGCTTTTTACATTTTTAAAATGACTGGGAACAAATAAAAATAAAAATATGACTTTGAGACCCATGAAAATTATGTGAAACTTTTCATTAAAGTTTTATTGATACACGGTCACATTTGTTTATTTATTGTCTATGACTACTTTTCAGCAACAATGGCAAAAAATGAGTAGTTGTGATAGAGATAGTGTGGCCATAAAGCCTTAACTATTGACTGTATGATTCTTTACAACAAAAGTTTGCAGACCCCTGATTTAGAGGTTAATGCTAGGAGCCATGGAAATCTTTCCCCTTTAGACCACACAAACTGCCTTTGCATTCAGGACCTATCTCTTCATCAAATTAATACATCTCTTTGTTTTCTCACTGTTCTTTACTATATTCTGGAACTGACACTCCAGCCAGATGATCCAAAAGCTTCAGAAAGTGCTGATTTTCATAAGAAATTGGTGTTTACCTTGAACAAAAACATGCCAAATGAGCCTAGAACAACTAGGATCTTTCACTGTTCTTCCATGCCTCCTCCTCAAAAGTTATTCACTCTTCTTGTCTGTGCCTCTTCTCTCCACTTATCAACTCATTTCCCTCAGAGAACTTGACCTACAGTGATGGACTTCCTTGCCATCTTTCCCTCTTTGGTTTTGATCAATCGGTAACAGCAAAAGGTTGGACAAATGCATAAGGTATGTACTTCCTGGTTTCCTCTGCAAACTGGCTACAATCATGCCTCAGGTCTGAGAATATGGAGATATAAGGCAGCTTGTAGTTCATTTCTGTATACACGGTTGTTTAAAATCCACAAATGCACATTTTAATTTTATAGTAGACTATTTTTAATCTTGCACCAAACTTAACTTTTTAAAGGATCTATTCTGTAATATTGATAAATACTAGTTTTCTATTCATCTGAGACTGGCAAAGAACTGTTCCTGAAGCAAAGCCTCCACAAAATGGAAGGTGGTAAGTATTAATGTGTAGAATTTGTATTTCCTTTACAGCTTACAAAATGTCAAATTTTCTTCTTTTATAATCTTTCTCTGGACTTCTTTTATAATCTTTTTCTGGACTTCTGGATAGAAGTCCAGAGCATTTTTTCATACACTCACTTTTCTCTGCATCAAAAATCAATGCACAAAGACTAGAACTTTTATAGACATATATAAATTATATTTGCATATTATCATCCATATCACTTTCTTGTTATATTTTACTTATTCAAAAAAATACTAAAAAGATGGGGAAATATAACGGATTAGAAAATGAATTGGTTTGCAAATACATTTTATGTTCCATAAATGCAACGCTGTTGATGAAGGGGCTTCTCCCACCTTTCCTTCCATGAGAAAGAATATGCCCTTGGTTAATAATACACTAGGTTGTAAACGGTTCTGCTAACTATGAACTGCTATGTATACTAAACTACAGGATAAGAAAGAGCCTAGCCTAAGATTTCTATTATATATTATACATCACTACTTAGAATAGAGATTTTCTTCTTGGAATAGAATTTTTCTTCAATTGGCTAAGAAAGTCATACACTCCATGTAGCCTTCTGCAGTACCATCTGGGAAGGGAATTAACAATCTGGAAAGATAGTCTGTGGTGGAATCCTTTGTACTTCACTGCTGGTGGACAGCACAGACCAGTTGTATTTTAACAGATGTGCAAAATATTTTGAAAGTTGACTATTATGCTTCCATGGATTCAAATGAAATAAGGTACCAAGTGCGCCTTTAAAAGACCAAAGATGAAAAATATAAATACTTTACCTCTGGCTTTTGTTCCAGTCTTTCACATGATAGCACATATCCGCAATAGGTTGGTAAAATATATTCACATTAATGGAGACATTGACATGTTGATAAGATAATGAATAATATTTACAGTACTTGTGAAAATACCTACAAGAAAGTCATGATCCAATAAGGTGACAGCTAAAATATGGAGTTCATTTTAAAAATTATAAGTGTTAAATGACCTAAAATTAGCTTTTTAAAAAGCTGAGATATATTAGAAAAAAGTAAAACTGTTTAACATAACCATTGCAAGTAGTGTTTTCTTTTCTTGTTTTTTAATTTCAAAATATTATGGAGGTACAAATGTTTTTGATTGCATGTTTCAATTTTGTTAAGCTTGATCCCATCACCCGGATAGTGTTCATTGCATCCATTAGGTAGGTTTTTGCCTGTTCCCTCCCCCCTTCTTCCCCCTGCTTGATTCCACTGAGTTTTACTTCCCCCTGTGCACATGTGCGCTCATCGGTTAGTTTCAGTTTAACAGTGAGTACATGTGGTGTTTGTCCATTCTTTAGATTCGTCACCTAGCATAATGGTCTCCAGTTCTGTCCAAATTGTTGCAAATGGCCTTAACACATCCTTATTCATGACTGAGTAGTATTCCACAGTATACATATACCACATTTTGCTAATCCACTCATGAATTGATTGGCATTTGATTCCACATCTGTGCAATTGTGAATTGTGCTGTAATAAACATTCAAGTACATGTGTCTTTTTGATAAAATGACTTCTTTTCCTTTGGTTAAACACCCAGTAGTAGGATCACTAGATCAAATGGTAGGTCTACTTTTAGTTTTTTGAGGAATCTCCATACTGTTTTCCACAGAGGCTGTACTAATTTGTAGTCTGACCAACAGTGTGTAAGTGTTCCTTTCTCTCTGCATCCATGTCAGCATCTATTGATTTTGGACTTTTAATAAAAGCCATTCTAACTGGGGTAAGATGATATCTCATTGTGGTTTTAATTTTCATTTCCCTGATAATTAGCAATGTTGAGCATTTTTTCATACATTTATTGTTCATTTGTCTGTCTTCTTTTTAAAAGCTTTTTTTCATGTTTTTTGCCCACTTTTTAATGGGGTTGTTTTTATCTTTCCTGCTAATTTGCTTTGAGTCCTGTGTAGATTCTGGTTGTTAGCCTTTTTTTAAATGTATAGGGTTGTGAATATTTTCTCCCATTCTGTAGGTTGTCTATTTGTTCTGTTGATTATTTTTTGAGCTGTGCAGAAGCTTTTTACTTTAATTAAGTCAGTCCCATTTATTTATTTTTGTTGCTGTGATTGCCATTGGGGTCTTCTTTGTAAATTCTTAGCCCAGGCTGATATCTAGAAGAGTTTTTTGCTATGTTTTCTTCCAAAATTCTTATGTTTTCATGACTTACATGTAAGACTTTTATATATCTTGAATTAATTTTTGTGAGTGTTGAGAGATATAGATCATGTTTCAATCTTCTGCATGTGGCTATCCAATTTTTCCAGCACCATTTATTGAATAGGGATTTTTTTCCCCAGTGTAGATTGTTGTCTGCTTTGTCAAACATCAATTGGTTGTATGTGGATAGTTTAATATCTGAGTTCTCTATTCTGTTCCATTGGTCTATGTTTCTTTTTTGTGCTACTTCCATGCTGTTTTGGTTATTATAATCTTGTGGTATAGTTTGAAGTCTGATATCTGCTGCCTCCAGATTTGTTCTTTTTGCATAATATTGCTTTGACTATTCCGCACTTCTCTGGTTCCAAATAAAGCAATGAGATTGAAGCAGTAATAAAATATCTTCTAAGAACAACAACAAAAATCCCCAGACCAGTTGGATTCACAGGCAAATTTTAATAGACCTACAAAGAATTGCTGGTACTCATAGTGCAGAAATTATTCCATAACACTGAGAAGGAGGAAATCCTTCCCAACTCATGCTATGAAGCCAATATCACCTTGATACCACAGCCAGGAAAGGACACAGTAAAAATGACAGCACAATTCACAATTGCAAAGATGTAGAAACAACCCAAGTGTCCATCAATACATGAGTGGAGTGATAAAATCTGGTATATGTATACCATGGAATACTACTCAACTACAAAAAACAATGGCGAACTAGCACTTCTTTTATTATCCTGGATACAGCTTGAGCCTATCCTTCGAAGTGAGGTATCACAGAATGGAAAAATAAATACCATATGTACTTGCCATCAAATTGGTACTAACTGATCAACACTAAGGTGGAAGTAATATTCACGGGGTGCTGGTCAGGTGAGGTGGTGGCAGTGGGGGGGGTTAACTCACAACTAATGGATGTGGTGCATGCTATATAGGGGAAGGGCATGCTTATAGCCCTTCCTTGGGTGAGGCAAAAGCATTATATGTAACCAAAATGTTTGTACCCCAACATATTCTAAAATAAATATAAAAAATAATTTAAAAAACCTATGGAGCAATATCCTTTATGAATATAGGTGCAAAAGTCCTCAGTGAAATACTAGCAAACTTTCTCAATTTTATTTATTTTAATTTGCAATGAAATTTTGAACCAAAAAAAGCCCTTTTTCATAAATATTAGAAAAAATTCAATTAAGTCATCTGAACATGATTTACTTTCTTTATGCAAAGTATGAAAAGGTTATAATAAGTGATTCAATTATCTCAATAGATGCCTAAGTATTCGGGTTTTCTATATCTGCTAGTTGCTAAGTTATTCTTTCAAGGAACATGCATTTCATGCAAATATCAAATTTATTGATATAAAACTATTTAGTCTTTTAAAAGACTTACAGTCTTTTAAAATTATCATTAAATCTTTAGTGATTTCCCCCTTTCCTTCTTAATATTGCTAATTCGTGTTTTCTCTCATTTTTTTCTTACTATTATGCTTGCTAGTTATAGATCCTATTTTAAAAGACAGCTTTTAGAGATGTAAAGAACATTGGAAATTAAAACAGGTGGAGAATAAGAGAGGAGTGAGGGATAAAAACTTGCCTTTCTAGTACAGTGAACATTATTCTGGTGACTGGAACACTGGCACACTGAAAGCCCTGACTGAAGCATTATAAAATGTATCCATGCAACAAAAACATTTGTAACCATTTGATATTTTCAAATGAAAAAATCTTTTAGATAGACTTTTTCCTCTACTATATATTTAACATTATATTTCCTTAAATACCTATCTTGACATTTTTATCTTGTTTAATGTTTTAGTATTGATTTACTTATTTTTGAGTTTACTTTTTGGTCTTTTTCCAGCTTTTCTAAAATGTCCATTTTCATTATTTACTCATTTTTAATATGTTTGATATTTAGGACAATAAATATGCAATAAATATGCAATCTGATTTCAAATCAAAAGTTCAGTTTATTATAGCTCAAATAAAAAGCAGTGCCATTAAACAAAGTATGTACCTAAACTGTCAACACAGTTCTGCCAACCTAAAGGTAGCTTGTTTACGCCAGCAGCAAAGCCTAGAGAGCAAGAGGCAATGAAATCGTGAAGGAGGCAATGAAATCGTGAAGGCATTTTCTCCACACAGCTTGTTGAAAATTGAATATTTTTCCTTGCAAGAAGTGGTCCAAAGCCTGGAAGAAGTAGTGGTCACTTGGTGCAAAGTCTGGTAAATATGGTGGATGACAAAACATTTCCAAGTCCAGCCTCTATAGTTTAAGCAACATTGTTTGTGAGGCATGTGGTCAACATTGTCTTGCAAGAGGACTGGTCTGTCCCTATTGACCAATCTTTGCTGCTTAATCACAGGCATCTTTATCATTTTGTCTGACTTTGTGCAGTAGACATTTGCTGTAATGGATTGACCAGGTTTCCCGAACCTGTAGCAGATAATACCAGCAGCACCGGACCACCAGACACCATTTGTTTTTTAATGAATATTCAGTTTTGGACTGTGTTTTGGTGCTTCATCTTTATCCAGCCATTGTGCATAATGCTTGCGATTGTCAAAAAGAATTTATTTTTCATCACATGTAACAATATGGTGTAGAAATGGCTCACTTTTATGTTGTTACAGCAAAGAAAGGCAAACTTTGAGACAATTTTTCTTCTTAGGTGTGTTTAATTCATGTGGTACCCATCTATCCAGCTGCTTTACCTTGCCGATTTGTTTCAAATGGTCCAATATTGTTGGAATAGTAACACCAAACCTTGCCACTAATTCACTTGTAGATTTAGATGGATTCACTTCCACTACAGCTTTCAGCTCATCATTATCCACCTTGATCTTCTGTCGCCCATGTGGCTCATTTTCAAGATTAAAATCACCAGAATGGAACTTCTCAAACCATCAGTGTACTGTGTGTTCATTACCCACATCCATCCCAAAAACTTCATTGATGTTTTGATCTATCTGTGCTGTACTGGTTCCACAACAGAACTTATATTTAAAAATAATTTTTGACTTATCCGTGGTTTCACAAAAATTGCTCTAAAACTTTTTCGAAAGATAATCACAAGCCAAACTGTGCATTTGAAAGACTGAGGATGTACTGTCACAATAAAAATAAAAGAAAAAAATGTCAAAGTGAAATGTCAGAAATATCAACTGTCACGCAGTACTTAAGAAAATTGGGCATTACATACTTAATAACCTAATATTATATTTACTACTGTGAATTTTTCTTGAACAAGTTCTTTGTCTATGTTTCATAAATGTTATTATTTTTGTATTTTTATTTTCTCAAAAATCTATAATTTTATGTGGTATTTTCCCCTGATTACAAACTGATTAATTACATGCTTTTAAATTTACAAATGGAAAGAATTTTTATTTTATTATTTTCTAATGTGGTTTGTTTATATGCATTGTTATCAGAGAAGATCTATTGTATTTTTAATATTTTTACCAGTGTGAAATTGTAGAGGATAAACAGTTATTCTTTAATAAATATCATGCTCAAACACTTCTTTATTTAAATGAAATCTAAATCATGGATATGTACAGATATGATCTTCTCTTTTTTTTTCTTTTTCCTGAATCTCTTTTGGAATGAAGAAAGGTATTAAACTACCATGATCATTGTTTTTTATTTTATCTATCTTTCAAGTTCTTTTGGATCTTGCTATAAAGTTTGCTGCTTTCTTATTAGGTCTATAAATATTATTAGTAGACATTGTATTTTGATTTTCACTTTTGGCATTTCATCTTCTTTTGTCTTATTAAATTTTTCTCTCTCTCTTTTTCTTCCCTCCCTCCCTCCCTCCCTCCCTCCCTCCCTCCCTCCCTCCCTCCCTTCCTTCCTTCCTTCCTTCCTTCCTTCCTTCCTTCCTTCCTTCCTTCCTTCCTTCCTTCCTTCCTTCCTTCCTTCCTTTTATCCTCCTCATCTTTTTTCTCTCTCTTTCCCTCTTTCTCCTTCCTTCTACCTGCATTATACCTTGTTTGTTATTAAAATAGTGATTCTGGTTTTGTTTCATTTGTGTTTCCCTAGCATATCTTTGTCCATCTTTTCATTTTTAATCATTCTCAATCTCCTTTTCCTTATGAGAAACTTCTATATTCAGCACAGTTGAGTTTTCTTTTTAGCCAATCTGAACATTTTATTCTTGTAATTGTGAAGAGAGACCACTTACACTAATGAAATGATTCATATAATGGTCTTCATTTGTTCATATTTCTATATATAAAATATAATGAAAGTTTTAAATATATAAATAATTTATAATTAATATACTACCAAATACTTTCACCATATGTTTATTTTCTAGTATATATTTTATATTTCAGAAGACTTGCATTTTCTCAAGTGGTAACTTTATATGATGTCTTTAGAGTTCCCATTTAGGAAAATGTATTTTCTTTAATTCAATTCTATCTTCCAAATAAATCCTGAAGGAATAATAAAAGATCATTGTTATAAGGATTAACATATATAAAATATTATAGTATTACATTTGATCTTAGTCAAAGGCTGAGAAGTGATACATATTATTATATTATTATATTCCTTTCTGATTTGTAGCTAGGCACTTTATCCATTATGTGACTGGTATTATATTCTTTTCTGTAAAAAATATTTTTTAATTATTTTCCACTAGGATTAATAATTATAATTACCAATTACCTTTTCTTTTCCCTTCCTTCCCTCTTCTCTTCCTTCCTTCTTTCAGGTAATATTATATATATGAGTAACTCTCATAAAGGTTATTTTACCTTTATATACTGTTATCCTCTATCCTTACTTTTTTGTTAGTTTTAGTATACTTATTTTTTCATTATATATGACATTTGCATAGTATTCTGTCATGTTTGTTCTTATTATTTACTGTTATATATTAATATTTATTAAATATATTCTATACTCACAACCAGAACAGGTCAAAAGTATTTCTACAATATTTTTTTTTATTCAAAATAAAGAGTTTACTTGAAATTGGAGATCTCTGAAATACAGTATTAATGAAGTAAAACCCTTTAAGGGAAGAGTTAATAACAATTTCAAAAAACATATATCCAAAGTTAGTTTCTTTTAGCTATTATAAGTGCTTTTAGTTAAGACTTTTTTAAGCAGTTTAGTCTTTAGAAAAAGTGATCCTTTCTCCTATTCTTGTTTTTTTGCAATTCTAGTGTCTTGAATAATTAATCCTTTCCTCTGGATAGATCAATAGTTTATGAAAAGTATAAACATATAAAATTTTTTGCAATAGGATTTTAATTCTATAGAATATTAATCAATATTTTAAATATGTTATCTTTATTAAAAATAAATTTGCAAGATTTTAGATAACCAAATATTAATAATAAAGAAAATATGAAAACCTAGAAAAATGTTGGTCCTCCATTTAATAAAGAGAATAAAGACAATTTTTAATTTGCATAAAGAAAATATGCAAACCTAGAAAAATGTTGGCATTCTGTTTTTTCTTCAGATAGAAAGTAAAAAGGATTAGGACGGACACCAGGTCTAGAAAATTAGCTCATTTAAGGTCAGAAGCATCAACAGTTGAATATTTACTTGGAACATGCAAATATAACAGCTGGATTGAGTAAGGCACTTGGCATTTTTTTCTGAACAAGGAAAATAGAAAGAGAAAAAGTAAAAGAAAAGAGTAAAGCCCATTCATGACAAAACATGTAAATCTGGGATATTTTTAGAGGCAGAAAAACCATTTACACAGAAGTTGGAAGTATAGAAATGCATTGTTTAATTCAGAGAGTTTTAGATGAAAACAAAGCATAAATATGAAGGTAGTATACATATATTAAACTCATTCTGAATAAACAAGAGATTGGAAGTAAAATTCACATTGCTAGAGATTATTTCGATGCCTTTTGGTAACAAATGCCTTTGCCAATGAATTGCATTATCTTCAATGCCATCTTCTCATTGGCAACCAATATATCATTTTAATTTAGTTTTAGTAGCAACTCTGAAGGATATATGTGCCAAGGAAAGCATCATAATGAGAAAGTTAAAAGAAGCAAGTTGCATCAGAAAAGTGAAAAAATCATTAACTTTTTCTGTTAGTTTAATTGGGGCTTAAATGGGTTCTCAAACTTTGAAACAGTATTTCTTTTCAAGAACTATAATTTTAACAGTTGAAGAAACTGCTGCTATTTCATTCTGTATAATTCTGTTTAAAAAAATAGCAAAAGGTGACATTAAAGACCAATTCAAAATCTAATAAAAATTCTCCAGTTTAATTTTTGTCCATTTGGATACTTTGGTTTTTAGAAAATAACAACAAAAAAATGAAATAGATAATTGAAATAAAACTCTTTGAAATATTACATAAACAAAAGGGGTAAAATATTTTATTTTATCATTTACTATATCAACAGCTCACACTTTCCCATATAATGTTTTTGGTCTTCCTCAAAGGTGGTCATTGACTACATCAAATCCTGAGCTATTTATTATTTGAATTGGAATTTTAAAAGAAACCTCAGCTAATGTTACTAACGTTGTTATATCTGGACAAAATATTCACCTTAGGAAGTCATCATGATGGTTCTAATATCTCTCTCAGGCAGTACACACAATTTTGTATATTCATAACATCATTCTCACCATAAATAACACAGGATGATAATCCAGGCAGAAGGAAATGGAAGATGAAGTTAAAATAAATATTCCTCATCTACTATTCTTCCAATGTGGTACCATTTAACTTCTGCATAGACAGTAATGCCTATCATTGACATTTCAGAAGGGAACTAAAAACATTGTAAACCATTTTCTGAGGTAAGAAATTATGGTATCCAAACAATGCTTCAGTCTAAGAAGGAAAAGCTGGCGACTTCAACATAAAATAAAGCTCATCATAAAACATGCTGCTACCTTTCTGTTACAGGACACATACGAAAATTGGCAGAAGAAATTCAGCTTCTCTGTCTAAGATCCTCAGATTTCTTTAGGCTGTTCCTGTGGCCATATCATGAAATATAATTCAACGTGAAGGTACAGCAAGTTATGGTGTAATGACAAAAATAAATATGCATTAACTGTTAAAAAATCACCAATTGTATCTTTCAAGTCATTTGCAATACTGACAACTTTTAATTCTATTTTAATAAAGTACATTGTAATTTAGATAATGGAACCATAATAGTCTCATGTTTAGTATTTCTATCCTTAAGAAAGTTTTAAAAATGTGCTTACTTCTCCCTCTAAAGTGATTGTGGAATATACTGAGAGTATTAGGGATAATTTAAAGATTTCAAATGGAAAAAATAAGAATTTTACTGAGCTATTGATAATGTTAACGAGCATGTTAAAAATTCCTCAGGAATTGGGTTTTTATTGAGAGAGAAAAAGAAAGGGGGAGAGAGAGAGAGTGTATGTATGTTTTCAGCAATTTCTGAAGATGGCAAATCTACACTTTGGGGGCCGTCAGATTTTCTATCCAATAGAATTGTTGAAAAGTACATTTTCATTGTTCAATTTGCTACCCCAGGCCAAGATAATGTGACACTTAAAGTGTGATGTGATAAATTAATTTATTTCTCCACATTACCAGGCACAAAGATGTTTCTTTTATGTTTATAGAAGCAATGTGAGGGTCCTGGGAAGTGACAGGATTACAAAAGTATTCATCAGGCTTTTCTTCAGCAATAAGTTTCCACAGGAAACAAATATTGCTGAGTCTTTTACACATCACAAAATTATACTATTTATTTCATTTTTGACAGGAAGAGCCTGAGATATTTAGATATGGAAAATTGTGGAATCTATTATGGATAGGAAATGATAGGGCCATCTGATCTCACTCAAAATGCTCTTTCAATATAAATTAAAATTCCCAGCTTATTTAATTGAATAGAAATTTTATTTTATTTTTTAAAAATATTCTCAATGAGTATTCTTTGTTCAAAAGAACAACCTGATCCCATCACTAATTATCAACAGAAGAATAATCTCTGGGAAACTTCAGTAAATATTGTGCCTAATCTTTTGAATGAGTGGGTCAAATTATTTGCAATTTATAGTAACATAAAATTTTTTAAAAAGTAGTCAAAACCCCCTTTAGCTGACAGGCTGCTGAGCTATAACTGGCAGAGCGAGTACAGAGAGATTCAATGTGAAAAGTAGAAGATAATGTGCTCACACACTAATGGGCATTGAACTAGACATAGGCTCATTTTTCACATCATGTCATCTGTAAGGTTTGAATAAAAAGTAATGGCCAGAATGAGCCTGGCTCTATCTCAGACATTATCATTTGCCTCCTCGGTTTTATTTGTGTTGACTTGTACAGTCTAAAAAGATGACAGTCTCTGGGCCTCTGGATCACTCAGAGTGATAATACACAGCACATTACACTGTTGGTGACAGGTTCTGTTCTCCTGGATGGCATATGAAAGGAACGCATCTCTTTCCGTCATTTCAAATGCTATAAACTGACAGAATAAAGAATCTTGTGGAGGGGACATCACAAACCCTGTCTGTTATGATTTTATAAGATAAACTGGAGTTTCTAGAGTATCTTGTTCAGGAAATTAGTGTCAGTCAAACTTTAGTTTTTTTTTTTTTTTTTTTAAGAGATAAATAGCAGACTCTAGAAAAGTAGCCTTGCTTCATTTCATACAGCAAAACTGCCAAAACCATATGTCTAAGCCCGAGAAAAACTACAGTTGTCCTCTTTAAAAAGATAGCTCCTGGATTACCTAGAAATCACTAGCCAGATTGTATGAAAGAATAAATCAGGAGTTTTAAATATTTTGGAAGGTTCATTTTTATGCTAAATTGCTAACTTAATGTCCTGTTGAACTATAAACATGCCAAGACTATAATGTTTTTTTCTTGGTACATTTATTCAGGGTTTTATCTTCTTCCTCTTTATATCAGTAACTATTCCTGAATTGATTTACAGTAGTTTGAAATTTAACTGAAGACACCACAAAAATATCACTAAGGTAGATAATAGTATGCAGAATTTTATTAATTTATCCTAAACTGAGTAGCATGTGGATTCCTTACTCTTACGTTTTTTAAAACATTATAGTGTCATAAAAATTTACAGGTACTTGAATCATAATCTGCCAATTGTCATAGCTTTTTCCCATGTAATTTCAAGTTCTTCTATTATAATAAACGTTCCTCGCATGACTTAAGTTTAAGTGATTATTTAACTGAGATTTGCTCATTGTACTTTTCTGTCCATTTCCATGTTTGAAACTTTTTTATTGTCACAATGAATAGAAATGAATGTCAAAGATGTTTAAGGCATAAATTTATAAATGGTCTTTTATACATATTTTTATTATGAACTCATTAAAAAATTTATTTTACTCTAGAATTTGACCACGTAATTGTATTTTAACTATAACATAGGTTTGATGATTCAGTTTGACTTGACACTAAACCATTAGAAATGTTTTAAAAAGCAAAGATTAAGTATAACAACACATGTGATTAAATAAAGAAACGATAATAAAGAAGTAATGAGAATTTATTTCAAACGTCTTTCTTCTATCTCTGTGGATGCCTTATCAATCATTAATAATTATGCATCCTACTGTTTTAAAATGTAAATCTAGTTTCCTCTTTGAAAATTAAAAGTGGAACAAAGCCCTTAGTTAGGAAAAAATGAATGTTTCTTTTAATATTTTCACATAAAACATGCAAAAATATGGTTTGTTATCCTTTAGGTGGACTTTCAGAATTTCCTGGGGCTCAAAAGATTGATTGGAAATTCCCTGAATTTCAAGTGCAGAATTACTGAACATCCCAAAACACCCAGGCATTTGTTCAGATTGTCCCTTACCTTCCATTAGGGCATTTTCATTCATATGACAGATCCAGACACCTACCATGCACTCATCATATCCAATACTAACTTCATAGTCACACTCTTAAGTTGCTTTATGGAGGCCATGGAGGAATAAAAACAGAGGTTTTACAAAGTGTTTTATAGCATTAATTTGTAGTAGGATTGCCTCAGGGTTTTTTTTGTTTGTTTGTTTTTTAAGCTTCACTCAACTATTGCCCAATCAATAGAATTTTTAGAACTAGCATCAATATGCAAATTATTCTCCAACCTGGGGAACCTCACTTGTTCTCTTCTTCAAGGTGGCTTTAAGACTTGAATATTGTCTGCATTCACCACCTTCTTATGTTGTATCATGTAGCTTGATGCCCTTTTTATAGACCATTTCTTCCCCTGTGCTCTCACCTGATTTGCCTCTGATTATTCTCTTCTGAAGGTGAACAAATACCCTGATTTCTTGATTAGTTTTGTTCTGCATAAGCAACTAACACACCCTGAGAGCTGATGTCTTGAGGATAGTCAACGAACTGCCTTCTTTAATGAAGCTAGTCCTTCTGTGGTGAGTTTTGTTGGTCTTTGACTCCCACAGATGCATCTCAGCTTTGGAATTATGCATTCAACAAACAGTATTTATAATCTGCCATGTTAGTTTAATGTAATTAATACTGTTAACCTAGTAACAGCAATAGTTTAAATAATAATAAAAAGAAATACTACACGTCACTTCCTGAATACGTACATGTCTGATAAATCTTTCTTAGTGGAAAACAGGAATGAGTGAGATTTCTAAGAAATAAATCACAATATTACTAATGTATACAACATAGAACTACAAGTGCATATCCTTTTATTATATGTGTAGGGCAAATAGAAGCATTGAAGCACTTCAAATTGTTTACTTAATTAGTGTGCAGAAAAGAATATGTAATAGAATCATTTTAAAAAACTGTTTCAAAGTAAATATCTGTCTGTGCAAAAAAAAAAAAAAAAAAAGAATGATCTGTAGCCCCTAAGAGACATCTGTAAATCCGCAGTGTTCTAAGTCAAGCAATGATGTGGCTAACCACATGGTAGCACAGGGACGTGGAAAACACAGTCACTTGCTGAGGCTTAGTGTAAAAGTCATTTTCGCTCTTGGAAACGGGAATTGCTGCCCAGTCCCATTAGGCTTCCTCCTCATGTCCTTAGACTTACTTCTGCCTTTCTTTGTTCAGGTCTTATCACTTAGGGTCGATGTTGAACTCGCCTCCCAGAACAAGTAAGCCTCTTCCTTGTAGTCTGCCCATGGAGTCGTCAGGTTAAGGGTGTATCTGCTCCATTCCTGATAAACACCAGTTTTATCTGGCCCATTTCTTTTGTGTGCTTCTCAGTTAGATAGCAGGGTTAGGATATATAAAATCTTGTATTCCCCATGTCTCTTTTATTTCGGAAAGCTTTTGAGAGCTTAACATTTCTCTGTTTCTTGTTGTTCTGACCATTCCCTTCTGAATCCGTTTACGAGTGGCCTCTTGCCTCCTACAGCAAATCCAGGCTTCCTCTTGTCATCTTCAAGGAACCCACCTCTATCTTGCCTTGCTGTCCTTGTACACACTGCCCTAGCCGCCACTTTTATCTCTGGTCAATTTCAACCATGCAAACAGAGTAGGTTCATTATAACAGTTAAGCAGGAAGTCAAATGATATCAACCTATTTGGGATTAAAACAATGGAGTGGAAAATTCTCCATTCTAAAAAGCTAATAAATATTTATCAAGACTTTAGTAACTTCTTACAATATTAAAATCTTCCCATGCTTGGATGCAAATTTTTCTCTTTGAAGACCCATTCTGCTTTTAAGAAGTTCTAAAGAAAGTTTTCCCTTCACTTGAATTGAAATTTGCTCCTCGGTAATGTTCAACTTTTGGATCTTCTTCTTGCCTCTTTGATCATGCAAACATGGCTAAATACACTTTCACATGCAGTCCTTCAAATATTTTAAAATATATATTGTGTTTAGTCTGCATTCTCTGGGCTAAATAATCCCATTTATTAAATTAAGCATTATATAATATTTAGGGGTCTTTTCATAATCTTTTTTTTGTGTCCTCTAATTCTGTTTATTAAAATTCCTCTCAAAATATGGTGCCCACAGCTGAGTATGATGATCTGGATACATCATGCTGATTGTGGAGCTAAACTAAAATGTCCGTGTGATTTTTACATGAGTTAATCCTAGGCACGCCTTTTTTATTCTATCCTTGCAAATTTGGATTTTTCAGACCTAAGAGCAAAATAACTTTACATTAAAAACTACCACATTTTAACCTTACAGGTTTATCTATTTATTTTTTTGCCTTTAAAACTTTTTAGATCAACATTTTCTATCTCCCTTCCAACCTCATGTCATTTACAAATATGACTGATAGGCTTCTCCAAGTGCTCATCAAAGTTCTTAAAGCAGTCTAGCAAAAGTTAAAATTTGATTATTTTACAAACCTAGAAAGTCAATCAAAATGACAAGATTTGATTAATGTAAAGGACCATGAATTATCAGTATTCCTATTTTTAGCTGTGATGATAGGGAAATTTTGCTATAATACCATAATTAGATCTTTCAAAATAGGAAGCTTGTGTATGCAAGTAATTATTAGATTTATTTTCCTGTTTAATTTTGATCTTTAAAAAGACTGTAAAAGAGGACACAATTTTAAACAGCATCTGACTTCTCTCTCCAAAGAAGTTAGTAATATGTTCAAATGTTTCCAAAGGATTTCCACTGAAATAGGTAATATTCCCAAAGCTTCTTCTAAATAGCCCCTGTGGTACTGTGGTACAGAGTACTTTGGCCCAACAGGCCATAGTAATCATTCGAGTAGTCTTATTTTGTTGTTTTGTTTTGTTTTTTTGAAACAGTCTCACTCTGTTGCCTGGGCTAGAGTGCTGTGGCGTCAGCCTAGCTCACAGCAACCTCAAACTCCTGGGCTCAAGCAATGCAACTGCCTCAGCCTCCCAAGTAGCTGGAACTACAGGCATGCGCCACCATGCCCAGCTAATTTTTTCTATATATTTTTACTTGTCCAGCCAATTTCTTTCTATTTTTAGTAGAGACGGGGTCTTGCTCTTGTGCAGGCTGGTCTTGAACTCCAGAGCTCAAATGACCCTCCCACCTTGGCCTCTCAGGTAGTCTTGTAAGAGGGAAACATAATATGATAGTACTGATTTAAAAGTAAGAATTTCTAGACAAATAATACATTAAAATTTATAGTTGCAATTTGAGTCTTTAACTCATTTCAAGTGTTTCATTCTCATCATTAACTACTTTTTTAGGCAATATTTCTATTACCTGGCTCAGTGTTATCTATACTGTATTGAATTACATTACTTTTCCCTCTGATGCCAGTATCACAAACTCAGGTGAGAATAGGGGGCTCTACATAAACAAACCCAAACATTCCATTAAATATTTACCTGTGTTCAACTAGCATCCATTTCTTAAAAAAAAAAAAGAAAAAAAAAATATTTACCTGTGATTCTGGGTAAGTTATTTCATGTTTTGTCAAGATTCCTTAACTATAAACTAATGATATGTCCCCTCTTTCAAGGGAATTTTTTGAGTTAATGAACATGCAGCGAGCAATTTAAGGATCAAACATACTGGGCAAAAGACTAAATTTTTATTATAGTGGATACTCACAGCCTTATGTAATCTGCCAGTCTAAACCATGTGCTGCTTTGGCACATGCCTTACTGAAAATAGCAGACCAGTTTGTGAGCTGGCACCATCTCAACATAGCAGATGGACATGCAACGAAATAACTAGCAAAGAGACCTTGTTTCAACATCAAATATGTTTCCTTAGGGCCAGATTCTTGGGCAAAGTTGTTTTAGCGATCCTGCTGCAGCTAAGGTAAGGTGGTATGTTTCCTTTGCCTTTAGCCTTCACTGTTTCGATCTATTTTGGGGAGTTCATTTAGGCATTCACCCATTTCAGATACTGCAATGTTCATATTTAAAAGTCATCATGTCTTGGACCCTTTTAGTTTGAAATTTTGAAACACCAGCAAAAAAATGAGGCTTAAAGAATACTTGGATTGTTGTTTTATGAGAAGCCACAGTTATCTGGCCATTTGAGAAAATGAGAGATTTATTGTACACTCTATCACAATACTCTTCACTCAAAGTTCTGTAATCTTACAAGTGTCACAAAGGAATGATGTTAAATGAGTTCTTTACTAACTCAGACTATTCCAGCTATTATTGAATAGCTCCTTAGAAAAGTAATACATCCACATGGCAAGTTAAAGAGTAGAAATATCAAAGTTAATGGGGACCTCAAATAGTTCTCAGCTATTGTCAAATATTACAACAATTATAATAAGAGAAATCTATGCTAAAATATATGTCTTCAGGGGTAAATGCATACCTTAAAATTAGTAGTATAGTGTACACATTAAATAAATAAATATAAATTATTTAAATAATGTATAGTATGATATGAACTTATTTTGTTCAATAATAAGTTTTAATGTAAAATTTGTCATGAGTATAAATTTCATTTCAATTCCTGGATACATCATAAACCCACCATCATCGAGAAGCTTTGTGAGTAAATTATGAGTAAATTATGTGAGTAAATTATGAGCAAAACAGAAGTAATACATGCATATGGTAAAAAGGCAATCAGACATGGGAAAGTACAAGTACTTCCCTTCCTTGAAAACCACTACTGCCTCTCTGAATATGTAACTACTTAATAGTTTGATGTATATTCTTTCAGAAACATCTGATATGTGTGTTTTAAAATTTATATTATTATTCAATATGTGTGTATATTTTACATAATATTTCCTAGAAATCTGTATAGGACACATGCAAATCTACTTTATTTTTAATAGCTTTATATTATTATATAAAACAACCATAATTTATCTAAACAGTCCCTCATTAGTGGCCATTTTAAAATCTGCTAAGGGTCTCATTACTGATCTTTTTCTGAAATTTCTTGGATATTGTCATATATTTATTCCCACAGGTGAACCCCAGTGTCATTTTGTCAGGTACCCTCTAAGGAAAAAGGCTGATGGAATTTTAATTAGTATTGAGTAGAATTTATGAACTTAATTGAAGGAGAATTATAATAATGTAGCTCTTTCTCAAAAAGCATGATCTTTCTTCTTATTCATTCAAGACTAATAGTAACTATTAATTGTATGTTTGCCATGCAATAGTATAGATTTATAAAGTTTTAAAAATAGATTCAGTACATTTCTGGTTAGATGCACTCTTGATTATTATTATTATTATTGATACTAATATAATTAACAATATAACTTATTCTTATACTATATTTTAAGCTGCCATTGCTGTATATAATAGGACAGCTACTTTTTATATTAATTAGCTACCCACTCACTTTTATTATTTGTTGATCACAGTTTATTTTCTTGAGTTTTCTTGCTTATATGGTCATACCAAATGCAAAATGTGTTAAATTTTCATTCTCCTTTCAAATTTATATATTACTTTTTTCCTTCTCTTCTCTAATTGCACTGGCTAGGTTTTAAGAATTATTGCTCAATATTTCTGAAACAATAAAGAAAGCATCTGTTTCATTTCTGTCCCTTAAATGAAAATATGTTTAGCTTTAAATTGTTAAGCTAGGTATTGAATTGGTTTGTAATGGCTCTATTAAACCATATATGCATAGAATAGTAAGAGTTTTTATTTATGTTTGTTTATTTGGGAGGTAGATTTTATGGTTTATTCTTAAGTATATTTTTCTTCTCACCCTTTCTATGCATTTCTCACCACATTGACTTTGGGCTGGGACATGTAACTTGCTTTGATTAATGGCACACGGGTACAGAAACTTTAAATGGGTTTGCATTGCTTTGTCCAATGCTCTGTCTTTGTCCTGTTCCCAATACCGTGGGAGCAGCATGCTCCGGACAGGTTACTCCTACAGCCTGAGTCCAGTTAGAAAACCCAATCAGTGCAGCCCAGCTCAACATGGCTTAGTAGAGCTCAGTCAAGTCCAGCCATACAGAAACCCACAGGACTCACATAACGTGAGTGAGGAACAAGGTACCTAAATATGTATTTGCTCTTATCTGGAACTATTTTCAATTTTGCAAAGTGTCATGTATGTGAATTAATATACTATTTTAGTATGTTTGCTGAATAGAAATAACCTGTACATATCTGAAATTAAACTCACCTGCCCACACACAGAATGTGATTTTTTTTTTTTTACAAATAGCTTACATGATTTGCTAATTTTTTTTTAATTCAGTATCATTTTAATAAGGAAGATTTGTCCATTGCTGTTTTGGGCTTGCTGGTTTGGCTATCAGTGCCAAATTAGAAGCTTGGTTCTAAAAGTTATGTTTTGTATAGGCTTAAATAGTGTTTGAATTTGTTTATTCACTTTTCACTTAAAAAAAATTACCAACAAAAATATCCTGACCTGGTTATTTCTTAAATAGGAATTGCTTTTAATATATTTCATTATCATCTTTGTTTACTGGTCTATTAGAAATGTATATGTATTTTACTAAAAACTCATATTTCACTTAGGTTTTCAAGTTTACTTATATAATGTTTTAGAAACAACTCTTTTACAATTCTCTCCTTTGGTTCTTCCTATATTTAGTTATTTCTTCATTTTTATTTTATATTTTCTTGATAATTGATCTCTGCTTTCATTGTTATGCATACGTTGTCTAATTTCTATGCAGTGGCCAAAGACATAAATTTTAAAATAGAAATTATATTAAATAATTCTCTTGATTAGTCATTGCTAGATAATTTCCATTAATACTGCGATTCCCATATAATCTTGTAACACACATTTATTCACTCCATTGGAGCTGGCTTTCTTTCTGGCCTTGGAAAACATCAATCTTATCTCTTCATTGGGGTCTTTGCATTTGCTTTTTTCTCTACCTAGAAGTCTTTCTTCAGAGTATAGGCTCTGAACTTTGGCTATACTTTGTAACAAGTGGGATATTATGAGAGAATACTGATGCCAAGAATTGGCCCTTGGATATTCTGACTTAAATTAATCTGGATGTAGACTGAGACTGTAGATTTTTAAAAACTCTTCACATGCATCTAATATGTAGAAAATCTTGGCCCTCAGTCAATGATTCTCAGCTACAGATACACCTTACAATCACCTGGAGAGGTTCACTATATAAATAATGCTTTATACTCCAAACCAAATTAGTAAAATCAGAAATTTGAAGATGGAAGGAGGAAACAGTAAAGAGTATTTTTAAAAGATACATGAGTCATTCCAATCTGCAACTAAGGTAGAGGTACACTGTCCTACTGTTCCTATACTGCCTCCTATGTACTCTTAGGTAGCAATTCCAAAATTACCCGAGAAAGGTTTTCCTTGACCATATTATGTCATGTACCTCCGTATTGTGAGTCTTCAACCTCAATATAGGTTAAAGCAATTTTTTAGCATTAATGTCTATCAAAAGATATTTTATCCATTTATTTAGTTATTTATGGTCTGATTTCTTCCGCTAATATGTATTCTTCATGTATCATTAACTTTTGTGACACAAATGGCTAAAACAATAGCTATAATTTAATTTAATAAAAGTTACTCTCTTTTTATTTCATTTAGATTTGACATAATCTGGTATTAATATTGTGACTTTTCAAATTTTATAGAATTTGAATGATGTATTCTTCCCACTGTACTTTATACCTGCGGTCCCCAACCTCTGGACCAAGGACCTGTACTGGTGTGTGGTCTGTTATGAATTGGGCCGCACAGCAGGAGTTAAGAGGCTGACAAGGGAGCAAAACTTCATCTGTATTTATAGCCGCTCCCCACTGCTCACATCACTGCCTGTCTCCTGTCAGGTCAGTGGTGGCAGCGGATTCTCGGAGGAGTGTGAACCCTACTGTAAACTGCACATGTGAGGGCATGGATTGCACATTCATGAGAATCTAATGCCTGATGATCTGAGGTGATGCTAGCACTGGGGAGCAGCTGCAAATGCAGGTTATCATTAGCAGGGAAGTTTGACTGCACAATGAATGTAATGTGTTTGAATCATCCCAAAACCATCCCTCCCAATCCCCAGTCCATGGAAAAATTGTCTTCCATGAAACCGGTGTCTAGTACCAAAAAGATTGGGGGCTGCTACTTTACCACCACGGTATCATTTTGTTTTATGCATTTTCTGTACATAGTTGGCTATAGTTTCAACTATTCTTAAAACTAGGAAAAAATATACATTTTAGTTAATTATTTTTTGTCATATAGATTATTTGTCTTTGTTTTCTTAGTATTTTACATCTGGTAATTTTCAAAAATAAAAGGTTAATACCATTTATGAATCAGTGGATTGCAAATAAGAGCTCACCCAGTATTTTTGTGTGGAGAAAATCGAAATCTAAGCATTGTAGAGAAAAATGACAAGCCAACCAAAAAAAATATTTTCAAATTCAAAATCAAGTTTAAGTGTTCCGAGGAATGTATTAGGTTCTAGGCACATTTTGTATTAAGTAATAAGGGATTCTCATTGGACAAAGAATTATAACTGCAAGGATAAAATACACCCAACTTGCTCTTAAATATGGATATAAGAAATGAATACATGAATTAAAATTAAAGAAATAAACTTTTAATCTGATTCTGTAGTTGTATGAGCAGGCATGATGTTAGTGGAATGTCAAAGGAAGCTTTGGTTTATCTTAGGAATAGGATTGTGAGCCTGTGACCACATAAAGTACACTCTTATCACTTGGCCCTCCACAATTCAGTGGACTATACCCTAAGTAAAAGGATGGACAAGAAAAGTATCCATTTTTCAATATAACTGATAGATGTTTGTTT
This sequence comes from Microcebus murinus, assembly GCF_040939455.1. Lineage (NCBI taxonomy): Eukaryota > Metazoa > Chordata > Mammalia > Primates > Cheirogaleidae > Microcebus > Microcebus murinus. The sequence continues at coordinate 36,342,280 of NC_134111.1, forward strand.
TTACCTACCTCGCATATTATTGAAATGTAATACCTCTTATAAACATTGGCTTGTACTTCAGGTAGGTTTGAGGTTCAAATTTACTTTCTTGACATATCTGAGAATCTTTCAGCCAATAATTAAAGATAAAATTTTTGCTCACAATAGTGACAAATTTGCTGTTCAAGAGAAAAGCAAATACAAAAGCACTATAAAATGTGACCTGTGGACTACAGCTGATTCATGAAGTATTTGCTATTTATCAGTAACAAAATAAGTTTAGAAATTGAGGATATTAAAAATGATTATGACAATTTATAGAATAATACAAATTTGTGCTAATTCTTTCAAAGCCTAATACTTTTCTTTTAATATCTGGTAATTTTACTTTTTCTAGTAATGTATTTTATTTTATTTAGAAAAGCATAAATCATGGTGAATTTGAAAGAAAAATCATATTTTACTAATGATATTTAGAGAAGCAGACATGTCCCATGCAAGATGGCAAACAGCTCAATAGATAAATTCTAGGAATCTGTACAAATAAAAATAGCAGGATTAGACCTCAGTTAATATAATTTATATGTTTAAAATAATCAAGTATATAAAAGGCAGAATAAAATACAGAAAAATAGGACTTAACACTAAAAACTAAAGCATAGTTTGAACAAGAACTAAATAGAATTTTAAGAAATAAAAAATAAATTAAAATGTAGTGAAAAAGTTAGCCATTGGGTTAGACATAGTTGAACAGAGAATCAGTAAAATAAGATAGAATTTAAAAATTATTTTGAATATAGCATAGAGAGTAAAAGAGATGAACTATAAAAGGGGGTTTAAGAAAATGGCTAGCCAGAATGAATAACCTGTTTATAACTTGCAGCTTTCCAAAAATAAGGAGAATAATAGGGAGACTGATAATATTCAAAGAATTTCCCAACAGTATTAATTAATCAAAATTCCAATGGCATTATTCACAGAATAAAAGATTTAATGCTAATATTCATATGGAAGCACATAAAACTCTGAATAGCCTAAACAGTCTTGAATAAAAATAACAAAGCTGGAGGCATCACATTCCTGATCTCAAAATCTATTAAAAAGATATAGTAAACAAAACAATACGGTACTAGCACTATGACAGACACATACACTAACCAAACATAATAAGGAGACCAAAAAATAAATATGTTGTTAAAGTTCAACTTATCTTTGTAAAGGTGCCAAAAACACACAGTAGAGAAGGACAGTCTCTTTAATAAATAGTATAGGGCACATACTATACTATTCTATAAATAGAATATCTGTATGCAGAATGATGAGATTGGACACTTATCTCACCTCAAATACCAAAATCAACTCAAAATGGATGAAAGGTTTAATTTAAGATCTGAAACTGTAAAATCATTGGAAGAAAACATAGGGGGAAAGTTTCTTGACATTGGACATAGCAAAGATTTTTGGATATAACCCATAAAACACTTTTGCAATAAAAGCAAAAATGAACAAATAGGATTGCATCAAACTAAAAAGTTTCTGCACAAAAATGTAAATAATCAACAGAATGAAGAGACAACCTATGGAATAGGAGAGTATATTTGCAAAGTATACAATCTGATAAGGGATTAATATCCAAAATACATAACTCAAACAACTCAATAGCAAGAAAACAAATAACCCAAATAAAAATGGGTCATAAAAAGATATTTCCCAAAAGAAAACATACAAATGGCCAATAGGTAAATGAAAAATGTTTATCGTTAATCATCAGAAGAATGCTCAATAAGATATGACCTCACAACAGCCAGGATAGATATCATCAAAAAGACAAGAGATAACAAGTGTTGGAGAGAATGTGGAGAAAAGGAAACCCTTGTACACTCTTGATGGGAATGTAAATTAGTACAGTCATATAGAAAATAGTACGGGGTTTCCTAAAAAAACTAAAAATAGAACTACTATGTGATCCAGCAAACTCATTAGTGGGTTTATATCCAAAGGAAATGAAACTAGTGTGTCAAAGAGTTATGTGTATTTCCTTCCATGTTCATTGCAGCATTATTCAAAATAACCAAGATACAGAACCAACCTAAATGACCATCATCAGATAAATGGATAAAGAAAATGAAGTATATACACACAATGGAATACTATTCAGCCTTAAAAAAGAAAGAAATCCGGTCATTTGTGAAAACATGGCTTAACTTGGAGGATGTTATGCTAAGAGAAATAAGCTAGACACAGAAAGGCAAATATCACATGATCTCATTTATTTGTGGAATCTAAAACAGAATGAGATTTATAAAGCAAAGATGAGCAAAAAAATGATAAGCATGCAGGTAAATGTAAAGAAGCAGAGAGTAAAATGGTGGTTACCAGAAGCTGAGGTAGTGGGAGGTTGGGAAGATGTTGGTCAGTTGGAGAGAAGGAATAGATTCAGGTGCTATGTTATATAATAGGGAGATTATAGTTATAACAATGTATTATATACTTGAAAATTGCTAAGAGAGAATGTTTTAAATATTCTCATCATACAAAAAAAGACAAGCATGTGAGGAGATAGATATGTTAATGAGCTTGATTTAGACATTCCATAATGTATACCTACATCAAGACATCATGCTGTACCCCATAAATGTATACAATTTTTATTTCTCAATTAAGTAAACTTAAAATATTTTGAAGAGAAAGGAAATAAGATAGGGGGATAATAACACAGACCATTCTCAAAAGAGCTACCCTATGGTGCAGATAAGACAGAAAGAAATTAAAGAAGAAAAGAATGAGATGTGTAAAGCAAAGATGAGGGAAAAAATGACAAGCGTGTGGATTAATCTAAATAATTTTTGACAGTGGAAAATAATAATTATAACAACAATTAGTATTTCATCAAGTAAGGAATACTGTAGTTTCAAAATATAAATGGTTTTGAGATTTAAAAATTGTGTTTTTTATGAAAGATGAAAAAATTACTATCATTAGACTTTATAAATAGCATAAGTTAAAAGTTTAATAATTAATATCAAAGGAGGAGAAAAAAACAATTTCTATAGCCACAGAAGCAAAATATGAAATACATTAAACTTGAGCAGTCCAGGAAATAAAAGTCAGGAAACGGAGTAAAAAAAGAAAGCATATAATGATAAATATAAAAAGTAATAAGATAGAAAGAAAGAAAAAATCAGTAAACATAACACATATAAATGGATTGAACTTTGTATTTCAAAGATAGTTTTTTACAATAATGAAAATCAAACTAAATAAAACTCCAATGATATAAAAATAAATATATCTAAACATTAATAAGAAAAAAACAGAAACAAATAATACTTCCAAATTTTCATGTTTTATTTAACATAGTTCCAAATACATAGAGCTCTAATTAAGAGAAATTGACAAATCTTCTCATAGATTTTAATACACCTATTTCAGTTATTGATAAAGTAGAAAATATATCAGTAAGAATATCAATTATTTGAACACACAGTAAATAAATACTATATTCTTAAGCATATATATAAAACACTCATATTCTTTATGTAGAGATTTTGAATTTTTTTAAGCACACAGTATAAGTATAATGGAAACTGAACACATACTAGGCCACAAAAGAAATCTTATTTAAAAAAAGAAATATATGTTGGAGAAACTTTTGCATGGAACAGTTTGTCTAAGTTCAAAAAAATTAAGGTGGAGATCAATAAATAACAAGAGAGCCAACCCCAAATATTATTTAATAATCTAGTTATAAATACTAGCGGGTCACATGAGAAATTTAATGAAAACTAGAAAACATCTGGAATTGTACTATAATGAAAATGTTACACATCAAATGTGTGGAGTGCTGCTAAATTTTGCAAAGAATAATTTAAAATCTCACATATTTATATAATAAAAATAATGAAAATCTAGATGGAGTTTTTAAAAATTAAAAATTATCACAACTACTCAAGATAAAATAGTACCTCTATATATCTGTATCTACAAAATATATATCTTACCCCCACTCAAAAATAGATACCTCCACAGATGTTTTATGAATATATAATAATTTATAGCCCAATATTATAAAATTCTTCTACAGAAGAAAAATTTCTGAGCTTACAAATCATTTTACATGGGTGGTATAAATTTTATAGCAAAAACTACAAAAAGTCTATGAGAAAAGATCATTATATTGACCTTATTTATTAACATAAGTGAAAATGTCCTTTAAAAAAAATCACCAAACCATAAAACACTCTATTCAACCAACACATTAAATGATAAAGTAGAAATTCAAATAATTAGACAATTTAAATGAATAAAGGAAAAGCCATTAAATATCATTTAAATTTTATAACACTAGAAATAGAAAAATATATTTTCATTGAGAAAGGTTATTTACCACAAGCTTACATAAACATCTTCAAAGTGAATTCAATAGTTTCCTTTAAATGCATATATAAGGGAAGGATGTCTTCTATCATACTTCTATTCAATATTGCATTAGATATTCTAAAATATGAAAAGTAAAAGAAAAAAATTAGAAATTGAAGAAGATACACAAGGCAATGCTTTCAGACAAGAAATTGTCCAGAAAATCCAGGCAAATCTATGGAAATATTAGTAGATATAATAATTCAGTTATTTCATATCAGATTTATACTTTTATGCCAATAAGACATTATTAGAAACTGTAACTATAAATTTAACAAGATAGTTTTAGAAATTAACAAAAACTATAAGATAACCAAGACTAATTCTAACATCAGTGGATACTATGAAATTTAGAAATGGAAGATAAGATGTGGGTAAATATAGAGATATACCATGTTTATGAAAGGGGAGACTTAATATCAAATGAAAATTCATCCATAGTTAATTGCAATTCCAAACAAAGACACGAAAGATTATTTTTTAAAAATTCTCAAGCTGATCAAATCATATATGGAAGAAATAAAGTTCAAAATAGGCATAGCAAATTTTAAAAAGAGGGACAAGATTGGGGAACTGCTCTACACTTCACAAGAATAAGTATAATGGTAATGTAATTCCAGTAACTCACCACTGGTAAAAGGATGGACAAATAAAACAATGATTCAGACTCATACATGTATAGAAATTTGATTTATACAAATGGAGACATTAAAAGTCAATGGGAAAGCTGAATTATTCAATAAATTACAAGAACAATTGTTTAACCATCCTCCCAAAAGTAAATTTTAACATATATTTACAAAAACAAACATGACATGTAACTTTCAAAGGATTAGTATTACAAAGATCACATATACAGAATAAGAAATAGAAAAAGAACCCCCTCACGTATGCGGCAAAGGTTTCAATAGTAATTAACAAAAGTTGAAACCCAAGTTATCAGTTACTACAAAATAAGCCATTTAGCTTGATTAGTAATCAAGAAAATAGAAATTAAACCACAATTATATGTCATTAGATACCAATCAGATTAGTAAAATGTTAAAGGAAAAGAAAGCGAAAAAATAGCACCAGAAATGGTAAGTGGCTCCTTTTCCCTATCACCCAAAATTTCCATGGGCTGTGGTTGCTTAGAGACGCTAATTCTCCATGTAGTGCTTGGACTCTACTCTGTTTTGTTCTTTGCCAAATGATGATTCTCTTTCTAGTTGCTCACAACTACCTTGTCCTTATTCTGCTAGAACAATGTTATGAACTTTTCTGATACTGAAAAACAAATAATTTCACTAAAGCTTTAAATTCATACATATGAAATAATTTCTGAAGAAATATCTCATATTTACATTCAAGATTCACTTCATCAACTAGTCATTTATAGATTGAAAGAAGCTCATTAAGGTATATAAAACTAAATCTAAATAAAGTGGCATCAATTTCTCCGAGCCATTTCCCTATTGCCCTTCTAATAGCTCCATTTTTTAAAAAATTACATTAAATAATAAGAAGAATTTACATACAACAAAATGCACCATTGTGAGTGTACAGTTTAATAAATATATTCACTTCTGTAACCACTGATACAATTAATATATAGAACATTTTCATCAACAGAAAGTTTCCCTCAAGCCCCTGTGTAGTTACCCTGCCCTACTACCCCTTCACCCAAATGACCTCTGATATGTTTTCTCTCCCTAGGGGGTTGCCTTTTTTAGAATTTGATATGTGTAGAATCACATAGTATGTACAGTATGTACTCTTTTGTGATTGTATTCATTTGCTTAATATAATGGTTTTGAGATTCATCCATACTACTTTTTAAGCCAAGTAGTGTTTTACTATATGATGGTGCCACGATTTGTATATCCATTTCTCTCCACATGTACACTTGATTTGTTTTTAGCTTCTGGCTATTATAAGTAAAAATGATTATTTCTGTAAAAAATCTTTAATTAGACATGTTCAGTTTATTTTTTTCTTTTCTTTTGAAAATAATGAACTCAAAAGTAGTAAAAGATAAACAACAAAAAATCTTCCTCCAGCTTGCCCCAAGTACCTATGGTTAGAGATTTCTTTACTCTTCCAGATGATTGTGTTGTATATAGAAACCCATAGAGTTATGTGTTCTTTTTTTCCTTCCCTTTTTCCCCCAAAGGAAGAATACTAGCCTATATCTCTGTAACTTGTTTCTATATTTTTAATTTTACTTATTAATCAACATAAACTTTGCTTTTTTGATGTACATTATATAAATTTTAACACGTATATAGATTTGTTTAACCATCACCAAAAAAAAAAGAAACAGTAGATTCATCAAAGTTGCTGTACATATCAATGTTTTTCTTTCTATTGTGGTTTTTTTTAATATTTTTTCACCTGTGGCTTTAATTATGTTTCTTTCCATGCATTTAAAGTACTATTCAGCTTTAAGAAACAATGGTGATATAGCACATCTTATATTTTCCTGGATAGAGCTGGAACCCATACTACTAAGTGAAGTATCCCAAGAATGGAAAAACAAGCACCACATATACTCACCAGCTAACTGGTATGGTATTAACTGAGCAGCACCTAAGTGGACACATAGGGACTACAGTAATTGGGTATTGGGCAGGTGGGAGGGGGGGCAGGTATACACATACATAATGAGTGAGACATGCACCGTCTAGGGATGGTCACGCTTGAAGCTCAGACTTGTGGGGGGAGGGGGCGCAAGGGCATTATTTGAAACCTTAAAATTTGTACCCCCATAATATACTGAAATAAAAAAATATATTTCAATGAACTCTTCATTTTAAGATAGTTTCAGATTTACAGAAAACAAAATAAACATAGTTCACAGTGACCATATTCCTTCCACTTAGTTTCCTCTATTATTAATATTGTTACCGAAAGCTTGGCATTTGTCCTCAAGGCTGCCTCAGAGAATGAGAAAAAGGAGTTTGAGGAGAAGGAAAGAGAAGTTTATTACTTTTCCAGCAAAGGATGAAAAATTGTAAGCCTTCCTATCTCTAAATCCAAATTTCCTGAACATAAGCAGAAATACAGAGCTTTTAAAGGGAGCGCCCTTAGTTCTAGGCTACTGTGTTAATGATTCTAATCTTCTCATCTCTGTTGAAGACAGACAGCCCCACAGTGGGCCCTTCCTGGGAGGATGGCCCTGCCTGGGTTGGCTGAGCTATCTTGGGCAACACAAAGAACGAAAAAATTGCCCTGCCTCTCCCAGCCACTGGCCTGAGGCAGGATGCAGGTTTTAGTTCTCAAAAAGGAGTGAAAGTTGTTTTAAAGACACAAAAATCATTTTTGTCATTTTATATTTTTCAGGCCATTCCTCTATTATATATTCCCCACTCTCAATTTTATGCTTCCATATCTATAGGAGGAGGGGTGACTATTCTGTTACAATATCTTGTATTCTTATGATATATTTGTCACAATTAAGGAACCAATATTGATGTATTATTATTAAATAAAGTCCATACATTATTCGTATTTCCTTCGTTTTTATCTAATATTGTTTTTCTGTCCCAAGATCTCATTCATGATACTAAGTTATGTCTATTTGTCATGTCTCCCAAGCTTCCTCCTGGCTGTAGCAGTTTCTCAGACTGTCCTAGTTTCTCAGACTATCCTTGATTTTAATTATTTTTGACAGTATTGAGGTGTACTGGTCAGGCATTTTGTAGAATATCCATCAATTAGGATTTATCTCATATTTTTCTCATGATTAGATTAAGGTTATGGTTTTTAGGAGAAAGATCACTAAAGTCTACCTTTGTCATTTTCATCACACCATATCAATGATAGATACTATCAACATGACTTATTATTGTTGATGTTAACCTTGATCATTTGGCTAATTCATTCTTTTTATTGCTGAACAGTATTTTATTGTACACATGCAACACATTTTATTTGTCCATTCACCTTCTAAAAAACATTTAAATCATTTACAGTTTTGGAGCTTATGAATAGAGCTTCTCTAAATATTCATGTACATGTTTTGGTGAGAACATAAGCTTTTGTTACTTTAGGGTAAATACCCACTAGTGGTATTGTTGAGTCATGAGGTAAGAGTAGATTTAACTTTGTAAGAACTTGCTACACTGTTTTCAACCATGCCATTTGGCATTTCCACCAGCGATGAATCACAGTTTCTGTTCTTTATTGTCACCGACACTTACTTAGTATTTTCTTTAAAAAATGTTTAGCCATTCTACTATGCATGTAGTGCTAACTCACTGTGGTTTTATTTTAGTTGAGTTATTTTGTATTCTAGATAGTTCTTTGACACTTCCATTGCAGATAGTTTCTATTAACCTGCCTTCTAATTTCCACAACACTGTCTTTTAAAGAACAGTTGTATTTAACTTCAATAAAGTCAATTTTTCATATTTCCTTTATGTCTATATTTTTATTGTCCTAAGAAATTTTTGTCTGTCCCTTTGCCTGTCAAAATAGTCTTCACTCTTGCACACACTCCACTGAAGGCAAGGATCTTCGTACACTTGTATTTTGCTTGGCTTTTATCCCCAAACACTTTCAGATCAATACCAATGTTGCTATAATCTAGAATGTTATTCCAAATTGCTGTTAATTATTTCATGTAATTTTATTTATTTATATTTAACATCATATTTAATTCATATGTATACTCATTATTGATTCTTGAAATACACTTTTTCATTCCAGATTCATTAATCTTTTCTTGCTCAAGTACATTATCTATTAAGGTGTATAACAGGTTAACTTTCTGAGTTCTTGTATAAAGAGAAAACTCTGGTACTTGCACAGTTAAAAAGGTAGAAAAAACACTACGAATTTAAAATATCTTTCCCTTTTGCTGAGAAATTAGAGGCAAGATTTATTCTCATTTTGTTATCTACAAACAAAAATAACATTGTGGTTTGAAAAACTAATCTGCTTGATTCTTAGCGAAATATTTAAAAATAACAATCTGTTAAGTTTTGGAGAAAGTATTAAGTAATCCTTTTTACTTTTTTCCTCTTTTATTCATTTGATTCTCTTATTTTGGACCTACTCTTCAATGTAAATGGGAAAGTTTCAATATATCCTCTATGTCTCTTTCATAAATATGAAATTTATATTGCATATTTTACATCTCTTTACATCTTTTTATAATATATAAGAAGATTTTCTTAGCTCTTTATCAATATCCATTCTGCTATCCAGGCTTTATAGCAAGTTAAATTTTTTATTTCAATAAGCATATATTTCATTTCCAAAATACTGAATTTTTTGAAATAATTGTTTATTATTCCAAGTGTATGCCATTTTACTATTAAATAAACATAATATTTTTCCAGTTTGCTCTATTATATGTGTTTCCTTGACTGCTACTCCCACTTAATATCAAGATGTTATCAACATCAGATGTTTGGAGATGTGTGCTTGATGTGGGTTTTGCATTCTGCTGAAGATGGTGTGTTAGAGTTCTCTGGAACAGTGAAAGACTGGATGCCTTCTTGCAGTAGTTGAGACAGCCATAATGGTTTAGCACCAATTAGCTGTAGCAAGTCTTTAATATAGTGTGCATTGTATCCCCCAGAGAGTTCAGCCACTGAGGCTGTCAGGCACCATGCTTCACCATCTTCCTAGTGAGGTAGCCAAGAGTGCTATTGAGAAATGCTTCAAATTCCTACTACAGTCTTGGCTTTCTAGCTTGATTTCATTATTGCTATTTTCTCTCAAAACAGTGCATCAAGGATCAGTCCACAGGTGATGTCCCTTCTTGGTTTTCAAAAATTATTGATTTCTTTGTTTGTTTCTTCTCTACAATATTGGAGTTTGTTGTGCCTTGAAACTGCCTTGAATTTCTATATAAGGAAATGTAATTTCTTTCTTTCTTACAGATATAAGTTTTCATGCAAAGATTAACACTCCCCTTGGAAATTCCTTTTTAGAACACTTATTAAAGTAGAACTTTAAAAATGTTGTATTTTTCATATGTCTATTTCCAATATAGTCTATGAATACTTTGAGGTCATGGGCTGTATGCTAGAAACTGCTTGAAGACTACTTAATATTAATTGTCTTCTTCTTATTTACTAACAACACTCCAGTTTATTTGGAGTGGATATACCCCAGCTAAAAATACATTTTCTGCACCAGAGCGTTTATAGCAGCACAATTCACAATTGCAAATGTGGAAACAACCCAAGTGCCTATCAATACATGAGTGGATTAGTAAAATGTGGTATACGTATACCATGGAGTTCTACTCAGCCACAAAAATCAATGTTGATCTAGCACCTCGTGTATTATTCTGGATAGAGCTGCTGGAGCCCATTCTACTAAGTGAAGTATCACAAGAATGGAAAAACAAGCACCACATGTACTCACCATCGAATTGGTATTAACTGACCAACACTTATGTGCACATATAGTAGTAACATTCGTCATGTGTCGGGCAGGTGGGGGGAAGGAGGGGATGGGTATATACATACCTAATGGGTGTGGTGCGCACCGTCTGGAGAATGGACATGCTCGAAGCTCTGAATCAGGTGGGGCAAAGGCAATATATGTAACCTAAACATTTATACCTCTGTAATATGCTGAAAAAAATACATTTACTGTATCCTTTGCAGCTAAAAGTATATATTTGACAAAATTCTGGCCAAAGAAATATAAACACAATTCATTGTGTATGCTTTCTGGGAAAGCTCTTTATTAAAGGCTGACACAGCTGGCATGTGTATCCTGTTGCTCTTTGTTCTGCTCCTTCTTCCTGCCTGGAATGTGGAGCTGATATCTACAGTGACAGCATCCTTACTGCCTTCCTATCTGGTGAGAGACAGAGTTTATCAATCCTACAGCCATAAAATAAATGACTTTCCTGTACTATGATTGTGTCAATGCAGGTCATATGCCCACACAGGTACCCCCATAAGTTGTCTATGTATCATTGTAAGATGATTTATATAAACCTAAGTTCCTGGAACTATGACTCTCTAAGGAAATGCAACTGTCCTAATTGGCTTAAAGTAGTGCATATCCTTGGGCCTGGAACCATTATCTTCCTAACTCCATGGCTGCTATATGATGGTGAAGCAGTAAAATGAATATCAAGAAGTCATCTTTAACATGGACCCTGTAATTTGTACTTTCAGTTACCCAACATACATATATCCCTTGTCTTGCTTACACATTTAAAAATTTCATGCCTGAATAAAATAAACTTCATCTAACACATTTCATGTCATCTTTTAAGAACATTCAAGTATCGCTTTTCCTACAGTACTTTCCCTGCGCTCCTCTTTCCCCTGCCATGTTATCCGCCTTCCTCTGTTCTTCTAACTCACCTTTTGCTACCCCAATCACTTCATTTGTCTCCTTGATAGCAACTATCATATTATTTTTCTGATTACCTCAACTAAAAGACCGTTTTGTTGCTAGACCACATCTCATTCATCTTTGTATACTTAGTTACTAATTCAATATTTGGATATTTAGTAATCATTTATTAAATTATAAGTGCCTTATCAGGTCTATTTTATTTAGTTCATGGTTTCTTTGAGCCTATGTATTATTGGAATATCAGGAAAGTGAATAGGGAACAAATACAGTTATTTAGAGTTTTAAAAATTTTACACGTTTCTAACACTTAATACCTAAAACATCACTGTGAATATGTTCATTGCTACAGGCCCCGAATGACTGTATAATAACAAAAAAATTTAAAATATAACTATATTCTGAAAAACAATAATGGGTGACTTTTAGGTTAAAACGAAATCCAATTGTTAAAATAACTCTTTGCTTAAGTGTTCATATGCATCTTGCTCTCTTCTCCTCTCCTCCTCTTTCACTCACAACATGCGCACACACTCATTGAAACATTAGCATTTATTTTCTTACAGTGATCAGTTAAAGGTTATGATGATACTTTACACAAATATGATGATAAGATAAAATAGCATAGGATGCCTAATTGTGCTGCATTTCACATTCTACCATTTCTCTTTTTAAAAAGTAGCTCCCATAATTATTTTATTAAAAAATGATCAAAAGTAATTATACCATGGCAATATATCATTCCTAGGATTTTTAAATTAAAAAAAGACACATTCAAAAATCAAAATCTTATCTTCCTGGAAAGAAGAGCATATTATTTTCTAATTAGAAATCATTAATTTAAACAAATGAGGAAACAATAAGTGCAAAAGATAGGAGCATAATGAACTGACTTCTATTTAGAAAAGAAAAGTAAATACAGATGTGGCACACCCCCAGCTGATTTTTAAACAGCAGCAATAGCCATAAATATATATTTTTTTAAAATTCTGCCTATACATCTCTCTGTCTGGCTCTAAATAATGTCCAGGTTAAATGAAAATGTTCTCAACTGAAGTGTACCATCATCCAGTCTATCCTTTATCAGTTTCACATGTACAGTTCTAAGGTAAACATGCATTGTACACTTGGAAATTTTGATTTCAAATCTTGACAGCACATTTCCAAAGGTATAACATCTTAATCAAATTTAAAAATAAAACATCCTAGTGCTGAGCTTGGTTGTAAACCTAAAATTATATAACATACATGTTTTTATGCTTTGTCAATTACATTTGAAATAGGGGACTGTTTGTTTCAGCCCTTCTAAAAATGAGATGAGGATGAGAAAACAACCTATTTCCTTATTAGGTTCAGGAGTCAAAGGACTCAGCCAGGAGCCGCAGGCTTCAAGAGCATAGAAGATTAAGACATATATTGGATTCATGATGGAGGGCAGAAAGTTCATTTTCAAAATAAAACAGAATTTTATTCATATTCCTTTTAAAATTCAGATTGCCATTTGCCAGCTGACCTGTGACACGGCAGCAGTGTATTACATTTTCAATGAGCAGTCTTTCTGGAGCTGCTAGTAGGAGAAACTGCTTCCTGGTTTCTAGGTTTGTGTTTTGTTAAGAAAGATATTGTTGTCAGAATTTTAGATGGTGCAAACAGGGGCAAGGCAACATATTTATTTTTAATAAGGAGGAGATGTAAAATAGTATAGTCATCAGCATTATGCATGATATAATCCTGTAAAAAAAATCACAACTGCTCAGGTAAAATGTGTATATGGGAACGTCAAAGATGAGGATGCCAGCATCTCAATGAGAAATAAGGGCAGGCCAAAAAAAAATGAATCTTTATTTAAAAAATAAATACATGTGAATGCCTTTTTAAACAAGTTTTGGTAGAGTGCAAGTCAAGCCGAGGTTTTCTACAGTCAGGGACTAGATTTATCCAGCTCACCATCTGTCAAAATTATATTATAGACGACACATATGCATAGATACAAGACCACTGATTTTCATATATATTAAAACCTGAAACAAATGCAGGATATAAAAACGTACAAACTGTTAAGCCAAAAGGCTTACATCTGGAACTTTTTTCTCCACATTGTTTTAATTCTATTCTTTACTGACCTGCATTCAGGAAAAATGGACACGGAATCAATATACATACATAAAAATTAAAGTTCATTTAGGAAAAAATCAAAAAAGAAACTTTTACAAAAAAAAAAATGAGGAGGGATTTACCCATCTTTAATTTTGTACCTGCTCTTTGGAGTAGATGTATCCAGTACACATCTTAAAATGTCTGAAAGTGGGCTTAAGACAAGTATAAGGACAGTTTTTAATATAAAATAAACAAAGGTGATGTTGTAAAAATAGAGAACTAGCAATCATATGTGTGACTAAGTTGACTCGAACCAAGATAATGCTGTCCATATTTCATTCCTGAAAATAGCTTTGTGATAAAAACTACTTGTGTGCTTAAATTTTAGTTAACTAAGGAATGAGAAATAAAGGAAAACAGACTAAGCAGTTTTGTCTAGTTTTTTGGTACCATACTTTTAAAGTCCAATCAAATAGAGGAAGAAGGAACACTTAACCTTATATTTACTTTGAACAAATGGTATATATATATTTTTTTTCTCATATATTAGTAATAATAACATATTTACCAGGTAGGAAGTACTGACTTTAATCCATTTGCTGCACTTAAATAAATTATTGGTTTGTAAGTACATCTCTTAAAGCTTTCTACTGTCCTTGTAGATGAAATTGTAAAATTGTATCCTGCCACATTTTTTAGAAAAAAAAATCTTGTCATTGAATGATATAATTATGTCTTCTTATCAATGACAACACAAACTTTCCACATTATACAAATTATTCTCAATACTTATGTTTATTATATAAATATATTCAAGTAAAAACCTTGATCATTTATTATTTTTAAAAATTCCAGCAGAAGTAAATCGAATGACAGTGATTTCACTTTAAGAACGGCTATTCCAAAAACAGGTTATTTCTATTATAATTTAAAATTCATGATAGGAAATGAAAACTGGATATCTGTCTTAGACTCTTCCCAAATGTATCTGCATGTTTATTTCTGCAGTTTAGTTTCTACAAAATCTATGAATTATGATCCATGAGTTACTAAAATTCATTCAATGTTTTAATGGATAATCTGCAAATAAAAGTTCATCTGATTTTTAAATTTTTCACATTTACATTATGTAAACATATTTTTGTTTTATGAAATTCTAAAGTACGATTGATTTTAAATATTTGACTTTTTGATGTGGTTTGTAGTCAATGGGAAAACTGAAGGCATTATTTTATTATGAGCTTTGTTCCATTTTAATTACTAAAATAAATTTCTGAAGTGTACACATTTCTATAATATTCAAAGCAAAAGGAAAATCTTTTGATTCCCTTGAAAGAAAGAGATGGAAAGAGAAAGAAAGAATGGAGAGAAAGAAAATGAGGGAGGGAGAGAAAGAGAGGTAGGAAAGGAGAGAGAAAGGAGGAAAGAAAAAAAGAATAAAGAAAAAAAAGAGAATCTTTAAACAAATAAACAAATTTTAAATGCAACAGAAGTACTTTGGGATAATTTGATTTGCATGTGCCATATGTCAAATCATATACTCCCCTTCCCCTAAACACACCCCCCAAACAGTACAAAAACCTGCAGATCCTGATATTCTGGCTTTGTCTATGCCAAAATATTAGTCCATTATGCCTAAACCTAGTGCTATAGAACAGATTTCATTACATAGCATGGAAAATGACTGTCAAAATTGATGAAATTAGTGTCTTTTGAGCTATAATGTGCTTGGCATATGTCACTGGGAATGTTTTCCAGTAGCTCACACAAGCACCAAACAAAATTTTGTTTCTTTATATTGACTAGCAATAAATTGATTTATTTTAAATTTTAAAAAAGTTTCAAGCCAGAGACTTAACCAGTTGAACCCCAACAAAATAATAGACACCAAATTTAGAAATACAATGAGATTGAGATTGCTTCTTCACTGAGCTAATTCTCCCAGAATCCACTGTTCATCTCCTCACTCCTTATAAAATACAGAATCCTTAATTGGTCTGTGCTTCTCCAACATGTTTTTAATGAAAACGCAGCACATAACTCTTAGTTTGTTGGCTGCCAGAGCCCAATTTACAAAAGTGGGAGTGCGAGATAAGAAAAGAGTACATCTGCAGAGCAGGCTGCGCAATGAATCACACGGTGCCAGAGTTGAGTAGAATATAATTGAGTCCAACATCTCTGAGCACTTTCACCATAATTAATGATAATCTGTAACAGAGGAATCTGAGATTCCAGTTCAGAGAACTGTTTAATTAGGCCAAGTAATGAAAGCAGAAGCAGTACAAGAATATGGCCTGTCTCATGATTAATGATTCATGCTACTGAACACAAAAGTGCCGCACCGTTAACTCTAACGGATGCTGCATCTCTCTGGCATTTACAAAATAGTGAAATGCATGCATTTTTGTATTTTAAAGATGTAACTGGCAGTATCCTTTTCTGAGCTATTTACATGATAAATATGGTTCCGAAGGTAACTGTCTTCTTCACAGGTTCTTTGCTCTGGGGTAGTTTAAGATAAATATGGTATCTGCCTCTGCATCAGTATTAAGGTAACTGCCATTCCAGCACAGGATAATTAACACTTTCACTTTCACTTTCCAAGTTAGTAAAACATTATGTTCAATCTTACTATTTTGGCTTTAAAAAGATGTGTCTTTTAGTGACCAAATCATGCATCTTAATATTTATTTGATATTCACTCATTAATAAAATAATAAAAGAAAAATAGCTTGAGGATCAAATGCAAAGTATAGACAAAATAAAGTATGCTTGATTTGATAGTTATTATTTTTTGGAGGTTAGAGTATCAAAAGTACTCTCAGTGGAGAGCAATTTAACACTGGGATTGCCCTGCAAGTATGGGGGACAAGACAAAAGAAAGAATGGTTGGTCTGAGGCCTTAATTTACAAGCCTGCAAATTATATAGTTTTTATGCCACTACTTACTCTGCTTTTCAGTAAAATAAGACATAGTATAATATTTACCAGAGGGATTGCAGAATTGCACCTTACATATGCAATGTTTGCAATAAAACAACTGCCATAACAAAACATGTGTACTCTATTTACAACAAAATTAAGTCTCTTTAGGTGTCTGCTGCAGAAGCTTCTGTGATTCATCACCCACTGAGATTCATACTGATTCAGAAGACAACTTTATCCATTACATGGATTAGAAGAAAAGATGTCTGTATGCTTCATTCTCCTTACTCTACTTTCTAATATATAGGGACAGTTAGTCAATCACAAAAATCCAACTCATGTTTGACATTCAAATATCTCCTGTTGACCAAATAGAATATATGATTTCATAGACTATGTAATTCCAGGGTTGTCAATAAGCTTGGACCCACATAATCCCAGAAAAACAGGTAAATACATGAAATTTCAATGTTTGTTTTCAAGTAGCTCAAAGGAAAATTCCTACTTTTGTGCTTTTACTTAACCTACACAGAGGTTTGATCTTTCAGGAATATTTTGTAGGGAATTAGTGGTTACAGCAAAATGTAAATGAAACAGTTATAATAAGCATTAAAGAACCATACTTTATTCTAAAATTTGAAAAATATATATGTTTTACATATATAGTATATATAATTTTTTTCCTAAATCTTAACTATACACACTTAAAAATTCAAAGCTTTTAAATTTTGTATGAGTACTCTCTTATAAGAGTAAGTAAATATCTAGGTGGACTATATTTATACAGACCATTGATTTGTACTATATAGATGACATATGCATCATATACAGAAAATAATAATTTTTTTCAAAAAGTGAATACATTTAATCAAAGAGCTGCAAAGGAATTCTTATATGTTCTTTAGCTAGTTTGATTTTTAATATATTTTATATAATTTTATATATTCAAATTATTTGCAAATCACACTGTTATTGGGGACAGGTAATGTGGAAGATAAAAGGGGAGAGGAATGAGCTTCATCATGTGTGAAGCTTAAAAGGGAAGAAATTACATTAACAATTTTTTTATAATGCATAAGAATAGCTAACATTTTAAAAACAATTTCTATATGCCAGGCCCTGGAATACACAATTTTATACATTACCTCATTTATTCTTTATAATAAAAAAAAAAACGAATAGAGTAGTCGCTACCATTATCCAAATTTTATAGATGAGCAGATGCAAGTTAGTTTATCTGCCTATAACATAAAATTTTTAAGAAAATCTCATAATATCAGTACCTTAACAATTCAAAAATATATCTGAAGACCAGAGCTGCCATCATGGTTCCAAAGTGTCATCAGGAAGTGAGAATTTTATCTTTCTTCTCTGCCTTACTCACTAGATCACTACAGGATCAAAGATGTCTGATAAATTCTAGCTATTACATTCATACACTAAACAGCAGGAACAGTGGGGAAGGAAAAAAGAATTTGCACCATATTTCAAGAAACCTTCTTATAATTTCCATACAACTTTTCTGTTTAAATCATACAGGTCAGAAGCTCACCACATAGCCCCATGTAGCAATAATGTAGGATGGTAATACATGTTTTAATATTGGTAGCAATGTGCTAAACTCAAAATTAGTTTTGTATCACTGAAGATGATGAGAAGAATAAAGACTTTATAGTCATTTAGGACACTCTAATACTTAGTAACTTTCTTCTTTGTTGTGGAGCTGTTATGATAGAGACTAAATTTTAAAATAAGTCAGTCCTTTTTATGACTGAGAAGTACTCCATGGTATATATTAATACATACTACATTTTCTTACTCTACTTATGAATTGATGGTCACTTAGGTTGATTTCTAATCTTTACAATTGTGAACTGTAATGCAATAAACATTCGAGTGCTGGTGTCTTTTCAATAAAATGATTTCTTTCTCTTTGGGTAGATACCCAACAGTGGGATTCCTAGATCAAATGGTAGGTCTACTTTCAGTTTTTTGAGAAATCTCCATATTGTTTTCCATAGAGATTGTACTAATTTGCAGTCCCACTGACAGTGTGTACATGTATCTTTCGCTCCACATCCACACCAGCATCTATTCTTTTGGACTTTTTAATAAAAGTCATTCTAATAAGGGTAAGGTAATATCTCATTGTGGTTTTAATTTGCATTTCCCTGATGATTAGTTATGTTGAGCACTTTTTCATATGTTTGTTGGCTATTTGTCCATCTTCTTTTGAAAAGCCTCTGGTCATGTCTTTTGTTCACTTTTTAATGTGGTTGTTTGGGTTTTTTTTTTGGTGCTGATTTGTTTTTCTTTTTAGATTCTGAATATTAGCCCTTTATTGAATGTATAGTTCATGAATATTTTCTCCCATTCTCTAGGTTGTCTATTTGCTCTAACAATTATTTCTTTTGCTGTGCAGAAACTTTTCAGTATAATTAAGTACCATTTACTTATTTTTGTAGATGCTGTATTTGCTTTTGGGATATCATTCATAAATTCTCTGCTTAGGTCAATATCTAAAAGAGTTTTTTTTCTCTAAATTTCTTTCTAGAATTTTTATGGTTTTGGGTCTCACATTTAAGTTTTTAATTCATCTTGAGTTAATTTTTGAATATGGTGAGATACGGATCCAGTTTCAGTGTTATGCTTGTTACTATCTAGTTGTCCTAGCACCATTTATAGAATGGGGCTTCCTTTCCACAGTGCATGTTTTTGTCTGCTTTATCAAATATCAGTTAGTTGTAGCTATATGGCTTTAATTCTGGGTTCTCTATTATATTCCTTTAGTCTATGTGCCCATATTTATACCAATACTATGCTGTTTTATTTACCGCAGCCTTTTAGTATAATTTGAAGTCAGGTAATGTGATGCCTCTGAATTTATTCTTTTTGCTTAGTATTGCTTTGGCTATTTGGGCTCTTTTTTGGTTCCATATGAAGTTTAGAATTATTTTTTCTGCATTTTAGGGAAATGAATTTGGTATTTTGATGTGAATTGCATTGAATCTGTAAATCACTTTGGGCATTATGGACTTTTAAATAATGTTGATTCTTCCAATCTATGAGCATGACATGCTTTTCCAGTTGTTTGTGTCATCTTCGATTTCTTTCATCAGCGTTTTGCACTTCCTCTTGTAGAGATCTTTCACTTCCTTGGTTAAGTATATTCTTAAGTATTTCATTTTCTTTTCAGCTATAGTAAGTGAAATTGAGTTCCTGATTTGACTCTCAGCTTGAATGTTATTAGTGTATTGAACTGCTTCTGATTTTTGTACATTAATTTTGTAATGTGAGACTTCACTGAATTTTTTTATCAATTGTATGAGTCTTTTTGAGGAGTGTTTAGGATTTTCTACATATAAGATCATACTGTAGCTGAACAGGGATAGTTTGACCTACTCTTTCCCAGTTTGAATGCTGTTGATTTCTATCTCTTGCCTGATGGCTCTGGCTAGAACTTTCAGTACTACAATGAATAGAAGTTGTGACAATGAACATCCTTTTCTTGTTCCAGTTCTTAGGTAAAATGCTTTCAATTTTTCCCTATTCAGTATGATGTTGGCCATGAGTTTGTCATATATGGCTTTTATGAGGTGGATTCCTTCTATGCCTACTCTGTTGAACGTTTTTATCATAAAGTGGTACTATTAAGTGCTTTTTCTGCATGTACTGAGATGATCATATGATTTTTGTTTTCAATTCCGTTTATGTGGTACATTCCATTTATTGATTTGTGTATCTTGAACTATCCTTGCATCCCTGGGATGAAACCCACTTGATCATGGTGTGCTATTGGATTTGGTTTGCTAGAATTTTGTTGAGGATTTTTGCATCTATGTTCATGAGGGATATTAGTCTGTAGTTTTCTTTTTGTTGTTGTTGTTGTGTCATTTTCTGGCTTTGGTAACAGAGTAATATTGACTTCATAAAATGAGTTAGGGAGGATTCCTTCCTTCTTGATATTATGGAACATTTTCAGTAGAATAGGTGTCATTTCTTCTTTGTAGGTCTTGTAGAATTCATCTGTGAATCCATCTGGTCCTGGGCTTTGTTTTGTTTGGAGATTTTTTTATTGTTCTTTCAATCTCTATTTTTAAAATTTTTACTGTTTTAGAAATGGGGTCTGCTTCTTTTAATTATACATATGGCTACAATGACCAATTCATAATAGAACACACCTGGCAATAATTTTAATATGCCATCAAGTATCAAATACATCACAAGTTCAGGGATATTAACATATAAAAACATGCATATTTGAATAGATTAAATATAAGGTACTCATTGAAATGAAGAACCCTATGGATGGATCAAACAATAAAATGGATACAAATTGAGAAAAAATGAGTGGATCATGGAATAAATTTGCAGAAATAAAACAAATTTACAAAAATAATACAAAATATGAAAAAATAAATTGAGCATGAAATTTATACCCCATAAATTTATATAAATAAATACAATAAAGTAAAATAACATGTGAATGGCCAATTAGAATGACAAATAGAATGAGAATATTCACTACATAGTTCTTAAGAGTTACAGAAGGAAAATATAAAAAATTGGGAATAAGACATAGTGAAATAAATAATAGAAATTTCCCAAAGTTTAAGAAAACAAAATATAAAAAACTATGAGTCTTAAGGTTCAAAAAGCTCATTGAGCTCTGAGATAGATAACTTAAATGCAGAACAAAATTTTTAGATTAGTTGAAGTGAAATTTTAAATTTTTAATGAGGGAAAAAATTTAAAAACAGCCAGGAGGAAAAGACAAGTTCCCTAAAAGTAAATAACAATTTGAATGACAGTGAATGTCTTTTTGTAGCAACAAATGCCAAGGATTTTTTTTTGCAGCAAGAAATGCCAAGGGACAAAGTGTTTTAATGATACTATTTTACCTAGTAAAACTACAGTGATAATTATATTCAAACATAAAATAATATACTCAAATTATATGTTTTCAGTGAAAATAAGCCTCAATTTAGATATTTATATCTAGTTAAACTTTCAACTTAACAGTGTCATGCAAATGAACACTGAAAAGTTTTATATACTCTTATCAGTTATTAATATATAACATTGTTGGGTACAATTACACACTGAGTCAGAAACACCTGTCTCCACTCCTGAGGCCAAGGTTAGGCAGAACTGAATGACTAACTACAATAGTCTCCTGAGGAAAGAGGGGCAAGAAGATGGAGAGAGACCCTCTCTGATATGCAGGTGCAGAGGGGAGGTCTCAGAGTTCTTGCTGAGAATGGAGCTAGAACATAGAGAAAATTCCTCCAGCAAATAATCGCTACTCTAAGCACATGATTATAAGAGAGGAAAATTAAGCTAATGGTGCACTAAAGGCAACCATTCCCCCCAGAATAAGAGAAGTGAATATTTTTACTCATTTTATGAGGCCACCATTACTTTGATGCCACAATCAAGAAAAAGATAAGAAGAAAACAAAATTTCATACCAGTATTTTTTGAAAACATACATATGAAAATCCTCAACAAAATATTAGCAAATGGAATGAGTGATATATAAAGAAGAATAATATATCATGACCATAAGGACTTTATCCTGGAAATCCAAGGATGATTCCACATTTAAACACCAATCAACATAAATCACATTATTCACAGGTCTGCATAAATTTAGGGTAAAAATAAAACAAACAAATCAACAAAACAAAACAAAACAAAAAAACTGTGACAGAATTTAACATCTGCTTTTCATAATAAAAATGTTAGCCAATGAAGACTAGAAGTTCTCAGCCACAAAAAAATCTTCTAAAAATTAATGGGAGGTGAACAGGTGGAAGGGGGGAGAAGGGGAAGAGTACACACTTTCATGGTGGGTGCAGGATGCACCACTTGAAGACTGGACACGCTTGAAGCTCTGGCAGAGCAGGGTGGGGAGGGGGGCAGGGGCAAGATATGTAACCCTAACATTTGTACCCACAGAATTTGGGAAAAAAAATAAATAAATATAAAAAAAATCAACTACAGCTAACATCATATTTAATGGTAAAAAATTGTTTTTTTCCCTCCAAAGATTTGGAATAATGCAGAGATATTGCCTTTCACACCATTCCCATTCAATATCATATTGGAGATCCTAACAATGTAAAAGACAAGAAAAATAAATAAAATGCATAAAGATGAAAAAGGAAGAAATAAAATTGTCCCAATCATCAGACTGATAGAATTGTTTACCAGAAAATTTCAGAGAATCGCTGAAAATAATTATAATTAATAAGTGAATTAAGCTAGCTCACAGGATACAATAGCAATATACAAAAATTAATTGTATTCCTCTATGGAAGCAATAAAAGATTGGAGATTCAAATGAAATTAAAGAATAGTACCATTTAAATATCACCAAAACATGAAATACTTATGTATAAATCTAAAAAAAGTATGTGCAACATCTGTATATGAAAAGTATGTTCAACATCTGTATATTAAAAACTATGGGATATTGATTAAAGAAATTCAAGAAGATCAAATAAGTGGAGACATGTTGGATTTATAAATTAGAAGGCTCAACATTAAGATGTTAATTTTTGCCAGATTTATAGCAGTATACTATCCACTATTAGACTACAAGCTTTTTGAGGACAAGAGTAATGTCTAATTTCACTTGATGACCTCATGTGTGTTAGGTCTCCAGTAAAATTTTTGAATTAATTTAGGAATGCAGGAACATGATTAGTGCTAAGTAGACATTTACAGTATAAGATCACTAATCCAGTAAAATTATTTCATGATTATATAACTCTGTTTTTTATAGAAGTTTCATTCATGCTTTTTTAATATGAGGGGATTATAAATGTGCATGAAGATATGACATGTAGGCTTAATAATATTTATTTAAATTTTATGATTAAAATAAAATTATCTAATCAGTAGAAAGCAGCATAGTGAATAAGATAGGGAACACTAATTGTAAGTGAATGTGGAATTTAATGAGCATTTCTACGATTTTAGAATTCTTTTTCACCAATGGGTAACAGAATTGGCATCTATAGAGTAATAGCAATTTTCAAGTCAAGCTGGTATTAATTTTTCTGTATCCATTTTAAAATATATTTTCTTTTGAATTTATATTTTAAAAGGGAGACAGATAATGAATGAACAAACAAAAATATAAAGATATATATTAAAAGGACTATGAAGAGAAGAAAATCAGGGCAAGAAGAGAGTGAAATGTTGTAGATCTCTTTAGGCTAAGATAGGGTAATCTGAGAAGATTTCTCTGAAAACATGATGACTGTGAATAGATTTGAATCCCAATAGGGCATTCACAAACATACAAATTAGATGAGGAAATAGCCAGGGAAACAATTTTGTTGGGCTTTACAGACCATGGTACCCTGGGAAGCCAGTTCATGCTTTGAGCATAAGTATGGTGTATGTTAGCTCTTTAAAATATACCCCAAATGTTCAAATCACCTTCACTGTTGATATTCTGGTCTAGATCATTATAGAATCTTGACTGAATTCTTTCTATAGACTTTTAACTGATTTATATAATTGTACTCTTGTACCTCTATAATGAATTCACTACACAAAAACCACTGATCCTTTTAAAATATGGATGAGATCACTTTACTGTTTTTTTAGTTTCACAATATTTTGAAGGAACAAATATTTTGGTTACATAGATCGCTTTTGTACTGCTTAGTCAAAGTTATAAGTGTGTCCATCACCCAAATAGTGTACATTGTACCCATTAGGTATAATTTCACCTATTTTCTCCCCCTTCCCACCTGCATAATTTCCATTGAGTTTTACTTCCATATGTGCACATGAGTGCTGATTGATTAGTTTCAATTTCATAGTACATGTAGTGTTTGTTTTTTCATTCTTGAGATACTTTACTTGGGAGAATGATCTCCAGTTCCATCCAGATTATTGCAAAAGGCATTAATTTATTTTTTATGGCTGAGTAGTAATCCATGGTATACATATACCCCATTTTATTAATTCACTCATGAATTGATGGGCACTTGGATTGATTCCATATCTTCTCAATTGTGAATTGTGCTGCAATAAAATTCTAGTGAAAGTGTCTTTTTGTTAAAATGACTTCTTTTCCTTTGGGTAAATACCCTCTAGTGGGATTGCTGGAGCAAATGGTAGGTCTACTTTTAATTCCTTGAGGAATCTCCACACTATTTTCCTTAGAGGTTACACTAGTTTGGAGTCCCACCAATAGTGTGTAAGTGTTCCTTTCTCTCCATATCCACACTAGTATGTATTGTTTTGGAACTTTTTGATAAAAGCCATTCTTGCTGGGGTTAAGTCATATCTCATTGTGGTTTTAATTTGCATTTCCCTGATAATTAATGACAGTGGGCATTTTTTAATGTTTATTGGTCATTTCTCTATCATCTTTTGAAAAACTTTTGTTCATGTCTTGCACACAGTTTTTAAAGGTTTTTTTTTTTTTATTTATTCTTGTTGATTTCCTTGAGCTCTTTGTAGATTCCGGTTATTAGCCCTTTATCAGATGTATAGCATGGAAATATTTTCTCCCATTCTGTAGGTTGTTTATTTGCTCTGTTGAATGTTTCCTTTGCTGGAAAGTTTTTTAATATAATCAAGCACCATTTATTTATTTTTGTTGTTGCTACTATTGCCATTGCAGTCTTCTTCATAGATTCCTTGCCTAGGCCAATATCTAGAAAAGTTTTCACAACATTTTTCTCTAGAATTCTTATGGTTTCATGTCTTAGATTTAAATCTGTTATCCATTTTGAATTAATTTTTGTGAGTGGTGAGAGCTATGGATCCTGTTTCAATCCTTTACAGGTAGCTATTCAATCTCCCCAGCACCATTTATTGAATAGGAATTTTTTTCCCCAGTGTATATTATTGTTTACTTCGTTAAAAATCAGATCTCAATATGTGGATGGTTTTCTAATCTGGGATCTATGTTCTGTTCCATTGGTCTATGTCTCCATTTTTATGCCAGTCCCATGCTGTTTTAGTTCCTATAGTCTTGTAGTATAGCTTAAAGTCTGGCAAAGTGATGCCTCCAGATTTGTTACTCTTGCTTAAGATTGCTTTGGCTACTCAGGCTTTTTTCTGGCTCCAAAGGAAGCATAGATTATTTTTTATAGATCTCTGAATAATGCTATTGGTACTTTGATGGGGATTGCATTGAATCTGTAAATGACTTTGGGTATTAAGGACATTTTAACAATGTTGATTCTACCTATCCATGAGCATGATATGTTTTCCAACTTGTTTGAGTCATCTGCAATTTCTTTTCCAGTGTTTCACAGAACTTTTTATAGAGCTTTTTCACTTCCTTGGTTAAGTATATTTCTAGGTATTTCATTTTCTTTGTAGCAATAGCTACAATAGTGAATGGTATTGAGTCTTTGACTTGACTCTCAGCTTTACTGTTATTGGTGTATAAAAATGCTACTGATTTGTGCACACTGATTTTGTAGCCTGAGACATTGTTGAATATATTTCTCAATTCCAGGAATCTCTTGCTGGAGTCTTTGGGGATTTTTGGATAAATAAAAGATCATATCATCAGCAAAAAGCCATCATTTGCCTTCCTCTTTACTTATTTGGATATCCTTTATTTTTTGCTCTTGCCTGATTGTTCTGGAACTTCCAGCACTGTGTCGAATAGAAGTGTTGAAAGTGGGCACCCTTGTCTTGGTCCAGTTCTTAATGGGAATGCTTTCAAACTTATCCCCATTCAGTATGATGTTTCCTATGGCTTTGTCATATATGGCTTTTTAAATCTTGAGATATGCTCCTTCTATGTCTAGTTTGTTGAGAGTTTTTATCATGAAAGAATGCTTAATTTTGTCTAATGCTTTTCTATGTCAATTGAGATGATAATATGGTCTTTGGTTTTGCTTCTGTTTATGTAGTGAATCACATTTATTGATTTACCTATGTTGAACCATCCTTGCATGATCCCTGGTATGAAGCCCATTTGGTCATAGTGAATTATTATTTGATGTCCTGCTGAATTCAGTTTGCTAATATTTCATTGAGGATTTTTGTATCTATATTCATAAGATATATTGGTCTATAGGGTTATTTCTCTTTTTTTGGTGTCTTTTTCTGTCTTTGATATCAAGGTGATACTGGCTTCATAGACTGAGTTGAGGGAGATTCCTTCCTTCTTGATATTATGAAATAATTTCTGCAGTATGGTTACTAATTCTTCTTTTTAGGTTTGATAAAACTTCGCTGTGAAACCATCATCTGGTCAGGGACTTTTTTGGATGGGAGATTTTTTATGGCTGCTTCAATTACATTGTTGGTAATTGGTCTGTTCAAGAGTTCTATTTCTTCCTGATTGAGTGTGGGACACTGTATGTCCAGGAATTTGTCCAATTCTTCAATGTTTTTGAGTTTATATACATACAGATTTTTATAGTATTCACAGATGATGTTGCATATTTCTGTGGTATATTTTAATTTCTGATTGAGCTTATTGAGATTATTTTGCTCCTTTCTTTTCTATCTCTGGTTAATATGTGAAAGGCCTATCAATTTTGTGTATCTTTTCAAAAAATCAACTTTTTGTTTCATTAATGTTCTCTATTATGTTTTTTGTTTCTGATTTCATTTAGTTCTGCTCTGATCTTACTTATTTCTTTTCTTCTTCTGGGTTTGGGTTTGGTTTGCTCTTCCTTTTCTACTTCCTTGTGATGATTCATTAGATTATTGATTTGTGATCTTTTTATCTTTTTGATGTAGGCATTTTTCCTCTCAGGGCTGCTTTTGCTCAGTTCCACAGATTTTGATAACTTGTCTCCACTTTGTCATCTAGCTCAAGAAATCTTTTGATGTCCACTTTAATTTCTTTTATTGACACAATAATTGTTCATCATATTGTTTAATTTCCATGACTTTGTGTAGAATTGAGTGTTTCTGTTGGAGTTGATTTCTAATTTTATTCCACTATGGTCTGAGAAGATATGGAGTCGATTTCTAATTTTATTCCACTATGGTCTGAGAAGATATGGAGTTGATTTCTAATTTTATTCCACTATGGTCTGAGAAGATACATGATATAATTTCTAGATTTTGAATTTTTTGAGACATGATTTGTGGCCTAAGATGTGATAAATCATAGAGAATGTTCCTTGTGCTGATGAGATGAATGTATATTCAGTAGTTTGGGGGTAGAATGTTCTGTAAATGTCTGTTAGACCCATTTGCTATAGAATACCATTTAAGTCAATGTTTCTTTATTTTCTGGTTGGAGGATCTGTCCAGTTCCGTCAGTGTGGTGTTAAAGCCCTCAGAAATCACAATGTTGCTGTTTATTGCTTTGTTTAGGGTTAGCAGGGTTTGCTTTATGAATCAGGGCACACCTGTGTCAGGTGTGTAAATATTTAGTATTATTATGTCTTCTTGATGAATTTCTCTCTTTGTCATTATGTAATGATCTTTTTCTTCTTTTACTATTATTGATTTGAAGTTTATGTTATCTGGTATGAGTATGGCTATATCTGTTTTCTTTTGATTCCATTTGCATGGCGTATTGTTTTCTACCCCTTCACCTTAAGTCTGAATCAATCTTTGTGGGTTAGATGTGTTTCCTGGAGACAGCAGATATTTTGGCTTTTACTCAAAACTACAAATTTTTTCAATGGTACATGAGATTCTACATCATTAAGTCTGTCTACCCCTCACTTCATCTCCTACCAGATATCTTCCTAGTTTTGTGTCTTAGAATTCACAAATGCTTTTTTGCATTAGGGATTTTCTGTGTGCTTTTTTCTTGCAGTTTATAGTGACTTTTCCCTAGAAATGCATGACTCCTGCTCCTGTATCCTCCACGGCTTTGCTCAGATTATGTGCATCTTTCCCTTATTATTCTTTACAAAATAACAAATCCACAACCTTCTGCAGCGCTCGTTAATTCCTTTATCTTCATTTTTTCTTAATCACATATTATCTGACAAATTATTTATTTTTTTATACTGTCTTAGCTTAGGCTCCTCTACCAACTAGCCATGGACTGGTGAATTGAACAATAGGCATTAATTTCTCCCAGTCCTAGAGGTTGTGAAGTTCAAGATCTAGATTCTGGCTGATTTGATTTCTGATGGGGACATTCTTTCTGGTTTGTATACAGACACCATCTCACTGTATCCTTGCCTGTTAGAAGGAGAATGCTGGTGTCTTTTTCTTTACCTATATAGGCACTAGTACTATCAAGAGGGTTCCAACCTCATGAACTCATCTATACCTAATTATCTCTCAATGTTCCCATTCTAAATACCATAACATTGGGACTTAGAGCTTCCATATTTGAATTTTGAGGGGACACAATCTGTTTCATAGTAAATGCATCTATTCAAGAAATTTTAAATTCTATGTGTGAATTCCTGTGTTAAGCACATTAAAGGAGTTATAGTCAAGAGAAAAGATTCTAAATATTGCCCAGCTTTTAGTACAATGCCTACACAGAGAGTGATCTAAATTTAGTATTATGTGAATATCTTAAGAGAAAAAAAATATTAAGTTCAGCTCTATGATCAGAAGCAAAACCTAGACTAGACTAACGGGTTATTTTTTTTCCCTCATGGCACTTATTATTTGTCTTTTTTTTTTTTTTTAGAGAAACTTACCTCAGAATTATTTTTGAAAAAGAAACAGTGCAGTTGAATCTTTTTAAGAAAAAAATTCAAATTGCAAATATCATATGAACTATGCAATGAAAGGCAGTGTCACATGGAGGAAAGAGTGCCATCCTAGTTCATATTTTACTCTTGGAGAATTAACCTGTGCAAAGACTTCAATGAAGGGATTAGAAGAAAATCAGTAGTGTTCTTTTACCTCTACTCAATCAATATGAATAAAGCAAATGCAGTTTTTCTCTCTTATATGTTTGTCTGGTCACTATAAAATGCAAATGTAATATTTAATATATTCATTTATGTTTTCAACTTGAAGAAGAATTTTTAAAATGGCCTTAACAGTAGGGTGAGTAATGAATTTCATGCATGTGTATGTGAAATCTATTGAGTTCTGCTATGTATATAAAAATATGTCTTTTCATAAACTCATTTCTGAGATGATCAGCATCAATCTTTCATTCATCATTTGATGTCTCATTTCTTAATAAAATCAAGTTTTATTCAAATAACATTGTTCTTTTCTTACATGTTGTATTTTATTTTTTAATGAGCCAGATATTTTGTTATTTTATCTCTTCATAATGGTGGTGGGCTTACTTTATAAACTATCGCAAAGACCTAATGCTACTATAATCATTTGATATCTTATGTCTGATATTAATAGATCAAAAATTATAAAATATAAAATTATGTACAGTATGGTGATGGCTTTTTATATAATCATAATAACATTTAACTATTGGCTTTATGAGGAAGAATTTGAATTAAAATTGCCTAGTTAAATGTCTAATCATTTAAACATATTGTATCCAAATATTCCCATTCTACTCTATCAAGTGTTATTTCATATAGAGATATAACTGCAAACTAGATTATTAGAGATTATATTTTTAACATTCATGGAAACCTCATAGACATTTCAATTTTAATAGTTTATATTTCAAGACAATGACTCGATACTATCTCACATTTAATAAAGACATTGACTCATTCAGGTAGTCATTTCTTGAATTCATCATCCATTCAATCAACATATTAAAATATAATTGCTCTACAAACTCTGGAACTATGATGAAATATAAATTAATGGCAGCCAGATATTTCAAACTCAAACACATTTTCTGATGACCATAAATGTATCAATGGTGCCTAGAGCATTGGTGTGACCTACTCCATTCTTTTGACTCAGATTACTCTGAAGTAGGATCAAGTAAGCTTACAGGGTAAATGCAGCATAAAGATCAAGAAATAGTTCCAGAAGCAAAAAAGGACACTTATTTTACAGGGAGGATCAGTGCCATTTCAACATTAGAAACATTTTTCTAGAGCAGGCGTCCTCAAACTTTTTAAACAGGGGAGGAGTTCACTGTCCTTCAGACTGTTGGAGGGCCAGACTATAGTTTAAAAATAACTATGAACAAATTCCTATGCACACTGCATATATCTTATTTTTAAGTAAAGAAAACAAATGGGCAAAAACACGCGCATGTGGCCCGCAGACCGTAGTTTGAGGACGCCTGCCTAGAGTAAGAAGGAGGCTTCCATAACTACTTATATATAGGTCATTCATATATTTGACTCTTAATTTCTGGAGTCACCTCCTTTTATTATCAATTTAACGTTTTTAGTTATATTCTGTTTTTCCAATTATTATAATATTATATTCTCACTATGGGAAATTTTAAAAATACAGAAAAAAACATAAAGACACAACTAATATATATCCAAATTTCTGTGATGAAGAAATAACAATAGTTAACATATTACACTTTTTCTTTCTTCAACAAACGTAGTGCCTTCCTTGCTGTTCCTGAAAGGTGCCAGGTACGCTCTTTCCCTGGGGTCTTTGAACTAAAACAGTACGTTTAAATAGAGTAGTCAGCACAGGCCTTGATGAAAGATGACTTGTCAGAGTTGAGGAAATGATATAGTTGGCTATTTGTCAAAAGAAAGTTCCAGGCAGAGGGAAAAAGTATTTCAGTTGGTTCAAAGAGAAAATGCAAAGAATAATGCTTGGCATGTCTGAGGAAAAGTAAGGAGTCCAGTGTGGCTGGAGCCAGGGAAGGAAGGTATGCAGTAAACTGATATGAGATTGGAGAGGTGACTTGAACAATTTATAAGTAGAGTCTTGAAGGCTGGCGTTAGGAGGTTTGCTGTTACATTCAGTACAATGATAAGCCATGTGGGTTATGAGCAAAGCAGTCACAAAATACATATTATATCTTTAATAGACTTTACTTTTTAGAGCAGGTTTAGGTTGACAACATTATTGACTGGAAGGTACAGAGGTGTCCAATATACCTCCTAACCCCACGCATTCATAACCTCCCTTATTATCAGCACTCCCTATTATGGTAGCACATTTGTTACAATTGATGGATCTACATTGTCACATCTTTATCACTGAAAGTCCATATTTTACATTAGGGTTTACTTTTGGTGTTGTACCTTCTGTTGGACTAATTTTTAATGTAATCTATCTACCATTACAGTATTCTACAGAGCAGTTTCCTCATCCTAAAAATCCTCTGTGGTCCACCTAGTCATCCTTTACTCCCTTTCTCCTAACCCCTGGCAACCACTGATCTTTTTGCTGTTTCCATGGTTTTGCCTAATCAAGACGCTTATATAGTTGGATCATATAGTATGTAGCCTCTTCAGATTGGTTTTTTCAATCAGCATTACATATATCAATTTCCTTCATACACTGTTTTTTAAAGATCATTTATAATTACTTAGAAACAAGCCCTCATAATTGTTTAAATGGTTATTTATTTTTTGTATTAAGTAAATTCCTTTTGTGTTTCATCTAAATCACCATTTTTGTTAACAGTGTTTATTTTGTTATTCAAAGCTAATATTGAATCATAATATTTGTTAACCTAAAAAGACATATTGTATGCATAATTATGTATACATATATAGCTATTAATAAAGATGGGCATAAAATGAAGCATGAATTATTTTTTTTAAGCCCACAAGCTGAAACCCACAAACTCTCCATGTTCTCTTATAATTTGTACAATTGAGTATATCTAAGATTACTGAAAGTA
Organism: Microcebus murinus; assembly: GCF_040939455.1. Taxonomy (NCBI): domain Eukaryota; kingdom Metazoa; phylum Chordata; class Mammalia; order Primates; family Cheirogaleidae; genus Microcebus; species Microcebus murinus. The sequence goes on from NC_134111.1 coordinate 36,374,692, forward strand.
GCACTGCTGGGTAAAGATATAGTCTTTATTTATTAAAAATTTGGTAAGTAATTTTAGGTTATTCTGCAAACAGGCTACACCAATTTATACTTCCATTAGTCTGTAAAAGCATAGTTTTGCAAATGTTTGCCAACTGACAATTATTAATCTTTCAAATCTTTGCCAATCTGGAATATTGTTAAAAAGTTGAATTAAATTTATAAATATTTTGAGGAAAACTGTCATCCTATAATAGCCATTCTCATTAAGAACATATATATCTCATTTAAAAATAATATAAATTAATATAAAAGTATAAATATATATTTATATTTATAAAAATAAAAATGATTATAGAAAATATACAAATAATTGCATATTTTAATATGATTAAGCAATCATATACATATATACATGTATGTGTCAGTGTGTATTTTTATATATGTGTGCATATGTACATGTATATTATATATGAATATATATGAATATGTACGTACATCTATATCTATCTATATGTTCCTCATTAAAATTTCATGATTTTCTTTCTCTAGGACCTGCACATAGTTATTAAATTATTTTGAATTTTCAAATTTTATTTTCACTGTGAAAAAATTTTTTTCAATATAGTATTATATGGTATTGCTTTCATTGAGGAAACCTTCATTTTTGTATATTTATTTTATTACCAGTCATCTTACTGAAATCTCTTAATCATTGTTCAGTTGCTATATTTGGTTTGCCAGGATAAAAAGTATATTATCTTTAAATAATAATAATGTGTTTTCCTTACTTATAATATAGCTCTTTTTTTCTTTTGATGGTTTGATATTAAACAGCAAATATAAGAATATAAAGATTGTTAATTTTAATAGGAATTGTACTTATATTTTATCATTATACATAATATTGACTGATACAAGCAAATAATAACCAGCTATTGTGCCACCTAGAAAACCATGGCTAAAAATAGAAATATTTGTTAGAACATAAACTTGACTATTCATAATTCTATAGAATAGTAGTATTTTTCTAAAACATTAGACATAAATTTCAAATATTTAAAATCACCTTTTTAGCATATTTTGAAAGGAGTTAATGTTTCCTTTTCCTTTCTGAACTTTTGATATGAAGAATTATATAAATATATTTCTCAATGTAAATTATACTTGCATCTTTAGAAAACTACACATTTGATGATTTCATCATTTTTGACATTCTAACTGTCTAATATTATACATGATTTTTGAGTCAGTAGATTGTAGGACTTCATAGTTTGAGTGTTAGAGTGAGAAAAATCTGAATTCTTAACCAATTTTATTCTTAGGTTTGCCTTATAATTTTAGGCTACCTGTTCAAACATGCTAAACCTCAGTATCTTTACATGTAATATGGTGATAATAAAGTATTCCATCTTTTCAGTGATGGATAGTGTTAAATGTTATAATGCATACAAAGTATTTAGCATAGAGGATATCATGCTTAATAAATGTGCAGTCATAAATGTGACTTGTCAGTAGATTTTTCCTTTTTTATCTTTTGCTGATGAAATTTTTTCATATTGAAGCCATATAAGTATCTTAAAATTAATTAATTAACTCCTTTTAACCAGGCTATAAAGTATAATTTAAATGATATGTAGATTATATTCCTTAAAATTCTCTCATAAATCACTCCCATGAAAACATCTGAAATTGGTATAATTTCTGGATATAATTATTTGAAAATTCAAATAATTTTCAATTTCATCTAAGGCAATTTATGTAATATTCTCTCAAATTAATTTTGATAATTTATACTTTTTAACTCCATTAATTCCTTAGAGATGGCTACATTTATTAGCATATAGTTGTAGTTACTAGTTTAAAATAAATTCACATATGTAGTTGTAATCTTTTATATATGTATAAATCACATGCTTTTGAATATTTGTGTTATGTTTTTTTCCTGATTAGACTTATCCATGTACCATATTTACATTTGGGGGATATTTATTAGGTTATAATTATTATTTCTTCTCTTTTTTATTTGATGTGATAGCTTCGTTTTCCATTATTTATTTATTTACTTTTCTCATTTTTTGGACAATATTTTGCTTAACTTTATAGATTAAGTGCTTAATTGATTCTTTTCAATTTGCATCCTTTAAAAACAAAAGAATTTTTGTCCATATATCTGTTATGGTATATATCTTTGAAGAATTGGCATAACTTTTTATAAAATATATGCTCATTATCATTATTTTACAAATAGGCTTTCTTGAAATTTTTATTTCTTTTCATTCAAAGTGTTAAGTGGATTTGGTCATTGCAATTATTAGATGGTTGGATTTTTTTGTTGTTGCTTCAAGTTGTGTTTATTACTTCCAAACTTTTTCATAATGACGAGAGAATATGACTTATATAATTCCTTTATTAGATTATATGTAAAAAGGAAAATCAGAAAACATGCTCACTGTAAAATGTGTAAAATGAAATCAGAAGAATATAAATAAAAACTGAAAGTGCTCCCATCTCCACATAACGATGAATAACTTTTTTTTTTTTTTTTTGGATGATGGTTTCCGGAACTGAATGCTAATGCAAATCTAGCATGCAGTATATTTCTTAGAGGTCAACACCTGTGGAAGGTACATTGGGAAGCAGAATTAAGTAGAGTGAGAAGCTGAACTGCAATGCAGGCTTGACATACCTTAGGTAACCCATATGGAACTCTGGAGCGCATATGACCCATCATAGTCATTCCATGTTGAACCAAAATGGCTGTCCTTATACCATCCCTTCTATCTGGTGTTGGGTGAGAATATCCAGTCCTGGGAAGTGCAAGCCCTCAGGAAATGCTTTTTTCTGCAGCTGCGGTGGACGCTGCTTAGGAGCCGACAGCTAGAGGCTATCTGCTGGCAGCTGCTAAAACAAGTCCTCTCTCCAAGGAGATATGGAGGTGCAGCTCAATGTGCTCCACACCTTTGTTTTTAATCAGCTTGGAATATTTAATTAAAAGGTTTTATATATATTTTGGTTTTGATCTTATTTCCATCTAAATAATTTAATATATATGTAAGAAGTTTCCAGTCTTTAATATGCTTATTCTAAGTTACTTGCTAATATCAAGATTTTCTGATTTTTAAACCTTAATATTAATTTATATATTAGTTGTCTTACTAAATTATCTAAAAATTGTCTTAAAAAGACATGGTGTAGGTATATTTTCTAGGTTATTGCTCAATTAAATATTTTTTAATATTCACACAAATGACTACTCTTCTGAAAATGAGCTATTCTATCTTCTGGCATTTAATGTTGTATATGCATATTTATTTATGCTCAAACACTTTAATCAAATTTTTTATATGCAATTCAACACTACCATTTTTAAACATATTTCTATGAACACCAGCAGCGTATGTTAACTTTTCTCCCTGAATTGATCATGAAACATTGGATACAAATATCAAAATATCACCCTGTACCCTATAAATATGTAAAAATTTCATGTCAATGAAAAATAAATATTAAAAAGATAAAGTATAGATAGCTGCCTTGCTAAAATATAGATAGGTGCCTTGCAAGGTGTCTACTTGCTAGCTAGTAGACTTGGAAACCATGGGTACTAGGAAATATTAAATCTATTAATTTTGTTTAGTTAAAGAAACTCTTCTACATCCCCAAAATAATAATGATCACTATGATTTAATTTGAATCTACAAAGCACTCACTATAATTGACAATTCACTTATAATATTTATAATTTTTAATGGAGTTTTGTTATAGGAATTATCAGAGCATCTAAATTAACGTGGTAGCATGTTTTTACATATTTATAGGGTACAGGGTGATATTTTGATATTTGTATACAATGTTTCATGATCAATTCAGGGAGAAAAGGTAACATACGCTGCTGGTGTTCATAGAAATATGTTTAAAAATGGTAGTGTTGAATTGCATATAAAAAATTTGATTTATAATTTTGTTAGCAGTTACTTCTTTATGAAATGGGATTTTGCTCTGTTTCATACATTCTCATAATGCTAACTGCTAAAATGCTAGGAAACAATTGATTTAAAATATTAAATTTTATTTAGATATTAAAAAATAAAATATAGATGTTTTATTTTTGAATTTTTATTAACAAGCTAAATGAAAATACTATGCATGATGTGATTTCTTAAGAAGGAACACTATTTTATGGGATAAAATTAAAGGTTTTTAAATTACCAGTTGGTATTTTAAAATCTACATTTATTGTTTTCCATTTGCACAGTAATGTTTTAATTTTGAGTGCTTTTTTGTTCCTTGAGTGCTTTTTCCAATAATATGGTATTCTTGTTTTATCGATGTAGTGTCTTTTCATTTTTCTCTGAGGATATCAATTATGGTGATTTAAAATAATGTGTCCTTTCTTCATAGGCTTTATTTTTTTCCAACTTGATCTTTTGTTAATTTTGCCCTCTTCTTTTTAATATATTAAAGAGTTTCCCCACAGATTGCATTATTGGCTGTCTATTCATAATTAATAGTGGGACACTAAAAATATTTCTTGGATGTTTTGTAAGCATGCATACAGCTTGATGAATTTGGCCTTATTATTGGGTGATAAGGTTGGCTCTTTTCAATAGTGTTCCTTCAATATTAATATTACTTAAATACCTTCTATTAGGCTGGAAGCATTCTTTAGAAAAAAATCTTTTTAATACCCAACCTAGAATGTATGATCTTAACTACCAGTATTCAGGTAGCTGATTAAGGGGAGAAAATTGAAGGATGTGTTTTCATTATCCATATGTAAATTTTCACACAATCACCTTTTTTTCAGTATTCAATCTGACTCAGTGCCCCTATTTTACAGATACACTGGCTTATTCTCTAGTGTTAATAAAAGTCCAGTCATTTTCAGTAACTAAGAAGGAACAGTTGCATGGCTGCATTGAATATAAGAGGGGATTTGTAAATCTAGCTACTTTTTATGAGTATTTTTAGTTATTTATTCCACTTTTTAGCTTCATATCCACCCCTTCACTTCTAGAACTATCTTGTACCACCAGTCCCAAGCTTTGGAGTGGGGATTCTTTATGCATATTTACCTGCTTCTTGACTTTTCCCATACAGACCATAGAATTCATCTTTTTGAAGTCTTCTAAGACAATGATGACTCATCTACGTTCAAGCTTCAAAAAATTATTTCTTTTATTCTTCTAAAAAGAAACATTATTTCTTTTTTTCCTATGTTCATTTTGATTTCCCATTTCCATTTTTGAAATATTTTTCTCTTGTTTTAGGTTAATGATGTTAGAAGAAATAGAAGCTAATAAACATGTAATTTGCCATTATTAACTGTAAGGCTAATACTTACGTTCCTGCATGAACTTCTCTAGTATTAATAGTATCATTACTACTTGTGCTCATTCATCTGCTGTTGCTATTTTACTTCTAGATTTTGTTTGTGGAGTCCTTTCTGATAGTTTGTGGCACATAGGAAGCCCAACATGTTAGATAGGAGTAGAAATACTAGGTCCCATTGGATCATAAAAAGTAAGTATGTCTTACTACTAGAGAAACAGAAAAGATTTATGTAAACTGTTCATTGCACATAAAGGAATTGGAGAGTAAAAGAACATAGAAAAATATATGGAGCATATAGATTTCTATATAGAACATAAAGCAGCATGGATGAAGTCCTAGGTTTGTTAAAGTTCACAAGTCATTGATAGCTATTGTTTACCCTATAGTCTCCTTTATGTTACCAGGTGTTCTGGTTTTTTGAATACTAGATTTTGTTTCTAAAGCTAATGAAGCATCTTTTAGCATTTTTTAAATCCTCAATTGCCTTTCACTGCTCCTCTCACATAGTGCACTCTTAAAAGCTGCATTAAAAGGAAGTATGTCATATTGGTTAAGTTCATAGATTCTGGAGTTAGTTATCTTGTTTCAAAACATAGTTCCAGTGTTTACTACCTCTGTGATCTTGGGAATACTTACTTAATAAGGTTGTCTCTCAATTCTCACATCTGAAAAAAATGCAGCTAATAAAAGCGCCTAATTCATAGGATTTGGGTAATTAAGTTTAAATTAGTTAATACATGTAAATCACTCAGAAGAGTATCTAGCACTCAGTAAGTACTGTATTATTATGGCCATGTTGTTATTATTATTACTATTGATAGATTATCATCACTATTATTAACGTATATCAGAATCATAGAATGATCCACACTTCAGCAAGGACAACTATAGCTGAGTGAAAGTAACAGTTGCACAATTTCAATGAAAGGATATCATCATAATAAGCTTAATTCTTCCATCATTTTAAATCTCTGACAAAAGCTCCATCTATGCATGTTTATTCACCATTCTATGAAAAAGTTTAAACAGTTGAGTATCTTAAATATAATAACAATAATCATCATCTATCAAAGGAACAGTTGTCTTATGGGATCATGATTTGGGTGCTCTAATAGAAGTTAATAAAGTAGTCTGAAAGGATTCTGTCTACTTTTGTACTGAAAAGGATCATATGTAAGGCTCCATTTAGTTTGCAAACTGTCAAAAGATATCAAAAATGAAATGTATGGCATTAATGTTTGAAAGACATAGAATAGAAACTTCATATTAGCCAGAGTTATTGATCAAAATTAGATATTGATTTTGCTCAGCAAATAAATCTAAATTTAAAGGGATATTAGTTATCAACACCTGCTTTATATAAGTAAACATTTGGCATCTTTTCTATCCAAGAATGTTTTAACTATTAGCATTTCTGCTTAGAGGGATCATAGATGTCTAAAAGAGTGGCATGAATTATAGTCATTTTCATACATAATAAAATTAAGTAGTCAATTTAAGAATTCATGCTGAATTTTTGTTTTAATATCATAAACATACCAGAAATAAATAGCATTTATTAAATTAATACCTAATGGAGCTAGGGAAATCAGTTGCAATATTATTTATTGTTGAAAAATCTAGATGACTCCCATACTTACAAAAGTGGGCATATTTATAGAAGTGAGCCAAGGCATTACAGAAGTAGAAGCAACAGAACTTGTCTACAGGTTAAGGATGGAAGATAATAATTTGGTTCTAACAAAAACCTATGAGACAAGTAGTCAGAATATATAACTCATCTTGATACTTGAAAACGTTGAAGATTGCATAAGGAAGGCCACATGTACTCGCTATCAAATTGGCACTAACTGATCAACAGTAAGGTGCTCACACAGTAGTAATATTCTTTGAGGGTTAGGGGGTTGGGAGCGGGTAAACTCACAACTAATGGATGCAATGAGCATTGTAGGGGGAAAGGGCATGCCTCAAATGATGGTTTTTGTGTGGGAAAGTCATGTAACCAAAATGTTTGTATGCCCATAATATCCTGAAATAAAAGAAATAAAATAAAAATAAATAAATAAATATTAAATCTCCTGTTACAAAAAAAAAAAACAGTAGACTATAATCTAAATACAATTTTTCATTTATAATATTTTAGAGCATATTTGCCAGTTAATTTTAGTAGGAAAAAAACATAAATAATATAAAGCTCCACTAAATTAATTTCCCTGAGTCCTATAAAATATTTCTAACAGAAAAATACTAAAATAAATAATCCTTTGTTTTATCTGTTTAGCCATGCTTTCCTTCTTCATTAAAAGCAAACTTAAGCATAACTTCATTCTACTTTATCACTGATGCTTATATGTTTTGATTTCACCTTTAAATTATTCAGCAGGCATAGTACTTACAGGTAAAGGGGTCAAAAATAAAACACACATTTCTTCAAATGCGTGCTCCATTTTCTCTAAAGAAAAAGAAATTGCCCAGAAGAATGGATTAAATGTTAAAGATATAGGAAATATTAAAAGTATTCACATTTGTTGATTTCCTTTTGCTTTAATAAAGAAATTCAGGATTGAACATATTAAATTATATCAGTATTTACTCTTCTAAACTTTCCTGAATAGAAATCATAATTGTCAGACGAATACTCCAATATTCCAACTCCAGATAAGACTATATTTAAAAAAGAACAACATTATGGTAAACTATCCATTTGACAAGAAATTAATAACCAGAATATTTAACAGACTCAAACAACTCAGAGGCATAATAATAATAATAATAATAATAATCTGATTAAACATGGGCAGATCTGAATAGATATTTCTCATGATAATACATATATTTGGTCAACAGGTATATGAAAAAATCCTCAGGATCACTAATTATCAGGGATATGCAAATCAAAACCAACAAGAGATATCATCTCACCCCAGTTAGAATGACGATTATCAAAAAGACAAAAAAATAAAGTGCTGGTGAGGATTTGGAGATGAAAAAGTCCTACACATTATTAATAAGAATATAAATTAGCATGCTATGTATGAAAAATAGTATAGAGGTTCTTCAGAAAACTAAAATTAGAACTCCCATGCGATCCAGCAAGCCCACTGCTGGACATATATCCAAGAGAAAAGAAGTCGATATATTGAGGGAAGCACATCTGCACTCCCATGTTTACTGCAGCATTATTTACAGTAGCCAAGATATAGAATAACCTAAATGTCTATCATTGATAAATGGGTAAAGAAAATGTGATACATACACACAATGGAATATTATTTAGCCATAAAAAAGAATGAAATCCTGTCATTTGCAGCAGCACGGATGGAATTGGAGGTTACTATGTTAAGTGAAATAAGCCAGCAACAAAAAGACAAATGTTATATATTCTTATTTGTGGGAGCTAAAAGCAATTTATCTCAAGGAGGTAGAGAGTAAATTGGTGGCTACTAAAGTCTGGGAAGGATAGGATGAAAAGGGGGTGCAGAAAAGTTAGATGATGGGTAGAAAAATATAGTTAGATGGAAGGAATAAGTTTTAGTGTTTGATAAAACAATAAGGTGACTATAGTTAACAGTGATTTATTGTATATTACATAATAGCTAGAAGAGAATATTTGGAATGTTCCCAACAGAAAGACATGATAAATATTTCAGGTGATGAATATCCCAATTACTCTAATTTGATCAACATATGTATGCATGTATCAAAATATTACAGGTAACCCAGAAAAATGTACAGTCATTATATATCAACTTTAAAAAATAACAATAACAAAATGAGATACAAAGAAGTGTCCCTATATGTAAAGACCACAGAGAATTCCATATAATCATGAGCATGGATTCTAATATTTCTTCTACCTAAGAAAGTCATTTGCATTCTACTTCTGTGCCATCAAATTTTGTTTCTTCTTCACTATCTTAATTTGACACAGTTTGAGCCTGGGATAATGTAGCAATTATGATATAATATGTTTTATGACTTAGCAAATCATGGTTAGGCAATGTAAACAAGAGTTTATTATTTCAATTTTTTCTGGATTAAATAGTTTTACTAAGTTAGAAGTATATTTGGAAACTGTGGTTAATGAGGAATAAATTCTCTCTAGCCTTATTTTAATGTAAAGAGCACAGACTTTTTATACTCTTTATTCTCACTCAAATCAATTCAAATTTATTTTCTCTGAGTTATTTATGTTCCAGAGCATCCCTAGTTTATGTACCTTAGGCTAAAATTGGGAATGTTCTTAGCCTGTAAAGACAAGATGGAGTTAGAATTAGAAGGAAGCAATAGAGTCACATTAGTGGAAGATTATAGACCAGCCACATAAAATGAAAAGTTAGTTTTATATTTCCTCTGCCCTGGAACCATTCCTAAACCTTATGCAGAGTTTTAAAGCAAGTTTAATTGTTTCTAGGGACTGGTCATCTTCCAGTCAGACTCAAAGATGTTGCTAGCTTTCTTCCTTTGGGGTCTTCCTATATATTCATTACATGGGTGGATATTATTGTCTCAACATACAATGAGATATTTGTTATTACCATATTTGTTAATCCCCTTTCCTTTCATGTATCATTAAGTTAGAGCATTCTTAATTTTCAAACTATTAGTGCAAAAGCAGTTTGATTATCTTGCAGTGGTCAAAAGGAAATCTGGCAAAAATGCCACTTCTTTTCCCTTCCTACATTTATTGGCCCAAGGCCCTGCTACTTTGTATAATACTTCTAGCAATATAAAAAGCAGTGGTTGTGTTAGAACACTACAATCCTGGATCCCTGATCCTTACTGAGTTTCTATAATTACTTGTCCCAAGGACGATATATAAAAGCAGTGTCAGATCTGAGGCAATGTCCCAGGACAGTTAAGAGACACCAGCAGTTATAGCAGCAACGTGCTGACTTGGCAAGGGGCTGTGTCCTTCTAATCCTCTACTTCTTGGTGACATTTATGAATCTATTATAGTTCCTTGCCAAGACTGCACAAAAATAACCTCTTCATTATCCCCAATCAGAAAATCTTTGCCTTTCTTAGTATTTATATAACAGATCTTTAGATTATTCTATCTTTTTATTCTATATAGATTTCTGTAATATACAGAATGCCAGGCACAATTATGTTTTTAAAAATTATGTTCTAAGGACCAAGTGGTCTGCCAAGCATGTCATAAACAACATATATATATAAATATTTCTCAAAACTAGTGGTATACCAAAGATTGTGTGGGGAAGGGGTGTGGTCAATAGTTGTTTTTTTGTAAGCATTCTCATTGGCATTTTTTAGAACTTCCATTATAGGATAAAAACAAAAAACAGGTTGACATTGTCAGTTTTCATGTGTTTAAATTCTCTATCACTGTAAACTTCCTTATTGCCTGCACTCAGAGTCATCCACTCCTACCAGCCATACTTAGTAGACCACCAACAACACCTGTGATTGTGTACTACCGTGTATTCTTATCCCCTTTTGCCAAATTATAAATGGAGGAGATATATATTAAGAAATCTGACAAAGATGATATTCTTTCTATCAAATGTATGATAATACATGTATCTAATAAAATGATAAATAGAAAACAAAGGTAGCTCACTCTAATGATGTTGGCTGTGGGTTTGTCATATATTACATTTAAGCATGTTTAAGCTTCTTATTCTTCTTTATTACAATGCTGCTAGGTATGTTATTTTATCAGCCTAGCCTTACCTTTACCAGATAAATTGATTAGTCAACATAAACAGACTCCAGAGATATTCATCTGAAATTTAAATATAAAAATAACCCTGACTTAAGTATTACACAAGATATCCATGTAACAAAAATGTTTATACCCCCTTAATGTTTTGAAAAGAAAAAGTATATAAAAATAAGTTTTTATCTAATGGGGACGAAAAAAGGATGTCTTTGTTCTGGCATAAAAGGTTATCCAACTGGGGGAAAATAAATATGAAACACTACTCTATACCTCCTATAAAAAGAAATTTCTGGGATACTAAAGACCTAGAGTAGTAATAAAAAATAACACAATAAAAATCTTAGATGATTCAGGACCAAAAAATTGGAGTTTAGGGAGAAGTTATTAACCAAGAATAAAAACACAGATTATAAAATTTATATGTTTGGTCAAGGTCAATAATAGCCAAGATAATTTTGAAAATCATCAAAGTAGATAAATGTATATATAAAAATAAAGTAGTAAAGATAAAGTGGTAAGACCCTCAGGTGTTGGCATTAGGAAAGAAAAGTGGAATGAGGAAACAAAACCAAGAGAGCATATTGCAACAAAATCCCTCAAAAGTATTGTCAGTACTTGCTTTCTCTAATTCTGTCTGATTATTTCATAAACTCTCCCCAGTATGGTTTTTCACCGGGATCATTCCTCCAAAAACGCATGGTTAAAGCAAATTTCAATCTTTATCTTCCTACACTGAGAATATATCCAAAATCCAACCACTTTTCATCCCTTTTACCTTCAATGTGGGATATCTTGGACTCTGTTCCCCAGTATTTTGTAAATATTTTGTTGGGGATTTGATCGAGGGATTAGGAGGGAGAGGGATGGGGGATTGAAGCATGGAAAAAGGAAAGTCCATGCAAAAATGTGTCAATGAATTAGTTACTGCTACAAATAATGGTTTGATATTACAATATTGTATGAAAAAACATATGAAATTCATCTCAAAACTGCCCTCTGGGAAAATCCTGGCACGATTGAGTCAAAGATTTACTCTACAGGGTATGAACTCCCTTCTACTTAACAGTTGCATACATGTGAGCAACAAGTGAATTGTCACAATATTTCCTACCATAAAGTCAACACAGAGGCCTGAGATCGGAAATAAAAGCACACAGTGCAAGCCTGAAGCAAGATGCTGACAAGGAGCACCTGTATAAAGGCAGTGAAAGCCCTATAAAAATCAAATTGGTTTTTACAGAGACAGCTAGAATAAGGGAGCAATGAGGCTGAGATAATCTGAAGTGGTACATAGGAGGTATCCGGTACAATGCACTCATATATTCTATGAAGTCCAGTCCTTCACTAGTCCCCTTCAAAGTGGTGAGCAATTGCAATATCATAAAATTGTAAAGCAAGATTATTTATGAAACAAGTTATAGTTTTTGCTATTGTAGTTTGGGCCAAGGTCATAAGTCACATTTAGGATCTTCTTCCTCTGACCTGTTCTAGATTTTACTCACCTGTGGCCAGCCTGTAGCTGTCTTTCTTGCCTGGTTTGATTACTCAGATTTTATATACCAGGTTTTGAATCTTCAGTCACCTTGCCCTTTTTCAGGAAAGATTGCCTCCTTTTCCCATTCTCCATTAACACTAGACATAAAATCACCAAGAAATAACCCTGTGCATCCACAAGTTCTAGACATATTTCTCTCAGCCCTGTTCTGTTGAAGGAACTCTAGGCTTTTGTGGTACTCAAAGTTGAGTACCCCCCATAAGTTTAGTAATTTATTGAAGTGTCTTCTGGCACATTGGCATGAGGAGCTCAAAAGAACCAAGTGGTAGTTATCTCTTGTTGGAAGTTTTCCCCATCTCAGAACCAGGGTCTAATCCAGCAGAGTCTAAGATTTCAGAAATGAAAAACACAGATTCTTCAAGTACATCACTGGGAGTGATAGTGAGAAAGACCTACATATTTCTCTCTTTTTTATCTTGAACTTCTCTCTTCTAGCTATTATGAATTCAACAAAGTAAAAAAGCAATTGACTCAACGCATTTACCACACTCTGGAACACAACTCCTCAATCTCACAGAGTGTTGTCATCAAGCTAACTCTCTAGCTGAGCTTTTAGCAAGCAGTTCTACTGTTTTATTGGGCTGGCTATTTTTTAGTAATGAGATAGGCAATCTGCAAGTCCTTAAAGAGTGGTGCTGTCAGAGGTCCCGGGAGAAAAGAGAGGAATAACTTTTTTTTTTTTTTTTTTTGAGACAGAGTCTCACTTTGTTGCCCAGGCTAGAGTGAGTGCCGTGGCATCAGCCTAGCTCACAGCAACCTCAAACTCTTGGTCTCAAGCAATCCTCCTGCGAGAGGAAGAACTTTAACACTTTATTTGCAGGTGTTAATCTTGGTCAGGACAAATGTTTGCCTCCTCCAGATGGAAAAGAAACAAATATAATCAAAGTGCCACACAGTAGCATAGAGGAATAGTAGCACAGTTTCATAGAGGAATATTGACATATTGAGAGCTTAGCATTACTTTTCTACCAGCAGTGACAATATCTAGCTAACCCTTGCTGAGAGAAGGCCTGTGCTCTTGGGCCCATGCATAGTCTCTATCCCTGACACCATATCCACTTTATGCTTGAGAGTATTATACCAGTATATCATCAACATATCTCAACACCAGATTCCTGAATGCTTCACCTAACACTTGCACTAACACCTGCTGTACATTCCAATTAGCCATGGGTTATTGTGATACGATCATATGCAAAGTTTATTGCCACTTCACTTTTATATATCTGGGAGGTGGGCAATGAGGGTACAAATAAACAGAAAATAGGAACGAAGTGAGAAGCAAAAGGAAAACCAAAAGTAGTCTGTTAAAAATAAAGAGGTATGTTATATCCCGTTCTTGTTCAGTTAAATATATATCTATGTGTACTTCCATGAATGGATACACACATATTTATATAACACAATGCAAAGCAATTATAAGGAGGTAGAGTTAGCATTTTGTGCCCTGACTTGTAGAATTGTACATGTTACATTAAACAAACATAGAAAGTTACAAAGTAATGGATATAGCATAATGCTGTGTAAGTAAAAACAAATACAGTATATATTTGTACAAAGAGGGGTGCTGAATAATATACAGGAATCTTTGTATATTGATTACTCAGAGTGGGGGAACTGGATAAATACAAGGAGGTAGAAAACATTTAGTTTTTTCTTTATATATTAATACATTTTCCTTATTTTCTTTCATTTATTACACAATAAGAAAATATTACTCTCTATTACAGATAAATCCAATTTAAAAAGTAAAATATAAATATATAAGTTGTGAATAAAGTATAGCAAAACAGAAAAATATCTAGATTGGTTTTATTAGGATGGATAAATATTAGGTTGCCTTTTTCAAATTTTGAAGCATGTTTAAAATAAAAGGATTACTATAATTTTAAAGCACAAAACAGTAACAGCAAATAAAGCAATTGTGAATGTCAATCAGAACTCATAATGCATTTGAAGCATTGATGTTATTAAAATATATTTAAAAATCTGTTTTATTTCTCACTGAAAGTTTAGCAGCATTTTCCGTCTTAAAAATTGAAGGATAAGTGGCTTAGATACACAGTTCGCTATGGGATTTGGATGGACCTTTGCAATAATTTTTAAAGCTATGTTCTTATTCTGTAATCTATTTTGTGAGCTCTGTTGAGAGCAACTGCCCCTGTAGCCATTTGAGAGAAGCAGAGTTCAGGTAATCTCATCCTTGTTCTGCCCCAAAGTGGTTAACCCTCTCTCCTTTCTGTGCACACATTCCAGTCAGCACAACGACACTTTTCATTACTTCCGAAAAAACTACAACATCAGAATCTTTGGATTTTTAGATAACCCTAAGATCATCATAAAGGGACTTTGAGGTATCTGGCAAAGCTCTCTCATAGAAATACTAATTGAATGAAGGTGCTGGGCTTTTAAACTTAACCTCTGTGTGTATTTAACGTTGACCAAGATTTAAAGTGAAAGAAGAGAAATGAACCTGCTCCCATTCACTCATTTCTAATGTGAGCTTCAAGAGAGAAATTCCTTAAAGTCCAGCTTAAGCTTTAGAGATCTTCTTGATTTACTCCCTATTTTAGCTTTGTGATAATAATGTAGGGAAAAAATATATTTCATATAATTTGCTGGATCCTCTAAAAATCAAGAAGGTGAAAATGGGAGAGAATGTTAACGCACACATGTGCACATGAATGCTCATATACACACTGAACATGGAAAGAAGGAAGAAAGGACAGGAGGTAGGGAGGACAGGAGAAAGAAAAAAGGAGTCAGAGAGAGAGCAGTTTCACAAAGGAAGACTAGAAAAGGAGGAGAAAATACAATCAACAGAGATAGGTTTTGTATGTGTCCCAAATGACTCTGTTCTTTACAATCTATATTTGTTAGCTGAAGCAATACATCAGATTGACAGCACTGGCTATAGAAATTAGAAGGCATATCTCTTTGAATAATATAAACAGAGTGAAAGGAGATGAGTGAAAAGAGGAAGGGTCAGACTTGAGAATATATAGACTAGTACATGATGAAGCTCCTTCGTGACTTTAATATTGTAAAACAGGAAAAATACCGTGCTTTCATGTGGTAGGCACTCAAAATGTTCTAGTTAACCATCTCTTTTATTAGCCAGTGAGTTTGTGTCTTACATCTCCTACACAGAATGGTTTGTGGGATTACTTGCTTCCTAAAGTCTTAGAAGAGTCAGCCAGCTATCTGAAAGATATTTTCTCACTTATTTCCACAAAAAGTTAACATGGGGAGCAAATACTAAGTAGTGTAATATCATAACTGAGCAGGACACATTTTTGCAAGTATCATAGCCCTTATATAGTTACAAGTTCAATGCAATTGAATTTAAATTTATGCCAAATGTGTTTATGAGAGAGAGAAATAAAATATAGACTCACAATTCTTTCAAATAATCCAAATTATTCCTCCAAAAATAATTTTTAAAAATAAAACGTTAAATTCCATAACATTAAGTCTTTAATTTGTATCCAAATATAAAAATTAGAAACTTCTTTGATTTTATAGATTTTGTACTTTAACGAATTATATTACTATGGATATTTATCTTCTTTGCTATAAATAATTAAAATTCTTCCTCAATATTCTTATCAGTATTATATGCTGACAATACTTTACTTGCTTTACTAAGAAATATTCATCATGAAAATATTTTTAATATAAACTTTACATATTCATATCAAAAATTTTCCTAAGCATACTTTAATAGGCAACTTTTCTCTAAAGTTCACTCATGCCTAGTCACCTATACCTCAGTTTTCTAGATAACTTACAAAGGTATACATCTTAGTTTCAAATAACTTTTTACCTTTCTTATCTTTTTTTAATAGAATAGAGAACACACCACCATGCCACAGTATAAAGGTATAAAGTACAACTCTAAAGCTGTTGTTTTATATATATATATATATATTATGTAAATGTAGTTGATATATATATATATCATACCAGATATAGGAACAATTGATCTTCAACTACATTTACATAATATAGTATTACAAAACCAGTTAAATGTTATCTTACCCAACTTCACTATTACTACTGTTCATGAAAAGTTCATGCTTTCACAAATTATTCTTTGCTACTTCTCTCTTGTGTCTGTAATTTCCACTGTCTTTCTCTACCTCTAGTTTCTCATTCTTTATGAAGTAATTAATTCATCTCTAATTAGTACATATCTAATTTCAGTGTTAGAAATGAGGCCACAATGCCGGGATAAGGACCTCTGAAAAGCCTCTCCTTCATAAAAGCCATGAGAATACTGGCAAAAAATCAGCTTTTGCAGAACTCTGGAAATTAACCAAGGGCTTGCAGCAATCTAAGGTACATCCATTCAAGAAAAATGACAGAATCACTATAAGAACAGTGAACTTTGTTCCATTTGACTTGCCCTATGCCCATCCTTACCCCATCTCCACAGTAGCTTTGAAATGAACAGTCTATAGTCACAGTGAAAACCAGCAGCCTGGCACAGCCACTGGAGGAGGCAGATCTAGATTGGAGCTCCTTCAAAGCTCCATTCCCAGAGACTTGTTATTACTTGACCTATCTGGTGGGTTCCTAGAAGACTCTACTCAAAAGGCATGTCTTTATTTGACCTGACTCAGAGTTTAACAGTACAAGCAACCTTTTCTCTGGGAGCATGTCCCAATAACAAAAAGTAGCAATTATTTACTATCATGGCATAGGAGGCAATAAATAACAGTTGCAGCAAATAATAGGCTCACAAAAATTTCTTAAAAGAAAAATATACTGAGCAAGATGCCTATGAGGGGTTTCAATAGCTTTGACACATTCCTGGGAATATGGATGGCCAGATATATGTATAGAGCTATGCATATGCCCAGTCCATTGCACATGCTCTGTGCTCCCACCTCTCCCTGACCTTGAAGACCAGTGGAAACAGGAAAGGAAGGCTAAGTAATAGTTGTCAAGTACCTGCCTAAGTTTTAAAGGTGTACCCCAAAATGCAAACACAGCCCCTAAGAAAAGACTGGAAAACCTATTGGTTCCAGGCATAAAATAAAAAAGCTCTGTTTAATTATTAGACAACTGTGTCTACACATGACAAAGAATAAAGACATTACAGAATTAGCTCAGAAAAGTCACTAAACAAACAATAACAGTAACAAACCATAAAAGGAGGAAGTATCTACTTTCCAGAACTCCGTAAATGTACAGTTTTTAACAAAAATATTCTTAACCAGAAAAAAAAATTATTTGAAAGTATCCCTGAGAAAAGCCACATGCCGGACTTATAAGATAAATATATTTAAAGTCAGCTATTTAAAAATATGTTAAAAGAACTAAAGGAAACCATATCTTAAAATCTAAAGAAAACTATGAGAATGATGTCCCACAAAACAGAGAATATAAATACACAGATAGAAATTGTGGAAAATAGACAAAAATTCAGGTTTTCAAAACTACAGTAACTGAAATAAAAAATTCTATAGAGAAGGCTTAATGGTAGATTTGATCAGGCAGAAGTAAGAATCAGCAAAATTGAAAATAAGTCAATTAAAATGATACAGTATGAGAAAAAACAAATAAACAAACAAATAATGAAAAATGAATTGAATGTGAGAACCCTGGGTTGAGAGGACTGTCAAGCTTATTACAGGAATAGTGGGAATCATATAATAATATAGAGAGAAACACAGAAATATTATTTGAAGAAATCATAAATAAACTTCCAAATTTGAACAAAATATTAGTCTCCACATATAAGAAACTCAACAAACACCAAATATAAAAACTCAAAGATATTCACACCTAAACACCAAAATCAAATTGTTCAAAGACAAAGAGAATCTCAGAAGTAGGAAGAGAGAAGTAATTCATCATTCACAAGGTATTTGTAAGAAAAGTAATGGCTGATTTCTCATCAGAAATCATGAAGCCAAGAAGGGAATGTTATGACAAATTGAAAGTACTAAAATAAAAAGTCTATCAACCAAGAATACTATATCAGCCAAAGTATCCTTTAAAAATGAAAGTGAAATTAAGACATTCCTAGGTAAACAAAACCTAAGAGTATTCATCACAAGCAGATCTTCCCGGTAAGAAATAATAAAGGAGTCTTTCAGGCTAAATAAAAGAATGCTAGACAGTAACTTGACTCAAAATAAAAAAAGGAAAAGTATTAATAATGGTAACTACATAGGTAAATACTAAATATTATAAATATAACTTTTGAATACTGTATAAAGACATAAATATCAACACAATTATGAGGATGCAATGTATACAGATACAATTTGTATGTCAATAAAAGACAAGTCTGAGAGAGAGCTCTATAGAAACAAAGATTTTATGTGTAATTTAAACAATGGTGGTATTAATATGAATTAGATTGCTATAAGTTAAGATATTAATTGTGTCTCCAGCAAAGCTACTGAGAATATAACTTAAAAATAATATTATAAATAAATGGTAAAATAATTAAAGTAGTATTTTAGAAAATATTTAGCACAAAAGAAGGAAGTGATATTGGAATAAAGGAACAAAAAAGACATAAGATATATGATAGCAAAACATCAGATATAAAGTCTAACTTATTATTTAATCCATCAAGGATGCAGGATGCAAGATGAATATAAAGAATCGGTTGTGTCACTAGCAATGCAATTTGAAAATGAAATTAAGGAAACAATTCCATTTGCAACAACATCAAAGGAATAAAATTTTTAAAAATAAACATACAAGAGAAGTACAATATCTGTACACAGAAAACTGCAAAGCATTATTGAAAGAAATTAAAGAAGAGCTAAATAAATGCAAACACACATCACGTTCATGGATTGGAAAGCTTAATATTGTTAAGATGACAGTACCTCCCAAATTGACCTATAGATTCAATACAATCCATATCAAACTCTCAGATGATTTTTATGCAGAAACAGAGTTGACTTTAAATTTATAGGAAAATTCATGTGATTCAGAATAACCAAAACAATCCTGAAGAGAAGAACAACGTTGGACTCACACTTCTCAATGTTAAGACTCAATACAAAGCTACAGGAATCAAAACAGTTGTCTTAGCATAATAATGAGCATATGAATCAAAGTAGCTGAATTGAGAGTCCAATTCAGAAAAAAATCAATTATTTTGATCAATTTAATTTCAAAAGGGTGACAAGAGAATTCTATGAAGAAACAAAATTTTTTTCCACAAATGATGCTAAGACAACTTGATATCCACATAAGAAAGAAGTTAGTAAAACATCTCACACAATATACCAAAATTAACTTGAAATTGACCAAATACCTAAAGGTCAAAGCTCTAAACTATAAAATTCTTAGAAGAAAAATTAAGCATAAATCTTTGTGACCCAGAGTTACTCTAAAGTTTCTTAGATATGACCCTAAAAACACAATAACAAAAGAAAATACATAGATAAATTGCAGTTTATCAAAATTAAAAATTTGTAAATTAAAGGATTCTGTCAACAACATTAAAATATAGCCTACAGAATGGGAGAAAATCTTTACAAATCACATTTTTAGTACTTGCATTCCAAATATGTAAAAACTTTCACAATTCAATAGTAAAAGTACAAATAACCCAAATAAAAAGGGGCAAAGAATAGGAATAGATATTTCTCCAAGAAATACATACATATAAACAACAGCACATGAAAATATGTCAAATATCAGAAATCATTGTAGAGATTAAATTCAAAACCACAATGAAACTCCACATCACACCCACTAACATAGATAAAATAAAAAATATGGACAATAACATAAATGAATGTGGCCAGGATGCAGAGAAATTGAAACATTCATACATTTCTGTTAGGGACATAAAATGTTATAGTCACTTTAGAAAACAATTTGGCAGCTCTTCAAGAAATTAAACATAACGTTACCATATGACTCAGCAATTCAGCTCTTACAAATATACGAAAGAGATGTGAAAATACATAGCCATATAAAAACTTGTACATGAATGTTCAAAGAAGCATGATTCATAATAGCTGAAAAGTTGAAATAACCAAATTTCCATCTACTGATTGATGAATAACAAAATATAGTATATTCATACAATGGGATATAATGCAGGCATGAATAAATGATTGTTATATTCTACAACTTCTGTGAACCTTAAAAGCATGCTAAGTGAAAGAATCCAGATGCAAAGTCCACATAGAATATGATTCCATTGATCTAAAATATCCAAAATAGAGAAATCTACAGACAGAAAGTAAATTAATGGTTACCGAGCGATGCAGGCAGAAGGGAATTGAGCCTGGTTGCTAATAGGTATGAGGTTTCTGTTTGGTTGATACAAATGATCTGGAATTAGTGGCTATGGTTATACATTTTGGGAGCATATTATTAATAGAAGCCACTCAGTTACATATTTAAAAGGTGACTTTTGTGGTATGTAAATTACATCTTAATTAAAAGAAAAAATAGAAATGGTAGTCCCCCTAAATTAAATTCTGCAAATGTTTTTTTTTGCCCTTAATGTAAGTTAAAATTTCCATCACCTTCCATATAATTCGGTGTAAAATATGTACTATTTATGATTATTAGTAGGAAAAAGCATACTGGCATGGGCATTCTCCTTTTATTTGGTTCTAACCAGTCCTCTATTTCATTTTATACTTACCATTTATGTACATTCATTTTCTTTGCCTTCATACACTAAAATATTGACTTTGAGCCAGAGTGTCTCTTAAAATTTCAGAAAGTTTAAAAATCAGATAATGGACAGTTATGATGTGGATTATTCAATCTCCCTGGCGGTACATACTTTATAAAATAGACACTTTTGAGCACTTGCTAGAATTTTAGGACATACTTTTGGAAGTTTCTTATTTCTGTCATCTATATTAAATAATAACAAATTATTTTTTTTAATTACATTTTCTTCTTTTTCTACAGTGCCTGGTACAAATTACCTGTAGTTGGAATAAGTCAACGCAAAATTTTACCTGTTATTTAATTTGGTATAACATGAGTCAATGTATCATTTTCTGACACACTCTTTATAAATTCAAGATGATAACAAGGTCTAAAATGGGTGTTTTGTATTTGGTGAAATGTTCTTATTTTTAACATGTGCTTACATGTCTCATTTTTAGAGTCAATCTTGGAGAATAACAATTCTCCACTGAATGAAATTTTACTTAAAACATGTTCATGTAACAATCATGTTGATTTCTTCTGTGGAAAGCAATATGGAGATACCTCAAAGCAATACAAGTAGATCTACCATTTGATCCAGCAATTCCACTACTGGGCATCTACCCAAAAGATCAAAAGTTACTTTATGAAAGACACCTGCACTCAAATGTTTATAGCACAATTCACAATTGCAAAGCTGTGGAAACAACCCAAGTGCCCATCAATTCATGAGTGGATTAATAAAATGTGGTATATGTATACCATGGAGTACTACTCAGCTTTAAGAAACAATGGCGATATAGCACCTCTTGTATATTCCTGGATACAGCTGGAACCCATTCTACTAAATGAAGTATCTCAAGAATGGAAAAACCAGCCCCATATGTACTCACCAGCAAATTGGTATTAACGGATCAACACCTAAGTGGACATATAGGAGTAACATTTGTCGGGTGTCGGGAGGGTGAGAGGGGGGAGGAGGGAATGAGTATATACAACCACAATGAGTAAGATGTGCAACGTTTGGGGGATGGACATGCTTAAAGTTCTTACTTGAGGGAGGAGGGGGACATGGGCAATATAAGTAACCTTAACACTTGTACCCCCATAATATTCTAAAATAAAAAAATAAATAAAAAATAAAAAGTCATGTTGATTTCTATACTGCTTACTCTCATTTCTTTCAACATTTTCACATGTTGTGTCTTCTTGTACAAGACAATGGACGTTGGAATCAGTCACTCCTCAGTTCGAGATCTAGCTACTTTATTTGTTTTTATTACATCTCTTCACCCCATTTGTGAGGGTAGCATTTCCACCCTAGGATTATGGGAATGGCTGGATACATGACACCTGACATTGGACATATGAGAGCTATGACAGTTTATCAGTCATCTATACTTACAATGTGGTCTGGCCACCACACATTGAGGACCACTAGAGAAATTCTCTTTAAAATCTAGAATAAGACTGAAATAATCACTATATTAACCAGCTTTGCTGTGAAAAAAATCTTCCGAATTTCAATGTCTTCCGATCTCAAAAGTGTATTTCTTGCTCATGTTTTGTAAGAATTGTTGATTGGCTTAGGCCTGCATTTACTGGTTCTCTCATCTACCCACCTTCTTTGTTATGAAGGAAGAGCCCAATCAGGGACATGCTGTTCTCACAGAAGAAAAGAAAAGAGCACACGAACTAGTGAAACTATAAGAAGTTTCTTAAATAACCTGTGGAATGCTGTCATTTCCACAGGCAAATTATTCTATGGCAAAAAGTGAATAGCATAACCAAGCCCTATGATAACAGAACTAGAACATCCACTCTTTTCACACAAACAAGCCCTTACCTAGGACATGGGTTTCTCTTTCTCTTATAAAGTTATAATCAGGAAAACTAATTTAATCTACAATGCTCCACACAGTTGATTACAAATATTTGTGTCCCTTCTTTCTGTGCACAAAGCACATATGCTTGCTAACCAAAGAAGAAACCTACAATTTCTCATCAAATCACAGCACCAAACTCAAAGTGTCGTGATAGCTCTTACTTCATGTCTCAATGTGTGTTTTTCTAGATCAAGAAACCCACTAAATAACAACAAGGTATTTAACCCCAGTTATATAACACACACTACTGGAATAAAAAAGGATAACTTTTTTAAAAATCCTATTTGGAAAGGAAAGAATATGAAAAATCAGTTAGGCCCCATAGCTGTTCTGAAATCCCATGGGATAAATATTGGAAAGGGCTTCTACTCCAGAGAGTTAGAAATATTCTTTGGTTAGACCCCTTGATTTCTCTTCCAGAGATTTGCCCTCAGTCCATTCTTTTCCAGTTCTTATGGCTCTGGCCATTTGAAGGTTTTACTGTTTTAATACTTAGCCACATCTGTAGTAATTCTTCTGGGGACCAAGCAAATTTTTTAACCTGTTTCTTGCCTGTAGAAGCTTAGGGAATCAAATTTATTTTAGGTCTCAAAAGTCACAGTCTTATTTAGTACAAAATGAAAGTTCTTTTGTCAATAAAGTGACTAATATATTTAGTCTACTTTTTCTTTGTTACCAGTTAGCTTTGTGAGTCAATAGCATACCCACTATAAGTGTTAAAGTATTCTTCTTCCTGTCCTTAAATTTTGGTACTTTGAATTCATCAGGCTCGACTCTTCTTCTATATATATAGGTAATGTATTGCTTAGCATATATTAGGCACTTGGTAAATATTTATTAAATAAATGAATTATAAACAGTCAAAAATAAAGAAGAGAGCCAAATGTTGCGGTTTAGTTCAAGACTGAAAGTATGAAAGCTAGGAAAGTTGATAATATAAGTTATAGTCTGAAAGCAGGAAGGCTCCAGACTCAAGAACAGCCAATGTTTCAGTTCATGTCCAAAGGCAGGGAAAGAATGATGCTCTAGCTCATGAACTCAGACATGAGGAATTCCCTCTTACTTGCAAGAGGGCAGCCACTTTTTATTCTACAGAAGACTTCAACTGATAGGATAAAGTCCACCCACATTAGGTAGGGCAATCTGTTTTACAGATTCATTCATTCTGTTTTACAGATACATTCATTCAAATGTTAATCTCACCAAGAAGTAGCATCACACACACTCAGAATAATGTTTGACCAAACATCTAGGTATCCTATAGACCAATCAAGTTGGTGCATAAAATTAACCATTAGACCTGGTGATTCCCATCCTTGCCTTGAGATGTTCATATCTTCCAAGAATATGAATTCTTTTCTACATAAATTTATTCAATCAGCATTTACGGACCACATACTCTGTGAAATCACCATCTGATGTCTGGGGACACAGTGTTAAAGAGGATACAATTCTGTCTTCAAAAAATGCTAATAGAAATGATTTTAACAAACAATAATAGTGACAAGAGATAAATGAAAACAGAATCGATGTATGTTTATAATAGTGGAAGTTAGACCAAGTGTGCTGAAGCATAGGATACCATAAAGAAGTAGGGGATTATGGCAAGGAAAAGAGATTTGGGTTAAATTGTGGAGGATTTTAATAATTATTTTGTTTTATTATTGTTCTTGTCATTATGAACCATAGAGAGCTACTGACAACTTTGGTTGGCATAAATTAGATTAAACAATGTGTTGGAAATATTAATAAATTACTATGTGTAGAAATATTCAATAAGGGAAATATTGGGGGGAAGAAGACTAACTACAGGATTATTGTAATAGACCAGGTGAGAGATAATAAGTGCTTTAAAAAGCTCCAGTACTTAGTAAGAATGGATTTTACTTAGGTAAAATTTTATAAGTCATGATAATATATTTTAAATGGTAGAAGTGAGAGAAAAAGTCCAAATACAATTTTTAAATTACTCGAAGAGAACTATCATGCTGAAACAAGGAAGTCAGTATGTATACCTACAGAATTGTGGTGGGACATAATATTTATTCTGAGCAAGTTTGTTGTGCTAGTAAGACATACAGGGAGACATGAAGTCCAGCACTTAGATGGTAATCTGTGACTCTGGTAACCTATTCATGTGCACTTGTAAATTACAGCCTTATACACCAATCATATTCCTTATTTCCTTCCTTACAAATGTCTTGCCTTTTCCTCAGCTTTCTGCTCTCTTCCTTCTGAAACCTCAAAAGACATTGGCAAGCTAGCCTACATTAGTAGCTGATGATAGACTTTTCCTACCTTGTCAAAAATGGTTGCTTTTCAATGGAAGATTTCTGCATACACAATTGTGTGCTCCAGAAAGACTGATCTCTCAGGATTCAATCTAGATAATCAGCAACTGTGAACAAGGAAAATATTTGGAGGCAAAGAATATAGGGCTGTCTCTCAATGCCCATTGTACTATGTAGGGTGAGCCACTGTTTGATTTGTGTAGGTGTGATCCTTGCCATCATAGGATTGACTTTAAGCTATACAACAAAAGATACATATTTTATTATTGTTTTTATTAAAAACCTAATGCATGTATTTTTAATAAATCAACTTATTCTTTCTCTTAAAAGCTTAAAAGATTTCATCGGTTCCTGTTTTTCTTGTGCATCAGCTCAGTAAGTCCTAATCTTAGGGGTAGAAAGGCTAAATTTAAAAAAAAAAGTATATGTACAGCATTGACTCAATTTTTTAAAAATTTCATATGCATACATATTTGGAAAGACGTCCAAAGAAATATTAAAATTGGTTACCTCTGAGCAGTCAGATTAAATGTGTTTCCAATTTATTCTTTACCCTTTGTTGTATTGTTCAAATTATCCATAATGAACATGTGTTACTTTTATAATCTGAAAAAAACATAAATTTAGAGAAGGTGAAAGGGTTATTCATCACATAATACATTTGCGGAGTAGAATTCACTTGGCCTTAAAGGCATACAAAATTCCCACCCAAAAGACAGCCTTGAAGGAAACATATCAGTGCCAACACAGCAACCCGAGATTTCTGTGTAGATTGGTGCCATTGTATGGTCACATTACCCTCACAACGACCTGCTCAGTCTCTCGTGGCAACTATTGAATTCTGACTGAGGCCACTCCTGTTCCCTCTCTTGCTTACTAACGTAAGTCACTTGGTCGGGCACAGCTTAATTCTTGACTATGGATTTCGTGAATTCCTCTTATAAAATGGTACAATTACTGCAGGTCATGAACATCAAATGCCACTAACACTTCCAGCTGTGACCATGGAATAGCCTCCCAACAGAAGTACTGCAACATGGTAATAATAACATCCCAGCTGTAGCCATAATCACCGAAATCACTGACAGTGTCAATAATGTATAAAACCCCATGGAAACTCAACTGTACTTGCCAAAAGGCATTCATCAATTTCACTGCCTTTTATCTACCATTTAAAATGGTCTGGTTTTAGTGTTAGGGTTTTAAAATAAATGACTAGGCTAAATAGGCCCAGGCTGAATTGCTCACTATCTGCTTTGAATTGCTTCTCTAAATGTTGGGGACGTGAAGTTCAGCCTTAACCACTCGACTACATTCTGTATCCACTACATGTTAGATGATGGGATGTGGGTGAAGAGAGTTGAGTATCCAGAGAGGTGAAATTTACTAAGCCCCTTTACAGCTTAAGTTCATTTAAAACATTGCAAAGGACATGGTGAGAATACAGGAGAGGGAACTACTTTGATTTCTCAGGAGCCATTCAGCTTTTAGGAAGATCTCAGGGAGTGAAAATACAGGAAAGCTGGAGAGTGAGATTCTATGAATAATAAACTGTAACTATCACTACAACTTGCTATAGTGTTTTCTTATATTTGCTGAATACATTATAGAGGAGATAAAACAATTACTTAGAATGTTTGCGCAAACTTAAAGTACTATTACTGAAGATGGGAAAAATTAGAACAGAAATCAAAGAAGGAATTATTTGTTATATAAAATAATTATTAAATATAATGTTATTTATACTGGTTACTATTATTGTGATTTGAACGTGTATAATTATTTAGTTTTTCATAGTTCCTTCAAATATATTCTCCAATTGATTGTTCACCACAATTCTGTTAAGTTTTATTATCCTCACCTATTACACATAATAATAAAGATCCCAGAGAGGCTAGAATGATATGTCCATATCACGTAGGTAGTTAGAAAACAAAATGAACATAAGAATATTGTTATTTCATCACATCAACTGCTCTCACTTACGAAATCCTATCTTTCCTTGACTATGTGCTTCTTGTGGATAAATACCTATCAAACTTCAGAAAACCAGTGGTTTGTAATCTCAGATTTTAGGATGTGAATGCTTTCAAATGATTTTCTCTTCTCTAGTTAAAAGAGTGTAACTTTGGGCTAAGCAGAACAAATCTCCAAAGGTTCTCTCAGAGTGGCAGCAAATAAGAAATAAAGATATACAGAAAGAAACAATATTGAATATATTGTTTGACCATTTTTATCCATTCATTCATTTATTAATTTATTCCTTCAGTAAAAATTAACTGAGCAATTTAAATAGTAGCCACTGTGTTTGATGCTGAGGATTAAATGGGGAGCAAGGTAGATTTTGTCCTAGCTCCAGCTTTATAATTTAGTGGAGATAGAAATAAAAACAAATAAATACATATGCATGGAAAATGAACATATTTCAAAATTTGACAAGTGCTATGAAGAAACTGGGTGCTGTGATAAAGGAGATAAAAGCATAATTTTGATAGGGAAGTCAAATAATGTATCTGTGAAAAGGTGGCATTTAAGCCTAAATGAAAGAGATTTACCTGAGTAATAAATGGAATTTTTACAATGGATAAAATAGATAAAATGTAAATATAAATTATATTTAAATATTGAAAACAACCTAGATACAATACAAAGTTTTGAAAAATCTCTTATGGAAACTAAAATCACTTGTACCAAAATGTTCCCCTGGGATATTATGAATGAAGGTGTAAATTCTGCTGAATGTGAAATTACCTGAATGTGAAGAGGTGGAAGACAGAAACATAGTGTCTGTTGTACCCTTTTAACCCTCATAAAAACCAAGCCTCCACTGCCAATGAACGGGACTAAAACTATTTCAGTTGAAAGCTTTAGATGTTACTTTCATCCTGGAGATATAATTTCACAACCTTTCATAGTTGGTACTTTTTGGTATATTGTGTCTTAGAAGCTGTCAGGTTGAATATACAATGTATTCCAATAGGAAAGAGAATTATGACTTATTCCCTTGTATGTGTGATGCTTGTCCCTGAATTGCTAAAAAACAAGGACATAAAATTGATCATTATTCTAGATAATAACAATTTTTTTCAAGGTACATGAATAACCTAATATTTGATATGGTATAATTATAGAAACTTCTGTTATATACCATATTCTAGAACTGCCTAAATCTAAAACTGAAATGGAATAGGCTAATTATATTTCCTATTTTCCATAATATTATTATTCTTTTTATTTTCCTGTAAAAATTTTATGATACTACCCAACATTGAGCCCTGGCCACTATCTAAGTAATGTGGCAGATTCCAATAGATGAAATAAGCCACAAAGTTTTTCTTACTGGAGTTGATGAAAAGATGAAAAGGCAAGTTAAGATTTTCCACCCTGGGTGTTTTCAAGTAAAGAATGAATGCTCATACTATCAGGGAATAAAGGTTATATTCTTTATGCTCTGAAATTTTTTTTGTGTAATCCTATGACCTAAAATGAATCTAGTTGAAATTATGACACCAGTTTGAAAAAGAAACAATGAGTTCAGTCAAATATTTTGAACAACTTTTGAGCACCATGCTGATAGAATTTTTTATCTACAAATTTAATTAAGTGAAAACTTTGATATCACAATTTTAATAATAAGTCATATTTTAATTAATAAAGAATATAATGATAGACTAAATAAATCTCACCTTTAATTATTTGTAATAACTAGTACATGTATTTGCTTCTAGATAAGCTATGGCAGCAATCAAGAGTGAAGAACATGATGTACTGAAAAGCAAAAAGAATGGCAGTGAGAAACCTAGTTTTATATTTAGCTCTGCCGTTGATTAGCTCTGCAATATTGTGCATTTCTTTCACCTCTCTAAGCCTCACTTTCTGCACCTAAATAGGAGCTAGAGCTGACGTATTTCTAAATTTATTATGGCAATGTGATTCTCTAAGAGAAAGTGCAGTCCCTTAAGAATAAGCAAGAAAGTAACTGCTGTTTATATGTCATTTTCTCTTTGATTTGATTGTACTTCTCTGCTTATAGTTTGTAATACTTTAATTTGTCAGTATGGTACACTGCTTAAGGATATGTGTTCTGCAAACAGATCACCTGGGTTGGATCCTTGCTGTTTCACAAACTGCTTGTGTGATCTTGTATGTTTCTTAATTTCTCTACACCTCAGTTTGTCATCTGTATATTGGGGATAATAGTACAGAATATATAGATTATTGTGGGGATTGAGTTTGTAGATATAAAAATGCTTAAATGGTTTCTGACCCAGAGTAAATCTTCAATAAATATTAGCTATTTTATTTTGTTTGATATTTTATTCTTGATCTCATTTATTTACCCTTGATCTCATTCAGGAATAAGAACAACATAAAAATGGAGTTATGGGTCTATACCTTAATGAAAGCTCTGCCCTATATAAATGTGCCTAGGCATAAGAGATGATAGTTTTATATTAAAGGACTTTAAGATATTTTTCAAAGTAAGCACTGCAACATGAAGAATTTTAAAAGTTGGTTGTCTATGCTTCACTTTGTAATTAATTTTCTAATAAAAAATTTGGGGGCTTTTTTATTGATCTATGTTATAGACATCCTTAATTTTGAAAATATACTCAAAAGTAAACTTAAACCTATAGTGCAAAACATATACACCATATGGCATAAAATAATGCCCATAAACAAAAGCACTACATACTTATCTAAATTTGAATCAGTTATTATGTCAGGTTTTATAATTGTTAATGAAAAAGATTTTTACAAAAGCCACAATGACTTAGAAATGGACTTCAAATTGTCTTCCCAGGTCACATGCCATATTTTCCACAAACACCACATCATTAAATCCTTTTAAATAATGCAGCACTTTTGGGTAACTAAAATAGATGCAGAAAGGTGGCAACTTTGTCCAAACACCTTAAATATGTCTTCTTTTATTCTCGCTTTCTTTTCTGACCTGGATCTGGCTGCCAGTGCCCATGAAAGAAATTACAAAAGCTTCTCAGTCACTGCGACTCGGGTTCCTTTTGCACTACAGCATTTGTCATTGCCAAAACAGCAGAGTTTAATTAAGTGTTGTGAGCAGCCTAGTGAGAAACACACTTTAAATTAAACCTCTGTACATGCAGCTATTGGTTCTTTACCTCCTGAACAATCAGCGGGGTGTTAGGCATAAATTCCGTCTCTCAAGGGAAACGTAGCTCCACGCACCTCTAGCAATTCATAAATGATCCTGCTTTCTCAGAACCATATCTTATTAAAGCACATTTAATTATTTCTAAGTTTTAAACACCGATAGATGAAAGCGATAATTAATGTGCCTACCACTAAACATTTTATTTACTCTTGATATATTAATGGTATTATCAAGAAAATATGCTACAGTTTCAGGTTTAACAAAATTACATGGCAAATTATCTTTTGATGCATCAAGCAATCGTTAATATAATGGAATAAATTATTTTAACACCTCAGTAGTAACGGATGGGTAAAAGAATGTAAGCATTTTAATTTTCAGAATGTTTTTGCAATTATACATTTCAGAAGATGCTTAAATCAATGATGCAACTGTTTGGAATTAGAAATAGAAACAAAAGAATAATTTAGAAGGGTGACTTGTGAGTTTCTTATATGTAAGTGGTGTATCAGGGTAACTGACTCTCTTATAACAGCAAAATTCTGATATAATTGTGTGAAAAATAAAATTATCACTGCTTAAAATTAAATTTTTATCTCTTCAGTCCCAATTAAAGTTAAATTTAGATTTTTGTTTACAATTAAAAAAATGAGTAGCAGGTACCTTTTAAATCCATTTGATCAAATACAATCTCATAAAATAATAATGATGATTTTTTCCGAACTGAGCAGAGTCTACCAGAGCAAGCGAACAGTCAGGATAGATGACCACATCCATAAAATATTCTTGACTTGTTCGACAACACCATGGGGCAATTTCACACTCTGAAGGACATTCTCAGTGTAGGCCTGCTCTACAAAGATGCAGAAAAGATGATCTATTAGTTACTAGAATTAGACACATATATTTATCTGTTCTCACTAATCTGGCTCCTATGTCTTACTTTCCATGTTTGGCAAATTTCAATAAAATTGATGAGGCTAAAAGCTTTCCATTGATTTGAAAATTCTCTCCTAGAACTTTTGGGAAAAAGGAATAAAATTAAAATATAATGAAAATATTATCTTTCATAAAAGTATTTAACTGTAGTTTTACCTAGAAGATTTCTCTCTAAAATCTCTATAGAAACTGTGATTTTGGTGTTTTCATTCAATGCTTCTTATAAGTAGCTAAAGTAGATTTCAGTGATTGTTTAAATATGTGGAGGGAGATGTACATACTGAAGTACCCCACCTAAAACCCCATCTAAAATATTTCTGGATTAAAGTATTGGCTTATCTTGCAGGGAATTAATTGACCTTATTTAATATAATTTATCTTAACCTGTAGTTGTTCATTTGAATTAGTGGGTGTGTATATTTGTGTATTTAATTTCACTTTTTGATAAGGACTTCGAAGAGAATATATATGTTTAATGATTACAGGAATGTATCTTGGCTATTAAAATAATTTGTGCAGTTCTTGTAAAATGGTTAATGATTACTGACATTAACAGACCCCAGTAATTGATAAATTCACATTTTTCTATTTATGTATCATTTCTCCATAGTCCTCCTGATGCTATATATGCAGTCTCCTGAACTGGCTATTTATCTTTCCTTCTACGTTTAAATTTGTCTTTGTATTTTCTATCCTCTACTTTCTCTTTTTCTTCTTCAGGATTCCCACTCTTATAGCAATTGAGAACATCAATGAAAAAACAAAAGACAAAAACACAAAAATTTGGGTTGAAACATGCAGAATTAAAGTTGCTATACAAGAACAAGAGTAATTTAGGAAATCTATACATCAGTTTCTTTAATGAATGACAACCTCTGCTGAAAAATATTTCCCTCTCACATTCCTTATTTCCCTTGCTGGTTTTACACAACTGGACATTTCACATGACAAATTAATTTGTCTTAATAGCATTCTCTTTAAAAATGAAAATACCTTTGAGAGGGTTTCATGACTAATATGTCTTACCTTAATATGAATAGGTTCAATTAGACTGCTTCCTCGTACCTCCTAGTTTGTATCTGCTGTGCCGAGAGAAAGGGGATTTGAATGGTGGAAAAGACATAGTCATTAATCCTAAAGCTTATGAGGGTTTGAAGGATACATTATGGAGAAGGAGAGAAAAGGTGTTTCCTGGCATAGTACCCAAGAGCTGGGACTCAGAAGGTAGATTTTCTGGGTTCAAATTCCAGCTCTAACACATGTTAATTGTGTAAGAGTAGACAAATTAATTAGCTGCAGTTTCCTAAGTAAAATAGGGATGATAATACTAGTGCCCACTTCACAAGTTTGTTTTGAACATTAAATGAGTTCATGAGTATAAAATATTCAGCACACAGCAAGTTTTCAATAAATGGTAGCTATAATAATTCTATTTTACCTTTTAGGTGAGAAAATTACCAGGCTGTCATTCATTAAGATTCTTAAATCAGATGAATTAAAGATTTTAAAAAAACTGCTTATCACTTGAATTCTTCTCTAGCCTGGCTCTCAATACAGAATAATAAATATTCTATGGCAAAGCCTCTGCCCAGGCTCATTCAGCAATCTCTTCTGCATTTAGCGTCAAGCCTTGTAGTACTTCATTGTCTCTCTCTTCCTGCTACTGTCTTAGCTCCATCTCTTGCTTCAACCTTGGTTTTGCCTTTTTATAGTATGTATCTTAAGGGGTTTCTGAATTCAAGAGTTAGACAGTAAAAGTAGAATTGGGGGAAGCTGCAGAAGGGGCATAGAGATTAGATGGCTTTAGAATTAAAAGGGATCAGAAGGTTAGAGAAATTTCAGGCTCAAAACTGAAAATTTCAAAGTCCAGGATCTGAAATCTATAATCCTCAGTATTTCTATCTCAATAAAATAACATTAAATTATTCAGGGTAAATGGACTACATGGATAAAAGTGGACCACACTTGAGACCCAATCCAAACTTTGAGAAATATACAATGGTTCAAAACAACTAGTGTGCTAATGAAATTATTGCATACAACCAGCTTACTTCTGAGATGTGCCCAAATTTTAAGGATAGGATCCCAAATACTAACATTGAAAAAATTAGTTTAAGGTTAGAACATAGAACAGAAAGAACAATAATATAGAGGAATGGGGAGATGAGAAAACCAATTAGTAAGCTCTTGTAAGTTGCCATTTCTAACCAGAACTCAGTCAGTCTAATAAGTAAGAAACTATTCTTTAACATTCTACACATCATAATCTTTCTACTGTTTCAGTTCTCTAGCCAATCATTATATGAAATCCTCTAATAAAAAGTATTCTGAGATAGAATTTTTCTCCCCAATTTATTACTTATTATTACTTTTAAGTAAAAAGTTATGAGACCAGTGACATAAAGTAACCAATATATTTTTTAAAAAGGAAAGTAAAAAATAATGGCCACCACTTGACACTGCTACATGATTCCCACTTCCTGAAATAACCAATGATAACAGATTAATGAGAAACAGCAATATGCATTAAAAATGTTTTAATAAAAAGTTAAACTTTAGGCCGGGTGCGGTGGCTCACGCCTGTAATCCTAGCTCTCTGGGAGGCCGAGGCGGGCGGATTGCCGAGGCGGGCGGATTGTCAGGAGTTCAAAACCAGCCTGAGCAGGAGTGAGACCCCGTCTCTACTATAAATAGAAAGAAAACTAATTGGCCAACTGATATATATATAAAAAAAATTAGCCGGGCATGGTGGCGCATGCCTGTAGTCCCAGCTACTCGGGAGGCTGAGACAGAAGGATCGCTCGAGCCCAGGAGTTTGAGGTTGCTGTGAGCTAGGCTGATGCCACGGCACTCACTCTAGCCTGGGCAACAAAGTGAGACTCTGTCTCAAAAAAAAAAAAAAAAAAAAAAAGTTAAACTTTAATACAATTTTTCCTCTTTAACTTGGTTTACAGAGTTAATACATATTTCATGAGCACTGTGCCAGATCATTGCATATAGCTTTCATTCATTTATAAGGCTATAACAAAATTTATTCAAACATTTTTTTTAATATTTCAGGTGATTTTAGTCTGGAACCACTGAAAGAAAAACAAAAGCAATTCTTTTATTTCTGTAGTAGAGATGTCCTAAAGAGGTTAAAAAAAAAAAAAAAAACCAAAAAACCTATTGGCATTTTCAGTCGAGATAGATACTATCACTTTAGTTTTCTGAAAGTTTGTAACAATTCATATTTTCTCTAGTAGTCGAAAGAATTTCCAATTCCCCCCACTCTTCCCAAGACTAGCTTTGAAAGAGTGGTTAAGGCAGCTTCTATTAACTGATTTAAACATATCAAAAGATATATCAAACACAAGCAATTCTATTGAATTCATTGCCATGCAACCTCTGACCTTGCTTGGGATTATCGACAAATTTCTGAAGTTTGTTCATTTATCTAACTCAAAAGAGAAAACAAAAACAATCATTTACTGAACCTCCCTGGAATGGGGTAACTAGTGAGAAAAGAGGGAATTAAAAAAAAAGAGGTTTTAGATATTCTAATCTTTCATAAATTGTGTTCTTTTAATAACTCAGACCACATGCAACATAAATAAATTTAATTCTTTCAGTAGTGAAAGAATTAAGAATTTTCTAAATAAAATCACCTATAATTGAAATATTAAAATTTATATTTCATTATTATATAACCAAAATAGCTAGTTCTGTTATATACAACAATGCTGAGAAAATGTTTTGTAATACACCTAGCCATTCATTATATTTTCTAATCACTGAGAGAAAAACATGGTAAGAATAGTTTGTTCTACTTATATTGATTATGAAGAAGAAATTTTTACTTCTGTAAAATGTTAATATTGACCTACACTTTTCATGCATGAACTTATTATCATTAAAAGTCCAAAGCATCATGTGTAGACTAGTTAACTTTGATAAAGAATTATAAGTCATATAAATGCAATGAAAATATCTAAACAAATTGTTTTTCAATAATATTACCGTTTAAAAGTGTAAATTTGTAATTGTAATTTCTTAGCAAATAAAAATTATAACCATCTCTACAGATTATATGAATTGTCATCATATAAGTTAGTTGATATAATGCTATGCATTTACCATTTATATTTAGGATTGCTCTACAATTAGTGCTCTCTATCATTCATCAGATATTGAAGATTTTTAGTATTTTGAAAAATTATGTATTAAAGTACTTTAAAAACATTCATATATTTTTCAAACATATATATGCATATATGTTTATTTTTCATTTGATATATAACATATGTGTCATGTATTTACATATATTAGATTTTAATTATATTACGATAACTTATTTTTCAATAAATACCTATCAAGAACCACTAAATATATGTCCCTGGAGCAGAAAGCTGAATGAAACGTGGTCCTTATGTTCAAAGAACACACATTTAGAAGTTACGTTAAAAAAAAATTACACAATATGAAATATGCTTTAATAGAAGTATAATATAATGATTTCATTAATAACTGTATTCTTTACCTTTCCCTCAGAAATCTTCTCCATAAACATGCAGTATATTTCCTCATCTCATGTGACTTGTTTGGCCAACTGGATGAGGTAATGGTTACAGTTTGCCATTTCTAAATATAGATATTCAGAAGTACTGGAAGTTTTTACTTGTCCTCATCTGCACCTCTGCTGTTTTCATGAGGACATGTTCAGGCTAGCCTACTAGAGGATAAGCAAGACATACACATGTGAATTGTACTAGTCTCTAGTACAGTTGATGCCAGCCTACATTACCTAACTACCAGCTGACATTCAGATACACAAGCAAACCAGCCAAGATCAGCAGAGTTATCTAGATGCCCTGCTTTGCTGTTGTTGGAAACTGAGGTCTTGTATTTGTTGGTTACACAGCATTATTATGGAAATAGGTAACTAATACAATGAGTAGAGAATAATTCAATATTCCCACCTCAGTTAGGGTAGGAGGAAGAATAAAAAATCACCAGATATATCAGGAAAAATGCAAAGCATTTCAAGTACTATGTACAATATGTCCAAACCCATGAAAACACCATATGGCTTATTGAGGGGAAAACTAAATAGTTTCTTTATGCATTGGTTAGTTGGAAGTGAAAACTAGACATGTAGAAATTTTTTTAAATATCACAGATGTTTGGATTATCACTCAACCATGAGGTAATAATGAAAAATTGTAAAAATGAGAGAAATGACCAGATTTCCATTTTAGAAAGATCATAGTATTATTATGTGAAATGCAGTTTAAACTAGGCAAGGAGAACCTTATAAGCATCTATATCATTATTCCATAGATAGTTGATAAGGGCTGAAGTAAAGAGGCAGTGATAGAGATAGAGACCAGAAAACAGGTATAAGGTACACTGAGAGATAAAATCAACTGGGATTTGTATTTATTAGATAAAAAATGAGAAGAAAAGACAAGAATCAAGAATGATTCTTAGGTACTTATACTTAGTATCAAAGCAAAAAATATAAAAGGATGAGTTTTAGAGGAGGAAGAATTTGTCAGTTCATGAGGTCTAAGCGAAGAAGCCAATGTGTTTAGTTTTTGAACATGATGAACAGTCCTGGGACATATCCCCATTGTTTATATGCCCATTGAGTCTACATATCTGAAGTCCAAGGGGACCTGTGATTTGGACATTGATTATAAAGTATTTAGTTTATAGGTGTAATAGTAGAAACTGTTTGCTTCTATGATATTACCCAATGATCGGGGTTATAATAAAAATAAATAGCACGATAGACAAAATAAAGTAGAGCTCTAAGTACTCAGTAAGACCTCTCAAATACCTGTATAAATTGCTCCAATACAAGATACTGGGAGACAAAAATGATAGGATATTAGTAGTTGTTTTACCCACGAAGTTGTAAAAATTGTACTCTTATAACTGAATTAATTTTACATGTTACCACAAACTCCTTTATGTTAAGAATATGATTCAAATTTACACAAACCCAATGCTAAATTGTTTGCCTTCAGCATTCACTGATGTCATTTCTTGTCAGGACAGGGGCTGTAGCTGTGAAATATAATAAAGTTACCTAAATACCACACAAAGTTTCAAATACACAGACTTCCCTCCATGCAAGTTCACCTTAAGTGCTTAGATTAAATAAAGTTCCTATTCTTTACCTGAGCCTCCACATTGACCATCACAGCCTCTTCTTAGTTCAGTACATTTATTCCAATTATCAAAAAGTGTCTATTAAAACCTTTTAAACATTTAGAAATATTTTAAATACCTTTTTGATGCTTCATCAAAACTTTTTTTCCCTATGCATTGGAGGCTCAACCACGAGGCTCAGTTTTGTTTTTATATTTCAAAGAATTAAGGGGATAAAATGATTGAGGGCACATACATAGATAGCTTTTGTAATACTTGAGTCCTAGCAATAGGTGTTCCCAAATAGTGTGCATAGTGCCCATTAGGTAGGTTTTTGCCCTTACCATGCTACCCCCCTCCTCCATGGTTGATTTCTACTAAGTTTTACTTCTTTCTGTGCACATGTATGCTCATTGGATAGATCCAATTTAATAATAAGTACATGTGGTCCTTGT
Source organism: Microcebus murinus (assembly GCF_040939455.1). Classification (NCBI taxonomy): domain Eukaryota; kingdom Metazoa; phylum Chordata; class Mammalia; order Primates; family Cheirogaleidae; genus Microcebus; species Microcebus murinus. The sequence continues at coordinate 36,412,743 of NC_134111.1, forward strand.
TTTTTCATTCTTGATATACTTCACCTAGGGTAATGGTCTCCAGTTCCATACAGATTGTTCCAAAAGATATTACTTAATCCTTTTTATGGCTGAGCAGTACTCTAAAGTATGCATATACTGCATTCTATTAATCCACTGATGAATGGATGGACACGTGGGTGGATTCCACATCTTTGCAATTGTGAATTGTGCTGCAATAAACATTCTAGTACAAGAGTCTTTTCAGTGAAATTTCTTCTTTTCCTTTGGGTAAATACCCAGTAGTGGGATTGATGGATCAAATAGTAGGTTTTCTTTTACTTCTTTAAGGAATCTCCATACTATTTTCCACAGAGGGTTGCACTAATTTTCAGTCCCACCATCAGTGTGTAAGTGTTCCTTTTTCTCTGCATTCATGCCAACATCTAATGCTTTTGCCCTTTTTAATAAAAGCCATTCTGACAGGGGCAAGGTGATATCTCATCAGTTCAGCAAGCAACATCTCTAGTTAGCAATCTGGACCCTCTCTGAGGCTCATTTTTTAAAAAGACTAAATAGACCAGACATTCTGAGGACCACTATAGGGTGTTCCAAGAAAAAAGTGTATGGAGCATTACAAAAATATAAAATGTCTGTCTATACACATTTATAGCAAAACCAGAGGAAGCAACCAAATTGTACAGAATTTGCCTATTCTTTCTTAAAGGGAGCTTTATTTACTGCATGATTGTTGGCTCTCTAGTAGGTCCTTGGTTCTCAATAGAGTGAGACTGTTCAGGAAATTTGTAGAGTTGTTTGTCATATTGATGGAAAAACACTATTATGATTTATGAATGAAGACTAGGAATGCTGAATATTCTATAATGCTTCATGTATCTCATGAATTTCAAATATCTCCACAGATGTTATATATGGAAGAAATACTTATAATGAGGTGGGAGGAAATTGAACAAGTGAGGCCCATGGAATATGAGCTATTTAGGATGGTATCACTATTCTCTATAATACTATAATATAAAGCATTATATATTTTAAAAAACAAAATTTAACAACACAAGAGCAGATCTTAATATTTGCAAATTAAAACAAAATCATTAGGAGGCTTAGGAATTTGAGGGATAAATATACATATTAAAAAAACCTGCATTATAAATGTATAAAGCAACCCCAAGACCATCGGTGGGGAGAAAGGATGCATATCTAAGTAAGTCTGTAAATGAGTGGAGTCTATAAGGCAAGAAAAAAAAATAATTGCACATAGCACTGTACTTCAGTTGATAAGGGGGTTTCCTACAGCATTATGTATTAATAATTCTGATGCTGCTATATATGTATACTAAAATTGAATAATTAAGTAAACAGATAATGGGTGATGAGAGCCAGGTTTCTCATTGTTGGAGTAAGAATATATAGATAAGCAAAGAAAAAAAGCCACAATGACCCACATGGTACATACTAATGAATTAGAGTTGAAGATGTCACTCTGAATTCATCTTTAACTTAATCTAAATTTAGGTGGTTACATAAGTGTGTATATGGGGGTGTTAATATACATAATATATTTCTTGTTTTTTCATTTGAGAGGGCCTAGAAGTAGTGACACCCTAATAGCAATGAGCACACCCTGTGCCCTAATATTGGTTTCTAATACCATTCACCATGGGAAAAGAACCAGTTCTTAGAGAAGGGGACACTTAAGGAGGGGCACATAAATCTGTTTTCCTTGAGTGTAGGTTGTGCATAGTGACTTTCTTCCAAAGAATAAGTATTGAAAAGAGATTGAGTGAATGAGCAACTTTACAGTGGAGAAACCTGACAAATTGTTTCTCAGCTAATCAAAGTTAATATCAACAGTGATAAATAATATTAACAGTATATATTTTTGATATGATATAACATCTCCTCTTATAAATCTATAATCTCTATCAAATCATGAGAATAACATCAGACAAATTCCAGTAGAATGGCATCCTACAAAACTTACAAAACACAAAACTTTCAACATCATCAAAACCAAAGAATGTCTGATAAACTGTCACAACCAAGAGATGACCAAGGAGACTGGATAGAATGTAATGTATTCTAGATGGGGCCTGGAACAGAAAAAGACATTAGATTAAAAACTAAGGAAATTTGAATAAACTACAGATGTTAATTATAATGTATCAATATCAGTTTATTGATTGAAACAAATGCACCATGCCAATGTAAGATATTAATTATATGGAGAATGAGTGAAGGGATATTGAAAATCTCTGTAAGTTCTTTCCAAATTTTCTGTAAATCTAAAAATTTTCTAAAAAATAAAGTCTATTAAAAATATTTATAATTATCAGAGCCTGGACCTTAACTCTGTTTTAAATTTAAGCAGAAATCAATATTTCAAAATTTGAATATTTTCTGATTTGTTTAAGATGGTAAGTACTATGACTAGCAAGTAAAATGTTTGCCATTTTGTTTGAAACGTTATCTGGAATTAAGTATCATTTTCTTAAATCACCAATGGCAATGCTGTTTGTGGCATTAGATTATTCAGTCCAAAGCACCTTCATTTATTAATATCTGCATCTGAAGTTGTCACATTCATGATTATTCTATCATTGGGTCTAAAGATCTGATAATTTCATTATATTGGCCAATGATCAAGCATTTACATATTGAAATGAAGATATTGATATAGTAAATTATTTTGTTTCTTCTGGATATTACAGTTAGTGTATCATGTTGATATATTAGATATTATGTATGTAGGTGGAGGAGATAATGTATGGATTTTATTTCAGACTATTAAGTGTAGTCAGGCTATTCATAAGAAAGTATCCATTATAATGAGAAAGTATAATAGTTCTAGTATTGAGTTCTATGCTTAAGGACAAATGTATATATTAGAAGAAGAGAGCAGTGTAGAGAATTTGAAGGTCCATTTATTTATTTTCAAGAGGCCCTGAACATATTAAGACCTCAATGGTATGTAGGCTTTAGTCACTGAATCTAATAATAAATAATTTATAATTATTTTAACTAAGAGTAAATTCAAAATAGGAATTAGGTAGGCTAAATAGTGTCAATTTTGCAAAACAAATTAGTGATAGTGATAGCTTAACTGTGTAACAGAAATAGTCAAATTTGGTACAGTAATTATAATACAGTGTGGCATTGGCTTACAATATGTTGCTCCTCTTCTGAGAAAAATAATTCACATTCTGACAACTTGGAGGCTATTTTGAAAGAACTTTATAATTAGGAGGAACTCTGCAGTGAGGTGATTTGGTATACTGCTTCTTCGACAGGAAAATGTATATGAATCCTTTAGAGCTGCAGTCCCCAACACCTAAGCTGCAGAGCTCTGCTACCACCCATCCATCTCCACTGTCCATGGAAAAAGCTCTACCTCACCCTGCCCTGGCCTGGGAAAAATTGTCTTCCATGACCAGTCCCTGGTTTCAAAAGGTTGGGGACCACAGCTCCAGAGATTACATAAAAATGGAGAATCAGATTCAATAGGTTGGGGTGCAGTCCAAAGTTCTGCCTTCAAATGATACCAGTGCTACTGATGTTGCAAGTCCATTTATCCCATTTGGATAATAAAATACTAACAAAACAAATTCAACAACATATCAAAAAGATAATTCATCACAATCAAGTGGGTTTCATTCCAGAGATGCAAGGACAGTTTAACATAAGCAAATCAAAAAATATGAGTTGTCACATAAAGAGAAGCAAAAACAAAGATCATTTGTTCATCTCAATAGATACAGAAAAAACATTTGATAAAATTCAGCACCCTTCCATGACGAAAACTCTCAACAAACTAGGCATCAAAGAAATATACCTCAAAGTTATAAAAACTATATATGACAAACACACAGTCAACATCATACTGATAGGGAAAAGTTGAAAGCATTCCCCCTAAGAACTGGAACAAGACAGGGTACCCTTTGTCAATATTTCCATTCAATATATTGCTAGAAGTCTGAGCCAGAGCAATCAGGCAAGAGTAAGAAATAGAGTATTCAAATGAGGAAAGAGGAGTTCAAATATCCCTGTTTGCTGATGGTATGACATTGTATGTAGAAAACACTAAAGGCTGCACCAAAAGACTCCTAGAATTGATAATAAAATTCAGCAAAGTCTCAGGTTACAAAATCAAAGTACATAAATCAGTAGCATTTCTATGTACTACTAACAAAAGTCAAGCTGAGAGTCAAATAAAGGACTCAGAACCATTTACAATACCTGCAAAGAGAACAAAATACCTAGGAATACACTTAACCAAGGAGGTGAAAGATGTCTATAAAGAGAACTACAAAACATTGGAAAAAGAAATAATAGATGATGCAAACAAAAGGAAAAACATATCCTGCTTACATACAATGAATACATTGTATGTATCATACAATGGACTGGTAGAATCAATATTATTAAAATATCCATACTGCCCAAAGTGATTTACAGATTCAAGTCATTTTCCTTCAAAATACCAATGTCATATTTTACAGATCCAGAAAAAAATATTCTATGCTTCATTTGGAACCAAAAAAGAGCCCAAATAGCCAAAGAAATACTAAGCAAAAAGAACAAATCTGGAGGCATCACATTATTTGACTTCAAATTATACCACAAGGCTATAGAAACCAACATAGCATGATATTGGTATAAAAGTAGAGACATTGTCCAGTGGAACAGAATAGAGAATATGTGAATAATACCATCTACCTACAACCAGCTGATCTTTGACAAAGCAGATGACAAACACTGGGGAAAGGAAGCCCTGTTCAATAAATGGTGCTGAGAAAACAAAATAGCTATATGCAAAAGAATGAAACAGGACCATTATCTCTCACCATACACAAAATTAATTCAAGATGCATAAAGTACTAAATGCAAGGCATGAAACCATGATAATTCTAGAAGACAACATGGGAAAAACTCTTCTAGACATTACCCTGGGCAAAGAATTTATGACTAAGACCCCAAAAGCAAATACAGCAATAATTAAAATTTAAAAAATGGGACTTAATTAAATTAGAAAGCTTCTACATAGCAAAGGAAGTAATCAACAGAATTAACAGATAACCTACAGAATGGGAGAAAATATTTATGAACTATACATCCAATAAAGGACTAATATTCAGAATCTAAAAAGAACCCAAACAAAAGAGCAAGAAAAAAAAAAAAAAAAAGAAAGAAAACAACCACATTAAAAAGTGTGCAACCTGGTTAGAGCTGGAACCCATACTACTAAGTGAAGTATCCCAAGACTGGAAAAACAAGCACCACATATACTCACCAGCAAACTGGTATTAACTGAGCAGCACCTAAGTGGACACATAGAAACTACAGTAATTGGGTATTGGGCAGGTGGGAGGGGGGTGGGGGGTACGTATATACATACATAATGAGTGAGATGTGCACTGTCTGGGGGATGGTCACGCTGAATGCTCAGACTTGTGGAGGGAGGGGGGAAAGGGCATTATTTGAAACATTAAAATTTGTACCCCCATAATATGCTGAAATAAAAAAAATAAAAATAAAAAAATATAAAAAGTATACAAAAGATATGAACAGACATTTTTTTAAAATATGGACAAATGCCCAAAATTATATGAAAAAATGCTCAGCACCACTAATAATGTGAGTTCAAACTACAGCAAGATCACACCTTACCTCTGTCAGAATGGCCATTATTAAAAGTTCAAAAACAATCGATACTGGTGTGTATGCAGAGAGATAGGAACACTTACAAACTGTTGATGGGACTTCAAATTAGTACAACCTCTATGGAAAATAGTATGAAGATTCCTTAAAAAACTAAATGTAGATCTAATGTTCTATCCAGCAATCCCACTACTGGGTGGGATTGAAAACAAAGGAAAAGAAATGATGTTATCGAAAGCACACCTGCACCCAAATGTTTATCATAGCACTATTCACAATTGCAAAGATGTGGAATCAACATAAGTGCCCATCAATTCATGAGTGGATAAAGAAAATGTGGCATATATACACCATGGATTGTTGCTCAGCATTAAAAAGGAGTAAAATAATGTCTTTTGCAGCAACTTGGATGGAACTGGGGTGGGGACCATTATCCTAAATCTCAGAAATGGAAAAACAAACACCATATGTACTCTCTAACAATTGGGAGCTAAACACAGGCACAAAGAGATCTAAAGGACCGTGGAAACCAAGAAGGGGGAAGTGTGAGAGGCAGTGAGGAGTAAAAATTTACCTACCAGGTGCTATGAACACTATTCTGGTAATAAGCACACTAAAAGCCCCAATTTAAGCCTTATACAAGGTATCCATGTAACAAAAATATTTGTATCCCTTTATATTTTAAAATAAAGAAAAGCAGAAAAGAAAAAGCAACCAGGCAAATCTAACATGTATATAATTATGTTGGCTTTAGTTATCTGCCCCTTCCTCATTCTGAAAACTTCCACCATGTTCTTTCTTCAGGGACTCTGAAATTCCGCTATTTCTGATATTTGACTGGCTCACTTCTAAATTTCATTGAGGTCTTTGGTAAAATATCATACCTTCAGAGAGATTTTTTTCTGGCTATGTTACCTAAAATAATGCCCCCTTTCACTCACTCTTTGTCTATTACACTTTATCATTCATCAGTCCCTGATTTTACATGTGTTTGAGTGTGTGTATATCCATACATACTTAGTTGCTTATTTTTTTTGTCAAATAATGCTTCATGACAGCATGGACATTGCTTTGTTTACTCCGATCTCTTTCGCTTCTAAAAAAGGCTATCACACAGTAGTTGCTTAATAAGCTCTTACTGACTAGTAAAAGTATCTGAGCTTTAATATTGACCAAATGATATTACAAGTTAGTTAAAACATGAGTTATTGAAAGAATATGTCAAATAGTCATGGGATTTACCACCGGTGCGGCCCTAGCAAGGTTGGGTGTGGGAAGAACACCCAAAATTATGTGTATGATAATATTCTATAAGAGGCCAAATTATAAATAATATGCACATATATTAGAAAACCCTTTCAGAACAAGTGTTTCATATTTGAACAATCTCTTGCTGCTCCTAGGCATAAAAGCTGTATCCTAACTGTACTGCTGAACTTGGGCTTCCTGCTGGGAGCACAGCAAGTGCCCTCTTTGAGAGTGAGGAGGCTGAGAATCTCATACCAACAGGAATGAGTGCTTTGAAATTAACTGGTGTTTTGAAATTGATCTGGTAGGTAATAATCTTCTATATCTAACTTGTGATTTATTCTAATTTTAAATTTTTAACACATACTTTCTAAAACATAGATGACTTCTGTAGCTGCATAATGCTAGGCCTGGCAACCAAAGCTTTTCTAGATTTCACCTTCAGAAACTAATAGATTTTGTGTCTTAGACATACAAAGTCCTATGTCAGGTTTTGCATTTCAAAATTTGCATATACATTTTAATGTGTATGTTAATTTTAAGAATACATAATTAATAAATTCTCTAATTATATCAATAAACCCTAAGAGGAAGCTGATGCTTTGCTTATAGTCTTAGACAAATCTGGACTCTGGTAAATATAATCAATGATGATGATTTTTTAAATGGAAGATGGATCTAAAAAGTCCAAATAAAAGAAAACCAACTATTGAAAAATGGTTAAGTCTATTGCTGTTTTTCCAAAAACCTGTTTTATTTACTTCTTACAATCAATCTGTAAATGGCCATAGGTTTTGAAAATAATTTGTTGTGTTTGTTGTTGTGTGTTATTGCTTGCCTATTTGTTTTCAATATTTGCCTTCTTGCTTGCCTCTTTTGTGAGAAGTGGGTTTACATCAAGTGATTTCCATCAAGGTATTGGTTCCAAAATATGAACTTGGCCTCTTACCTAGAAATGTATGGATCTTAGGTAACGTGTTGTTAGCACTTCCCATTGAAATAAAATTCTGGCAATGACTCTAGCTTACGTTTTCAAAGGGAGACCTCTCTGTTAATATGCTCAATCTTCAAAGGAAGTGATGGGTGAAGAAAAGAAACAAGTAACTCAAACTCATAAATGTCCAATATATCAGTCTCAAAAGAAAGACAGAAATGTATTATATTTTTAGACTATAACCTATTCTATGGCTCAGAAATGCAGCCAGGCTTGAATAGATAGAATATCTCTTTAGAAATCACTGTCAAAATCTATATATTTAGCACCAAGTGGCATGCTTTAACAAATAGTATGTTGACTAGCTTCAGGGTCAGCTAAACAATGCCATTTAAGTATATCTTTAAAAATTAGAATAGATATTTAAAATGTCATCTTTTCCTTCCTAGGTGGTTCTGACTAGCTCTAATATATCCCAGAAATACAGCTTTGTAGGCACTATCATCAAGTTGAAACAATAAACAATCTTATTATGTCAAAAGAAGTATGAGTTTTTCTTCCCCCAAATAACCAAACACAGCCAATATTTTTAAAAAGTTAATAAATTCAGAGAGGAGAAAAAGTGAATTTATTTTCATTTAGATAAAATAAAAACAAATATTTCTGTAACACTGTCAATGGAATAAAATTTTCATTATTCAGATGGCTTATTTGATAACACAGAGACAGATATTTGGGATTCAAGTTCTTAAACCATAAATCTATATAGACTATGTTTAAATTCTTGCATTTAGAATGAGAGTTGTTGAAATGTAAGTTACTATATTTAGATAAAAAATTGCCATTATTACTATAATCATGCCACTTTTACAAACATATTTCCCAAAGAAATCATCAGAATAATCACCATCTGTTTCGGTTATATATATTGCCATGTAACAAACCACAACAAACAATAACCATTTATTTATCTATGACTTGCATTTTGAGCTGGCTCAGCTAGGTCATTTGTTTCTGCTTTTGTCTGGTGTTACTCATGTGGAAGTAGTCACCTGGAGGTTCAAGCAGGATTTGATGTTCCAAGGTGGCCTCATTCATGAGTCTGTTAGTTACTTGGACCTTCAGGTACAACATCTAGATTTATCTTCTTCACATATCCCCTGGCAGGATAACCCAAGCTTCACACAAAGAGGCAGCAGTATTCCAAGAGTGTGTGCATAAAAATGTTAAGGCCTTTTGAAGCTTAAGCCCAGAAGTCACATAAAGTCACATCTTCCTCAGTCCGTTGGTCAAAGCAGTTTATAAGGGCAGCTCAGATTCAAGGGTTGAGATTCAATTCTTCATGGGAGGAATGAAAAAGAACTTGTGGCCATGTTAAATCTTTCATTTCTTTCAATTTCCATTTATTTTAATATAAAATGTTTAAATATTTTATTTTGGAAATTTTAAGCTCCCACCATGAAAAATGGGATGGAAAATAATATTGTTTATTGTGTAGTCCCTCTTGTGCTTCAAGAACTTTATAGTGCTTGAAGAATTTATTTATTGGGAGGAGAATATGTGGGAAAAGGTTATATCTTCAAAACAGTACCCGGCTTGCAACTAATTAGGTGTGAGTTGATTATTTTTGGATAGCTTTAATGACAAACTATGAATTTTGCAAAAATGATCACCACAGAAAATTGGATTTTAATGACTCTACAACTATTTCTCACAAGTTCATCATTTGCATTAATATAAGAGAAATTCTCTGATTTTACTGTGCATATAGACCTTGATAAACAATGTAACTTACTGCACCTAAATCTTTGCAATGTTCTATTGAGTGACTCATGCACCTGGTATCTGGACTTTATTTTAAGAAAGATTGATTGAAGAAATATGCCCTTCAGAAGACAACTTCCAGAAATATAAATAATAAAGACAGAGTAAAACAAACATGTGTTTGACTGGTAGATGGTGTATTGTTTGAAGATTTCTCAGTTTCGTCTATTATTATTATAATAAAAATCAGTCATACAAATTTAAATGTGATCCATGCTTGCTATAAGGGGTTAAGCTAAAAGACAAAGTTCTTTCTAACTTTGAGAATATCAAATTTGGGAAAATAATAATAAGAAACTGAAATTAGCTCAAGTTGCTAAAACTCAGTTTCCTATCATATGGGTCACTTATCACCAGGACTTTATTTTGCTTATTATTTTATTTGCATTTTGCTGATAAATAAGTTACTATTTATAGAAGTTAGATGAGATCATAAGTTTTGGAGAAATAAATTATTGGATATGAAAAAAAAATGGCCCAAGTTTAAGCGGATATTACATCCATAAATCCTCCCAATGAGTATAGAGATCAAAGTAGTCCTAGTTTAAGCCATGTTTGTGACATTCGCTATGGGCTGTGACAAGCAAGTCCAGAAGCAAAAGTTAGGAAATGATGAAAAAATAAATAAAAGTTTTAAGTTGGAAATCCTATAACTTTGATGATTTTCATCTCCTTTGGGCTTCATGAACATTATTATAACATGTTAATTATCCCAGTGTTTGTGTTTATGTTTAAATGGCAAATGGTGATATTTCTTCCCACTTTTTAATTTCATTAATATTAATAATCACCTAAAATATCTACATTTCTATTCTTATTGTTTCTGGAAATTAAAATGAAATACTGTTACTCAAAAGTTGTCAATAATTATCTTTTCTAGTCCTGCTTTATTTACACATTGTATATGCAAGTTGATTTCAAAAAGGCTTTATTTTCTATGAATCAGAAATGCTAGGTCTCTGTAACCAAAACAGACAGTGCTTTCATGCACACCAACATACTTAAATGAAGCCTTAAATAGGTCACCCTCTCCAGATTTTGCATCTTAGCATTAGACATCGAGCATGGCAGTCAAGTTCTTGGGAGACTTGGGGTTAAAAAATACACGTGGCCGTTTACATGAACCTTAAACAAACTTGCAGCAGCATTTTTCTTTCAGTCGACTGACATTTTTCTTTATGTTTCGTCAGTTATATCTGAGTGATCAGACAGCCACTACACGTGGTACACCCACCAGGATTATTATCTAGACCAAAGGCCCAAAGCTCATTGTAGCAGGCATGTAATTCTTTACAATGTATGCCACGTTAACTGTGTTGGGTTATCTATTCAACAGCTGACTGAGCTGGGCTCTCAAGCTCTTCTCAACAACCATGTAAGAAGCGATGACAATTGTACTACTTCATAACAGCTGCATGGAACTCTGACACACACTTCACAGCAACCAGTCATCTATATAAACCAATTTCAGGAGCAAAATTGCATGGTGCCGCCACTCTGTTATAAACACAATGATATCCACTCAAAGCTGATAAATGCACTACATTTCTCTGGAGCTTAAAAGAATAAGTTTCTTGCATCTGAGATTTCTTTCCCACAAATGAAGCCTTTTTTTTTTTTTTTGTCTTAGCCACTAATTTAGAATTTTACAAAGAACAAGACAATTTCGATTTCGAATATCTGTAAAATAAAGAAACTTTAGTATTAACATTTTTGTTCTTCAACTAAATGCTCTTTCACTTTTTTTTAATATATGTGCCAGACTTTCCTAACTGATGATATGAAGGAGACAAAAGGAAGAAGTAATTAAGGTTTAAATACTTACCAATGCCATAGTAATTCACCAATTAATTATGGTATCTTTTCATAGGATTATACACAATACAATCCTTATTATTGAATTAAACTTCTACAAGCAACCTGGAAACCATTGTTAAAACTTAAATGTTAACTACTCCACGTTTGGTGAATAATGAAGCTTTGGTAGATCCATTAACAACTTCAATAGATTCAAGTAAGATAAAGAGGTTGCTAATATTTTTAAGTATATTTTTGTATTACCAACATACATTTTTGAATTGAGCTTGAAAGGACATGGGTAAAAATTATGTACAGTTTCATAAAAGAGATAGATACTATACTTTTTCATGTTGATAGTGGAAAATACATTTGTATATATACATATATATTTAAAATAATTTCAGATATTAGAAAGTATGCATACATGTGTATTTCCATTTTCTTTACCCTAACAATTTTATAGAAAATCATAGGAATGGGATATTTGAGTTAAGAGAATAGCAAACATTTCATAGAACACATATTTTAATAAATTATAATTTATAAATATGCTGGGAACTTCATTACAGAGGCAAATTCAGCTTATGCCTAGTGGAGTTTACTGACCAAAGGATCGGAAGGCCTATATTATTGTACTATTTGAACAATATAATCTCACAGCACAATACTCAATTAGTTGCCATTATCAATATGTTAAAGTATACTACCAGCTGACTTATAATTGCTAGCATTACTTAATAATTGTTTTAAGTTATAGTACTATCTTGTAATGACAAATGTTAGTTTTAGAAATGAAGTCCCATGTAAAGTTCCATTTAAAGGACTTCACTGCTTTTAAAAAAAGGTGAAAAAAGGTATCCACTAAATAAGCTGTAACAAGGCTAAATAACTTTCCACAATGACATCAAAGTTCTGATTGTGTGTCAATTATTAATATGTCCTTCTTATTGGATCTCTATGACTACTATGGTCATTTTCAATAGGAGCATATTAAGGCATTTGGAGGTTAAATGATTTTCCTGAGATGACATGGATATTTAAGTTGCACAGCAAGGAGAAAGAACCTAGTTTCTATCTATTAATTCAGGGTTCTATCCACTGCACTACACTATCTTTAGGAACTGTTAATGATGAAAAGCTGAGACATAAAGAAACAAAGAAAACTATTCAATATTTCAGTAGAAAAATGTGGACAAAACAGTTATTTTCACCTCTGCATCCAGTATGTTTTGTACTATAGCAAGCATCTTTTCCCGAAAGACAAAAAGTAATTAATAGAAAAGAATACAATATTTTCTCAAGGAATTCAATGGCTGGCAGATAGCTGGACCTTTCAAGGAATTGAGCCCAAAATAACTATAAAATTAGAAATAGCAAGTACCTTTCTGCCTTCTCTGTTTCTGGAAATGAGTTTTGCATTAGTATACACATGTCCGCCACATTAATCTTCAGGTTACCTAGGATGTTAGGAAAAGAGCACAAGTAAGGAAGTGGGCAGTAAAACTGAATGATTTGAAACTCAAAAGGGGAGGAAGGGTTTCATTGAGGCGAAAAAGCAACAATCTAGATTCCCCAACCCTAAAAGGAGCAATTAGGAGAGTGGTACTTCTTTTGTTTCAGATGGCTACCTGTTGCACAATTGTACTCATCTCTATCTGTTGTGTACATAAGAAGAGTAGCAACTACACAGGCTGCGGGGGAAGTTCAGTAATTACAAAATTAAGATTCCTATTAAGGTTAAGGAGGTAAAAGGAATATTTCTTGAAACAACTGGAAACGAAAGGGAATTTTTATATAAATAGACTGAGAAAAGAGTTTGAGAAATTTAGAGAAAAGGGTTGGGAAAAAGGTAGAGAGTGGCTAGAATAGTCAAGAAAAAATGAAACAGAGAAGTGTAGGAAAGATTATTACTAATCAAAGGACTAGCATTTGGGCCATTTGCCACAGATAACAAGCATATGAGGCACAGTTGAACGTATTGTCCTTTAGATTATGGGCCTGTGTAGACCAGCAATTGTTTAGACTTGATGAAGTAAGCAGACTGTTCAGCATTCAAACAGGAGATCATTCAGATGATGTTCTGCTAGTTATTAAATAGAGCACCCCACCCTCTTCTGTTTCCCCTTGTAGGACTGAAATATTCATTCCCACAGTTGCTGGGAGTATTGGCAGCTGAAACCTCTCAGGTAAGTTCCTCTCCTGGACTTGCCCTCAGCTGAAGATGTTAGGTTTGTCTGGATGTTCCTTGGTCCCCAGGTTCCCAGTGTCAAAAATAAGTACTGGTACCAAGTTGAGCTGATGATGGAGTGATCACAAACACAGAACAATTTTACACAAACAGTTTATCACATAAAAGAAACTATGAACGTAAGGGAGGAAGCTACTGCAAAGTGAAAACACGTTCCAGAGAGAGTGGAATAGGTCAGTCTCCATGAGTGGAGAAAGATGCTGAACGCTGAGCACATGCTGCCTTTTATTATATAAACTCTCTTCTTTGTCCTGCCTCTCTTCTGGCAGAATTGGTTGTCGTTTGCTGGCTTTGAGGGTGATTGACAGGTTGGTATTATATAACAGGTTACATAACGGGATAGGTTGCCTACCTAACAGTTTCCATTTCTGCACGTGTCTTCCCCAGAATCCTTCAGGAAACTCCACCTGTGTTATGCTAATTAGATGGTAATGAGCTCTATGTCAGTTAAAGGTTACTAGGAACTTTTTACTATGTACGTTCCCACCAGGGAACAGATCCTAGCCGCAATTTGGTTCCTAGGTACAATTTAGTTCCCGCTCTCCACCCTTAGCCACCTGTTTGCCCTCCACCAGACCTAACAAAGAGAGCCACCTTGCTCCAAGTCACACCTGCTCCTGAAGGAAACCTGCTTCTAGTGGCTGATTGAGATGAGGGCTCTAAAGATACAGGTCGTCAAGTAGGGTTATCTCAGTTCCAGAGCTTCTTGTGGGATCAGGAGAAGGCTTTGTTATTTTTGCGACTAGTCTACTATTTCTGCCTTTGCCCTATTCTATTTCCCTCACTCCCTTATAATGTTGCCCCCAAGATAACTTCTCATTCTCTCCGCCTCAGCATCTGTTTCTAGGACAACTCAAAAAACATTTAATACTGCACTTTCCTTTCCAAAGCAACCATTATTAGCCATTGCTTTGGAATCATATGAAAAAGAGAAAACAGAATTTCATTAAAGGGAACTTTCCTCAGCTACTACAAACAATTTTACATTAATCAGGTTACTTTATAAATGTGTGACCATAATTTTAGGATAAATTCCTTCTGGTAGAATTACTGGGTCAAAGGGTATATGCATTTTAGTGCTCTTTAAAGAGATTGTAAATTCCTGCAGCCAAGTGGGAATTTCTGAGTTTGGCCAAGCTGTAGAAGAAAATCATTCTCACTATAATTTTATTTCGTATTTCTCTCACTGTAAGTGATTTTTACACAACTTTTTATATGATCATTCATATTTTATTGTTGTTAACTGGGTATAAACTACTTTATTGTGTTGATCTTTTTTTATGTGATATTCTGTACCTTCTTTTATGTCAACTGTTAAGTTACAATATTTTCCTCTGCCTGTTTACTACATATCTTCCCATGCACAATATTTTAATTGCTTATGTATTTATGGTTACCAATCTTTTTTATGTATTCAGATTTTTGTTTTATAAATAAAAAGGGTTTTACCACTATGAGATTTTTAAAATTCCAGTATATTTTCTTTTAGTTCTTTTATGGATTTTTGCTTGTTTGATAAAATGTGATACAGTTTGTGGTATATATTGAGTAGTGATCTAACTGTACTATTGAATTCTATTTGCTAATATTATGGGGGGATTTTTATACAAATATTAACATATATAAATATTTGATATACCCTTTTGTGTATGATTTATGTCAGTATTATTAATGTCATGTCACAGGAATATGAATTTTTTCCCTATGTCCAGTTCATATGAGTTTTAACTTTTAAAGATTTGGCCTGCTACTCATTTGAGGATAGCCCTTTGACAACAATCCTTATTTTTGATATTATTATTTACTTACCTAGATTTTCATTTTTTCTGAGTTCTGATTTCAATGTTGCTTATTTATATTAATTTCCTCTATCATTTTTCCTTGAGGATTATCTCTTATTTCATATGTGTGTCTTTTTTTCAGTTTACTTATTAGTTTGGCTAAATGTTTATATTTTATTGGTTCTTATTGAAAGGAAAAACTATTGCATTCATTATATAAATTATTTTTCTATGTTATAATAATCTTTACATTTTCTTCATTGATTTCTTTGTTATGATTCTAAGGTTTATTTGGTTTTCATTCTTTTAGCCTCTTTGCTTAAAACTTACTTTACTTTTTATTCTTATTCATGTATTAGTATAAACAAGGCATAAATTTTTCTTTGATCATTGTTGTTTTAATTGGCCACAGGTGTGTAAGTTTAAATTATTTTCCAGAAATTTTAAAATTATTGTTTTGATTTTGTTATTGGCCCAAGAGGTGCTTAAGAGATGGTGGTTGTTTTTCATTTCCTGGTGGTGTGCTAGGGTCTAATATTATTATTGTTTTTGCTAATTGATTTTATCAGGCAGTGACTGGGTGTTGATTTTTTTCCATCTTATTTTTTTAAGAATAAATATTCCATTTTAATTTATAGATTCAGGTTTTCTATATTTTATGGAAAGTTTTTGCTACATATTTTTTTCTGTTTCTGTTCTTATTTCTCATCTTCTCAAACATCAAATATGAGTTAGGTGTATTTCTTACTATATATGTGTATCATTTTCTTCAATCTTTTAAAACCTGTATTCATTTGGATTTTATTTCCAAACTTTATCTCTGACTACCATATTGATATTATTTTTTAAATTTGTTCACGTTTTTCACAAATGAAAATTTCCTTTGAATCGCTTTCACTATGAGCTTCATTACATCACATTTTGTTTTTCTCTTTCTCTGCTTTCATGACTAACACCAGCCCAAGGTTACCTTTAGTTTTAAATCACATCTTTCCTAGGCTTTTGTACCTCTGCTGTGGACTTTTATAAGTCAAATACTTTATTAAGGATTTTAGTTATTTATTTAACTCATAGCAATATTTTTGGTTGCAATCTTTTGTCTCCTCTGTGACAATGTTTTCCTAGCATGTGTATTTCATCTACCATTTTCCCTTGTTCTTTCTTGGATTGTCCCTTGTAGTGCCTTTTTATATTGTGCCAGTCCCCTTTTGATTATGACTCTACAGATCCTGTGCCCATTTCTTTTTAAAAAATTATTTATTTTTTAATAAATTCTTCCTGGACAGGCTGTTTGCAGAAGGTTCTTGTAGGGAAGGGGCCAAGAACATGTTCCAGGATAGCAGGAATTTTTCTTAGAACACACTCTTTTTTACTTTTACTTTTTCACAGTGATATACAGTGGCAGTTGTAACTTTCTTTCCAATGCAAAGTTCTCTCTCTCTTGCCCTGCCTTGCTGTCATAATGCTTCTGAAAATAACATTCTTTGTGAGATTCATTCCTGAGATCCCTGCTTCCTTTTTACGCCAAGATAAGCGCTGGCTACTGCTGCCAGCATACACACTCATTCCATTATTACAAGCTACAATTTGTTTGATTTGCCCTTTTGTGTGAACCACTCTTTTTGGATAACTCTGCTTTGCCACTTTGAGACGTGCAACCACAGGCTTCTTTTGTCAGCACCTTCACCTATCTCTGACATTCCTTCTATTTAACAGAACTTCTTCCTAAATTGCAGTTTGAGGTCATAATGATCTCCTAGTTTTATTGAGGAAGTATATAAGTTTCTTTTTCTTGTTCTTCTGGATATTTTATGACTATTTCTGGAAAAAGAGGGGGATTTCATTTTTATTCTATTTTAAGAGACAAAATCCTTTCTATTTAATTTTGAAATGCATTGTTGAGTTTTGCTTAGATTATTCACATATTTAACTTTAAAATTTATTTTTAAGATTTTATGTCCCGAAATTAATAGATGTTAACTGATAGACTACACTGGATAACAGGACTTGCCTGGTATCAATGTGACTACAGATAATCTACCAGCCAAGCAAATAAAAGAAATGTTTTGCCCTAGAATCTTCACATCAAAATATACAATCTTTAGAACTTTCTACATACTATAAGGTATTCATTGTTATTATCTAATTTAAAGCATTTTTAAGAAGACCACTATACTTCAGTAGAAAGTAAAATTTGAAAAACATGTTATAAAATGCAAAATTCTGTATAAAAACACAAATTCTGTAATTGTTTGTCCCAAATATATCAAAGAGTTAGCATTCTCAAGTATTCTTTAACTCTTTTAAACCCTAACTTTTTTCAAAGTGAATATTTAGGTGCTTAAAGTAACCTGAATCCTTTGTCAGAATGGTATATAGAAGAAAATCTGCAAAGGAGTCCCTCTACCCCATGATAAGAAATGGTCAATGTTTGTTTGTTCTGGGTTTATTTGCAGGTGGAAATAGCTCATCCTTGATGCATAGCTTTTGTTCTCCTCTAATTACTGATTCTATACATGACCTCTGGAATTGAGGCATGTATTCCACATAATTTGGTGGGGGGTGGGTTCTTTTGTTATAGACTATGTGATAGCTATGTCTTTTATTAACTGTTTTTTCATGAAGCAAATGATCTAACCTATTTTCTCATCTAGATTGAGATATTTTCTAACTTCCCAGAAAATTCTAAATTGATATGTCTCAATGATTCTGAGTAAATCCAATTATTTCTACTAAAAAAGACTACTCTAATTTGGATTAGAACCATATGGTTTGGATATTAGAGTTTTGGCCCATATATAACTCAAAATCCATTCCTCTTCTACCAATGTGTGCTAATTTACATTTCAAAATAGGGTGATATTTTTAAATCCTAAGATATTACAAAATGTGGACACAACTGAACCTAACTCTTTCTAAATTGAAAAAAGATAGATAATTTAAAATGAGAAACACTTTAAAGTTTGGGTGCAACCAAAGTAATATATTTTTCCTTCTTTGAGTAATATATTCTTTCACACCAAAATCATTACCATGTATCAAAATGCTAGAAACTATAATTTTGATGTGCTTCACTATTCCCATGCTGAATAATAGTTTACCTGGTTATAGTATTAATGGAATTTTTGCCTCAACATATATTTTAGTGAAAGCATTTTCTTTCTATTTGGAAAATAAAAGGATGATAAGTTATTTTTTATGTAATAGAACATTTTTCTAAAAAGTGAAATTTTGAAAGAAAACATTCTAAGAACTGTATATTTATAATTAATGTCTCTGCATGGTCCCTGATGCTTTGGCTGTGCAGCTCATATTATTTCTAAGTATCAGCCAGAATAAACACTGGCTTTGTTATAGGGCAGGCTGATATAAAGAGCCATATGTGCTCCAATGACACAGCACAAGGAGACAGACAAAGGCCTTCGCTACGAATTCCTTTTCTTTTTTTTTTTATTTAGATTGCTCCCTGAACCTACTGTTATCCCTTCTAGTTAATTTAAATCAGTTCTTCTTGCCAGCCTGTACCTGCCAAATAAAACATCCCAATCAAATGTCTAGTGTGCAAAGCAGAAAGGTTTGGTCTGATCCTGGCAGACTTTTGTTCTCTTCCACCTCTATAACCACACTACCTAATTAAATTCTATAGAACCTTTACTAAGACAAGATAGGTCAGGTACATGAAAGGAGGAAGAAAAGAGAGTCAGTCAATTATCATAACCAGATTGGCTTTCAACGGCACCAAACCTCATCAACCTACTTTCTGTGCCACTGTCAGGTCCTCCCAGGCCTCTGGCCCCTGGTATCAGATCAGCCGCTGACTTAGTTGAGCCTAAACACATACCTTTCCAAGGTCTTGAAATTTAATTGTACAGTGAATTTGCTCTGCCTTCCAGAGTCTTTCCACTCTAACATATTTAGTTAACGAACACAAACTCTTAGAGAAGAAAAGTGAGGGAAAAGTGGATAAAGTGTCTCTAATATATGATTAAATGGTCCTGTAGGCATATTTTGCACACAAATAATAAAGTTATGATTAATAAGTTATCTAGCACGTTAACAAAGATACAAGCAAAAATAGCCCAGTACTATCATATCTGCAAGATGTTTGGTTTTGAAAGAATTGTTATGGTCTGCTCAACCTCGAACAACTCTGGTTATGAAGTTCACATCTAGGTGAAAAGTAGGCACCTTCTTCCTTGTCCTTAAATGTTCTTAAAAAGATATAATCAGGTATGGTCTTTTCTAACTATACAGGAAACCTGAATGTCCTACACTCCCCAGCGACTTATCAGAACAGGTACTAATGAAATTCCTGAAACACAATATGAACACAATCTTTGCCTCACCCCACACTGAGCCTACTTTCCTCTAACTGCTTGTAATCCATTGCTTTTTCGTATTGCAATGAATAAAGTGAAGTAGATGATTTCTTCTTACAAGGTCTATGAGGAATTGCAGTTGCTAAAATGCTACCATGTAACCAGCATATTCTATAGTTGATCTGGTCAATAACAAAAAATATTTCTTTAGGAAGGTGATTAAAAGGAACAGATTGCACAACAATTAATTTAGCTCATTCAATAGTTTTTTGGGTTTTATTGTAATGATTTTTTCTGCTGCTATTATCATATTTAACTGTATAAAAACCACAGTATAGCAAAACTATATTTCATATTGCAGTTGCAGATATGGCCACAGCATTTAGGAATATTTAAAATATCTTAAAGTCAGACAGAGGCAAAGTAAAGGGACAAAAAACTGAGCAAGTGTTCCATTTTCAGACCTGTTGAGAATGCAGAGTCTCTGCCATTATTTTCTAATTTTAATATTATCCGTAGGTAAAAAATAGGCACTGATATCCAGAATACTAGAAAAACTCATATAGTAATAAGGAATGAATAAAATTCATACTTTTTACTCTAAATAAGCCTACATCAAAGACCTACAAAACATAGTGGACTTCACTGATAGTTAATTCTTTGTCAAAATACAGGTATAGCGTGCAAGACTAATCTTGCTTCCTATACCTGTAATATACATTTATTCCATAATCGTAGAGTAGGTATTATATTCTTCATGAAGAAGCACTGGGGCTTTCACTGGTAATGAATCAGAGGAGATCATAGCAAAGAAAAATATTATAGAACCTTAAAAAGAAATAACACATTATCATAAACAAGGTAAACATTTTTTCTGACTATATCCAAACTTTCTCATGTAACCTAAGATTTAACTTTAGAAATATTTTATTGGATACTTTGGAGAGATGTATTAAAAGAGAAATGATTTATCTCTGCAGTGGCTCTACTACTCTTGCCTAAGCAATTGTAATTGCCTTGTAAAACCCAAGATAAATCTTGAACCTCTCGTTCCTCAAACTTGCCCTACATAAATGAATATCATTTTGATTTCTTTCTTTCCACCAAAATTTTCAAACTCATATCCCACATTTTTCTCAATGTAACATGAACTTTTATGATGACACCATCCCCCTGTCTTGAACTCTATTCATTCTCCATTTAGGCCAATAGACAAAAACTATCTTTTTTCAAGAAGAATTCAACTCAAATGTCAGCCCCTGTGATGAGAATGTCCCCCAATCAGCATGTTTTAATATTACTTCTTTTAGATTCCAATCATAAGATGTCATTTTACTTTCTCACATTTTATTTTGTGTATATTCCTTCCCTTTTCATGGAAGGTGGAATAAGGTAGTAACTTCAGTCAATCAGATCTGCATATGAATTCCAGCATCCCCACCTTTCATCTTTGTGGCTTTAGACAACTGAATTAAACTTTCAGAACCTTATTGTCTTCATATTTAAAATAGGAATAACAATATTGACCCAACATATTTTCAGGGAGATTAGATGAAATAAAATATGGAAAATCCTAAGCATATTGTCTGAAATATTATGCTATTTATAACTATCCTAAAGTCATATGGTTTATTTATCTTTATATTTCAAATGCCTAGATCAATATCCTACATGGGTCTAACTCATCCAACTTTTTAGAAGTTTAAAATTTCCCACAGAATATCAGAATTTCTACCCAGAAGCATGAATAATACAAAAACCCAGAAAAGATAAAACATAATGTTAAGCTACTAGATAGATTTTTCTGGAGGACATGACAAAAGCTAAAGTACATATACCCACATCTTCAAAAGTTTTGCTCTACTAGAGGGTTATCTAACCAAATCAAGCAGTCAGTGGAAATAATACTAAATCATAGCACAAGGAACCCATATGTTATGCCTGGCTCTGCCATTTTTCATTATTTGGTGTGCTGCAATTCCCAGGCCCTCTCAAAAGTTCTGTTGCTTCCATCTGTAAAATGGGCATTACCATATATGCCTTGACATAGGATATTGTTAATAGGATTGATTAAGATGATAGTTACAAATATATTTGGCAAGCAGAAAAAAATGGCCTTCGAAGCCAAACTCACTCAGCCTTGTATTCAAGTTTTCAATACTTATTAGCAAATATTAGAGAATGTTTGTAGAATTACAAATATAGATAATAGTATCTACCTTGCAAAGGAGTTAAGAGCATTAAAATAAATAATATATTAATACATAAACTGCATGTTACATAGTAGTTGGTCAAAAGTGCTAATATGTATTATAAGGCATTATTTTATTATAAAGAATATGCTAAGAATATCAAAATAAATATAACAACTTTGATGTTTGAATATCTATTAATGTATTTTAATATTGACTTAGCTCTTAAGGTAACCAAATCTAGTTGAGCATGCTAAGTTTTGAAACTTTACTATTCTCATTTCTTCTACTCATAGAAACTGATGTAAATCCCCTAAATTTATCATCAGTGACACAACCAAAACATTTCACTCAGTCCTTTTAAAAGAGATAGTGTTTACGATATCTTTATTTTAGCACCTATAAATGTACCACCTTGCTCAAAGAAATTGGCTCCTGTTAGGAGCTACACGTAAGGGGGTCACTGCATGTGAAGCCGTAGCACCATAATGGCAGTGAGCATTTCATATTTTAATTTGGTCAGGTGGGTTGTACCCCGCCAAGAGTACTTTATAACTACTTAATATTTCTTAGTCATTTGAATGTAAATAAGCTTGTCAAGATAATTTGGGTAACTTTTTATTTTTTTTTTTTTAAGCAAGCATGCTTGGCAGGCAGGTTTTCCCAAGATCACCCAGCTTTAATTTTAAATTTCAAAAGCCTCACATTTAATCCCTTGAGCTGGCCTGGTACCTTGTACCATCTGTTCCCATGGTTTTGTTATAACAGTGAGCACCTGCGGAGTTTTGCAACATTTCAAGCTGATTGTGGACAAAAATCAAAATAATTATAATTTTCATAAAGTAAAGACTTCCATTCAGACACTACAATCCCATCTGACGTGGATTTTGGAAAACCAATCTTGCTCATAATTTGTTTCATATGGATAAGGGTAATTTATTTCTATTTTGTTTTTGTGGAAAATCAATCCTTTAAAATATATGCACAATCAATGTGGAATTCTCACACTCCAATCAGAAAACTCTTGGATAATCCTAGTCAGTTCTTACATCAGGGCTTCTTGCTATATTTTGATCAGACAAGGCCGTTAGTCAACAGCCATGATGAGGTTAGTCTTCTTTGTAGTTGTTCACATTTGTTGGTTTTTTTGTCTGTCTGTGTTTGTAGCAATGAAATATTCCATGTGTTTTGTTTTCAAATGTTTTTCCACTGTCAATAGAAACACAGTATTCGTGTATTATCCATAAACGACAGAAAGGGGAAAGGCAGAGTGGTTGCTTATATTCTCCTTACATCTTAAGAAGAGAAAAGTAATTCATGTAAACATAGGATTCTGTGTTAGAAACCTGAGATTTTGGCACATCAATATCTTCTATAGTTAAATATCTTGCCAGTAAGTTGATCATCTACTGGCTACTAGAGAATTACTCATGTAGGATGAAAAAAGATCTTTAAGATGGATACCCAAGTATTGACATTTTGCTCATTGTTTTGGTATTTAGAAATAAATCTTATTGATCTGTTAATGAAGCCCAGCTTTTAATTTTATTCCACTGTACTTCTAAGATTCTGTAAAAACCTTAATTTTAGTTTAGTTTGAATCCATTGATCATTAGCTAAGTATGATAAATTTGACTTAGTTTTTGTAGATATTCAAAAGGCAGTAATAATTCTGCAGTATATTACCTCATCAAGACACGACCTGAAGTATGGTAGAGTGTTGTAAAAAAATTAAGAGTTGGATCTCTGCAACATTGGACCCTAAACAGCACTGCTTAAAGACAGCCTTAAAAGATTATAATGCATAAGAGAATATACCTCCTGGATACAGTTAAAAAATCACTTTTGGTCTTGTGGAAGAACAGTATAGCCACCAAAAGTGAACTGCCATGACGAGAGGGGCAGTAGGAATCTATGTGGTGCTTAGTCAAGAAAGTTGGATATAACCCTAACAATATTTGTACCTCCATTATATGATGAAATAAAAGGAAAAAAAAAAAAAGAAAAGAAAGTTGGATACATCGGGACCTTTCAGGGATTGCTATCCTGGTGGTACATTGGTGATCACTGTAATGCCTGATGGAACAAAGGAACTACCAGAAGGGAAGTGACCTGCTTGAAGGGGCATCAGAAGACAAGTTCTTGTTCAACAGGTTAGGCAACGTGCGAGCCAGCCTGTAGTAGTGTGTGTGAGAGACAAACATTGGCAACACTTAGAAATATTTCAGAGAGAGGGATATGTTATAGAGGGCTGTATATCCAATGTCATTTTCTAGGACCTAATAACTTAAAAATATTTGAATATTAATTTTACTACCATTGCATTTGCAATCAAAGCTTGTAAAGCTTGAGGAAATTTTTATTCCAGTAACGAGAGAAATTTTATTTTTAAATTTTAATTGAAAGTTTTATTTAGAATGCTTTTTTGTTTAGAAAGGCCAGCCTACTGCAATTACTCAGCATATAACCTAACAATCTGAATAACACCTTTGTTTTGTTTTTCCATGGGACATCAGGAGACCGTGAAGCACTCTTTTAAGTTCATGTTTCTTGCCTTCTTCAACTAAAAAATAAAAAGGTATTGTTAATATGTGAGAACTTCACTCCAATTAAGGGACAAAAGAACATAAACACTATTTGTTAAAACAATTATAATTTTTAGATATGAACTAATGATTATGTCATATATAAATGTCATTTCCAAAACATTTGTCAATGAATAGCAAATTGAAACGAAATGCATGTCTTGCGACTCTTGTGGTCAGAATACTAGAAATTTTAATAAACTGGGAATCAGATCCTTGAGCTCTTATTTAGATTTTTCATTTAGTGGCTGAGAGACCTTGAGAAGGAAGAAGGATTAGTAGAATCACATAAATTCTTGGGATTTTCTCATCTTTGGAAACTATAAACTTCATGTGGGCAGGGATTTTATTTGGTCTGTTTACTATGTTTCCAGAAAAGTCTGTGATAAATGAGTATTTGGATAGGTAATCTCTTCAATATTGGCTGGCTCCCAAATCCATAAAATAATATGTGATATTATGTGATAACATACTACATTATACCATGCTATGCTATATTTAAGAGTGCTTTATGACAGAAAGATACTTGTAGTCTTTTCAAAAAGAAATTTTACTTAGCAGAGTAAGTCTGTTTGCTCAAGGCTTTGATATTTGTTCCCAGAATGATTCAGTTTCAAAACCATATACTTTTTCTTTACTTTAATTAGAACCTTAGCTATATGTGTAGTTGTTGTAAAGTAGATAGGGTGTTATATAAACTGCCATCATTTTAGCCATCATGTATCAAATTATTCTTGATATTATTCTTGCAGTTCATATCTCCATGGCTTGATTTGATAGCTGGCTGGAATTGATTATGAATCTTCTCAGAAGTGATACATTTTCATGTGTCAAGACTGGTGACATTCACCTCTGAAAATTTCCCTCACATTTTCCTCAATTTTTCAGGTCTCAGATAATCCTATATTGTGTAACACAGAATAATTATATAGGAAAGGGTCAACACTCTGAGTTAATAAACACACACACAAACAGCATGTTTCAAAATGTCAGGTAAAAATGTAAATTTATGTTTTTACTCAATTATTAATTTTATAAATCTGGAATATTTTTCAATTAACAAAATACCTTTTTTTTCAATTTTGCCATCACAGTCATAAAATATACTTGTGAAACTTTTAAATTTGGGCACCCTACCTTTATATTTCGTTCTACCTATAACCAGTCCCTTCCAGACCCCACCCCCCAAATTGTCCTAAAGCTGCTCTCATCATTTGTGACTATGCAAATTCTTACTCTTTTCAAAGGGCAATAAGGAAAGATCATTTTTCCCTTCCTTTTAGTGACACTGCTTTCCTACTGTTCCGTATACCCTAACCCCTTTTTTCAACTCTTCACTTCATTTCTCCTTCCACAGCCTCTCTTTAGAACTTTGTCTTCCACCTTCTTAAGACTTTTCTTTGAAGAAAATCTTCTCCTACTCTTTTTTTTTTAGCTTTTTTTTTTTTTTTTGCTCTTATTGTGCCAATAGGAAAACCTCCATGCCCTCACATTCTGCTGACCATTGAGCAGGTTGCTATTGCTCCATATATTTACCATTAAGTTTCCCAATTTAAATTTATTATTGCTGGGATGTTTTCTAGCTCATTTTTTTGGATTGTTTGCATGCATATATGTGTGGCTGGAAGTTGGTTTGTTTCATTGTGTTTATATCTTTGATCACTTATCAAGTTTGACCCCACTGGAACTAAATACTTTCCTCAGAGGGTACATGACACTGGTGTTATCTTCCTCCTGCTGAAGTGAGTACTAGTAATGCTTCTTCAATAATCAAGATTCAATCAATCATCTTGGAAATGCAAAGTATTTATGGATTTAGGTTGCAATAATCACTCATGGAAGAAGTTACACAGAGATTGAATTTTTTGCATTAACAGAAAGCCATATCTGAATCTTTCCCGAAAAAATGCAACTATGACCTTAATCTCACTACAGTGAAATGATCAATAACTTCACCATGCGAACTGACCACCTCTAACAAATCAAGCCCCGTCCATTTTGGTGGGAGTTATGAAACAGATGTATTGCCCATTCAACTCTGAGCGTGTTGAGTATGGGCATTGACTAATGTTGACTTTTATATCCCAAGGTGTCTGGTATATTACCTGGAATACAGTAGGCATACAGTAAAGATATTATTGTTATTATTATTTTAATAAATGAATGTTTTAAAATTAGGCAAACCCTTAGAAGATGGCATGCTAAAGGGTGGCTATTTATATGGAAAGCCATGGAAATTTTAAATAGGATAGCTAGAAATGATTCAATTACATTTTAAAAGGCTATTTTCACAAAATGTAACTTGTTGATTACAATGAAAACATGTTTTCACGGTTACATAAGTTTTCCCCCTTGCACTTTTTCTTCCATTTTAAGCAACGACTAAAGTGATTTTTAAGCTTTCACAATTCTCTGAGCATATCCCCTCATTATTATATCTTTGATTTCCTACCTTCTCCTTGAATTGCTCCATGTCTTTGTCCATCCATTAAATTTCCATACTGAGGAAATAAACATTTCTTTAAAGTTTTATGAAATAAAAAGAAAAATTGAACCTTAGCTTCAATAACTTTGCACTACTACTTTTCTTGCCAGGATTGTTTGGATAATAGATGCTGAAATATTTTTTAAATGATGATTTTTATTTTGCAATTCCAAAGTTGAGTCCCTATCACAGAAAAAGGGAAAAAATACTTATTTCAATGAAAGGAGATTTTTCACTAATTAAATATTTTTCAATTTTGTCCCTTGTCCCTTAATTTTATTTTTTACTTTTCACCTGTTCTTTGGGGTTCTATTTAGGTAATGATTACGGAAGAAACAATGACATATAAAGGAAAAATATACAAGTTTTTTATAAAACTATTTTAAAATAATTATTTTTTAAATAAAATTGCTTTTTAAAAGGGAAGATCTGAGTCTGAAATTGACAAAAAGATCATTTTTTCTTTGATTCAGCAGACTTTTCATTTTATATTCTTTAACATATTTTTAAAAAGCCTAAGCCATTTACTTTATAAGAAGATGACACTAACAACCAATTTAATTTTCATTTTGTATATGTATCAATTAACTTCTAAAATGATTAATATATTAATCATATTAAACCTCAAATTTTTAAGTTATCTAACTCTCTAAACCCTGAATGTTATTAAGATATTAGCTTTGAAAAAATAACGCTTATTTGCATATCCTACCTCTGTCACTATGACCTAGGAAAGTTGTGTGAACTCTCTGACCCTCTTTCTTCCTCTGTAAAATGGGATAATAATAACATTAATCCATAGCCGAGTTGTAAGGGTAAATAAGCTAATATATACAAAAAGCTTAGAATGTGTCCAGGACATCCTTAAGGTCTCAAGGTAGGTAGGTAACTATTTTACCAATAATTTAATAATGAGTGTCTCCTTGAAACAGATAACTACCTTTGATCATTTTTTTGCTTCAGTTTGTCATAAAGATGAATTAACACAAAAATGAGAATTAATATTAGTAGTGCTAAACTCTCCAAATCCTGTGCTTAGAAATTTTGAAACTTCACAAAAAAATAGCACAGAAGAGATGTCACATTCCTTGAGCCCCTGTAAGTTGCCAAGGACTGTGTTAGGCACTGTCTTGTTGATCTTTCTTACTGACCCTACCCATACTGGAGTCAAAGCGACCGAGACTACCAAAAATTAAGAAACATATAACTGCAAGTGACAGAAAGGCTTCAAATGTTTGCCTGACTCCACAGCCAGGAACTTTTTGTAAAACATTTTTTTGTCACTTCTATACTTAATGTCTTCCACTGGCTTCCCACTGCACACAGAATAAAGTAATGTCCAAACATCTTATCACCTAAGTGCTACATTTTCCCTGGTCCTTGTCTGCCTCTTTGACCTCCACCTGTCTCAGCCCTTGCCTCATTTTGAAAATGCTGTGTTTGCTTTTGCCATACCAGGAACCTGGGACTCACTGGTCTAGGATCATCTGGCCCCAGATCTTTGCACAACAGGTATCTGTCCATTATTTGTTTCAGCTCCATGTTACCTACACAGGAAGAATTTCCCTGGCCACCCCGTCTAAATAAGGCACTCTAGATAAGATCTGTTTTCCTCAGTCTCTATCGGGTATGTGACTTAGCTTTGTTTTCTTCAAACACTTTTTGCTATCTGAGGTTGCCTTATTTTTTTCTAAAATGTTTGTTGTCTATCTTCACTGAGAGAACATAAGCTCTGGATGAATAACAACCAGGTCTCTCCATTTCATTCATAGTGGCCAATAAATATTTATTGGGTGAATGAATGACTTGTACTTTTAGCACTACCGATCACATGACAATTCTTATCAGTTTGACTTCTTTTACTTATGATAGCATATTAAAAGTTTAATCACATACTTTAAGTCTAGACAAGTTTTATATTTTTCATTCCACCTGACATTGTTACTTTGAGAAATAGAATTCAATAACAAAATCAACAAATTATATAAATCCAAACTTAGGATCCTGAAAATAAAAATACCCAGGCTACTTTTTATAAAGACCCAATTCTATTAAGCACATAATTTATCTCTGACAGTTATATTTTTTATTATAGGATAAATATGCACAGGATAACTGAATTTTAAAACAAATGTTCTTAATCGTAGATTTGAAGCATTTGTACTCTATGAGAAAACTTACACAAATAAAATCTTTTGAATTGCTATTGATCACAGTTATAAAATTAAAATCTAAGGACTATCTGTTTATTTAAGGCAAAGGAATTGATTCCTTTGATTTATATTGCCTTATGTTCAAAATTGATATTTTGAGTTTGTATAATTGACCTACCAACAATTCATGTGTAATACAACAAAATTTACATAAAAGAGGTATAATTATTCATTTTAGCAACTAATGTTGGTCAAAACTACCAGATAATGATTTTAAATATACCTTATAAAATGAAGGACTTTTGAGGGTCAGCATCCACATTTAAAAATTAAATAAACTCTGATTTCTAATCCATTTAGAAAATAACTGAAATATATTATTTCTCATATAGTATACTCTCAATAGTAAGCAGTACATTTTTAAATATATACTTTAACTGTTCTTTTGTACAAATGCTGGTTTAACAATCCATGCATTAGATATTTGGAAGAGAAATACAAATTTTATTATTATTAAGTCATTAAATAAATATGATGTATTGTTTTGAAATAAGTGTAGAATTTATGTAAAATTCCATCTGTCTCAATGCAGTGTGACTGATTTTTATATTGAAAATCTTATGACTTAATACTGAAGTGTGGTTTCAGGTTAAAGTGTGCTACAAGTGCTTCTGCTTTATCAGAATTCCCTTTTAGGATTTATTAAGGGAGAGAGACATTCAGAGTACTGGTAAAAAATAAAACCGATGCTTTGTTGTTGTTGGGCTATAAACACTGTACTTTGGTTGGTTATAATGCTACCAAAATCCACAGTACTTAATTTATCTAACCTTCTGATAGTGAATGAACAAAGGTAAAAATAACAGGCTAGTTATAAACTAGTACTATGGTGATGACATTGTGAATTATTTAAAAAGGGCATATTCAATGTGACCATAGAGCCATCAATCATAATAGACATTGATGAGAAAAAGAGGTTTCAGTCACTTCCTATCTGCAAGGAGAACAATTCTATCTCACAGGTAGCTATGAAGTGCTGAGTGACCTGATGTCACTTGCATTGTTGCTCTACCCTTTGAACAGAGCGAGTAGATTCTCTCAATATTAGAATCGAATGAGTAAATAAATTCGCAGTTCACTGCCACTCTCCTTCCGAGTGCACACTTCAATTTGTCTAACAATAGAGAGGACAGAAAAGCAGAAATCTCTTAAAGCGTGGATGAATTTTTTATGGAATGTTCAAATCCAGCTGCAAAGGATGGGGTTTTAAATGGTAGCAGACATTCTTTTAGAGGGAGCCCCAAGAGACGAAATCTTTTGGAAATGTTTTGTGTTGAATTCATTCCTTCCCACGTACACATCCGTAGCTTTTCTTCTTCTGAAACCCTGCTTTTACTAAATTGTTCCACTGTCAAGTTCACATTGATCTTTGAGATGCCAAATAAAAACATTTCCTTTATCTTTAATATACAGAGTACAGTAGAATTTCAATTTCAAGTAGATAATAACAGTTTTTAAAGTGCATGCGTATAACTCTGCTTTATTTTTCTGCTTCATTCAGTGGGAAAATCAGGATTGCAGGGGAAGAAAGAAGTAGCTAGTCAAGCAATTTAAAAATAAAACATACTAACAAATTTAACTTCTTTATTCTGTTCAAATAATATGAATAATTTCATTTACCATATTTTCTCATCTCTGAGTTTCCTATCAGAAAGTTATCATTGCATGCATTAATTTCTATTATTTACATTTTTGAGTACCACTTTTCCTTAGCACAGAATCCTATAAAATCCTCTGGTGTTTAGAAACTAAAAAGTTACAAAAATGTGCATATATTTCATATATGGTAAGATCCACTATCTCACTCTAGCACATTCACATTTGTATCATAAACCAAAGAACAGCATGGATTTTTCTACACAAAGATATTTTTACTTAAATTAGTGGATGTAGATAAATAGGCTTTCCTTCTCTACCTCTATCCTTCCTCTTCTTCTACCACCCACAAACTATTAACCCACTCTATTAGGGTAGAAATATGAAATGTGTTTGCACTGCATTCTGCATGTGTGGCATAGTCTCTTGAAGTGTATACACTATTCATTTTTATTCACATTCCCTCTGTAATATATTCTGGAAGTATATTCATCTCAACGTAACCTTCTAAACCACTTTAAAAAATGTGTATCACCACTTAATTGTTAATAACAGGTAAATCAAAGGTAAAAAGATAACTAATTTTCTAGCTCAGTTTTATTTTACTGTTACTGTTTTGAGAAAATATAACAAAACCCCATTAGTGTTAAGGTAAGCCCATGAAACAACATAATATAATGCAAGAAAGACATTTAATAGTGTAGAGGAATGTTAAATTACTAATTAACTCCAAGTTACTGTATAAGAAAGCATAGTAATTTACAGGATTATTGCAATATGCAGCTTGGATTGCCACTAGGGTCAGCTAGGGAGCATTTCTTTCTCTTCCCCACCCCCCTCCCTTTAGTGCGATGGTTACTGTAAAAATCTTCTCACATTAAAACGCACTGTCCTACCCACAGTTCATCGCTGCTAATTAGCAGCAGTTGAGATTTTGCTAGCAGTCATTTTTTTCTATGTTAAGCTGCCAAATGTTACCAACTGCTCAAGATTCTCCATGCACAAAGTGTCCAGCTGCCCGGCTTGCACCACTATGCTGTGTCTTTCAGCTGTTTCCTGTCAACTTTAACACCTGTGCAAAGAAAACACTGATCAAATTATCTGTACTGGCTTTTGTTATCAGAGGGAAGGTTATCAAAAGTATTCTGGATACTTTGGCCCATTCTCATCATCTAGTGCTAGAAAATTACATTACACACCCCCTCCCCCCACCCACACACATGCACACACACACACATACACACATACCTTTTCATCTAAGCTCCCAGTTGAGACCAGTGGCTCTCTAAAACTTAAATCACTCCAATATCTGCCATGTCAAAGTCAAGTGTAAGTGTTTTCACAGTCTATTTAAACTTTTATTTAAGTAATAAGGCTTGGGAAAGTCATCTTTTAGTTTTACCTAAATATATAAGAAGAATGCCATAACTTTGATTAATAATTGATTAAATAAACCATTGCTACATCAAAGACAGGAAGAAGAGCTGTTCGCTGAAAGGCTAGACTATCAAATAGGACTTTGTTGTCTTCAACATTGCTTTAGAACCACAGCATTACAGAGCAAGGAGAACATTAATTTTTGAGGTCTTAAATAATCACATAAGATAAAATTGGCTCCTTTTCTCCTTAATTAAACACTAGTAATGTTAAAACACTATAAATTTAAAAATAATCACACTGCCTAATCATTTCCTGTCTATCCCATTGGCTTTATGACTAATTTATATTTAACCTTCTTGGGAACCTACGATCAGAATGTACTTTTTTAAAAAATTCAAAGCAACTGTCACTGGTGTCTAATACCTAGGCAATGGGAAATAGGAACTTAAAAATGTTTTAAAACTGAAAGATTATATATAATGTATTACACTGCTTGTAAGATTTACTAACACAATAGCCACTGCTTTCTTACAATTACAGATCAATTGATGAATATATAACTCATTTGTTATGAT
This sequence comes from Microcebus murinus, assembly GCF_040939455.1. Lineage (NCBI taxonomy): Eukaryota > Metazoa > Chordata > Mammalia > Primates > Cheirogaleidae > Microcebus > Microcebus murinus. Next base: position 36,445,560 of record NC_134111.1, read on the forward strand.
TTTCTATTTATCATGATACATTTGATATATTAAAAATATGGTGTTAAGTATATAAAAATGTGTGCATATTTACATCAATGTTAACATTACTATAAATTTAATCAGACAACCAGACTTAAAAAGCGGCAGATTTTGGCCTATACATTATATCTGTTTGATATGATTATTTTCTTTAGATCTTGATTCAAATATTATAACTGAATTTATTCTCACCTCATTTGTACTTGTAAAAGGCAAAAGGATTGTAAAATTTGCCTATGACATGAGTATGAAATTCATCGTGCTGACAGGAATGAATCCACTCAGTCTATGATCAAAACTGTAGCCCTAGGGTAACACAGAACGAGTGTCAACTACATTTTGCAGTTAAGTTTCACAAAATACCCTCTAGGAATTTCAATCACAATATTCTGAATCTATATTTATATAACAGTTACAAAAATAATAGGGAAGAAACATAAAAAGTATAGGAGCTTGAATTTCAGAACCACAATTTTGTGATTTAAGGACAAAATATTCTTTTAATTTTTCTTTTTTATTTAAAAGAGACAATGAAAATTGTATTAAATACTCAAGACTGGCTTAAGGAGGTATTGATATAATATTCCTGCCTATATAGCGTAACACTCTTTTCCAGGAACTACTACTTATTTAGCCAAAATTATCACACAAGTACACAGGTAGGACAATATCACTGTGGTTACTGATCTAATACTTTCTCTTTCCCCTCTTTTGTTCACCCTAAATACATCTGCACTTGGAGAAAGACAGTTGATGGAGGGACCTAACAGATTGCCTTGTAAATTCACATCAATACGGATGATACTACAGGTAAGAAAGTATACAAAGAGTTATTTACAACCAGTAATTGATTCTACTTGTCTGAGTGTCTGATTCTTCATAAGCAAATAAAGGTTATGAAGTAGAACTTTGAACATGTTGGCTAACCTCACTGAACTTTAATAACTTGGTCTGTCCAGTGGGAATAATGATACCTAATCTGTAGTTCTGTGTTGATGAATACTCTGAACTAGGAGAATAGGATGGTCTTGTAAGTTTCTTCTGATGGATTTCGGATCTTCCTGATGCAGCAATGGCCAGACTCAATGAGCACTGCTGGTCATGCTTGCCCTGATTTCTTCTTTATCTTGCATAGGAAAGGGGTGAATAAAACAAACAAACTCTTTCAAACTGTGGTATAACTGACTAATGATGATGAAATCGTATCCCTCTAAAAGATGCATTTTTGTAGGAGATAAGACTAATTGCACCACTGGATGGCTAAAAATTTATTCTGTGATGGTGGGTTGGGTTGGAAGGAAAGTTAGCTATTTGAAATTGAAGTTCTTGTAACACCATTGAACTTTCACTATAGAATTGTACTAATAACATCATCACTTCTTAAATGCATACCTTATAAATTTGACTTTTTAAAGTATTCATGTTTTTGTCAGAAATAATTTCCTCTGAGGCACTGTTAAAATGTGACATTATTTTATGAGCTTTGAAGGGGAATGTAAAATAATTAAAAATTGCTACTAATAAAGTAAATATGTGTGGCATGAAGAGCCTAGAGGCAGCTGATAATCTCTAGTTGGATATGAGTAATAAGATGTGAATATGTGGTGGGGGGGGGGATTGCCACTAAGTAAGCTTTGATTCTAGTTCTAGACTCTTGTTTTTTTTGCAAATAATCAACTTCATGTAATCCTGTTTAGCATTAGCTTTGGTACAATTTTGGACAGGAGAAATCACCAAGGAGTTACTAAGGACCTGTAAGGGAGAAACAATCCTGATTTCATGTAAAAAATAAATAGCAAGCTAGGCAGCATTAATAGGTACTGTATGATTAATGATGATGATGATGATGATGATGATGGCCACCATTTGTAAAAGCCTCACTAGGTGTTAACCATTTATTCATTCATCAGATAGTATAAATTTTCTACTCTGTGCCAGACATTAGTATAAGTACTAGGGGAAAATGAAATTATCAAAACAGGCAACATTTTTTCCTTCTTAAGTTTATATTCTAGTGGAAAGGGGGGGGCAATAAATAAAAATAAGCAACTGAGATAAATAATTCAATGAAGGTAAATATTTTAATCCTCATTTCATGGATGAGGAAACAGAGGCAGAAAGATTAAGTCATTTTTCTATACTCCAACAGCTGGTATGGGACAGAACGGGGATCCAACCTATAGCTATAAGGTTTTTTCCACTATATCTTGCTATAGCTCAGAAAAGACCTATCACAAGAGAACAGGAGAAAGATGTGGCATTTATGTTGATATTAAACCCCGGTTTCTTGATCAAAGAAGTCTCTAGCTCTACTCCTAAAGGAAGAAAAGTATTCAGATAGAATTTCCACTGGACACAATAAGAGGTACAGTGCAGATATTCACTGAATTATGTTTGGAAAACAAGAGATTAATTTGGTTACAATGGAATGTAGAAGGATATAAGGAGAAGGAGGTAAGGTCTCTGTTGGAAGAACATAGAGTGACAGATGAAAAGATCTTGACTATTCTACCTGCAATTCATACACATATGGAATTTTTTAAGTCAAGGAGAAGGCTTATAGTTGTGGTATAAGAAGATTAACCTGATCACTGTGAATAAACAAAAGGCTGGAGAAGTGAGAGATTAGATTTCATGTTGTCTAGTTAAAGGCCATTACCGTAGGGTGAAATTGAGTTAAGGTGATTGCAGTGAAATAAACCAATGCAGAAAAATTACAAATAACATAACTAGAAAAAATGATTAACAGGTGGGATTTGGGTTGGGAGAAGTAACAGCGAAGGAGTTAACCCAAAGCTGGAGAAGGGTACAGCTACTCGTGGAAATTAGAAGGTTAAGAATGGGCCCAAATTACAGAAAGGGATGTTAGGTTTCAGAAGTCATGTATCTGAAATTGTCATGCTCAAACTATAAATCATTGACTTATACTCTTCACCTTTAGCCTGCTACATCAGTTGTACTTTGTCTTTCCTTGGCCATCTCAAAGTTCTTTCCAAAAACGGAAGGCCCTTTCATGCTTCTAACTCCCTGAAAAACAGAGTGAAGTCCTCTGTTTCTTGATAGTTTTTGTGTCCATCTGGAAAGCTAACTTTAATCGAACTCATCTCACTCGAATCATTTTTTACTTGTATATCAAAATCTCAGCAGAGATGTCAGTAGTCATAATTTATTTGTGATCTTATTGCACAAAACATATAAAACAAAAAGATAATAAAAAAGTAAGAAAAATACACAAAAAATACCAAAACACATGATATGTATCTCCTTTTCATATTCTGTTAATATAGCAATATTTTTATATCAGAATTTCTTCTCTGAAATCTTATTTTTTGCTATCCAGGCCTTCTAGCTGATTGGATGAGGCTAACCCACAGTACAGTGGACAATTTCCTTTGCTTAAACTCAACTGATTTTAGATGTTTACCTCATCTACAAAACAGGCTCACAGTAACACCTCGATTAGTAGTTGATTAAAAAGCTGGGTACCATAGCCTAGCCAACCTAACACATAAAACTATCGTGAATATATTTAACAACTGCTTTTATGACAGTTTGGGGTTTTTCAAAGAGTGATTCATTTTTAAAATACTCACTGAATGCCTTTTATGTGCCACACACTAGAATAGCATGAACTTATGGATATAAAGCAGGTTGAAATAAAATCCTTTCTTTCAAGAAATATACAGTATTTTTAGAAGATATATATATATATAAATTAATATGATACAACTTGATGAATGTTAGTTTTATGCACAAGAAGTGGAAGATGGGAACACAGGGCCGGGGGAATTTCTCCTGAGCAATTGGTTCAGGAATTCTTCCTGGAAAAGGTGAAATCCGAACTGAATCTTTAAGGATTTTCTAATTTACTAATAGTCATCGGAATCTGTTAAGCCAGGTGCAATTCTAGGGGCTGGGATTCTATAAAAAAATCTCAACTTTCGTAAAGACAATGTCCTGTGGGGAGATATTTGACAGAGATAATAAAATAAGCAAAGAAATAATTAAAATCTTCAATAGTGATTAGGGTTACTTAAACTATATAAAGGTCATGTGATATAGCCTACGTTTTTCTGCTGTAACATTTGAGCTGAGACAGGAAAGACAAAAAGGAAAGAATTAGTAAGTGACAGGAAAGGCATTTCCACGCCTTGGAGACAGCCAGTGCAAAAGCATGCAACAGCTACAGCCAGAATACCTTAAAATAAATTTATTTATTTAAAATTTGGTTTTGAAGAACACTTGATCTAGTCTAATTGCCACATTTTGTTTATATTAAATTTAAATATTAAACAATACCTTGCATGTAATTTAAATTTATTTTCCTGGACTTAAATTACAACTGTGCTTTATCTCTTGTCTCCCATCTTCTTTTCACTATTCTTCTGATGTTTCAGGTATGTGTGAATTTTCTATAACTGAATTACAAACTCTTAAGTAACAGGAAGTCTTTTTTACCTAGTGTACAGCTTAAGAAATCATTGAACACTAAATACCAAATAACTGAAGAATGGATATGGTAGGCTGATAGCAGCTCCCAAAGATGCATCTGCATCCTAATCCCTGGAACCTGTGCATGTTAGCTGGCATGCTAAAGTTTTTGCAGATGTGATTGAGTTAAGGATCTTGAGATGAAGAGACTATCCTGGATTATCTGAGTAGGTCCTAAATGTCACCACAAGTGTCTTTAGAAGAGACAGTCAGAGGGAGATAAAATCCAGAAGAGGAGGACAAGAGAGACAAATTGACCATGAAAAAGAGGTTGGAGTGATGCGTCCATAAGTCAAGAAATGCCTGCAGCCACCAAAAACTGGAACCAGGGATGAAATCTCTCCTAGCCTCTGTGGAGGGAATGTGGCCCTGACAACATCTTGATTTTTGGCCCACTGAAACTGATTTCAGACTCCTAGCTTCCAGGATGGTGAAAGAATAAAGTGCTATTATTTTTAGCCATTAAGTTTGTGGTCATTTGTTTACAGCAGCCACAGGAAACTATTACAATGGATTTTCAGCATATTAAGAAACAAGAGATGTGTGGTTTTTAGTAAAACCTATGGGATGGCAGGCTTCCTCTGAAGCAGAAAAGAGTAAAATGTTGCTTAAATAATGCTGACCACCAAAACTCCTGCCCCAGCCTCAGCAGTGAAAGCAGATAGTGGAAATCTATGTACATGGAAAATGCCATGAAACATTTTGTATTTTCTGATTTTAACTTAATAATCATTCTACTCCAGAAATATTTACAACACACTAAATATGCCTTCACATTAACCCTTTGCTATACATTTTTAAACAATTTAGCAAGGAAAACTATCAGAACTTAACATTTTTGATGTCAGTAAAGTGTGCTATGCTTTTGACCTTAAAAATTAAAACTTGTCATACATTTTGAGTCATGAAATGAATGTTATATATGATCTTAAAAACACATAGGTAGAGTAATTATTTCTTGGAAGTTCATAGTATTAAATATATATTTCAGATTATATATATGGAGTTCCTGACAAATTTTGATATTAAGACTACTAAACCTATTACTATGTTCTGAAATGTCAACAATAAGTCCACATATTATAGACAGTGAAGAGGTGCATGGCTTCAAGATTTGACTTAAAATCTAAGTTTCAATATTTATACCTCATCCAAATCAGGGTGCCATTTGAACTAATATGCTTAACTAAATAAATTTATCACTGAGTAATTACATTAAATATAAATTTATCTTAAAGGTGTCCAAATTGTTTTCATTGAGGAAGGTAGTAGTTACTTTGACAGCATGTTTACAAGGCCCTAGGAATTATGAGACTGTGTGTTCATGCAGATATATATGTGCAATTATTGTAGAATTGTTCTGCTTTAATATTTGGATCTTTCACATGTGTGTCTGCATTAATAAATACCCACAATGAAATACAATCTTAATTTAATAAAATTAATACACAGAAAAATACATTATAAATTATAGATTTTAAGATGATCTAGTGACCTATTGATCATCAAAGTCACACACATTCTTTTTCTAGAAGACTAGACTAAGACATAGATATAAGTGATCTGGCTAATGGCATATAGCAAGGTGCTGGACAAGCCAGGAATAGAACCCAGGTTTTCTGACTCCTTCCTCATCCAGACTCTTAACAAGCACTAGGACTGATCATTTCCATTGTAAAAGATTCTGGCACAAGTTGTTAAAGATAGATGTCTTTGAGAGCATCAATAAAAAACATGCTCTGGACATATATGGCTATAAAATAAATTTTAAAATATTCAAATTGAGTTCCTCAAACAATTAATAATAGAACTACTATATGATCCAGCAATCCAACTACTGGGTATATATTCAAAGAAAATGAAAATCAGTATGTTAAAGAGAGATCTACATTTGCATGTTTATTGCAGCGTTGTTCACCACAAATACAGACTCAACCATCTATAGCATCCATCGATGAATCAATGGATGGAGGAAACATGTTATATATGCACAATGAAATATTATTCAGCCTTAAAAATGAATGAAACATAGATGAACCTTTAGAACATTATGTTAAGTGAAATAAATTAGGCACAGAAAGACCAGTACTGCATGATCTCACTTATATGTGAAATCTAAAAAAAGTCAAACTTACATGGTACATGTAGATCCTCAGAGAATATTTGCTTTTAAAATGCAAATCTTGTTATTCCCCTGGAGATCAGTTCTGTTCAGCATCACATATTCAATTGTGTCCCAGCCCTTGGAACTAGTGCAGAGAGAGACTCATTAGGATTATTTTAAGGCAAAATGCTCAAATCCCTGTTATACATTTAAGAATGTGATGCCAGCAAATGCTGTTGGGAATGACTGGGAGAACCCTTTCCTCCTTCACTTAGACATGAGCTTTTTAACCTTACATACACCTCTGTTTCACTCATTCATCCAACAATTTGTGCTTAGTAGGCCCTATTATGTGTCCAGCTTTGTGTAAATTCATAATTTTGTAAATTATGTTCCTGTCCTCAGGGAGATTATAAACTGTCCTCAAATCTGGAAGTCAAGGTTGTTACATAAATGCAGAATTTATACTACAATAACTGTAGGGACTATATGAGTTTACTTGCCTCGATAAAATTCATGGATTTGCTGAAAACTAATCCAAAAATTAATTTTTGTCAAATAAATCATGTCCTCTTCTTGCTTAAAAAAATAAAAACTAAAAAAGTCGAACTTATAGAAATAGTATGATAGTGATTACCAGAGGCTGAGGGGTAGAGAATGGGGAGCTGTTGGTCAAAAAACTGAAACTTTAGTTAGACAAGAAAAATAAGTTTAGGTGTTCTATTTTATATCGTGGCGACTATAGTTAACGACAACACATTGAATACTTGAAAATTGCTGAAACAGTAGATTTTAAGTGTTTTTGCCAAAAAAATGATAAGTATGTGAGGTAATGGATGTGTTAAATAGCCTGATTTAGCTATTCTGCAATGTGTATATATATCAAAACATCATCTTGTATACCATAAATATATAAGATTTATACTTGTCAATTAAAAAATAAACAAATATTCAAATTTGAAAGGAAAATCTGTTTTATCTTTCAAGGAAGATTCAGAATTTAAATATAAAATTTTAAAATGTAAAAAATGTTATTTTTGAATTTTCTAATACAAAATGCCACTCTTTATCACTGAGGAATAGGTATAAAGTATTATTTTAAACCTCTTTTATATCAACTCAAAAATATTTTAGTATTACCTGAAATAGTCTCATTTATCTTAGCTATTCATTAAAAATCTATAACCCATTATGTGCTTCTCTATTGAAAGGAAAAGACCTAGTTTTCAGCCTTTGCTTTGGAAAATTATGACTCCTTGACTGTTTTCTCCTCTATAAAATGGACTTTAGAGAATATCCAACTAACTTGCAATTATGATAAGAATTAATATATGGAAGTGCTCTTTAATCTGCCAAGTGCTTCATATATGTTGAGTGTGTGTGCACACATATGTGCTTGTGTGCCTGTGTTATGATAATAATTTCTATCTGCTGGGTCATTAGGATCTAGTGGTGCAAGAAGAAAGGGCATGTTTATTAAGAAAGCAAGAATGCAAGAAAGAAAAAGAAAGAAATACTTCCCTCCACGAAATGTAAATAAAGTGAGAGATGACTATATTTAATCAAAACTACAATTACTGCTTCTCATTGTTAGGTATATTAATATCTCTATGAGTTACATGTCGAATAAATGCTTAAATAAATTATTGGGGATAGATAGCTAGGTACTTTGACAGATAAGAGATGAGTAACTTTTAAAATGACTCAGATTCCAAGAAATCTCTGATTCTTTCATTTCTACAATCTGTGTTTTGTTCTGTACAAAATAAAACAATTAATATAGTTAGGAGCAAAATTACAAATCTAAAAGAGACCAGGACTGGGAACCAGGGGACCCAAGTTCCACTTTTCAGTCCTTACTTGCTGTGTGTGACCTTGAGCAAATCACTAAGCCCTCCTGGGCTTCAGCCCCATCACTCTCAACATGAAGGGGGTCTAAGGTCCCTCCAGCTTTAACACTTGGTGACACTATGATTCCAATTCTTAGCTTCTCTCTCACAATATTTGACACTTTGTTGACATGCTGTCAGAACACTTCACACATTTTTCGAAAGCTGTAATGGAGCAATATCGGGTCATTAATGCAGTTTTAAGGGAAACTTTAAAATATCTTTCACTGGATATTTGTTACAACAACTGTGTTTGTGCTGCTGGATTCATCAGTGATAGATAGATAGATAGGTAACTCTACAAGAAATCCAACTGTGTTAGGTTCGTATACTATGAGTAATAGAGTTGTAATACAAGTATACATGACAAAAATATCTTCAAGTAAAACTTCTGCTTAGGCCTACTCAGCTAATGATATAGAGATAAAATATATCTGACTCCATTTGTGCTTAAAAAGTTAAAAATTAATAAAAATTCTCTATTTTTATATGTATATATGCATATCAATGTGTGTATATATATATGTAAGTAGAAAATTCTGGAAAAATAGCAAGATGTATAAATTATAATGTTTTACTCTATACTTCTGCATCATTTGACTTTTGCACAATGGGCATATATATAACTATTTAATTAAAAACTAAATTGAAAAAAGAAAGATAAACATTTCTAGCTTTATGCAAAGTTGTACACATTTCTTTTGTAGCTTTCTGTTTCTTCCTTTCCCTTTATAAATGGCTTACATGTATGTGTATGCATGTATGTATCTATATTTATCTATATTTTTACCAGCCTGTGTCTATATGTGTGTGTGTGCATGTTTATATATATATATATATATATATATATATATATATTACCTCCACTGTCTGTTGAGCATTGAAAGCATCCCAGGCATTGATCTAAGTAATTTAATTATGACATACCACTCAGGACTTACAACACCCTGAGTGGATTATTTTCACTACCTGATGTTGATAGAGCTATGCTGCTAGCTATGCCTATTTTCTAGTGTATTTACTTTTTTTTTTATAGACAGAACAATCTATGCCTATGTTGACAATTATTATAGTCAGAAATTTACCCACCTCAGACAGGTATGAAGATCACCTTCTTTAGACCATTTAGCAATCCATTTCATTCTCCCTCTCTTGCACAGAATTACCAATATACCTTTGCTGTTTCCAGCCTTAGTCTATATCCTGTCCACACTTCCCATCACACATATACTTAATTTATTCTAATGTACTTGACAATATTTCAGATTGTGTGCTTTGCATGTGTATGTGTTATTATCTGTCCCATTGCTTCACAAATTAGTGCTCAGGAGTGGTTTTGCCATTCCTTATACAGGATTTAGTTTAAAACTTAAACACATCATCGGAATTATCCTACAAACATAGATATTACCATACCCAAGTAGAGAATCAGAATATTGTTTATTAATTGTTGATGCTTTTCGTACAAGTAACACAAGCTAATGATGAAGTATTTCTTTGATAAAGTATGATAGAATCCCTGTGCAAGCTGTTTAGCCCATGTCCTGGCCCTGGGCAGAACTGAACTTCAGAATGATAATAGTTTGCCATTTGCTTAAAAATAGCTAGAGAAAGAGATTGCTTTACTCTCACAGGTGAATTCTTTTATGTCACTTTAGTGAAGGAACAAAGATGTATTATTTAACAGTATTATTTAACCTCTCTCCAAATCATAGAAAATGGGTTTCAATTTATTAATTGATTTTATCCATTTTACTTTGAAAAAGTAAATAAAGTAAAATAGAATAAATGAGCCATAGAGTTTCAGCCTGCTGAATATTTTAAGCCAAACTGGAAATTAATGAGGTGATTAAGGGAAAAATGGCGAAAGGAAGAAAAAGAGGCCTTAAATACTTCATCTGCAATGAACACAATTGTAAACACATTTTCTTCTATTGAATGAAAATATAAGTATTTTGGGGCAATATACACTCCTCCCTCTGAGCACTGCCACCTAGTAGGGGCTCTTTGAGTGACAGTCCTGGTCCCCGAGTGGGACCTTTCTTTGACACCTTTCTCAGCAGGCCTCTGCCCACCAGTGGGCCTGCGGGAATGGATCCTGCTGAGGGAGCCTCACACGCCATTTCCCTCCGGCATCCTACTGTGGCCGTGCTGAGCTGGCATGCAGGAAAATAAGCCAGACTAGCAGAGATACATCTCTCGTGAAGTACTAGGCCACAGTTGAAGTAGCAGAGATGTAATTGTCAATCAAGGCAATTTTCCTTTCTTTGTAGCAAGTCTAACACAGTTAACTCAGACAACTATCCCCATGGTAGGACAGGTCAATTAGGTCCAGAGTTTCAAATCTATGCAATTTGTAAACAATCCCAAGAGTAGGCAGAAGGCTAGCATAGTTTCCTGTCCTTTCACATTCAAAAGGATTTTCACGTTCAAAGGCTCCCATTTGGCCTCATGATAATGCATGTTAAACGACTATGACAGGTGCATGTTTGTAAAAAAAATTAATGTTGTTACCAATAACATTAATTGTTAATTTTATCTTGAAAAAAACTGAACTAAGAAATAAGTCCAAACTTTTGCGAAAGGGCAGTGCCAACAGTGTGTTTTATTAGGACTCATTCTAGCCTTCTCTCATGCTGCAAGTCTCTCTCCACAAAACAAAATGCTCGCCAGTTAATGCGGACCTGATGTAGTTGTTCTTGTCAGAAGGTCAAACACACTGAATCTGCTGCCAGAGCCAAGTTCAGAGGAAATGTATGAAAAACACAGAAAGTTAAAACCTTATGGTGAGCTATAAATACTCGTAAATACACTAAAATTTATAGTTCATTATGCTCCTGTTTTGTTCTTTCTGCCAAAGTCAAAAAGCACACGGACCTTCGTTTTAAAAGACATTTACTGTACATCAGGGAGCAAGCCACATGGTGGTCCAAAACATCGCCAGTTCTCAGCAGGTCAAATAGGTGCTGATTGCGGATTTGAACTAGGTTCATCCTATGCTGTGCTATATATTAACATTGGATTTTGAATGCAGGGCACGTGTGTATATGTGTACTTTGAAATTACTCTCTAAAGTCACTGTTGCTAGAAGCCATCTCACCATTCAAATAAATGATAGGGAAATTGCCAGTAAGTTTTCCCAGTTTTCTAATCTCGTAAACTATATAAAAATATCCATTAAAAAGGAAGCAGCATGTCTATGGCAACTGTACTAAGCATAGATACTTTATGCAGCTCTGGAGCCATCAGGTTAAATCAAGTTTTAAAACGTTCTAAAACATGAAATATTTTTAATTTTGATATATTTTAGTATTACTTCAGATATGAACTATTTCTTTCAATATGAAGCTATTTATGAATTTGTTTTTAATTCAATTGTATTTAATTAATGTATTCTCTCTCTAAAAGTAAGCCTTTTACCATGAAATCATAGTTGCATAGTATATTTGAAGAAATACAATAGGTATATCATATACCATTTTGCTGCTCAATTTCGTGGTCTGGAGACCAGTAATATTCGCCTAGCTTGAGAGCTTGTGAAAAATTCAGAATTTCAAGCCCTCTTCCAGAATTATTGAATAAAAATCTGCATTTTAACATAATTCCCCTGTGATTTTTGTGCACACTTAAGTTTGAGAGACACAAATATAAAACAATAACTCAGATAGCAAGGATATATAATACCAAATCTTTTCTTACCAGAAAAGCAAAAATGTGCTTAAAATCCAGCTAGTTACAAGGCAGCAATTTAATTTCTGACCACAAAGAAATAAGGTTCATATTATTCAGAATTATTTTGCATGACACTGACCAAAATGTTTTCTAAATGATATCCCATAGGATTTAATCTTCCCACACACAATCTTATGTATTTTCAAGAAAGTGGAGTTTTGCGTTAATTATGTAATTAAATTCAGACATAAATAATCAGCACTTGGTAAGTCCCACTGACTAGAAAATTTGCAGATTTCCTCTCCAGTGATATTTAATCTCACTAATTTATCTAACAGTTTTGTTTTGTTTCAATCTGTTTCTTTATAAATGAAATATAGCAACATTAAAAAATACAACTGTAAAGCAAAACATTTTTATTTTTTAAAAAACTGTGGCCCATGGATATGAAGGACCTATCTTTCTTCTGCAGAAGTTGCCTCTTGGGGTCAGGTTAGAAATTCATTGCCATGGCAATGGGCAGGCCTGCCTAGGAGGCTACCTGAGCTTATACCTGGCCTTGTACAACAAAGATCATTAATCTCTAGGTCTCCCCACCTGAGTCTTTTGAAGGGCTATAAACACACCTACTGTGTTAGCCTTTTCAGAGTTATTTTGAAAGAACTAATATCTACAGTGTTTTAGCCATATCAAACGGAGCCAATTCTAAAGTGAACCTGCCATGTAGAGCTGGCTCTCTTGGCACTCATGAATATCCCACTTGAAAGTATCAACATCTCTTTCAAAACTCCTAATTTTAAAAGCAAAGACTATCAGTTTATGATTATATCACAACATCATATTATCTATCAAAGCTACTTAATCTTTTGAGGGCTCTATTTTATGGCCACTTTGAAAATCTGACAATTCTGAGACTTTTTTTCCAGATAAATGTACATGGACATTTATCTTGAAAGCTGTGTATACAATTTCAAGGATCTCATTGGCCTCCATGTGTCTATTCCAAGGAATGCAGTGGAAGAACCCTAGCTACATGTGACTCGCCAAATTCTGTGCAAAATTATCAAGCCCTGATATGCACTAAAATAGATACTTACAAAATATCTCTAGCAGGCATACATACCTTGTTTCTCCTTTGATAAACATGTTTATTTTCAAAATTGCTCTTTTTGAGAGAATGCAAATTCTTAATGTTAAAAACAGTTTATGCTTGAAAATTTCCATTCTTAAAAGGATTATGGATTAGTTCATTAAAACTCTCTTCCCAAATATTAATTAGGAACTCATGAGTTGCTTTCCTCTGATTCTTCAAATTTCAGAGTGGGAATAATACCTGCAAAAAGTTTTGATACATTTACATAAAGAATGACTGAATGAAACAAATCTAATTAACAGTAGCATAGGAGGAAAACTATCCAACAAGCTAAGGATAGGCTAGACTGAGACCTTCTAGGAAGCACATAGTAAAAGCATTCCATTCATAGACTCACTACTATCAAGAGTTTAGGGAGGAATTGGTGAATTGGAATCAGAGCAACCTCCCTCATGAACATGTTGATTTTATACTTTAAAATTCAATGTTGATTTTATTTGGGTTAGCACATGTTAATGTCCTTTGAAAGTACAGAGTTTTGAGCATTGTGAAAACTGGGCATGCCAGAGGAGAGACAGCAGTCTTTTGTAGGTAAAGTATTATCACTTGTCATACAAACTCCATTCTGGCCTGACTTTTCATCATGTGTCCTCTGGCTGTGTCTTAGCTTGAAATGAACCATGAACATAATTTTACACCACGGAAGCCATCTAATCCAAGATTGAATAGCTAAAGACCATTTCAAGAAAGGAGTTTCTGGTATGTCTTAAGTAGTAGATAATGAACAATATGGGTTGGAAGAGGGTACTCTGTAAAGGATTTTTCATAAACATAAATTATTACAAAGTATCTGTTTATTCCATCTTTCACAAAATGTTTAGGATTACATTTTATTAAATTCAATATTGCAATGAAGCTGGCAAAGAAGCTATTTTAACCTTAGACTATTTTATTAGAAACCCTATAACCAGAGTATGGCGGATATAATTCTGATGGAATCTTGGGGCTCCAACTTGCACAACTGTAGCATTACAGACATCATCATTAAAAACTGGAACACAATTATGTAGTAACCAGAATGGTGAAGGAATTAAAACTTTGAGTATGGAGAAAAACATACAAATTGTCTTCAAATATTTGATGAATTTCCTAGTAGAATACAGAGTAGATTACTTTTGTGTGGCTCTGGAGGGAAAAATAAGAACCTAAGAGGTGGAAATTATAGCCATATAACAAAAATGGAATGAACTGCTTCATGAAGTTGTATTGTTTGAAAAGCTATAAACATACCTACTGATTATCAGTGCATGTATGCCAGACAAACCTAGGAAAGAGACCTGGATATGAGATCTCTCTGAATATGAGGAATCCCCATGTGTCAATACACATTAGGTTTTTGTGAATTTTTCTTTATATATATGTCAACCAATACCTTAGTAGGGTAACCACTTGTTTTATTCCTAATGGTATATTAATTAGACAATGTCATAGATCCCTGGTTAGTATTCCATCTCTGTGGTTTCTATGGTCATCGTACACACCTATTTTCTAATGGTTGCAGGCCATGATCGGGCCTCTCCCATTCAATGATCCCATTATTTCCATAAAAGCCACAGAACCCCATTCCATTTTGGGGCCTTCTATTGTTATACTTTGTCTGCACTTAACCTTCAAGGATACTGGAAATATTCTCTTGGCCTCATCTGAGAAATGCTCAGGGGTTGGTGGTATGGGTCACTCATCATAGATCCATTCCAGCATTCCCTTTTCCTTAAGCCTACAATTCCCAGGAATATGCCAAAATTAGATCCTCATTGATTTTAGGCCATTATTAAGTTCAGGCTTTGTTTTTTAATTGTAAAACAAAAGTTGTATATATTTATGGTGTACAACATGATATTGAAATTATTGGATCTATGAATTACCATATTGATAGTTCTTTTTTTTTTCAGGACAACTGAGGAAATTTTAATTTGAACTGGGTATTAGATAATACTGGGATTATTCTTTTTTTTTTTTAATTTATCTTTTTCCCAAATTCTGTGGGTACAAATATTGTTAGAGTTACATATCTTGCCCATAGTTCTATTTTTAATTTAGGAGGAACCTCCATTTTATTCTTTATGACTGTACTAATTTACATTCCCATCCATGAGACACAAATGTTCCTTTTTCTCCTTGCCAACACTTGCTATCTTTTATCTTTTTGATAATAGCCATTCTAACAGGCATGAGGTAATATCTCATTGTGGTTTTAATTTGCATTTCCCTGATGATTAGTGATGGTGGGCATTTTTATCATATACCTATTGCTCATATGTATGTCTTCTTTTGATAAATGTCTACTCAGGTCCTCTGCCTGGGTTATTTATTTTTTCACTATTGGGTTGTTTAAGTTCCTTAGGTATTTTGGATACTAACCCCTTATCAGACATATGCATTGTAAATATATTCTCCCATTCTATAGATTGTCCTTGCACTTTGTTGAGTTTCATTTGCTTTGAGGAACTTTTTAGTGTAATGCAATTCCATTTGTCTGTTTTATGCTTTTGTCGGCAGTGTTTTTGGGGTCATATCCAAAAAAAATCTCTATTGTCATGGAGATTTTCTACTATTTTCTTCTTGAAATTTTATCATTTCAGGTCTTACATTTAAGTCTTTAATCTGTTTTGAGTTGATTTTTGTATATGGTATGAGATAAGCATCTAATTTCATTCTTCTAAATACAGATAACCAGTTTTCTCAACATCGTTTATTGAAGAGATTGTCTTTTTCCTATTGTGTGCTCCTGACATCTTTGTCTAAAAACAATCATTTGTAAATGCCTGCATTTATTTCTGGGATTTCCTTTACACTTTGAATGCATTTTATTTCTTTCACTTGCCTAAATGCTCTGGCTATAACTTCCAGTACTATGTTGAATAGAAGCGATGTGGCAAGAGTGAACATCTTTGTCTTATTCCTCATAGTAGAGAAAAAGGTATCAATTTTTTATTATTAAGTATGATGTTAAGTTGGGCTGGTGGCATATGGCCTTTATTGTGTTAAGGTATATTCCTTCTACACCTAGTTTTTTTTCAGAGTTTTTATTATCAAGAAAGGATGTTTAATTTAGTCAAACATTTTTTTCTGCATTTTAAAGATAATCATATGGTATTTGTCCTGGATTCTTTTAATTTGTATCACATTTATTGACTTGCACATGTTAAACCATCTTTTTATCCTGGGAATAAACTCCATTTGATCTTAGTGAATTATCCTTTAATGAGTTGTTGAATTCTGTTTGCTAAAATTTGTGAGGATCTTTGCATTCATATTTATCAGGAATATTGACTTATTTTTTTCTTGTAGTGTATTTGGCTTTGATATCAAGTAAATGCCAGCATTATAAAATGAATCTGGAATTATTCCTTCCTCTTCAATTTTTCAAAATTCTTTGATATATTATCCTGGATTAAGCTTAAGCCCATTATTCAAAGTGAGGTGACATAAGATCAGAAAAATGGGCTCCACATGTACTCGCTATCAAATTGCTACTGACTGATTGATACTAAGGTGCTCAAATGGTGGTGGTGTTCGCCAGAGATTCGGGGGTTGGAGGGGTAGGTCCACATCTGAGGCACGTGGTGAGCATTGTGGAGGGGAGGGGCATACCTCTAACCCTTGCTAGGGAGAGGCAAAGATATAAAATGTAACAAAATGTTTGTACTCTCATATTTTCTTGAAACAAAATTTTTAAAAAATCTTTGAGACACCTTCCGCAAAAATTAACTTGAAGTGGATCATAGGCCTAACCCAAATGTAAAACATAAAACTATAAAATTTCTAGATGATAACATGGGAGAAAATCTAAATGGCCCTCAGCATAGTGATTACTTTTTAAATAAAACCCCAAAGGCATGATCCATGAAATAAAAACTTGATAAGCTGGATTTCATTAAAATACAAAACTTTTCCTCTGTGAAAGATTCTGCCATAAGAATTAGAAGACAAGCCACACACTGAGAGAAAATATTTGCGAAAGGAATCTAATAAAGGACTGTTATCAAAAATATACTGAAAAACCTTAAAATTCAACAATAAAAACATTAACAACCCAATTAATAAGTGGGCAAAAGACCTAAATAGTGTCCCAATGTAGAAGATATATAGATGGCAAATAAGCATGTAAAAATCACAACATCATATGGCATTAGGGAATTACAAATCAAAACAAGAATGAAATATTACTATACATCTATTAGAATAGTCAAAATCCAAGACACTGACAACAATAAATGCTGGTGAGGATGTGGAGCAACAGGAACTCTCATTCATTGTCGGTGTGAATGCAAAATAGCACAGCCATTTTGGAAACTAGTTTTGGTAGTTTCTTATAAAACTAAATATACTCTTGCCATACAATCTATTAACAGCAATTGTGCTCCTTGGTATTTACTCAAAAAAACTGAAAAGTTAATGTCCACTCAAAAATATGGAGGTTTCTAGTGGCTTTATTTATAAATGCCAAACTTGGAAGCAATTGAGATATCCTTCAGTCAGTGCATGTATATATAAAATTTGGTACATCCAGAGAATGGGATTCAGTGCCAAAAAGAAATGAGTTATCAAGCCAGGAAAAGACATGGGAGAACCTTAAATGCCTATTACTAAGTGAAAGAAGCTAACCTGCAAAGGTTACATACAATATGATTTCAAGTATATGATATTCTGGAAAAGGCAAAACTATGAAGACAGTGAAAAGATCAGTGGTGGCCAGAAGTTAGGGGGTAGAAGGAATGAATAGGCAGAGGACAGATAGTTTTTAGGGTACTGAAAACTACTCTTTATGGTACCATAATGTTAAATACATTTCATTGTATATTTGTCAAAACCCATAGAATGTCCTGCATCAAGAGTGAACTCTAGTGTAAACAATAGACTTTTTGTGATAACAATGTGTCAATGTAAATTTATAAGTTTAATAAATGCACCACTCTGGTATGATATGGTATGTTTATAGTAGGGGAGGCTGTTCATGTGTAACAGCAAGGAGTATACTACAACTCTTTGTACTTTCTGCTCAATTTTACTATGAACTTGTCTGATTTAAAAAATCTAGAGGCATCATATTACCAGACTGCAAATTATACTGCAAGGTTATAGTAACCAAAATAGCATGGCACTAGCATAAAAGTAGAGACATAGACCAATGGAACAGATCAGAGAACCCAGATATAAAACCATCTAGCTACAACCATCTGATCTTTGACAAGGTAGGGAACAACAAACACTGGCAAAGGAAGCCCTATTCAATAAATGGTGCTGAGAAAACTGTATAGCCACATGCAAAAGAATGAAACAGGACCCCTATCTCTTGCCACTCACAAAAATTAATTGAAGATGGATAAAAGACTTCAATGTAAGGCATGAAGCCATAATAATGCTAGAAGAAAACACAGGAAATGCTTCTAGACTCGGCCTAACCAAAGAATTTATGACAAAGACCTCAAAGACAAATACAGCAACAACAAAAATAAATAAATTGGTCTAACTAAAAGCTTCTGCATAGCAAAGGAAATAATCAACAGAATAAATAGACAACCTACGGAATTAGACAAAATATTCACAAACTGTAAATCCAGTAAAGGGCTAACAACCAGGATCTACAAAGAATTCAAATAAATCAGCAACAGAAAAACAACCCTATTAAAATGTGGGCAAAAAAACATGAACAGAAGCTTTTCAAAAGAAGCTAGATTAATGGCCAATAAACATATGGAAAAAATGCTCAACATCACTAATCATCAGGGAAATGCAAATAAAAACCAAAATGAGATATCACATAACTCCAGTGAGACTGGCTTTCATCAAAAAGTTTCAAAACAATAGATGTTTGCCCGGATGCAGAGAGGAAGGAATACTTGTATGCTGTTGGTGGGACTACAAACTGTGCAACTTCTATGGAAAATAGTATGGATTCTCAAAGATTCTCAAAGTATAGATTCTCAAAGAACTAAAAGTAGACCTACCATTTGATCTAGCAATCTCACTGCTGAGTATTTACCCAAAGGAAAAAAAATTTTATCAAAAAGATACTTGTAGGCCGGGCGCGGTGGCTCACGCCTGTAATCCTAGCTCTTGGGAGGCCGAGGCGGGCGGATTGCTCAAGGTCAGGAGTTCAAAACCAGCCTGAGCAAGAGCGAGACCCCGTCTCTACTATAAACAGAAAGAAATTAATTGGCCAACTGATATATATATATAAAAATTAGCCGGGCATGGTGGTGCATGCCTGTAGTCCCAGCTACTCGGGAGGCTGAGGCAGCAGGATCGCTTGAGCCCAGGAGTTTGAGGTTGCTGTGAGCTAGGCTGACGCCACGGCACTCACTCTAGCCTGGACAACAAACCGAGACTCTGTCTCAAAAAAAACAAAAACAAAAAAACAAACAAACAAACAAACAAACAAAAAAAAAGATACTTGTATTCCAACGCTTATTGTAGCACAATTCATAATCACAAAGAGGTGCAAACAGCCCAATTACCCACCAATTCATGAGTGGACTAAAATAATGTGGTATATGTATACCATGGAGCATATTCAGCCGTAAGAAATGAGTTAATACCTTTTGTAACAATCGGATGGAAGTGGAGACCATCCTTCTAAGTGAAGTATTACAAGAATGGGAAAAAAAATAACACCACGTGTATACACTATTAAATTGGAACTAACCAATCAGCAATCCTGTGCACATATGGAAGTAAATCTCAATGGAACTCAAGCAGGTTGGAGGGGTGAGGAAGGGATAGGTGAAATCATACCTAATAGGTACAGTGTACACTGTCTGGGTGATGGGCACACTTATAAACTTTTACTCAAGCAGTATAAAAGCAATCCATGTAACCAAAACATTTGTACCCTGGTAATATTCTGAAATTTAAAAAGTCATTTTATCAAAACAACACCTGCACTTGAATGTTTATTGCAGCACAATTCACAATTGCAAAGAGATAGCATCAATCTAAGTGCCCATCAATTTCATGAGTGACTTAAGAAAGTGTAATATATGTACACCATGGATTACTAATCATCCATAGAAAGGAATGAAATAATGTCTTTTGCAGCAACTTGGATGGAACTAGAGACCATTATCCTAAGTAAAGTATCTTCTCAATGGAAAAACAAACACCACATATTCTCATTAATAAGAGGAGCTAATTGATGGGCACAAAGAGATGTCAAGGTCATTGAAAATTAAGAAGAGGGAAAAAGAGAAGAGGGAAGGGGTAAAAGCCTCCCTAACAGGTACAATGAACAGCACTCAGGTGATGGGCACCCTAAAAGCCCAGATTTATCATTATAAAAGGTATCCAGGTAACCAAAACATTTTACCCCCTTAATATTTTGAGATTAAAAACATAATAATAATAAAGTCAATTTTAAAAAGAAATATCCATCCTACTCCACAATTTTTGCAACCACCATTGTTTTCAATGTGACTAAGTGCCATAGCCACTTAAATCTTCTAATGGCTTGCTCTCTACTTGCACTTTAATTCATGCTCCCACCAGTTTTAATCAAAGTACTGGGAAACCACTTCGTTTTACAGATTACCCTTGTCCCATTTGACTCTGGAAAATAAATTATCATGAAAATACATTGTTCAACAAATATGTCACCAAAGCAGTCTTAGAGTCTAATTTTGAAGGTCTCTGTCTTGGGGCTAGACCAGAATTACTGTATCAGTCAAACCTCAGCAGGAAACTCACAGTACATACAAAGAGAATAATGGAATCATTTTAGTGTTGAGAATATTTACAAAGTTATGTTCAGAGTTAAGAGAAAAAATAAGGGATAATGAAACACTCTATAGACCCACAAAAACAGTAAGCTACAGTATTACCACATATAACCTCAAAGGTGCAAGTGGTGCTTGCTGTTATAACACCTTGAAAAGACTTGTAGCTGTAGAAGATGGCTGCTTAACTAGCTTGGTGGCCTTATGTAGATGAACATATCCATAACCAACTTGCACCTAAGAATGAAAGAAAGGAAGGAGATAAATTCCCCTATTTCTTTTTCTTCTCATCTTCCACTCTCCTTCTAGCATGTCCCAAATTTGAATACTGCCAAAGAGCAAAGAATTCCCAGTGGTTTAATACATGGCTTCTTCTCTTCTAGTACTTCCTGTCCCAGTAAACCAATAGAACATTCCTGAGTTTTTCTCTCTCAAGCCTACATCTAATGTAGTGTTATCATTTATTTTTTACCTCTTAAATATATCTTGGGTTATTCCATCTCCAATGTCACCATTACAGTGCAATGTTTACATTTTTCTCATCTAGATAACTGAATAGATGACTTAACTGATCTTCCCATTACTAGTCAGTTCTTTCTAAACTGTCCTTTAAACAATATCCTAAGATGATATTTAAACTTGAAAATTGGAGCATGCTCTTTCCTTGCATAGACATGTCCAGTGAATTCCTATTGTTCATATGACGTAGAATGATATATCCATTCAGGATAAAAAAAAAAAAAGTAAAATCACTTATAAAGCCATTTTTAATCTGTGCCTGCTTACCTGTCTGACTTGATTTTATACCAGTTTCTCTTAATTCTGTCTGTAAGTGTATATACTTCCTCTCAGTTCCTTAAGGCATTTGCTTACCAACTTTTGAGTCTTTGCACATGGTGTTCTCTTTGCCTTAAATAATCTCTTCTCCCACCTGAGTTCATCTGCTCAATTCCTACCTAAAGATATTTATTTTAATAGCATACTTTTACCTCACCCCTGACATAAGTCAGGTTCTTTTGTCTATTCTCTCATAGATTTCTGTACTCTTTCTTCAGATCAGAGTGGGATATACTGGCAGGATCACCATATGCTTTTGTATGGCTCCTATCACAAATCACTACAAACTTGGTGAATTAAAACAACACAGTTCTATTTATTTATCCTCTTAACAGTTCTGAAGTTCAGAAGTCCTAAATATATTTTCCTAGACCAAAATCAAGGTATTGTGAGACCTGTGCTTTCTCTATATGTTCTGTAGAGGCTCTGTTTCCTTGCCTTTTTCAGTTTCTAGAACTGGAATCCTGCCTTTGGCTCCAAGTTCCTACCTCCATCTTCAAAGCCTGTGGTGTAGCATCTTGCTTTATCACTTTCTTTTCTGTCTTTACTAAAATCTTCCTCTGCCTCTTTCTTATAAGCACACTTTTGATTATATTTAAGGTCCACAGTGATAATATAGAACAATCTTCCCATCTCAAAATCTGTAATCACATCTACAAAATTCCTTTTGCCATATAAGGTACCATTAACAGGTTCTAGAGTATAGAACCAGGATATCTCTGGGTGCCATTATTCAGCCTACCACACTTATTAATCAAAGTCTGGGTACTTTGGAAAGGACCAAAAGGAGAATGGAAAATAATATGCATGCAACAGATGTTTATTAAGATTTAGAAATAATTTAAAGTGTTACTGTGGCTAATATTCATTTCAAAGTTAGAAAGCCTAATCAGTATTTACCTGTGAAACCCTATTGTGGTATAGAGAAATAAAAAAGCAGAAGGAAACATATTACCCATGGCCATAAAATGTTGACTTGAGCAACAATAAAAGTAGAAAAATCAATTTAACCACAATACATGCTTATTTGTATAAACCTTGTGTTTGTCTAATATATTTTCATTAATATAAATTCCAGAATTTTTCCTTTGGGTTCACCAAATATAAAATATTAGAAATATTTCTCTCTTGTTGGATAAGTCATGACTAAAATTCAAAATTATTATATATCTTCATATAAGGGAATGAAAAATTTAGGTAATTGTGTTAATAATCTAAAGAAAACAGAACAACTACCCAAAAAAGTTTAAATTACTTAAACTTTTCAAGAAAAATACATTGTGTCTCCAATTAAGTGGCTAATTGGCTTAATTCTTCACTTCATTTAACTAGTAAAGAACTAGCTTGAAACCAATATGTATCCAATTAAATGGTCCAATAATTGAAACCTATAATTATAATATTCAGAACCTTACAGGACTCTTCTATAGCAATCTATTTTATTCTCCTTAAAATCCTTGGCTTGTTAAACATTCTTAATAAAAATACTGAAATTATCTCCCTGATGATCAGGAAGCATTTTCTCCCTTTAAAATGAAGCAATATTGGGCATGGAAAATATCAGCCAATTCTTAATAACTTGCCATTTTTGATAATTGTCTACCCAATTGATTAAAACACAGCCATAATTTTCCAAAGATTTTTGGACAGTTAAATGTATTGAGTTACTCATCTTGTACTTCACTGTTAAGTGACTTGCTTTTCTTCTCTTATGTTAACAGCCCAACATTTAATATACTGCCTTATTTTGTTTTTCCTGGCCTGCAAAGATACTCTATAAATTTGTAACATTATGACACTTTCAGTTCTTTTCTATATTTCAGTTTATCTGGTTTCTACACAAATATTCGGATTCATTATAGCTCTCTGTCTTGTTGAGATACTAGATATACCTTGAGATTATGTTTTTGGTTTATTACTTGTTTTAAAATTTGCATTGTATCTTGCGAAACATAGTCTGTCATGTTGTAGGTCTAGTTTTTAGACTGCGGATTCTTCTAGTTCAGTTTTAGACTAACTCTTCTTCATCATTAATATTTCTTATTCAGTTACTATAAGACAGTTCTAGGCCAATAAATTTTAGGTTTATTAAGATTTTTCTACTGAAATGTATACATAAAAAACAAATAAATATGATTACCTATAAGGAGAGAGAGGAAAGTGGGTGGGGGACAGGTTTAAAAGCTAGACTTCCCTGAATATACTTTGTTTTAAATTTGAAACCATAAAATATCTCACATAATTTTTTAAAATAGAAAACCATCCCTAAAATTTGAAAGCAAACTTAAAGAGAAAAACCTAATGACATATAAAGTGTTTACATAGCCTGCAGAATGAAAACAAAAAATGAAATCACTTTTAAACAAGAGTATTTTGACACCAGCACCTAGTAAGACATAAGTAAAACAATGAAAAAAGAAAAAATCTTCAAAGAAATTTAAACAGTCATCACTCTTATTAAAAGCTTTATTAACATTGTTAAAATAAAAATATTATATATATGGATTAAACAACTAAATAATGACTAAGTTATAATAATTAGCAAGTACCGAGATTGTCAACACAAAGTAAAAGAAACTTAAATATAAATTTTAAAGAAATAAAACTACCATTTTAAATTTGATTAGGAAATACAGGTAATATTCATAATTTATATTTTTATTTTAAAACCCATATTTAAAAAATAGCTTTATCTACCAATAAGACCTAGAAACAATAAAATCCAACAGGAATTAGCAATGAGCAAATCCCAAGAACTCAGATTATGGCCTTTGGACATTTTGCTTATGTAAAGAACCAGAGTTCCTTGTAGAAATGGCTTATTTCAGAACATGGACAATAAAAGTATAAAATGAACCTGAAAGAATTTGAAATGACAACAAGTAAAGATTACTGGGGTCATATAAAAAGAAACAAAAGTTCAATTAAAGGGCTTGCTCTGGATTAAGATAAGAATTTGGTCATCAAAAAGAATAATAGCTAGAGTTGATTTAAAACATAAAGTACATAAAAATCAAATTCATAATGATATTTACACTAATTATTTGTTACAATAGAGATTGTTGGATCATCAACTTGTTGCCCTAAATATATTAAATAAAGGGGGAAAAACATTTTTCCCATTTCTCCTGTACAAACTTTATTTCAGAGTAACTAGTTATTGAGGTGAAGCTCATTTTATCAGTGAATTGTAGCTAATAAATGGAGACTGAATGATTGAATGAGAAAAATCACCATTTTCAATGTAAGGAAATAATGGATCTTATCAATGATTATCAGTGGATGCTAAAAGTATTAACATAATTGATGTCAATTAGAATAATGAAAAAAATTTAATGGTGTAATGGAAGGATTGGGCTGATACCATCTGAACCTACAGATTAAGTCTTTTCAATCTTTATAAGGAAATTTAAAAATAGATATAAAGGCAATAAACATGGCATAACAAATTCAATAAACGCACTGCTTAGCTTCAAAAATGATCTATCTATCTATCTATCTATCTATCTATCTATCTATCTATCTATACAACCTTATTTAACCCATACTCTAACCTACTTCCCTCCCAATACCAGTTTAATTTTAAAGATATTCCAGATATGGTATTGTTTTATCTGTAAACTTGCACTATAATCTCTAATTAAGAATTTATTTTTATTTTTTATTTCAGCATATTACGGGGGTACAAATGCTTAGGTTACTTGTGTTGCCTTTCCCCCTCTTCCCCCTTGTCTCCCGGAATCAGAGCTTCAAGCGTGTCCATCACCCAGATGGTGCACATTGCACTCATTATATATGTATATACCCATCCCCTCCTTCCCTCTCTCATCTGCCCGACGCTATAACAGTGGTGATCTAGCACCTCTTGTATTTTCCTGGATAGAGCTGGAAACTATTCTACTAAGTGAAGTATCCCAAGAATGGAAAAGTAAGCACCACATGTACTCACCAGTAAATTGGTATTAACTGATCAACATCTAAGTGGACATATAGGAATAACATTTATCTAATTAAGAATTTTTTAACATATTCATATTACTATTATGGTTTCCAAAAACAATAACACACCCTTAATCTCATCAAAATCAAGTCAGTGTTTACATTTACCTAATTGGGAATATTTTTGAAAAAGTTTGGATACAAAGTTTAGATACTAACTTTGGATACAAAGTTCATATGGTACAGTTTATTGATATGTCTCAAATTTCTCTTTGTATCCTTTGTCTATATGTCTACCTCTCAGTTTTTTCCCTTTATTGTAGCTTCCCATAGTCTGGATTTTGTGTATTGTATCCCATTGATGAGTTTTTCATTTCTTTCTATCCTTTGGGTCAGATCTAGAGGCTTGGTCAGTTTTAGGTTGGAGTTTTGTTCAACATTACTTTATAGATACTTTCTGGTATAACAGATTTTTCCAGGATCATCTTGTGCATTATATGCTCCAGACCTAGAACACAGAATCAGTCCTTTTGAACTACCTACTATCCTTTCAATGAAGAGATTGGAGAAACTACACTCCAGGTGCTGAGAATATTAACTGATACAGGTTGTTCATTTTTCTAGCCTTCTGAGTGATGAGACATAGATACATATGTGTGTATGTGTGCATGTTTGTGGGTGTATGTGTGAGTGTTTCTTAAGACATAATACAGGATGTGGTTTTATTAATTCAATAATTAATAAATTAATATTTTAATAAGTAATTACTAATTCATACACAGAATTTTAACTTAATCTAATTATTATATGTTTCTCCTTTAGTCACAGTGAAAATACTGGTTCTCAATAATATAACAATTATTCTTTTGATCTATCTCACAATATGCACATAACCATCGCAGAATAACTTTAACATTACAGCCAATGACATGGTCATGGAAGTAAGTTGAGTATTTTTTTCAGGCCATTTTTGCTGCTAGGCATATACCACACTAGACATATAAAGGCAAATTAGCTTCTTTTGTTTTATAATTTATAAAATATTTACATTGTTCCAAAGTTAAATATGTATACCTATTAATGATCTACAAAGAAGTTCCGTCTCTATCACTATCCTAGTCAATCTATTTCTTCCCTCTCCCACTAGGTAATATATACACTTTTTAAATTTTATATGCCAATTTTAACATGACTAAATATAATATATATGTGTGTATATATGTATTTACCCATATTTAAATGATATCATGATGTACACACAATACACATACTACACTGTGTTGTATATACCTACATTCTATATACATACCATACTATACATTTCTTCCAAGTATTTTTTCATATAACATCATGTCTTGAAGATTATATTCCATTTTTTATCCAGCTGCATAGTATTACTTTGTTTATTTGACTAATCCCCTACTGATGGTCATATGTGTTTTGTTTTACTTTTGCTTTTAAAAATAGTGAAATATATTTTCATATTTCTGTCATTTTATTACTGATATGTTTTAACATTTCTAAAAACGCAGTCACTAGCTATATGTGCCTTTTTATAGGTTAAAACACAAAGCACAGAGTACCAATTAAACCTGGATCTAATCAAACTTCTAACTCTAGGTACAGATTTACAGATAATAAAGGGGAAATTAACCTGACTCAGAATACTGGAAATTCTGCAGGGTAAATATCCATGATTTATTAATAAAATAAATGTCCAGAAATAAAGGACAAACAGTTATATCATTTTAAAGATTTAAGAGGCTTAATTGACCAAGGACAACATACATATTCTATTTATTAATAGACCTTTATACAAAAGCTGTTTCAAAAATATAGAGCTTGTATCAAAAATAGAAACATTTGAACATGACCAGGTTATTAGATTATATTAAGAAATTGTAATTTTATCTGGTTTAAAAAAGTTTTAAGTGTTAGAGATTCATACTAAAGTATTTAGAGTGAAATGATTTTTTTGATATTTGTGTTAAATACTACAAAAATGGTATATTAAAAAAATATTATTTCTTTAAACATTTTTTTTAATTTTAATAGATTTAGGAGGTACAATTGGTTTTTTGATACATAGATGAATTGTATAGTGCGAAGTCAGGGCTTTCAGCATACCTGTCATCTGAATAGTATGCACTGTACCTGAGAGGTAATTTTTGATCCTTCACCCCCTTCCATCATCCCTCCTTCTGACTAAGTCTCTAAAGTCTATTATAACACTCTGTAT
Organism: Microcebus murinus; assembly: GCF_040939455.1. Taxonomy (NCBI): domain Eukaryota; kingdom Metazoa; phylum Chordata; class Mammalia; order Primates; family Cheirogaleidae; genus Microcebus; species Microcebus murinus. The sequence goes on from NC_134111.1 coordinate 36,473,620, forward strand.
GACCATATATAGCCATTTCTTACATTCCACTTAAAGTAAGTACATTCAGTATTTGTTTTTCCATTCCTGATATATATATGTATATACAGTGTCTCATATATATATATATATATATATATATATATATATATATATATATGTGTGTGTGTGTGTGTGTGTGTGTGTGTGTGTGTGTATGTATACCACAATTTGTTTAAATGCTCATCAGTTGATGGCTGTGTAGGTTGATTCCATGTCTTTGCAACTATGAATAAACACACAAGTGCATATGTCTTTTTGATATAATGAATAATGACTCTTTTCCTTTGGGTAGACATCCAGTAATGGGATTGTGTGACCAAATTGTCGATCTACTTTTAATTTCTTGAGGATCTCTGTACTGTTTCCATGGAGGTTATACTAATTTACATCTCCACCAACACTATATAAGCATTCCCCTTTTCACAGCATCCATGCCAACATCTATTGTTTTTAAGCTTTTTAGTAACAGCCATACTGACAGAGGAAGGTGGTATTTCACTGTGTTTTTTTAATTTGCATTTCTCTGATAATCAATTATGTTGAACATTTTTTCATATGTCTGTTGGCCATTTGTATATCTTCTTTTGAAAAATTTTCATGTCCTTTGCCCAGTTAAAAAAAAAGTATTATTTCTTAATAATACAACCTTGAGTAGGTATGGATGAAATGATATGTTATTTGTGATATGTTTTAAAGTATTCCAACAAAAATATATGGAAATACACAAGAAAAATTTTCAAAATATTTAGAATGGTAAGATTTGGGATATAAATAGTCATTGTAATAGCTCCTCTTCACAAAAATTCTAAACCATAATAGTTTGGGGCAATATAAGATAATCATAATCTCACAGATGTCATGAGTCTTCAGTTTACTAAATATTTGACATCGTATTGGATTTGTTTTGATTTCTTTACTAATGTTGGAATACAATGTCTTTGGAAATGTTTCCTTCAGTTGGTATTCTTTGTTGGTCATAGTTTGATCTCTGATAGAAATGCTTAACATAATTGTATTTGATTCTTTCAAAACAAGATTATTTCAAAATTCACCCATTTCAGTGAGTAAGTTGTGGTTGTGATTTATTTGTTTGTCACTCAATCAGCTACAAACATTGCCAAGAGAAGGGAAAAAGAAAGATGAGATCTCCTGCAGAACATCAACAACATTCAGTTTTACAACACAACACTACCAGGGCCATAGTTGTCAAGGGAGACTTCCCAAGGACTTTCCCACACAAAGTTCACACTCTTTTTTGAAAGGGGTGCTTCTTTTTTTGTCATTATTCCTGTTTTACAGGGGTAATTCGTAGTTATCAAAAGTGCTTATAATATTATACAACACTACTCTCTTAGATACCTATCCTGTCAAATAAATTCATGTTTCATCTCTGTTAAATTTTGTAGCGAGAACTAGTTAACATACAGTTAAATGGTAATGGAAACTAGTTAACTAGCTAACAAGCTGAATCTTATGACCCTCATTCAAAAATATCTTTATCTTTTATTTTTATCTTAACAGTATTAATGAACTGATAAGCATTTTTTCTTGATTTTATCACATAGAACCACATTTGATATTCCGCATTACATAATACACAGGCGCTGCCAAGATGAAGTCCATGCAGTATCAGTTCAGTGCAAATATTGTTAAGCAAACCTTTGAAAAACTGAGCATGTTGCTTCCACCAAATGTGTCAATAAATTGAAATATCAATTTCAACAGGCATGTGTTTTCTATTTCCACAAATAATTGTGGGGGAGTTCAGAATTAATATTTATATCCTATTTAAATATTAGCAATTTATTATAAATTCAACTGAGAAATGGGAAGAGAAGTTTTGCGATATATCAAGAGCACTGGCCTTTTAGCATTATCATTATTTATATTTTAAAATAACATGATCTCTCTCAAATATTATATACTATATACAAGTATATTATATGCAATATACAAGTATATTATATGCAATATAATATACTTTTCTATTTAATCCCTTTGGCCTAAGAACTAAATAGTAGAGATATGTAAAACATTAAGCAAAATAATTCAAGATAATAACATTTTTGTTTCGATCTTCAGTGTCTGAGTTTAAATTGAACTCCAGTATAAATAATATACTTCAGATACAAATTTTAGGGAGCTAGACAAATGAATGCTACTATTAATCATGCACTCTAACTCCTTGAAATTGTGTCCATATGTATGTAGGTAATCAGGCATACATTTGTTTATCTATCAATAACAAAGAATATTTTCTGAAAGCAGATAATAGTATATTTTGAACATATTAGAACTTTAGGTTTTTCTTATTTTTTCTTTCCATTTTTAACTGAAAAATTTGCATACTCATATGTAAGAGGTCAACCACATTTGCCAGGATACTTAAGATAACCCCATTAGAATATAAATAATATGATGATACTAATGATTCAGATCCTTTTATAGCTGTGGACTTTGAGATACATAATTGTTCTTACTTCATACTTTATTTGACATTGTAAATACTATTTCTGTTATAAATCAGTGTCTCAGCTGCACGTTGCACCTTGGACTAGACCATTGAGCCGTCCTCTTAAATATTATGACATGGAGAAAATCACGTTGTACTTTAACCTATCAACAAAGGAGCAAAGCAATTACAGAGCTAAACAGAGTCCAGGAAGACCCAATAAAGAAAAATCCAAGAAAATTTGGTGAAAATTCTTAAGGGGCCTTCCAATGTTTAATTTAGGCCTGAGGCATGATTAATATTCTGATTCTAATTCAGAAGACTGAACCACAAAGGTACATCTTTTGGGTATTTTTAATAAGCATAGTACAACACTCTGTGAATTAACAGCTGGTCTGACTGGTATTTTACTTCTTCTTTGCTTACTCAAGTGAAGCAGTTAATATTAGTATAATCATCAAACTAACACTAGTCCGGCGGAGGGACAGACTTTTTTTTCTACTGTTGTGATGTAGAATACAAATTTTGAAATACAAAAAAAAAAAAAATCTATGGCTGTATTAATATTAATTAAATCATTGTTTTAGATTCAATAGACAATAAAAGTGTTTTTTTAAAAAAAATTAAAAACCTCGTTCCATCTGAAAAAGCATTTTGAAAGGCTAAGCTATTTTATTAAACACTAAGATAATTTAATGAAATTAAATAGATGTTTATGAGAAATATTGAGAAGTATAATGAAAATGTGATAAGAATCATTTATGGTCAATGTTATTGCTAAAAACATCTAATAACTTCACAATGAAAGTCTTTTCATAGAACTGTATAAACAATTATAATGTATGATATATACACCCAAAACAAAGGTCACATTTTCTTAGTCAATAAAGAATATTTAGACCGTGTAGCATTAATTTTGTAATTTGATTGTTGCAAACAAGTTTCCAATCTCTTTTATTATCTAATGTTTTGACATGCTCATTGAGATTCAGAGTAAATTAGCTGTTACTATTTGTTGAAAAAATTTCATTTCTTTTATAATATTTTAATTTTAATACATTTGCAGAAGAAGTATATTTGAAGCAAAATTTGCAGCATAATATTTCTCATAGTTTTTAGGCAGGCCATATTTAATTTTTATGAAAATTTGTTATAGAAAAAGTCATTTTAACCATCATTTGAAAATGTAGAACTTCTAAGCATTGTGCGCATAGTAGGTTATTAAGTATGAAATGTCCAATTTCCTTAAGTACTAAGTTTGATGGTTGATATCTCTGACATTTCACTTTGACATTTCTTGTTTTATTTTTATTGTGAATGTACATAGTCTTTCAAACTCACGTTTTGGCTTGTGATTATTTTTCACATTTTTTACAGCAATTTTTGTGGAACTATGGATAAGTCAAAAATTCATGTTATTTTGGAATAAGAGTTTCATCATGAGCCAATGCAGCGCAGACAGCTCAAAATATCAATGAAGTGTTTGGGAAGGATGTGGCTAATGAACACACAGTACCTCAATGGTTTGAGACGTTTCATTCTGGTGGTTTTAATCTTGAAAATTAGCCACGTGGGCCACCTGAGACCAAGATGGATAATGATGAGCTGAAAGCTGTAGTAGAAGCAAATCCATCTCAACCTACTCGTGAATTAGCAGCAACGTTTGACGTTACTCTTCCAAGGATATTGGATCATTTGAAACAAGTCAGCAAGGTAAAGATGCTGGATAGATGAGTTCCACATGAGCATCAGAAGAGAAATTATCTCAAAGCTTTCCTTTCTTTGCTGTCACGACATAAAGGTGAACCACGTCTACATGTATTGTTACTTGTGACGAATAAATGGATTCTTTTTCACAATTGCAACCATTCTGCACAATGGTTGGATAAAGATGAAGTGCCCAAACACAGTCCCAAACCGAATATTCATCAAAAAAAGCTAATGGTGTCTGCTTGCTGGTCTAGTGCTTGTATTAGCCACTACAGTTTCTTGAAACCTGGTTAATCGATTATAGCAGATGTCTACTGCAACCAACTGGACGAAATGATGAGGGTCCTTGTGATTAAGCTGCCTAGATTGTCAATAGAGACAGCCAATCCTCTTGCAAGACAACGCTGGACCACATGTCACACAAACAACGCCGCTAAACCACAGGTGGAAACTCTCTGTCATCCACCGTGTTCACCAGATCCTGCACCAACTGACTACCACTTCTTCCAGGCTTCGGACCACTTCTTGCAAGGAAAAATACTCAATTCTCAATAAGCTGTGAAAAACGGCTTTTGCGATTTGCTCTCCACTTGTACTCCAGGGTTCTTCACTGCTGGCATAAACAAGCTACCATTAAGATGGTAAAGTTGTGTTGATAATTTAGGCACATACTTTGATTAATTGTCCCACTTCTTGTTTGAGATCAAATAAACTACATTTTGATTCAAAATTGGACATTTCATATTTAATGACTATTACATTTACTAAATGAAATTACAATTTATACACACTTTAAACCTCTCATTAATGACATTACATTACCTTATAAAATCTTTTGCCTTTGCAATTTGTCACTGCATTTACAGCAAAAGACAATGCAATATTTTTATGGAATATTACTAAATATACACTAAAATATTACTAATGTGCCTCTAGATAGAATCATCATGACAAAAATTAATTTCAAAATACTCGATTATATACAAATTAACTTTCTTAATATTTTGCTCTCTTTTTGGAAATTCTATAGCTCACCATTTAAAAAAGAAATTTAAAAGATAGCAGCTTTAGGTAAAATCATATTTTTTAAATAACTGATTTAATTACACCACTACACATTATGCAACTTTTTATTTAGTGAGTGGGGGTATGAAATGTGTCAGAATATTATGTATAAAAAGAAACATTTGTAATATTTTTAAACTTTCCCAAACTAAGTAGAAATACTTTGTCTATGAAGTGTAATTGGCATGATTAATCTAAAGATTGTCCTCCATTCTCTCCCAAGGTTATCTCCATTGAAAGAAAACATGCATGCACCCTCCTCTCCAAAAACAAAGATAGACAAACACGAAGCAATATTCATGTTGGTTTCAGTCCCATAATCATAGTGGAAACAGTACCTCCATTGTCATAAACTGACACATTAGTGATTTTGTCCTCAATAAAGGGATTTTTAACTCAATTTTCAAAAGGCAACTAAAGGAAAATACACCTGCAACAAGATTCAGACCCAAAGTCATTGATTTGCAATTCTGGTTAGTAAATGATCTATGTCAAAAGCTACCCAGGTTTGTAACCCCTGCATGTCAAATATTAGCTTCTGGACTTGACTGATAAAAGGGTGAATTAAATTACCAACTACTATAAAGGACATTTGTGACTGACTGTTGAGGAAGTCTTGACATCAAATGTGGCTTTACTGAAAATAGATAATTTGTTTATTGGAGACATGTAGAAGAAAGATGGATCATAAAGTTTATAAAAAGAGAAGGATAAAGAAGGGAGAATAATAAAAGCCAAACCAAGTTTCATTTTTCCTCAAAAATACTCCAAGCAGAGCTATAACACAAGTGGCTAAACTTTTTGTAATTACGGGAAGACTCCATATACTAAGTGTGAAAATTCAGATTCTGGTAGTACTACTTTACGCAGTGTCTTGGAAGTTCCTCATAATTTTAGAACTCAGGCTCCCTAGCTATAAAATGCCCAAGGTTGTATTAGAGCTGTATAATTTCTATTATCTTTTCCAGCACTAAATCCTATAAATGCTGTTTTCCTGGCATAATATTAACTGTAGAAATAGAAGCTAGATTCTTGCTACAAAAATATTTAAGAAAAATTTTCAGTTTTAAAAGGAAAAGGAAGAGGGTTGGGCACAAAGAACCAGAAAGATATATCTCCTTATGTGATTCTGGCCTTTAAAGGACATAAAGTGTCTGGAAAAGATTTTCAGACATGGAAAATTATTTATATTTTGTGACTTCTGAACAGCATTTATATTTTATCAGTTATTTTAATATTAACTATTCAGACAGTGGTTTATTGCATACTTAAATACAAATTTTATTTAATCTTTTCAGTGAATTTTTATTCTAAGGGTACAAGCTCCTATTTTACTAGTAAGAATAGAAGATTTAGCTAAAAGAAATTTACAGGGAAGTTCATAAGGGCACATCTCTTGTATCACATAGATCATATTTTTATTGGCAGAAACATAGCTAGAAAAGACTCATAGAATTTTAGCTATGGAAAGGTTTCAAAGACCATAGTCAGAATTAGTGAACTATTCTTATAAAACTGCTTTATTTTACTACAGGACTCTGCAGTCCACAGCTATCAATAGTTACTGAAAGCAAACCAGTAGTACATCTGGAATATACTAAGATGTTCAGCACATAAATAATAATTAGTCATCACTTAATTCTATAACATTGGCTGCCTCTTTATATAGTAATCAGGTTTGCTTCTATCCTGCATATTCTAGCTACTGTTTCAATCTTGCAAGAATATTTATTTATGACATTAATTTAAATTCAGTAAACTTCTGTGTGCCAGAATAATTGCAACTCTTATATAATACCTTAAAAAGACAAAGTTGCTAAATCCAAACAAATTCTATTGCCCTCTATAATTTTATTTGTTAATAAGAATCATATTTGTTTGAAAACTCTATTTTATTTAATGCAATTAATTAAAGAGCATGACTTTACACACATGAGATGTGTCTCATGCTAAAGACAAAGGTTATTTGCCAACTTTTGGTATTACTTTTTAAGTAATACCAAGGTGGCCCAACAGTTGATTTGGATACTAACAGAGTTGAGCATTAAGAATGCCAGGGAATTGAGTCTTTGATTTGGTTCTCAATTAGATTGTTGTTGGCGTATATGAATGCCTCTGATTTCTGTGTATTGATTTTGTATCCTGAGACTTTACTAAATTCATTGATCAGTTCCAGGAGTTTCTTGGTTGAATCTTTGGGGTTTTCTAGATACAATATCATATCATCAGCAAACAGTGAAAGTTTGACCTCTTCTGCCCCTATTTGGATACCTTTGATTCCATTTTCCTGTCTGATTGCTGTGGCCAAGACTTCCAGCACTATGTTGAACAGAAGTGGAGATAGTGGGCAGCCTTGTCTGGTTCCAGTTTTAAGTGGGAATGATTTCAATTTTTCCCCATTCAGTACGATGTTGGCTATGGGTCTGTCATATATGGCTTATATCATTTTTAGGTATGTCCCTTCTATGCCTATTTTCTTAAGTGTTCGTATTATGAAAGGGTGTTGAATTTTGTCAAAAGCTTTTTCTGCATCTATTGAAAAGATCATGTGGTCTTTGTTTTTGCTTCTGTTTATGTGGTGAATTGCATTTATAGATTTACGTATGTTGAACCATCCCTGCATCCCTGGGATGAAGCCCACTTGGTCGTGGTGGATTATTTTTTTGATAAGTGTCTGGATTCTGTTAGCTAAGATTTTGTTGAAAATTTTTGCATCTATATTCATTAGGGATATTGGTCTGTAGTTTTCTTTTTTTGTTGCATCCTTTCCTGGTTTTGGTATCAGAGTAATATTCGCTTCATAAAAGGTGTCGGGGAGGTTTCCGTTCTTCTCGATGTTGTGGAATAGTTTCTGCAAGATAGGTACTAGTTCTTCTTTATAAGTGTGGTAAAATTCGGGTGTGAAGCCATTTGGACCAGGACTTTTCTTTTTAGGGAGATTTTTAATTGCTGTTTCTATTTCAGCTGTTGAGATTGGTCTGTTCAGGGAATCTATTTCTTCCTGGTTGAGCCTAGGGAGGCTGTGTGTTTCTAGAAATTTGTCCATTTCCTCCACATTTTCCAGTTTGTGTGCATAAAGATTTTTGTAGTATTCATGAATTGTATCTTGTATCTCTTTGGGATCAGTTGTGATATCTCCTTTGTTATTCCTGATGGAGCTTATTAGAGATTTTTCTTTTCTGCTTTTCGTTAGCCTAGCCAATGGTGTGTCAATTTTGTTTATTTTTTCAAAGAACCAACTTTTTGTTTTATTAATCTCCTGAATAGCTTCCCTGTTTTCAATTTCGTTTAGTTCTGATTTGATCTTGTTGATTTCACTTCTTCTGCTGGGTTTGGGGTTGGTCTGTTCTTCTTTTTCCAGCTCTTTGAGTCATTCCCTTCACAATAGCAACAAAGAAATTAAAGTACCTAGGAATATACTTAACCAAGGACGTAAAAGACCTCTACAGGGAGAACTATAAAACACTGAGGAAGGAAATAGCAGAGGATGTAAACAGATGGAAATCCATACCATGCTCGTGGATCGGTAGACTCAATATCATCAAAATGTCTATACTACCCAAACTGATCTACAGATTCAATGCAATACCTATTAAAATCCCATCAGCATTCTTCACAGATATAGAAAAAATAATGTTACGCTTCGTATGGAACCAAAGAAGACACCGAATATCAAGAGCAATTCTAGGCAACAAAAACAAAATGGGAGGCATTAATATGCCAGATATCAAACTATACTACAAAGCTGTAGTAATTAAATCAATATGGTATTGGCACAAAAACAGGAATATTGACCAGTGGAACAGATGCGAGAATCCTGATATAAAACCATCCTCATATAGCCATCTAATCTTTGACAAAGCAGACAAAAATATACGCTGGGGAAAAGAATCCCTTTTCAATAAATGGTGCTGGGAAAACTGGATAGCCACCTGTAGAAGGCTAAAACAGGACCCACACCTTTCACCTCTCACAAAAATCAACTCACGCTGGATAACAGACATAAACCTAAGGTATGAGACTATTAGAACTCTAGAGGAAAAAGTTGGAAACACTCTCCTAGACATCGGCCTGGGCAAAGAGTTTATGAAGAAGTCCCCAAAGGCAATCACAGCAGCAACAAAAATAAATAAATGGGACATGATCAAACTACAAAGCTTCTGCACAACCAAAGAAATAGTCATGAAAGTAAACAGACAACCTACAGAATGGGAGAAAATTTTTGCATCCTATGCATCCGATAAGGGACTGATAACTAGAATATACTTAGAACTCATGAAAATCAGGAAGAAAAAATCAAATAACCCCATTAAAAAGTGGGCAAAGGACTTGAACAGAAACTTTTCTAAAGAAGACAGAAGAATGGCCAACAAACATATGAAAAAATGCTCGACATCTCTAATCATCAGGGAAATGCAAATCAAAACCACAATGAGATATCACTTAACCCCAGTGAGAATGGCCTTTATCAAAAAATCTCCAAACAATAAATGCTGGCGTGGTTGCGGAGAGAGAAGAACACTCCTACACTGCTGGTGGGACTGCAAACTAGTTCAACCTCTGTGGAAAGCAATATGGAGATATCTTAAAGGGATACAAGTGATTCTACCATTTGATCCAGCTATCCCATTGCTGGGCATCTACCCAAAAGATCCAATGACACTCTACAAAAAAGACACCTGCACTCGAATGTTTATAGCAGCACAATTCATAATTGCAAGGCTGTGGAAACAGCCCAAGTGCCCATCAATCCAAGAATGGATTAATAAAATGTGGTATATGTATACCATGGAGTACTATTCAGCTCTAAGAAACAATGGTGACATAGCACATCTTATATTTTCCTGGTTAGAGCTGGAACCCATACTATTAAGTGAAGTTTCCCAAGAATGGAAAAACAAGCACCACATATACTCACCAGCAAATTGGTGTTAACTGAGTAGCACCTAAGTGGTCACATAGGCACTACAGTAATAGGGTATTGGGCAGGTGGGAGGGGGGACGGGGTTGGGTATATACATACATAATGAGTGAGATGCACACCATCTGGGGGATGGTCATGATGGAGACTCAGACTTGTGGGGGGAGGGGGGAAATGGGCATTTATTGAAACCTTAAAATCTGTACCCCCATAATATGCCGAAATAAAAAAAAAAAAAAGAATGCCAGGAAGGGGGGACTGGTAATTCTAATCACAGGAGTCAGGATCATGGGGGAATGAATGTTGAAGAAGAGACAGTATTTTTCTTGATTTTTTTTTTTTTTTTTACTGCTGCACAATTCGGATTCCAGATATACAGAGAAAGAATAGATGAAGACTCTGCATAATTTGGGGGAATGCCTGGAGCCATAAAGAATGTGCGCACAAATATGACAGTAGTGGCAAATGCCGTAGGAGGAGAGATAATGTAGGACAGAGGGCAAACAGGGCCACCGACAAAGCACAAAGAGTTCGGAATTAGGGGTCCAAGGACTTTTCATATTGAGGGGAAAAAGTCTGAAAATGCAATAATCCAAATAAATGTAATGCATTAAAGTGTTTATATTTGCTATTTAGTTCTTTGAGAAATACAATTTTATTGAATAAGTGATTGATTAATAAGCATTCATAATGCAACCAAGTCAGGAGCTGTGGAGATAGAAATTAATAAAGCACAATCTTTGTCCTCCAAGAATGAAAAAGACATCATCTCTGCCCTTTAGAAGCTCGCAGTTTAATTGGAAAGGTAGAAATAGTGGTGTTATTTTGGAGATAAGGGCAAAATGCTGTGGTTGCCCAGGTAAGAAAGTAATAAACTCTGTATAAGGGTGTTGCCATTTGAGCAGAGTCTTGCAAAAAGGAATAAGTATTTTCTGCAAAAAGGAAACAGAGGAACAATGGAAGGATAGGCATGGCAATGGCCGGCATATTTGGGAAACTTGAGTAGAGCGAGTTGCAAAGTTTGATGTTGAACTGACAAGCTGATGGCAGACACTAAAGCCTTCAGATTACATAGTATATGATTGTTATTCCATAGGGCAATCATCTCAACCCTATCTGACCCCAAAACTTATTTTAATAAAAAATGTATATTTTTATGTATGAAATGTTATAAAATATGTGATAATCTCTACTATTTAGAAATAAAATTCCTAGATAATATAATAACATCTATATACATAACTAAAAATAAAACCACTTTAATGTAAAGAAGAAATAATAGGCAAATATATACAACAAAATTAATGTAAGTTTCAAGACATAAGTGCCTGGACATGACTGCATTAGAAGACCTAATAAAGAAGTTTTCAGATGCTTGCACCGATATGTGGAACCACTGTGAATGTAATAGCTATAAATGCAGGCTGATACAGGTGTGTTACATTGGCAACTCGCATACCCACTGACATGGTTGCTACAGGTGATATGATTTTCCAAAATGGTAATTTTTAAAATTTTACCCTCAATTTGCATAGTTTTTGCATTTCTGGAAAATTGCAAATAAAACTGCAAAAGAAAAAGGCCTTTTGCTTGGCTTTGGAATAAAATTCAGTGTGCTGTTGTTGTTGTTGTTTTGTTTGTTTATTTTTCACCCAGCTGCCTATTCAGTGATTGTTTTGAAAGGTGCAAGACTCAGAAAAAGTCTTCATTAATAAGGACTGTGTTATGCAGAACGTCTAACATCCCTCCCTGCTCCCCTTTTCACACCCGCTAAATTCCAGGATCCCACAATCATTGCAAAAAATGCCCACAGAGATGTTGAACCTTGTCCTCCACTTATGAATGGTTCCTTAAGGACATTGATCCTCAAAATTTGTATTTCATTTATGATTTATAAAAGATGACTTTTGAGCACACATCTCTTATATTTGTATACTGTACTCAGTTATAAATTATATACATATACTACTGCAATAATTATATAATGAAGATATTTTAAGACACATTTAAACAATTTTTTTAAATTCTAATGTTCTTTAGACACTCAAATGAGTCTCTTTGTGAGACTCAGTGTTGTGAGAATTTCAGTTTATAAAACCCAGGTCTATGATAACAGAGAGCCAGTGAGGGCAGGTGAGACACGGCATAGCATGAGATTAATGTTTTAATGAAAGATATGTCTATATCTTAACACTGCATAAGGTAGAATGGAAGGAGGGCAGACCAACTGTTTTAAGTCTGTTATATGTAATCTGGATAAAATTATAGAAGGAAGATGCAAGCTGAAAGGATCTATAAGAGTGGCAATCAAGAGAATTTTTTTGATAGTATTTGGAGTTATTTACTATGAAATAGAAAAGGTATTAATCCTTAATTTGATTTTTCTTTAGATTAAATGTTTTTTCATAAAAAATAAGATTTATTAAATATTCTTTAGTCATACCTGATGTAAAAGTATATACAAGCTTTCTAAATCCTACATTAGCCACTGATAATCTGCCCATTCCTCACCATCAACAATACACAAGCCATTATTCTGAGCTTTTAAGGCAAAATATACTTTTTAAAAATAGCTAGGACTTGGAATTTATACCCCCCGCCCTACTGGGGCTGGATGTATCAGCCTCTGAATTCTCCTTTAGATTAAGGGCTAATCTAGAGATGAGTGCCTGAGTGAGCTACCTAAAACCTCTCTTAAATGGATCACCATATTCCCTTCCTGACATCATTAGAATTACCATATATAAGCCATGCCATGATTTAAGAGAGAAAAAAATTTTTAAACCACTTATATTAGTGAAATGTTTCAGCCACTTTGTCCTTCCCTCTAAAACCTCCATTCTCAAACATGATGTTATAGTTTGATTTTTAGCAGCTATTTTAAAGTTATAATCCATGTATAATACAATTCACCCACTTAAAGTGTAAATTTCAGTGTGTTTAGTATATTCAGAGTTGTACAATGATCACCACAATCAATTATATATCATATTCAGCACTCAAGAAAGAAACCCTACACTCATCTGTAATCACCTCCCATCACTCCACCCCCAACCTCCCCAGATCAAGGTAGTCATTAAGCTACTTTCTGTCTCTATAGATTTGCTTATTTTGAATATTTCATATGAATAGAATCATACAATATGTGATCTTATGTGACTGGTTATCCATGTATCCATTATAGCATGTATCAGTACTTCATTCTTTTTATTGTCAAATAAAATTCCATTGTTTGAATATACCACACTTACATATTCATTTATCAGTTGTTGGACACCTGAGTTGTTGCCATTTTTTAGCTATTATGAATAATGGGGCTACAAACATTCCTGTGTAAGTTTCTTTGTGGATCTCATGGGAATGAGGACTCTTCTTCCCTGTCTCTTTTCCTGTTTCTCTCTGTTAAACCTCTAACTAGTATACCTTTTTCCCTGCTGCTCTGGTAAGCTTAAGCCTCTTCTGGATTGCTTTCCACCACATTCTCCATTGCTTTTGACGATATCCTCAAGCTTTCCCACACTCTGTTCCAAATAAAGTCAATCTTCTTAGGGAGAGTTATGGAGCTCTCTGTTCTTGTGGCCTGCTCTTCCTGGACAATACCTCTGCATCATTCCTCTGGGCCTGGGGTGGGGACAGCAACCTGCTTTTCCAGAGTGACGAGTATACTTCATTAGTAGGACACTAAGTCAGGGTAGGTAGTAGCCTCTGGTCTTTTTATCTCACCCTTCCCAGCATGGAACCTATCACCCTATGAGCAAGCTGCAGCAATGACAATGATGGCCCAGCATTCTTGGACTGCCACACCTGGAAGAGAGCTCCTTCCCTAAAAGTGGGAGAGGAGTGGACAAAAGAAGCCCCAGACCACTCCACTGTTTTTGCTTAGTTAGTGCTTCTGCAATTCCAATCTTGGGAGACAGTTAGAACTGCTGATGGCCTGGCACTCCTGGGAGAAACCCTAACTCTTTACTGGTTGCTGGGGGCAAAGGAAACTTTTTCTTGGCTATACCCTTCTGGAGTAGAGTTCCCATCTATCTGAGTGGGTCTGGGGAGCAAGATGTGGAAGTTGGTAGTAGATTTTTATAATTTTGAAGACTCCATTTTCTCCCTCTCCAATATAGAGAGACCTCTTTCTCTTTTGCCGTTGAGGTAGAATGCTTTGAGATCCTTCCAGATTAGAAGTAGGCATAAACAAATATTGAAATGGAAAGAATGAAAAACTTCTCTCTCTAACTGAGTGAAGAGTCCAAAGAAACAACTCCCCTGTTATTTGAGTATTAAAAGTTTTCAGGTTGAGAGAAATTAAAGACCTAGGTAAATGGAAAAAAATATACTAGGTTCGTGAACTGGGTGAACTGGATATTAAGACATCAATTTTGTCCAAATTGATCTCTAGATTCAATGCCATCCTAATTCCCTATTAAAATCCCAGAAAACATTTTTTTTGTAGAATGTATTAAGCTGATTCTAAAATAATATAGGAATGCAAATAATCTAAAAGAGCCAAAAACAGTTTTGAAAAAGAACAATGTTGGAGAACTTTTATTATAAAGTTACAGTCAACAAGACAGTGTGTTGTTAGAATAGACATATGTGTCAATGGAACAGAATAGAATCTAGAAAAAAATCACAGTTATGACACTTTTGACAAAAGCATGAGGCAATTCAATGGAGCAAGAATAGATTTTTCAACAAGTAGGCTTGGAACAACTGGACATGCATATGAACTTCAATACTTAATTCACACAACAAATAAAATTTAGCATTAAATTGAACATAGACCTAAACATTAAAGTTACAAATATAAAATTTTTAGAAGAAAATATAGTAGGAAATCTTTGCAAACTTGGATCAGACAACGGTTTCTTAGGGCACAGAAAGTCGGATACATAAAATAAAAATATTGGTAAATTACAATTTATCAAAATTAAAACCTTCAGCTCTTAGAAAACACCATTAAATACATGAAGAGGAAAGCTGCAGACATGGAAAACATATTCATAATTCATAAACTTACAAAAATCTTGAATATAAAAGGACAAAATTTCAACAGATGCTTCATAAAGGGTGATATAAAAATAGATGATGAATACAAGAATCATTGTTCAGTGTTATTATTAATCAGGGAAATTCACATTAAAACCACAATGAGAGTCTGCTACAAACACACTAGAAAAGCTAAAATTAGAAAGACTGAAAATGTCAGTGTTAACATGTGGAGTAACTAGAACTCTCATATATGTCTGGTGGAAATGTACAATGGCACACTTTGAAATATAGACTTTGGAATATAAGCCACTCTGTAGCTTCTCTTTTCATTTATTTAATGTTGTCTTCTAAGAGCTGAAGATTTTAATTTGATAAAGTACAATTTACCTATGTTTTTCCTTTATGGGCCTGCTTTTCTGTGGCTTTGTAAAGTTACATATACACTTACCAAATAAAGTTTGTTTTTAGAGTAAAATAGCAATTAAATAAAATAAAAGCAGTAATCCAACCTACTATATACCAAATTTAAAAGTAGATTTGGTAGATTCAAATTAAGAGGATTTGAGGGCCAGTGACTGTGGCTCACATCTGTAATTCTAGCATTTTGGGAAGCCACGGTTGTAAGATAGCTTGAAGCGGGGAGTTTGAGACCAACCTGGGAAACATATTGAGACATTGTTACTACAAAAATAAAATAATTAGCCAGCAATGGTGGCACAGGCTTGTAGTCCCAGCTACCTGGGAGGCTGAGGTGGGAGAATCATCAGGAGTTCGAGGTTAGAGTGGGCTATGATGATGCCACTGCACTCCAGCCTGGGTGACCGAGTGAGACTCTGTCTCAAAAACAAAAACAAAAACAAAAAAAAAACAAAAAAAGAAAAAAAAAAACATGATTTGAGATACTCATAGCATATTTGGCATAAATAAATTAAAAATACAGAATTGTAACTGGGCTTGCCATTGCTAAATGAGTCAAAATCACATGGATCTAACACTCCAACTTTTTAAAAAAATCATTCTTTCCTGGTGACATTTATTCTAAGCCTTTATATACCTATGACTCTGCCATTCATTCTTTAAAATTAGAGATGATATTCATTTTTACTTTTTTTGGTAAAAGTGCAACTTCTAGATTTATTTTTTTTCAGAGTATAAACATCTGACTAATGGTTCCTAACTCATTTGAATCAAATACAGCTTTAAAATGTTCTCCCTTTCCAGAAAAATATAAGAATTCCACATACACAAAGTTTAAGATAAAATTATAGAAGGCCACTGTCCCTTAAAGCATAGACCCCCAATCTTTTTTACATCAGGGACTGTTTTCATGGAAGACAATTTTTCCATGAACCATGGGGGGAGGATAGTTTCAGGATGATTCAAGTGTATTGCATTTATTGTGCATTTTATTTATATTATTCTTACTTTGTAATATATGATGAAATAATTATACTACTCACCGTAGGTTGGGGACCCCTACCTAAATCACATCTATACATCTCCTAGAGAACCGTGAACTGTAAGATAATGATCTGTGATTCAAATACGATTTTGAAATGTTGAAAATAAGAGACAGTTTCAAATTTTTTTAGCATGTAATACATATATTAGTGCCACAGATCGAATTCAATGTAATAGTAAGCAAAACATTATCACATAGCATTAAGCAATTCCTGAAAAATCATAATTAACATCAATATTAGAAGAAATCTTAGATAGTGACTGTAAATACCACATCTAAAATCAACTGGACCCACAAGTCTGACTGGGAGTAAAACTTTAAACCTATCCAAGCCTCAGTTCCCTCATCTGGAAGTCTCGAATAGTAACCATACCATTCTCCTCACTCAGCCTAAGAAGTATGTGAGATAATCCATAAAAACCACTTAATACAATACTGGCACATAATGCACTTAGTACATATTAGCTACTATTAATGTTCTCATTGGTGATGTGAATATATACTTAAAGGCATCAAATTCTTGTTTAAATCCTAAATATAATCTTTCAGAGATGCTAAGTTTCCATCATTTCAGTGTATTTTCTAAGTCATTGCTTTTGACTATCACTTTTACATTTATGTAACAAAGAAATACTATTTTTATTCTGTACCATAGTGTTTGATATTGCACACATTCTTTTCCTTACATTATTATCCAATAAGAGAACTCTGATTATGCACTGTCCATACAAAGCTTCCTTGTGTGATATTAAGATAGATCATTTGCCAAAGAATAACCTCACTAAGAGGCCAAAAGCTTGGGGCAACAAAAACGTCTTTATGCGATGATTAATTCACAGGCATCCTGTGCCTTGAGGCATGATTCAGATTCCCTCATTGAATTATCTCTGTACATCTCTCACGAATGTCCACGTCCCTCCCAAACCAACTTCTCTGGATTCTAGAATTCATTAAGGGTCTTATCATCTCTCTAAGATAACTGCAATTCTAATGTGGCCCATTTATATTCAACATAGAACAAAGAACAGCTGAATATTTAACACATTAGTTGTTAGACACATTAGTAATAAATGATTAAAGAAAATAGAACAGAAAAGTTAGATACCCAATGCACCATGCTCTTTTGGTTCAACTAAAGTTCCTCAAGTTGTAAATTTAAGCGACTGAATTCTAAATAGAAGAATATGATTAAAAACTGCAGAACTAGAAAAGGGAAACCTGGAAATTATTCCATCAAAGATTAACCTATAAAGCTTTAATTATATTCAGGTTTTGAGCTTAGAATGATGAAGAATGCCTCCTTCTCAAATTAGTTTGAAGGTTTAAATCAAGCTCCACAATTTTAGCAGCGCCCCAGTAGATTTTAATGTCACTTACAGCTTTTTTTTCTCTTCATGTTCTTTCCTTTTATCATTGCATTGCCTCATTGACTCTCTTCTGTCCATAGATGGTAGAGGTGAGAGTGCTGGTGAGTACTGAAAACCTAGGGATGTTCAGAATCAACATTCACAATTTACCACACAGCTTCCCAACTTCTAAGGAATATCATACTTACATACAGAAAAATAAAGAACATCAATATATTTTATAATTGCTTATACCTCAAATCAGAAAAAGTGTGTAGTTTACATAGAAATTCCTGAAAACTGAATGACATGGCTCCATTTTAGGGTTTGTTGGTGTTTTCTACAAACCCATTACTGGAATAATTATTTTAATAAAACCTAGCCATTTTAAATAAATCTGATCCACCCAAATATTTAATAAGAGTTTATAATGATCGAGTGGTCTTGGTCCTTCATTTTTATAACTTACCTAGAACAGTTGTGTTCTTACATCAATGCAAAGAACTCTATTTGCTTTCATTTTCCTAATTCTGCTAGTCATGTTTGTGTGTTCCCATTCACTTAACACCCTTGTTCAAATACTCATCAAGTATAATCAATCGCATATCTTAAATATCTCCAAATATGTGCACTCTTCTCCATTCCATCAGGTTCTTTCTACTTCGTGCCTGGCTTATTGCAATATCTTCCAAATTTGTGTCCTTTCTGCATGATTTGGTTTTCTTCTATCTATTCTTTAGATCAGAAGAATCTTTCTAAATGCAAATCGAGTCCTCTCTGTTTATCATACTTTAAAGGTGATATTAATATGAAATTGCTAATTTCTACTGTATATTAGATTGTATTATTAACGTATACTTTTAATATTTTGCATCTATGCATCTTAGCCTGAAAAAAGCAAAAATCTACCGCTTTCCATTGCCTGAAGGGCAAAGTTCAATCACTTCACAATGACAATCAAGGACTGTTATGACTCCACCTCTGCTCACATTGTCAACACTGACACACACTACTCATGTCTAGCTTATTTTTTTTTTTTTTTTGCAATTTTGGAACGTGATAGTGTCATACTAGTCTCCATACCTTTGACACATACCCTCTTCTGATTAATAATGCTTTCTTTTTTGTTCTTGAATAACACCCAATTTAAGACTCTGCTCGAGTGCCACCTTCTACTCCAATCAAAGACAAATGTGCAAATCCAAACAGTGGTTTAAATAGACATTTAAAAATGTCTGTTGTGCTCACTTTGGCAACACATACACTAAAAATGTCTGTCATAGACATCCCCAAACAAGGGCAAAGACTATGCCTTACCAGTCTGTGTGCATGGCATCTAGATATCTACTAACTGCTTACTAAGTATGTACTAATAAATGAAAGAATAAATGAATGCAGGCATGGGTCCCTTTTTGTTTTCACTTCACTCCTCAGAACACCTTACTCCCTGTTCCATTTTGGATAGACCTATCTAGTCCTATCTTGACACTCTCTATCAAACACATTGCTGACAGTTTGTTAAAGCCAGAGGACAAATTTGATGCAGTAAAATAGCAAAAAATGAATTTAGATTTATAATTTAGGCATTAGAAAACAATTAAAAAGTTTAAACTGGTGGACATCCAGATTTGCATATTAGCATCATCACTCTGACAACAGTGTGAAAAACTGATCAGTTAAGAAAGATAATTGTGTCAGGGTGATCAATTCAGAGGCTATTTCAATAGCCAGGAGAGACAGAGTAGTACATGGATGACTGGAGGTCAGGAAGGAAAGAAGGATATTTGAAAGACTTAGGAAGTAAGATCAACAACTTTCCATTAGAGATATAGGAGTTAGAGCTAAGGAAAGTTCCTAAGTTTCAGGCTTTCCCATCACTGCCATATAAGAAGAAATTTTGATGTCAGTATTTGTGGCAGTGAATGGCAGAGGAGATAGTGAGTTCAGTTTTGAACTTGCTAAGTTTGAGGTATATATGGGGCATTCCATAGGAGGATTAGGAAGGGTGTTTAAATGTATGAATCTGGAAGTCTGAGAATAGCCAGGCCTATAGATAAATATTTGCTAATACAAATCCTATAAATACTATTTGAAATTATGAG
This sequence comes from Microcebus murinus, assembly GCF_040939455.1. Taxonomy (NCBI): domain Eukaryota; kingdom Metazoa; phylum Chordata; class Mammalia; order Primates; family Cheirogaleidae; genus Microcebus; species Microcebus murinus. The sequence continues at coordinate 36,493,685 of NC_134111.1, forward strand.
AGTAGGTAAAGTTTTCAAGGACAATGTGGATTTTTCTTCAAGAAGTCCAGACAATATTTTTTCTAGACTATATGACTAATGAAATTGCAAACTGACTTACACAGTAGTGCAAATAAAAGTTATCATTGATGCCATTAAAATAATAGTAATATTAAACAGATTCACTGCATTGCTGGATCCATGGTTTCATTATCTAACTTAACTATTTCACTTCAGTTCAATGTGCCCTAATGTGGTACATCATTTTGCTTTATGCTTTGCATGCTGTAAAATGCATTTATATCACAACCAAAATAATTTCTTCATTTTTGTCTTTAATCCAGAATAATTTTTCATGATTGGTACTTCTTTATTTTACCCAAATTCCCTCCCTTGGGATCAGTGTGTAAAAGTTTATAAGGGTCAAATGATGTGTGGGTTGAAAGTAGTTTCATGATTCATGAGAACTATTAAGCTACGCAAAATTATCATTCTGGCACAATGAGTTTCTTATGAAAGCCTTCTTAATGCAAAAAGGGAAATGGAGCATTCCATGGATTTTCCATCTCAAAAAAAAAAAATACTAAGAAGCACATGGAAAACAGTCACATAACAGTTTCCAAATGATGGCCATATAGCTCTGTTATCATGCAAGCATTTTTTTCCACTGTTGCCTAGATGCAATTTCTATATGTTCTCTTGTAATTTTGGTAATGTACTGCCTAACTTCAGCCTTATTCAAATTTGATTTGTTTTCAAAGTTTGTGATCAATTTGGAACAATTCAAATAATAAAATCTTGTGCATTTGTTCAGAGTTTTGATTTTTATAAATTTCTTTCTTATAAATTATCTCATTAAACATACAAACTATATAACTATAGGTCATCCAGTGACAAAAGTTGTTTCAAATTATACTTCCATTAGACTTTCATTGAATTAACTCTTCTGATCATACAAACATGTAGCCATTTTTAAACTGTTTCTCATTTTATACACATATTTAGAAGTAAGTTTTACAAAGGAAATGAATTAACATTTGTAAGGTGCTTAAAACAGTGTCGAAAAGACAATAATCACTTATTAAGTCTGTTAAATAAATGAAAATAAAATAAATAAGTTAACCATCTTCAAGAACACTGTTATGACTCTCATCATTTTACTTGACCTCTACTTTTATAATTCAATATCACAGGGTCTCAACTTATCTACTTATTTTAGCCCTCTCCTTCAGATTTCTTTCTCTATAAACCACCTAAAATGTTGTCACTAAATTTAATATTACTACATTCCAATCATTTAAATCTCTTTCTAAAATATGACTTCTATATAATTTTCTAAATCCTTATTACAGATTTCAAACTTAGCCAGCCCTACCTAATTACCTATTGCCTCTCCTTGAGCAATGCATTCTACTCTCTTGACATGGAATATTCAAGACATTGGGGAAAGCATGCTGTTCTGTCCTTCTTTGTGACAAGTAGGTCAGGTCTTAATCAAATGCCACCTCTTCTCTTGAAGACTTAACCTGATCATTACAGTCAGAAAGCAGGTTTTCTTCCTTTCCACTCTGATGGAACTTAATGTTTAAGATTCAAAAGACATTCATCACCCAATGCAGAGTATAATGGATATGTTGGTATAATCTGTCCTGCTTAGCAGAGTGGAAGATGGTTAAAGACTGACTGAAACGTGGCAAATTATTTGTCCACACTAAATTTTTCTGAATGTTGAATTAGTTCAGGAGTAACACGTGCTGAATCAGTGCTTTTACCATGCCTTTTCTTTAAAGTGTTAACTACCACTGGGCTCTCATCTTTCTGAGAGAGCTTCAACCTTCTCTCCACTCCCTTAACTGTAGCTAGATTTTCTCCTAAGCCTTAGCTCTGGACAGCAAGTCTTTCTTCTCCTCTAATTTCTTCCTCCTCTCTACTCTCATCTCCTTGCTTTCCCCTCTCCTGTTCTTTCCTTCTCTCTCTCCCCACCTCTTTTGGATGAATTAGAAAGGATTTGCTGAAAAATTGGTAATCTTAAAAAATTTACAGGGAAAAGCCTATTAGTTTCTTAAGGGCTCAAAAATTAGCAAGGCATTGATGAAAAAAGGTTATTAAACAACTAAAATAAGGAAATAAAGGAAAAACGTATCAAAATATTGAAACTAACTAAACATTTCCTCTTAATTAATAATACACTAAATGCCTATGTAGCTGACATCTAAAAAACAAGATATTTTAGGGAAAACAGAAAGAATTAAGAAATGACTTTAAATGTTTTCTTCATACATCTTGAATTTGCTATCTTATTCACTGTTCAATAAGCAAGTGGAAGGGTGGAAGGGTCAGGGAGGAGAGAGCCATGATGAAATACCTAAGAGAAATTAGCTGATTTGTACATTAACTTTTTGATGTTATAATTATTAAACTGGATGACATGAGCCACAGCCTGATATCAAATTAGTATCATTACTTTCTATGAGTATATTATCATATCAAGATTGTTATCATGTATCTTAACCATTAAATACTGTTGCAATATGATTATAAATATAAAGGTGATATGAAACTAATCAATTTTAATGTCTATTTACCACAAATTCCCCCATTACATATAAATACCTCCACTAAGCACTCCAATTTAAAAACTACATATTGCTATAACTTTAGCACTACGTAATTATGTAATGTGATCATTTTTGCTTTTCCAGAGGTTAAATAAATAAGCAACCATATTAAAAAACATCTGGGAGTTTCTTATGGAAATTTTGATTTTGAAATTTTCTTTGACTTAATTCCAGACAATCAGGCAAGGAAAATATTTAAAAATTAATAAAGATATGTTAAATGAATCATTGGATGATTAAAAATAAGTAAAAATAGGAGTCAAATGAGTCTCTTGTTTTATATCACTAATTTTATAACTGATCAAAAATGAATGTTGCAATTATATGGAAATTGCAAAACTGACACTCCAAGTATTTATCCCTTTTTCAACTTAGTGTTAACTGAAAATAGTCACTCAGTTGTAAAGTACACAAAAAGTTATTCTCTAGTTTCATGAGTCTAAACTTAGATATCATATTTCCTCAGATCTGAGCCTATGTTACCCTATCTCCAAAGCCATAAAATAAATGTAAATAGAAGCAATCACCACAAAATAACTAATCATTCCAATTCCATACACCATGCAGCATCAGCTTAATGCCAAATATTTAGCTCTACTGCACAATTTCAAATATTACACAGTTTAGATTATTGTTTTCCTGCTTAATCATCTAATTAAATATATATATTAGATGTATACATATATTTAGTTTTATATTGGCAAAGTCTTCAATCTCTGAAAGTATTTAACACACCTATAAATTTTGGAAACAGAAGAATTTACTAATACTACTTTTCTCTAAATTTAGAAAAATAACTACAGGGACTTAAAAACTCTTCTCTAATAATAAGAATAAAATAAAATTTAGCCAAATTCCATGAAAATAACAGCAATCATATAGATTGTTTGTATAATTCACGATATTAAATAAAACCTTTTGAACTGATAGCCATTTTTTAAAAATTTGCTTAACAGCATATACTTAGTAAAAATTATTAATCATTCATGATATCATTTCATCTTTTCACAAAGATGAAAAAGACTGGTTATTTATCCTTAATGAAATCACAGACTTGCAAGATAAACTTATTAAGGGATAATTAAGATACAGTTTGGTAAGTACTTATATAAAATATTGAGCCTGTTAAATTAAAAATTCAAGGAAAGAGTGATTAACCCCTCTATCAGAGATAGTAAATCCTTCCAAGAGGAAGTGATATTCCTCTTAAAACTGAAAAAATGAGGGAAACATTCCAACACAAAGAACATTTTCCCTTTTCTTTTTTTTAATTATTTTTTAAATATTTTTTATTATCTCATATTCTTTTTTTAAGAGATAGGGTCTTACTCTGTCACCCTGGCTTGAGTGCAGCTCACTGCAGGCTCAAACTTCCAACTCAAGCAATCTTCCCACAAATGCATGCCACCATGCCCCACTAATTTTTCAAGTTTTTTGTTGTGATGGAGTCTTGCTATGTTGTCCAGGCTGGTCTTGATCTTCTGGCCTTAAGCAATCCTCCCATCTAGGTCTCAACAAAGTGCTGGGATTACAGGTGTAAGCCACAACACCTGGCCAAATTTTACAGTTTTCAGTGAAATACTCATATAGTTTTCATTGACTTTTAAGACATGAGTTTTATCTGTTTTCTGTTTTATATGCTACGGTTCTATACAAGATTACATTTGAAGAAACTTTTCTATTGTTGATTAAAAAGAAAGTATTGAAATCATTGCTGCAACTCTTTACTGTTTGGAGTTCTCTCAGCAAAATGATATTACAGTGTGGACATTTCCTTTTCTTTATTGGCCCTACTTCAGCCAGTCTTCCCTTGCGTGGGCCATCCTTTAGCTCTGTCCTTTATAAGTGTTTATTCAGCAGAGCCAAATTTGAATTAGTATCACATTAATGCTACTTTACATCTAATTAGGGAGCCTGAATATTGGGAAGATAAGTGCTCTAAATGTTAGTGATGGTAGTTTTAAAGAATGCATTAAACTATAAATGTGATGTCTAAGAAGAATGCAGTTTTGATTTGTGCATTGGGAAAAGATATTATTAGAACAAAGCCCTAATATTAGATACTGTGCCAGTATGACTTCAGAGATAGATGTTACTTAGCATTCTTCACCTACTTTTCATACTTGTGGAATCATATAAAAGCAAAGTCCAACATCAATTTATCCATAATGGGCTAATCTTATCACATCAAGATGTTTTCTTTTTTCTTTAGAAACAGGGTCATGCTATTTTGCCCAGGCTGGCCTTGAACTCCTGGGCTCAAGGGAATCCTCCCACCTCAGCCTCCTGAGTAGCTGGGACTATAGACATGCCACTGTGTGCAGCACGTCAGGATATTATTGGATAAAATCATGTTTCTGGTGATTCTCTTAAACCACATTATGAGAAAAAGCCCTGCAGTTTGATTATGAGCTATGCTTAGTTGTGTTCAGTGAGGTTATGTTTAAGCCTGGGCTGGGAACACTATAGTAAAACCTTGAGAACAAATAGTATGATTTCTGATGTGTTTTTCATCTTACTCTTCATCACTAAACCCTAGTTAGGAGAGATAAAAATGGTCTGATTCCATGATGGTCCCATTTAATAGAGGAACATCCATTTTAAAATTTTCTTTAAAGGTAAGCTATTCTTTGCATATTCCTACAGAACATTTGAGAATTTAACCCTATGTTATATACTAAATGACAACAGGAAATTTATTCAGGTTTAGGAAAAAGAGTTAAACCTGAACACTTTGGTTTATAGCATCAAATTTAAAAATACACCTGCACTTGAATTTTCATGGCAGTGTAATTCACAATTACAAAGATGTGGAAACAACCCAAGTGCCCATCAATACATGAGTGGATTAATAAAATGTGGTATCTGTATCCCGTGTAGTACTATTCAGCCATAAAAAATCGGTGAGCTAATACTTCTTGTATTAACCTGGGTGGAACTGGAGACCATTATTCTAAGTGAAGTATCACGAGAATGGAAAAACAAACACTGCATGTACTCACCATTAAATTGGAACTAAACAATTATGACTTATGTGCACATATGGAAATAGCATTCATTAGAAATAAAGCAGGTGGGAAGGAGGAGGAGGGAATGGGTAACTAACTGGTACAATGCACACTGGTACACCTAACTGGTACAATGCACACTGTCCGGGGAGTGGACACACTTATAACTTTCACTCAAATTGTACAAAAGCAATTTGTGTAATCAAAATGTTTGTACTTTCATAATAATCTGGAAAAAAATAATATATAAAATGAAATTTAAATTTAAAAAAACATAATAATGATTATAAACAGGTATCAAAACCATTAATGAAAATCCTGCTATATCCATGAATCTAAAAATTTAAAGTGCATATGAGCTTAATTTACATATGATAAAACCAATAATAAGTGGATAAAATATAAAAACTCGTAGATTGATATCATTACCTGTATTCAAAGAAAATGCTAGGGATGATATACTCTTTTTTCCTCTTTTTAAAATAAAGCATTGTTGATATAGTAATCAGGAAAAAATCAAATGACTAAATTTTAAATCCACCTCATTAGAAGACAAAAAAAATCGTTCTAAAAGCAAGACACAAAAACAAATTGAACAGTGCTGAACAATTCATGGTACAATACTCAGAATGTATTGAACCAAATATTTTTAAAAACCCTGAAAGGCATAGGTACTGTTATTATAAAATTGATTATATCCATGAAAAAGCATTCTTTAAAAGCAATATCCCCATTTCGTTTAGAACACAGCATTTAATGGGTTAAAACAAACTCACCTTTTCAACAAGGACAGCTAGATGTATTTTGACAGTACCCAGCAATTGGTTAGCCCTCCTGAGTAAAAAAACATTGCTCATGTAGCCTTTCCTCACAATAAATTATTTTTAAAATGATCAAACTGTGTTGTATTATTTGTAATGCTATTAAGAATAATATCTAAAGTACTTAAACTAATTATGCCTATTTTGTAAGATTAATTATCATTAATAATTTAACATATTTTATCATTTAAGTCAGTATCCGTTCTGATCTTTAACTTTAGAGAGTGCACTGTATATGTACCACATAATTAGGGCTTATGTATCACATAATTAAGGCTAAATACTAGGAAATCAGACTAATGAGACCAAATCAAACTGAATTATTTAAGCTTTTTTTCTTTAATTTTAGAGGTAGTATATTTAGTAATTAAACACTGATTTCATTTTCTTGAACTTGCATATGTCTCCTTTGTTTTTAAGGTACTTGCTAAAGAAGCTTTTAAAAATGTTTCTCTGAGAAGTATGGAAAAAGAATCTCTCACTTGCCACAACTGGGGGCAAACTAGAGAGACAGGTTTTCATCTTTCTCGCCCCTCCTCCTCTTTATTCTTCCACTCTTTAGTTTCCTGAGATCTTTATCATTTTTTTCAGGGTACCAAGGATCTACTCGAAGAGTGGAATCTTTGCACCTTCCTGCCATCTCATATTGCATTCTCCCAGGGCCTGGCTGCTGTGATGGGGAACTAATAGCTATTAAAAATGAAGACTTTTAGTTGGGAATTCAAGTTCTGTGAAGAAATGTTTTAGACAAAGGGACTTGTACATTCTTTTTACTATGTCATTCATTCCTTCATTCATTTAATCATTCTTTGAAAAGATAATATTGAATGTCTACTGTGTGCCAGGCTCTGTCGTTATACAACAGAACTGGTGAGATTTGGGATATGTAACTCTGATAAATAACAAATCACATTTGCCAGTGTCATTTCACAAGTATTCAATGAGCACCTCCTATATTCCCAGGGACTTGGTTAGGTGCTAAGGATAGAGTGGTAAGCAAGGGTGTTAGAGCTTTGTTCTGATAGAGCTAATGGTCTTGCTGGGAAGACATAGATGCATAATTTAACAAGATGCATCATGATGGGAGAAGTATGCAGTCATGTGGGAGGACTTAACTTTAATGAGAATCAAAGAAGTCTTCCTGTAGGAGGTGTCATTTAAGCTAAAGCCTGAAGGATAGTGAAAAATTAGCTAGTTATATATGTATGTGTGTGCAGGTAAGAAACAGCTTGGATTATGGGAGAATTTTTCTAGAGAGAGAAAACAACATTCACGGAGGCGGAATGGAAGAGAGAGCCATTACTCCATCCAGAAATAGCAACAAATGCAGTGTAACTGGAGTGGAGCATTAAATGGGTCTGGAGAGGTAAGTAGAACAATTGTGTGACACAGGAACACCAGATCAGAAACTGAGGGCCGGTAGCTAGGTAAGTGCTAGACGTGGATAAGCTTTAAACTCACTTTCTGATTCCAAAGTCTCTATTACATATGCTGACCCTCAGCACTAAGAAACATAAAGATGTCACTTACTTGAAAAAAAAAATTATTTTATGAAAAAAATAATTTCTTAGAAGTAATCTACTCTCAATGCATGAATAAAGTACATTTTCAGAAAAGCAAGCATTGTATATGAGCACTTTCTAAACTCTGATGGCAAGAGGTGATGTGGTTCAAAAAGCCCCCAGGGAAGCATGAAATAGAAGAGCTCTTCTAGGTGGCTACTTCACATTTACCGTAACGATCTTTGGCGTTGTCTCTGCTCTTCTTCTTCCATGGCGGTGTAAGCCAGGGGCCTATGTACAGAAAGTGCCATATGGTTGCCACACTTGACCACTGCTTCCTTTGGTACATTTTTAGTGTGAAAAGTGAAAAGCAATATAAACTCTTGCTTGATAGGTAAATTATCTTATTTGACACTGTAATCTTTTTACCTTTTTGCTTCATCTCCAACTTGGCTCCTCCTTGACAACTTATTTGTTTGTGACTCTCACTTCCCTCTTCCTCTCCCAGATCTGGGCCCAAGATGGCTGTATTCAGGCAGCAGGATTCTTTACACGGGAAACAAGAAGCAACAAGGGGCCCTTTCGGACAGCAAGGAAAGCAGTAAGACACATTATGAGACTATTCCTAGAGAAAGTTGCTAAGATTCTGAAGGAAGAAGCAACCAGGTTTGAGGGATACTTGTGAAGTAGAAGTGATAGCTGGGGTGGCCCAGCTAGGGAATGGCTTCTACCAAAGGCAGGTGTCAATCAATGAACATTCAGATTTTATCATCATCATCTGACAACAATGAATAAGGAATGAAGTGTAGGTGGAGGGGACATAGTGACTTCAACCCTTTTATATTTTTAATGGATTTCATTGTTTATAGTGCATTTTCCCTAATGGCAGGAACATTCACCTTTATAGTGCTTTAAAAGTATGTTATAATCTCAACTGGATTTGAATGAGCATTTTTATTTTTTCACACCAAATAGAGCTAATAGGTCACTTCTCATGTAGACAAACTATCTGCACACAGGTTGTTTTTATCAGTCAATCTTGAGGCCTCGACAGGTAGACCTATTAGCTGATTCCTGACACATGCTCTGTGGTTGTCAGGCATTAGTCCCTGCTGGGAAAGCAGGTGACTGGCAGAGCATCCATTATCCCCAGTCCACCCTGGTAGTTCCCTGGCAGTGGTTCAAGCCCCTCTGAGATCTCTCTGCCTCACCACTGCTGTTCTCCACCCACTCCATGATAGCAAAGCTTTGAGAAAATTAAAAAGTAACGTCTTTTCCCAAAAGAGTTAGTATCATTCACATGGCTAAAGAAATATACAAGTCTTGAGTACTGACCAGGAAATTGAAAATATTGGAAACAGTAAAGAAACATCATTTCTCCTTAATGTCAAGAGCGACCTAAATCCAAATTGTCATATTTGTTTTACCCTATCCATTTATCACTGAGATTTTTTTAAGTAATTTTTGCAAACATATTTTTGATATGTACTGGCTTTTTCTGATGGTCTCAAAACTGACCATTACCTGGAATTGTTTTTCTTTCAGACCAAGAAAAGAAAATAAGACCATCATTACCACAATATTCATCTTGGGTAGCACAAAGTGACATACGCAATTTGAACCAGGAGACAAATATAATAATACTTTACAAATGAATCTCTTTTTTTCCAAAGCAGATTTAGAAGAAATTATGAATAGAAAAATATCTTAAACCTGAGCCAAAGAAAGAGAATTCTTCATTTATCACAGAAACAAATAGTACAGTAATGACATAATTTCCCATAATATCCCTTGATCGAGTCAACCTATTTCACTCATTTTATTATACAGCCCTTCAATGTTTTAGATATATCCCATCACCTGTCAATTCATGCTTTATTATCTTGTTCTTCAGTGCCATTCGAGGTTGACTTCCTCTCCAATAGTTATTCCTGTTCAAACAGGATTATGCATAACATTTCTACCTCCCATGTCAATCCAAAACATGATTTCCCATAATTGTTATTTCAAAAGTCACAGTGAGCTCAAGTCTCACTGTGAAAGAGGAAAAAGAACTCAAAACTATCTAGGAAAAGTGAAAATTTTCCATCCTACATTTGCTGGGAGATTATAAATTACAATTTTGTGTTTGCCCCACCTTACATTTCCTGGGTGTTACCACAAGGATCCTTTTTGCAATCAGCAACCTTGTCATACAATACTTTTTGAGAACATAGTTGCAGGGTGAACAAGCAGGTATCTATGAATTTTCCAAAATAAAGCTATTGTATTAGCCTCCTGCAGTATTTTCACGGACTCACAACCATCTGATACATAGTACAAGCATCTAAATTGAGCATTTAAGGTTCAGAACTGCATAGTCCATTCACTCTGCTACATATGGTACAAAGGCTGCCATGATAGTTCTGCAAGGAGGAACTACTATAAACTCATACCTATTTACCTAATCACATCATCATTGATTACTAACATGGTTTCTATCTCTTCTGCCACATTCATAGGCATGTATAAAAGTAATCATAATGGAACAAATACTTAGGTGCCTACTATGAGCCAAGGACTATTACCCTTTAATCTTGACTTCCACTCTGTCTTTTCAGTTTCATTATCTCAAACGTATTCAAAACAAAAGTCAGGGTGGTAGAGCTTGTTCTGGAACAAAGTCACATAGATAGTAAGTGGTAGATTCTAAATATTATACCCTGGTTTCTCCGAAAATAAGACCTACCAATAAAATAAGCCCTAGCAGGATTTCTAAGCATTTGCACAATATAAGCCCTACCTGGAAAATAAGACGTAGCAATGGGTGTGGCTCCGCAGTGTATCTGCACAACCCGAGCATTTCGTCACAGAGCAGTAAAGAAGAGGAGCAGCCCTTCTCATCTACCCCATTGTGACAGGTACTATCCCAGAGGTGACCAGAAAGGTGCGGGCAGCCCCACCAACAAGGTCAGCTCCCCCTGTCAGGTCCCGGCCATCCTGTGCACGCTGCAAGCTGAGGCTTTGAGGGGAAAATAACACATCCCCTGAAAATAAGCGCTAGGGTGTCTTCTTGAGGAAAAATAAATATAAGACCCTGTCTTATTTTCAGGGAAACACGGTATTAACCCAGAATCTTGTGGATGCTCAAATTTCTATTTTGTGCCCCTCACTACATTTAATACAGAACTTTTATGTTTAAAGGTCATCAGGTTTAACCTCTACAGTTTACAGATGCAAAAACTATGACATGTATTGGTTCAATGAGTTAATCAAGGTCACACAAACATTCGTTAGAGCTAGCACCAACTCCTAAACTCATGATTCCCTCAACTCTCTTCTGTATCATATTCAACTAAAAAGATGATAATAGATATTACAACAATCATCAGTATTATTATCACCATTGCTAATTGAAACCATACTTCTAGTTAGCGTTGGGACTTCTGAGGGACTACTACATTATTCCCTATGGTGGCATTATATCACGCTTCCTTGAATAACAGCATATTCAGCATGGACTATGCACCGGTTCAGTGAGAGAGTGGTGTCATTAGAATCAGAGCTTTGGAAGCCTTTACTTTCAGCATCTTAAAATTTAACATTTTCAAACATAATTGTGTGTCTAAGGATGGACAAGATGGCCTATTTGATCTTTTCACTACTTCTTTGCTAGGAATAGGTTCTTACTAAACAAAGAGAAATAGAATACTTTCATTTGGCTGTCTTAATAAAATGTTGATACCTTCTTTGTGCAGTTTATTCTTCTTGTTTTGAGACAGGAGGAGAGGATCTATATCATTCATCAGACTTTTAAAAGGTTATATTTCTTACTGCTTAGGCAATGAATTAGTTTAATTTTCATTACAATATCATCAGCCCCAAAGACATGGACCATATGGAAACTATATGGACATAGGGGCATTCTGCATGTGTTTGCTCACTTGGTATAGTAGATGTAGTGCATATTCACCTAACCTTCCTCACATATTGCTATGCAAACATTTCACTGAATTGATTTTTTTTTTAACCAGGCACTATTCCAACATTGAAGATCCATAGGAAAGTGGAAATGCCAGTGCAAATTTCTATTTTTAATTTAACTATCCACTTATCCAAGCTTGAACTGGAAAAGAAAAAAAAAAAAAACAGGATAGTACCATGTAATGGCAATTTTCACAATATAACATCATTTGTAGATCAGGCACAAAGATTAATTTAGGAACCATTAATAGAAGAATTTTCAGAGGAACTTGAGCTCAAATTATACCAATCTGTTACTGTTCCAAAATAAACGCATCAGGTGGCATTTAAATGCAGGTGGTTAACCGTTTTATCAGTGCAGACATTTAAGCTATTAGAAATATAATTAGAAAAATTAAATTAAACACACTTAATGCAGATTCTAATTCTAGCAGCACTGTCCTTAGCGTTATGCTATTTCTATTGTAAATTATAAAATGTGCCTAAATTGCACAGGTTTGTTTCTGAGTGATAGCTGAACTTAGATAATTAAGTTGTTAGCCATGAACTTCAGTGGTCAACATGGTTATATATCTTTGTCTTATGCCTGCTCCTCCTTCTTGTTTCCACAAATCTCAGGGGAGGTGGATGAATGGCACTTGACTCTACCCAGCTACACAGTCGACTGATTAGACATAGCCCTGTACCACAGGTACACTCAATTATATGCCTTTCGGAGAGTCAAGCATTTCCTGAAGCTAAAAGTGTTGAATCTGTTGATTTCACACATTTTATACTAGGAGAAAACTGTGATCAAACATATTTAAACCTTCAATTTTATTTCATAACATACTTCCTCCTTCTGCTTAACACAGGAGGTAAGGAGTTTATTGAGATAAAAAGAATAAATCAATTTGCTTCTGAATAATTAAGTCATTAAGAACTGGACAATGACTTCGTTTTTAGTAATCAAGTCATCTGTTCTGGAGAAAATGTGACATCAGTTTGGAGACACAACTTGGTGTCCATCATGATACAAACCTATATTTAATTTTTAAGATGTCAAATAGAACAAATCCAAGAAAAGAGTCATGCCAAAGCAATCATATTTTCTTTCATTATCCTCACAATAGAAAACCACATAGTAAGCACTGTTCTTAATGTTGCTTATATAATAATAAAGCTGCTCAATGCTGAAGATATACGTGTAAGCATTAAATGCTAATAATAAATACATGCTATATATATAATGGTCCTTTCTATGAATCAAAACCCAACATGTGCTTATTTCTAAAGCCTTTTTTAAATAATATATATATAATGAGCTGACTATACCTTATATACTTTTCCCCCTATGTTTCTGAATGATCAAGAGCAAAGGAATATTCAGCCACCTAATTTTATGCATAGCATAGGGCAGGCATACATAGTTATTTAAATGCATTGTTATTTAATGCAACAAGACCTAATTGCTCCCTTTTTAAAATTTTAAACTAAATTACATCTTCTACAAGTAGAAATTCAATGGATTTTTTCCCCCACAAATCATTAATACTCTTGATTTTAGTCAAAACTTCAAGAAGCTCTTGAATATGTTAAAATCTCCAAATTGAAATAGTTCTAGAAATGGCAAAATAATGTATTTTAACAATATATAAGAAGAAGCCTGGCAGGAATCAATAAATCTTAGAAGTCAAGGGATCCTTTCCATGAGCTATTTCCTGACCAACACAATTGGCAAGTCCTTTGACTCCTGAACTTTATCATAAGCTAACCACTAAACATTTTCTGTCTATTTTGGACTTAATGAACGTAGATGTGATTTCTGAACAAGTTCAGGAAAGTACTTCTTTCAAGCAGGGAAACTGCTTAAATTAATTAAGCTAATTAGGTTAATGAATAATTAAGGTAATTCTCTCACTCTTCCCCCACAATTCAATCTCTTCGCCTCTTAGTCATAAGTCTCAAATGGTAGTATGAGAATTCCTAAATACAATCACAAATTATGTTTCTGTTTAATATTCTACAACACAATCGAGACTAATTTTTTTGTTTTATTCTTAGAGTATAATAGCTTAAATAAGAATGGACCATCTCTCAAATATTGAGTACCTCTCTAATTAGGAAATGTCAATATTATAAATTAAAAATAAGTCTGGAATAGAGAAGATATTTAGATATAAATAATAAATACTTTTAAAAATACTCACTTGAAATATGATAATAGGTTCGTGAGCACCTGCCTTGAAACTCTAGGCTCTGCAAAATAGTATTTCATGTGATCCTGTAACTACCCAAGGAGGCGTATACTATTGTTATATATTCATGGTTAAATAAGTGAAGACTCAAGACTTGTCCAAGATCATATAGCTGAACATAGTGAAGCCTGGATTTGTCTGTTTTAAAGGAAATATTATTAATAAATATTTTTAGAACTTGGCTTATTTTTGAAAGATAAGTGTAGTTTTGCTTCTCTAAACATATAGAATATATTTATATACTCTGCATATTTCCAACAAGACAGTCAACTGGTAAGAAATTGAAAACTTGTGAAAAATACTACAGCAAAAAAAAAAAAAAAAAAAAAAAACAACACTAAACTAAACTGACTCAGTGAAGTAGTAATTTGTGTCTTTCGTCTCCTAGACTCCTATCCTCCTAAACACATTGTTAGTAGTCATCCAAGACTGAATTTTAACTTAGATGTAAAGTCATAAAAATTGGATATTGGAGAACAGAGATATTTTGCTACTTCTATGATAGCGGATAGAATTCCTGTCAATCAGTCATGTAACTTCACCTAACCTCTGTCATCCCCCTCACCACTAAGGGGCAATACAGCAGCACACATGTCACTATAATTAGCGTGCAGCAGCAATTTTCATTAGACCAATGATCTCCAATAAGATTTTCCCAAGGGCGGCATTCAGTTATATGTAATAGTTAGGCGGGCCACACATGTATTAGCATATAATTTGCACATGATTTGCATATGCATTTAAAGATTGCATCATATTTCTCTGGATATTCTAGTAGAAATGTAATTACAACAACATTGATGGTTATGATTTCTGTTTCTCTGCACTATCCCACCACATCTGACCCAGATGGCTTATGACAGAAAAGTAGGAAAAGCCAGGGGGCAGGAAATCGTAGAAATGGTAGGGTCAAAAGAAATCTTTTGGGGGACACTAATGATGAGTACTGAGAGTATATTGCATTAGACAATTTGTCTCTTTTATAAGGATAGAGGAATAAATGTCCACTGAGTGGACCTTCTAAGAAATGCCTTTCTAGTTACTGCTGATATCTTGTTGAGATTTTTTTTTTTTCCAAACCTCATTACTGGCTAAATGGCAAATTATCTGTTATCACTTGGGGAATCTCAGTTATCTCTTAATTCTAATAGTGTAGTCACATAACAACTTTAACTGAGTTTTCTGCTAAACCTAATTACTCTCTGTTTTGAGCACTAATTTTTATGTGGGGAACTTTCTATTTCCTTTTACTTTTTTATTCATATGACCCAATCCCACACAATTGGAGATCGTACTCTCTCCCTTTTAAAGAAGCTTCCTGGTATATTAATAACCAATGTTAGGTAGAGGGAAAGCTACAAGAAGGAGCACAAGACCTAGATAGGACAAAATTTGGAAAAATTGGGAATAGGTACACACATAGACACATAGATATATATATTTACTCCCACATCTTTTAATGTATATTTGCTCTTATATTTATGAAAAGATTAATTCTCTTTCCCTCTCTCCCTCTGTTTCTTCAATCTGTTAAAAATCTATATCCCTTTATCTGGGAAAAAGATCATATTGCTGATTTGATAGATGATAGAGGAGTATAAACATTTTAACAATGGTAGACTGAAGGCATATGACGGCTAGAAAGCAATAGTACAGTCTTCTGTCCTCTGTAAGTTTCACCAGCGTTTTATTCATGCTTTCGTTTCTCAGATGATCAGAATCATGTTGAAAAGAAAAGCAGAATTTTCCTTACCTACTGTGGAGTTGTTTGAACATCTAGGGCCAGGTTAGGAATCAATGAAATGTCTTCATGCAAAGTCACAGCTTTTGGGTGGTGGAGCCAGGACTTGAATTCATATCTTTAGAATTCCTTATTCTACCTTTCAAATCTTTATTTTACAATCTTATCTATGTCTAAAATGAAAGGACATCATCTTCTCCTTTGTAAGTAGAACAAAATTCAGCAATTCTAAGTACTTTGTTCTTATAGTTCAATAATAACATAGAACTCTTAGAACACATCTGTTGGCCAAATACTTAGTTAACATCCTCCAAAATCACTTAATAGAAGATAAAGAAATATAATTTTCCTTTGTTTTCTTCTGTTCAACCAGTTCTTTTGTCCCAAATTCTAGTATGATTTGGAACCATGAGCAATACATATATTTGGTACACACCATTGTGTCCCTGGGGAATGACTATGCCAAGAATGCAGTTTTAATTGGATGAGTAAATAAATGATTTACGTATAAATGTTATACAAGATTGTTTATTAACATAGAAAGCAGTTCCTGATACAGTAAGTTAAAATTACAAAAAGCATTTTTTTTTCAGTATGATTCCATTTTGAGGGAGAGAGGAAGGAGAGACAAGCATAAATAAATTTACAGATACAGTGTGAGATTTTTGTCCTTATGTATGCTTCATTTGTGATAAAAATGTGCATTTTATAATAAAAATAAAGTGTTTAATGGTTTTGTTTGTTTGTTTTAAAACTGGCCCCTTCTACTACATCTTAGTAGGACTTTCTAGAAAAAAGTTGGAACACCCACATTACAATTAATGATCCAGAGTTCCAATTTGAAATGTGGGCTTAACTTTCTTACTCAACAGCCCTACCTCCATATTTAATTTATTTTCCATTGTTTTTTTTTTTTGTGTGTACACATCTGTCTCTTCCTTTAAACTGAAACTGTCTTAAAAACCAGAAGCCATATTTTAGGTATCTCTGTGGTCATCTCACTTCTAGATCAGCCCTAGCGATAAGCTTATATGTAGCCTATACCCCAAAGATATTTATATGCATTTGGTCAATCACTTAATTAAAGCAATGACTGCCACCAAATTATATGGCTGTACTAGTGAGTATATACAATAAGCATTTTTTCTGAAAATAAATCTAAAATTAAAAGGAAATTGGTAGCCTAATTTCTTAAGGAACTCTATTACTATTGATCATGCCACTTCATACATTTATGCCATTGAGCACAAGGAAAACCAAACTAGCACACCATCAGTTATGTCTACTGGGAAAACCAAAATTCCTCAAGTAATATGTTTATGGCTCATTCTGTCTCTGATCAATAATAAATCACTAATTCAGGACACATGAAAGTAGTCATTTTCCTAAATACAAAAACTTCCAAAGAGTAGGCAAATAAATTGTAGTGTGAGAAAAGTATATGAATAAACTCAAAATCATTAAAAGATATAAGAATGGGAAATTCTAACTAAGTCCAAATAACTTCTATATATTTAATTTTATGTTGAGGAAATCTTCCTTTTTCTGATAAAGAATGAATACTTGAGCTCAACAACAAGCAAATTAGAATCATAATAACTTCTTATATCAGAGCTAAACTACATTGTTTTATCCCACCCCAAAGTATTCTTTTAGGATTATCCATACTAGAGTTTTCTTATTCTAATTTTCTAATTTTTTTTTCCAGAGTACTGCCTAAACTGTACATTTTGATAAGACTGTATGTGTTCTTAGTCAGATATGCAGCAACACTTTAACCTTCCAAGTAACAATTGTGATAATGCCTGAACCCAGAGGAATATCTCTAATTATAGACATTTCAGCCACCATAGAGGAGAGTGGAAAAAATATTCTAAACCAGTTGGAACTGTAAGTACTCTGGGTTCTACTTACTGAATAGTTGCATTTTGGTAGCAAAAGCTCAATTAATAGTCTTCATGATTCATTCTGTTTTCTTTAGTCCTTGGAGTTTAGCACCCTTGGTGCCAAACAAATGTATAATCATAGCAGTAAGTCCAAAATTTTCCTTCAGCTGCAGAGCCAGTTTAATATTCTAAGTTGTTGAAATTATAGAGTAGTATAAAAGTGAGCAGAAGGCTACTTAAACTGGAACCACAGAATAACTCTTTAGACAAGTTCAAAGCATATATCATCATTATTCTTTTTCAATCATTATTTATGAATTATGTGTTATTGTACTCACCATACCAAGAATATATAATGTACGACACATTTCGGTATGGTAAAGAATAAACCTTAGTGGCCTGTAAGAATTTTTGAGAAATAGTTTCTTCAAAAAATCCATCTAGAAAAAAAATAAATTTTAAAATATCAACTTCAGAGTTCCTTTTCCACTTTTGGCAGACTCTGTTTCAATTACCTATAAACCTAAGTAATTCATATAAATTTCTTTTCCTTCATTAATATTGAGCACCTGAGAAAAATCATATAAGGCTTTCAGAATCCACATTTTCACTAGATAAATAGCAAAATGAAATGATTATTATTCATGATATCAGTTGGCCTCCTTAGATACATACCTATGACTGTAGGTATGTAAATCTACCATGTTTAACTCAGTATATCAGCACTGCAGATTGAATTACCCACAACCCAGGGATAGAAATAATTATATTAAAGCTCATTTCAGACCATGTAGTTCTCTATTAGTAATTGTAGTGGGCTATTGAGACACAATCATTAGAGACATAAAATGGTCATTTTGTATATTAGTAGTAAAAGAAAAAATCGTAAACCTTTAAGGAGAATTCATAAAATATGTACTTTTGACTCACAGTTAAAACATTGATTAAATTGCACACTACAAAAGAGGGCACTAAAAAATAGGAGGCATTGCCAAGGAGGCTGACTACCAACAACCGCCTAAACTTTTTACAAGCATCTAGTCACCAATAAAGTAGTATGCACAGGGCTTTGAAACACATATTTTACCAAATGCACTAGAAAACTGAGATGCTTTCCATCAAATTGTTGAATGATTTATTTGAAGAATAAACTGACAGGGAGCAACTCTGAACTCAAAAAGAGGAAGAGTGTTTCCCATATTCTTTGACTCATTTTTTTTCCTGAGAAATGCCAGAGATTTCTGATTAACATGTTACTCCACTTTGCAAAATGATATTATTATTATATTTATTATAATTATTCTAGGAAAAATGTATCTAATTGGACATATATTTTTGAAGCCTATATCTTGTTTTATTACTGTTACTATCTAAACCTTCATTTTTTTATTTTTGGGTTTTTTTTATTTCAGCATATTATGGGGGTACAGATGTTTAGGTTACATATATTGCCTTTGCCCCACTTGAGTCAGAGCTTCAAGTGTGTCAATCCCTCAGACAGTGTGCATTGCACCCATTAGGTGTGAACATACCTATCCCCTCCTCCCCTCCTCACAGGCCCAAGACCCAATGAGTGTTACTAATATATATGCACTTAAGTGTGGTCAGTTAAGTCAGTTAATACTAATTTGATGGTGAGCACGTATGGTGCTTGTTTTTCCATTCTTGTGGTCTCTAAAACTTAGTTAACATTGCACTATACTTCTGTGTAAACTTAAAATACAGATTGATGCTTCACATGTATTAACCTATTTATTCCTCACCAAAAAAAATGCTGTGAGTACTGTAACTAATTTTATTTAAAGTAGAGAAAACTTGAGTACAAATAGTCTTAGGAATTTTCCCAAAGTCACACAGCTGGGAAATAACAGTTCTAGGGTTGAAATCCAAATATTCTGTCAATCGGACCCATGTTCTAAACACTAAATGTTTACCTTTATCAGAGTTTACTCTGAGCAGTGTTAAGAAAAAATCACTCTTTCACATCTATTTATCAAAATTGAAGTATTTAAATGTTTAATATTTTCTCTTATTCTTAGAAGCAAATTGAGATGACATGGGGGTGGCTTTATATATAGATCAGCCCCAAAACCCCAACATTTCTCCATCCGCCCCCTAAGCTGTGCCTATGTTGAAGTGAGTTAATGAAATTGACCACTTCTTTTTTAAGCTAAAACATTTCATTGGGTAATCATTTCTTTTTTCGCAAATGTTCCCTTCTTGCTATACATTGAAAAGGCTAAATGTGCTCTCCACAAAAAATTCTTGGCATCAATATACTTAAAGAAAAAAAAAGTCAAAATTAGTTATATTACACGTCCTCTAGGCAAATTAGTTCCTAATACTGAACAGCTAAGAACAGTACTACCACCACCACCACCACACACACACACACACACACACACACACAGACATATATACATATGTGTGTAGAGACACATATTCCAGGGCTGTAGTTAGACTTGGGCAGAACTTATACCTAAGAAATGGTATCTTTGAAAAATTAAAGTACTAACTAATGTAAGCACAAACATGACAACTGACTCATAGAAAATGTGGTGTAAGAGCTAAGGGATCCCTGACCACATGTCAATTTCCTTCAGTGAGTTTTAGAGTTCTCTACTATGAAAATATATACAAAAGATAATAACATATGTCATACAATTTCAGAAACTGGAAAAGAGCTTCATGGCCCCTTTTAGTCCCTCCCAGGTCCTATTAAGCTCCTCCTGAATTCAAGAACTGTTGGTCACTGGATCTAATTCTCTGTAACCCTACTCCTAGAAGTCAGGGCAGCGGAAGAAATGTTTAGGAGAAGAATGGGAAGGGAGGAGCAGAGTTTAACTATTTTTTAGTTAATTCAGACTAGATCTACATAAGAAAATAAAAATGCTTGCTATTTGGGTAAAATTTAATAATTTACAAAGCACATTCCTTTTACCAGTTTAGGTTTACAAGAATCCACATTTGATAGATAAGGAAACTTTGCCTTAGAGAGAATTAATGGTTTATTTAAGACTGTTTGCCTTATAAAGGCAGAAACTCTGAGCCTTTCCTAGCCATTGCCATCCAATCTGAAATCCTAAATCATAAACCTACTTTTTAAATAGGTTATTTGAGTTTTAATATATTTCTAAAGATTCTTGGTCGTACTTTCTAGCAGGCTGAATTGATCATGTTGCAATTTTTAAAAATGACAACAACATGCAGTTTGGTTATGGTCTTAGTAACTACTACCTGTGGAAGAACACTTCAAATGCAAAAATAGCCCTGTTGGCTTTTGGTTTTTAGAGAATATGTGTATCTCTCAAATAGGCTGCATTTGCCAATCTGGAGGAAATTTTGAGAGTCAAGTTCTATTGCGTTTGACAAAGCTGATCTTGTGCTCTCTTCTTCATCACTACAGAGGGCAGCAGCACACAGCAGAGCTCAGCCTTAAAGAGGAAACGTTAAAATTTCCTAGTAAACAAGAGGGTTAAAGACAAAGTCATACTTTAATCACGTCAAATTTTCTTTGCCTCTATGCAGTTTAAAATTAATCACACCTATGAATTTTCATATAAGTTAGACAAAAGAATATGGAAAGTACCAGGAAAGACTGGATTTTTTTTTTCAAAAGTTGAGTCTATGACACTTTGTACTTATTCCAAAATCACCATTAAACAATAAACATAGACTATGTGTCACACAATATTGCAACAAGTAAAATTTAGTCTGGTTTTTTTTTTTTTTTTTTTTGCTACTTTTCTTGCTCATACTTATTGTTTTCTATTTAAATCTTTGTCTTATCAAGTAAAAGTACTTTTTATAAAACATTTATTACAGAATAAATATTATTTTAGAAATGTATCCAAATTTATTTTCAGTAGCTAAGAACTTTAGAAGCCATTGTTTTGCAATAGGAAGATTTACCTGCAAAGTTCCCTTAGGACAGAAAAGATTGTGAACAGCAGTTTGCAAGGATGAGAACTGTTCTTGCTTCTTAGGTTGGTTGCATAGGCCTAAGACTGATTCTACATGCAAAGGAGGGCAGCAAAGGTCTTATGTTCAAAAGGGAAGAAATGACTGACAACACAGAGCTAGTTCAAAGGAACTAATGGAATAATTAGTCCCAAAAAGACCAAAAAGACTGAAGAATTCATGATGTCATAAAAAGCAGAGCTACTTAAATTGGATTAGAAAATAAAAATGACATGAACATTGTAAATATTCACAGATCACATCATTGACGTGTAATGTGCCGTTAAATGATGTCAAATTAAAGGGGAAATTACATGTGTTAGAACTAGGATGAATAAAAAGAAGACATTTAAAGATACATGGTCCTTCAAGTGAAAATTTCTAACATATATTATATAGATGATCATCACCCAGACAGTGAAACTGGGTGAATGAAATGTAAAATAAAATATGGGGGGAAGAATACTGGCTAAAAACAACTCATTTTCGAATATCATAAATGGTAGTTAACTTTATATTTTAGAGGAGTTATTTTGAGAATTTGTTTTATGTAAAGCAAACTCAAACATGGTTGTAGTAAATAACTGATACTACCATTCATTTCTTAAAATCTGTCCTATTGCTAGCCCTAAGTATTGAATTAGTGTGTAAATTTGTCAGAGAAGAAAATAATGTGTAAGTCTATTTTAACTTGCTATGCTTAGTTTTCTCTTGCTAATTGTATATGTTTGAATCATTTCAGTGAATTTTGGGGCTTGTTTGGAATTTATATAGATGATAAAAAAATATAAATAAGAACACCATATGAGGCAGATGTGATGTCTGTCTTTTCTTGGATCTCACTAATATCTCTAGCTGATCATCACTTTCATTATTAACACATAACTAATCTGAATTTAATATACAATTCAAATACTTCCATAATGCATACAGATACTTGAATAGCTTCAGGGAAGTATACAAATGTTTAGCAAAGTGATATTTTCATCCCTGATGCATCTCTTTTTGACAAATACTTTAGAAAGTGTTAAATAAAAAATTGTGCACCTTTTAACTGAGTTTTATTTTTTCTAATTATATATTTCTACTGGTAGTAACTTCAGCTTTACCTGAATTGTATGTCATATTTACTAAATAGCAAGTATCTTTCTTATATTGAGACCTATTATTAATAATATTTAGCATTTGTACTATTGGCTTAGTACCTCAGATTGATACAAGAAGTAAAGTTCAAATAAACAGTAGATGTTATACTCCCCCAAGTCGGTTAATACTCAAAACGCATGCTAAGTGCCCAATAGGGCTTTTCTCCATTCTGAAAAGTGCCATAGGTCTCTTTTTGGTATAACTGAAAAGGCAAATGTGTTAAGAAAAAAAAATGTAATCCAACTTGCTATAAAATATTCAGAAGAATGCTTTATCAACAGACATAATCTCCAGTTTTAAATGAGTTTATTTAAGCATTTCACAAAGCACATAGAACTTGATCTGACTCCTTGTATTTTCCACAAAAGAAGAAAATCTTTCACAAAATATGGTTTGGCAAGCAGTGGTTGTTTGTGAAATGATGCAGAATGTTTCCTCTTTTCTCATTTGTGGTCCTAGGGAATTCTATAATACTTCATCCCTCAAAAGAGAGAGAGAACCAGTGAAGCTGTGAAGGTAGAGTGCTTCTATTGTGGCCCGAGCTAATTAATTCATAGATGGAAAAGTGGCAAGGTTAAATATTGCAAGTCAGCATGTAAAATTCCTGTTTCTCTTCATGCTAAGCCAAAGGGTTTTCATTGCTTACCCCTTCAGACTTCACCTGTATGGAATAGCAGAAAAAAAAGAAAATAGATTATTTTCTTCTTGTTATAAGAAGAAAGAAAGGAAATGTACTATGAACCAAGTTCTGTACTAATCACTCTATATATGCAAATATATAAAATGTATTTATTTTATTCTACATGATAACGAAGAAATGGCATTAGAAAAATCAGTACAATTATTCAATATCAACTATACAACAAGCTAACTGTAAATATAAGACTTCAAGCCCATTTTAACTGACTTCAAAGTTGATAATGTTTCTCCAACAGACTTACCAAAATCTCAGATTCTATAACCACTAAATGTAACAACAAATTTTATGGAAAGAATAATTGGTCTAATTTGGGAATAAGGTTTTTGTCTTTACCCTAGAAACTACTATCTTAGAGAAAGCCAGTAGTGTCCATGATATGAAAACTGGGAGCTATAGGACTTAGTTTGTATCTTTACCATCAGCCAGATACTTGATCTCGAGCAAGTCACTAGCCTCTCTGTGCCACAATTTCCTATCTGCAAACATGAAGTAATGGTCATAACAATAAGGCATAGGATTGTTCTGAGAATTAAAGTAATTATGTATACAATGAACTTGGAGCAATACTTAGCACATAGAAAGTGCCATATTAATTTGATGTAAGCTATGTCAATTCACAATTAAAAGAATTAACATTTCTACTAACACATCTCAGAAATATAAGAAAATCATAAAGTTAAAAGTGCTGTGTGGAATTTTAGAATCTGAATTTTGGGTGGGATACATCCAAAGACCTTTCATAAGAAAAGAAGAGAAGAAATATAAGAAAAAAGGATGAAAATGTGGGAGAATGTAAATCAAGTGAGTGATTGAAATAACTGTAACACATTATTTATAGTTAATCATAGACACTTAAATATGCATTAAATTCCTAGTACTATAAAGGAGAAAAATTCAGATTACATTTGTATTTCTGAAACTAAAACTCAATCATATTTACAATATTATTTTTCTATAGCCAGCTTAAACTTTCTGTGCATACTAATTTGATTTCTTTTGAAACAGGGAAGGGTAAAGACTTGGATTGTCCTGTCACCTCCCCACCCCCTGGAGGGGAAGGGGAAAGAAAAGAAGGAGAACTCACTCTAGTAATTATTAATTTTTTTCAGAATGTTTGGAACATTTTAGAAAATAAGTATAGACCACAGTAGTATGGAAGCTTTTGAAGGATTAATAAATCTGTTCTGAACATACCTACTGCAGATGTGGCAGGTAGGAAGGGTATATATGGCCTAAGGTAAAAAACTTGACAAGACACAGGGTATCTGGATTCTGCATTGACTTAAGATATGACAAGTGATTGTAAATTTCCTTTTGCAGTCTATAATCTTGTCAGAAACTAATACAGTTCTTTCTGTCGCAATATTCATTAATATTTAGACTAACTTTAATGTGGAAATGGACTGAACATTGGATATAAACTATTTTATTGACTCAACCAGTAGACAGCTTTGTAGTTTAACCAATATTTCTAAGCCAGTTGCAGTGATTTCATAGCTAATATACAAACGACTGTTATATACATAATCTTATTTACATTCTCTAGGGGTTACTTTCTGAGTTGCATTTAATCTAAAAGAAAAATAATCCTATAATCTATTAGGATGTTTCCACATTTTATCAAGTGTATCAGTAACTGGTGGATCTAATTGGTAACCAATAAAAAAAGCACTATATGAAGAATAACATTATCATACTGTTTAAGTAACTTAATCTTTTTTTCTTTTTAATTAATATAGGCACTCATAGTAGAGGAAATAGTCACAAACAATATGGACTTACTCTATAACATTCTGAAACTGCATGTAAAGCCAGAATATCAACCATAAAATATACTTTTCTATTCTTTTTCCTGTCTTGTGGAAAACTGGAATGAGAATAAGTATGCCCATTTGTGTTCTAAAGCATTCCAACCCCATTTCATGGAAATGTTTATTCAAATAACATTAATATTCATTCGACTTCATTATACTATCAAGAATAAAATTTCCAAATAGTAAAAAAAAAATTAAAATTTTTAAAGGTCTTTTATAAATCATGTTCCTGTTTCCTTGTCTCCACATTATCCTCATGGATATCTGCAGAAATGCTAGCATGGGTTTGTCTAACTGACTTGGTTGAATAAGAGTTCCATCAAAACCAAATAATTTTTATATAAATATACATGACACAGAAAGTAAGTCAAGCAATAGGTCTTTATTTATAATAATTTATATTGTTATCTGAGCTAAACATTGTCTAAATATATGTGTATTTCTCTGGGGTAAAATAATATGTATTTTTTCTCTCGATGATGAAAGAAATTTAATGATTCTAGAAATTATTCAGCAAAAGATTGTGTTTAGTCTGGAGTCTTGAAAGCACTGAAGGATGTGATAGCTTAGACAAGGACTCATAAAGAGGGATTAGGTTTGTTCTGATAGATTAGCACTAGAGCTATAGAGAGGAAGTCTTCAGTTTATCACAAAGAAAAACTTTAGAAAGATGGCACAGGCTGGCTTCAGAAACATTAATCTAGACACAGTGTATAAAAGTTTATTATAAAATTTTACTATTCTCTGGATATCTTTTATGAATTAGAAATTGTAACCCCATTCTAACAGTTAGTGTATTTTTGAAGTACAAGTGTAAAAGAATTCTATGAAGCCACAGCCAGACTCTTGCTACTACTCTGGATTTGTTTTGTAAGTTTTTTGATTTCATTATTTTTTCCAGTTGCAACTCTATAAAAACAATCCCCACCTTCATCAAGAGAATACTCTTAACCTCAATCTACTTTGTGCAATTGCCTTGGCTCCTATTTTATGAGAAGATGGAGTTTATCTGCTGGAGTTGCTCCCTTGTACTTTGGCACTTTAACTTTTGCCATTGCCTTCAGTCTCTTTCTTTACTCAAGAATATGATGCTTCTTTCATTTGAACTTAGCCTCTACTTCCCTGAATCTTCAAACTCAGGCATAATTCTCCTGCTCTAAAAAATATCCTTCCTTTTCTTTCTCAATATATAGCCTCATCTTGGCTTTTCCTTTTTTTTTTTTTTTTTTTTTTGAGACAAGAGTCTCACTCTGTTGCTCAGGCTAGAGTGCCATGGTGTCAGCCTAGCTCATAGCAACCTCAAACTCCTGGGCTCAAGAAATCCTATTGTCTCAGCCTCCCAAGTAGCTGCGACTACAGGCATGCACCACCATGGCCAGCTAATTTTTTCTAGTCTATTTTTAGTAGAGATAGAGTCTCACTCTTGCTCAGGCTGGTCTCAAACTCCTGAACTCAAACAATCCTCCCACCTCAGCCTCCCAAAATGCTAGGATTACACATGTGAGCCACCGTGCCTGGCCTTGGCTTTTCCTTTTTCATCAAATATTTACAATTGTCATTTAGCATCTCTGCTGCACATCTAACAATCTACCCAGTTTTACCCTTCTGAAATGTGGATTTCCTCCAAACATTGTGTTAAAACTGTTTTCATGAAGGTTGACAACTACCCAGTTCTAAGTTTCGAAGTAAAATAGAATCTCACTGCATTTATTACCTTCTTCAAACATACTTTCTTCTTGATTTCCTAATTCTATTAATTGCACTGCCATCTTTCCAATCACTCCAAATTGTCATGGATTCCTCATTTTCTCTTAATTCCTCTTCCTGGGCTAGTTTCCATGACCAACCTATGACCATGATCAGTAGCCCCACCCCTTTCATGGTACAGTGAGGTTGGTGTCTTGAAGAAAGCATAGAAAACCTGAGAGAGAAGCTGTAAGAATTATGAGGAAGTAGCCAAGGGATGAAATCTAAAACTTTCAAAAGACATTGACACATAACTGAAATTAGAAGGAACTACAGACTACAGACTGTCTTTCTGATTCCAATGAAAGTTTGTTTTACTAGACTAAGAGATATATTGAAGGTAACAGTAGAGTCAGACATTACATTTTGTTCTGTGCAATGAAGCTTTTCTAAGAAAAATAAGGAGTGCACTCTAAAGTTATAAATTTATGTGATTGCTTACAAGGCATCTTTCTTGAGGAAAACTCAGTTTTGAAATATGGGCCTTATCTCTCTTGTTGATGCCAATTTCCAAACCTCTCTCTACAGGAGGGTCACCTACTATGTCACCTACCTGTTATTACAAAGCAAAATATGTGAAACTGGGTTTGAAATTTCAACTTTAAAGTTAGAGGGTATAAAAAATTTGTTGTGCAATATTTAAAAGGGTGATTAGTGAAGTCAATAGAGACTTCTTTTTAATTCTATATTTTATTTTTATAAAAGTAGTCAATTGAATTTATAAGATATAGTCAGAATACAGTTTTTAGATAAATTAAAGTAGTAAAATGTCATTTCAACCTCATCCTAGTTATCTATAGTATAAATAAAATGTTCTTTTAAACATATCAATATTTTGAGTGGTAGAAAGCTGAATTTATCTCATTAGTCAGATCATCTACTTTATGTTGTTGCAGATATAGGTATTTCTACAATTTTAGCTGTGATTAGAATCTAGTCTTAAATTCAAAGTTGACCCAACATTTAGTATTTGGAAACAGCATATAAATTAACATTTTTATAATGTATATATTTCTCTTTTTTTTTCTTTTACACTGGTTCATTGAGACATATCCTCCCAGTTTTATACTCTTCCACACTACTGAAAGAATGGTTATAAACCTTTGTTAACACAAAATTGAGAAATGCAAAATGAGTAGCTAAAACATGATGTTTTCTAATATGATAGTTTTGGAGTTACTGCTGTATCTAATTCTATGATCAACTTATGTCTCATACATTTTTTGAATACTAAAAAAATGCACATACTATTTAAAATGATTTACAGATTCAATACAATGTCTATCAAAATACAAATGGCATATTTCACAGATCTAGAAAAAAATAATTCTATGCTTCATTTGGAACTCAGAAAAAGCCCATTAACCATTTGCA
This sequence comes from Microcebus murinus, assembly GCF_040939455.1. Classification (NCBI taxonomy): domain Eukaryota; kingdom Metazoa; phylum Chordata; class Mammalia; order Primates; family Cheirogaleidae; genus Microcebus; species Microcebus murinus. The sequence continues at coordinate 36,522,180 of NC_134111.1, forward strand.
ATCCTAAGCAAAAAGAACAAAGCTGGAAGCATCACATTACCAGACTCAAGCTATACTACAAGGTTATGGTAAACAAAACGACATGGTATAGGAACAAAAACAGAGACATAAACCAATGGAACAGAATAGAGAACCCAGATATAGAAACACCTAACTACAGCTCACTGATCTTTGACATACCAGATAAGTATGTACACTGGGGAAAGGAAGCCCTATTCAATAAATGGTGCTGGAAAAATTGGATAGCCACATGTAGAAGAATGAAACAGAACCCCTATCTCTCATTGCTCACAAAAATTAATTCAAAATGGATAAAAGATTTAAATATAAGGCATAAAGTTATAAAAAATTCTAGAAGAAAATATAGGGCAAACTCTTCTAGATATTAGTCTAGACAAAGGATTTATGACTAACACCCCAATGGCAATTATAGCAATAACAAAAATAAATAAATGGGACTTGATTAAATTAAAAATCTTCTATACAGCTAAATAAATAATCAACACAAAAAAGATAGCCTATAGAATGGGAGAAAATATTCACAAGCTGTAAATCGTATAAAGGGTTAATATCCATAATCTACAAAGAACTCAAGCAAATAAATAAGAAAAAATAAACAGCCCCATTAAAATGTAGGAAAAGGGCATGAACAGAAGCTTTTCAAAGTAAGATAGGCAAATGGCCAACAAACATATGAAAAAATTCTCAGTATCACTAATCATCAGGGAAATGCAAATCAAAACCCCAAGGAGATATCACCTTACCACAGTTAGAATGGTTTTTATTAAAAAGTCCCAAAACAACAGATGCTGGTGTAGAAGCAGAGAGAAAGGAACACTTATACACTTCTGGTGGGACTGCAAATTAGTACAATTTCTATGGAAAACAGTATGGAGATTTCTCAAAGAACTAAAAGTAGACCTACCATTTTATCCAAGAATCCCACTACAGGGTATCTACCAAAAGGAAAAGAAATCATTTTATCAAAAAGACATCTTCACTTGAATGTTTATTGCAGCACAATTCACAATTGCAAAGATCTAGAATCAACCCAAATGCTCATCAATTCATGAGAAGATCAATAAAATGTATATCATATACATATATACTCAACCATAGAAAAGAATGAATTAATGCCTTTTGCAGCAATTTGGAAGGAACTGGAGACCATTATCCTAAGTGAACTATCTCAAGAATGGGAAAAAAAAAACATACCACATGTACTCTCTAATAAATTGGAACTAACCAATGAGCATACAAGTACACAGGGGGAAGTAAAAGTCATTGGAAATCAAGTAAGTGGGAGAAAGGGAGGGGCAAAAACCCACCTAATGACTGCAATAAACACTGTTTGGGTGATAGGCACATTTATAGCCCTGACTCAAGCCATGTAACAAAAACATTTGCACCCTCTTAATATTTTGAAATAAATAAAAAAATAAAAAAGCATTGCTTTAAATTAGAAATATTTGCCTCTTATATAAACATGAAGTATATTTAGGGTGGATATCATTCTTTCTAAAATATTTTCAGATTTTGGCATATCTTGATTGACTTTAGAATCTGAAATTTAAAAAGTTTATTTACAAAAGCAACAAAACAAATAAAAAATAGACATATTTTTCTTTAAGAAAATAGATTTGGATAAAATTAATTTCATCTGATATGTTTTCTCTTATTGACATACAGAGAATGGATAGCATTTCATACTCATCCTCTGAATTGTTTAGTATTACATAGATGCAGCAAAAGAATCAAGACAGCTCTTAAAGAAGAAATCTGTTTACTTCGTCTCAATAAAAGCTTGGTTATAGAATAAAACAGAGAAGAGGATGAACCTGGGAAATTAATCCCTACAATTAATTTACACAATTTGGGAGTGGAAAATAGTTGATTTTCTTAGCTACAAAGATTGCTGTCTAAATTTCTCACATATGCTCTTTATATTATAATCTTATAAAATGAAAACTTAGTAAAGAATCCTCTGGAAATTCTTAAACATTGTCAGGAACATCATGTTCTTTCAAAAGTAAAGGTTGCCCTCAACTTGTCTCCAGTACTTGACTTTGCTTCAATCTAAAGTGAATTTCTCAATCTCACTCCTTGTTCCTGCTCTAATTAATCCTTTGCAAAACTGCCAGGGTTATCTTCCAAAAAGAAAAGGAAAAAATGGAACTAAAAAAAGAGAGGCAGAGAGAAAGAAACAGGTAGGAAAAAAAAAAAAAAAGAAAAAGAAATTAGGAGAGAGGTATGATCTAGCTGGTGAGACCTCCAAGGTGCTTCACATTCTGTTCCCATTCTTGTTTCATTGGCTAGCACACTGCCCCATTTTCCCATGATTCAGCCACACAGGCACACCTCCTCTTTCCAGAAGAAAGCTACACACCCTTTCACACCTTACTGTATTTCTTTTATTATGCTTTTGTTCACCCTGGAATGCCTTACCCCAGCCACTCTCCTTCTCTCGTATTTAAGAACTTGGTCAAATGTGACTTCTTTCTTGAGGCTTTTCCTAATATCTCAGGTAGAATTTGTTGTTCCTTCTAATATGTCCTTAGTACAACTAGATTATAAACTCCTTCAGAGCACAGATCATATCATGGTTGATGATAATAAATGCTTCCTGGGTTTAATTGAATTGAACTTCAGCCTCATTGCAAATAAAACTTTCTCCATGAAGCATTATCTGATCCTCTATTAAATATGACTTGTTCTTCCCTTAAGTGCAGTGGTTTTAAGTCTTTTATGCTTCCTACTTTATTCTTATATTATAATGAATATACAAAAACATCATTCCCAATACATATCACAAAAAAACTTGATGGCAAGGAGATTGTGTTTCCTGACATGCTCTCTAAAGTCAATTGCATATCACAGGTACTCAAATATTTATTAAAAAGATACTATAGTTTTCATAAATTTTCAAATATATATGTATCAATATAAACAAAACCTCTCAAATTCACATGGTCAAATTCAGTGTCAAATTCATAACATTATGTGATTTATGTATAAAATTCTAAGAATCAGAAATATAACAAGAGCTTGAGAGTGTCTGTATTTAGATGTCACTATAAAATTTATTTTATTTTATATGTTTTATTTTTAATGTGAATTTTTGAATTACATATTATTCATAACTTAAAAATAAACATTTTGAAAATAGGATAGCCTTTACAACATGATTGCTATCAGCTCATTTGAGTCTCATAAAACCTGTGCCCTAAACTTAGCATATTAATGATATGATTAGATCAAAAAAACATGGCTAATTTATGACCAAGAAAGACAAATTTTACCTACCTCTTAACAATCTAAATGTGGTCCCTCTCAATATAGCGCTATTCTCATTATTAAAGAATTAAATCTTTCTTGAATACTTTTGAAGTAAAAAATAATGAACCAGTTCTGTTTTACTCAACAGAGAAATACTGCAATGTGTTATTGTAACCTGACTTGTATCCTACTTGTAAGGCACTGGAAATTATTATTTTAAATTACGATGTTAGATTAGATTTTCTGCAGCTTAGTATAGTGTAATGTAATATAATTGCTAAATGCAAATGAGATACTGTACAGCTTTTCCATAGAGTTGTTCATGAAAACCAAGCATTTTACATATTACAGTGAAGTGTGTGTTATTAAGAAACAAATTATGATGAAGCTTAATTTACTGTGAAAAGGAGATACTGTAGCTTTATGATGGGTGATAGCATAGTAGGGTAAGTATATAGCAAATCTTCTACTCAACGAAAAATTCAACCATCAAGAACAGTGATCGTACTGTACTTCTTAAAATTTACATGTGTTTCCATTAATTCATATCAGAATTACATTTTAAAGTTATTTTAATTTCCAAACACTGACCAATGTTCTGTGCCTAATAAATTCTGGGAGCCATGTAGTAATACTGAGGTAGATACGGAGGAGGTAAATTCTGCCTCTCAACTTTTGGGGTAAAAAAAGTATCTATTTTATTCATTGGTAACAAGTATTAATTGCTAGTTACTTTCTTACATGTGAATAACTTGTCTTTTCAGCTGTATTTTAAATGCATGATGACAACAGCCATACCTTGCACTCTTTTTTCCTAGCCCAGAATCTTAGAGCAGAGTGGATTTGGAATCAGCCCATGAAATCTGTCTGTAACTAGCTGTAAAAGATGGGGAATTAATTTAATCTCCTTGCAGATCATTTTTCTCCCCTAAAATATAGATTGCACTAGATGATCTACAAAGTCTCTTAAATATCAAAGATTCTATGAAATATGATCTCATAATTGCCCAGAAAAATAATTATGGACTGATTAAATACAGTAAAAAAAATTGTTAGAAACCAATGCTCTGTGGGGGAAAGTATATACATACACAAACAATAGAATCATAAATGATGGCACTACTTAAGATTAAAGAATTCTGTGAACTCTCAAAAACATCCTTTTAGTTGTTAAAGATAATCACCTAATTGTCATCCAATCACATTGAGGCATCTGCTCTGCCTACTACATCCTATCTTCTTACACATTTGTAGAGCAGGGATCATTGGGAGAAGAGGAAGATGAAAGAAACCACAGCAATTAGTACTACAAATATCAAAATGGCCTGCAAATTACATAACAAAACTCCTCAAAGATATGTTTCTTACTATTATTCTAATCATAGTGTTCATTAAATAAAACACTATTTTAAAAAAATAAAAAGCAGAGACACCAGTGGGTTTGTTGCAGTGCAGAAGAAACCAGCTCAAAAGCAATTCATTATTAATGCCTGAATATTCTTGCTAAACAGTTCTGATTATTTCACAAGAAAGAGGTCAAGGTAGTGGAGAAAGGGATTTAATCAAATAAACTCTCAATCTCTCTCCAAATAGCATTTTCATCCAGCTGCATGTAAATTCATCAGATGACTAGCCTTCAAAAGCACAGGCAAGGTTAATCTGCTATGACTGTTAAAACTTCTATGATATGCCTATTGAATAAAGATTTAAAATGGGATGAACCATGCAAGTTACCTCAAATTAGATTTTTTTTGCTCAAAAACACATGAAATTTCCACTGTTTAAAACAAACAAACAAACTAGATTTCTTCCATCTGAGTTAGAGTTTATTATTGATTTCTTAAAGAAGGATATTGGTAATGTTGTTTAGCATTCATTTACTGGGATTTTTAGGACTATACACTCTCAGGTTCCAGGGCTCCAAAATGCATCTTTATTGTTTGGAATTAGCTTAAAAACATTAACATCTCAAAAATCAAATAAAAGGAGGTTACAATAAGTTTAAAAATATTTTTAAATCATACTGATTTCCTTTTACTTAAATGCAAGATTATAAAATTTATCATATTGTTATCCAAGAGAAATATTGCTGGCAAACATTACCAAGTATGTAAATTTGGTGGCCTATTACCTAAAAGATAAATGTAATTTTAATTTCCATTTTTCAAACCCAAAAAATGTTTGGTGATAGCATCAGTAAAAGTATATCTGCGTGTATTTTAATAGGGAAAATACACAGCACAGATAAGATTTTACTGATTTGCATTTGTATGCTTCATTTGCCATGAAACTTTATAATTATGTCTAAATATATTGCATAAGTTAAAATCATGTTTTCAAATATGGCAAGGTGTTCCAACATGTTTTACTTTGAGGATGAAGAGTTCTGAATTAATTTTCTTTTTTAAAAAATGTAGATTATACTATATAGATTTGTTTCTAGAATTTTAAAAAAAGGTAAAAGCAGAAATGATCTTTGATAAAATATATAATTTACCTTCAGTATTTAGTAATTTAAATGAAATTTTCAGATTAGGTGAATGTCACATTTATGAACATGTAAAAAGGCTTTTAAAGCAACTTTGATATCTTCACTATTTGAATGCTCATTTTGTGGATATTTTATTTATAATATCAAAATCCATCTGAAATATACTACAACATGTTAATGTTTAATTCAGTTTATTGCTACATCAGTAATTCTTAAATATCTTCCTTTCATGCTAAACTTATAAAATTTGTTTTATATTGCATATTACATTTATATATTTAAGAAACCACGCAGCAGTTAATAAATCTTCCTCAGAAAAATTAAGGTGTTTTTTTTCTGCTGGCATTCTTTGCCCTCTTAGCTCTCAGCACCTTTCTTGAATCTTAGACACCATTTTACATGAGGACAATTTCTAAAAAGCAAAATATAACTGTCTAATTAAGGGCTGTGTGATTGGCTAGTTCGCGGTCTCTGTGACAGTTGTGACAAATACACATATTGGCACAGCCCTAACCTCACTTCACAGTTTGCAACACAAAGATGGTATTTTCAGAAATGTGGAGAACACTCTGATACAAAGCTTCACCTTGTCTAGTGCTATTCCATTTAATTTTTTATTAACTGCCTGAACATATGCCATTCTAGAAGAGGGTAATAGTTACAAAATGTCAGCAGAAACATTTAAACTGCTAAAATGTAAATGATTTTATAAATTTGTAATGAAAGGTAATTGTCGTGTGGGAAAAGTAACAGAAAAACAGATATGTGTAAATGTAAAACTGGCAAAAAATACATCTTACTGGTTGTGGGTAGGAAAACCTAAGTATATTTTAATGAGTACTGTAAGTAGTATTTAAATAAAATTAGATTCATAAGCAGAAAATGTGAATTCTATAATATTTTATTTTCTAACATTAGGAAAGTTCATAATAATGACAAGAACTCATAGAACTTTAATGTGCTAAATTCAATAAACAGTAGGACATTAAAATGCTTCACCTCATTTTGAAAAAAACCAAATAAATCAAAAAAGAATAATATAAATAAAATGTGTGTTTGGTATCAGCACAATAGCTTTAAAGCACAATATTCAAATATGATTAGTTTGTTTCTTTACTTTCCACCACAATGAAAAACAATTTAGTGATTAATCCCTTCAGCAACATGGTGCTGGGTCAGTGCTCTCAGATATGTCAAGAACAAGAAGATTCCGGCAAGGAATTGAGTATTTCCTCAGCCACCACACACAGCAACCACCTTCCAGTTAGGTTTGCGGGCAACCATCTTTAAATGCTTGAGCTGTTCTGCGTGGCCATGACAAGATTTGCAATTCTGTACGTTTATTTACACACCATCACCCCAACTAGACATCACATGGAAGTGGCATGGTCACAGCTGACCCCAGGGTAGTCCCTGTCTCTGCCGATCCAATTTCATCGTGCTCTGCAATTGAACTGCAGTCATACTGGCGAGGATGTATGCACAGGACTCCGTGCCACAATAAAATTAGCAGAAGCTTGTCAGGGGGCATTTTCCTGTTTTACAGTGACAGACCCTGGACAAATAGGTCTGCTTTTCAGAAATCCATAGAGGTCTGGCTCTCTTGAAATGTATATGAGCCTAGCATATTTATGTTACAGTGTTCTATATGGTAAGCCTGTTACGTGATAGCTTGAGAACAATGTTAAGCCTTTGCACTTGTATTTTCTGTTTCCTCTTCACAGTTTCCAGGGACTTTAAACTGCATATGAATAGATTACTGCTTTTTAGTTTGTAGAAAAACAGCTTCTGTTTAGGAGTAGTAACTGAGAAAAATTTATTTTTCCTTTAGAAAAAAAATGCAACACAGATATATTATATTTTGAAAGCAAAAGTTCAGGCAGAATATTTTTTTTTACAGTTTGATATGAGTAGATAAATCAAACATCAAAAGTCTCTTTCCTGAACCCTCATTATACCTGTAAAAATTAATTATATCATAAGCAAAATCTGTTTAAGAAGATATAGTTAAAATAATACTTGCAAATAAATTTAAAAGAGCCTTTGTTTAAGATGAAATGTTAAAAGAATAATATGATAAATAGAAAAAAATTTATTGGTTGTGGGTAGAACATTTTAAAACATAATATGTTTTGTAATCTACCCTAAAGTAATTTTATTAGATATTCTGTGCAGTTCTTACATCAAACATTCTCAGAAGCGTTGGGATCATTTTATATTCACTGGAAGACAGAAAGAAATCCAAAACCTAGTTAAATAAATTGTTCATTTATTCCTTCCCTTTTATGCACCAAGATCTACATGTGGTCATTAATTATAAAGAGACTATTATAGCACCATATTTTCATTCAATACGATGTCCTGGTATATATCAAAGAAGTCCCATAATTAAAACAGAAGGGCCACAATGACAATTAAAATTACAATCTATATGGGGAAAGAAAGTACAGTTCTGCAATTTTTCACCCTGTCACTGTCAGCTGCATAGAATATTCTGGTCACGTCTCTTGCAAAGCAGCCTAAATTCTTCTTCACCAATGCAACCTCAAAAGCATTATCAGCACCTAAGCAAAAGCCTATGCAAGTATAATTTAATACGGAGCCACAGTTTGCAAGTAATAGCGTATAAAGTGATATTTAAGTGGTGTTTTAAGCACACTTCTGATGGCTACAGCCACTTTTCCCTGGTAAATGCGTTTTCCTTTGAGTAGTGATTATGAGTCCTAGGTGAAGAGGTCCTGTGTGCAGGTCTGTCTGTAAGCCTTACTTCCAGCTGCCAATCTTTACTTCACAGTGAAGAAAAAGCCACATAGCACCTTGTTCTTACTCTTGTATGCTGTCATCCCCTGAGCCTGATAACACAAAATCATTTCCACATAACACTTTCCTGCTTCTGCCTCTTAAACCTTGAGACCTACACATTGTGCATGCACTTGCACCCTTGGCAACCGGCTCCCAGGAAGCCCCTTCCTTTGAACCATCAGAGTCTTCTAGCGGACTGTTTTTAACACTTATCTTGGTAAATATCTGCATTAATGGAGTACAAAGCTTTTTGGTAGCAATATGTATTTGCTACAATTTATTGTCTATAAAAGTCACGAACAGTGAATTATTACCCTCAAAATTGTGTTTTTCTTTATAATAACTTTAAACTGAGTGCTCATATATGAAGCATGCAATGGAGATTGAGAAGGTTTTGTATAATAAAACTGTGACATGGTCATTTTTTCCAGTTTTGCATTACGGAGACACACTCATGCATGGTGCTTTTTAAATTCTTATTATGTGTGAGGTCAGGAGGTCGAATGTCAGAAAGTACTGTTAATTTCACGGGGTTAGGGGAAAGTAAATTCAGAGGGAATACAGATCACTTAGCACAGAAAACCAGCTCCTCTGAAGTTTGGTTTTACATTTGTTAACTATATCCTTCAGCTGACGAACCATTGAGACCACGGTGACATTCTGGTCCCGGATATAATGGCTTGACATGCTGCAGTGAGAGTGTGATTCCGTCGCCCTGCTCCTGTGCCAGCCTCAGCCTTCCTCTGAATCAATGAAGCACTAAAACTCCACACAACTGGAACTGAACAAAGCATGTTGCCATTTTGGCTGTGATGTTTAAATTATAGAGAAAGCAGTCAGGATGTCTTAAAGTTCAATCTGACAAGAAATGTAAAATATATTTCTGTCTTCATTCTCTGGGAAGGTAGCATCGTACACTGCACAGTACCACTACCCAGAGTCCTTTTAAAGCGGTTCGTAATAGAACATCAAAGACCACACTCCTGCATTTCAGAGTTTTTTCCCTAATCAAAAAGATACCTTAGCATCAGGCAAAGGTCTTTTGTGGGAAATAGTATTCTTGATAATATGACTGTATTCAGTCGGTGTGGTATAGGGATATAGATATAGATACTTTATTTTACTATTTGTCCCATAGGACAAAATTAACATGCTGGCACAGATATACAAGGCACGGGTTATATATCTAACTATCAACAATGATGAGACAAAACAGTTGCCCATCTTATAGTGATAAAAAGCTGGGTAGTAATCAAAATATGTTTTAGTGGGAGGATTGTGAACATCATGAACTCTGATAAAACGTACAATTTTATTTAAATCTAGTTCACTGGGCCAGATGCTGATAGCCTTGGTTGGGTGGTTTTGTTTTTATTCATTTTTTTTTAAAACAAGATTTTTCAGATTCAAAACTCAAACTGGGCTCAGCTGCCCCCTTATAATTAAATTTTAATGACTTAGGCTGAGTGTTTGTGTTTTGGCAGCATGCTTAATAGTGTTAGCATTTAAATTGTTACCACTAGACTTTGAGGGGAGCTGACCCATTGCAAGCAGTAGGTGAAGTTCCTCCAAAGATACTCTGGTTTCCTGGGATGCCTATGGGATTTAGTGGGAGAGTTAACCACAGGTCATCCTGTTAAAGTAATGTTGAAAAAAATTAAAATAAAATACTGCATCTTCTAAATTCCACAGTAGCCTCAGGGCCGATGCTTTTCAGTTTCAACTCCTTCTGCAGAAGTACTAGTTCTATGTGTTTTCGTTTGCCAAAGGGTCTACTGGTAAATAAAAGCAATATGTGGTACTGCTCATAAAATCACTCTTTCTCACAAAATGGCAAGAACAATCTAGGCTACATGTTTTAATCAGTTCATTTTTTAAAGCAATCATTATTAACTTTACAGTGGTGTATTTCACTGGTTCCTTTTATAATTAAAAACTTTTTCACCTCAAATCCCCTTTCCAGCGAGCAGCCTGTTGCCTGAAGTTTTAATCCTTCATTACCAGTTAAAACAAAATCACCAATTAGGCACATGAACACGTCTGTATTAATCTCATTAAGGTGATGGCACCAAATAAATTGGAACTATTTTTGTGCTTTTACTGTGTTCCTATGGCTTTATCAGGCCCCGTGGTCATATACAAAGACCTCGCAGCTTAGTCATTTAGAGTCATTCGGTTGTGGACTGAATGTGGCATTACCATCTATGGCTGAAAATTGCTTTCAGCTTTTAAACTGCACTGACTAGTCTGTAGTTAATCTTAGATCATTCACTCGCAAAATTAAATGAGCCAGAACGATGGTCTTTTTTTTTTTTTTTATAAAATAATACATCACAAAACACTTATTTGCCCTGCCCAAAAGAGAGATCAAATTCATTTAAAATCCCATAAACCAGAGTTGTGAATTTTTAATTTTATTTAGCAGCAGAGAAATAGAGGGTAAGCTATCTTTCTACAGCACATCATTGCTATAAATTTACATATGGAACATGGTTTGATGCTTAACCAACCTTTAATCTACCTTTGATGTATACTTCTAGTTCAACGTGGTCATGTGACACCCTTATTAATGCAAATGTAAAAAAGACTGTTTTGGATCTCCAATGTAATTAGCCATAAACCATGTTTTTAAAAAAGTGCATACTTGAGTCACTGGAGTTGCATATAAAGTTCACAGTTATCAACAGAGAAGAATAACCTTAAGAAGCTAAGTTTAAAATTTTTAATTCATTCATTCCTATATTTTCTGCCCAAGTAACTACTGAAGACCATTTTACCATACCAGTGATAGTCAACCAGAATTTGTTTGCTAAATAATTAGTTCTATAGGAGTAAAACATTTTAATTTTCCTTGGATTTTTATCCTGCTTCTTATAAAACTAAAATCACATTGAGAGAAAAACTCTAAACGAGGGAAGGAGAAACACAGTATTCCTTATCCTGGGTAGCATATATCATGATCATTTCAGACACATCATCTTTTAAATGAAATCGTGGGGTGTGTTTGCTTGTTGTTTGTTCCCTCCCTCCCTCTCCATTGGCCCTACCCCCACAACACAAGCCAGGTGTCTATGTTTTGATTTTGGCAGTCACTCATTTTAGGCTCCAAAAAACTTGAGCCACCGCAAATGAGGTGAGGTCACCTCATAATGCCAGATGGAGGCAAAAAGTTTAGATCTTTGCGAGCCTGCCCCAGTGAGTCCCATGGTGGCTGATAGGACGCTAAGGTCAGATATTGGAAAATTAGGTTCATGCTACTCTGTCAGTGGGGCCTGTGCAAGCTGCCTGTTTGACAGAGAAGGCGGTGTGTGGTCTGGACCTCAAGAAAAAGGAACTCAGCCACCCAGATCAAAAATTACCCTGTCGGCCATCCAAAAATGATTCTGACATCAGCTCAGGGAGACAGAAAGAAAATGGTAACAAACACCAATTAAGACTGTACTTTATTCTGGGATAGTCGAGGGAAATTCATGGATTCATCTCAATATTATGAAAGTCCTTTTATGAAGAATACAGTTGCCAAAACCACATTGGTGACATCTCTATTTTTACTATACATTGCCAGTGTATAGGAGACTAAAATTATGTAATTCTAGAAGTTAACTATTCACCATTCTTAAAAAATAATTTATTTATAAGCATGAGTGCAAAATATAGAGTTGTATAAGTGTTATGAGTTGTATATGCATAAGTACAATACAAAATTTATTTCTACTTGAATGTTATCTTTTTAATTTGGACAAAAAGCAAAGTTGATTGAAATTAACCAAAGCCACTCATTACTTATATAATTATTTTGCCAACTGCAGGCATGTCTTTCTATTCCATTTCTAATAACATAGAAGAAAAGGGATTTTTGTGATGAAAACATTACACCTATTTTCACTGAGACTGTTCTCCCTGTCTTAAAAACTTTCTTAAGAGTCCTTGACCTGATTCTGATTATAACAGTGCTTTTTAAATCTCATATTATTGCTACTTTAAAACAGATATTAAGTTTGTATTTTTAATAGCGATTTAAAAGGACCTAAATCTGTTCAAGGTTTGTCACTTTTCTAAGAATGTGGATGAAGCAAAAGATATATATTTTTAAATATCATTCAAATAGAAGGTTACCATTCTAAATACTGCACAGCATTAGTTTTTCTAGCTCAAGAAAAAATATCTGCATATTGTTGTTTATTCTGTAAAAGATTCCCTTTTTTAATAGCCTGAACCAAATAATTTCTCATTTTTACAGGCTTCACTTCACTTTTCTCACAGTGAATAAATTGCAACTTATTTCCATGAAATTCACAGATGACACAGATCTTTATTTTGCATAAAGGCATAAAGAAGTGTCTAATATCTTCAATATTCATCTGCTAAGTGGACATTTGCATTGGGTTAGAACGGAAAAAGAGCCCCAACCCTCCCGCAGTGACAGCTGTACAAAGGGATGACATCTGACAGCTGTGACAGTGCTGAAGGGAAACTCAGATGACTCGCAGCATCCATGATCCAATTACAGCACACATCCCTCTGACAGACCCAGCAGCTTGACTCCAGCGTTTGGAAGGACAGTATTGATCTCTTGTCAGAAACCAGTTGCCTGCCTGCAATTGTGCGCTGCTGAACTTTGAAAAGCTATAGTACCCTCTTAAATGATAGGGGCAGTCAGGTTATAGTATTCAGGTACAAAGAGAGGTGCAAAGGGTATCTGCTAAATGCTCTAAACTTGAACAAATCATAACAATATGACAGTCCAATCATACTCAAGGAGCCCAGCTGATCTAGCTGGCTACTGTCTGTGCTAATGGAAAGACAGCTCTTTGTGTTTAGTGGGATGATCTTACTTGATGAAAAGGCCACTGCAATTAGTGCATGCTGGTTGGCTGTGCTGGGTGACAGCAGCATGGATGGTACAATGGCAGCTGCCAATAATCCTAACTTCAAGAAAGCAGACAATTAGGCCTTTGATCCTAACACTGTTAGTCCCTCTATTCCAGACCTCTGCTTGGCTTTTACTGTAAACCTCACCAGGGCAATGTGGTACAACCTCCCCAAACAGAACAACTTGGCCAAGAGGTCAATTACCTTTCTCCTCTTGCCTTCAGGTCCCGCCCTCTTTAAGGGAAGAAAGAGAGGGTGGGAGAGAAATTGAGAGAGAGAGAGAGTAATAGAGAGAGAGATGTAAGATGTAACAAATAAATAAATATTTCCTTTCAACTACAGTTTAAAGGAAACTCATGTATGAGCATAAATGGTTTAATATGCAAAACTTTAAAATGAATTTTTAAAAATAGAGTGGTAAAAACAAGATGCTACACTTTAAAATAAAGCTACCTAATGGCAAATGAGCTAATGTTTTAGGATACACATAAAACTGAATGTTTAAAAATTGACAAAATTCTAGTATGATTAAAGGTATCCCCAGTTTATCTTTATTTTCAGGACTGAATAAAGGTAGATGAAATTTTATGAAGACTTAGAGCATGCACAAAACTTACAATGTAAATTATTTCAGCCCTTTCATCAAGTGCAGCCCCAGAACAGGTAAAGCAATTAGGTAAGAGTTAAACAAGTGAGTGCACACATATGCACACACACACACACACACACACACACGCATATACACAAATTATATAGAATAGAGAAATCTATGATCAAAATATTAAGTCTATATTAACCTTAGGTGCTTTTTAATGGAATGGGTATAATAGCAAAACTGGAAAAATGACATAATGTAAAACACTAGAATATGTTTCAAAGACAAAGAGCAGTTTAGTATGATTAAAAAATAAAATAAGGCATAGGAATCAGGATCTCAGATATGAACAGAGAACTAGAGATTGAAAGCATAAAAACATAAACTTTTGGGGAGTTTTAGAGCAGTTAGAAACAGATATAAAAGTATCTAAGACAGAAATGGAAATGGACATAGCACCAAAGTGTTTCAGAAACACAAATCCTTAATACACATGAAAAGATGCTTGTACTCACTCATATGTAAATGAATGCTAATTAAAACAGCATAGGAGATTGCACAAATAAAAATTGATAATACAAAATTAGTGAGGGTATGATGTAACAGGCATTCTCTTCTTGATGGAAGTATAAATTGTAGCAGTCTTTCTTAAGGTTAATTCAGAAATATCTATCCAAAATCCATATTACTCGAATCAGAAAGATTCTTCACTGCACAAAGATTTATATGTAAGAATATTTTTGCAGCATTGTTTTAATGAGAAAAATATAAACAACCTATATATCCAATAAAAGAGATTAATTATATCATGATACACACAAGACAGAATAATATATAGCCAATAAAAAGGATAAGGTGGATTTATATAAGCTGATATGCAAATATCTCCATGATATATTATCTTATTTATATAAAAGTTTGCAGAAAAACATACATATATAGATGGATGTTTATATATTTGAATATGTGAATATATATAAGATAATATGCATATCTATGTTTTTGTATATTAGTATTTCTAGAAATACAAACAAGAAACTGGTAATAGTAATTATCATGGATTGGAGATAGTAGGAAAGTTTGCTTTTAATTTATACTGTCTTTCACTATTTGCATGTACATGTATTATTTTAGTAGTGAATTAAAAAGTATTTATGTAATTACCTCTAGCTATTAAATATAAGACTATCCATAGCAGTTGTTCATGTAGATGGAAGATATATTGAGTTAAAAAAAAGCATATTTCCTTAAAAGTATTGTGCATTTAGAGTTTCAAAATTGATGAGATAGAACTACCAAGAATTTATACTCTCCATTCCTTTGGTAACCATTTATTATACATTTATTGTAAGCCAGATTTTTATGCTTGGCTGAGAACATGAAGAGTAATTGGTAGTGTTCCTGCCCACAAGAACCTTTTGATCTAGCTGAGAAGACCTAAAAGCAAAGAGAAGAGTACAATGAAGAATGCTGAGTACCATAATGGATATAAGGCACAGGTAGTATGGGGTCCAATAGGTGGAGATTTACCTCAGGCACAGGAAGTCAATGAACCATTCCCAGAGGAGATGATACTAGAGTTAATATTTGATGGCAATTATGGTCAACCAAGTGAAGGGAGTTCATAGGCCACAGGTTTGGAAACACAGGAAATGGCATGGGCAGGTTAACATGACTATCCCTCAGAAAGCAAACAGATTTGTAGTTAAAGATGGATCTGAAGAGAAAAGTAGACATTTCAAGGGAGAAAAGAAAAGAATGATTAATGATAAACAAGACCTGAACATTTTCTGAATTTTTGCATTCATTAAGAAGTATAAGGACACAGTTGTCCAAGTAAGGTGAAAAATAAGAACCCTGTGGATTCTATGTTAAAAGAAACAAATTCTTGAGGCTGAATCCAAACCTGGCAAATTAAACTGATGATCTATATGTGTAGCATGTACCCTGAGTGATTGTTATTATCCAACAGGTTTAGACAACACTGGTATAAGTTTATAAGTTAATATCCTTGATGTTATTATCTTTAGCCAAAACTCAATCAACTGAAAAAGAAAGACAAGCAGCCTAAATTAAAAACTCCATCTTTGAATTTGTTTCTATAGTGACAGATATTAAATGATATCTATGATGCAAAATCTTAATTCAAACAAGTGTATATTATGACAAGGTTGTTTATGTATTTTATAAATATGTTTAAAAATAATATTCCTTGAAAGTATCTACTAACACAGAGAAAGTCCATAAGCTCAGTGCATCTGACTTTTTGGTGCATTACTAACCAAAATTATAAGATAATATGAACTTATAAACATTTTAAACTGAATTATTCCACTATGAAACTGAAAGAGGTAGATATTATGAAATTCCTTTGAAATAGTTTATATTTTTATTTATTTTCAATCTTACCTGATTTCTTTCAGTATTTGAATTCTGTTTTCTGACTCCAAAATACATTAAATTTTATTAACATTAGTTTTACCTTATGCACTAAATAATTGAATAACTTTACCAATAATGATTGACTATATTTTAATGGCATCTGTTTCCTATAAGTCTGGAAATACAGATCTCTTAAGGCTAAACCACAGCAAAGAAAAGCGAAAACATATTTTTTAGCTTCATTACAGCCCTCAAGATGGTGAGCTTGTTGGTTTGAGCATTATGCTCCTATGGTCTAATTCTAGGCATTGATCTCCTTGTGGATCACTTAACTCTGTTCTGCTCCATTTCAAAAACTGTGCCCTTAAACCTGTTTGTCTCTCACATACCTGTCATTGGTCAGAAGGAAAATGAAGAAAAAGTATGGATGGTTTCATAGAAAAATATACAACTATTCAATTTAATTAAATTCAACTCAATTCAACAGAAGTTTAAGGAACATGTATTCTATGCCAGGAATGTAAAACCATGAACCATGAGCTGGGGCTCAAAGGCATTATAGTTTATTATCAGAGATAGAGATATAAAGAAAAGTAATACAGTTTAGAGTGGTAAACACAACAACAGAAATTTGGCCAAGGCATAGAAGAGTGAGGGTTATCTGAGGGGGAGGTAGGAAGAAAAATTTTGGACTGCAGGTCATTCTAAACAGTAAGTAAAGAGTTTAACAGATTTACCAGGTATTGGGAGAGGTTAATTCAGAGCAGAGAAGAACATCATGCCCAAAAATGCTTGGAAGTATACATGTCAGAAAACTGAATGTATGTGTCAATGAGGAGAAGAAAAGGCACTAAATTCTACTGAGCCTTTTTGAGGTACCCATTCTGCTGTGTTCATGTTCCCAATAAGGATCTCCCCAGAATGTCCCATCTCCCCTTGTCATCCTAGGTTCCCACAGGAAAATAGAAGGACCATGCTCAGCAAAATTGTACTATTTACAACTGTAAGTTTCTCTAATAAACTACATTGAATCAAAAATATTCTAAATTAAAATGTATTGTAAAATCATGCCCCAGTGTAATCCTAATCATGAATTATAAACTTTCTCCAGTAAAAAAATAATAATAAAGGTATAAAGAAGCACAAAACCACAGGAAACCACACAGGTGTTTTTCCTTAAGTCTTTGAACAGCTTAACTAAGTTAATCATCCCTTGTGACTTTTCCTCTAAACCCCACCTTGGTTCTCGCCTAGCTACCAGCACTGCAAAAGAGAAGAGACCATGATGCATATGAATGAACACAGATCAAGTAAAAACTCTCATCAATTACTTGACACTTTGAAAACACCACCTTTTAGCATTGTCACCATAATATTGTGTTTGCAGCAGTGGATTTCTAACTTTGGAAGCCCTTAAGGCAGTTGGATCGGATCAATAATACCCAGCTTTTGGTTCTTCTGTTAATCTAACTGACTTTGTAAGGAAACAGCTCTGCCATGGTAACCTGGAGACCCCGCCTGTCTTCACATAGACCATCACAAGACCAGGTGATGCTTGACCAAGGTCTGACTTAAGCTTTCATAAAATGCCCTGAAATTCTTCCTGGAGCAAGTGTAGACATCCTGGTAAATGGCTCTTTCATACGGTTTTTTTCATCTCTATCTTATAGGAGATTCACAAGACCATTTCTCATCCAGATTCTTAGTCTCAGTAGAGTGCACATCTATCTTGCTCCTCTTTTAGGGTACAGCTTCAGGCTTCTGTCCAAGTCTATAAAACTTCTGTGTAAGTTTTTTGGGTTTGTTGCCTTCTCACTGTCTGAATCTATGGAAATGTGGCAAGTAAACCTAGCAGCTGCCACCTTGGTGAAATGTATAGGCTGCCTGATCACCTGACAGACATAATAATACTAAGAGCCATCAGAAATTATCCAAGAGAAATTATCTTTGGAGACACAACTAACACTAATTTTCAACTAATATCTGTAAAATATGTCCTATACAGTGAGCTTATTAGCATTCTAAATCTCATTTAACATGAATAACTATGATCTATTGGACACATGTGCCAAACACTGTGCTAAGTGTTTTACATGCACAGTATGTTCCAATCCACACTCAACTCCTTTATTAGTCCAGATTTACATAGGAAGAAATGGGGTTTGGAGAAGTTAAGTGACTTTCCCACAGTTTAATACAAAGCTAGAATGAGCCAGAGCAAATTGAGCAGACACAATCCAACTCCAGTGCTCTCATTTTCAACTATAAGGCTATTCTGCCCCTCTGGTATTTAAACATTTTGATAGGAATCTTTAAACATTGCATTTTAAAATGTATCTAGTCATTTAAGCACATCACATTTATTTAAGACAGACATAGAGCTTTCCTTACGAAAACGGGGGGAACATGGCAAAGAGTGATCCTCAGTAACGGATGTCCTGTCTGACTAAGATTCAACATCAAATATTGACCTATGTTGCCATATATATACTCTGTAGATAGTATAGTATTTGCTGTTGCTGTTACTTTCAACTTTTCAAGAACAAAATTCTAAAGAAAGCTGTCCTTTCTATATCCTCTGTATGGAAGGGCCATGTTACAAATAGCTCCATTTCTGATCTCTAGCCTCCTTTTATTGTTCCAAATTTGACTAGACTTAAGTCATATAGTCATCTTCTTCAGAAATGACCTTATATTCCCCATCAACATAGAGTTCCATGAAAATCAAGCAAAAAGAAAATATAAGTGAAAAGAAAGCATCAAAATTAATTTAATTTCTTATTTTATTAAGGTTTACAGGAACTTTGATTTAATTAATGCTCAGTGTGCAGACAAAAGTATGTTTTTACTTATTTTTAGTAAAATACTCTTGTAAAGTAAAATACTCTTAACTAAGTATAAAACAAAATTTTTTACAAAACTATAAGGCATTCCATATAGAATTTTTGTTCATCAATCAAGCAGAATAAAACATTTGACCCCCAAAAATGTCTTGGCAGAATTTACTGATAAAGAGATTTCATAAATAGTAAAAGATGAAGACTTACCAATGACAAGAAGTCTAGAAACTAATATAGAAGATATATTTTAGATAGAACAGTATATGATGCATATAAAACAGATAAGGTAATTTTTCAAACTCTTGAACATTAAAAAATAAAGAAAATAGCAATGAAGAATTGTGAATCAGATGCACATGAAAATATATTGTTATGACTTTCATAATTCTTCATCAATGTCATTTTTATAAATACTCATATCTGAAAATTCAGAAAGGGACAGACACAAGATGATATTTTGTTATTGTCCACCTCTGCTTTATAGTTAATGCATAATGTCATACTAATTTAAATGAATATAACAAATATCTTAGTGCTTTGAAAATTGCCAGAATTAGTTTTACATATTTTTATTCATTTGTTTCAATTTATGAACTGCAACCCATGGCCTCCGAGTACATGTGCATGATAAAATTATCAGAAAACAAATTATAAATAGTAATCAGTGACCTCTTTCTTAGCCACTGAACTTTACCAATGGCCTGACCCAAGATCCCAGGCTTGAAGGCCAATCAACTTGTCAGTTCATAAGGCAAAGAAATTTTTAAATACAATCCCCTACATGAGCGACTGCCAATCTTTAGTTTGATGAATCTGAGATTCACTGGATGCTGTCTATAGTAGCCATATAGCAAATTTTAATTGTGACATATGAAGGCAAAATTTACTATGTGATCTTATAGAAACTAGTTCATGCATTTAATTCATTTTTGCTAAATTGATTTATACCAATAAATACAATTGAATAATTTAGAATTTCTATACTAAAAATAAGTTCATTTCAAGAAATATGGTTTCATTTTAATAAAGGTCTTCATGTTGACAAAATTAACCTAACAGCAATTGGCCTAAAACCTATAATGAATTCTGAATTTCTCAGCTTTACATGTTTCACATTACAATATAGTGACTGGAATTCAGAGAAAACAAAAAGCAGTTACTTGAAATTTTGAAATGAAAGGAAATATTTGCTTTAACCTATAATGTTTGATAATTGCAGCTATTTTTTTTCCTTCTTTTCCTCCATGTGGTTAAGATCTTTATAACACTTTAGTGTCGTTTAAAAAGTGTGAAGCACTTGTTCATCTAAGGCCTCACTCTCAACAGATATTGAGGGAAAAGAACATATGAGACAGGGGATGGGGGTGGTGAGAAGGAAAGACAGGAAAAGAGACAGTTGGAAAAATTGTCAAGTCCTTCCTGAAAACAAGTACCGAGCAGAATTTCCTGAATTCAATGAAAACAAACTAAGAAATAGAAAAAAATTAGGCAAAAACTCAAGGTTTAAGAAGAGTACTATAAATATATAGAATATATACTACTTACAAGAAGAATATTTTGGACTAGGCAATGACAGATAATTTATCTTAAGGCAAACATGAAAAATAGACAACGCAGAAAGACCTAGCTGCAGTGTATTTAGTAATATAGTACTGAAATGTTCAGAAAAACTTGGCTTTGAAGTGACATCAAAGACAGAAAAAAAATGTTGGCATTCAGTTCCAACTTCTGTTAGAAATTAAGATATTTTATTAATATTTTAGTGCACTTAACTAATCTGGAAGTGCCACATAACATTTTCTTTCCACCTGGTTTCATTACCCACTCCATTCAAGTCAGTTTAATTGGTACCTCTAGTCAAGAGACTGTTTCATATGGAGTATCATCTGCATGGAAGTTTGACAGTTTATTTAATTTTTATTTATATAATATATGTTTTCTTTACTCAAAATAAAAGCTTTTTCCTATAGTTTGGTGTTAAAAATCTGAACATGGATAATATAGAATTAAAACTGAGGCACTTTCAAACATTTTGGTCACATTGTTTATTAATAAGAGCATAATGCATCACAACTTAATAAATTACCAAACAAACCAATCTATCTTACTATAACTGCTTAAAAGAAGCAAAAAAGAGATATGGTTGTTATTGCAAAAACAGAAAATCAAAAAATAGAAAAAAGGCCTGTTTGAAAAATTCATTATATTTCAAAGATGAGGAAGCTAAGATTTTTCTCATACTATACCTCATCAATCTGATTTGAGTTACAGACATCACTGGATATCAATGGCTTTAATGGTAAAATCTAATTGTTGACATTAAAATGAAAGAAAAAAAAAGAAGTGATGAGGAAAGCAAAGTATCACACTCCTGCTCCAGTATATACTTTTCTTCTCTGAGTTCAGGCATAATTATCATAGAAGCATAACAACTCTCAAGAATCATCATTCAGGCCAGGCAGTGGCTCAAGCCTGTAATCCTAGCACTCTGAGAGGCCAAGATGGGAGGATCTCTTGAGCTCAGGAGCTGGAGACCAGCCTGAGCCCTGAGCAAGAGCGAGACCCTGGTTATGCAAAAAATTTAAAAATGAGCCAGGTGTGGTGGTACATGCCTGTAGTCCCAGCTACTCATGAGGCGGAGGCAGGAAGAGCATTTGAGCCCAGGAGTTGCTTGAGCTAGGCTGATGCCATGGCACCGTAGCCTGGGCCACAGAGTGAGACTCTGCCTCAAAACAATCAAACAACAACAACAAAAAAATCATTCAGCCCCAGGTTCCATTAGAAAGTTTATGAATTTAAATTTTGGCAAATGGAAAAATTTGGAACCTTAGGATATTATACCCAGGTAATGAGCTTAATCTTTATGAAATTAATATTTACCAAGAAGGACATAGACCCATCTATTCAGAGAAAATGATTCCAAATATATTTACTTCTTATTGAGGGACCAGTTTCAGAACTGACCAGAGGGTTATTTCCTGAAAATTATACCTACTAATATCATTCAAAGATATTTCTATTCAATTAAACCACACAGACAAGGATTTTCCTGAAATCTTAAATCTTTATTATAAAATAATAGTAATTATAACAGCAATATTGAATCTACATATAACAACACTGCAATACTAACAAGTCCATAAATTTAGGGTTTTTAAAAAAAATTCCTGATATAAAGTACTGCTGCTTATTTAATCCAGGCTCCTCTCACTTCAAACATGTCTGGGGACATAAAAGCAATATGATAATTAGACACTAATCTAAGAAATGATTTGTTATCCAGTAAAATGAAGGTAGGATATAATCTCTAAGAGAATTGAAACCAAAGTATCACATATGAGGGAACACAAGAGTAAAAATCTTTCACTTAGAGCAAAAATCTATTCTCTTATATGCCTACAATGACATTTATTTCTTTTAAAGGGAAAAATAAAAGTTTTTTTGTCAAGACTCAAGCTGAAACTATATATACACAGAGTTAGACAATTATTGCTGATTATATTCAACCATTACTGATTTGCATCACTTAGCTAAGAACCAGCAATGAACTGAGCACTGTCTAGAGTTTTATTTTAGTACACAAAACGGTTTTGCATTAGTCAGAATGCGGTCAAAACGTCAAACAAATAGGATACAAATAAAAAGATATCACCAAAATGTTAATTACTCCTTTAAAAATTGTGTCAGTTATCTATTGTTTTGTAACAGAACATCTCAAAATTTAGAGGCCTAAAACAAAGATAACTTATTATTCTTCACAAATATATGGGTTGGCTGGATAGCTACTTTTCAGGATTTACTATCACTGAAGGGACAGCTGAGATGGAATGTTCAAGATAACCTCCCTAACTAATTTGGAAGTTGATTCTGGCTCAGTTTCCTTTATGTGGTCTCAGATTCTCTTCCAGGCTAGAATGGCTTTTTTACATGACAGGCATAAGGCAGCATTTCAAAAGAGTCAAAGCAGAAGCTTTGAGAAGAGTCAAAGAGTCAAAGCAGAAGACCTTTTTTGAGAACATGGCTGGGTAAGGGACACAACATGATCCCCACAAAATTCTAGTGGTCAAAGGCTAGACAAGATTCAAGTGAATACTGAACAGACCACAACTTTGGATGGGAAGTAGCAAAATATAATGACTGTTTTTCTATCTACCACATAAGTGAACAAATTCTTTTGATGGGTACTTAAGGGATAATAAAGCCCGGATTGATTGATAAAGAAAAGAATTGCATGGTCTAGGGAGACAGCTTTTTTGCCTGCTTCCTCTGTGATTATTGCATTTTTAAATCATATTTTTTAAAATAATTCTCAATATAGCATGTCTTTGAAAATTCCTCCACAAAATAAAGATAGAAAATAGTAAATCACTTAAAAAGATAATAAGCACAAAATAAAGAAATACGTAGGAAAATGACTATCTACAAATAAAAACAATCTTTATATATTGCTTGGCAATTTTTAGAAGGTAGTTTCAAGTATAAAACTATTTGATCTGATTCTTACAGCAACCCTGTAAGAGTGTCATTATCCCTATTTTATAGATTGATTTCAAATGTTAACAATATTTATATATGTATACATTGTGTAATGATTACTACAATTAAATTAAGTAACATGTCTATCACTACATACATCTATCACCACAATATGGTGTTTCTATTTTTATTTTTTCTGAAAATTTCTTACAGTTTTCCATAGGAACTATACTAATTTCCATTCCCACTCATAGTGGGAGAAAAGGAAACCCTTTTCTCTACATACTCGCTAACACTTGGTATCCTTTGGTTTATTCGATAATAGCTATTACTTATAGGGAAAAACCCCACCCTGGGTCCCCATGGCTGAACTCACTACTGATTAGATGTACAGCTTGTTGCTGATTGGATATTAAAGCTTGTTGCTGATTGGATGTTAAAGCTTATTGCTGATTGGATATAAAGCTTGTTGCTGATTGGATGTTAAAACTTGTTGCTGATTGGATGCTTTTTGAATTCCATCAAGGGTATAAAACTGGAGGAGAACAAGGAAGCTGTGCTCAGAGCCCCTCTAAGCCCGCTGGCAGAATAAAGGCTGATTCTCTGACTCTCTATGTGCCGCTGGGTTCAGTCGTTGTTCATTCTAACAAGTATGAGGTGATAGCTCATTGTCATTTTAATTTGCATCTTCCAAATTATTAGTGGTGTTGAACAATTTTTCATTTGTCAGTTACCCACATATATGTGTTCTTTTGAAAAATGTCTATTCATGTCCTTTGCTCATTTCTTAATCAGATGATTTGTTTCATTTCTATAGAATTGATTAAGTTCCTTATATATTTTGTATATTCTTCTCTTATCAGATGTATGATTTAAAAATTCTTTTTCCCATTCCATAGACTTTTTATTTACTCTGTAAATTGTTTCCTTTGTTGTGAAGAAGGTTTTTACTTGATGTAATCCCATTTGTCTATTTTTATTTTTGTCACCTACACTTTTGGAGGTCAAACCTAAAAATCATTACTCAGACTAATGTTATACTAAGCATTTTCTTTTTTTTTTTCTTTTGTAGCATTGTTCCCTTGATTTCCTACTTAAAAAGTTTATTAATGTAGAGAAATGCTACCAATTTTCCTATGAATTTCAGTTTTTTGGATACCATTAGGCTTACATAGAACAACTTACACTTATAGCAGTCAATTTCAAGCTGGTAACATCTTAACTTTGATTACACACACTGTATACTTTTTTTCCTCCTCATTTTATGTTTTTGATGTCTGAATTTAAAACACTGTGTAAATGTATACCTTGAAAACTTATTTTAGTTTTAGTAGTTATTGATAATTTTGTCTTTATTTAAATAAGTAATGGACTTATTCATAATGGACTTATGAATAAGTCCATTACTTCTCATACTGAAGATAAATTCTCATACTGAAGATAAATTTACTTTACACATGATTATTATAGTCCTAGAGTATTCTGAATATGGCTCTGTATTAATATATCATTACATTTTCTCATTTTATACTATTATGTTATTAATTAGCAGCTTTTTGTCTCAGTTTACAAACTCTCCTTAATAATTTGGGTAAGGCAGGCCTAGTAGTAATGAACTTTCTTAGCTATTGTTTGTCAGGGAAAGTTTTTATTATTCTTTCATTTCTGAAATATAGCTTTGCTGTATAATTATTCTTGGTTGGCAGAATATTTTTTCCTTCAGTGTGTTGAATATATCATCCCACTTTCTCCTGGTCTGTGGGATTTCTGCTGAAAAGTTTACTCTGATAGTTACAATGGGACTCCTTTATATGTGATGTGTTTCTTATCTCTTGTGGATCTCAGAATTTTTTCTTAAGTTTTTTGATAGTTTGAGTATAATATGTCTTGGTGAACTACCTTTTGAATTGAATTGAATTGGTAACTTCTGTGCATCTTGTATCTGGATGTTGGCTTCTTTTCTCAGATTAGGAAAGTTTTTGTCCATTGCTTATTTAAATATGCTTTGGGGAACATTTTATCTTTCTTTACCTTCTGGAATGTCTATTGTGCATAGGTTAGGTCTCTTAATGGTGCCCTATTATTCCCCTAGACTTTCTTCATTCTCTTTGTTTTTTTCTTTTTGCTCCTCTAATTGGGTAATTTCAAATATCCTTTGAGTTCACTAATTCTTTCTTCAGCTTGATAAAACTGACTAAAAGATCAGCTTTCTATAGTATTTTTGGTTCAGTCATTATATTTTTCATCTCTAGAATTTCTATTTGGTTATTTTTCATTGTTTTCATTTCTTTTTCAAATTTCTCATGTTGTTCATATATTGTTTTCAAATATCATTTAAGTTTTTATCTGTGTATTCTTGAAGGTCACTGACCTTTTCAAAGAGAATTATTCTACATTCTTTTTGTGTGATTTTGCAGAAATGTTTTTTTAGTGGCCATTTTTGGAGCTTAATATGTTTCTTTTGGACATGTTATGACTTCCTAAATCATTTTTATTCTTCTTTCCTTGCATTGTTTTTTATACCTTTACTGAAACAGCCACATTTTCTGGCTTTTGCTGGAGGTCTGTGGCAGGGATATAACTTCACTTGTTAGTCTAGCCTATAATTATGGATAGGCCAGCTGACTATGACCTTGGGCAGGCAGACCTTGATTTCAGATTTGCTATATGACTGAGTTGCTGCATTCACTCTGAATTCAGGTGGGACATCTAGCTAGGCTCTTGTGAGGCAAGAGGAAGTAAAAAAAATAGCTAGGCTCTGGTATTTGGCAAGATCATTGGCTGAGCTGTGCTATCAGGCTAAGCTGTTGCATGAGCACTGCAATTACCTTTGGTACTGCTGGACCACATTGTGTATTCCCTGGCCAGAAGGTGCTACCATTTGAGTTCAGCAGTTTGACAGGCTTGCGAGAGGGGCTTCAAAGTTAAGTGGGTTGGAATGGATGGACCAACTGCTATACTTAGTGTAAAGATACAGTGAGATTTGCCTCCTCCCTGGATGGGTTCTGAGCATAGGCTTTAAGGTTATGGGGAGTGCTGATTAAAAACTCCAAGGCATGACAGATCTAGTACCTGCTTGTTGTGGATATTTGCTTTGGGAATCTTTTTCCTCCCTGAGTGGTGCCCTGGCATAGGGTCTCAATCTGGGTGTGAAAGCTGGTTGTCCAGGGATTCAAGAGAGTTAGCACTTTTCACCTCTTCTAAGAGTGACTAGCTCAGCTTTGCAGGTGAACTATGCTATTAGATGGTACCTCTGATTGAGTACTAGTGCTGACAGGTACACTGAGCTTTCACTAAAATCTGCACACTGGTTGTTGTAGGTTCTGGATCCATACTTTTTTTCTACCTTTCCCCAAGTGGTCTAGCCGTGCAGTTTCCCTTACATTCCCATTCCCCATAAGTGAGAAAGGTGTGGGCTTCCTGGGAAGCATCTTGGAAGGCTGGGGATCTACATCTCAGTTCTTTTTCCACTGTAGAAACCATGGACACTGAGGAATTTGCTCTGTGTGATACTGTGCCTATTTGGGGGAGGGACAGGGGGAGGGGTGACATAGTGGAAGTGAGATTGTTTCTCCTGCCCTACCATCTTTATTCAGATCTGTAGAATACACAGGTATTCAAACTTATTCCCTCACCTTGGAGTTTTCACCAAGGTGTCTTTGTCTTTGGATAGTTGCTAGTTGATCTTTCTCTTATGGGGAGTGAGGCCTGGGACCTAGTATTTGACCAACTGGCTGATGTTACTCTCCTACCTCTCTGAATTATAAAAATTATCAAATTTTAAATTGCTGAAAAGCATCTATATTGTTCATTTTAAAAAATGATACATTAAACAAAATGACTCATAGAGAAGTAGATACATATTAACACATGAAATTTTATTTATAATATGAAATATGGTAATAGAACCTCTACATATAATAAACTTGCTAGTAAAAATGTAAAGAAAATATTATACTTTGACTTGATTTCAGCAAATTAGAAAATTAAAAATACTGACTATTTTAACACAGTAAAAATTTTCAAATAAATAATTTGCATTACTTGCTTTCATACAAAATCTACTTTTATTACTATTAGTGTTTAACCAATGGTTAAGCAACATATTGCCACCCTTGTGCAATCTTCATAGGTTTAGAAAATGGGAGCCTCTCTATCAACATATTATCAAGTATTTTGTCCTAAAAAAAAAAAAACAACTCTTTCCCAAAAAAGTTAAGGAAAAAAATAAGCAATGATAAATCATGAAATAACAAAAGGTATAATATATTAATATTAAGGTAAAATTCAAGAAGAATATAGTGAACAGAAAGAAGAGTGTTACATTACATTAGAATAGGTATAACAACAATTAGGTACATTTATGCACTGATATAGCAATGAATTGTAGAAAGCAAAAACATAGCATAGCAATGAATTGTATAAAGCAAAAAAAATAAATAAATAAAAGGAGAAAGAAAATTAAAAATACAAAAAGTAAAATAGTTAGAATAGGAAGCTTAAGAACTCTTCATCCAAGAGAACAAGCACTAAAAATAAAAATGATAAGGATTTAATTAATAAATTAAGTAGTATAGATATAATCATATACATTATTGAATTATTCATCTCACAAGCATCATATATGACACTTCTCATATATTCACAGAGATAGTATTTATTCTAATAATGACAGTTTCTACTATCAAACTGAGCCTTTTATAGATAATAATTATAAGCTCTGTATAAAATATAAAGAATGACTATCTAAAGACAATGGAAATGATCAAATGCAGGCAGAAATAAAAGGGAAGCTTGACTCTTGAAAGAAGGACACTATACTCAGTAGGACTCATATTTACACAGCTTTTCAGCTGAGGTTATTCTCTAGTCTCTGAAGTATAGACAGCTAAAGCTCACATAGATGTCACCATTCTTGGTCTTATGGAAAGAGAAGATAAAATTTCGGGCCTCACTAAATGGATGGAAAATGAAGGGAAAAAAATCCATGGAAAGAGATAGTCTCAGAAGGAGAAGCCATAAAAGCTCCATATGAACACCACCTACATTTTGTCTGACTTCTAATCTGCACATGCATGGATATTTTAAGGTGAACTGCCATAGCTGGAAGGCTGAAATAACTAGGCAGAGGTTCTAGCTTTTTTCAAGTGAGAATTGAGTTTCAGTAAAGCCCAGTTAATTGCACAACAGATAAGAAATTGGTACACTTCAACAGAAGATAACAAAATCAAGAGATTCTATATTATCTAATTTTTTTAGTAATTAGCACTCAAAAATTACTACACATGTAAATAATGCATAAGAACTTCAGTAAAAATGAGACCAATAGAAACAAACCTAGAGATGACTCAGATGTAAAATTGAAGGATGGATTTAAAGCAGTTATTATGTCTGTTCTATAACAACATGGATAAACCTGGAGAACATTATGCTAAGTGAAATAAGCCAGACACAGAAAGAAAAATACAGCATGATCTCACTTGTATGTGGAATCTGAAACAATAAAATTCATAGAAGCAGAGAGTAGAATGGTGGTTGCCAGGGCCTAGGGTATGGGAGAAATGGGGAAATGGTCAAATTTGAATAAACTTTTAAGTACAAGATGAATAATTTCTGGGGATCCAATGTATAGCATGGGTAGTGATAGACGTGTTAATTAATTTGATTATAGTAACCATTACACAATGTATACATATATAAAACCATCACATGCACACCTTGAATGTATACAATTTTTATTTGAAAACTAAATATTCAACATTATATTGAGAAATACTGCACTAAGAAAATTAATCAACATACACTTGAATAAACACAAATCAAATTACAAGGAAAATATAAAAATATTTTGAAATAAATCACAACAAAATACACCACATCAAAATTTTAAAGATAAATAAAAATTACTTATGGAATAACAAAAAATAAGAATAGAACACTTCAAAAGAAAAAATCAAAAGAATTAACAAAACCAAAAGTTAACTTTTTGAAAATAATTATAAAATTTATAAAAATCTTAGCAAGGGTCGTCAAAGAAAATTGAACTAAACATTTTGAGAGAATTTCCATTTTCCCCATATTTCTGCTTTGATGAAACATCTTGAGGGAAAAATTCTTTTTTCTGATCAGAGAAAGCAGGAAAAGGAGAACTTGTGCAACAAATACGGGAGGGGAGATCACTGTTAACTTTTCTGCTTTTTTTTTTCACTTGCTGCTTTCCCCTGAAGGTGATCCCAAGGAGTTGAAAATTATTAGCAGAGGGAAACAAAGTTTTTGAGAGAAACCCTATTTTTCTAGCTAGAGAATCAAGAAAAGGGGCTCCCCAAAACTGGAAAGTATAGAGAAAATCTCCATGAAGTGATCTGGAGAAAAGGATGCCCTAATTCTGTATATTAATTGATATAACTCTTGAGCTTATGCCCAAATTGAGCATGCATAAGATAAAACCAAGACAACACAGAACATGTTGAAAACTAACTATAAAGTAAACTATAGCCCCAAACCCAGACAGACCTCTAAGAGGAACATGGGCAAAGTAGAGCTGAGTCATTATGGATTGGCTACAAAACTAAACTGAAATTGGAACCATTGTCCACGGAAGGTGATAAACAAAAATGTGGACTAAACTTAAGCACGTTGATTGCCTGCAAAAACAAACAAAAATCAACTTTGTAGAGAATACTAATGGGGCAAAAATTTCACAACATAAATTTCAAATTTTCTCAGATAAATCTAAAATTACTAGACATACAAAGAGCCAGGAAAATGTAAAAAAAAAAAAAAACCAAAGGGTAAAAATAATCAATCCAAGTCGATTTCAAAATATCCCAAAGGTTGTAATTATCAGTTAACAACTTTAAAGTACCTATTATAACCATGTTCCTTGAGGTAAAAATAAACACTCTTGAAATGAATGGAAAGATATAAGCATTCAGCTTACAAATAAAAACTTTAATAAAAAATTTAGTATAAAAAATTTAATATCTGAATTTAAAATACATTCACTTGATAGTAATATATCTATAAAATGACAGAGAAAAGAGTTCATGCACTTGAAGACAGATCAATGAAATTATGCCAGCTTAATAATGAAAGAAAAATAAAACACTGAAAACTAAATAACAAAATCTTAGAAATTGTGAGACAGTATTAAAAGATAAAGCATTTGTTACAGAGAGGAGATTAGATAGAAGCAATGACACGACTAGCAAAGAGCTCACCTAATACACTGATCTTGGTCCCTAAATACCATTTTCTATTAAATGTTATCAGAGATTTTAAGGAAAAAGCTGATTCTAGGCCTGGAAAATGGAAATTAATAAATGAGCCTGAAATGGTTTTTATTGTCTTCAATAACAAAATATTTAAAGAATCATGACAACAAATCAAAATGACATAAAAGCCAGACTTAAGAGGGTCCAACTGAATAAATATGATATGCTTTGAACATCAAAAAAATGATATTAGTTGAATATAATCAATTGCATAGAATAAAAATTTATGAGCCTCCTAATGTAAATGAATAAATAAATAAATAGACAACTCTTTACAGTTTATCAAATATTCATAGTTGTTTTCTTATAGGAGGTATCTATTCCTTCATACTGGTGAAAATGGAATTTCTTACAATCAATTTGAATTGCTAAAATATATACTGCTGTGTTTTACATATACTGTGAACTTAATAAATATACGTGATATCTAGGAATGAAATATAATAAGAAAAACAAATGATATTACATTTATTCAATGGTCTTATTTTCAACACAATATGCTATTATAAAGTTTTCAATAAATATTGAAATGATTTATCCACACTACATGTTTTTATCACCTTTTGAGTAACAGATTACCTAGTCAACCATATAAAAAATGACTCCTCCAAACAGCATCCTCTTTCTGATGCTTTCCATCATAGAGTTCCCAAATATTTCACAAGGGAATCTCATACAGAGAAAGTGAGACACACACACTGCCAGAAATGGGACACCAGGGAGCTTACAAGGATATTAATGCATGTGAGTTACTGTAAATTAAACTAAATGAAGAGCTGTCATATAGGCATTGTGCCTACTGATTGCATATGAACAATTTTGGATGAACTGCAAGCTATCACCTATTCACTGGATATCAAACCAGGAAACAGTAATATTTGCTTCTAGTTGCAGTGGCAATAAAGAACAAAATCTGACTTCTTATTTTGTAATTTTTTTTTTTTGTAATTTTGCTCTTGCTATATTCTCAAACACAGAATATGTATTTTTGCTATTGATTACTTTTAAAAAGCAAAGTTGTTGATCATTTTAAAAAACAGGGCCCCCAAGTTATATCATAGTCTCATAATTTTGTTAGCTTGGATACTTAAAAAATACCTGGTATATTTTTGGTGTTTTAGCTTGCAATGATTTTTTAATCCTTTTTTCCCCTTAGTTCTCAAATTTTCAATAATCATAATTTTTTCTCTTAATTAAAACTTTTTGAAATTTAATATGCCTTTTCAGAAAAATAAATTATACAAGATGGCCACCAAGGCAAGTTCATTAACCCCACTTATCCAATTCCAGTTAGATCTAAGCCTCAGCTCATCTTTTTTTCTCTGGTAATTGACCTTTTCCAGTTCAGTGTAAGAGAATGATTGGTTTCATCCACTAACTTTCAAGTCAACATTAAAGCTTGGCGTTTTTATACCAAACACCTCATTCCATCAAATGCTACTAAAGTAGATACCATATTTGGAAAACAAAAGTAAATAGCTCAATTTATGTGCCATATGAAACCTTACAGGTTCTCAATGCCACATTTCCTGTTATATTTTATTGACATATCCTCATAGCCCATAAGTATGGAATAATGGGAAGATCCTTGAATTTTACAAGCAATTAAGGACCAAATTCCAAGGCTAAGCAAGTTAGGTAAAGCAAACTCCTTAATATCACCAAATTAAGGAAGTAATGTCACTTCTGTGGGTTTTAGAGTTTTCTCACTGCTAAAATTAGAATGTTAAACTACATAATCCCAACAGTTCATTATATATGTAAATATGAAATGTGTTCATTTAAGTAAAATGAAAATAAAGATAAGAGAAATGAGAATAAAATTTCTTTTTACTAGATTTCCAGCTAATATGGCCCTTTGAATTTGGGAACTAACTTTCCCATCTCCCCTATTGTAGAGGACCCATATCTTAATAATCTCCTTAAATTTATAGTGTGACTCATTTCCTATAACACACTGCCATATACAGGACTGAATATTCACTTGCCCTGTAAGTGGCAGCAATCCATCTTTGGATACCTGATATCTCAGCCAACCAGCTATACTCCTGGAGTTTCCATCTGCATTGGCATTTCCAGACTTGGATGAAACACTACTAAGAAGCATGGGGTATGACATTCTGAGCTGCTCTACAAAGAATGTTGAAGTATTTAAGTACGGAGACTTGGAAACCTGGTAGATGGAATGAACTTTAACTCCTAGGTTAAAGAGACAGGAAGGAGCTTGGAAGATAAATTCTCCTTTCTATTAATCTGCTAAGGTTGTTATATTAGAAATCACAGACTGGGTGGCTTAAACAAACAAAAATTTATTTTGTTACAGTTCTGGAGGCTGGAAGGTCAAGGTCAATGTGTCAGCAGGTTTGGTTTCTCCTGAGGCCAATCTCCTTGGCATGCAGAGGCCTCTCTCCTTCTCCTTTTTGCCATATCCTTATATTGCCTTTCCTCTGTGTGCATACATCCATGGTGTCTTTTCCTTTTCTTATAAGGACACCAATCTTGTCATATCAAGGACCCACGCATATGATTTTATTAAACTTAATTACCTCTTTCAAAACTCTATCTTCAAATACAGTAACATCAGGGGTTGGGGTTCCAACATATGAATTTGGGGGGACACAATTGAGTCCATAACCCCGACTCTTTCTCATGGGCTATGCTTAAGTATGGTTGCTCCAGAGGAATCCTGTGTGCTGAGCAGATATATCTGTTGAGCCACCAGCTGTTTCTCTTTAAGGCTTGAAGCAACACCTATCCTGGTAACACATTAATTAGCTTTAGATTGTATTTCTTACCTTGGTTTTCTTTTCTTTTCCCTTTTTCCTTTTAGTACTTTTCTCAGACTATGTTTTTTAGAGCATCCACCACAGCATTGATAGATAAATTATATACACATCTTTCTCAGGACCTTCTAGAACAAACAGAGAAAAATAGTTTATAACCTATGGAAGATTTGAACAACATAGTTAACACATTCTGAGCCTTCTACCCAAGAAGCAGAAAATATATACTCTTTTCAAGCTAATATAAAACCCTTAAAAAGGTGAACATAAATTAGACTGCACAGGAATTTTCAATTTAATTTTTTAAATATCAGTATCACATAGACTCCATTATCTAACAATGGAAATCAACAACAAGAAAATACACCGAACATGCTATCAAATATAAGCTTCACAAAATCTGAGAATTTTGTCATTTTTTTTTCTCACTGATGTACTCCAATGGTCTATAACAATGGCAAATAATAGATATCTGACATTTTTTAAAATTAATAAATAGTTATTGTTTTAAAAACTGTATCTAGGTCAGGTGCATTGGCTCACACCTGTAATCCTAGCTTTCTGGAACATTGAGGCAGGAGGATAGCTACAGCTCAGGGGTTTGACACCAGCCTGATCACAGTGAGAGCCCATCTTAAAAAAATAAAAGACAAAAAGAACTTTATCTAGAGAATTAAACACACATTTTATTTTTAAAATTTTTTGGCAAATTATTTTAATTTCTCTTAATTTGATATGAAAAAATATAAAGACAGCATAAAATTCAAAATTACAGACATTGAGGAAGAACTTGTTAATTACTATCATCACATTTAAAACACTCATAGGCAAAATGGAACACAAGTATTTAGAACTCAATAAAATAAAACTCTTTGAATCACATATTGTATAATGCAGTTAGTGCTATTTAGAAAAAATGAATATCTTAATTGTGTTTTTAAAAATATCAGGGCTGATAATATGATCTCATATCTAGAAAATCCCAGAGACTCCACCAAGAGACTCCTGGAATTGATAAATATATTCAACAAAGTCTCAGGTTATAAAATCAAAGTATACAAATCAGTAGCATTCCTATACACCAACCATACTCATGCCCAGAGTCAAATTAAAGATTCAATATCATTCAAAACAGCTACAAAGAAAATAAAATACTGAGATATATGTAACCAAGGAGGTAAAAGATCTATGAAAAGAATAATACAAAACACTGAGGAAAGAAATTGCAGAGGACACAAACAAGTAGAAAAACATATGCTCATGGATCAATATTGTTAAAATATCCTTACTTCCCAAAGTCATTTTACAGATTCAATACAATTCCCATCAAGATACCAACATCATTTTTCATAGATCTAGAAAAAATAATTCTACACTTTGTTTGGAACCAGAAAAGAGCCTGAATAGCCTGCAAAGCAATCTTAAGCAAAAAGGAGAAATCTAGAATCATCACATTACCAGACTGCCAACTATATTACAAGGCTATAGTAACCAACACAGCATAGTATTGGCACAAAGATAGAGACATAGACCAATGAAACAGAATAGAGAAACCAGATATAAAACCACACAGACAGCCAACTGATCTTTGACAAAGCAAAAAACAATATGTTAATACACTGGAGAAAAGAAGCCCTATTCAATAAATGGTGCTGGGAAAATTGGGTAGCCACATGCAGAAGAATGAAATAGGACCCATATCTCTCACCACTCAGAAAAGTTAATTAAGAAGGATTAATGACTTAAATGTGAGGCATGAAACCATAAGAACTCAAGAAGAAAATATTGGAAAAACTCTTCTGGATATTGGTCTAGGCAAAGAATTTATGAAGAAGACCCCAATGGCACTCACAGCAATAGCAAAAATAAATAAATGGCACCTGATTAAATTTTAAAAGTTTCTACACAGCTAAAGAAATAACAGAGTAAACAGACAACCTATAGAATTGGAGAAAATATTCACAAGCTATACATCTGATAAAGGGCTAATAACCACAATCTACAAAGAACTCGAGCAAATCAGCAAGAAAAAACAAACAGCCCCATTAAAAAGTGAGTAAAGACATGAACAGAGGCTTTTCAAAAGAAGATAGACAGACGGCCAATAAACATGAAAAAATGTTCAATGTCATTAATTAAAACCTCGATGAGGCTGGATGTGGTGGCTCACACCTGTAATCCTAGCATTCTTAGAGGCCAAGGCAAGCAGATTATTTGAGCTCAGGAGTTCAAGACCAGCTTGAGCAAGAGTGAGACCCCATCTCTACTAAAATGAAAAAATAAAATAGAAAGAAAGTATCTTGACAATTAAAAATATAAGAAAAAATTAGCTGGAGTTGGTGGCATGTGCCTATAGTCCCAGCTACTCAGGAGGCTGAGGCAGTAGGATCACTTGAGCCAGGGAGTTTGAGGTTGCTGTGAGCCAGGCTGATGTAATGTCACTCTAGCCCTGGCAACAGAGTGAGACTCTGTCTCAAAAAAATAAAAAACAACAACAACAATTAAAAAAATCCTCAATAATGATATATCACATTACCACAGTTAGAATATCTTTTATTAAAACGTTCAAGAATAACAGATACTGGCATCGATGCAGAGATAAAGTAATGCATATACACTGCTGGTAGGACTGCAGATTAGTACAGCCTCTATGGAAAACAGTATGGAGATTCCTCAAAGAACTAAAAGTAGACCTACCATTTGATCCAGAAATCCCACTACTGGATATTTACCCAAAGGGAAAGATGTTATTTTATCAAAAAGACCCCTGCATGTAAATGTTTATTGCTGCATGATTCACAACTGCAAAGATGTTGAATCAATCCAAGTGCCCATCAATTCATGAGTGGATTAACAAAATGAGGTACATATATACTATGGAATACTACTCATAAAGAAGAATTATGTAATGTCTTTTGCACCAATTTGGATAGAACTAGAGACCATTATCCTAAGTGAAGTATTTAAAGAATGGAAAAACAAACACTACATGCACTTCTACTAAATTGAAACTAACTGATGAGTACGCATGTACAGTGGGAAACAAAACTCAAAGGAAATGAAGCAGGAGGGAGGGGGAGGGATGGAAACCTACCTAATTGGTACAACGAACACTATCTGGGTGATGGACACACTTATAACCCTGACTCAGGCATAATAAAATGGATACACGTAAACAAAAACATTGTACCCTTATAATATTTTGAAATTAAGAAAAAGGAAAAAGGAAAAATATCAGGAAACTGGAAACTGATAAATGAAGTCATTAATTCAAGAAGACAGACAGCAAACTAGAGATCAAATACAAATACAAAGAAAGTAAAGAAAAAAAAAACTAAAAATGATCAAGTAGAGCAAACTATGAACAAACTAAGAAGAGAAATATATGCATTAAGATTAATCTAGGACAAAAAGATATGACAAAAAATTACAAGCAAATATAGAACTATAGCAGCAGTTCTTTAATATTTTTATTATTTTAATGTATTCCTAGTGTACAATAAAATTTATCATTACTGAATGTCTCCTTTTATCCTTCTATTTTACTGTGATTGTTGATGCATTTAGTTTTGTTAATGCCATTATATTTTAAATTTTTATTTGCCTTCTTTTTTGATGTTTTTTGAATAATAGACTTTACTTTTCAGGAGAGTTTTATATTAACAAAATTATTTAGAGGATGGTATAAAGAATATCCATATACCTCCTTTAGCTCTACATACAGTTGCCCTATTGTTAACCTCTTCCATTTGTATGGTACTTTGTTATAATTAATGAACAAATATTGATATAGTATTAATACTAACAAAGGCCATACTTTATAGAGATTTATTTTGTTTTCACTTAATGTTCTCTTTCTGTTCCAGGATCTCAATCAAGATGCCACATTACATTCAGTTGTCATGTTTCCTTCCTCCTGTCTGTGATATTTTCTCAGACTTTCCTTATTTGCATGACTTTGGCAGTTATGAGGTGTACTAAATATGTGTTTTGCAGAAAGCACCTCTATTGGAATTTATCTGTTTTTCTCATGATTAAACTGATGTTACAGGTTTCTGGGGGGAAGACCACAATGCTAAAGTGTAATTTTCATCATATCAGATCAAGGGTATATAATATCAAATATGATTTATCTACTTTTGATATTGATCACTTTGATAAGGTGGTGTTGTTCAGGTTTTGCCACTATAAAGTTAATTTTTTCACCCAGTTTTTATACTGTACTCTTTAGAAGGAAGTCACTATGTTAGCAACCCATACCTAAGAAGTGGGAAGTTATGTTCTTCCTTTTTGAGAGAGTATTATCCACTTAAGTTATTTGATATTCTTTTCCCATGGGAAATTTGGCTGTCCTACCCTATTATTAACTTATTCAATGATTTATTTATATCTGTATGAACTCATAAATACTTATTTTATACCTTTGGTTATAATACAATGCTACTTTACTGGTTTTGTTCCTCACATTATTCCAGCTTTGGCTATTAGGATCTCTTTTACTTGACTCTTTGAGACATTCTCATTGTGGAATTGGGCGGGGGCTAGTTTGTTTGGGTTTTTTATTAGTACTTTTTAGCACTTTTTTACTCTTTGGTACTGTTTAATACAAGATGCTCCAGACTCACCTTATATATTTTCTGTTCCAGTTCTTTAATAAACCATTTTCCCAAATATTTCTAGTTACTTTTATTAGAGAATGATATTATAATAAACCACGATCTTGGTGTTATATGTGCTTCTTGCTACTAGGGCTTTATTTTTTTAGATTCTCTCAGTTGGCAGAGCAAAGATATATATCTGAGCATACTAACCCATGTATATATACATGTATTAACTATGCTTTCCCTTTTTTTTTGTACTTCAGATGCTTTGATATCTTGGGGCCTTTCTGACTCTGAGATACATGGATAATTATGTCATCTTTGATTAAAGACTAGTTTTTAAAATAAGAAATAACATTGAACAATTCTATGGAGATAAGTTTACAA
This sequence comes from Microcebus murinus, assembly GCF_040939455.1. Taxonomy (NCBI): domain Eukaryota; kingdom Metazoa; phylum Chordata; class Mammalia; order Primates; family Cheirogaleidae; genus Microcebus; species Microcebus murinus. The sequence continues at coordinate 36,560,959 of NC_134111.1, forward strand.
ACTTACATGTAATAGACATTTTTCTAGAAGAGTATAAATTGATAAAATTGACTCACAAGTAACTAGGAAATATTAATATTAATACATTTAATTAGTGATTTAAACTTCCTCATTTAAAAGACAATATACCTGAAGATCTTTATGGACAAATTTTATAAGTTCTTTAAGGAATAGAGAATCTTTAGCTATTTCACAGCTGTTTTTTTTTTTTTCTTTTTTTCAGAAAGTAAAGAAGTGAGAAAAATTTCCTAGTAGAAATTTAGGAAAAAAGGAAAGGAATTTCTTACCATTGTAAAATTTGTTTAACAGAAAGCCACAGCAACCATACAGGAGAATAATAAAACCTGGAAACACCCCTAATGAAGTCAGAAGCAAGACAATAATGCCATGTATCACCACTTACATAAAATATAATACTAGTGCTCCTATCTATCTAACAAAATAAAAGCAATAAATATGAGATAAACACCTCGTTTCATTTATTCCTTTGACACAGATTCTTAATATTATATAAAGTAAAACTTCTACCAGGAAATATTTTTTGCTCTTGAAGTAATATTTTTATAATATTATGACTTTTTTTTACCTATCTAGATAGCTAAGCTTCTTTAAAAAATGAACACATGTCATATATATTATGAATGTTGAAAATGCCTCTTATGTTAGATCTACCACACTCCAAAACTTATTTAAAACAGCTGAAACTATGAATAGATACTTTAAAATTGGTTTCCATGAAAGCACTGTATGCTTCAGTATTTCTGCACATTTATTATTGTTAAATATTGACAATAATTTTTACATGTATTTGTTATTTCATATAGCTATTAATTCAGATTTCCCAATTAAGATAGAGTGATATGTTAATAGGCTATGTTGTTATTAGTTTAATAAATTTATTATATAAAAACTTTCTAAACTTATTCTGAATCGATTCATTTTGTTTTCTTTCTTTCCACATATTCCTCATGTTTCTCAATTTAAAATTGCTACTGTTATTGAGACATTAATTTCAGTTCCAATGTTCTTATTGGGGTTCTATTGCAAGGCAAACTTAGAAGTTCAGAATTTTAACATTAAATTTTTATTCAAATTTAATAGCATCCATCATAAAGACAAATTTTATAAAGGACAAAAATTCATTTTATTTATGTTTAAAATTTATATCAAAATATAGATTTTATGCAAATCTTTTTTTAATTTTTATACTTATCAATTACTTTTTTCTTTTCTGATTATATGTTGTTCTTCTTTGTAGAGAATAGAAGAAGCGTGATATTTGAAATGTTTAAATCCAAGGTCTTCCCAGTTTCCCAGTTGAATTTACTCATTTTTGCTTACAAGAATCTCTTCACCAACCTATCCCTATGAATCCTTTGAACTTCCAATTAATAGAAAAATCACTCATAGTAGCTTTCTATTGCCGTCTGAAAATTTATCACAAATTCATTGGCTTAAAACAACATCTATTTATAATCTTACAGTTCTGCGAATCAAACATCCAGGAAGATATGGCTGGGTTCTCTGCTCAGGGTCTCATAAGGCTAAAATCGGGGTGTCGATCATCTGTGTTCTCATCTGGAACCGAGCGTTCTCTTCCAAGCTTATGCCTGTTTTTGGCAGAATTCAATTACTTATGGTTGTAGGATAAAGTCCCTATTTTTTGCTGGCTGCCAGCCAGGAACTATTCTGAACAGTTCTCAGCAGGAGGCAACTTTCGGGGCCCCTCCATCTCAGAAACACAGAACCTTTGTCACATCAAATCCTTTTCCTGCTTTGAAACCCACTGACAGCCAGTGAAAACTCTCTCCTTGTAAAGAGTTCATGTGATCAAGTCAGGTCTACTTGAATAATTTCTTTATTTTAATGTCAGTAGATTAATTACCTCAATTATACCTGAAAAATTCCTTTCACTATGTAACATAATCATTATAGTAGTAGGGGGGTGGGAGTGGAGACCATGATTGTCATATCAGAATTCTGCCTACCACACTACCCATACCAGTGTCAGCCATGTTAGATTAATAATTAGTAAAACCACAATGTTCATCATCGCTTCACTAAAATTTTATTTGTAGCAATAGTATTATTTTTTAGCAATAATAATATTTTAGTTGTAGCAATAATGAATTCATGAATGAGCTCACTACATAGTCATTTACTTACATGGGCCCTATAACTTAACTCTGATGCTACTCACCTATCATCCCATCACATGTAAATGGATTTCAAAAGGCATTATCAATGATCATCACCATCATCATATTATTAAACCTCCCTAAGTTGTAACAGTTGATAAAATGATGATTTCAACTCAACTTCTAAAAAAAAAATCTTCCTGTGAAGTGAAACCACCTACTTAATTTACTTCAGTTGCTTAAAAGAGCACATCTAGGTATAAAACATAAGTAAAAATGTTTGTCTAATGATCATGCTAATTTAAAAATGAAAGAATAAAAGAAGTAAGCAACTTACCAGTGGGGTAATACACCAACAAGTAGAATTGATGCATTTTAGAACCATGTCTTCAGACTGATCAAGGGGATCAAATTATTTAAGGTATATGTCCACTGCAGGATGATCAGAATAAGAGGTTATACATACCTGCAAAAACTAGATATAAAAGTATAAGAAAGATTCTTTCTAACGCTTTTAATGCTGACCTTCATAGGAATCAGGCCTCTTGGGAAATATGGTACTTTAGTGTGAATGCTTTAGGTGCAGAGTTCTGTGAGCTGGGCAGGCAACGTGAAATACGATGAGGTTTACTTTTAGCTAGAGCTCTACTGAGACTTAAAATGAGTCTGAAATGAGGCTTCCAATGGTAAAAGATAAATGTCTAATTTACTGTTCTACTTAATCCTGAACTTTTTCCATAAGTCATTATCCCCCATTCTTCTTTATTAAGACAGTGCAAGGATGAAAGACAAATTATTGAAACCATGATCTAAGAACTTGTTTGCAATACCACTGATCATACCACTTTTTAATCCAAATGACTTTCATGTCGCAAATTTAGAACTTAAAAGTAATTCTTGATTTTTGAGGCTTTTCAAAATTATTTGCATAGTTACAAATAACTGAATTTGTTCCTATAGACATACAAAAAGTAAAGATTTTATGAGTATTTACCAAGAGTAGGTTGTGTTTTCTCTATTATGAAGAAATTTTATAATTAATAAAGTCTCCTTTTTCCTAATACAACTTTTGTCATTGCCTTCCCCTTCAGTGTTCAAAATAGGCAGTGGCTTTCAAAAGAAGCTAAATCAAATTTTCTCATTTTCTTAAAGGCTAATGAAAGGCATTGTCAAATAGGAATAATCAGATGAGCTATGACAATTTAATCTAAAAAGAAAATTTAGTTTCTCAATAGATACACACCAAGAACTGTTTGCAGACAAGTCTACAAAACTTAATGAAATCAAAGTTATTCATAAACTTATATTAAATACAAAAGTAGACATGTGGGGCAGATTATTTATAAAATGTATGTTTCTAGAGGTCAGGACATTTTCTTTGTGTATTTTATAGAATATTGTACAGACTTAACTTAGAATACTTTTAAAGCTAATGTATCATCACATGTTTATCTTCCCATTGACCCCAACATAAGGGGAGCTCATTAAAGGTAGTATGCATTGCCTGTTATATCTTAGATCCTAAATACATTGAATTGAAATATATGTGTTATGACTTCTTTCTAAAAATATATTGTGAACTCCTTGAAGTCAGGAATGTTGATCCCTTTTTTCTCCAACTTTCAGTGCCTAGAATATAGCCAGTTGATCAGCACACCCTAAGGATATTCTAACCACTCACCAACCATGGGTTCTGACCCAGATTACAGGCATATTTTCTTTGGATCATGTAATAGCTTTTAAAAACTAGAATGTGGTGCCAACATTTTTAATATTAGAAGATTTCATATTTTTAAACAAATCTAGATTTTTTGCTTTATCCTGAAAAATTGGTAGGTTTAGCCATAAAGCACCCATATTCATATACACTACCCTCCACTGAAGGTACTCTAGGCTAGCTGGGGAAAGTATACTGCCAGGTTCTTGTGCTTATTCACATTACCTCCCTGGATCCTGTGGGAATTGGATTTCCTATTATTTCTCCTATCTAAATGTTGTTTGTCATGATGTGTTCCAGATATACTAGTCTCTGTGGATGTTCTAAGGAAAATATTATTTTAGGCTATTAAATAAAAAAAAAAAACTTGACTAAGCTAGTTCACCCAATCTTTTTCATACACTGTTGGCTGAAGAGCCCTTTAAATATACCTAACAGACATGTAAGGACATGTAAGGAACTGACAATCCATGGTACATATTATATATTTATATCAGTAATTTAAATGTTCCCACCTCTCACCCACTGGAAAAATATAACTTCTTCGCCAGGCTCCTTTAGCCTGAGGCAAAGTTTACATGTTAACATATTTTTATGGAACAAGAGGATGAGGAAGATTTGCAATCCCAAGGCAAGAAGAGTAAGGGGAAAACAAAGGAATAAAACAAAGGAAGAGGAAAAGCTAATTCAAGGTGATACTTTGCCTAGCCAGTCAAAGTTTTACAAGAAAATTAAGCTCAATGCTCAATAACATCAGGTATCATCAGACTAGCCATATGGGATCATCATGCCTCCAACCAGCTATTGCTGGTTCCTTCTTGTCCTCTGTTTCTCACAGACCCAAATTCTCTGTTTGTTTTAAATTAGTTACCTGCTCCCTCCAGGAAGCCACTAGGAAAGCCACATTCCATAGTAGGATGCTTCATGGGAGTCTCTCAGCAGTAAGCAGTGCCAAAAACTTCAGGGTCATGTTGAGTTGCACCTGCAAGCCAGAACGGCAGCTGCTCCCTTTAAGGAGTCACAATGTGGTCCTTGTAGACCATCTTACCTTACGGCAGGCTCAAGCTGATACAGCCAAGTGTTAAGAGATGAGGCACTGTGGCATCCAGGTATCTTCGCTAGGCAAATCGTCTAGAAGGTAAGCAGGAGCAAGCAAATATGGAAGTTAGATAAAGTCTGATATACTCCCTATGAGGTGGTACTTAAATCTTGAAAATTTAATGTGGCATAAACATGGCAAGACTTCCAGTTTTTAATCTTTGTCTCCACTAAGACCCTGGCATTGCTGCTTTCTTAGTCTGGTTGTCTTCAATTCTAATATAAACACATAAATATTACAAATGTATTCACAATGATTATTTTAAAATATATTTATGTAAATGTAATAAAAAAGATGAGAAAAAAGGAGTATTTCACCAGAAAATAAAGGCAATATTTGTTGGTCCTTCGATTATTGATTTTAGAAGGGCAAAGGAAATCATAAACTAAGAAGTTAGAATAAACAATTGAGAGGACCAAATTAGAAGTTACAGATAATCTGAAGAGTTATCTTTTCTACGAAATTTAAGAAAAAAAATTTTTTAAATGACAAGGAAGATATGTCAGAAAAAGAAACATAATTTGAAGTGAAAACAAGATTCAGAAACAGATATTATCATAGAAATGAGGACCATTGAGCTAGTGAAAGTAACTTAGTAATTTTGAATTAATTAATGCTGCTTTCAATAGAATGACAGATGGAAGTGAATTAACTGAACAACACAAATGAAAACCATAAATGAACAACACAAAGAACATTTTATATGTATATACATGTATAAAATGTATATGTACATATCTCTTTCTATATATGTAGAAACAGTAGAGAGAGAGAAGAAACAGAGAGAATAGAAGAAAATTAAGGCAATTCTCATTCTCGTGGGTGAACTCCAAAGAAAATATATTTCTTTTGCAGAGTTCTTGCTACAAAAACAAATATGTAAGAAGCAGAAATGTTGTGTGCTAACTGATGAAAAAAGTCAACTATTGCTACAAATAAAGACTTGAGAAGGGATTTTCCCAAGTGTGATTTATAAAAAATTTTTGATCAAACAATTCACAATTTTTTTTAAACTGTATAAATAGCACCTAATGTTAAACAAGTACAAAGAGCTGACACTATTTTATTCCCACATTAATAGTAAAAGAGGGTAGCAAATGAGAGGTTACTAAATGTTGAAGTAGGATACGATATCACAACTAAAAACTCAGCAAAGACCTAGAAATGGAATCATCATGGGGTTCTAATTAATTGCCTACCATTTGAGGTACAAATAAATATATGTATAGAATTATTTTATAGTACATTAAATTAAATTAAATACACTGTAATTCATAGTAAACTGTTTAAAAGGTGAATTATGTATTTAGAATATTTTTGTTTTTATTATAACCAGTGTTGCAAAGAACATTTGTAAAGCATATTTGCCTACTTGCCCATTGCCTTAGGGTAAAATATTAATGTAAGGAATTATACTGCCTAGTTAAAATTAAACATTTAACATAACTGGTCAAAAGATTGGCAAAAAAGGATAGTTAAAAACATGATGTGGCCTTGTTCAGTATAGCGACTTAATACAGAAATCTAAATTTAACACAGATCACTTTCATTTTTTTCAGAGAAGGATTAAACTCTCTTAACAGGTTGTCGACAAGTCCTGAGACACTCAGCCTTTTGAGCTTACTTTGCTTTTATGTGGGAAGCCCGAATTTGAAAATTTCTACTAGATTTTATGACATTCTGTTACACTTTTTCTAATTTAGTCATCTTGCCTTACCATGCCTTACAATCAGCTACTACATCCCTTGGGGAAATGTAAAATTTAAAGAGACGTTAAACTCAAATAACTTCCCTGCCTATCAGAGAAATGACAGGGAAATACTGTTACACATCATGGCATTTTATGACACTTGTGATTAAGAGCATATATATGTTGAATGCTAAAGAATGAGCCATATATACATATTCTCAAATTTTTAGGAGGAGAAAGAAGGTAGCTAAATTACATGGTAAAAATAAAGTTGTAGGTGGTATCAACTTTAAAAAGCTGTGCTTCAAATGTTGATAGGAGAAACTCCTCAAACTCTAGAATGCGCTTTACATGGAATAATTTTATGATTGTGAATAAAATACCAGAATATCCCGCAGTAGACTATTTCAACCCAAATGGGCCCTGTTTATAAATCATGCAGTACTGGTTCAAAGGCTGGACATTACAGACAGCAGAGGATAAAAGGTGGACAAAAAAAAAAAAAAAAAGGCTATTTTTTTCAATACCACTCTGAGAGAAAAAATTAAAATGTTTGAAACATTTTTGGTACATATCCACCTATTCTTCACCATTATTCACTTCACTATCATTTTCTTTATGTTCTCAAGTACCCAATGTGCTCACTTTGCCCTAAGTCGCTTCCCAAATCAAATTTTCACCCCTGTCCCTTGTGATCTGAAACTGCCCACCTCACCCTTCCTCCAAATTTGGAAACTACTTCTCTCAGAACAGTTGGCCTCAGTTATATATTAGATATAAGTTAATCTTGTCAAACTAATTTAATGTTTATCAAACTTGAGTAATGATAATAATTATCTGGGTTGGATATTAAATACTAGAAACTCCTAGATCTTATCCCAAGCCAGTTGATTGATCTGTTTGCATTAACCCCTTGCCAACCAGTGTATGTGTGCATGCTGTGTTTATGTGTGTAGATGTATGTATATCTATATCTATCATGTTATATGTACTGTTAATATACATTATACCACACTAAGATATAGGCATATTGTTATACATAATTATATATAATGTATATGACAATATATAATATAAATATATTTTTATGAAACACCTATTAATTAAGTGAAGGACATTTAGGTTATTTCATATGTTAAAAATGAATTATAAACAACATTGATGAACATCTTTATAAGCATCCCTTTGCATTTGTGACTTTTGCTTTAGCATAGTTTTCTATATGAAAGCAATAAAGAAAAATGTATATTAAATGTTTTACAGAAAACCTGACACTATGCCTGCCTTCCATATTTAAAAAGGTGTACTGTTTATAACAAATAAATTGGCTCATTGAGGGAGGAATTTCTCGGGAAGATTATATATGGATAAAAGACAAGGTTCTTAATTGAAAGAAAGCAGAAGGAAAAAAGGAGGGCTGAGGGCTGAAACCTTCTGCATTAAAAAAATTGTATCCGACAGTTGAGAGGAGGAAATGGATGGACGGAAAATGGAAAGGGGAACTTTTATCTAAAAGAGAAGAAAGGAGGGAGAAAAATCAAGCACCATAGTAAGGAAAAGATCAGGTAGAAATTTCTCACAGTGGAAATGCAAGAGGTGTATCTCTATGTAGGAGTTTGTATGGATGTACAATATGTACAGTCTGTGTATATCCTTCTGACTTCTATTAACTATGGGATAAAGTCTGTGGTTTTCTTATAAAAATATATTTGAGGAATTTCCAATTTTTATGGCATCTTCTAATAGATTACATTTAATTTTTGAATGGTATCTCTTTATGGACTTTTCACAATGTATTTAAGCAAAATATTGTTTGATCACAGAAATATAAATTTAGTTAATGTGAATTATGCCACGGCGAGCATTTTCATAAATGAATGTTGTCACATATCTTGATCATTCATAAAAGGAATTACTGAAACATATGTTGCAAGTGTTTTCCTTAATTGAGGTTACTCAATGAGATACTGGATATTTTTAAGACCCTTTGGTTTATATTAATACTTTCAAATTTTCCAGTGGCCTAGAAAAGCTGCATTCTTTTACACTTCATTTGGATGCATGGGTTTGCCTTCTAACGTATTCAAACTTCACTAGATACTAGATGCTTTTTCTCTCTTAAACTTACAATGTGAGGTGAAAATCATGTCTCAATGTGAATTTGAGGTACATTCCTTTGATCATTTTTGCATGTTTATAGACCATCTCTATGGCTATATTTTTTTCTTTTATGAATTACTTGCATACAGAAAATTTTTTCTCATGTTGGTGGTAATATAAAAGCTATTTAAATGTTAGGCTTATTAATAATTTATGTATAAGATGTGGTTCAATGTCTCCAAACATAATCATTTTTCTTTTCATTTAGGTGTAGACATATACTTTCTTTTTAACATTTATGCTATCTTAACTACTAACATTTTTGCTTATGCTTTTTACCTTTCTCTCCTTGTATATTCAAAAAGTTGTTTATTCTACATAAGAGACACTTTCATCTTCCTAATGTTGCCTAATGATCCCTCCTAATTATATTATTATTTAATTTTAATTTTATTAATATATCTTTAATATATCTTGGATTTATTTAAATAAAAGATGTGGTAAGACAATGTAACTATCATTTTCCAACTCTTTAAATTAACTGTCCAAATAATGTTGATTTAAAAAGCTGCCCTCTTCTTCAGTGATTTTAAATACTCCAAATCATATATAAAATTTTAATGCATAGTGTTGGTATTTTACAATTCTTATATCAATATCAAACTGTTTATGATATTTTTCACTCTCCTTTATCCAACAAGACTAGAAGAAGATGAACATAGTGGGAGAAACTTAGAGATGATGCAAATAGAATGAAAATTAGTACTCTGGGAAAGATTAGCATATGATTTGGGAGAGAAGAGTTTCTATAATCAAATTATTTTTTCTTTTTTTTTTTTTTTTTTTTAATCAAATTATTTTTTGAAAGATTAAGGAGTGTATACACTAAATAAATCCAAAATGCTGCTTTGGCATTTCTGGAGAAGATAATGTAGCTTATCTTTTTTAAGTAGTTAATGTGTTATGTCACATTAATATATTTTTTCTGATATAACATTCCTCACATTTCTGAAATGAATACATTTGGTCATTTGGATTATTTTAAATAATCTGTTACACTAATCTGTTACACTAGTATTCTATTGAAGATTTTATATCTATTTTATAAGTGAAATTGGCATGCAGTTTTATTTATTGTCTATTGTTTAGTAGAAGAGTTATACCATCTTAATAAAATAAATTGGAAAATGTTCAGTGTTTCCATCTTCAGTATATTTAGTATAAAAATGAATATGTTGGTATTTTAAACTTACTTTTTATTCAGTGACCTTTTTAATATTTTATTTATCCTGAATTTTCTTTTAGACATCTAAAATTATATAGGTAGATAATCATAATTTCATCTTTTTTTTAGTCACTATTCTTTAGAGCAATAAGCAAATAGTCTATAAGAAGGTTAATTAATATGAAAGTAGTTCTTATTTGGTTTGGTATTTTAATGTGAATGCCTCTGTTATTTTATTGTTAACATAATATTACATATGTAAATTTATTTATAGATGAATTAATAATATACAATAATGCATTGCATGTTTTTAATTGATTAAAGGCTATATTATTTTATCTATATGTTATCAAAGATATTTAAAATTCTTGAACTACATCAGCATCTACTGATGTTTCATCTTTTCTGGTATACATTTTAAGAGCAGCTTCTCTGGAGTTAGAATATCCAATTTAAATCTCAGCTTCATCACTTTTCAGTTGTGTGACCTTGTGAAATTTACTTAACCTTTTTTTGCCATAGTTTGTGTGTCTGAAAATAGTATAATCATAAAACTACCTACCTCAAAGGATTAACAACTTTCACCCTCACAATAATGCTGTGATTTAAAATAGGACAATCCTCTCTTTAGCTCATTCTTGTATTCTTATAATCTGTGCAGACCATAAAATTAATACAGTCTATTTAAAATGATTAAAGAGATACACAAAGGTATAAAATGCATGTGGAAATAATAATATATCACTAAAATAAGAACAGGAAGTGTTTTTATAAAGAATCATATAGAATTTCTAGAAATAAAAATATGATGATAGAAATTAAAAACTTATTGTATGTGTTAGAAATACATTAGACACAGCTGAAAAGAGAATTTGTTAACTGAATTATATATTCAAAGAAACTATAAGTATAAAGAAGAAATAAAGAATTTAAAACAAGGAAGACTAGTTAAGAGTCATGGATGACAGAATAAGAAAATCTGTAATACTTTATGTCCAAAAGAAATCCAGTATACGTCCAATTTTATGAAAAGAGAAAATAGAGAATGTTGGGAGGCAATCCTGGAGAGTAACAGGTGAGAACTTTCCAAAATATTTGAAACAGTTGAATAGTCAGATTCAAGAAGCATAGTTAGTTACTCCCTGAACAACATGGATTTGAACTACATAGATGCACTCATATGTAGATTTTCTTTTGTATCTGCCACCTCTAAGATAGAAAGATCAACCCCCCATATTACTTTTCCTCCACAGCCTACTCATTTTGAAGATGACGAGGATCAACACCTTTATGATAATCCACTTCCACTTAATAAATAGTAAATATATTTTCTCTTCCTTATGATTTTCTCAACATTTTCCTTTCTCTAGCTTAGTTTATTTATTGTAAGAATACAGTACTTAAAACATATAACATGTGAAACGTGTTAATTCATTATTTGTTATTGGTAAGGCTTTTGGTCAACAGTAGGCTATTAGTAGTTAAGTTTGGGGAAAATCAAAATTATATATGGATTTTTTTACTGCACAGGAGTTGGCATCCCTAACCCCCATGTTGTGCAAGGACCAACTGTTTAATATGTTTAGATACCTTGCTTTATTTCTTCGTTATTTTTTATTGTCTTGAGAGTTCAACCTGAATCACAATATTTAGTTTGTTTAAAATGTCCTAAGGGTCACTCAGACTGATAATCTTACTATTCTAGTGAAAAATTAATTTCTAAACCCAAAACATCACAAGTATTGATTTTACTTAATGGATATTGATGCTTTTATTCTGGCATCATTTTATTTTGCTTTTATATTGGTCCTAGGTAAAGCTATGTTTTCCTTTTGCATGGCAAGTCCATAACTTTTTCTGTTGATTAATGAAATCTTATTCCAGGACTTTGCTTTCCACACTGGAAACCATACTTACCTGTATATAATAAATAAACAGAGTAAATTTGAAAGCACAGCGTATGATTTAAGAAACTATAAACTAACTATAAACCATAAACTAACTAAAGAAAATTCCTGATGGAAATCTTCAATTCTGTATGAAGCTCAAAACAGAATTCATGAGCATCAGTTATCAAAGCCTGAATCTAGAAAGCATGAGGCCAATATTGCACATTTAAATTGCTGATTACACAGTGGTAATTGAAGGAGTATCCCACCCAAAAATATATAGCAAAGACTGTAGTTTCTAATACATTACTTAGTTTATAATGTCTTTCTTTATTTTTTATTGCAATAGATTTAAGAGATAAAAGTGTTTTTTGTTACATGAATGAATTTTATAATGCTGAAGTCACAGCCTATGGTGTACATGTCACCAGCTTATTGTACATTGTACATGATACGTAATAGGTAGATATTTTTCCTTCAATCTCTCCCCTTCTTAGCTTTCAATGTTCATTATACCACTGTATAATCATATATATATATATATATATATATATATATATATATATATATATATATATATATCCATGTTTAGTTCCCACTTATAAGTGAGGACATGTGGTGTTTGCTTTTCCAATCAGTGAGCGTGGACATTAGTTCATGCAGTGGGGCGGGGAGCACACAGCACCCACTCACCTGGTGTGTGGGAATTCCTGGCCTCCCTGCTCCCTCCTTGGCCTGGCAGGGAATGATGGGGAGGCAGCAACAACAGGCATGACCCCCAGGTAGATGCAGCACCCTGGGGCTGAGACCTCAACTTGGCACCATTTGCAATGTCCAGGGGTTGTAAACCAGCAGAACCCCACTGTATCTTCTCTCTGGAGCAATGTCACTGCACAGTCACCAGTCAGCTCTCTATGTCATTTTTGAGGCCTACTGTGGTGGAGAGGCCCTCTGTCAGCTCCAATTGCAATATCCATGGGGCAGGTGTGGAGCTCCAAGGCTCTTTCCAATGTTCCCTCTCCACATGCATGTGCCTTACCCGGGAACTTCTGATCTTGCTGAGTGGGTCACCCCGTTTTCCTGTCTTTCATTTTGGGAGCCTCCCCTCACCTTTCTGTTGATTCCCAATGCTCTCTCATAGATGATTAATCCAAAGGTGAATATCTGCTCACCACTTTCGATATTTTCCATGAAAGCAGCATATGCAAGCTGCACATAGTACAGCTTGGTTCCTATCATGCGCAATATCTTTTCATTGTGTTTACATATGATTACTATTTAATTAGCTATAGAATTTTATGCATTTCCCCACTAGTAAGACTATTTGTATTTGTAAAAATAAATCTAGTTGCAAAAGAAAAGGTCCATGACATTATCTTTTTATTTTTTGGTTTTTCATGTTATATTCACTTTGACTTTCAGTATGTTTGCATAGTTTTTTTTAAAAGAACATGTTTATATAGAGTATATTTATATTTTATTTTACATGGACTAATATCAGATTTTTCCATCTTCAGACTAAGGTCTTTATTCAAATACAAAAGTGTATTCTTTATTATTTTCTTTTGGAAATAATTTTATTATGCCAAATTCATGTACACCAAAGTATATAACATTTATATGAAATATAAGAAATAATATTGAATTAAATACTCAAATAACCACCACCTAGTTTGGGGAAGCATAACATTAATAGTACATTGGAAGACACTGTTTGTAACAAAATTGCTTTCTGCTCCTACATCTCCCTGAGATAATCATTATTCTAAATCTAGTAATCATAATTAACTTGTTTTTAATATTATAACCACATATGCATGCATTCATAAATAGCTATAATTTATTTGTGCATAGTTTTAAACTATGAATGAACCAATTCATAGTTTTTTATATGAATGGACCAATTATAAATTCAATATGCTGATGTCTGCTGTTTTTATTTAATCTTATGTTAGTAGTAGTCTTCCATGAAGTCATGTAGCACTCTACTTGCATGATGTCCTTTCATTATATGAATATATTTCACCTTATTTCTACATTCAAATGTTGACTAAACAACTTTGTGTTTTGTCATTGTAAACAATATTTCTATAAACATTCTTTCATATAGCCCCCTGTGTAATATGCAAGTTTTTGTTCTGTGTATGTACACATATGTACTTACAAAACTCTGTTATTTTAATAATTTGTATGTTTTGTAGTCTACACAGATAATCACATATACAAATAATGACAGATTTTATTTTTTCAACATAGTTATATCATTTTTATTGGTTTACTGTACTGAATTAAAAAATCAAAAAATATATAAAATAGAAATAAGTGAAAACATGCATTCTTGTCTTATTCCTAATGATAAAATACATAAGTTTAGCATTTCAACAATGGTGTGCCATTTGATACAGGACTTGGAAGACATACTTTTCAGATAAGAGAAGGTTTCTTCTACTCCTAGCTTTCTAATAGTTGGTCTCTATTTTCCTTGTTTATCATAAATTGATACTTACTTTCTCCAAATGTTTTTCCCTGCATCTTTTATAATTAGGTCTTTTTTTCTGTGAAATGGATAAGATGGAGAATTAAATTGATAACTTTTATAATGTTAAATCTAATTTGCATTTCTGGAAATCCTACATGTTTTATATTTTGTACATTGATGGATTTCATTTGCTCATACTTTATGATTTTTGCATCTATAATCATTATTGATACTACCCTATGATTTTCTTTGTCATATGTTTCTTGTTTGATTTTGGTTTCAATGTTAAACCAGCCACACACATTTTTGTATGTGTGTTTTGGGAAATGCCCTCTCTTTTATTGTCTTTGGAACAGTTTGTTTATTTTTGGTATTAACTACGTTTACTGTTGCTTAGTTAATATTCTGTTGAATCACTCTGTAAAACTTTCTGGATTTCTTTATGCACTAATTTTATTACTGTTTCACTATCTTCAAGAGTTATAGGACCATTCATTTATTCTAGTTCTTCTTGAGCCTGCATTGAAAGACTAAATATGACAAATTAGTCTGCATTTTCAAATTTCTAATTTATTGGCATAAATGATGTTCATATTATTTTCTTATTATCTTCTTAAATCTTTATTTATGCCTGTTTCTTAAGTGGAATTTTGTTTTTTTGGGTCTCCTCTCTTTTCATTTTAATAAGTCTTACTGGAGATTTGACAATTCAATTAGGCTATTCGAATAATACATTTTGGCTTTTGATCATGCTAATTATTTTGTTTCTTATGTCAATTATATTTTATTATTTTCTGGTTATTATTTCTTTTATCCTTTAATCTATTTGGGAATTTTTTCATTCCTTTCCCATTATCTAAATTTAATTGTTTAACTCATTTATGTTTACTCTTTCTTCTTCTGTGATATAGGTACCTTAAGGCTGCAAATTTTCCACTGTGAACAACTTTAGCTACATCCACTAAGTCAGGAGTGGCCTTCAGGATACATGTGGCCTTCTAGGTCCTTAAGTACAGGCTGTTGACTGATTCCAAATTTTATAGAACAAATTGTTTTATTTTTATTAATACATATTTGTTCATATTTTATATTTTTATTTTATGTTTAAAATGAATGTATTTACAATACTAAACAATAACATAAGTTTCAACAAAATAATACTCCCAGATTAGAGCATTAGTAAGCCAGAAGGGCTAAATTGATGGCTGTTATGCTCATGATTTAGTTCTAACTTTGCCTGTCTGATTGGCGTCACTACTGCACAAGGCTGGTTGGCAAGAGTGTATGGGGGTTGAGTACACCAGTTTGTTATCAGCTTTTGACAGTGGTGCACTGTGTTTCTATTTGAAATGGAATTTGTGAATAGTTGTGCAACCCAACAGTATTTTTTAGTTTTGTCTGCTTAACAGCCCATCATGTCAAAGAAGAATAAGAGAATGCTGAAGAAAGAAAACAGATTTTTTAATAACATTTGGGAATTGCAATATTATCTTGTTTCTGCTAAAGATAAGATGATTTGCTTACTTTGTGATACTGCAATATCAACATTAAAGAAATTCAATGCTCATCAGCATCATAACACTAATAAGGAACACAAATGTTTTTAAATTAGAGGGAGTTGCACAAAAGGTTGTACTGAAGGGACTAAAAGATAAAAAGCAAAAGCAAAGACAAGTTTTTCAAGCATCAATAAGACCTGGAAATAATGCCACTGAAGCAACGTATAAAGTAGCTGATATACTCAGGGGGGAAAAAAAAAGGGAAGCCATTCAGTGATGTAGAATTTGTGAAAGACTGCCTTGTCAAAGTTGTTGGATGCTTGGAACATTTCAAAGTGCAAATAATTGCCTCTTTCAAAGAGAACCATAAGAGCCTGGCAGTATGAATTAGCCTTCAATGTAACAGAAAAACTTCATGCGATACTTCAAAAGAAAAATACATATTATTCAATCACTTTGGATAAATCAACTGATACTACTGACTCAGTGCAGGTTTTATAGTTCGTTTAGGTCATAATGGAAGATTTTCTTTGCTACCAAGAGTTACTTGCTTTGGGCACTCTTACAAACGGAACACAGGGAATAGATATCTTCAACAATTTTCAAGATAAATATCATGAAGTTGCACTGAATTTGGTAAATATAGTGAGTGAAAGTACGGACAGTGCACCTTCCATGACAGGAAAACATGAAGGGTTTATTGCACAGATAAGAAAATATTAACAGATCTAGATGTACTCATTTCTTTTCATTGTATCTTGCATCAGCAAAATGTGCTAAAGCTACAATTTTTGGTGATACTTTGCAAAAAGTTCTAAGTATTGTTAACTATATTTGTGTAAATACAACATGGCATCATCAGTTTCATAACACGCTAAAGTTGAAGGATGAGGTATTCAGTGTGAATTTGCCCTATAGTTCTGAAGTGCACATCTGTATAGTTCTAAAGTGCATTGGCTATCACAGGGGCAGGTGTTAGCCAAAATTTTATCTCTCTGAGAACAGATAATTAAATTTTATGAAGAATAGAATCAACAATGTGAACTACTGAAAGAAGATTTCTATAGGAAGGCAGCATTTCTGTGTGATACCATGTCAAATCAAAGTGACTTGAATATTTCTTTGCAAGGTAAAACTAAGTCTATATGATATGTGGCCAGAAATTTCAGGCATTTCATAAAAAGCTGTCTTTTTCAAAACACTTCTTCAAAAGGAAATTTCAGATGAACATTTTCCCAAGTTTGCAAAGGTCACTGATGAGAAGGACAATATATGTGAATCATTTGAAGAATACACACACTGTTATAGACCTATTAATTGGAGTACACATGCTGGTCTATAACATACACTGTTATAGACCTATTAATTTGAGAATACAATGAAAGTTTCACTGACCTTGAGATCCATGTCATCATACATGACGTCACATTAGCATTTCAGTCTCACCTGGTTGATATCACCAAGGCACATAAAGAACTACAGATGGAATTGATTGTGCTCTCAGTAGATGACATTTTAAAGTTAGTGCTGGATGCTAAGAAAGAACCAATTGAAATACGGAAAATGTAGTAGAATACCCATGCCTTTGGCAACATGCCCAAAAAATGCTGTCGTGCTTTTCAACCACTTATTGCTGAGAATCTACATTCTCTCATTGAACCCAAATCAAGATGCCCTTAAGGTCACAAATGACTGATACCCATCTAGGGGATGAACTGAAACTGCAGACCTCCATATTGCAACCGAATATTCAAATGCCTTCCAACAAAAAGCAGACAGAACGAAGTCATTAAAAGGTTAGTCAACTTTAAAATTAATAAATTGTTCACATGGTTTGAAATTATTAAGTACATGGTAGATAGATTTTTACAAAATAATGTACAGTTTTAAATATATCTAATTGAAATTTCTTGAATGCAGCCTATTTGATTACAACTAAATTAGTGCGGCCTCCCAACATGAAAGGTTCCCCACTCCCTCAGTAGGTATTGATATATACATTTTTTATTCATTTTAAGTATTGTATAATTTCATTTTAGACAGTAAACATTTGGGATATTCTTTTAAAGATCATTTTCGTTTTCTCTAAAATGTATCCTTTAAGTTGTTTAACTTGAGTTTCAAAATTATTAGACATTTTTTAAAGCAGGAAGAAGAGGGAATAGACAATTCTAACAAAGATTGAGAATCCCAAAGACACAGCATACTTGTAAGAAAGAACATGATTCAAAATCAAATATTGTGACTTTGGAATATCAGAATCCTAGACAAATGGAAAGATAAAGTAGACAGATGGAACTCAGAGGGAAGTACAGGCCAGATATATAAATTTTAGAATTGTTGGCAGAAATTGATTTAAAAGTCTCAGGAATTGAGGTGATTCTCTAGGGAGAGGGTGAATAAACAAAGCATAAGAGGGCCCAGGGCCAAGGGCTAAGGAACCCCAGTTTCTGTAAGCCAAGACATTTCAAGTGATAAAGTGGAAGGAGCTTAGTGATAAAGTGGAGAAGCTTAGTTGCTAAGGAGAATAGAGAAATAGTTTGGTAATTGGAAGGAGGTAATTTGATGAAAATTTCATCAAAATTTTTGTTTTGGTTTGGTTTTCAAGGAGGAAAATATAAGCATGTTTGAAAACTGATAAAAAGGAACCTTGGAGAAAGAGAGTGGCTGAAGGCATGAAAGAGACAAGGAAAAATCTAGGGCAGTCAAACAGCAAGAAAGCCTAAAATAAAAAGCCTGACAAAATTGGATATTGTCAAGGAGGTGCAACAACCAGAATTTTCATTTATTGTTGGTGGGAATATAAAATGGCACAATGATTTTGTAAAAAATTCAGTTTCTTATAAAAACAATCGTACATCTACTCTATTATCATCAATTTCACTCATAGATATTTATCCAAAAGAAAAAAAATCATATTAATATATCCATAAAAAAAAAAGCTATAGTAGCTTTATTCATAATACCTACAAACTAGAAAAAAGCCTGTCCATCAATAGGAGAATAGATAAGCAAACTGCAAAGTATTCAGGGAATGTAATACTATTCAGCCATGAAAAGAAACAAACTGCTGATACATTTAGCAATATGGATGAATCTCAAAAAATGTTTTGCAGAGTGAAAGAAGCCACATCGGAAGTAGTACATACTGTATTATTCCATATTATATGAAATTTTAAAACAGGAAAATCCAATCTATGTTGGAAAAAAAACAGAAAAGCAGTTTTTTTCTTGGTTAGTGTGGAAATAGAATATTGATTAGGAAGGGAATGAGGGAATTTTCTAAGGTGTAGGTAGTGACCTATATCTTAACAGAAGTTTGGGCTATGCAAATGTATTTATCAAAACTCAGCAAGTATATATTTCTCTGTATTTAAAATTTACTTCTAAGAGGAAACAAACTGGTAAATAAATATTAACCTCTAGTTGATAGGCATGCTGAGTTATGTTGGGGAAGTGTAATGTCTGCAATTTACTTGGAAATACATTAAAACGTATAAGTTGGATTTATGGGTGGATGGTTACAGACGTGATAAAAATGTTTATAGTAAAATATCAATGGTAGAATCTAGGTAGTGGCTGCATGGATGTTTACTTTCTATATGTTTGACATTTTTTGAAATAAAATGTTGGGCAAACAGGCAGTAGGAAGATGGTGTCTGGAGCTTTTTGTTTAGGTTGGTTGTTGATGCCATTGGGAGGGCTTGGCGGGAGAAAGGGAGTCAGAGAAGTGCCCACCCTCAAAGGAACCGATCTTAATAGAAAGAAAAGAAATGAACATATTCAAGTCATTTCAGTGGGATAAAACACCTCAGAAACCTCAATTGCAGAATTGTAAGAAATGCCTGCAAGCTTTTTGTTGCCCAAGTGTTCATCAGTTTGTAAGATTCTTAAGGGCAGAGCCATCGTATTTTTTTGTCTATGTAAACTTGGCATGCAGTGACCATTCATTGACATTTCAATTAATCAAGTATTTTTCTCCCTCTTATCATATTCCTGAACTGTGTAAAGAGCCAAAAATCATAGTCTTGATTAGAAGAAAGCAGCTCCTTTTCCATATCATAGAAAGCATCTCCTTTTCCATATCTTTAAAAGTTAATTTAAAATCTGTTCTTCCCTATTCTACCTTGGAATCTTTTCTTTTGCTCTCTCAAGGCTTTGGAGTTAAATGCATCTTCATTTTCTTTTTGCTTCTCCCTCTGACAGCTGATGCAAGATGGCAAGTGAAAGGTATTTAGAGTGTGGCAGGGGGGCTCAGTTCACACAAAGCAGTCATCCTCTCCTCAGATACACTTTTTTTTTTTTTTTTTTTTTTTTTTTTTGAGACAGAGTCTCGCTTTGTTGTCCAGGCTAGAGTGAGTGCCGTGGCGTCAGCCTAGCTCACAGCAACCTCAAACTCCTGGGCTCGAGTGATCCTTCTGCCTCAGCCTCCCGAGATACACTTTTAATTGCTCTGAACTCTGCTAACTTAAACAAGTCCCATCTCTCTATAGTACCTCATACAGGATTCGAATTTTTCTTAGAGGGACATATCCTCATGTATTTGTTCACATGTTTGCATTTTCTGTGACAAGCAAGAATAAAACATAAGGGAAAGGTGAGGGTCATCTCTAATGGAGAAATGCTGGTGTTGACGAACCTGAAATGTGTCATTCAAGGCATCAGGGGAAACGTGAGCATCCTTTGTGGAGAAAGAGAGCACCACACAGAAGCATCACTGTACCCTACAATGTTCCCTAAACTCAGCATGACACATAGAGACTGGACCTAGAAATCCAAAGCACCACAGACCTTTTAGTTTTCCATTTTAAATCACAGAAAGGTTCCCTAAAGTTTTCTACCATCCAGGTTGGGGGTAAAAAAGTAAAGAGCAAACGAGTTGAAAAGTAGCATGTACATTCAAAATTTAAATTTCTTGCCAATTCGGCAATGTAAGATGTCATGGTAATACAGGGAATACTTATTTAAATTTTTCACATACCCTTGCAATGAATCAAGGTTTAAATGAGGAGATGCACATAATAGCAAAAACAAGGTAGCAAAATCTCAAGCTTTCTTCTAGGTGAAAGATTAGTTACTTAGGGCCTTCGAATCTAAAAAAGCAAAACAGCAACTGGTATTTTCTTGCTTTAGAAACACACTTGTTAAAAATAGTTCTATAGGCATTTCTACTGTTAGATATCTAACACACACTATTTTAAAAAACACCCTTATCTAGAATCCTTATCAAAAATAAAGAACTTTGTAATAGCAAGTACATTTAATCTGATCATACATGTGTAGATGTGTAAACTCTGGTTTAAGTAGCTTGACACAGCCAGATATTTTGAAACATGTTTAGAATTTTCAGTACCCTTTGTATTGTTTATTGGGGAGTTTTGTTTTTTTATTTTTGGTGTTGTTAATGCTATTTACAAAGTAGGTTAGTGTACGCTTTAATTATCAAAATATACAAAGAAATGAGACAATGTCTTTATTTCAAATTCTGACTTTTTCTTCCACACTCTAGTTGGTTTTTACTGGCAGTAGACACAGTGACATATAGACAGAGAAGGGGCAAGACATAGATAAAGCAAACAAAAATTGAACAAAACACAGGAAGACGACATTTACAATGCAGCTGACAAAGCCAGTCACTTCACTTTAAATAATGTGGCAGGCTGCAAAACTATAGTAATTACTAGAATTTCATTTTCATTAACTAATAAACCAAGGAAAACAATTTAAGTATCTGAATGTCATTTTTCAAATGAAAATAAACTGTAAACATTTGAATAACATCACAGCAGGGATAATATACCTAAGGAAATCTATTGAAATATGCTGGTGGATTCATCCTCTTCTATCACATTAAAACTGCAATTGACTGTAAACCTCCTACCACTCTCCACTGAGACTTTAATTGTAAAGATTCCTGTTACATATCATATTAGAATTTAGTTAAAATTGTAGAACACATTATTTCCAATCAGACAGCCAACCATCACTCACAAAGATTTTTAAAAAGGTGATTAATAATTCATCTCAGATAAGGAAAAGATCTATATTTATACCATCTTCTCAGCCACCATAAACTACCTGACAATTGTTCAGTAATGATGCCCAGTAAATTCTTTAAAATGGTAATTTGTCATTCTGTCACTTCATTTGTGACCTAAAATTCCTCACTTGAGGCATCATCAAATAAATTAATCACTTTCCAGGATCCATTTCTCTGTTCTGCACGTTATTATGCCCGGGCTCTCTTGTGTTTCTCTTCATTTACATATATTTAATGGCTGAGCCGTGGTTCACGATGGCACATAACGCACACATCTCATTACAGGTGAAATATTCTAACTGCCACTATCACTGGGAAAGAAAATAACTCTCCCAATTTAATTTTCCTGATGTAACAAAACCATGATTCTTCACTATGAAATGTTGATGCCATCCATCAGTCACAATCAATAAAATCATCATAGAAGTACGCCTTCTTCAGCATCTTTCCTTCATACCAGTATTATTTGAGGAAGGTAATTAAACTCATAATATGTAATGAATGTAAATGAAGTAAAAATCCTCATGTTAGCTCTCTATGCTTATTTTATAGCTTCGATTTAAAATATTTCTCCCCAACTTACAAATACATACAGTCCGAATAGAGAGATATTAGCTACAAAGACAATATTCATCAATAAACAGAATTAATTTTAAAAGAATATTTTTAATGTAAAAGTACCAAATAGTATCATTTACAGATATTTTCACTTAAAATGACATATTTTCTTTGGGCTTATATATTTTCAGGCTTTCTGAATATGTGGCCAGTAGTTTGGATATATGTGCCATCATGTGCTAAAATGAATGATTTTTTTTTTTTTTCAGTAAGCTGGTCTACTTTATTCCTGTCATTGAAGGGCTGCAAGTACTGTCTGTTCTCAAGTCAGAAATTATTTTGTTGAACTTGCAATCGCGCTCATCGCTGATTGAAGAAGACTGTGAAATGTAGATTAAAGAAGTAGGACATTTTACAAACAGTGGATTGGGAATTAGCACTTCAGAACTATTTCCACCTACTGTAAATATTCAACTCAAATTGCTTTCATATTATTTTTGTAAAGGTCAATAGGGAGTGTTTTAAAGTAAACTAGTGTCACATAAACATTGCCCATGTATCTAACTATGTTACAACTTAATTTAAGATTCATTAACTCGTTCTCCCCACATACTTAGGAACATTAATTTCAGGGGAATGGTACCTTACAGAAGTCCATTTGGAAGGAGGATTCCCTTCATTATGAATGTATCATCAAAGGAACGGCAACTTTCTTTACCTTGGAAGCGGTCCCTGTTTGCCTGTTTAAAATAATGCTTGAAAGAGTGTCTAAAATAAAAAATGAAATATTAATCCTACATCTCAGTAACAAAGGAGAAAGTAGGTGAATATCACTGCTCCACAGATGAATGACCTAACTACAATATTGACAAACCATCTACACGGTACTACCTTCCTTCCTCATTAATTATCATATAGTTATTTTTAATGGGCACTTATTTAAGAAAAAAGAAAAAGATTGCGTGTGCAGTTTGCGTGTGTTTTCATTAACGCTGCAGCCGTCTGTTAACCTAAAGCAACACTCAAGCACACAAACCCTGAGAGACTTAGCTGAAAATAGTGGTTGACCATTTTCCAGAGTTCTTTGGGGATGGCTTAAGGTGCATCTGAATTTTAAGAGTGTTATTAGTTCAGACTAAAGCAAGAGCTGGGAGTATTGATGGGTGTTCCTACATAGGACTAGACCAGGGGCCCAGATGACATCTTTGTGTGGAGTATAACAGATT
The DNA here is from genome assembly GCF_040939455.1 of Microcebus murinus. NCBI lineage: Eukaryota > Metazoa > Chordata > Mammalia > Primates > Cheirogaleidae > Microcebus > Microcebus murinus. The sequence continues at coordinate 36,584,619 of NC_134111.1, forward strand.
GAATCTTCAAGTGCACATCAAAGTGACTTGGCTCATTGTGGTGATGATGTTGAGGGTATAAAATAAACTTTTACCATAATCTAACAAAACAGATGCAACTCAAGTCCTCCAGAAAATAGGATTGGAATGCAGTGGTGTAGATTAGAAGGCTATTGGAAAACCTCACAAAAACTAAGTAGCATTATTATCCAAATAATGCTGTATATTTGTATTAAAACAAAGACATTAAGCAAAATAGATTAAGCTATTTTAAATAATAAGAAAAAAGATGGAGAAAAATATTATTTATGAAGCATGAATGAACTAGATGCATTTTAGCAAGTTTGGTGCTCTGAATATTTAATGAACTAAAGTATATTTTAAGGACAGGTGCAAGTTGCCAGTAAAGAATAGAGGGATGAAGGTGACTAAGTTTCATGGCATGAACAAAGAGGAAAGAGGAAAGATCGTTGCAAATATAAATGTGTATATTAATTATGTTAAATGTACCACAGAAACTTGTGATTGTCCACATTATGGAAGAATGCACTTAACAAGACTAAATCTTTAATGGGGGTGGGTGTCATTTCTTTATTATTTAAACAATCATCTCCTTTTTTGCAGAAGAATTCACTCCTCAGGTTATATTTACAATTCTACTAATAAAATCTGCCTGAACTGAGATCCCTTGATATTTCATTCATAAGACATGTACCCTAATAATAGCACTAGAAAATATTGTCACTACCATTGGTTGCCTCAAATTATTATTTTCCAAGAACACACAAAAAAATTGAGATTATAATCCAACCCCAATCTGCAGTTGCTAAAATAAATGCTGTATGGGAACTTCCAATTAAATGGAAATTTCTATGAGGCAAATCTTTTAAGTCCAAGGTAGAAAGCTTAGTTCAGACATCCTTCTATTGCCAAAGGCCAATGTTTATTGACATAAATAACCAGTTACACCTGAGACAACTGATTATTGAAAATTTGGATTACCCCTGAAGGCATAGTAAATACTGTACTGGGACTCAGACAGACTGCATTTGACCCAGTAGTAAACTATTAATATGTAACCTTGCATAAGTCACTTTTCTTCTTGAAAGTCTTTTTCTCCTGATTCATATAATGAGGATTAAAGCAAGAAAATGGCCACCAATTATGGCCACCATAATGCCAAGGGTGGCCACTGAAATCAATAAGCAAATGGATGAAAGTGCATTATAAAGCTTTAAATATTAAGCTAATTTTCATTTCTTTTTCTTTGGTGCTATATTAGTTTCCTAGGGCTGCCATAACAAATTACCTAGGCTGAGGGGCTTAAACAATAGGAAATGATTTTCTCACAGCTCTGGAGGCTGAAAGTCCAAGATCAAGGGCAGGTGTGGTTTCTCCCAAAGCCTCTCTCCTTGGCTTACAGAAAACCACCTACATGCTGTGTCTTCACATGGCTATCCTCTGTGAGCTCATGTGCCTGGTGTCTTTTTATCTTCTCATAAGGACACCAGTCATTGGGTTAGGGCTCTGCCTTATGACCTTCTTTAACTTCAATTACCTCTTTAAAGGCCTTAGCTTCAAATAGTCCCATTGAGGATATGAACTATAACATGAATTTGGGGAGGGGGACACAATCAGTCCATTAAAAATATGTATATAATTAATCAAAATTTTAAGGAAGATTTCTTAGGATAACTGTGGTAAATACTATAATTGCTCCCTCATGTCCAACTCTCTTTCCCCTCAAGGCATTTGAGGCAGGTTAAACATCCCACACTGTTGCAGTTAGGTAGGGATTTGTGAATAATTTTGGCCAATTAGTCATGAGCATACAGGATAATTCTAACTATTGGCATATGGCTCCCCAGTACCCTTTTTTCCTGCCATGATCTTGAGTTGAGATGAAGTGTTACAAGATTGAGGCAGCTTAGATGGCTGGGCCTCCACATGGAGGAAAGCTGCCCTGCAGTTACTCAAAATGGCAGCAGACTTTGGGTACATAAGAAACGAACCTTTGTTTTGTTAAACCACTGCAGCAGGCACATTCCAATCCTCGAAGAAGTCACAGCCTTGTATAATCTATTCCCCTTGAGTATAGGCAAAATCCATGATTTGCTTTTACCAATAGAATATGGCAAAGGTAAGGAGAGAGCCAGCTCCTTGAATAGGTTATGCTACATGGCAAAGGTAATGGGATGCCACACTCATGGCCATGTTATGTTGTTAAAGTCTCTATCTTTTTGGCATGGATGTAGACAAAAGGGAATGCTCATACACTGTTGGTGGGAAAGTAAATTACTATAACCTCTCTGGAAAACAGTACAGAGATTTCTCAAAGAACTAAAAGTAGATCTACCATTCAATCCAGCAATCTCAATACTGAATATCTACCCAATGGAAAAGAAATCATTGTATCAAAAAAGACACCTGCAATCATATGTTTATTGTGCAATTCACAATTGCAAAGATATGTAATCAACCTAATTGCCCATCAACCAATGAGTGGATACAGACAATGTGGTATAGATACATCATGCAATACTACTCAGCCTTAAAAACCAATGAAATAATGCCTTTAGCAGCAACTTAGAACTAGAGGTCATTATCTATCCTAAATGAAGTAACACAGGAATGAAAAACAAAACACCATATGTTCTCACTTATAGGTGTGAGCTAAACTACAGGTATGCAGGGGCATACAAAATGATACAATGGACACTGGAGACTCAGAAGAGGGGAGGGTAGGAGGGGGTGAGGAGAGCAAAACTACTTATTGGGTGCAATGTACACTATTTGGGTGATGAGTACACTAAAAACCCAGATATCAACATTTTACAATTCATCTCTCTGGCCAAAACCACCTATACCTCCCAAATCTATCAAAATTTTAAAAAAGAAAACTAAAAATAGGATATAAAAAGACTGTAATTTAACAGACTGTAAGAGAGAGACTCAATTACTGGCCTTGATGAAGGAAGCTGCTGTGACATAAACTGACATAAAAAAAATATATATATATGACAAGAAACTGTAAAAGGCTGTAAGTCCTCAGGGCACCCCCTAGCCAAGCCAGCAAAGAAATGACCATCAGTCTTATAGTCTCAAGGAAATGAATTCTGCTGTCAACCGCATGAACATGGAAGAGAATCTTGTCAACCTCTAGAGAGGAACACAGCGTAGCTAACACCTTATTTGCAGCCTTGTGTGATCCTGAGCAAAAGACTGGTAAGCTACGCACAGACTTCTTATTCATTAAAACTTTCAGGTAATAAATATATGTTATTTGAGCCCAATGAATTGGCAATAATTTATAGACAGTAGTAAAAACCTAATATAACCACTGAGATTCGGGGGCTGTTTGTCCTTACAGCATAATAGCCTGTTATGAAAAAATTGGATAAGGTGGAAAGCATAGGAGTTGATTGCCAAAGCAATTGAGTGGGTGCTAGGTTGAAGAGTCATAACCAATGTGAGTACGGAAGAAGGGACTGACATCACTCAGAAGGGTGGCATGCACATCTGGAGGGAGGTATACTGCCATACTAATCTCTCACTCACATTTGTGTCCATACGGTGGCGGGAAGAGACATACTTCTTGAATTTCAAGATATCACAAAATTTTGAATGTTATTAAAAACACTGGATTTCAGAAATAGGATCTCAGGATACCTATGAAGAATAAATCTGATAAATATTAATTGAAATGAAATAAAATGTAGTGTCTTTGTTACCAACTCCAGTCCTGAACTTTAACAACTATAACATAACTACTTAACTTGCATACCATGATCTCAAGTGTTGCCTGTCTCACCTAATATAAGAGACGCATAATCCGAAGCAAGTTTCTTTTATCCTGAGAGCATCTGATCACATTTAATCTGGTGTCATCCTCCTCCTTCTCAGTATCATCACCAAAAACATACATTAAAGACTGTGATGGCTTATGTACAGAATAAATAACAGATACCAACCCTACATATGGGAAGCTTTCTTCTAAGATTCTCATTTACATTCATTGAAAAGAAGAGATGAATATAGTTGAAATATAGTCATGCCCACATAATGATGTTTTGGTTCACAACCAACTGCATATATGACAGTGATCCCATAATATTATAATATGGTATTCTTGCATAGCCTTTCTCTGTTTGGATATGTTAGATACACAAATACTCCCTGTGTTACAAATGCCTACAATAGTCAGTACAGTAACATGTCATATGGGATTATAGCCTTGGAGTAATAGGCTGTATCATATAGCCTAGATGTGTAGAAGGCTATACTATCTAGTGTTGTGTAATACACTCTACAATGTTCCCACAATGCCAAAATTGTGCATTTCTTAGAATTTATCCATGTGATTAAGGGATGCATGACTGTAGTTAAATACACAACTCTTATGCATGCAAAGAACTAAATTCTCTAATGTTTGGAAAAGGGTTGGCTAATGAATCACACAATGGAATCTTAAAGTGTGGTAAATTCAAAGAGAATTTTGTAGCAAGAGTCTTTATTTGGTTTTGTTTAGGAGTTAGAGTAACAAATAAAACATCCGAGACAGCTCTGGTTACTTCAAAAAGGCAATTTCCCAATAGAAATGATAAAGTAGAATATTATCTCTATAGTATATAGAGTATCAATAAATACATTAAGTAAATAATATGTTTCTTGTATATATTGCACTGGAATTCATGATAAGAGAGCGCACAGTATCTCTTCATGTATAGGTTTAATAATTGGGCATATTCTCCACTGTCCAGTAAAATATAAACACCCACCTCATTGAAAGCATGGTACTGTCTCTTCTAGACTTTGATTTTTTTTCGTTTCTGATGGATTTTCTAAAACCTCATTCAAAATCACTTAACAATGGATTGTAATAGGTGCACTGAGTTCCTTTCCAAGAACTCTAGGTAATCTTTCTTGCAACATTCAAAGGGGAGAAGTTGTTATTCTAAATAATGTTGTTGCAGTTCAGATGGGTCATAGATTTGTGGACTTCAGCCTTTTCACTGGAACAGTATCTAGTAAATACATGAGCCTTGTTTCACCTCTGTATATTTTGCAAAATTAGATAAAATGGAACTGACAAGTACAACCACCTCATTCCAAAGTTTCTCCTCATTTAGTATTCTCAGTTATGGAGGAGAAAACCTAACCCTGACATGTGTTTTCCCTGTTTTCCTCATTGCACAATATAGTGGAGGTTTTTTTTTTTTTTTTTTTTTAATTATTAACATTACCGTTTTCTGTTTTGGTGTTCTGTGGTACTCACTTTCAATTACAACAATTAGTAGTAGTTGTGCATTTGCTATTCAATGCTGGGAATTGAAAATTTTTTTATAAGCACATCCTGTTTTCAGTAATTGGATATACCACCAAGGAGTAAAACAAAAGATGAAACATCCTTCAAAGGGAGACAAATGGAATTAATATTCCAATTGGGTAATTACAATCCACGAGCCTAAAAAAAATGCCTGTCCTTTCATTTGCAATCCCAGATTATTGAGCAACATGGCTCTGTTATACTTAAAGCCTACTGTCTTACACCACACACAAGGATGCTTTTCAAGTTTGGGTTAAAATAATTTCTTCTAATGTTTGGAGTGGCTAGTTCTTTGACATCTTTGGAATTTTCTGGCACAAAACTAGCAAATGAACTGATTTTTCTCAGTGTTCTTACTTCTCCCATCATAATTTAAGTTTCAAATAATGCGAATCATTTACATGACACAATGCAATATAAGTTAGATTTCTTTTGCTGAAAAGGGGCATAGAATTAATGTTAAGAGCATCAACTTGGTAGTTAGACAGCCTTGGTCCAAGTGTTGGTAATGTAGTTTGTCAACAGCATGAAGCATGATCTTGGACAAGCTACTTAAACTTTTGGTATCTCAGTTTCCTCCTTTCAATAATAATAATAGTACCCACCTTAATGTATATAATAATAGTAGTTAATGTTTGTGAACCTTCAATATGCATCAAGCACACTTCGATATGCTTTGAACATATACTGAGTCAGCACATGCATAAGCTTCCTGGAATAGTTTCTGACGTAAACTGAGCACTCAGTAAATGTTAGCAATCATAATGGATGTTAGTGTTAGTTCTAGTGATAGAAACAATTGTAGTAGGGTTTTTATCTCCTTCTTCTAATTCCATTTGTTGTTATAGATTTCAAATCAGACTCTTATCTAAAGGGTATTTCAAAGGTCCTATTTCAGTTCTAGTAAGAAGTTAGGAGACCACATCATGAATATTTATAAGAGATAATACAAATTTCACATAAACCCTGAATATTTTTAATTGTCTTAAAAATACAACATATATAGGCACAAAATAAGTTTCACCTAGATTAGTACAGAATAATAATATGGAGAAAACATGGATCATAAAGTCAGTTCCACAAATTAGTAGAGACTTACTGAAATACTGAACACACTGTCAACTTTCTTCTTTATTAAATATATAAGCATTTGTGGTGGTGGAGAAGTGCTAGGTGTAGGAATAAAAAATGAAAAAGTTAGGGTGCCCTTCTTCCCTGTATATATCACAAGTCTTCTGTCTTTGCACCCAAAATGCCCCACACCTTTGAAGTGAGATGACGGTAAGCAGCAGCATTTCACATGCGCACACCTTTGCGCATGCTCACGCGTATATCCACCACACCCCTAAGTACATGCATTCCCTCACTCACTCATTCTCTGCGGAGAAAACTTACTGGAATAAAATTATAAACCCAAACACCAGCCCTCTTTTGAAATTGTTAAAAGATATCAATGATTATAAGTTTTGCCGTCTATTTATATTGTCAAGATTTTGTTGTTCTTAGATATCTTTAAAGTGTCAAATTAACAATGCCCCTTGTTTTTAAAAAAATTCATCAAACAGTTCAGTGTGCTATAAACCAAAAGGGCTAAAAACCCCATTCTACTTCTCTGAAGGAACCATTGCTAACAGATTGGTTCACATTCTTATAGTTACCTTCTACACAAAAGCAAATACATTTAAACACACACATTTTTTTTTACAAATTAAGAATACAAATACATTATTTTATGATTTACTTTCAACAACATATTATGACTGTCCATTCATGACAATGTTGATAGATTTCTTTTAATAAATATTTGAGTACTCTATATACACATTGTAAAACAGAACAAAATCTGGAGCTTACATTAGATAAGGTGATCAAGAAAGTAAGAGGGGATATTAGATAACGTGATCAAGAAAGTAAGAGGGGATATTTGGACAGAGGTTTAAATAAATATGCCAGTATGCTGTCCCAGAGAATGGATTTACCATTAACACATATACGTTGATTCCTTGTCTCCTTTATTTTAAAAAACTGAATGGTCCTATGTTATATAATGCTGTGTACTTGTGTAAGTTTTTCATCATACAGATTTCAATAGACATATATTTAAAATGTTAACAAATGTTTCCAAATTGTCTTCCAATCTAGTTTTACCCAAGTGCCCTGACACCAAAACTATGTGAGATTTTCTATTCTCTCTAATCCTTGCCACCTTTCAAACTGTCGTACTTTTTTATTGTTCTCTAAACTTACTTTAGAGAGATGAGAAATTGCATCTCTACTTCCATTTCATTGTTACTAGTGAGTTTACAGATCATATCATATATGTTATGCCATATCTGCTTTTTTTCTCTTAACTGCCTACTTATATATGTATTGTTGGTCTTTTTCTAAGGGATGTGTATGAATACACTAGGTATTAAATTACTCTTTTTTATCGCAGAGGTTGAAAAAAATTTACACAGTTTAATGTTGATCTTTTGACTTTGTTGATGTTGCTTTTCTTAAATTTTTAAAAAAGTTTTATATACTCAAAAATTATTTTTTCCCATATCTATTTATCATTGAGTACCTACAATATGGCATACTCTTTCCTAGATATAGGATTAAAAACAATGCTTACAATTTAGTGGAGGGAGAGAGACAACAAATGTATAAATATAAAGTGATTCCTATGCCATTCAAGGAATAAGCAGGGCATTCAAAAGGTATTAAGGGTAGGGGAGCTACCCGTTTATACAAGCAGTTGAAGCCGCACTCTCTGAGAAGGTGACATTTAATCAGACTCTAGAAGGAAACAAGAGAGTGAACCACATAGGGAAGGGCCTTCCAATCATGGAAACAGCAAATGAAGCAAGACCCTACTAAGCATGTGCCAAGAATGGCAAAGAGGCCAAAGGCTGAGTGGATCAGTGAGTGCTATGCTAGGCTGTGATATGAGAAGCCACTGGAAGATCTTGAGCAGAGGTGTCATATTATTTGACTTACATTTTAAAGGATCATTCCGGCTATACCACAGAAAACAGATCCCAGGGGATGAGAACTAAGGCTGAGGTAGGGAGAACATTTATGAGGATATTGCAGTAGTCTGGGGAAGAAATGCTGAGAGCTTCTGGGGATTTTGACATGCTTATGAAAGATTTATTTTCTTTAAGAGTATAAAGACAAAATTCACATACATTTTCTCTTCTAGGTTAGGTTTAAAGTTTTATTTATCATTAGATTTTTTATCACATGCAATTTTTTTTAGAGTAAAAGGTAAAATAATGTTTGTGCTTTTTTTCCCCACATTTACCTATGTTTTCTCAAGGACTGTTAAAATTGAATATTTTACATTTAGACCTTTTATCCACCACGAATCTATTTTGTAAGTTACAAATTAGACATCAAGCTTTAAGGTGTTTTTTTTCCACGAAATATGCTTTTATTCTAACAATCATTTATTTAAAATTTTATCTTCTCCCCACTGATGTAAGATGTTCTATTCCTATATGTACAGTCAGGCATTGCTTAAATATGGGAATATGTTTTAACAAATATGTTGTTAGAAGATTTTGTTGTGGTGTGAACATTATAGGGTGTACTTACACAGACATAGATGCTATAGCCTACTGCACAACTAGGCTTTATGATATAGTCAGTTATTACTAGGCTACAAACCTGTACAGCATGGTACTGTACTGAATACTTCAGGCAATTATAACACAATGTTAAACATTTATATATGTAAACATATCTGAACATAGAAAAGGTACAGTAAAAATATGGCAAAAAAGATAAAAATGGTGCACCTGCATAAGGCACTTACCATGAATGGAGCTTGCAGGACTGGAAGCTGCTCTGCATGAGTCAGTGAGTGAGTGGTGAGTGAGCATAAAGGTCTAGGACATTACTATCCACTACTGTGGACTTTATAAACACTCTGCACTTAGGCTACACTAAATTTATTAAAGAATAAAGTAATTCTGCTACAACGTTACAACGGCTGCAATGTTCCTGGAGACAGAAATTTTCTAGAGCTTCATTATAAACTTATGGGGCTACTGTCATATTCCATGCAGTCCCTCATTGACTGAAATGTCGTTACGCAGTGCCTGACTCAGTACTTGAATATATTTCTGGACCATGAATTCATTGATTTGTCTCTTGATCTTTGTGCCAGTAAAATGCTATTCTAATTATTGTTGCTTTTTAACGTATTTAACATATTTTAAGATTCAGTAAAGACAGTAAATCATTGTCTGACATTAACTAACTAGCTACAGTCCTTTATTAAGTTATTTATGATAATTTTCTCTATCATCATTATAAACTAGAAAAAAAAAAAGCAAATAAGAAGAGCCAAAGAAAATCATGTGTTTGAAATGCTACTTACATTCTTGAACTGTCTCATGGCCATCACTACACCTCCCACCCCAAAGCAGAATCCTTCCTCTGCCTTCCATTTCCTCATCCTCTGTTTATGAGCTTCTATGATCCTCTCTGAAAACAACTATTTCATTATGCTTTGTGTTACCTCCAATTGTTTGTGCATCAAAATCTACAGACTGCAAGAAGCTTAAGTATAGAAATAATACATGTCATATTCCAACAGCTTAGGTATTTAATGTAGTTTGAAGCACAGATGATTTTTTAAATTTCAATGAAGTTCAATTTATTATTTTTTCTTTTGTTGCTCATATTTTGATGTCATGTATAAGAGTCCATTGCCAAATCTGAGGTCATGTGCATTTATTCCTGTCTTTTTCTGAGATATTCATAGTTTTAGCTTTCGTATTTAGACCTTTGAAAATTTTTGAGTTACTTGTTGGATGTGCTGTAGTAAGAATCCGATTTCATATTTTCATGTGTAGATATCAAATTTCCCAATACCATTAGTTGAAAATACAATTTTTTCCCATTGAATTTTCTTGGCACTCTTGTCAAAAATAAGTTGACCAAAAATATATGGTTTAATCCTGGAGTCTAAAGTCTATTTCTTTATTTGTATGTCTATTCTTATCCAAGTATCACACTATCTTGGTTATTGTTGCTTAGTAGTACTTTTTGAAATTGGGAAGTATGAGTCCTCCAATTTTGTTTATCTTTTCCAAGGCCATTTCCATCAGTTAAAATCCCACATGAACTTTAGCATCAGCTTGCCAATTTCTACAAAGAAGCCCACTGAGAGTCAATAGGATTGCATTGAATTCATAGATCAATTTGAGGAGCTTTACCATCTTAACAATATTAAATCTCCCAACCCATCAATATAGGATGTTTCCTTTATTCATTTATAATAAATCTCCTTTGTTTCCACAATACATTGCAATTTTAGGAATATATATTTTGCACTTTTGTTAAATGTATCATTAAGAATTTTATTATTTTTAATGCTATTGTAATTGAGGTTTTTTTTCTTAATTTCATTCTTGAATTGTTCATTGCAAGTAGACAGAGAGTAGTTTTACATATATCGATCTTATATCTTGCAACCTTGCTGAACTCATTAAATCTCCAATAGTTTTTGTTTGTGTGGATTATTTGGGATTACCTATAAACAAGATCATGTCATCTCTGAATAGCCATGGTTTTATTTCAGTTTGTATGCCTTTTATTTTCTTTCCTTTGCCTAATTGCCCTAGCTAGAACCTCTAGTACAAGTGGTTAGAGTGGACATCACTCTCTTACTATTGGTCTTAGAAAAAAAGCAACCAGGCTTTCATTATTATCAATGATGTCAACTGTGGGTTTTTTGTACTTACCCTTTGTAAGATTAAGAAAGTTTTCTTTTCTTCCTAAATTTTTCAGGGCATTCCACCAAAACCCGCCTGTTTTGCTTATCCCACTCCTAAACTGAGCAGCTACTAATACTCACAGCTGATGAGGTGATTTGGGGTCATACTTCTGATTGGTTGACTACCATGTAAATGAAGTAACTTTTGGGACATACTTCCAATTGGCTGACTACTATGTAAATGAGGTGACTTTTGTGAAAACTTGCCATTGGCTAACTGTAACCCCCCCAAAAGATATAAAACTAAAACAAAATGAAAAAGGGGTTTGGCTCAGAGTTTGGTGGCAGATAATGCCACTCTGAGCCCGCCGGCGAAATAAAGCTGACTTTTCCAACTCTCCGTGTGCCACTCAGGTTTTTCTTGGGCCAAGAGCTGTTCACATCTGCTTGAACAAATTATTGAATGTTTTTTAATGAAAGAATGTTGGACTTTGTCAAAGGCTTTTTCTGTAATTTTTTGCATGCCATTTCTATTAAGATGAGCATATGTCTTTTATTGTTTATTTTATTGATATGATATGCTGTTACACTAATCGATTTTCAAATATTAAGCCAAATTTGTATTCCTGAGATAATTCCCACTTGGCTATGGTGTATGATTCATTTTATATGTTGCTGATTTTATTTGCTAGTATTTTGTTGAGGATTTTTGCATTCATATTCATAAGAGATATTGCTGTATAGTTTTCTGTTCTTGTGAAATATTAGTCTGGCTTTGGTATCAATACTGGCTTCATAGAAAAAGATTGGAACTGTTACACTTCTTTCATTTTTTGGAAGAGTTTGTGAAAATTTGCAAGTATTAATGATTCTTCTTTACATGAATTCACCCGTGGAGCCATCTGAGCTTGAAGTGTTTTTTAGGATAAATTGTTTTATTACTACATCTATCTATTTACAGGGTATGAGTCTATTCAAATGCTATATTACTTCTTGAAATAGTGTCAGTGATTTGTGTATTTCTAGGAATTTGGCCAGTTTATCTAAATTATCAGATTTATTAACATAAAATTATTTATAGTATTTCTTATAAGTGTTTTTCTTTACAAGGTCATTAGTAATGTCCTCCCTCTTCTGATTCTAGTGATTTGAGTCTTCTTTCTTCTTTTATTGGTCAATTTAAGTTTGTCAACCATTTAATCTTTTCAAAAAACAGTTGTTTTCATTGATTATCTTTATCATTTGCTTCATTTTCAATTTCATTTTTTTCTCACTAATATTTTTTTCTTTTTTTCTGTTGTTTTAGGTTTAATTTTCTCTTCTTTTTCCACTGTTTTAAGGTAGATTGTAAGATTATTGGTTTGAAATCTTTCTTCTTTTATTTTTACTTTAGTCATTTATGGCTATAAATTTCCCTCAAAGCACTTCTTAACCTGCATGTCATCTCATGTATTTTGTTATGTCATGGCTTCAGTTTTATTGATTACAAAATATTTTCTAATCTCCCATTTGATTTCTTCTTTCTTCTTTGACTCATTGGTTATTTAGGTGTATTGTTTACTTTCCACATATATATTTTTCTAATTTCTTTGTGTTAATAGTTTCGGATTGCATTCCACTGTAATCAGAAAACACACTTTATATTATTTCTATTTTTTTACATTTATTGAGTTACTTTATGATCTAGTATATTGTCTATCTTGAAGAATGTTCCTTGTGTACTTGAGAAGAATGTATATTCTGTTGTTGAGTGGACTGTTCTGTAGATGTCTGTCAGATCTCATTTGTTCATAGTGTTGTTCACGTCTTCTATTTTTTTGTTGATCTTCTGCCTATTTGGTCTATCTATTTTGGAAAGTGGAGAATTGAATTATCTTACTATTGAATTGTCTACTTCTCCCTGCATTTCAGTTGGCTTTTGCCTTATGTATTAGATGCTCTGTTAACTAGGTGCATATGTGTGTAAAATTATTATATCCTCCTGATGGACTGATCTTTTTGTCATTCTAAATGCCTCCCTTATGTCTAATAACGTTATTTGCTTTAATGTTTATTTTATCTATTATTATAATAGTCATTGCAGCTTTCTTGCTGTTTGCACAATATATCTTTTTCTAATCCTTAATTTTTTAAATCTATTTGTACCTTTAGAAGGTACAATGTGCTATCCATTGCTCCATGGAGCCACCCTTCTATTTGTACCTTTAAATCTCAAGTGTGTATCCTAAGATAGCATAGAGTTGGATATTTTTTTGTTTTTTATCTTCTCTTACAATTCCTCCTTTTTGATTAGAATATTCAATTCATTCACATTTAATGTTATTATGCACATAGTTGGATTTATATTTGTCATTTTACTTTTGTTTTCTGTATATCTTATGTTTTTTCCCTTCTATTTCTCTTTTGCTACTTTCTTTTGTATTAAGTAAAATTTTCTAATGGAATGTTTTAACTTCTTTAATACATTTTTATTCTATTTTTAAAGTTATTTCTTTAATGGTAGATTTCAGGCTTATCATATATACATTAATTTATAAAAAACATCTTCATATTTATACAAACTTCATTTCAGTGAAATAGAGAAACATTACTTCAAAATAGCTCTATTCTCTTTCCCCCTTTTTGTGGTATTATTAACATCTATAATGGCTACAAACTGAATGATGCATTATTAAAATTATTATTACATAAAATTTTATGTATTTTAAGGAAGCTAAGGGAAGAAAGTTAAGCAAATATATATTTATAGGTTTTTTATATTAACATTCTCATTTATCATTTGTAATTCTCTTTATTCCTATGCATGCAGGTTTTCATCTGTAGAAATTTCCATAGTCTAATATAGCTTTGCATCCACCCACCTGTTTTGTGTTGTTATTAGCTAATATATTACACCTCTATATGCTATATGTTATAGGTTCAACAATACTATATATACTATATATACTATAATATAAACTATATACACTATACTATACTATGCATACTATAGTGTAGTGTGTGCGTATATGCAGATACAGGTTGAGGATCCCTAATTCAGCAATCCAAAATGTGAAATGCTCCAAAATAAAAAACTTTTTGAGTGCTGACATGATGCCACAAGTGAAAAATTCCTCACCTGACTTTATGTGACAGGTCATAGTCAAAACACAGGCCCATAACACAGTTCATTCAGCATCCCCAAGAGGGTTAAGCTTTTAATCAAAACACAGCGTCATAGATGAAGACTATGTTCTGCTGCTGTTTATTGTTGCTGTTGTTTAACAGCTAATGTAGATATTCTAGTGATGCTACTCTGCCTAGTTACCCTGAATACATTAATTTTTTACTGTACTAATAGTAAGACATAGCTTTTGCTATCAGGTACTTATGTGTGAATAAGTGTCAGAAAATGATTGTTTATAGCATGTACCTTCAGAGTCAGAAATAATATGATCATACCAAACAAATTGTCCACATGAGTGGCTGTGATAGTGAAACCTATATTTCCTAATGATTCAGTGTATGCGAAGTTTGTTTCATGCATAAAACTATTAAAACTATTGCATAAAATTTCCTTCAGGCTACGTGTATAAGGTATATGTAAAACAAAGGTAAATTTTGTCTTCAGGCTTGGGTTCCATCCCCAAGATATCTCATTATGTATCTGCAATTATTCCAAAATCCAAAAGAAATCTAAAATCTGAAACACTTCTGGTCCCACAAATTTCTGATAAGGGATAATCAACCTGTGTATATATTTCTCTCGGTCTTTGCTTATTTTTTTCATAATTTTTTCTCTGTCCTTCAGATTGGCATAATCTTTATCAGTCTGTCTTCAAGTTTTCTAATTCTTTATTCTGCCAGTTCAAATCTACCATTGAGCCTCTCTAGTAAATATTTAATTTTGGTTACTGTACTTTTAAGCTACAGATTTTTATTTATTTATTTATTTTTGGATTATTGGTCTGTTCTTTTTTTTTTTTATTTTATTTCGGCATATTATGGGGGTACAGATTTTAAGGTTTCAATAAATGCCCTTGCCCCCCTCCCCCCAGAAGTCTGATTTTCCAGCATGACCATCCCTCAGATGGTACACATGTCACTCATTGTGTATGTATATGCCCGCCCCCCTCTCCCCTCCCCCATCCCCAATACCCTATTACTGTAGTACCTATATGTCCACTTAGGTGCTACTCAGTTAATACCAGTTTGCTGGTGAGTATATGTGGTGCTTGTTTTTCCATTCTTGGGATACTTCACTTAGTAGTATGGGTTCCAGCTTTAACCAGGAAAATATAAGATGTGCTATATCACCATTGTTTCTTAGAGCTGAATAGTACTCCATGGTATACATATACCACATTTTATTAAACCATTTTTAGATTGATGGGCATTTGGGCTGTTTCCACAGCCTTGCAATTATGAATTGTGCTGCTATAAACATTCCAGTGCATGTGTCTTTTTTGTAGAGTGTCATTGGATCTTTTGGGTAGATGCCCAGCAATGGGATTGCTGGATCAAATGGTAGATTCACTTGTATTGCTTTAAGGTATCTCCATATTGCTTTCCACAGAGGTTGAACTAGTTTGCAGTCCCACCAGCAGTGTAGGAGTGTTCCTCTCTCTCCACATCCACACCAGCATTTCTTATTTGGAGACTTTTTGATAAAGGCCATTCTCACTGGAGTTAAGTGATATCTCATTGTAGTTTTGATTTGCATTTCCCTGATGATTAGAGATGATGAGCATTTTTTCACATGTTTGTTGGCCATTCTTCTGTCTTCTTTAGAAAAGTTTCTGTTCCAGTCCTTTGCCCACTTTTTAATAGGGTTATTTGATTTTTTCTTCCTGATTTTCGTGAGTTCTAAGTATATTCTAGTTATCAGCCCTTTATCGGATATGTAGGATGCAAAAATTTTCTCCCATTCTGTAGGTTGTCTGTTTACTTTCATGACTATTTCTTTGGCTGTGCAGAAGCTTTTTAGTGTCATCATGTCCCATTTATTTATTATTTTTTAAATAATTGCTATCTTCGTACTGATTTTCTCTATCTGATGCAACACCTTCATCATACCCTTTTCGCTTCTTTAATAATGATTTCCTTTAGTTATTTTAACATATTTCTAAAGGCTACTTTGAAGTATCTATCTGTCCACTATGCCCAATTTTAGTTGTTATAGTCAGTTTCTATTTCCTGCTTTTATTCTAAGTATTTGGTTCATCCTTTTGTGTTTCTTTGCATGTCTCCATTTTCCTGGAAACTGAACATTTTAGATAATATATTGTAGCCATTTCCATCTCCCTTCCAGGGCCCGTTACTGATATTTGTGTCTTTACTAGTTTAGTAACTGGCTGAAATATTTTAGTGAAGTCTATGTAATTTTGCTTTTCAGAGGGTACAGCCTTCAGTATGCCCAGAGTGACTCTGGGATGATAGTGGCTTTGACAAAGTTTTTTTTTTGTTTTTTTTTTTTTTTGAGACAGAGTCTCGCTTTCTTGCCTAGGCTGGCGTCAGCCTAGCTCACAGCAACCTCAAACTCCTGGGCTCAAGCGATCCTCCTGCCTCAGCCTCCCGAGTAGCTGGGACTACAGGCACAAGCCACCATGCCCGGCTGATTTATATATATATATATATTAGTTGGCCAATTAATTTCTTTCTATTTTTTTTTATGGTAGAGACGGGGTCTCGCTCAGGCTGGTTTTGAACTCCTGACCTTGAGCAATCCGCCCGCCTCGGCCTCCCAGAGTGCTAGGATTACAGGCGTGAGCCACCGTGCCGACAAAGTTTTTTTTTTTTTGTCTCTTTCCTTACCACACCAGGTGTTAAGCTCCACTAATTGCTGGCTTATTGCTCTATTGTTTTCAACAATGCCCCAGGGTACAAATTGCTTCACAGACTAATCTAATCAAATTTGAGGTCCTTGAAGGTGTAGTTCCAAAGGTCAGTGTTTGAGATTTTTTCTGACCCCAGGAGGGCTCTTCCCAGCTGTCTCTTTCCCCATTGCTTTCCCACAAACTAGCTGCTCTGCAGATTAGCCTATATTTCCCATGAATCTATGAATCACCTGTCAATTGCTTTTTGCCTAAACTTTCACTGTTTTTGAGAGTGCTCTTAGGCCTGACTTCTTTACATTCTGTTGTAAATGAAGTCAGTTTCTTTGAAGAGGGATTTGGAGTTCTCTGTTCTATGGCTTGCTTGTCCACCAAGGCAAAAAAAAAAAAAAAAATCTCAAGCCAAGTGTTTGATACTGGTGTAGAAACAATGGTGAACTTCTCTCTAAGTGACATCCTCTCACTTGAAGAGCTAAGCACTTGGTGAATGAAAAGGGGCAGCAGCCCTATGTCCATTTTGGCTTGCCTCCCTTGCTCTTGACATGGAACCCCACCCCAAGGGCCAGGGCCAGGACAACTGGGGGCTCCAGTATTCTCAGACATCACTGTCAAGGTAGTTTCTCTGTCCCGTAAGTGGGAGCTAGGCAGAAAAAGGGATCCCCCCGCCTCTTAGACACATTCATCTGGAACTTAGACTCAGCAACAGGTTGCAGGGATCAAGATGAAAAATGCTGATTTCCTGAAACTCCAGGGAAGACTGCCCTCTAGTTGGAACCTGGAAAGAGAGAGAGACCTATATTTTTGGCTATTATTTTATCTGCAGCAGAATTTCTGTCTAGCTAAGCTAGGAAGAGGGAAGTGAAGAGCACGGGTTTTTTTTCAAGTACAGCAGGCTTTTGCAGTTCTTAATGAGTAAGTACAATAGATTTTCTTGAATAAGTATTTCTTCATTTGCTGTAAGCAATTTCCTGAAACTTTCAATAATGTTTTTAGTTATAATTTTACTGGAGAGTGGGTTCATGGAGCTCGTCCCTGACATACCAGAAGTAGAATACCTATTTTGCTTGTTTTTTAACTGCACACAAATAGAATCATATGGAGATACTACTCTTTTACGTCTGCTTTTTTTACTCAATTATATGCTTCTGAGGTACGTGGTATTGTATGTAGCAATAATTTCTCCTCCGTCTTTCCTTTATAATGTTTCATGGTATGAATATACTATAATTAGTCATTGTCTTCTTGAATATTATTTGGGTCATTTTCAGTTTGGGGCTATTAAAAATAAAGCTCCTATTACAATTCTCATACACTTTTTGATCAACATAAACAATCATTTGTTCTCAGAATACTCCTAGGCATGGAACTTATGGGTCATAGAAGATATATATGTTTAGATTTAGTAACATTTACCAATTTCTTAAGAATGTAGTTTCAAAGTTCCAATATGCACTGCCACTGGCAATAAATGAGATTTTTATTTATTTATCTATTTATTTATTTTTTCTTTAGAGACAGTGTTATAGCAAGTGTTACAGCAGATGGTCCTGAGGACAAACCTATCAGCACAGAATCAGAGAGTCAGAGAATCAAAGTTTTTTCGCTGGTAGGCTCAGAGGGGCCTTGCCACCAAATTCCGAGCACCATCTACCCAATTTTCCCCACTTTTATTAAATTGGTGTGATCTAAGGGGTGGGATATCAGGTGTAGGTTAGTTGATGTGATAGGTAATAGGTTAATATTATGTTGATGCACCAGGCAATAGATTCAGTGCTATGCTCATGCCAGGCAATAGACTAGTTGATGGGCCAGGAAACAGGTTAGTATTATGCTGATGTGGGTCTTCCGTTAGAGGTGACGGTCTCTTGTGCCCATGTGCCAAGTAACAGATGGGGGTTTCCCTTATCAACAGGGTCTCACCCTGTTGCCCAGGCTATAGTGCAGTGGCATGATTATAGCTCACTGCAACCTCAAACTCCTGGGCTCAAGTGATCCTCCTGCCTTAGCCTCCTTAGTAGCTGGGACTGTTATTGAAACTGCAAAAGGGTTTTGGCCTAGGTACATTTGCTTGTCACACAAAGATCCAATTATGGAGACAGGCAGGTTTGCCAAGGAAAAATTGAATTTTTAAATATGGAAGTTGTCAGAAGAACAGGAGAAGCAGCCTCAAAGCCATCTCCCTAACAGAGATCATGGGCTGTTTTAGGAGGGGCCATGTGCTTTGGGGCAGGTTAAGGGGGATAGTGAGTCTTCAGGGAGTCTGCCCTGGGCTTTCAGAATCTCAACTCCTTTGTCTTGCAGAAAATCCACCATGTCTGAGAAACAACTCAAGTAGTTAGTTAAAGGAGAGGATTCCAAAAAAAAAAAAAAAAAACAGGTAGGAGCCATTGAAATTTGTTCATGGAACAGGAAGACAGGCACCAACTGCCTAATTTTTAAAAATTTTTCTGTACAGAAGTGGTCTCACCATTTTTCCCAGGCTGGTCTTGAACTGCCTCAAACAATCCTCAGTCCTCAGTCTGCCGTAGTGCTAAAGGCACGAGCCACCACACTTGGCCAATAAATGAGAGTTTTAGTTGTTCCATAACTGGGCAGCCTTTAGTATTGTCTGGTCCTTTTAATTTTAGTCCTTCTCATAGTATTTTAGTGGTATCTCATTCTGGTTATAATTCGTATATTTATGATAACTAATGATGTTAAGTATCTTTTCATATGTTGGCCAAATGAAGAGTGCTTTTGAGGTGCCAGCTTGAATTGTTTGCCCATTTTTCTAAAAAATGAGTTTGGTTGTCTTTTTCTATTTTATTTTAGGAGTTCTTTATATATTATGTTAGATACATACATGGCATATCTTCTCCCAGTTTTTGACCTGCCTCTTTAATCTTTTAAATATGTCATCTGATGAACAAAATTATTTATTTTAATGAATTTTAATGTAACAAACTTATATGACTAAATGTTTGGTGTATTTGCTTTTAAAGAAGTCTTTGCCTTTGTTAGGGTCATAAGTATATCTTATGGTTTTGTGTTTTTTTTGAAACTTAATAGTTTTATATTTTACACTCACAGCTATAAACTGTCTTAAATTACTATTTGTGTATGTTATACATTTCATGAAGGGGTTATATATGCAAAGCAACTCCCAAATGCAGAAGGAGCCCAAAACCGAAGAATCAGGCAGACAAATCCAGTTTGTCATTATAGGGTGTTTTATTGGAACACTTGACAGAAGCATGCTCTTGGGCGGCAACACGACGGGTTGATCTCCCCACTATTACCCTCATACCCAGGGCTTTATAGTGTAGGGAAGGAGTATGTCTGCTTCAGAAGGAATGTATAGGAATTTGCTTAAGGGCAAGGTTTATGTCCAAATTTACAATAATTGACCTAGAGCAAGGTTTACTTAAGTACTTGCTTTTACACAATGAAGAACAGATACACTAGAAATCTTAGAGGCATTCCTAGAACTGAGGTTAATCAGAAGTCAACATAGCAGATTTCTCATCCAAGATGGAGTTACTTTAGCTTTCACAGTGTAGAATCAATTTTAAAGTCTCTTTTTATTTATATGAATGCACAATTGGTCGGGCATCATTTACTAAAAAGATAATCTTGTTCCCACTAAATTGTCATGGCATAAGCAGGTCTACTTCTGAATTCTTTACTTAGTTGCTTTGATGCTTTTACCTATAACTTCACCTATATAACACACTGTCTTAATTACTAAAGATTTACAACACATTTTGAAGTCTGGTAGTGTTAAGTCTCTTATTTTTGTTCTTATTTGAGATTATCATGGCCATTTTTGGTCCCGTGCATTTTCACATAAATTTGGAATCACTTTTTTAAAAAATTTATATGCACATACATACAACAACTGGACCCTGAAGTCCAAACAGTGGGTCAGAATGATTAAATCAGGCAGTCATTATCTATCCATTTGCAAAAAGAGATCCAAGGAATTTCTTTATAAATGTTTTAGAGGAAAACAGTTGGGAATAGGCTAAAGGAAAAGAAGAGCTATTTTAGCTTGATATTCTGATTTGTAGAATGAAGTAGAAGATTTTGACAAAGCTAATTAACAAACTATTGTTTGTACCTTTATATTCCAACCATACTTTGGGGTAAACAACTGCAGTTCAACTCTAGCTTAACTACATCATAAGGCATTTCCTACATTCTGAATGTACCTATCACCAACTGTTCTTTATTAACTACACATTATCAACTGTAGCATAACATTCCTTAATTGCTTTGTGTGTATGAGTCTTACTTCTCACATGAGTTGTGAATAACAGTATAAATTCCCTAAGGGCAAAGGACTTTGAGATTTCTTTCTGCCCCTCCTGGCTAGGTAGCCCATACATAGTACCTAGTGGAATGCTCAATGTGTTGAAACATTCAATAAATGCTTCTTGATTGATTGACCATTAACTAATAGCCTGTCGGCTGTCTGCTATCTTGCTGCTTTGCATTTTCTATGTATTTCCCATCCAGCTTTGGCAATGATACTCAACAGAAACAGATTTCTTTGCAAGTAATTATATTATCTTTTTGATTTCTCCTTAAAATAACAGTGGTCATCTGTGTCAGAGACCTAGCATTAATGTAAGAACCATGGGTTGAAGGAAAAAGTTTCCTAATGGCAAAATGAAATCTTTAAAGAGACTGTAGCAAATAAGAATGGAAGGAAGCAGTTCAGAGGCAAAGATACCTTTGGAGCCTCTCATACCTATTCAATCTTCTAATCATACGCTGTAGATTGCTAACCACAAAACAGACATATTGTGATTATCTGTAAACATTAGAGGATATAGCATTGAGCTGTATTGCCTCCACCAGGACTCTAAGCCGTAAACTTGTAAGTACATTAGAAGCCGACACTCTTAGCAGACTTTGCAGAATTGCTGGCAGCATCAACATCTGATCGATATGCATGTTCACCAGCCAAGCTGACTAGTACATCTGTTCTGTGAAGAAACATACATTCTGCCTCTAGTACAATCAGTGTAATTAAAAATTAACATGCATTAATTGTTAGAGCTGATGTAAACAGCTGATGTTCCACTTAGCACTGTCTTCTGTACATATCATTAGGCAAAGCCAAATATTGTTAAGTAAACAGGCAGCGCTTACAGAAAGGAGAGAAATAGAAAACTAATTCCAACTAAATAAACCGACACTGTATTAAAAGTCAAATTAAAATGATTAACCAGAGCCACATTAGGCTCTGGATCTTCAGAGCAAAACAATTATGAAAGTCACATTTAATTATTTGAATCTTATTTTGGTAAATGTATTTAGGCTCGGTCTGAAATAGAGCCGGTACATGCGTGATACACTAGGATTTCAGAAGAGTAGAAAAGAACTCTAGAAAAAGTACAATTCAGGATTGATTTATGGCTGACACGTTCTGCGAAAATGCATCATTCACAGCAAGTCAGTAACCGGCATTCTCTGGGGAAACCCAAATCTGATGTTTAATGTTAAAAGGGGTCTACTTTCTTCTGCCGGCATCTGCATAAGTGCCATCAATGTAGGCGGGCGTTTCAGACACATACTGAGCAGAGAATACACACCTCATGACTTACGTCTTACCTGCCTTTTTAAAAATAATGTCACAGCAAAATGGTTTCTCCATCCTGATACAAAACCAGGGAGAAAAAAAAAAGTCTCCAACAAGCAAATCTGTCCAGTGAGATGCACTCCCAGCTTAAGTCCAGAGAGTAGTTCTGTAGTTACAGATTGCCTGGGGCAATCAGCTGTTTGAGGCCCCAGGCTCTTTCCTCCCTGCTGAGCATGTCCCTGCAAAATGACTTGCCTATCACTCTCCAGTCCGATTTAAAAATAGTGTGAATGTGAGTTTTGAGAATGATTTCTTAGGCTATTTTTTTCATGAAGTTTGATAAAATTAAAAAAAAAAATAAAAGCCTCATTAAATGTGGTTTTAGAAAGGAAATAAAAATCACAGAGTGCTAGAGTCCAAGGGAGAAACAGATTTATCCAGAAATCACCGGGGAAAACATTGCTGTTCAATTGCTATTCACTCAGGTTCGGCCCTTTTTTGTTTTTTGTCACAATGGCAGCCATTATAAAGAGAACTGTAAAAATTCCCTTAACATGTAAGCATGAAATGGTGAGACTTCCACTGGAACTACATAGAGATGTGTTTGAGACGAGACGTGTGCCTACATTATTCATTCATAATTGTGTTAAATTGCAAACTGAATTAGTTCATGTACTAAGAGAAGGTATAAAAAATGTTGAAATTACTCATAACAAACAACATTAGATGTGACAAGAATCACAGGAATCAAAATGAAGCCTGTAAAAGTTAAAGAAATTACATAAATTTGGGACATGCATGAATATAAAAGCTAGACAAACTTCCAAGTTTTCTGTATGCTATTCAAAATCACCATCCATCTGCATGTTTTAAACATAATATATAAAAATTGATTGTTGTAGAATAACAGTTTTCGAGAATTTAAATGAAACACCTAAAAGATACTACTATTATTATAAAAATGTCGTATTTACAAAATACAAAGGCATCAATGTTATTGATTTATTATGTAAAAACACAGTTTGAGAAACTTCTTTCATGATATTAAATATATATTTCTCTTTTTTAAAATAAACAAATTTCATAAAAAAATGCTGTTAAACTTCCACTTAAGCAAAATAATTTGATAATGATGTTCTAGTTAATTAAAAGTTAACTATATCTAACACATGGATTATTAAGAAGTAAAATATGCATCCTATAGAATTTATATTACATATTAACTATTTCTTTGATTTTTTTCAATTACTCAGAAAATACATGATCGTGTATGGTCCTTCAAACTTATGAAAATCTCTGAGCAATAACCTGTGAATTATAGTAGACATTGATGGTTTGTATAATTAGGATAAGCTTGTTTTGTACCTTGATAATGCTTTTTAAAATAGCTCTGATATCAGTTTTCTTGACATTTCATATTTGTATATTTACATACATAAATGAATATATACACACATACTACACATGCAATAATTCTGGGAAATTCTGTCTAATTGCAATTCCTTGTGTTCGTACCATGACTAGACAAGAATTTGCTAACATAAAATTGAAAAAGATGTGTACTTCTTTTGTTTAAAATTCAAAAGCAGTGAAGGCATCGCCTTCTTGAATATAAATGTGGTGTTCATGAAAATATTAATATTATATTTTATAGTAGTTTTATGGGTATCTTAATGTATAATGATTCTTAAATCCTCAGTGAACTCAGCAGTATACATTTTCCTCAAAAAAAGAAAGTGTGAATATGTGTTATCTTAAAACCCTTACATTTTATAGGAGAATTTCAACCAAATAAATAATTTTAAAGGAATAGAGAATGAAAAATAAATATAGAAAGACTATTTATTTGGGTTATTAAAGCTTTATAAATACAGAATAGTTTTCTTCTAGTTCTTCTTGGAATGTAATTAATATGTTTGGATTGATTTATCTCCTAATTACTATCATTTTCTGTGTTATTTCATTTTGGAACACCTCTTCCATTCTCTCTTCCATCAAGGGAACAGGTCAAAGTCAGCTTTTGTATTTCATTGTGACTTCAGGTGATAGAATTTTCAGCAAATGATTTATATAATTAACAGTTAAAAATATATCTGTACTCTTAAATTCTCTATAATACTCCAATCTACCAACAATTTTGCCAATAGGATTTAAAAAATACAATGAAGAAACTGATATTCACTTTTTTCTGTGTGCAATATAGCTACACCAAAGTCCATATCACAGCTAATCAGCTAATTATCTTTTTATTTACCTCCTAAGAAATCAAACTCATAGTTATCTCTGAATCTTTTTATCATCAATTTGTTGCTAGACTGCTTTTCCTTGCTATAGGATACATTAGATATTCATGTCTCTTCTCCATTTTTTTATCCAATGCTACAATTGTGAGGTCTTACAAATTATAATTATAAAAGTGACAATGTGATTTCAGACCACCAACGTGGTGAAATATTATCCTTGATGGATTTTCTTTGAATTTTTCATTATTTATTAGTAGTGGTGAGATAGAGGATACAACATGGAAAGTAACTCCATTCAAAGGACACAAATGCCTCAGGAGAAATATACAATGGAAAAGTGAGAAGAGATAGAGGATTATCTTTTTATTGTTTTAGCATTCTTATTTATATTAATCATGAACTAGAAATCATGTAGAATCACTCATGCTAATGTCAAAGAGTCTCTCTAGTAGTGATAAAGGGATTCTCTTTCAGGGTCCTTAAAGACATCAGAAATCTTGAAACAACTGTCACTCTAGTTTAAACTCTCAGAGAAATGCTTTCACTCAAGTTACCCAAACACCAAAGGATAGTCACAGGGATGAAATCAGAGCAATTTCTGAAAATATGAAAATTTAAATTTAGCTCTCAGCCTTCTATCATCCTATAACAAAATTACTGAGCTCATTTAAGAAAGATAAAAGCAATCAACCAAATGCATGTTGGTCCTTGAAGATTCCCCAAAGTCCTGCTGTGTTTCTTAGTTTGCTCTCTCCATTGCACTACATTGTAGGAGCCAGTGTCTATTTCAGACTTTCTTCCTGAAATCCCTAACCTTCCCCTTCACTCTTAAGGGATATCTCACCTTCTAATTCATAGAATACAAAGAAGCCAGTGAAATTCACCTTAAGATCCTTCCATTAAACCTACAAACTACCTTCATCTTTATCCTCTTTTCCTCCCCCTTTGTATGAAAATGAAAGGGTTCACATTTTCCTAAGGCTACCATTTCTGCTGGCCTCAAGAGTCTACCCCTTTGACTTCTTAGAGAACCTATTCTATCCATTAAATGGTCCCTCCTTCCTCATTACAATACTAATGCCACTTGCATGATAATGTCTCTAGTTTTCACCTCTTATTGATTCCTTAGTGTCATAGTCTTTTTTTCTGCTGTTTAATGGAATACATGAAAATAAAGGAATACCTGAAACCAGGTAATTTATAACAGAAATGGATTTATTTCTTAGAGTTATGGAAGCTGAGAAGTACAAGGTCTAGGGGCCATATCTCGTGATGGCCTTCATGCTGGTGAGGATTTTCTGCAAAGTCTACAGGCAGAGAAGGGCATCACATGGTGAATGTGCTAGCTTAGATCACTCTTCCTTTTCTTATAAAGCCACAAGCCCCACTTTCATGAAAACCCATTAATCCATCAACTCATTAATCTATTAATCTATTAATTCAATGGAATAATCCATTCCTAAGGGTAGAGACCTCATTACCTAATAACCTCTTAAAGGCTCCCACATTTCAATACTGCCACATTGGAGATTAAATTCCAACATGAGTTTTGAAGGGGCAAATATTCATAGCACTCGACATCAATTTGCATTTTCTGAGGAATAGAAACCAACAAAAGATTAAATGTGCAAGAAGAGATGTCTTTGGGGAAATGCCTACAAAGGAGGAAGGGGAGGGAACATGAAAAGATGGGGAAAGCTTTCATACAGTGATGAGGATTCCTGTGAAGGAGAGCTTACAGGAAGGACTGGTTAGGAAAAGTCTCACACTGTATAGCACAATTGTAATATAGTGTTTCCAGGAGGCAGCATGGAGGGAAAGATTATTTTAGAGTTTTAAGCTTTAATTTCTACCCTGCTGGTTTCACACTTGCTTTGGGCTGGTTACTCCTTTCTTTCTGCCTATTTTCCCCATTTGGAATGTGAATCTTTACTCTATCCCTATCCCACCATTATATCTTGGAAGTAGATAACTTGATTTTGATTTTATAAGCTCACAGGTGGAAAAGTTTGCTCTGAGTCTCAGATGAGATTTTGGACTTTAAGTTGGTGCTGGAATAAGACTTTGAGGACTATAGGGATGGAATGATTATATTTTGCATGTGAACAGGCCATAAGTTTGGAAGGGAAGTTAGGGGCACAATGCTTTGAATGTAGTTTGTCTCCACCAAATCTCATATGGAAATGTAGTTGCCAATGCAATGGTGTTGGGAGGTTGGTCCTTTAAGAGGAGAATAGGTTGTTCAAATAGATGGATGTCTTTCTTGTGAGACTGGGTTAGTTCTCACAAAAGGAGTGAATTAGTTCTTGCAAGAGTGGGTTGTTATAAAGCAGGTCAGCCTTCTTTCTCCTCCCTCTCTTCCATGCACTCCAGTCATGTGATGTCATTTGCCATATTGTGATACAGTCAGGACAACCCCACTAAATGCCAGTTCCATGCTTCTTGGACTTCCCAGCCTACAGAATCATGAGCCCAAATAAACCTCTTTCCTTTATAAATTACTCAGTCTCAAGTATTCTGTTATAGCAGCAGAAAATGGACTAAGACACTCCACTGTGTTTGGTAATTGGCGGTAGGCAGCCAATGGTAAATATGGCTTCCGATCCAATGGTGGTCAATCCAAAAATGCAAAATCTGGAGCTATCAAGCAATTAAATTCCTACAGCAGGATGTTTGAGAGGAGCATTCTCTTGGTAACACACTCAGCCTTCTCTAATTCTTCAACAGTTACACCCATGATTAAAATTATTCTCAATAATCTTCCAATTGATAGAGTCAGTGAACTCCTTTTAGTTCTTAATTTTCTTGTCCTCCACTGCATTTGACACTGTGGGCCACTCCCTCTTTAAAGTTATCTTCTCATGACTTCTGTCACACTACACTTTCAGGAATTTTTGCTTACATTTTTTTTCTTGTCAGTTTCCACCTCTGAGAGTCACAGTTAAAATCCACCTTCCATTGTTTCCAAAATTGGTAAATGTCACTATTATGTAACAGGATAGTAGATACAGAAACAAACTATAAAGCTTCGCATTGTCTTTGACTTTCACATCTTGCTCTCTTACCATCCATATCATACTTAACACAGGACTTACTATTCTGCCCCTTAAAAACCTTAAATCTGTCCTTTCCTCTCAGCCACTTCGCTTCTCATTTGGGTTATTGCTAAATCCTTTTTACATTGGTTTCTTTGTCCTGAGTCTATTCTATTCACGCTGCAAAGTGGGTGATCTTGCTATAATTGAAAACTGATAAACATCAATTTTTTATTAAAAACCCTACTGTATCCTTGAGATAAAGTTCAAACTTCTCGATATTGCATGGAAGGCTCTTAAAACTTGATCTCTACCTACTGCTTCACTCTCACCTTTGCCACTTCCCATTAGACTTTGGCATTCAAGTCAAACTTCCTCTAGTTGCTACCCTATACAATGCCCTCTCTTAAAATCTGGCTGAAACTTTCTTCCCCTAATTTTTCAATTGACCAACTATTATCCATTTTTCAGACAACATTTGAGAAATCTTCCTCAAGCCTTTGAATCCAGATTTGACACCTGTCCTCCATGATCTGAAAATACCGTCTTTGATTTCAACTGTGTAGTACAGAGGAGCCCTTACCCATGGGGAATACATTCCAACACACCTAGTGGATGTTTAAAACCTCAGATCGTATCAAACACTATATATACTATGTTTTTTCCTATACATACATACTTATGATAAAGTGTAATTTATTAATCAGGCACAGGAAGAGGTTAACAATAAAATAGAACATTTATAAAAATATGCATTAATAAAAGTTATGTGAATATGGTTTTTCTCTCTCAAAATATCTTATTGTATTGTACTCACTCTTCTTGTGATATCATGAGATGATAAAATACCCACCTAATGAGCTGAAGTGAGGTGAATGATGCAGGCACTGGGTCATACTGTTAAGCTACTCCTGACCTTCTGATGGTATGCCAAAAGGAAGATCATTGGCTTTGGGTGATCCTGGAACATTGAGCCATAACAATATCAGC
Source organism: Microcebus murinus (assembly GCF_040939455.1). Classification (NCBI taxonomy): domain Eukaryota; kingdom Metazoa; phylum Chordata; class Mammalia; order Primates; family Cheirogaleidae; genus Microcebus; species Microcebus murinus. The sequence goes on from NC_134111.1 coordinate 36,613,281, forward strand.
TGGATGTCAGGAGCAGACAATATTGATAAGTAACAGGCAGATAGTACATACAGCGTGGATATGCTGAACAAAGGGATGAATCATGTCTCAGGGAGGACAGAGTAGGACAGCGCGAGATTTCAACATACTATGGAAAACAGCATGCAGTTTAAAACGATTAATTGGTTATTTCTGGAATTTTTCATTGAATATTTTCAGACCACAGTTGACTGTGGATTACTGAAACCATAGAAAGTGAAACCACAGATAAGGGAGGACTACAGTATTGTAACTGACCAGTAGCCATAGGATCAACAAAGATTAGAATTACATCTGTTCTGTGCATTATAACAGCACTGTAGACAGAATAGTCAATCAATATCCCCAGTACCTATTTTAGCAGCATGGTCTCAGAGACATTGTCTTCTCCTGCTATCCTTTGCCATACATATATTCGACAATTTGATCGGGGAATCAAAATAGCTAAATCAGCACCCTTACAGTACTACTAATTACCTGTGAAGTTGTGAGCTAATCTCTCTAGCCATTAGTTTCTTCAACTCAGGATGTGACCTGCACAGGAGTGTTGTCCCTCAGGTGAGTATCGATCAGAAACATGTTGAGTTCCATTGAAATAGATGACCTGTAAGATTCTCTCTAGCTCTGAAATACATTGTTGCTGGAGCTACAGACTACTGAGTTTGAGATAAATGACAAGTGTACAGAGTAGCATCATTCAATTATATTAGTTTTTATTAGAACTTCATTTTTACGTACTTTTATTAATACAACACTTAGTAATCTTTTCTTCTATTTCTGGATCCATGTTGACTTCATATCAGCAGGTTACTTCTCTGAACCTTCAACCTCGGTCCTCAACTCTTTTAAGACTTAGAGTCATTTGGCTTACCCACTGGCCAGTGTTTTAAAGGTCTACCTATAGTATCTTAATTTGTCTGTTCCTCAGTTTTCTCCTCTGTACAATGGGTATAGTGTTAGTACCTATAAAGTTTTTTTACAAAAAATCAAATAATCTAATTTTCTTGAAGTACCTGACACACAGTAGGATTTATATAATGCTATCAACTATTAATGATTATTCTAGTAAGAAATCGGGTCCTTTTCCATTTAACCTGGGTTGATCCTGAGATTAAGTATCTTTCCTCGTGAGCAGCATGAATTTTCAACTGATTCATTTGTCTCCAGGCCTTTGAATATTTTTCTAGTTTGCTAGATACCATAAACCTTTCACTTTTGTTTAATAGCTTTGAGACTTTCTTTTTCTCCTTGAGTAAGCCATTTTTTGTTACCAAAATAAAACAAAATCCTAATTCCTTTTCCTGTTGTTTCCAATTTTTATCCCCTACAGATTCCTCCTTATACCTCATGATCCTGTCCGCATTCACCCTGACTGTGGGGCATCATATAGCTTAAATAAAATGTGAAGAGTATTTTAGAGAAATCATCATTTATGTTCTTGCATCTCCATTGCAATGGCAAGGCCTCAGACCAATTATTGAATTATTCTCAAATCCATCACAACTAAAATATTAAATCCATCACAACATAAATATTTACTAAACATTACGTGAGAACTGTAGCACGTTTAGGGGCAAGATATAAACCCTTTTCTGAAAAGCTTTCTACTACAATCAGGCCTCACAAAGCACAGTTCTTCTTCTAAGATGAAGACTACAGTATTTAACATTTCAAGAGAGAAAGAAAAGAAGGGAAGCTTCTTTTATACCATACCTCGTTTGTAGAATTATAGGAATTTAGCAGAAAAGAACAGATATCCTCAGTACTTCCTCCTCTAACCTCAGCCTGTCCTTACTCCCATTGCCACCCCAGGCAATATGGCATGAAAAGGCTCAGCAAGAAATATTCATTTGTAAAAGAAAAACAAATCATTATAGCAACACTCACTGGTCATTCTGTAGCAAATGTGCAATGCTCAGATTTTGTATTTTCCTGAAATAACATGCACATTTTAGGCATGAAATTATGATTGTTTGACTGTGAAATACTGCACCCAAACACCATGTGGCTTTTAGCAGCATATCATCATATCAAGAACTATTTTTACCCTTTGGCGATTTTTCCTGCTTTGGCTCTGAGAGCTAGTCCATACGGTATTTGTATGTGGCATCAGTGGCAAAGATTTTTTAGACGAGTAGATTTCTTCATTTAAACAGCATCACTGTGTAGTACCATATACCAATGATAGCACAGAATCTCAACTAGAAATTAAAATAGCATGCTTTCAGGTTCAACTGGTAAGAAATTAAGTCACAGTATGAACACAGGAGGAACAAAGATGTGAAAGTACTTGGAACATACTTGTCTGTTCCTTTTATTTTCCTTAAAAAATGATTTAAATACACACTAAGTTTTAGAATATTAAAACAATAATATATTTACAAATGCACATTCTACATTTCTTTTCCGATTACTCTGAATCCTAGTGGAGATGAACTTTGTCCAGCATCTTATTTGATAAAAGCAGACACAAAGCCTTAGAACTTCCATGTATTTTCTGCCTTTCAGAAGCCTGGGCAGAATAAAAGAGCAACTTCTTGAAAGATTTAAGCACATATTGGTCCCTTTCCAGGACACAGACATGAAGCCATATAAGAAATATTTTGAAAAGACAACCAAAATTAGCCAAACTCTTTAAACTTTCAAAATGCTTGGAGCAAAAGTCTGTTTTAGTTTAATCCAAATTAGTTTGCAGACTTAACTAGAAAGAGAAGCTATAGGAAAATATGAGCTGGCTTAACGTGTGTGTCTTGTCTATAACTACAAAGTTGGCTTTTGTTTCTTGAAGAAACAGATCTGGTTATGGGGTTTTCCAAACCTGTGATGACATAAAAGTATAGTGCATGTGATGCTGAATATGGATTCTTAGATTCAAAAATTCAATTTACATTGAAAATAAAACAAAACCATGCCAATTCACTTAAAATTTCTACCACCCTGTCCCTTTTCAGGAAATAACACTGTAAGAAAGATTAATTAAATTAGCATTATTTTATACTCACCCAATATGTATAGCTGTTTGACTTGGTGCATAAATGATTCCAAAGCTGCAGAAATCACTTTCTAAGTTCTACTAAGTTAATCATATATCTTTCTCTCATAGTTACTCTTGTAGTTACTTCTTTAAGTAGCTTCCAGGAACCACTGCTTTGTAATAAAATACTCCTGAGTTTATATATGTAAACTGAAGCTCAACTTATCCATGCAACCTAACTTGTTGCATATGTATTATAAGAAAATTCCACTTTGTCAGTTGATTTATTGTTTTATCAGAAAAAGTAAACTCTTGAAACCCAGCAGGAAAAATTATACTGTTCTACTCTATTTATGACATGTCAACACAGGCCAGAAAATAACTGGATTTATTTTCTTGAGTGAGCAAACTGAAATAAAAACAAAAACAAAGAGGTAAAATTTTTGCCAAAATTAAAGTTTTTATATATTTTCCAGTACAAGAATTACTCTTCTTTCTGACAATGTTCAAGCTTCGTTTTCTAAGTTTATCTTTTCTAGAAAAGTCTTGATAAATCATTTGTTCATTAAAATTTGTCATATAAACTAAGAAGGAGGGAGGATACTAAGTAAAGAAACACATACATGAAGTAATGAATTAATTTCCAGCTAATCCTTTCAGTGAAATATCTGCTTGATAATTGGACTCGATTAAGCAGTGTAACTGTCCTTGTTATTTTTCATCATATATGTTTAAAACTCCAAACAGCAACAGCAACGGCAACAACAAAACAAAACACCATTAGCAAGTATTTATAGATTTGTGAAAATACTAAAAAAAAAAATAAATAAATAACATTTAAATTTCTCAATCTAAAAGTAGGAACTATTATTACCCCATCTTAGAGAAGATATGTCTGAGATTTGGAAAAGATGAATAGCTTGCTTCAGGTCACAAATCTAGTGTACGGCAGTCAGGACGTTGAAGCAATGCATGTGACTTTTAAAGCCTATGTATGACTTACTCACATTCCTGTGCTCTTTTTCCTCATGCACAAGAAACCAGCCAAGTGGGTACTCAGTGAGCTAGATTACCAAAGCTGTCTTTATTATGATTTTCTTTCAAGTTGTCATTCTTCCCCATCCTTCTCTTTCACCCTCCCACCACCATATGGGGGGGTATTGCCATTGAAAATGCAGAGTGGCTTTCAAAAAAAGTATTTGCATGATTAGCAAGGCTAATAGAAGTCTGTTTGAGTTACTGTTGCCGATGAACTCTACCGTGGTTGTCAAACAAAAGAAAGGGGCAAGGAATATCAAACAGAAAAAAAGCGCCTAAATTACTATTCTCAGTTTCCCAAAGTGTGACATATGAAGAAAACTTCTTTAATGAAGGAAAACACATTAATTCTCTTAAACAGAATGGTAGCACTTGAAGTTGTTTCAATGTTATTCAGCTTTATGCTGTGAAGCAACTTACAGTGCTCCAATTGTTTACTCACTCAGCTACATGTAAAATGTGTACTTAGGAATGCTTTATAATAAGATGTTCAACAAAGTCTGTATTATTTAACTGCACTGATTAGAAGGGGCAAGCATTTCATTTTGGCACAGTGTGGCCAACTACCTCATTTCATCCTGTTTGAAATATTACTCAGAGTTCAGAATGCCAAGCTTTGAGCAGAGAAGAACAATGTGTGGGTTTTTAAAAAAATAAAATAAAATAAAATAACAATAGTGATGATGAGAAGAGAATGAAATAATGCAATTCTTGATTTAGACAGATGGCAACTAGTTCAGAGGCTGGGAGGAGAGTGAGTCCCATGATGTTACCATAACAGAATCTTAAAAAAAAAAAAAAACTTTGGGATTACAAAAGAAGCAAAGTTTAAATCCACCCTGTAGGAGTGTGGGTCACCAAAGCACAGGGTGACTAAATGAGAAAGACTCGAAGAAAATGTCTATGAAAAAAGCTACTGGTGAAGAGGAGAAAAAAATTAACAGTCAGCCTGAAAACAAACTTGACCTTAATGGTGATCATATTAAAAAGTATAGCAGAAAACCTTCTTGAGCAAATCAAGGGCAGTAAGGAAAACAAGAAAAAGCTACGTGTAGTTGCTTAAGCTTTCTTTGTTAGCTAATAGAAATAAAATATTTGGTTGGTCTAAACAACCCCATTAAAAATGGGAAAAAGACATGAACAGAAGCTTTTCAAAAGAAGATAGACTAATGGCCCAAAAACATATGAAAAAATGCTCAACTCACTAATCCTCAGGGAAATGCAAATCAAAACCTCAAGGAGATATCACCTAACCACAGTGAGAATGGGTTTTATCAAAAAGTCCCCAAAAAATCGATGCTGGAGTGGATGCAGACAGAAAGGAACACTTATGCACTCTTGGTAGGACTGCAAACTAGTACAACCTCTATGGAAAGTAGTATGGAGAGTCCTCAAAGAACTAACAGTAGACCTATCATTTGATCCAGCAATCCTAATACTAGGTATTTACCCAAAGGAAAAAAAGTCATTTTATCAAAAAGACACTTATACTCTAATGTTTATTGCAGCACAATTCACAATTGCAAAAATGTGGAATCAACTCAAGTGCCCATCAATTCATGAGTGGATTAATAAAATGTGGTATAGATATACCATGGAGTACTACTCAGCCATAAAAATGAATTAATACCTTTTGCAACAATCTTGATGAAACTGGAAAACATTCTTCTAAGTGAAGTATGACATGAATGGAAAAATAAACACCACATGTACTTGCTATTACATTGGAATTAACTGATCATCACTCATGTACAAGATGGAAGTAAAACTCAAGAAATCAAGCACATGGGAGCAGGGAGGAGGAGATGGGTGAAATCATACCTAATGGGTATAATGCACACTGTCTTTCTGATTGGCACGCTTATAACTTTGACTCAAGCAGTGCAAAAGCAATCCATGTGACCAAAACATTTGTACCCCCTGGGATATTCTGAAATTAAAAAAAAAGAGAGAGAGAAATAAAAATACTGCTATAAGTACAGCTAAAAGTTTTCTTGTTTAGTAATTTCAAATCAACTGAAGCATTAGCCCATACAATGACTATAACACATATTTGCTAACTATACAGTGTTTGTCACCTATCACATTTATCATTTTAATTATTTTTTCACAATGACTTAAATTACAGAAAAAGATTATGATGCTTTTCTCACCTTTAAGCTTCTGGTCAGTATCAAGTAAAATTGAAACTAAATCAACAATTTGTGAATTTTAGCAATACAGATGATTCATATTTTATGAAGATTAGACTTGTGTAGAGAGTAGCTTTAAAATTATTATATTGAATAAGTTGATAAAAATCCATTTTAGTTTTTACATCATAGACTAAGCCTCAAAGAGTTTTCACATATGTCTGCAATAGATCCAGAAAGTGTGAGTAGAAATTATTTCTGTGGGCTAAACTTAAAAGGCAGTGAAATAAGGTCTAACTAGCAAGGAAATTGTACATACCTACTTAGCTATAAAAATTTTAGATTATCTTAGTAGTGTGTTCATATGATCCAAATTCTTTCTAGGAATCATCTCAATACAACTTCCTAAGGTGTCTCATTGTATAAAAAGAAGGGAAGAAACAAGCCCTAATCATTTATTTTTGTTTCTTTTTTCTTGTGTATTAGCATTCATATTTTATGAGTCCCACTTCCTTTGAAAATTGCTACTGGTTTGGTCACAACCACTTTAAAGATCAGGACCATATCTTATTCATCATTTTTTACAAACTCTCAGTGCAAGACTGGTTTTTGATCAGTGTTAGGTAAAAATAATCATCCTCCCTCTTTTCCTGATTCTAACACTCAAGGATACTATTGATTTATTAAAGTATCAGTTCTAATTAATAAATCTAACTACTGGTGGTCCAAGAAAAGGTGCAACATTGAAAAATTTTCAGGAAGTTTATGTTCATTCTAAAGAGAAATCTCTACCTGAAAAAAATTTTCAGATCATGTAAGATGCAACTTTTATGATCAAAGTTGATCTTTTTGCTTGTTTTCTGTTCCAGATATTATACAAATCAGACACCTCCTTTCTCCAAACAGTCTTCCAAATGAAACAATACAGATCTATTAGTGTAATTATCACATAAGGTCATTTACCACTTTGTATTATAATTGCTGCAGATTGTGAATGATGTATGAAATGAAAGCATCTGCAGTGCAAATATAACATGGGCAAGAATGTGCTGTGTGCTAATTAGGTAACCATCTCATGATAAGACCCTAGGGAAAAACAGTATAGCAAAAGCCCATGGTGCTCTGCAGTCACAAGGCAACAAAACATTCCTAAGGAGTTCAAAAATGTATACATTATTAAGTATAATCCTTTCCTCTTCTCAGACTCTCTGAACTCTGTTCTCTGTGTGCACTTACCCCTTCCGTCTACCTCATCCTGTGCAATGCTAATCAGGCCCTGACAGTCAAGAACCATTTGATTGTTGAGAGAACCATCCTATTTATTCATATTAAAGATTGAGGACTCAACCTTTCATTTGAAGAGTGTTGATGGGTTTTGGTATTTTATTGTGTTTTCCTAGACCTTTCTGTTGTCCTTTTCATTTCAAGAGTGGCACATTGCTAAGTAAGCATGTCAGGGCTCAGTCATCACAGCCTCAACTTATTGGGATGGAATGAATGAAGTTCATGTCACTAAAGTACAACCCTCCTTTCTTTATGTAGCAATACAGCAAGTTTAGACCAAAAAAAAAAAAATGTTTAACAAACTGAATTTTTAACTAATTTTTAAATGTCTAGTTGAGTGTGTTTGTCTGTTTGTTTGTTTGTTTGTTTGTTTGTTTGTTTGTTTTAGACAGGATCTCACTCTGTTGCTCTGGGTGAGTGCAGTGGCATCATCATAGCTCACTTCAACCTCAAACTACTGGGCTCAAGCAATTCTCTTGCCTTAGCCTCCTAAGTAGCTGGGATTACAGGCGTGCACCAACACTCCAAGCTAATTTTTCTATTTTTAGTAGAGATGAGGTCATGATCTTGCTCAGGCTGATTTTGAACTCCTGAGCTCAAGTAATCCTCTTGCCTCAGCCTCCCAGAATGCTAGGACTACACGTGTGAGCCATCACACCCAGCAAAATTTAGTTATTTATGTGGATGAACTGCAAATTTCAAGACCCTAACTAAAACTGAGCACCTGACACCAAATATATTGAACTATTTGACAAAATTAGCCAGTTAGGTGTTCATTCTCTGCTTCCAAAATGCACTACAGGAAATATCTGTTTAATTGCCTGCTGCCCCCATTGGGGTAGAGAGGATTTAATGCCACAAAGTGAACTACCAAAATACATGATCTAATCATCCTATTACCAACAATGACACTTACATTCTTCTGTTATGATCAGTTTGCTATTTTTATAATATTTTCTCTATTTCTTGCTTTCTTCTTGAGTGCAACATAATGTACTTCTCATGTTGTCGCCCTGTCACTTCCCATTGCCACTCCAGTACAGCAGGCTTCCCATGAATTTGTCTTCAGCAACAGCATTTGACCTTGTGGTTAGTTTCTTGTCTTTCTATTTACTGCTATTTGTGACTCATAAGTGTTGCTAATAAAATTTGTCTACATGATTCACACAACAGGTTTGGATCTTTGGTAAACTCCTCTGGTTTGAAACTTTTGTCTACGTTGATCTTTTTCTGCCAGTCTTCTAATTGATGGACTTCTTATCTTGATGAATTTTCTCTAGCTTCTTGCTACATCACAGCTACTTAAGTAAGCATAACTTAATGCTTACTGCTTTTCATTCTACAGCATCAGTTTTTAGATTGAGAATGTGATTTCCTAAATGTGGGTTGTTAATGCAGATAGGGTAAACTTATTTCTAAACTATATGTTTATACGCTTGCTAATAAAACCTAATTATGTTTTTGCTTATTGCAAATATGTACTGAGTGTTTACTATGTGACAGGAATAGATATAGATTCTCAGACATTGGAAAAAACAAGCAGAGAACATCATTGTTCTCATAGAGTTTGCACTACAGGTGGAAGAAAACAAACAAATAAGCCAGAAGATTCTCAGGTAGTTATAAGTATCTGGCACAAAATTAAGAGTGCAATTCAATAGTGAATGCAAATTTAGATTGAGGATTTAGGAAGATATCTCTGAGGATGTGATATTTATGCAAAGATCTGAATGACACAAAGGAGCTAGCTGTGATAAAATCTATGGGAAGAACATTTCAAGTTGAAAGAAGAGCTAGTGAAAAGGTCAAAAGGCAGAAATAAGCTTAGTTCCATTAGAAGTTCCTAGAAGGTTTAAGCCTGGAAATATGTGTACAATGCAGGATTTTAAAATATCTCTCAGGATACAGTGAGAAGAATTGAAGAGTCACGGTATAAGCAACAGGATTGTTATTAAACAATTCATTGTTGCAGTAGTCCAAGCAAGATGAAATGGTGGCTTGAACAAGGGAGAAGGTAGTGAAAATTGAAATAATTGAACGGATTTGGAATATATTTTGGAAGCAGAATTTACAAGACTTACATCAAGAAGAGATGGCAATAGAACTAGCAGAAAGAGAGCAGTAACTGATAATTCCAAGAATTGTGAGGATCAACCAGGTAGATGTGGGTCTACTTATACAGGTAGGGAAAAACAGGGGAGGAGCTTGTCCTTTGGGGAGAGGGAAATAGAAGTTTTGCTTAAGACGTGTTTTAACTTATAGAGCCTGACAGTTATGCCTATAAGAATGCCTAGTTAGCACAGAAGATAAATTTGAGATTCACTGGAGATTAGCTACTAAAAGAACTCATCTTAAAGAGTTTACATAGACAGACAAGATAAAAGCAAGCAAAGATAGGCCCCAAGGGCCCTCCAATGTTAGAGGTGGAACAGAGGAAGCAAACAGAGGAAACTAAAAAGGAAAGTTACAGCAGTGTGGCATTCCAGAAGCCAAATAAAGAAAAGTATTGCAGGAAAGAAGAAAAGGTTTGTTATGTTGAATGCTTGTGAGAGGTTAAGAAAATAACAGAGAAGTGACAACTTGATTAGAAACATGGATTTGCTTACAACCTTGATAACAGCAATCTCAGTGGAGTGATGGAGACCAAAGCCCAGCTGGAGTGTGTTGGAAAAAGAATACGCAATAAGGAAGTTACTTTAATCAATTATTTCAATAAAGATTTTCTGTGAAATTAGATGGGGGGATGGAACAGTAGCTGAAAAGCAGTGTAAGTCAAGGAGATATCTTTTGCCCTTTAAGATATTGCATATTTGTGTGCTAATAGAAGAGATCAATAAAGACGAAATTTATGACACCAGGGACAGGCTGCACTGACCTTAATGACGTGGTGCATATTCTATAATTTTGTGTCACTTTTACTTATTAGAAATTATTTTAGGATAATTAAAAATTTCATTTTTGTCTTTGATTCAATGATCTCCCCTTTCCCTTTTCTGATTACTTGAAGGACATAAAGAGTTTGAAGGAATGGGACTAGTATCTGGGTTTTTCTGTCATGCCTATTTCTTCTTTTGGGTCTGGTACCTCTGAGGCTGGAGAAAAAGAGGAGGAGATGTAGGTAAAAAGGAGGATGCATATCACTGTTGGAGGTACCCCGGGGTTTCTTCTGTATCTTTCTGAAGCCCAGATCCTGTATAAATTCACAGATTTTCTTGAAGATGGTGGTCAGCTTTACCCCACATCTCCTGTCCCAGAGGAGGACCTCAGAGAGGGGCAATCCTGGGTTCCTTCAACCCTAGTGGTTTTCCCCAGACCACACTTTCTCTCCAGAAAATCTTCACTTCACAAGAGCAGCCTGCATAATTTCCATCTCCTCTCATTTCCCACCTCCTCGCCTTGTTCACAGGACACCATAAACCTGACATGTTCGTTTTCTTCATACTCTTTAAGAGCTGAGGAGAAGAAGTGGGTTGAGTTGGATTTGCTCCCATCTTTTCAGGAATATTCTATCACATTTGCCTTCAGAAGTACCCAGATAAGGACGAGGGATAAGGTCTAAGTGTAAATTCTCCTTCCATCACCGGAGAACATATCTCGATTCCCTCTCTTCCAAGAATACTGTCATAATTTTTGCTTTGATAGACAAAACAGAAAGAACTGTGCATTTTATAGCTCAGCAAGCCTTCAGCCAGGAAAGCAGATTTCAGTTTCCTCTTCTTTGGGGCACCTATAATCTCTATGAAAGACTCTCTTAAAGAACCACTTTATTTTTTTGCTTGGCTTTCATGGAGAGAACTACTTTACCACATAAATCATGCACTTTTAGAAAAATTTTTCTCCCTTCTCCCCAATCATCTCACAAAGACTGGAGGGGAAGGAAGATGGTCGTTGAGTGCCAATGGCAGTGGGAGAACATGGCCAGGAAATTACCAAGTTTTATGACCAAATTGTTGGAAATTGCTTCTGTGTAATTTGTGCACAAGGGTACATACCAAAGGAGCAAGTGGGGGCTCAAATTTAGTCTGTGTAGCACTCGTGAAACTCAGGCCATGGAGCAGAGCTGCATCTATTTAAAGAGTGCCTTCTCTAATTCCCTGTAGGTGAGTAAGAGTTAGGGCTGCCATGGTTATACTTTTTTATTTTCATTCCTGGCCCAGTGTCAGATTTCAGAGCAACAGGAAACATCCCAATCAAAATCCTCTTACACTATGAGTATGTACGCTCAGTTGGCCTTTGTGTTTGCTAAGCCAGTCTGAAGAGTCTACTTTAAATATCATTTAACATCAGGGTGGAATTAAGGAGAAAATAAGTAAATCCCCCGTTCAACTACAATTGATTTCTTCAAAATATTTGAAAGATTCTACTGTAGAAAAACAATAACAACAAAAAATATATATTCACAAGAGTCAGGCAGATCCGGGTGGAAACTCCAGTTCAATTATTTATTGACTGGGTTATCTTGGGCTCTTTACTTAAATTCTTTGAATTTCAGTGTGTTTAAGTGTGAATTGAGGTTGTTAATGCTTATTTCATGGGATTCATTTCGGGCTCAATGAAATAATTATGTAAACATCTTGTATGACATCTGGCAATATGACATATGTATAATAAAGGATGAATATTTTTAACACTCGCTATTTAATGAAGCCTAAAAAATCATGCCCTTATATTCAACTGTGTCAAACTATAAGCTACGTAATGGTAGGAACCATGTCTTATTTACTTCTGAATACAATACCTGCCACATAGCAGGAGGTCCATAAATACCTGCTGAAGGAAACTGAACAGAATTCCTTGATGGAATTTGTTAGCAACAGAGTCAAAGCACAACCAAATAACGTCATTCATTTTTCTATACCAGTTGTTGTGTAACAAACCACCTCAAAACTTAGGTGTTTAAAATAGCTCAAAACTTATTTTGCTTACAAATCATAATCTGGGCAGACCTAGGCTGGGACTACTTCCTCTACTTAGTGTCAGCTGGGATTGGTCAAGGCCTGGAATCATCTGAAGGCTCACAAATTTACAAGTCGGTGCTTGGGCTACAAAGACCTGGGAGCTGGAACAGCTGGTAAGACTTTGGCATTTCTCTCGATCTCTGTGTGGTCTTTCCAGCTTGATGGCTTCAGGGTAGACAGATTTCTTACATGCAAGCTCAGAGCTCCCAAGACAAGAGTCTTGACAGGAGGAGAGAGAGAGACAGAGAGAGAGCGTGCACACGCAAGTGCACATACCCAGAGAAAATGTATCATGACCCAGATAGGCAGTAACTTCCATTACATCCTCTTCATTTAGTTGTAGAGAAAGAGCATATCATTGTGGCCACTTCTTGAAAATACAATCTGCCACAGTCTCATTGGCAATGTTGTTTAGTAATTGATCCAAGGTAATCTAACCAGCATTTTGTGAATAAGAGCAATAAAAAACATCACAGCTTTCCTGTTTACAATGACAGCAATGCTTGCAAAATTCCAAGTCATGCATTTTCTTCAGCACACCATAAGTGTAGACCATTCCAATGAGTCTTACTTTTCCATTTGTTTCAGAAACCTTCTCCCCCTAAGTTGCTTGGTCACTTTAGATGCTTCCACTTGCAACTACATATGGGCCTTCTGCTAGAATCACCATCAATTGGTACAAATGTCATTAAACATTCTAAATTTAATGGTTTATTCAATAATAACAGCAACAATCACAAAATTGAGAAGGAAAATAAAAAAGAAAGGGGAAACCTATAGTTTAAAATAAACTATTTACAATAATGTGAAAACTATTCACAATAATGGACCTGACTTGGGACCTTGATTTGAATAAACATATGAAGAGAAAAAAAAAAGGAAGATAATTGAGAAATTTGAACTTTGACTCAAATTTGACAATTCCAAGAAATTATTGTTTATATTTTTGTTATGATAATAGTGCTGTATGTTTAAATTATAAGGGCTTATCTTTTGGAGATAATTGCCAATTGAATGATATGAATGAGATGATGTCTGGGACTTTCTTCAAAATAATTCAGGGGACAGGGAGTGGGGTGATAGAGATAAAATGAAATTGATCATACTTTAATAATTGTTTAACATGGATGATGGATAGATGAGAGGTTCATTGTTATTTTATTTGGGGCTATGCTTGAAATCTTTTATAATAAAAAGTTGTTTTGTTTTGTTTTCAAGTTCTGATTTACAGCTGAAAATCTACCTCAGAATTTCTCATCTTAATCCTATCAATGTTTACCTGGTACCTTGTTTTCCTAAGACCTATTCATAAGGGCTTCCTGCTTTTTGCTTCAGTGTGGAATAGAGATTAGACTCTCGATCAGACTCCCTGTTTGTATTCACCATTGCTTCTCAACTGTCTAATTGCTATCATCATTGGCGATACTGATCGTGTGTTCTTGGAAACACCAAAGTCATACCTTTCTAAAACTTCCCTCAGCTTCACAAACTCCTGCTTATCCTTAGGCTAGATTGTATTACTATTCAAAATATTTGTTGCTCCTTTTTGTAGGAGAATTATCTATCCCTGCCCCACTAATATCACACTTGGCCATATAACTTGCTTGGTCCAGTGGAATGCAAGGAAGGAGATGTGTGACCCTTCAAAAATAGGTTATCACAAGAGACTAGCAATGTCCTGGGTAGCAGCTGCTGCCTTCAGCCTGGATCCCAGAACAAATGTGACTCAGAACAGAGCCATAGCCAACCCAGAATGGATGTATAGTACACAGGAGTAATGAACATGTTGTAAGCCACTTTCTTTGAGGGTATTTGTTTACTATAGCATAACTTAGTCAAACATGCCTGACACAAACTGTCCAGTCAGCATTTATTATGGCTTGCTCAGTCTTGGATAGAGTTTTTTCACCCACAACAATCTACCATCCACAAACTACCCTGATTAAGTTTGATATTAGATATAAAATGAGGTCCTATTCTCATAAATAATGGCAAGATGATCATTATCTGGATGCCTTCATTTGTGTTGTCAAAAAGATTAGAGATTAACATGTTTGTTCACAGTTGACACTAAACTCTGCAAAAATTATTGTGTGATTATTAGTATTATGTGCTAAATTGGTAAAATGCTGAGGTTAGTTTATTTTATGTACTTTAAATATCTGGGAACAAGAGTGAGAATACTGAATAAAAGCAGGTGAACTCCAACAGCAATAAATATTATCTCCCAAGTTTTCATCCTTTTAGTTCAAGAACTGTGATAGTACATTAAAGTGAGTAATGTGCTATTTCTCTTCAGGCAAGAATGCCAGTGTTAGTTGTTCATGAAAAATAAAGTAGTACTTTGTATTAGTCAAAACAGACTAGGTAACAAACAACCTCAAAATCTCAGTGGCTCAGCACCTATAATTTATTTCTGGTTCATACAATGTGCACTATAGGTCAGGTCACCCTCTTGGGCAACTGTTCTCTGTTTGGCAACATAACAATTTAAACTGTTTCTCTCTTATTGCTCCACCTTCTCAGCAAATACTTTCCATGATTACAATTGAAGAAATACAGACTAGAGAATATTGTTTCAGGAGATTTTCATTGCCTCCACCTAGAACTGACACATTTCATTGGCCAATTAGTCATACGGCCTTACCTGAAGCTATGTGGGGCTGACTCAGTGAGCTCAGAATAAAGAGAAATATTGATGAGCAATGGTGATGTTCGTCACATCCACTTCTCATGTTTGGATATGAGAAGAATGGTCTAATAAGGGATGATTATATTGATGGAAATGGAAAAAGAGAAACGTTGCACAAAATTTTAATTTTAGAGTCACTGAATTCTACATACAAAATAAAATAGTGAAAGGAGTGTTTTACCATTAATGGTAAGTTTCCCTCAAATTATACAGTAACATCTCACATCACTGTTTTTCTTTCAATAGAATAGTAGGATACCATTGGAAGAGTTGGAAAAAATAATAACAGCAACATTGTTAGATAACATTTGTTGAGTACTTATTCTGTGCTACTTATTCTGTGCTATAAAGAGCTTTATAGGAACTATTTTATGTAAAATAGCCTACTCTATTTTTCAGATGTAGAAAACAATTATTATTGACCTAGAAACATGTATTTAGAATCTTTTAGTAGTAATTATTATAGTCAAGACTATTTCAAAGAAAACATGAATGATTTACACCAAAGAATGTGTGATATTAATGACAATATCTCATTCTATATGGTGGTTTTCATATTTCTTTACATTCCCTTATGATTTGGCAGCAGTTCAAAGATAACATATGTGCATTCCAGTGCTCCAAGTATTTTTGAGTCTGTGCTAACATAAAATGTGCTTTCACCTCACCAACTTTGTGCTATAATACCAACTGGGGAATATTCTCATGTATGTCAATCAGACATAGGGTAGACACTAGAAATCTTAATCCTTTCTTGGGTCGTCATGAAGGCAGGGGAAATAACTTAAACAAAGAAATTACAAGACTACCCAAGCTCTTATAAAAAAGAGAAAATAAAGGAATAGGGTTACAAAATTCAGGACAGCGAAGTAGAGAATATATGGGGAAGATGCATAAGGAACTATGAAAGATATTAGTAAACTTTTATTTTTTAAACTAGGTATGGAGTTTATAGGTATTTATTTTATTTTTAAAATGCACATATATAATTTTCACAAATTGAAAAAGAAGTCTGGGGGAATACAACTTAAATAGACATAAAATCACAGCTATATTTCACTCCTATAATCACCTGACAAATTTATTTTTGCTATGAAGTACAAAAGACTTTGGTGAAAGATGATGATAAAAAAACATTTTGAAGTAATAGTGACCATTTTCATTAATAGGTAGTTATACACAGTGGAAAATGTGTCAAAATCAATAAGGTTTTATCAATCATCTGGAAAAATATATAAGAAAAAAAAGAAATTTAATAAAATCAATAAGGTTGCATTAGCAATCATTGCAATACTAAATTATTAGGCACAGATTTTGTGACTGAAACACTCTTGTGACTTCCAACTGATCTGGTGGCATCTACTCGTTGTCCATCACATTCGCTCTCCACACTGATGCTGGTGAATTTTTGTAAAATGCAAACCTGGTGTCTGATTTCTGCTTAACATCCTCCAGGGGCACTTGAATTTCCATGAAATGGTATCAGGATCCCTGCCTACTTTTTAAGCTTCATTTTCTACTATTCTTATCATGTGATAAAAAGTCTACTCAGCCGCATGAAGTCCCTATCCCCTGCTACGCTCTTTCTCAACTTTCCTGCTTTTGTGCATGCTGGACGCTTTTCCTGGAATTACTTTCTCCACCTATCTGTCTGGCAAACTGTTAATCATCTTTTAAAATTCAGCTCAAATCTCACCTCTTTTTAGCAATTCTCCAGACTTCTGTAAGAGGATTTTAATACTTGCTCAGTAAGCTCTCACAGCACTTGTCTGTACCTTCGTAGATGCGCTTCATGTATTTCTGTTGGTTTATGAATCTGTCTCTCCCACTGGAATGGGGGAGCCTCAGGAAGGTTGAACTTTTCTGACCACCTTTGTATACTTAGTGTTTAGAATCATGACTGAAACATAGTGGCACTTAACATATGATTATTAAATGAATGATTAAAAGTGGTTGAAGATAAGAATATTTAAAGTCAAGTGTTCAGAATCCCCAATATAACAAAGCCACTAGCAAATGTGGATGATTGACACCCAGATACCCTATTTCCAGACAACAAAAACTATGAAGAGGCTGTTGTACATCCATAAAGGAAGTATTTGAAGACCTTGAATCTAGAGACAGGAAGACCCTCCTTCTTTAAAAGTCTGTATTCCTGAATATAGAAAAGGAGAAAATTTCAGTAAATTCATTTTGAGAATTTTTATTTATGCCAACAATCTGGGAAAACACTTCCCTTCTGATCAGAAATATTTGTCGTCATTTCTCTCAAGAACAAAAGTCTAAACATTCTGGCTTTCTACTCACATTATTTTTATCTCAATAAGAAAAACAAATAGTCTAGACTTTGTCCAGGTTGATTCCTAGTTTGAAGATTCAGAACCATAACTTTATCATTTTTTAAGTAAGATTATTTTAATTTCTCTGATTATTTTACCAAACCAAATCTAGCGACCCTTTCGTTATGACAGAACGATTTGTTCGCTATTCTGTGGCAAACATAATCTTGCTCTTGCTTTGTAAAACTGTATCTTGCTCTTGCTCTGTAAACCTATCTTGTCTGTCCTCAATAAACTTCATTTCACAATTGGGAAAAAAAAACATATCTAGGTCATTCTATTTCTATTGACATGTTTTATTACTCCTGACCATTCTGACAGATCTATGAAATTTTACTTTGTTTAATCTTATAGAAATAATTTTTTTAAACTTTATTATTTTCCTTTGCTAAAGTAATGAAGAACAGCTTATCTATCTTTGTTTTTTTTAATGAGTAGTCTTTTGTGTGTCGACTGGAAAAATAATTACCAAATCAATTGACTGTTTAATTTATTGAATGTTGGTGGTTTATAAAATATTGTATTTTAAAAGCATAATTAAAAGATATGCACAAGAAAGATGTCCAGAAACAAATCTCCTTAACTAAAATAGAAGACCTGCCTATAACTTTTAGGATATAAATTCAACAAAAGGCAATGTGTGCCAATGTGGCAATACTCATGCATGAAATGCTTAATGAAATATGCTATTTCTAGTACAAATAATTGCCTTTGTTTTCATCATCTTGCCTAGTGCATCGTGGCAGGCTACAGAATAGTGTATGCTTTATCCTGATCTACAATCAGACAGTTCATAAAACTAATGGAAATGAAGATTTTGCTGTTTGAAGTGGTCAAATTTCCATTTTCAAACACATCACGGCTTATAACCACTGATGGCATTTGGGTTTGCTTTTGAGTTTTAGGATAATAGCACATTACAGAGAAAATCTACCAATTTTTTGTCAGTTGAACTATGAGGGAAAAAGGCCCATTATCTGCCTGGAAGAAAAGCAAACCTACATGGTGTTTTTAAATGAAAAATATATATTTGTTTGTAGCAGTGTGCTATTTGTAAATTTAAGATCATTAGTCCTGCTTAAGAGACCAGAGAGCTTGTATAAGTAGATAAAAATCTTTCTTCTCTTGCTTTTAAATTCATTTTAAGAATAAAGAGAAGAATTAAAAAAAAAAAAAGCAATGTGAGACAGTACTCTTTTTCTTCCTATTTCAGTGGTCTATGATCCATAAAATCTAAGTGGTTATTTAGAACAAGCCAACCTGAATGGATATGTGTTGTTACATACCTTTGCCTTTCTAATACTTTTTCTCCTGAATATTCTTTCCACCTTTCTTCCTCGGGGCCTAGTTGAAATCCTCAAAGCCTTCCTACTTCAACTCAAATCTCACTTCTCCTGTGAGTACTTCAACACCTGAACCTCCTAACCTAGTGACCTCACTCATACAACAAATATTTTAGGACAGCCAGCTTAGAGATCATCCTCTCTAACCACTACCCAAGTTAGGAAATCTGCCACAAAACTCCTGACATATTTAACTGTTGGTTAAATCCTTGCAACTATGGGGAACTCATTGCTTAGTGAGGCATCAATTCCTAAAACATATTCCTGATGGTTAAGCTAAAATCTAGCTGCCTGTAACCTTCACATATTAGTCCCTGTTCTGTTTCTTAACATACTGAAGTCATTTAATACCTTTTTCCAGTGATGATCCTTCACATATTTGAGGAAAAGTGTCATGTTTCACTCTTGCATTATCTCCAAGTCAAAATATGCCCAACTCCTTCCATCAACATCCCTTATGCATAAATTCTATTCACTCCATAATTTTGATCTTCTTTTACATACACTTTAGGTAATTGATGTTCTCTTTTGAAATATCACCCTATTAACTATTCTGTGTCTTGACTGTGGTGGCATTAAGATGATTTTATATACTTACCAAAACATATCAAACTACAGCTAAAATGGGTAAATTTTATGGGATATAAATGATACCTTAGTGAGAAACAAAAAAACACTGAAACAAAGATATACACCTAAATGGAACACAGTACTTTAGGAATTGTCTAATCAGAGAATAATGCACTAAGGCTATCACCTCCCTGGTCCTAAACACTGATTTTCTACTTTAATTTTTCAGCTATGACAGCACTGGTTCAGGGTAAGTGTGTAGTCCAGAAAAATTGCAAGAATCTCCTACTATTTGTGGAAAAGTATACACAAGTGATGTATGAAGTCAAATATAGGTCTAAATATACCTTCCAATTTGTTCCTTTTTTTTCTTTTTTTTTTTTTTTTGAGACAGAGTCTCACTTTGTTGCCTAGGCTAGAGTGAGTGCCATGGCATCAGCCTAGTTCACAGCAACCTCAAACTCCTGGGCTCAAGCGATCCTACTGCCTCAGCCTCCCGAGTAGCTGGGAATACAGGCATGCGCCACCATGCCCGGCTAATTTTTTCTATATATTTTTAGTTAGCCAATTAATTTCTTTCTATTTATAGTAGAGATGGGGTCTCACTCTTGCTCCGGCTGGTTTCGAACTCCTGACCTCGAGCTATGCGCCCGCCTCGGCCTCCCAGAGTGCTAGGATTATAGGCATGAGCCACTGCACCTGGCCCAGATTTGTTCCTTTTTTAGCTTCTATTTATCCTAAATATTTACTCATTCAGCACAGATTACTGAGTCTGTATTATATGCTAAGGTGAACAAGAGACATATGTGTCCTACCCTCTTGTAGCTTACAGTTGTTTGGGGAAATAATGTGGGGAAAAAAATAAAAAAACAAATAAACAAGATAATTAATTACCATTTGTAGTAATGTAATTGAGATGGATGCCGAGATAGAGAAGAGCAGAGCAAGGGGAGTAGACTACCCACTTTAAACTAAGAGATTAAGGACAACAACATGGAGGGATTCATATTTAATCTGAAACTTTAAAGTTAAGTTATAAAAGCCAGTGAAGGGAAGATCTAGGTAAATCAGAGGAGGCCAACAAAAGAAAAGAAAAGAAACAGAGCTTAGCATGTTTGAGGGAAAGACTGAAGGCCAGAATTGCAAGGGTAACATGGGAGACACAAGAAGTAGGAAGGAGAGGTAGGGTAGGCCAGGTCATGCAGGCTGTCATAAAGATACGCATATTTTTCCCCTGCGTGCTTTAGTAAGCCACTATAAGATTTTAAATAGAAGAATATGATCCAAAATATAACTTTTACAAAGATCACTTTACCTGATGTGGGCATAATAGCTTGGATGTTGACAAGAGAAGAAATGAAAACATATCAGTACAAATATGGAACAGGTGTGAGCTTGGACTGTAATACTTGAGACCTCCCCTCAGATTGAGATGTGCCCCTTAGTTACTACCCTTTGAACAGGGTTTTGCAGCATGAAGTCTCAAAAATGTGATGCATACACTTCTTGAGTGTGCAAAATGATCCTTTGAGATAAGAGAACAATGTGGAATTTCTGTCTATGTCTATGTCATCTGTTAAAATATTCTGAGATGTTTTGTGTCTCTTTCATAATATACATATTATAAGTACCATTATCCATATGTATATTACATATAAGCACACGTATTATAACTGGAGTGCTTAAAAAGTTTTGCTGATATAATTTAACCAGATGTTATTCCATTTAAGCTATCATCCAGCATCCAGATAAATATACGCCTACTTTGTCCATAAGTCTATGCCATCCATATTTCCTGGAGCCTCCGTCTCTCAAACAGTGGAGCTATAATGGGCTTAGACAACTTCATACATTCATATGTATAATAATAATACATATTATATATATAATATGTATAATAATAATACATATTATTACTAATGTAATAATAATTCTAGGTTCTGCCCTCTGTTTTGTATTGTAAACTCTTTAGAATAAGAAAGAAATGATTATAGAAGTTTAAGCATTGCCTCAAAGTAAATGGTCATATAGTTCTTTTTATTCATGCTTATGACTTTGACTCAAATCATATAGTTCTTAAAATGTGAGAGAACTGTTGGACATTTGGGGAATTTTAAACAATATAAGCCAAAACAAAAAACAAAATACCACTTATTTTTAAAAACCTACTTAAGTGTAAACCTAACAAAATAAGTACAGGATCCATACACTGCAAAGTCCATAATGCTGATAAAAGAAGGATCTAAGTAAATGTAGAGACACATCATGACTGTAGACTGTAATATTCAACATAGTAAAGATGTCAGTTCTGCCTAAGTTGATCTATAAGTTTACTGTAGGTCTTATCCAAATTCTAGTAGATTTTCGGTAGACATAGGCAAGCTTCTTCTAAAATTTATATGAAAAGCTGCAGGTCCTAGAATAGCTAAAACAATTTTGAACAACAACAATTAAACAACAACAAAAAAGTAAGAGGAATCCCTTTACTAAATGTAAAGGCTTACTAGATAGCTAATGATCAATATTATATGGTATTGATAGAGGGATATATGCATAGATGGATGGGACAGAATAGAATCCAGAAATAGATTAATACAAATATGCTAAGCTGATTTTAACAAAGGTACAGGTGCAAAAGCAATCCAATGGAGGAAAGTTACCCTTTTCAACAAACAGAGCTGGAACAACTGAATATCTATAGTTAAGAACATGAACCTCAACTTAAATCTCACATTTTATACAAAAACTAACTCATAATGAATCACAGATTTAAGACTTTAGAAAAACTTAAGAAAATAAATATACTTTTAGAAAAAAAGATAGGAAGAAATCTTTGGGATTTAGGCCAGGCAAAGAGGTTTTTAGAATGACAACAAAACACAATATGTAAGAGAAAAAACTGACAAATTGGATATCATCAAACTTAAAAATTTTGCTCTGTGAAAGCTTGCATAAAGAGGATGAAAAGACAGACAATAGGCTGGGAGAAGATAAATGCAAATCACATATCTGACAAAGGACTAGTATCTAGAATATAAAAAACTCTCAAAATTTAAGAATTGAAAAAAATCTATTAGAAAATGGGCAAAATACATGAAGAGATATTTCACTGAAAGGATTGATGAATGTCAAGTGAGCACATAAACATAATTAGCCATCAAGGAAATGCAAATTAAAGCCATAATAGATAGCACTATATATCTATCAGAATGGCTAGGGAAAAAATAGTGATAACACCAAATGCTGGTGAAAATTAGGAGAAGCTGTATCATTCATACCTTGGTAGTGAGAATGCAAAATGGTACAGCCATTCTTGAAGACAGTTGGGCAATTTCTTATGAACTAACCATGCAACTACCATATGACTCAGGAATTGAACACTTGTGTATTTATCTCAAAGAAATGAAAACTTATGTTTACCCAAAAATCTGTACACAAATGTTTACAGTAGTTCATTCTTGTAGTAGCTAAAAAATAAAAAAAAAAAACAGACACCTTTCAATGAGTGAATGGTTTAACAAGCTGTGGTACATCTGTACAATGGAATACTACTTAGCAACAAAAAGAAGCAAACTGTTGATCCACACAACTGGATGTATCTCCAGGAAATAACTAAATTAAAAGTGTCAATCCCAAAAGGCTGCATACTATAATACATGGTTTCATTTACGTAGTCAACCCTCGGCATCTGGGCAGGAATGGTTACAGGACTCTCATGGATAGCAAAACCCGCAAATGCTCAATTCCCTAATATAAAATGGCATACTATTTGCATATAACCACTGATCATCCTCCTGTATACCATAAATTAGTTCTAGATTACTTATATACAATGTAAATGCTATGTGAATAGTTGTTACACTGTATGTTAAAATTTGTATTATTTTTTATTGTTGTATTAGTTTTTTAAAATATTGCCAATCTGTAGTTAGTTCAATCTGTGGAAGCAGAACCCACAGATATATAGGGCCAACTATATAACATGCTCATAAGGGCAAAAGTATAAATATAAAAAGGGAAGGGGAAAGAAGTGATGTGGCAACAGGAGAGATGCTTTTGATAATGGAACTGTTCTGTATCTGTACTGTATCAATATCAATATTTTGGTCATGATATGATACTACTATAGTTTGGCAAGATCTTATCATTGGGGAACAGTAGTATAAGGTACGTGTGATCTCTCTATCATTTCTTACAACTGTACATGAACTATAAGTTCTTCAAATTAAAAAACTTAAGAAAATATATGAAAGTAAAATGCAATTAATGTATAATTAATACTATCTTTCCAAGATAAAGCCTTCACTCTCATCTTTAGAACATATTATATGGTAATTTCTAAAGAAAAAGTTGGCAATCAAAATGAAATATTCAAATTTATGTGTGTATATGCATGTATATATGTGTCAAATATATTTGGGGAGGAGGGGCTGGGTTATCAATAAAGCCTATCCTTGTGCCCTCCATAAGGTGCACTGAAACTTATTCTCCCATATGAGAAATGTGACAGGATGCAAAATATTCTGTTCAGAGTTTATCAAAATTTCTTCCAGCAGTTTTAACATTAAGAATTGGTATAATACTAATCTTTTTAATCCAGAATTACAAACTAAATATTTGAGATTAATGAAATAATTGTCTTTAACATAATAAACATACTTTTTAACAGAGTTAATATAAGCAGTATTCTTGTATGTTTTACATACAAGCCTATATGTATGTTTTCCTATAAGGAATTTTAAAATTGATTCTTCCTGTCCATCTTGTACACTAATGAGTAATTCATAATGATTTGATAATTTCAATAAATTCAGAAACAAAAATGAGGCTGAGAAGATGTGGACTTAAACATTATAAATGTTTATATTTTAAGCCATATACATGTATGTACTTCAGAATTATTATTTAGCACCATGATTATAACATGCATAAAATATGGAGAAAAAATGATGGAATGAAATTCTTACAATGTGATTACTGATAATATTGGGTGAGGATGACATATTTGCGGCTCTCCTTTGTGCTTCATGGCAGACATTATTGATCAATTGTAGGACTATGACCAGATGTGGCCAAAGAACCTTTTTCAATCCACTATTCCAGGAGTGATTTAAAACATGTTAAAGTTAGCAGTCAAATTAAAATATTTTCCATTCCATTGT
This sequence comes from Microcebus murinus, assembly GCF_040939455.1. Lineage (NCBI taxonomy): Eukaryota > Metazoa > Chordata > Mammalia > Primates > Cheirogaleidae > Microcebus > Microcebus murinus. The sequence continues at coordinate 36,637,791 of NC_134111.1, forward strand.
GAAAAATTGAATTGTGAATTATTTGGGGCTTTGATTATCTATATTTTAATACATTTTTACACATAAAATGATCACAATTAAATAATTTTAGGATAGTGTCAGAATTATCAAAAATAAATAAATTTTTTATCCCAAGAAGACTTGTCTAGTGGGAATGTTTTACTATCAAAATTAAGGAAAGAAATATTTAAACTATCTATGAAAGAATAATGCCAAATGTTAGGAAAGTGCCAGAATTGTTTCATAAACTAAAAATGTGCACAAAGATCCACATACTGAGAATTAGAGGTCAAGTGGGTTTTTTTCCAGAATTTTTATTATGTTTTAATTGACAAAAATTGTACATATTTATGTATACAGCATGATATTTTGATATATGTAGTGGAATGACTAAATCAAGCTAATAAATATATTCATTATCTCACATACTTAGATTTTTTTTGGTGGTCAGAACATTTAAAATCTATTCTGTTAGCAATTTTCAAGTATACAATACATTACTATTACCTATAATCACCATGCTGTACAATAGATCTCCTGAGCTTACTGTTCCTGTCTAACTGAAGCTTTGCACCCTTTGACCAATATTTCCCTCATTTCCTGTCTTCCCCAGCCCCTGGGAACCACCATTCTACCTCTGCTTCTCTGAGTTTGACTTTTTAAGAGTCCACATATAAGTGATATCATGCTATATTTTCCTGTCTGCAGGGAGAATTCACTGACCCATGGCACTTTTGTGTATTTCATTATTAGAACATTGACCAGGTGACATTGAATTAGCTGGTTCTTAAAAACAAAATGAAATTCTTCAAGTATACAAATAAGGATATCTTAGAAAAGAATATGATAAAAATAAAAGGCATCATGTGGTGAATTTTCTTATCCCTGTACCCTTCCTCCCAGCCAGTACCTTTTGACCCTAACGGAACCTGAAGCCTGAATTAGCAACCATGCAGCATGGGGGGGCAGTGGAGGAGGGCACTCTACTTGGCATACTTGGTAGCACAAGAGCAGACAGCCACATCCGACCCACCACAAGTGCCAGCCCTTGTCAGCATGAGGAAAAAGAGATTGGAAAAAGATGTCATATTAAATTAAGTCAAAACTTTTGATAATTTTTCAGATAGTTCTTGCAATAAGAACTATACCCTTAAAGGTTTTAAAGGAACAGTGAGACAATTAATAAAGTGGATTTTATGATTATTCCCCTTGCATCCTGTTTATCCAATATGCTGACGACCTAATCATTTGCTAGTAAAACCGTACAGAATATATATGTAGATTTTACAATGTACAATTGTTCCCCACTAAAACTGACCTTCAAAATAGCTCATAGCTATTGAACAGTTACTAGAAATCAGCCACCTATCTAAATGCTTTGGTTATATGATCTCACTCTGTCCCTATGAGCCCAGGGACACAGGTGGTAAGTAAGAACAAATTCTGTAATGTTTAAATTTTTTTATTTTTAATAATTATGGGTACATAATAGTTGTATGTATTTATAGGGTGCATGTGATGTTTTGATACAGGCATACAATGTGAATTAATCAAATCAGGGTAATTGGGTTATCCATCACCTCAGGCATTTATTATTTCTACAGTCTGAATCAAGCACCTAGGCTTGAACCTTTAAACTCTTTTCTAAAATGCTAAAATCTCAAAATTTGAAGTAAAGCATACATTTCAAATCTGAAACACCTTATTTTAATGGCATTATTAGTTTTCCTATCTCACCATGTATTTATTATCCTAATTAATAATAAATATCATTTTTCAGTATAGATGTGTATAAAAACAGTTCATTTCATTCAGAACACATAATAGACACAAGCAATCATATAAACAACTAAACAACAACAAAAACACTTTTGGTTGGGGATTTGGGGAAAGTAGTTTTAAAATTTCATATTAATCAACTTTTAGACTTCTGTACGTAAGAGTACCATTTCTTAATGGCTACAAGAAAAGGCTTCAAGAATAAATAACAGATTTCAAGGCATTCAAATGTGGTTCACTAACACCAGCTCTTCTAAGCCTTTAATGATATGGGGCTAGAATTATTTAATGATACCTGAAACAGTATCATTAGAATCTTGGAGACACTCATGTCTCAGACCCAAAGTTAGATACATAGAAATCTGTTATTAATCTCCTTACTTATTTAGTTTGTCTGAAAACTGATAGTTGAATAAAATATTGAACAGCCAAATTCTGTTTTAAAGACTTTTAATGTGAAATTACAAGCAGAAAAAAAAATTGTTCAAAAGGTTACAAAAATTGATGTATGTAAAAATGTCCATCTAAAAATGACACAACCTCAAAAAGTTGCTATTTTTTTTAACAAGTATGTTCCAAAAGAATATGGCCACATTTCAGAGAGACATTTCTTCTCCCAACACCATGACAAGTGTTGATATCACTAAAAGGATTCTGAAAATGAATTCAACGCAACATCATTTTTTTTTAATGTTGGAGAAAGTAAAATGACTGCTGTGGTATGTCTTGTAAAGACCTTGGTTTTTATACACTCTTAACTCAGTTCTCTTAATACTCAGAACTATTTGGATTGTTAAGTGGATCTTTCTCCCAAACTTTTTTCCAATTACTCCCATTCACACACATATGCACATAAACACACGCACACACAAACTTTTATATGTTTTAAAGTGAGGAAGATGTTTTTATTCATGGTTTCATGTGTCTTTTTTGCCTCACAGGGTATTCTGATCTCTGTTAAATAATACAAAAACAATTGTTTGTGGCTAATGCTCTCCCAATGAGAGTTAGTAGTATCTTCTGCAAGTACTCTCTAAGCCCAGGGTGATTTTTCCAAATGGTCTGTAAATTCTCTGTAAATTAAGCACTGGCATTTCACTTCCCTTCTTCTAATCACGTCAAGCTACCTAATTCTAAACTGTAAAATCAAATGTCTTACTGACTTTCTCCTAGCTGAGTCTTCTCGAATAGCCTTTCATATTAAGGATTCAATGGCTGTGCTTTAAATGAACCCGCTTCACTGGCAGGTGCCTGCTGTTTTTTAGGTTTTAAACAGTACCATTACTATCATTTATAAGGATAACATCACAATTAAGAATGTATGAATAATTTAAAATTGAGTAGCATTCAGTTTCACAGTCTGTCTGGCAGGAAGGTTTGGAAGTGCAAGGTCTTTATTTTATTACAAAACACTGGCTGTCTGGGTAAAAGGAGATGAAAAGTTACTAATTTCAGGCTTTACTTCAAACCCTTTAATCTTGCAAATAAGTGCCTTCAGTGAGGACTCTGTTATCTCCTAAAGCCGAGCCAGAATTGTTCATGCTCTTTGTCTTTTCCCAAGGTCTTTACCTTATCCTAGGTGAGCCGAAGGAGACAAAAGGGAATCCACCGGAGGAAGTGATTATTTAATAGAGCTTTTCTTTTTAAACCCTAACTTGTGCTGTTGGCAAATATTATGAAACACGATCATTTCATTGCCATAAATAATGTTATATAATTAAAATTCCATTCTGTGGTTGAGAACAGTGTGATAAACTGTTTGCGAATTGGTAATTCTATTTATTAAAAACAGAGGCATTAATTTTGACACATTGAATTATAACACAGACAAACAGATCTTGTGTTTTAATTAAATGCTCTATTTGATGAGCTTTTTTACTCTAAGATTTAATACCAGATCCTACAATCCGTATGGTATAGAGCAGAGGACAATCTCAGCAGGGAGTATAGAGAAAAGCTGTGTTAGGATTCAAAAGGCACAGAGCAGAGCTCCTTGAGCCTGTCCCAGAAGCACCCCTCTTTGTGTTAGGGCCAGTACCATTAGCTGGTTCGTTAAGGTCTCTCCAAGCACCTTTTTTTCCTTCCAAAGGCTCCAGCAAAGTATCCAGTCCGGTAATGCATTACTTATTTTCTAATCATGCAGCAGGCCTGAATATTTTCTAAATAAATAAATAACAACCAAACTGCTTTGAGCTTTCTTCCACATTAAGCTACGTTTAATATTCATTTCACATTTTTTTCTATTAATTAAAAGTAAACCGTGTATTGTATGGTACATTATCCCTCTAACAGCCCCATGTGGAGATCATGAAGTGGAAGACTAATGGTGTAGACTTTAGCATTTAGTTTTAACCAGAATAATTTACATATTTGTGAGAAGAGTCCAAGGCATGTGTAAATAAGCAGAACTCTTGAGATATCCGGACCCTTGCTCAGTTTACTATGGACTGCAGAGCTATGGGCTGTGTATTTATTCCATCAGTCAGGTAATTTAATGAGACTCACACAGCATCTATTTCTGCAGAAGAGACAAAAGTTATTATTAAGGAGAGGCATGTGGCAGTAAGAAAAATGTGTTTGCTTGTTTTATTTTATTCTATTACCCCAAGTAGCAAAGGTGATCCTATTCAATGTTCATTAAAGTTTACCTTTATAATTTATCAAAGGAGACCCACATCAACAGTTTTTGCTGAGATTTCAAAATTGGAAACATTAAAATTTGATATAAAATGCCAGATATTTAAGGAGTCTTTTCATTAGAAAAATAACTACATAGATTTAATCTATGGGCTTTCCTTTAATGTACAACTCTATGAAGTAAACAGGAGAAAGTATATTACAGAAAAGTCATCAACTCTGAAAGGGCATATTAACTTCAGATTACCAGACTTTTCGAACAGTTCTAAGGGAAGGAAGAAAGATGTTTTTTAAAGAACTGGGAAATTTAAACAAATGATCACAAAAGCATTATTTCCAGAAAATTTGTCTGGGATGAGTTACACTGTATTATGAATAATGTTATGCAGTAACTAGAAGACAGATTATTTTAAGAAAACACTCTGTGTCTTTGATAAAATTTAAATCGAATGACACTAGGCTTTAGTAGGCAAACCGATTTAAGTAATAGGCTCTTAAAATATGCTTTGCATAAAATGGTTTCCTCTGCTAGGAAATCATTGTAAAGGCTACAAAATTCAATGAGGACTATGACTATATGATGCCAAACATCCTTAAGAAAAGTGAAAACTCAATTACCAAGGATGTTTCCAAATATTCATAATTTTTGGCATGAATTTGGCCAAACAGAAATGAAGAACAGAAGCAAATCTCACCCTAATGACAATTCTTTTTTACTGAGATCTTCAGATAATTGCAAAGACTGTTTATATAATTTAAATTGCTCAAAATGTATCCTAAAACTTCATACCACTTTACCAAAATTGAAATTAATATTAAAATATTTAGAGTTGGTTGAATTGATGCTGTTCCTTTAAAAACATCACAATCTTTTGTAACCCAAACCAACACTACGAGAGCACAAATGTTCAGACATAGACACTGCATTTTTACATGGCCTCTTGAGTGTTCACACTCCTACAAAGGCTGTCAGACCTGCTAAATGGCATAGCCAAATTTCCCTTGAATCTTTTTATAATACAATGATGCATAAGTGTAAGTCAATGTAACATTTGACTCTTCAAATACCACACCAAAAAGTCCTTTCAATACGCAACTCAATCCATAGGATAAATTTGAGCCAATTTCACAAAAATATCTGTGACTTTATATGCACTTTGCATATTACAACCTAATGTTAAACTTACACATAATTCTTCCTGTAGCAAAAAACTCATGTTAAAATTCTTTACCTTTAGAGTGGATTTACCTTAATCAAATTGTGAACTTTGCTCTGATTAAATGGAAACAAGTCTATAGAATGCATATTCTTATAAATGCTCATGACAAATTTCTTCTATTTTTATTCCAAAATAACTTTTATTTCAAAGAACATGGAAAAAATTATTTGTAAAATACTTACTATATGATGAAAAACAAATTTGGCAATGGAAGACAGAAGGCTGAGAAAAATAAAGTTCTTCATTTCTCAAAGTTCTTGTCAAATTGCTTTTTAATCTTTTTGTTTTTATCATTTTCTCCTATAGATTGTTAGTTCGTTAAGCTAGAGAGCATAATTTAGCTGTCTCTCCTTAGCACTTTTTATATTGCCTAATGCATGGAACATTTAAAAAAAAAATCTATATTGAATGTTGAATGAGTAGAACTTTTCTAGGAGTGCCAGAAAGAATTTCAAACATTTTAGCTACTAGGTGGATTTTTACACTAAGAAGCAAAAGGCAAATTGCTTTGAGTAAGAAAAGTTATATATAACTAGTTGAAAATATATATTTTTAAAAAACAAAAATCTTTCTGAGCAATGATTAATTTCTTCTTCCAATATTGTTAGTCATGACAAATATGCTGCATATTTTTAAGCTTAACAAAATAATCAATTCTTATTTTATCCCACTTAGATATTACAAAGTATTTGAGTAGCTCAGATTTAGTCTGTCCATTTTATATTTTTAAGGCATAACTTAACATTTAAAAATATTGTACTTCCCTGGCTCTTCTAGTAATGTGTGATAATACAGTAATATGTGTCAATTAAAAGATTGCTTGCTACTTCATTTGTTGGCAGAGATTCAATGGAGTTTCCCAGCAAAGTGAATCTTGAAACATTTGTCATTTTTTTATTGTAAAATCTTTTCTATATTTCTGTCATTACATTTCTTTGGACAGAAATTAAAGCAGAGTTATTTTCTATTAAATTACTCAGGGAGCCATCATTGGTTCTGAATTCTCACTGTCTTTTTTCAGAATACATATGTGCACGCTCATGTTCTTCCTTTATTGGTTTTGATTTTAAAATTCTGGCATGGGTCCTGGGTATCTCTGTGTGGCGTTGACTAAAATAATTCTGATTTTCCTTCCTGTTTAAGAACTAGTGCTGGCTTCCATGACATCAAGCTTCTAATGTTATATCAAATGGGAGCTTCCATTTTTCTTTTACTAATATATAATATAATAATATTATGTGACTAAACCAATAAAATATGTGGACAAAGACAATATTAATTTTCTGATCATTCGGAACCAAACTGTTACAATAAAACAACATGGTATGGTTTTTAATGATCTTTCACTTTTATTTTCTACTTCTTGGTATTTGAAGGTATACATAAATATATCTAAAGATTCATTTAATTCCGCTTTAAATCATAACAAGTTTAAAAATGTTCCAAACATAAAAATGCACTGATGATGAAAAATTATTGAAATTTAAATAGGGAAAAATCCCTTTCCTGTAACATGAAGAATTTTATGAAGGAATCATGTGATTTTATAGATTATGCTAGCTTGAGACAATAGCAACTGGAATGCTGTGGTGTGGAGTCTCGTTCCTTATGTATTAATAACAGCCCTCTGAGCACAAATATTCACTTTCAGATTTTTAAGCAATTAGTTTGCAGATGTCACTAAATAAATGGCATTCATTCCTTAAGCAGGAACCATACCTGTTAACCATCTCAGCCTATTCTAGCTTTAAAGCTGGGCTTGATGTGCACAGCATGCTCAAAAACTGTACTCACAGTTCAAATGAGCTGGATTACAGACCATGACCACTGAGACCCTCACATGACAAAGCCTTTGTGTAATTAATATGCAGGGTAAAATGCTCCCTGGACTGCTGCTAAAGCGATTTAAATCATGCACATAAAAAATGTAATCACAAATTTAGCATGGTGGACAGAGTAGTCACACTGGGCTTGATTGCATAGAAGGTTCCAAGTGTGTTTTAAATGTCCTTTAAGATTGAGATTAGGACTTGTACTTACAAGATGCATATTAATCTAAAACTCAACATTTTTCAGTGTGGGATCACAGTAGGAGAACATTATGGGCAATAGAGGTTCATTCTAATCCCAGTAGGTAATTACACTTTGAAATAATATTCTTTAATTAAATCTTGTTTGCAGTTGATTGATTTAAACACTAAATCTAAAAACCTAAATTTGAGTTTTTATCAATTTTTGATGCTTATTGCACACAACTTGGGCTTTAATTGGTGTTTCTGAAGTTTTAAAGCTCTTGTCCACCGTATCCTGGTTGAATTTAGTATAATTATCAACATCATTCTTTAATACTCTTGATGACTTCCTCTGGAAACTCAGTAAGTTTGAGCACTTTTACAATATTAATATATACCTGAAAGGTATTTAATATGTCACAGTGCCAATATTTACATGCATAAGTCTTCTATCACACCTTTAGTACACACATAATCTAATCCCTTCTCTGAAATACTGACAGAGGATGCTTTTTCCAAAATATTTACCACTTGCAAGTTTACTGCATAAAAATCAGGCCATAACTCTAAAAACAGACAAGATACAAAGAAAAGTTTCTAAATTCCAGAGTTCTTTGCATCTTTTCAAATTTGAGGTGACATGTCATTAAAGGACAAAAAAGATACTGCTTCCATGTATTCACAAAGGGAGGGTGTCTGTCTATATATCTATCACTTTTTATGTTCATATATGAACTAAGACATGCTGTTTTGCTAAGCTTTGCCAAATGGTGAGAAGGAAAATATGAGCCATTTTAAGATTAATTCCTTTTATAGTCAATAATCCACATGATCCTGAGTCTGTATAATAACTGCTAAAAGCAATATGTTTTATTGTCACTATTGTGAAGGAAGACTGTCCTGGCAGGTAACATTAATATCTAATTGAATTTTAGTCTTGTAGATTTTGGAACTCTTACAATTCCTCACTCTTCTGAAATAGTGCTTTTTCTGAAAGAAAGTTGTGAAAAAGTTAATGTCTTATGACCCACAGAATGGAAATTTGACATATGTCCTAGTTTGGCAAATGATATTATCTGTCAGGGATGATCAAGGATCTTTATAATTTGTTGCAAATTTGCAAATTACAATGAGACCATCTTAATAGGCACCCATATAATGAACTGTTTGTATAGTTTACAGATTTATATCCAGAAACACAAAATTAGGTCTGGTGGCCTAAGCATTGTGATTTAAAGATGCTGTTCACCAGTGTTTATATTTAAATTTATACAAACAAGAATTGGCTTAGTTTCAGCTTCAGCAGTGCCATATAGCAGCATCTTGCAGATGTAGCCCAGTAAATTACATTCATGATGCCATATTTAATAACTGAAAATTCACATTTTACTACAATTGCATTTGTCATTGCTGAAAAACAAACTAGTATGTGGAATGTTTTATTACAATGACTACAGTCTTGTGAGAAATGATTAAATCACTCTAAGAGAAAAGTAAGGCCAAAAGACCTCATTCACCATAACACAAATATTAATCACACATAAATAATACAGGTGTCTTACAGTAAGCCACATTCCCCTAAAATATAGATTACACATCCTAAGGGCAAATAGTAGCACAACAGACTTGAAATAAATCCCTCAAGCCATGGTGGCCAAAAGGAAATCATTTATTTTTTGACAGTTTAATATACTTTTTGGTTATGCATAACAGATGAAAATATTTACACCAATATAAGAGAGTGAAAGAAAAATTAAATCTGACTAATCGACCTGTTCAAAGTATGGTTTTTAATTTCAAGGAATTTTTTTATAACTACTTCAAATAATAAATATGCTTCCTACAATTCAACCGTATCCATTCATTTTTAATTATTTCTCAGCAGTTAAAAAATAAAACCAGTCTCTCAACTCAAAGAGAACTTTTTCTGGTATGCACACATCCCCTGTCTGGAGGAAAAGAGGGCTGACTGCCAACCGAGAACACTGCAGAGTGAGATGAATGAACATCACCAAGAGGGATGCACAGGAAGTAGAACCGGGAATGCTTCTGGGGAGAGGCTCAGAAGGGAGGAGGTGGCAGGAGATCTATTTCCTACAATACCCACTTTTGTATGGATCAAGTCTTTTAAAAACATATATGTTATATATATATATATTACTTTTGCAAAAATAAATTTAAAGATATAAGTCAACACAATAAGGAACTGATAAGTCTTAAAATATATTTCACCCCTGCTTTTCTAGAAGCATTTATTAGACACTTGTTACACTTGCAGCACTGGTTAGGCATTAAAGAAGGAATAGGGAATTAGCCACCAGCTAGTACCTCGACCTCAAAGTGTTTAAAACTTATGGAGAAATTTATCTGATAAAATGAGTATTAGGAAAGAACATACACCATCAAACATGACGTGATATGGTTCATACTAAAGCAGTTCAGGAAAAACAACAACATATTTAGGGTACTTAAGGAAGTGGGGGTCCAGGGAGAAGGTGAGGATGGGTAGTTAGCCTTTGATAGGAGTAGACACTCTAATAACAAAACGAGTCTCCAAGTTAAATTATAGAATTCTGAAATTGGCAAATGAATGAAGAAATTATTTGTAAGAAATTGACCAAATGCATGTCAGAGCTTTAGAGGTTTTTGATAGAACACACTAACATGAGACATTTGTACCAAAAGAAGGAGATTTACTCAAATCACAAAATAAAATAGAGTGATTGGCTGCACAACTATCTTTATTCAAATGAATGATCTCTTTAAAAACTTACAAGTACAAAGACTCCAAAAGTCCATGTAAAACATGATCGAGCAAAAGCAGGTTCTATTCTTTTTTATCTGATTTGCTTTTAGTTCTTGTTTTTATGTTTCCTGGTTGACTATTTAGGAAATGCTTCTTCGGATAATGTCACCAATATCTATATCACAAAGAGGTCCAAAGACACCTTCACTGTTCCACCACCAAAATGACTAACCAGTCACCATCACAGGCTCCCCTGACCCACCTATTGCTAGGAGTGCAGTATCTTACTGCCTGTCAAAGGCAAACCCCTCACTTTACACCCTGGATCCTTCCTTCTTCCCACCCACTGCATTTTAATGAGAACTTTGCTTCTCAATTATTCCCTATAGCTTTTCTTGTCATCAGCTTCTCCCTCTCTCCAGAATTATTCCTAACAACATACAAAAATGCTAAATTCTATCTTTTAAAAAGAAGAATGAAGAAGAAAGGAAGAAAGGGGAAAAAATGGGAGAGAAGAGGAGAGAGGAGAGAAATGAAGGAACAGGGAAAGGAACGAAAACAACTTTCCTTCTAGCCCAGTTCCCTTTATGCTGTCTCCTTAACATCAACCTTTCTGGAAATGATGGCATATATTCACCTTCTCTGCACCCTCTCCTACTACCTTAACCTCAATCTAGTCCATCTGCACTACCGTTAGTGTTAGCATCACCAACACTGCTTTTGTTAAGGTCATCATATTTGCAAGTCCAATGATCTGGCTTCTATTCTTATCTAATTTAAACCCTTATTAGCACTTGGCATAGTTGGTCTCTCCACATTTCTAAAACTATTTTCTTTTCTTGACCTCAGTATTCCTACATTCTTAGTTCTCCTTATGCTCCACTGATAGCCGTGTTGAGGTATCATTTGCTGGATTTTCCTACTCAGTTTACATTCTAAACTTTGAAGACACACAAACTGCCTTGCATCTCCTTCCCTTTTATCTCTAGACCTTCCACCTAGGTGACCTTATCTAGTTCCATAGCTCTAAATTCTAACTTTATAACTTAGCCTTTATCTTTCTGAAACTCAAAACTCATATCCAACTGCTTATTTCACTCTGCTTCTTGAACAGTGGAACAAAAAGAACATAGTAAATAATTAGAAGACACTTTTAATTTTTCTTGCCCAAACGGCTCCTTCCTGAGCTTTCCTCACTCAGGCAAGATGACGACCATCTGCCCAGCTTTTCAAACCAAAAATGTGAGTTTATGTTCTTCTTTTGTTAAAAATTCATTGGAATACTCCAACAAATTTCCATTATGCTAAGAATTTTTTTTTTTTTTTGAGACAGATTCTCACTCTGTTGCCTGGGCCAGAGTGCCTTGGTGTCAGCCTAGCTCACAGCAACCTCAAATTCCTAGGCTCAAGCAATCCTCCTGCTTCAGCCTCCCACGTAACTGGGACTACAGGCATGTGCCACCACTCCCAGCTAATTTTTCTATATATTTTTTAGTTGTCCAGCTAATTTATTTCTATTTTTATCTTTTTTATTTATTTATTTATTTATTTTTTCAGAGATGGGGTCTCGCTCTTGCTCAGGCTGGTCTCGAACTCCTGAGCTCAAATGATCCTCCCGCCTTGGCCTCCCAGAGTGCTAGGATTACAGGCGTGAGCCACCGCATCCGGCCTATGCTAAGAATCGAAGCAGTGAAGCAGGTTCACTGGTTATTTGTCTGAGTTTGATGAGAAAGAAAACCCATGCACACAAGTTACATGAAATGGGTTTTTAACTTACAGATAGGCAGCAAAGGACAAAGAAGCCTTGCATTCATTGCTAGATGTCTCCTAAGGCTCAAGAGAGTTTACCCTGGGGTGGATGGAATCTTCACGGCTCATGCCCCACGTGCGCCACGGCTGATGGACCCTGGAAAGCAGCCTGTTCTGGGTTTTATACTGCGGGGTGACATGATTCACTGGGCTAAAGCATTGCAGGGCATCCTATTGCTACAGGAGACGAGATGTTGCCTTTATTTCAGGATGTTGTATTCCCAGCACATTCTACACTTATTCTTAAGAACCACAAATGAGAAAAAGGGCAGAACCAGGTCGGTCCAAGCCACCTAGAGAACTGCTCTGCAGAATCATGCTCTTCACCTTTATTTATTTACAGTGCTCCATGCAATCAGACTTTTGCACCTCTCTGATATCCTCTTATATGTCCTCCTCCTCTTTCAGTATGCTCCCGCCACATTGGCTATTTTCAATTCTGAACATTATATTTTGAAGTAAATGCTAGACTAGCCTACCTAATGTAGCCACCAATGTTCCCTATCCTATCACTCTTTTATAGTTTTCTGCATTGAAATTATCACCATCTGATATATATCTTCTTTGTTTGTTTATTATCATAGTAGAATGTTAACTCTATAAAGGTAGATAGAGTCTGTTCTTTGCTATCTTCCAAGAGTCTAGAACAGTCTGGTACATAGTAGACATTCCAGCAACTTTCATAGAATTATGATGAAAATTGAGGGAAATGCATTTTAATAGCATGTGACTCAACATACATTAACTGTTGTTATTTTAAATTATTTTTCACTAGCATCATTTGTATTAATAGTGTGATAGGTAGTTAGAGATAAAAATGGTATATATAATGTGTATAGGTGTTACCAAGACTATAGCATCCTAGTGAAGTGTTACTGGAACAGGGGCATATGCTTAGTTTTATTCCTCACGTGTGATGCTGGCCTTCATTAACTACTAGCAAATACTTGAATGTGGCCACCTGGGACAGGTCCTATATTAAATGAAGCCTGGCCATGTGAAGCTGGAGTCCCACCAAGTTTATTTTCAGACGTGGACTACCACCCAGTGTCCCTCTCTCTCCCTGTGCTTCCAGCTGAAAGGCATGGCTGGTGCTTCCAGCCTCAGGGCATCTCCTCAACCTGTCCCCAAGGAAAGCCCTCAATACTCCCCAGGAAGGACTTCACCACGATTAGTGAAAAGTCTTTAAGAAATGAAAGTACCCCCTCCCCACAAAACACATAAGGATACTTCCGAAAAAAGAAAAATTATCTTTGCAGATTTTTCAACTCCCAAAGAAAACATGTTACCTTGCTCCAGATACTCAAATTAAAATGAAACCTTAGGTAAGAACAAAAAAGATTATTACAGCCTTATACCAAAGGGTTTTTAAAGATTATTTAAGAAACAGATTTTTTAAAGCTGACTTTGACTCAGTGATTTTTATGAATCCCAAGGACTCTTGCTTTTGTATACCTCATTCTCCATAAAAATTATCAAAAATTATATTTTCTGACTATACTAATTAACATAAAATGAATGTTATTACATATTAAAATGTTTTTCTTCACCTAAAAGTTTATTGCTTTTTCTTCAGATTTTAAAATAAATTAAAACATTTTCATGGGTTTCTAAAAGTATGGGGGGCCCAACTGCTGTGTCTATAGTACCTAATGGATAAGTTGGCCCTGCTCAAATGAAAGAGAGGGAAGTGTTTTGAATGCAGCTTGTCTCCCAAATGGCTAAGTTATTCTTCAAACAAAGCACTATATTTGCATCTCACAGAGTTTTTATAGTACTCCATATCACTAAATAATCATTCAGCATGTATTTGGCATACTTAGAACACATAAGGCAATAAACACACAGACTGTTGTTTGCCAGGTTATTAAAGGAACTAAACTGAATATATTTCTCTAACCAAATAAAAGCTAAATTTTTAAATCATCAGACATGGTTGCCATTTAATATTCTTGAACATATGGATTCATAAAAGCACATAAAAACCTAAAAGATCTATATCAGGGTAAAAGTTATATTTTGGTTTATTAAAAACCTTAAATATGGAATTGATAAACGAAAGATTTTACTATAATGATTAATTATTCTTCCCATATCTCTTCTCTTCCTGAAATTATTCAGTTTTTTATGTACTATTTCTCACCTCCTTTCTCCAACTTCACCCTAGGAGGGACAGCTACACATTCCAAAGAGCCTGGGAGAGTCCCTAACTGTGCCTTTAGCCCCCGCCCCTCCCTGCTAGTCTTACAAGTATTCTGGTTAGACAATGAATTGTCATCGTATCTATAGTGACTCTAGAATTGACCATTCACTCAATTCTATTTATACTCTTGTCAAGTTAAACTATTTTAATAGTAGAGAATGATTACGAAGATATGGGTCAAATTAAATCCCTTGAAACACAGGTCTGGCTCTGTAAATTCCAAGTGCAAAAATTACCATTCACTTTCCATTGGCTATACAGTAAGGTGCAATATAAGAGTCTCCATAATCTGATCTTAACCTCTGAATACTCTGCACATTCTCCCATCTATTCTTTTCACTGTTTTCCACTTGCTTTTCATCATACTCTGACTTTCCCTTTTTCTAGCTGCGACAGATGAAATATTTTGCCCATCCCAAGCCCAACAGCAAGAGCCAAATCTTGAGAGCTGGCCTACCATGCCAGCATCCAAAGTACATCTTTCTCTGCCTCCCTCTCTCCCTAATATGAAGGGATATTAGGTAATAATGACATATTGCTTTACTTTTTCCCCCCAACAGCAATAACCTGCCTTGTACGTAGACAGCCTAGGTGTCCATTTATGTCATTATTTCGGGAATTAACTTGTGCTCCAAATATGTCCTTTTCTACCTCCTGAAATATTGCTGGAGCTTCATCAAACAATTCTTTTAATTAACATACAAATGCTCCTGGGAGGGGCAATTTTTAAAGTTTTTGTCAATAATTTACACAATAGTGTAAGTTAAAATTTTGAAAACAGATTTTAATAAGGTGAATGGAAGTGGGCAATGGAGACCCTGAGATAAGGACAGGGAAAATTGGTACCTTGCCAAGAGAAAATTATTATCATTTCTAGTCCAGCTAGATTGATAGTCCATCAAATCTTTTCCTGCTAGAATCAGCTTTGAACCCAAGTAAAACTATTTTGTTGTTGTTTTTCTGGAGGTATTATTGTGTAGTATTTAAAAAACATGTTCCAGAGTCTTTAAAACTGGACACAAATACAGATTCTGCCATTTACTTGCCATAAAACCTTGTACAACTTAAGAAACTTCTCTCAGCCTTAAATTATTTAATCTGTAAAAGATGATAATTCTTAACTAATGTCATTGTTATAAAGATTCATGGAAATAACGTTACAATAGTGCCTCACCTACCCTAAATTTCAGTGAAAATCCCTTTGGCACTTTTCAAATAAAATGTATCAACATTTAAAATAAGGCAAACATTCTAAATTAGAGCAATTGACGAGGCAAAGTATCTGACTGGAAATAGGCAGCTTAGATAAAAGATACTCCAATCCCCACCTGTTCAGCCAAGTACTGTATTTCTATCTCCACCATTTTGGGAATTTTAAACTCTGGAGGAAAAACAAAGTAAAACAAATGAAACCAAAACAAAGTAATCTTGGGACATCAAGCACTGAAGATGGTGGAGGAAAAGTACCACACTGTAAATAAGAAACTAAGTAAAAGTCTACATAGTTAAGAGTAAGACTTCCAAGCCTCTTCTCACCCCACTTTCACTCTCGACAGCTAGGCTTACAGCCTCTTACCTGCCCCGAACACAAGCGAGCTGGTGAGCAGGCTGTGCACCCTACAGTGAAGGTGGCCAATTGGCAGTCTTACCTGTGCACAGTAAGTTTCCAATCAGTACAGCTGATAATCACCAGATACTTTCAAAAGATCTTAAAAGAGAGCATCAAAATAAATAGAGATGATGTTGACATAAAAAAAGAATTGTGGGGGAAATTATGTCATTAGTATACTTAGAAGAATAATAGATGATACTGTATTTATCAACCATAGAGATAGAATGCTATTGAAAAAAAATCGGAGACTAAGACATGAGCAATAGAAATCATAAAATATAAAAATATTTACACAATATTAGAGTTGAAATACAAGCTCAAGGAAATATATTAGAAAAAATATGATAACTTGGATGAGAAAAGATAAGACTATTAGAGGCTCTAATACCTGACTAGTAGAAAACATAAATAATAAGGCCAGACATGTTGGCTCATCCCTGTAATTCTAGAACTTTGGGAGGCTGAGTTGGGAGGATTGTTTGAAGCCAGGAGTTTGAGACCAGCCTGGGCAACATAGTGAGACCCCCATCTTTACAAATAAATTTTAAGAATTAACCAAGTGTGGTTGCATGCACCTGTAGTACAAGCTACTTGGGAGGGTGAGGCAGGAGGATCACTTGAGCCCCAGGAGTTGGAGGTTGCAGTGAGCTATAATGACGCCACTGCACCCTAGCACAGGCAACAGAGTGAGATCCTGTCTAAAAAGAAAAAAAGTAAAGAAAACATAGATCATAATAGGGAAATTATTTAAGAAAAAAATATAAGGGAAGCTTCCTGAACTAAAAATATATATCTCCAGACATGTGCCAAGTATGAAGAATGACAAAGCAAAGACTCATGCCAAAGCACAAAATCATAAAATTTCAAAATGTCACATATTAAAATTAGATTCTAATTGCTTCCCAAGAGAAAAACAAAATATAACCCTTTACAAAAGTTAATATACAAGGAATCAAGAATCAGAGGAGGCCGGGCGCCATGGCTCATGCCTGTAATCCCAGCACTCTGGGAGGCCGAGGCAGGAGGATTGCTCAAGGTCAGGAGTTCGAAACCAGCCTGAGCAAGAGCGAGACCCTGCCTCTACTATAAATAGAAACAAATTAATTGGCCAACTAATATATATACAAAAAATTAGCCGGGCATGGTGGTGCATGCCTGTAGTCCCAGCTACTCGGGAGCTGAGGCAGGAGGATTGCTTGAGCCCAGGAGTTTAAGGTTGCTGTGAGCTAGGCTGACGCCATGGCACTCTAGCCTGGGCAACAAAGCGAGACTCTGTCTCAAAAAAAAAAAAAAAAAAGAATCAGAGGAGTCTCAGATTTATCTGAAGAAACACTGAGAGCTAGCCACCAATGGGACAAATAAGGATCTGGTACAGATATCTCAGATAGACAGATAGACGGAGTGTCAAACAACTTACCATCCAAGAGCTCTTTCTCAGAACATTTATTACAGGATTTACTTCACCAAACTAAGGAAACAAGAGAGAAATCAATGGAATTCCAGAAGAGTATTGCTATCTATAGGCCTAGACTGAAAACCATAAAACCCAATTTGAGACAAGGAACCCTCTGGGAGAAAAAGAACCAGGAAATAAAATTGACATAAAAAATTGTACTAACTATTTGAAGGTTATGGGGAGATATAGCCGTGAGTACAAAGACAATTAAGCAAATTGAAAGTCATAATCTATTATTTCAAGGAAAAGCCTCAAAACCTAAGCAAGAAAAGAACTGCCCGTGCTGAGTTGGTCTGCCCCCGCCACATCTTGGAAGCAGAGCCCTACGCTCTGAGCTGCAGGACTATGAGAACTTTGGGCTACCTGCCCAGCAGGAAGTTCCAAGGTATAAATTGGCCTCCTTCCAGCTGAGCCATTTTCTGTTCATTCAGGCCTTCTCTAGCCTTTGACTTCTGAGAATAAGCAGGGCCCTGTTTGGGAGCAGATAGCAATCTCACAATGCCACTACTGTCTTTGTTTTCAGGTGACTGGCTTTGCCCACAGCTTGCATGCTGCTCCAACTTCATTATAGCCCACTCTATTAGGCTGACTGCGTGCCTTTTAGTGATAGGAGACCAAGTCCTTTTTGTTTTGATTTTCATAATTTTCCTTTATCCTTATTTATTTCCCAATAAATGTGGAAAGAATTGAGAGAAAAATTCTGTGGCCAGTGGGGTCTTCGTTTGATGCTTGAACTTGGAAAAATTAATTGCTTCAAGAATAGATACCTGAATTTGTGAGATCTGGAGAAGTGGCACTGTCATTTTCAGGAAGCTTTCTTTATTTCTTATGTCCTTTTCATTCTCATTTTATGTTTGGTCCCATGAAACTAGCACCAGGTAGTAGCAAAAATCCTGACTTCCTATCACATTAAGTCATTATGTAAAGACAATGGGGGACAAATAATCCAATATTTCTGGGTTCAACTGGGATAAAATTGGACTAAAAGGAGAAGCAGGCATGTACAATGTGAAAGAAAGAATGGGAAATCCAGAGCTTTATTCTTGATTTTGTTCTAACAATGTAAGGGAAAAACACATGAACATCTACAGCGTTTGCAACAGATGATGAAAAAATATCAGTGAGTTTCATATCCAAATATCTCGCCATGGATCCACT
Source organism: Microcebus murinus (assembly GCF_040939455.1). Classification (NCBI taxonomy): domain Eukaryota; kingdom Metazoa; phylum Chordata; class Mammalia; order Primates; family Cheirogaleidae; genus Microcebus; species Microcebus murinus. Next base: position 36,656,423 of record NC_134111.1, read on the forward strand.
TGATTTTGGAATGAGTTGGACACATGAGTCCTGGTCCCTTTCTGTCTGCTTCTCTCATCCTTTACCTTTATCATGAGGACCCCTAACCCCCTCTCCTTCTGAATAGTCAACTCACCATTTCCTTAAAACCTAGTCTCAGAACACCGCGGGGGTTTAGCTTAACAAACTCGCTAAATTGCACTGACTGTCATGATGGATATTTCTGCAAGAACATTATGATAGGCAACAGCCAGATTTTACAATCACTAAGTTTGTGGTGAAAGTAACAAGAATCCATAATAGAGTGGACATAGGCTTCCAGACACCACTTTATTAAGGCTACACTAGAGGCAAGTGTGCCATAGGAATTCCGGGTGGCCGAGTAGTGGGTAACTCGCTGGATGGGTGCCACTATCTGCACATCCAGATAGATACTTGACACGTATTGCCCTCGAATTTCTGTGAAGTTCACTGCAGCACAGCAGGTGCCATGGAATGGCTTGTGCTCCTTAAATTCATAGCGTGTTCAATGTTCAAGGAGTTAATTAAAAAATACTCTCCAGATTTACACATTTTCTCAGAGTAGATCAAAAGAGGGTTTGGAAATACAAGCCTAAAGTAAATAAGACCAACTGCTGATTTTTCAATTAGGTTATGTTTCAGGGATACAAAATTACATATTCCTTTCCTATGCACGTCCCCTGCACTTTTTAAACACAGAGCAACCCATTATTAAGCTATTAATCACCTCTTCCAATTAATTGCTAGAAAATGACCCAGGTTTTAGTAGTAGTGTTGCAATTGAAAAGCTCTTTGATATTTGGCAAGGTAAAGTTACAGGCAGTAGTAATTTGAGACAGTGAGGCTATTAGCTGCTGTTTAGAATCTCAATTACTCTAAAGATAGATAATTACAAATAAAACAAACTTGTTCTCCTACATTAGTAAGTGCTTCTTTTTTGCTTTACAAAATTTATGAGTGATTTTTTTCAGCCACTAAATATAATATCCACGTGAAAAATTGACCTTAACAGTATGAAGTATAGCTACAAGGAAAAGCTGTGTTTTCATCGAAGAGAATAAATGCATTTCCTGAACTCTGGCTGTTAAAGCTAATTGATTTATTGGCTCTCTATATAGTGTGCTATTGTCTTTATGCTCTTGGGACATGGAAGCTCTTCAGAAAAGAGCTAAATTCTGCCATGTCAATATGACAGTTTGAACACATCTCTCCTTTCTTCAAGTGCAGGGTTTCTTGGAGCTTAAAAATAAGAAAGAAAAATCTCTTTCCAGGATTGGTTGAATTAACTGAATGCTGCTGCATCCCTTGGCTTATGGAATGTGTACTTTTACTGCTTTAATGTTCCTGAGAAGTTAATAGTGTGGGGGGTTCTTTTCTTTTTAATCATATTCCTTTCATAGTAAAATATTTATTCAAGCAAATGTAAAGTACTTGTCAAAATATGAGAATATGAAATTCCCATTTTTAGGTTTCTTAAACACAGCAGTGATACAAAATATAAAGTGATGTATTTTTCCCCCAGGGCTAGTTTTTAAATTCATGAAATTACCAAATATGTTTTTGCTTTATTTCCCTTCTACCTTTTGGTTGCTATATAAATTAGTAAATATAATGAGAGAACTTTCTCAGCTGCAGTTGATTTCAACATTGTACAATCATCTCCATAAAAAGCTATGAAGAAAAACAAATAAAATGAAAAACACAAATACTGGAATGGTTCTGTTTAGATGTTCCCTTAGCATGAGGTGTAGTCAACAGATTTGATGATGCCTTTAAGAAGAATCTCAGTTCAGAAAGCAAAACAAGGATGAGTGTTTAATAGTGCCAGAATACCTATCAGGCTGACAGCCCAGGGGAGGGAATGCAGATGAGACGATTCCAAGTTAGAGGTATCCTATGTAATCTGCAGGCCTCAGGCCCTTTGATAAAAAATTCTGATCTTCTCTTGCTCTGACCCTACCCTTTCTATAGCTGTTGATTTGGGCTGACTGGGAAGACAGGATGAGAGATTTTATTTTTTTCTTAAAAGTTGCTTTACTCCTAAGAATATACATATTGTGTCTATATTCCATATAAAGATAGAATGCATAAAAAACATTTTTCTCTCAAAATAATTGGATTAGTATATGATTTGCCAATGTCATCATCGTTTTTGGTCCAAGTGTCTGTTAACTCTGTGTTCTGACTAAAATCAGAAATAGAAAAAGAGGAACATAGGTATGTTGAAAGGAAATTAATAAAACAAATTTCCCTTGTTCGTCGAAAAGATCTGAATTATAACTGGAAAAGAGTTTAAGTGCTTTAGGAAAATAGGATTTCTCCTCTTTTAGACACTCCTATCTTTCATGTCATTTCTCTATTCTCTTCCACTGGAATTTGTTAACCCACAAATTTTACCAGACAAACTCTTCCACAATGTATAATTATTGCCTTTTCCATGGTAGCACAATCAGAAGTGTTCTGCTTCCAAGTTCAAAAGAGAGAAATATCACTAAATTATTCACAAATTGAAATTGTCTTTCTGAATGCAGAGGACTGCATTTGAATCAACAGTTTGGGAACAGAGGAACTTTGGAATTTCAATTAATTTAACTTGAACGAAATACGTTAGCCTATATGTTAGGACAAGGACAAGACAAAAGTTCACTCTGAACTAGGTAGTTTTCATCAATAGGCTACAAATGTTTTCTGAATGATCACTGGGAACAGTGGGTATGGGTATATGTGGTACCATTCAGGAAAGAGTATATTCCATTTATTCAAACTTTTTATAATTTAATAGTAAATATTAAACAACATGTATATACCAGCATATATGCATGTAATCATTTCCAAAGAATACAGCAAGGTAAATTGTCTGAATTTTGCAGAGTGGCTGAAAAGGGAAAGCTTGCAATCAGACATTCTGCATTCACAGATAAATTGCATTCTGTGTATACTTTGTGTCACATTGTTAATAATCCTATCTCTAAATTTCCATCATAATGCTGGCTCAAATAGTCAGAGAATGGAGTCAGATACCTGCCAGAGATGAATACTACTCAAATCTGGCTTTTCAGTATTTCCATATTTATTGATCCTAGTGTTTTATTGTGTCCTATATGTCTTTGCATCTGCAGTAACTTGTGCAATGTCCAACGCTTTGCGGTACCTAAGTAAACAGTCAGTGGCTGAGTGAGTGAATAAATGAATAAGTAAGTCTCAGCATTTCCTTGTGATGAACTGGAGCACAAACTAGGATGGATTACAGATTTTTCTGACATCATGACTTGTGACACATATGGGAACCCTTTGCTTCACTCAGCCTTGGAGAAGAAATACCTGCAGAGGCTCTGCTACGCTCTGTGTGTGTGTGTATATATGGGTACCTGTGAATATACTACAAAAATCATCAAACTTTATAGAAAAAAATCAGCCTCAATCCTGGGCTTAGAATTATTTTCTAGATTTTTCTGGCCCCATATGTTTATGATAATTATCTAGAATTGACTATCTATGCACATTGTATCTTCAAGGTCCTCCCTACTTAGCACTGGTCTTAAACTCTGGGATAAAACTCTGTATTTCAGTGTCTGCCAGATCAATTATTCCTAGTTGGATCTCTAATTTTAATTTTTGAGACAGGGTCTCACTCTGTCACCTAAGCTGGAGTTCAGTGGCACAATCATAGCTCACTGCAGCCTCAATCCCTGGGCTCGAGTCTCCTGAGTAGCTAGGACCACAGGCATGCACCACAATGTCTGGCTAATTTTTTTTTTTTTTTTTTTTGGTAGAGATGAGATCTCACTATGTTGCCCTGGTTGGTCTCAAAGTTAGGTGGCCTCAAGTGAGGTGCCTGCCTTAGCCTCGAGAGTAGCTGAGATTACAGGCATGGGCCACTGTGTTTGGCAAATATTTAGGACCTCTCCTAGTTGGCTGTACACTGTTCCCACATACTTTGTACATTAATATTAATTTAGTCAATGGACCAAGGCGAGTTTACCATAGTTCATCACACCTTTGAGATCCGTATCAATTTTTTCAACATTCTGAAAAAAAGTATAATACTTTTGCTTAAATAAGCACTAACAGTTTTGTAGATATAAATGAAAAACTAATCTGGTCATCAAACGTCTAAACTTGACTGCCTTCATATCTTTACAGACAATAGAAATTTAAAAAATTATTTATGAATTACAGTAAAGTACCTAAACAGTTATCCTCCACTAACAAATGAGTGAGGAGGTGCAGAACAAAGCTTTCATGGTACATCCATAGCAACCTAAACTAAAACACTTCCATTTCCAATGTTATTTTTCTTTTTCAGTAACTGTCCATTCCTGGTGGGACAGACCAATCAGGGCATAGGCAAGTCCTGAAGTCCAAAGTGACAATAGGTACTACGCAGCACTCAAAGTCTGAAGATGAAGAAGAAGAAGAAGAAGAAGAAGAAGAAGAAGAAGAAGAAGAAGAAGAAGAAGAAGAAGAAGAAGAAGAAAGAGAGAGAGAGAGAGAGAGAGAAAGAAAGAAAGAAAGAAAGAAAGAAAGAAAGAAAGAAAGAAAGAAAGAAAGAAAGAAAGAAAGAAAGAAAATAAAGTGATATGGTAAAGCAGAATATTTCAAATCTACTAAAATATTATTTAAAGTTCTTTTCTGATCATACCATATATAGTCAAGATTCATGTTAACCTAATAATATATAATAGTAGGCAAGTTCTTACCTAATCATACATGAGCAAAGACCCTCAAAGATCATTATTCAGGATATACATAGACAATTATTATAATTATCAAGGAAATAACAGCTAAGGTAAAAGAGTATCAGTTCTGCTACTTTGAGTAGTGGTTACTCTTTGCTATCCATCTTTTGTCAGAATTTCTAAACGAGTCTTACTATTGTTATGTATATGTATGGAGCTTGTTCCTTGCTTGGCTCATCCCTCCTCCATAAATGAGGTCCTGAGGTCTATGCCCACTAGTGAGGTACTTAGAAAATGAATTGCTCAACCAACTGAACCAGAAAGAGATGTTCCAGGAACATGCAAACCTTTAGAATACTGTCCAGGTACAATAAATGCTATTTAGGTGATGGACACATTTATAGCCCTGACTCCAGCCAGATTAAAAAAAAAAAAAAATTTGTACCCTCTTAATATTTTGAAATTTAAAAAGATTTTAAAAGTTAAAAATTAAGAAAGAAAAAAAAAGAATACTGTCCCAAAGAAATGATTATTCTCCAATCACTTAACTGAATTTTATCTTTTTGTTTTGTTAGGGAGACTGGAACAGATGTTAATACCCACATATTATATAAGAGAAAGATGAGGAACAAGTCACAGAGCATCAGGATCTTTCATAGAGAAAGACCATGGATCAGCCCTGACTGTGTGTTATGTCTGCTCGCATTCAGTTGCCTTATGAACTCTTCTACTCAGGCCATGTGGTTTTAAAACCCAACCTCATAGCAGGTTAATAATAATAATAATAATAATAAATTAGAAATTTTTTTTGAAAAATCAGGAGAAAAATAAGATTTCTTTATTTCATCAAATTTTACATATATTTTAGAATGTAGAGGATGAATAAAAGGCAGTATTTTCCCAATCATATTTCATTTACCTGTTCCTTCTGTGCAAAGAGAAATAGCAATCCGGTGCATAAATGGCTACTCCTGCCTTCCTAGCATTCTTATGTGTTATAAAGCCCTTTATAAGATCTGATACCCAACTGAGTACTTCCTTTCACCATTAACTCCTTAAACCATGAATATTTAAAGCAAACAAAGTTTAAACCCCTGACTCTTTTCACAGTTAGTATCTATAATCCTTTTTTCCAGACTAGGTATTTCTAAATCGTGTTAAATCTTTCATCTTCCTTCTGGTCAATTTCAAGGTTTTTATTGAATCAAATGCAATTTTTTTATACCAGCTTTTCTTTTGCTTTTAGACACTTCTACTAGCTTAGCAAGAGCTGTTCAAATTATGTGATTATCCAATGTGCAGTACATTAGTTTAAGCAGTTCTTATTTTTAGGCAATAATCTCTAGGTGAATCATTTATTTATTTATCTATTTATTTTTAATGCCTGGGACAATGAAAACTGGCCTTGAAAAATTGAAGACATTTCCCTTTTGTGGACTTCACAAAAAAGTTTGATTTTTTCCATTCTAGCAAACAACTCAAACTCTACTTTCAATGATTCTAAAAGTTAAAATAACAATAAATAGATCTGTAATTAGATATTACATTTTCTTCTGATAAACTGTTAGAGGAATACACCACAAAACAACATAATGAACTACAAGTGCAGTGATTCTGTAATAGGGATTTTTCCTCCACCTTAAATAATTTTATTTCCTGTAAAGTTATAAAAGATTGTGCACCAGACTTTGTTATTTACTTCCCTTAAATTGTCTAAAACCAAAGAAAAGGTAAAGAGGAAGAACAGTTAACCTCTGGTGACCAAAGGTACACTTGATCTGTTATTTTGTATTCTATACTCTTCAAAAGAGCAATATAAACAGAATTATTTATGCCCAGCAAAATGTTGCTTAATTACTTATGCACCACTGTTTGCTTGTATTTTAAGCTCTCTCTACCACCCACAGGCAGACGTTAAACAGCTGCTAAAAGCTAGCTTTAGTCTTGCCTGTTTGAAATTAGCATACTTGAGCTTTGAAAAAACTTTGTTACCAATTTACATATGCATAGAGACTGATATTTAGACTCACCATATGATATGTCCCTCAAGAGCTTTTCTTATTGCCTCCATCCTCAGGTCTCAACCTAGAGACTGTAAATCTAGCAGGTGATTAATTCTATACCCTTGAGAAACTAGCAATTAGCACTTGCAACCAGTAAAAAATTGTCATTTCAAAACCCTGTTTACTATGCCCATGTATTTTCTATGAACTCACAGTTAACTCTAAATAGATGTGTATGGCAATAGATCTGCAGACATTTCTGTCTCTTTATGTAAAATATAATATTGCTACCAGCTAATCAACCTATTAAATATATATAATTGACATTCCTTTTTTAATATAAAATAGCAAGATGTAGCAAGCATGGAAACACTATACATGATGTTTTATGTTACTAAACCTTAATCAGTTCATTTCAACATGATGACTTTGTAGGGTTTACCTGTTCTGTGTCAATTCTTATCTCTGATAGCTGAAATTACCGTACTTCCAGATGTTCTTATGCATTATTGAGGTCTTCTGCAGTAGATGCTGGAAAAGGTAAGATAAGGTTTTATTTCTTTGTAGTAGTCACAACACTGAGATCAAAGACGGTAAAGTGCAGTGCTTAGTATTGAAAACTATGATGAACCTAACATTTATTTTCAAGTTGCAAACCTATCATAAAAACTGCTCATCAATCTTTGGTTAACCATTTCATGTGTAATCTGCGAGTGGAACCAGAAAAACATTTTGAAAGGTTTAAAAATACATGTTTGACCACACAATAAACTAGTGCTAATTATACATGTACATAACACTATGTTGGAAGCTCTATCTTATGACACAAGAGTGACAATAAAAAGAAAGGAGACATATTAAAATTATTTCATGATTAACTTGCATTAAGCAATTTACTTTGGTCAGGTTTAAGAATCTGTTAAAGAAGAATTTATACACACACGCATACATATATTCTTAAATGGTTTCTGATAAAATCTGCCAGTGCTCCAGAGAGTGCTAACTGAAGTGAAAACAGAGTAATTCCATTTTCTGACATGTTTTAAGTTCAGTTCAAATGAAAGAAGATAGGTGAAAATAGCTAACGTAGATGCTACCTGCAGTGTGTTAACTTACTATAACCAAAACATTTCATTTGAATTATGTTACACATTTTTATGATAACAAGAGTAAAATGGAAAAAAAATGCCATGTAGAATATCTTAACTTGAGTCATCTTCAATTAACAAACAGCATTACTTTAAAAATAGACATTAAAAACCCAGAAAACCTATGCAGAAACAATTTCATTCCCAGTATTAGAACACCAAAAGCAGTGGATCTCCTTTATCCAGAAGTGCAAAGTTAGGCTCGAATGCAGAAAATATCTCGTAGCAAAGTGGACTTTATTTTCTCCAGTTGCACAGTCATTAGATGGTGTGCTAAAAAGGCCTGCTAGACTTTCGACTAATTACATCATCGGATCATCATATAGTTAAAATCAGTTGCAGGGCACTCATACACAACTAAAATCTCTGCTTCTAATTACTATTTTAGTCTCTTTTTCCTCGTGACATGTTGGTGATAGATCATTATTTTTTCAGCAATTTGTTCGCATTTATATGCAATATAATTGGATCTGATTAATTATTATGATTAATGACTGCAGAATTTCCTTGCAAAGCTATTAATACTGGTAGTATCAAATGAAAGACATGGACAAATTAAAGCCAATGGATTCCTGTTGCTGGTACTTGCAGCGCCTGAGATGAAGTAACCCTTTGCTGTTCCCCAGCAAACAGAAAGTGACTGCAAACCTGAGCTCTTTGAATGGTTCTCAGAAGCTCATAATATATGAAGTGTTTAGGATGCTTTTAGGCTTATTCAGGTGTATTGCAAATGAGTAATCTGGCAAGTCTATGTTCTAAAGCAGCACATAGTGTTATTGATCTGAAATAGTAAGGAAATATATAGCATTAAAAATAGGTAGAAAGCTATTAAGAAATAATTGTCTTGAAGGATATTTATAATTTCTCCATTTTCCTCAACAAACATGGTATAAGGCACTTAGTTAACTTCTATTAAATGTCAGATTACAAAATTTCTAAAGGACATATTTATGTAGAGTGTGTTTTGTATTTTAAATTATATTCTGGCTTAGAAGTAGGATATTACATGTAAAAAAAGCAAACAACGACTGAGTAGCTTAGGGGATCGACTTTCCTGTTACCTCTGGGACCTGACTTTAAATCTGGCTTTGAGCAAACTGAAGAAAAATCATTTCAATCTAATGGCAGCAGCAAATAAAAAAATCAGATAGTTTGAGTTCCTTGAAGGTGGCAGCAAGCTTTTTGCTTTATGAAGTGTCCAGAATTTGGGGCTTTAAAGGAAAGAATTGGATTTGGAGGATGTGTGCCTGATTATAAATTGTAAAATACAAAAGATGTTGAGTATAATTTGCATCTGTCATAAACAGGACCAGCCCTGCTCATAGCATGAGTCTTAACAGGGGGCATGAAGGCTTAAATCGTGCTGAGAAAATGGATTCATTGCATCTGACCCAGAATTGGTAGTGGTGCCTGTATTAAAATCAAGATTCTCAAAAGATCTAAAATACAGCTTTTTAGTTAGAACTAGGCACAGGTATCTGAGGATGTTCAATGTGACAATGCAAAACTTTTTTTTTTTAAAATTAAACAATGCTTGCTAGCCAACCCAATATATAAAAGCAAAGAGATAAATTTGTTTTATGAACAGCTGAGATTTTTTTTGATGATTCATATTAAATTAAACTTGCCAAAGGAGAAAGAAGGTAGACTAAAGAAATCATTGTGTGCAGGTGAACAGCAAAACATTTAAAACACGCACGACTCGCAGTCATTTTAGTTTTTTATCAAAGACAGTGAATTCCTATGAAGCTTTCACAGTATTATTGATACTGAAATGTAAAATTCTTTATTTAAATCTACACTTTTTAAAGGATATGGATTTCTGGTTTATATTTATTATGGAAATGACTAAAACAAATGCAGGAACCTTATTAAAAATCTTCTAGCCTCTGCCAGAATAAGTAATTTGGCCTATCAGAGTTCTTAAATAAGCTACCACCATCACCACCCCATTCCCCTGCCGAACGGCTTTGTATAAATTATTTATATAAGGATAATGCTAGTTTTTCTTCTGAGAGTAGAAAAACGGGATTAATGTGAAGATCAACACTGAAGCCATTTTCATGGGCTCCTTGTATATATAAACTATGTTTATGGCAATTATTTTAGAAATTAGGGCTAGCCTTCACCCCAGGTGAGACTGAGAGTTATGGGGAAAGGCAAGAATCCTGTTAAAGGATTTCATTTCCTTTCCTAAGCAAGCATCACCACCCAGGAGAGAGGGGGCACTCCTATATCTGATAAATAATGTTGGGTGTTCACAGTTGTTAATATGAGAAAGGTAATGAAATAATTAGTAACAGAGCGATTAATGGCATTATTAAATACACCGTGTATGAATTGCCATTAAGAAAATTGATTTTGAAGTATATTTTGTAGAGAAAGGCAACATAAAGCAAATAAAACCGCACACCATCCAGGGTATCAGTAAGAATAGTCCTGGGCACTGGGTGCTTACAATTAAAGTAGATGGCCTGTCTGCCACTAAAGGAAACATCCTTCAATTCACATCTTAGTTTGGTTTCAAGCTTTGGACATAATAAAAAAAAAATCATAACACATTAATACTTCCTTGTAGCAACATGCCTCCACGTGTTTTACACGCTTTTGCAGGAAGAGTCATTACACATAAAATATTTGTTGTTGTTCCAAAGACACACAGACCATAGGTTTGTGTCTGGCATGTATGACTAACGGAATCCTCACAAGAAGTCCATTTTAATTTTAATCAAACTTAATAGCAAAGGGATCAGAATCATTTATTCTCATGTTACCATTTGAAATGATCAATTTATTTGTCGGTTCTTCACTTAACTATTCAGAGCCAGTAGTAGATCATCCAGCAAACTAGGAGAAGAATCAAGAGTAAACACTAAGTCCTTGAATCAGTCCTAAGCCACAGACAGACAGCTAACTGCTTAAATGTCTTGCATTGATTTGGTGCATTCTCTAGGGACAGAATCTCTAGAACCTGCTCCTTAGTACACTATACTCTAAACAATCTGTCCTAATTTGATTCTAACATCAAGGATCTACCCAAGCAAGGAAGGTTCAGAGAGAACCTGATCAATCCAAGAGTAAGGATTAGAAACTCTTGCACCTGTGATTGCATTAAACTGCTGTGTCAGAGTACAGTGTCTGCCTCCTAGGAATAGTGAGTCTGAGTTCTCCCACATTTATCCGTAGTATAGAGTATAGGACAAGGAATGGCTAAAATATAGCTGTACAAAGGGATATAAATTCTGGCTATTATTCAAACACTATTTATGTCTCCTGATTTTCACCAGCTTTTTCTACCACATAATCAACAACCTAAAATGGTGGGTGACTGCTTGCTTTTCTTGGAAATCCTCATCTCACCTAGTCACCTGCTTAGTTTTTGAAAGTTGTAGCACAAAGTCTTCTATTTGGAGTTTTTAGACTTGTTAGACACCATCTACTTCACACTCATCATTTTGTGGATGAGAAAACAGCCTCAGAGAAGTTAGTTTGCCCAATGTCGTATAATTGATATGTGACAGGGTTCAAAAACAGACCCAGTTCTCTTAGCTCCAAATCTATAGTCCTTTCCAATATACTACATAGTTACAGACTGATACTAAAAAATATAACATGACACTTAGATCTCAATTTTTCTTATTCTGACTTTAGACAGTGAGAATTTCCTTGGAGATTAGTGTTTTTCATCTGAATAACCAATACTATAGCTTAAGTAAAGTATATCTTTTACAACTATTCCTCTAGAAAGTGAATTAAAATTGGAAACAACCTAAATATCTACCTATAAAGAATCAGTTCAATAAATGACATAGTCATATTATGAAATGCTGTTAGACCATTTCAAAGAATGAGATAATGTGTTTTCATGTACCAGAATGAAATATGGTTACATTATATATGGCTACATGTTTAATAAGAAAACAGCTGAAAGGTATATAGAGAATGATCCAGTTTTTTAAATTTTTATTTGGTTATATAAGGAAAGAATATCTGGCATAATACACAACAAATGTCCAATAGTGGGTATCTCTAGGGATAGAAATAGAGGGGGTGGAAGTGATAATTTCACAATGCACTACGCGTATATTACTGGGCTATCTGATTTTATTTTAACAACAAGGATATATTTCCTTTTACAGTTAAAAATTAAAAGGTAAAATTTAAAAATTGCATAAAATAAAATTCTAAAATTTACAGGCTTATGTGGTATTTATAAAGATCAACTCTGTGGGGCTTTTTTCCAAATTCTTATCACATTTCTGAGGTGCAGACATCTTTTGGTAGGCTAAATGTTTAGTTAACTTTCTAATTTTTAATTTCTTAAATACTTCTCTAAATATTTACTGTTTTTTTCTTCAATCAGAATATGATAAGTAATGATGCATGGTTATAAAATAAGTTATGAAGTCTTACATTTTAATCAAGTAACAAGAGAAGATTATTCTATTTTATTGTAATTAATCCAGTGCTGTTTTATGCAGGGAAATGACAAGAGTGAAGAAAACAAATTAAAGATTTTGGTTTTTGTTTTGTAATTCTTTAATATCACTTCCAAGGATGCTGATGTATATTTCTTAGTTGAAAGATTCAAAAGACGATGCAATTCAGTTGTTTGGCAGATGTCAATGACTCTGCTATGCAATTTCAACATAAAATATTTCAGCTCCTCAGTTTTCCACATATACAGTTTATTCTTGGAATTAAAAAATGTAACTTCATGTGGACTTAGTAAAATCTTATTTGTTAAGAATTTGGAATTTGGAATGCCTCTAAAGAAGACATTCTATAAATATTACATTTGAAAAGCCCCAGAACTGCCTATTTAATGTGCAAAACAGAGTATCAGAACATCAGTTTTTGAATCCTGTTCTCATCCAAATGTCTGGTTTTGTGAAGATTTTTGGAAAATCTTAATATAAGTCATATCACTTTTGCTAAAATCTTTATATAACAACAAAACAAGGTTCTCAATGTTACAACTCAGAATATACATTACATGTTTTAAAAATAAAATTTTCTAAAGTAAAATTTATACCTGTAAATAAAAGAAAACTCTACATAAGAGGAGAGATGTTTCCTAAATGGTGAATACATCTATTCTTGTCTTCATGCTAATAAGAGAAAGTGTTTATATACATTTATTCTTAAAAAAGTGTAATAATTTTAAAGTTAACAATTCCATATTAGCAATACTCATTCTGCTTAAATATTCAGGCCTTGTCTAAGAATTATTTAATGTGATAAAAAAGCTTCATTCTATTTTTAATGAAACAATTTGCAGAGGTTCTGTTGCTCCCCTAAATCACAAAGAAAAAAATAGAAAACCAAATCAAGAAACAAAGAACAGCTGATGCATTGCTAATCTCCAATACTTCTTTACTCTGAAATACCAGTCTTTAGGTTTTAAATTCTAGCATTTTAGAGAAATACCTACCAAGAAGGGCACATGTCTTCTAATCAAAATTTTTATAATAATTACCAATTATATAGAAATTATTAGGTTATATATGGTTGTTCTCTAAAACATTAATGCTAGTACATTACAATGAAAGGAATAAGATCAGAAGCAATATTAATAGTCAGAAATGTGTTTCTAGATATTGTTTCTCTGAATTTTTTAATCCCAGAAGAAATGTATTCAGAATGATAAACATACATTAAAAATTGAACTTTGTAAATCAAATGTTTAGAATTCAAGAATCTGAACATCAAATAAGAAGGTCAAATGGCATACTGTTGTCAAAGGGTCCTATAACCACTAAACATGTGGAAAATCACACATTAAGATACCAATAAACACAATTCACTAATGATCACCTCCAGTGATATCATGCCTTTGCAAGTACACTGCTTATATTCAGATCTGGGAAAATAACAGTGATTTGCCATTTTACTGCTAATAGTTGCTGTGTTGTAGTTCTATTGCTGTGTAAATACTTCTTAAGGCTTTTTTAATAATAAGAGGAAGATGATTTATCTTCTACTGTTGAGCTGATACACTTGAATATGTTCTGCTAGATCAAAAATAGCAGAGATCAGTTTCTTCCCTACTGTCAAGAAGCATCATTTCAGAGGAAATGAAAAACAAGAAAGGTTAAGAGGAGGAAGCTGTAAAACACAGTGGTGGGGAGGTAGATAGTAAGGTAGATAGTAAGATAGTGAGAATATGTAAATAACATCTAGGTATGAATAAGAAGGAAAACATTTTAATAATGGAAACCCCAAGAGTGAGAATTTTGTGATGAATGAGGAACAATACAATTTGTCCCTGTAATTGGCAATATTTTTCAAATGAAATCATACAGTTTGCGATCAGGAAGTAGATGAACATACTTCACCTTTTTTTTCCCAAAGATGCACATAAAATCCAGGAGAATTTCTCAAACACATGCATGCTTTTCTGGTGAATAATTTGCCTATTTACTAAACCAAGAATCTGGTCATTCTGTTCTGAATCACAGCAAAAATATGTCCCCCAAATTACTGCAAGATTAGCTAGGTACAATGAAATGCCTGCTATTTTTTAAAGAACAGTAAAAGAATTAAGAATCAATTCTGGTTTCTAGAGGACAGAGACCGATTTCGGTATACTAATCTGTTTGACTGTGTGCACATGTGGATGAAAATGAGGCTTCTACAACTTGGAGCCACTGGTACAACGATGATCAGACATACACTTGGTAAAGCCAAATTATGATTTTTCAGGATCTCTCTGCTTGTCAATTTTTGTGTTAAAATGCTTTTGGGCAACAACCCTAAGCATCTGTATTAGTATGCTAGGGTTGCCACAACAATGTACCACAGACTGGGTGGCTTTAACAACAGAAATTGATTTCTCACAGTTCTGGAGGCTGGTGGGGGGGAGGGGCGCTGTGGTCCAAGATCAACTTGTTAGCAGTGTCCATTTCTCCTGAGACCTCTGTCCTTGGCATGCAGATGGCCACCTTCTTGCTCTGTCCTCACATGGTCTTTCTCTGTGCAGGAGCTTCCCTGGTGTCTTTTTGTGTGTTCCAATTTCTTCTTAAAGAACACCAGTCAAATTAGATTAGGGTCCACCCCTAATGGCCTAATTTTAACTTAATCACCTTTTTGAAGGCCCTATTTCCAAATGCAGTTACATTCTGAAATGTGGAAGGTTATGGCTTCAACATATGAATTTTGGTGGCTATGATTCAGCTCATAACATCATCACTTGTAGCTATTCCAAACATCTATTCAGTATGTCACAGTACATTAATCTGCAGAGAATGTTATTCTACCTTTGAGTTCCTTGGTGTTACATGAAGATATTGCACTAGACAGATATTTCTGTCAGTTGTGTCCCCCAGTGCCCTCACGTTCCATAGTCAGTAGTAAGTGATGGACTGGTATTAATAGATGTTTAACTCTAACTTTCTGGAAAACAGAAAAGAAGCCCTGATTCATAGCTTTTTCCAGTTTCTGTATTGTAAATACTCCCACCATAACAGATTACAATCTACTAATCACCGAATGCAAAGTCCAGAAGAGATGCACACAACAAAGTCACATGAGCCTGTTTGAGCTGGTTCTAGCACACCGCTCACAGGTACTTTCATGACTTCAGAGAGGTTAACTTCACTCCTCCACCTCTTTATCAGAATAGTGCTCCCTTTTATTTGGTTCAAATTCTTGATATCCATTTCTTTAGAGTGGTTGGACTGACGCCACAAAAAAGTTACCAAATACCTAATTACCTAATCCCTAAAACCTTTTAACATTGTCAAATAGTACTCTTGAATCTAGTATTGAGTTTTCATTTTATTTTTGACAGACTCTAAAATCTTTTTTTATAAAAAGTAGGATATTGTTTTTCTATTGCCTTCTTGATTTGATACGTGATTCTTAAAACTCTCCTTGAAATTTTCTGCAAGATGGTGATGCAGCCTTGATATACATGATGCCAAAACAACTCATCAATGTCCCAAATGAGTCCATATTGTTACAGCATTTGTCTTTAGTCTCTATAAAAGTAGAATAGTCTCTTGTCACCAATTGCTTAGGTATTTTTGTAAACATAGCAACAAATATAAAATGGCTTTGAAAAGAGTGATGTAACTATCCATAGAATTACAACTTTAATGAATTTCTCCATTCTAACTTAGTAAGCCTTCTCTTATGCTCCTAGTGCTTTCTAAAATGCCTTTATTAAAGCAATAAGTGTTTTAATAAGTGTGCTTGCATGTCTATCTTTTCACTGACACTTAGAAAATATCGTATTTTTGTCTTTTTATCTATAATACCTACAATTTGTTGTACACATGATAAATATTTGTGGATTAATTATTAACTACTAGAAAAATTAATAATTATATTAACTAGAATAAATAACTAGTAATAGCACATTATATATAATTTGGTGGCTTCAGGAAAAATAAAGAGTTAAAATTATTATTTTTTAATGTAAGAGAATTTTCAGAATGGGAGATTTCCTATATTTATGATAACTTATGCTATTTTTCACTTTTGGAGAAATTTTTAGCTAATCTTTCTTGAGGAAACTATTAGAAAAGGTAACAACTTTATTAACTTATTTAGCTTGATGAATATGTTTTAGTGAACAAAAATTGCTGGGTACTGTCAAGAAAACTATGGAATAACTAATAACAAATTTTAATAATATTTGAGAATAATTTGCATTATTAGATATAATGAATTTTATATAATCACTAAAAAAGTGAGTCTAATAATTATAATAACTCCCTAATTATAACTTTATCATTATTAATATTTGAAACTATTATAATCACTAGCCAATATGGCATGGTTGAGCAATATTCTTGTTTTAAAATCCCAAAATGTATTCACCATGAAAGGTCTGTCTGGAAAGTATCCAGCCATGTAACATGAAAAATGGAGACATTTACTGAAGAAGATGAAAGATAAAAAACAGGACAATGATGCCTCAGTCCTCTTCAAAGTAGGCATTTTAGGACCTCACACAGTTCTCCCAGCATCTCTTTCACTGTTCAAAACAATCTGTAAAATTATTTGTTAGAATCACCATCAGCTGCCTCATCATATTTTCCTGGATCTCATTGATGGTCTGAAATCTCTTCCCTTTAAAGGTAATTTTAGGTTTGGGAAAAGCCAGAAGTCACAGGATGCCAAATCTGGGCTGTAGGGGGCAGAGTCACGTGGCTGTTTTGCCAAAAGACTCTACAGGAGAAATGATACATGGGTGGGTGCATTGTTGTGGTGAAGCTGCCAATCACCATTGTCCATAGCTGCGGTGGTTTTCATGGCATTGCATCTTTCCGACTCAAAACATTGAGGTAGTACTCCTTATTAATTATTTGGCCTGGAGGAGCCTACTCATGATGGACAGCACCTTCCCAATCAAAAAACACAGTTAACATAGTCTTGATCTTGCTGAGATTTTGCCACTCCTTCTTCGGGCCTGGAGAGCCAGGCGATTTCCACTGAAAAGACTAGGCCTTCGTTTCCAGGTCATAGCCATAGACCCACGATTCATCTCTAGTTATGACATTCTTGAGGAAATCTGGTTCATTGGTAAAGGTTTGAAGCAAGTCATTAGCAAATGCAGCACAATGTTCCTTCTGCTTTGGTAGCAAAGCCAGGGAACACATTTTGCCATGACACGTTTCGTGCCAAGATCCTGCATCAAAATCTCGGACACAATAGTTTTTGGAATCCCCGGATTAGCTTTTAGTTCTCCCACTGTCAGTCGCTGATCTTTGTTGATTGCAGCGCATACACATTCAACATTCTCAGGTGTTCTACTTGTTCCAGACCTTCCAGAATGTGGATCACTTTCAACAGATTCTCAACCATCTTTGTTTGTGCCACATTTTTATTTGCACTGCACTCATTGCATTGTCCCGCAAAGCCTTTTGAATCATCCAAATAACTTCCTCAGGGGAATTTTCAAGATTAGGGTGAAATTTAATGCAGATTCATTGCTCTACTTGCTCAGTCATTTTGAATGCATTGGCCATACAGTATACATGTTCACTAAATGGCATGTAGCACCCCACTTACTAGTAGTGAGGGCATCATTGTTCATGCATGTGCATTGTAGCCCACTCTCCTTGGCCGCCAGGGTACATCAATTTTACGCAAACTGTTCTTGTTTTATTAACATTAGCTGGATATTTTCCAGACAGACCTCAAAAACTATAACTCAAAAGCTCCTTGCAATAATTAGTCTCAAAAATTAGCTCCATGATTTACCTCTCAAATATATACAATAGACCACATACATTAACATCACCCTATTGGTCTCTGTGGGTCTCACTGACTTCAGAGTGCAAATACAGTACAAAGATCAGAAAGAACACACACGCGGTCATTCACTAACATTAAAACAAGCCTTTATCTAAAAGATACTGCTTGAGTAGCCACTATTCCCTATAACCTAAGTGGCCAGATCTAGCTATTTCATCCTAAAAAAATCACTAATTATCTTTAATTGATTATTTGAGGTATTTTATTATTCCTGTTTTAAAATTCTGGGCCAAAGAGCATCTGTTAAAGAAAACACTACCTAAAAAATGTAGCTGAATGCGCCTATTTATTGTATTTCTCAGAAAGTAAAGAGCGATCGTTTGAAATCTCCACAGTGACACTATATAGCCACAGGATTCCAAACAAACAATGTTAACAAAATGATTCAAAATAATCCTCCTTTTTCTAGTAAGAGGTAGAAAGTTTTGGAATTTTTAATTTGTGACCCTCCTTTAGATATATCACACATCAATCTACTTTGTGTGTGTGTGTGTGTGTGTGTGTGTGTAACTTTTTCATTTTCTCCTTGTCTCATCAAATGTACAATATAGGTCTATGGAAAAATTGCTCTGAAATGGCCTAATAGAATTTTAAAAACTTGAAAACTAAACTGACATTTTATATGGAGTAAAAAGTTAGTCCCCCATCCAAAAAAAAATGTAAGGCAGTATTTATTTTTTCTCTTTTTGAATTGTGATACTATATTGTATTGTGATACTATATATTTGTATCAGTGGGATAACATATTTTTAGGGGAAAAAAGGGCTCAAAAGCATGTATTTAAAACTTTGAAATTAAATGGGATTAATTAATAGTTTAGAGAAAATTAGGATCTATAGAACCCAATATTGAGCTGACTCCAAGGAAGTGGCCATTAAACATCATAGCACTAGAATAATAAAGGAATTGGGATATATGATTTAATAGAAATTTGCTTACTCAGTCTAATTGTATTCCATATAACTGTTCAGTATGCTTAAAGGTCACTCAACTCTTAGGAATAAGAAAGTGCCTAGCAACCTGTAGGAAACCTAAGAAAATCCACAACACTTTTTTTAAAACTACAGGATGCAAGAATTGTAATTTAAAAGTTATAAAATGATTAATACTCTCCTAAAATATTATATCTTCCTTTGGCATGACTTTTTATAAAACATCAGTGCATTATCTTGATTTCAATAAGCCAGTGCTCCTTTCTCAAATGACCACAAATTTAAAGAACAGAAAATTGATACTTAAGCATATGCATCTCAAATTTAATAAATGAATATGTGCATATGGTGATGGAGTGTGGGTGGAGAGTTCCTTTATCCTTAAACCAAAGAAGTTTGAATTATAATATTTGAAATACTGTTTGTCTATCTTTTTTTCAATTTTCCCAGGAGAGCTTGTTTATAATGAAGGCAGTTTCTGTAAATGACAGACCAGTGAAGACATCAGTTTGAAAATATAATTCCGAAGGTACTAGTAGGAAAGGCAAGAATGAGGTTCATAATCTATTAGTGCCTTTGCATTGTGTTAGCAAAATACCATATCATCAATCTCCTTTCTTTTTCTGTGTCTGACTCTGCCACCTTCTTGGCTTGTACACCCAGAGGAGCATAATTATAGGCACATAACATATACATTGTGACTTTGAAAGTATGGAATTTAAATTACTTCAGTACATTAATCACCCTTACCCTACAAGTCTATTTTACTGTGCAAATGAGGAAAACCTACTGCTTATTTTCCATACTTTGGAAAACTTAAAAAAAATTGTACATTGCATAATTATTGGATTTGTAAAAACATGCTTTGATCAAATGAAATGGGCATTTACTTTGTTCAAAGCTACTTTCCATAATCCATTACACAGCATAAATTTCACATAACTGCTCACATAGCAACTTGTAAATATACTTGTATATTTTCCTTCACTTTAGCATCAAAGGGAAAAAAATGATTAAAGATGTAGTGTGCGAATCTCTCTCATTTACAACTTTTCATTTGAGTTAAAAATCTCTAACTATAAGAATTAATCCAAAAAGCCTATAGCAAATATATAAATTTGGCAATACTTCCCTCCCCCTTTCTGAATCATTAATATTAACGAACAAAAAGATTGGGTGGCTGGTAAATACTATAAATTCAACAAGGTATAAACATGGTAGCATTCTTCCAAAACCGGAAGTACACATCCATCGTGTTCCAAAAACCTTACGCAATGAGGAGTCCAAATCTTAATCTTAGATAACATAAGGTAAGCTTGCAGAACATCATTTTGGCTTTAATTATTATCTTTTGAAAAGCAGTGTGATGTTCCCTGGGTCATGAACAACTAAGGAAGTTAGAATTTAGTGAGAGGTTCCATTTATTTCCTTCTACCCATTTAAGTGAGGGAAATGTGTGAGAGTTCTGAGAAAGAGAAAATGAACAAAACCAGTTGATACATGCCCATGTTGTTCATATCAGTTCTAACAGTGCTGGTCTCATTCTGTCATTCATTAGATGCCAGATCCTAAAGGATTTTTATTTTCAGTCTTAAGATGGCTGTTGAAATAGTAAATAGCTAATACTAAAGAGACTTTCTGAACTGAAAAATTATACTGCTCTTGAGAAAAACACCTTTCTTCCCTGCCCCAAAATTGTCAGCACCACTGGTTGAAATGTGAATCCTGATCCTATAAAATTCACCCAAAACTCTATAATTTTCATTTATGTTTTAAAATTTCACATATTTCCCACAAAGTATTGAGATAGAAATTTGAAAAGATCAAAATAAAAGTTAAGTGACCAAGACTATAAAGAGTAGCACTGTCCAATAGGAATACAATGAAAATCACATGAATAATTTTAAATTTTCTAAAAGCCACATTCAAAAAGTAAAAAAACAAAACAGGTGAAATTCATTTTGAAATGTTTTTATTTACCCCAGTATATCCAAAATATTATCTTTTAGCTATATAATTCATATAAAACACCACTAATAAAGTATTTTACATTTTTTATACTAAATCTTAGAAATCTAGTGTGTATATTACACTTAACCACATCTTGATTTGTACAATAAATTTCATTGGAAATATATAATCTGTATATAGATTTCATAGAATTTACAGTTGAAAAAGTAGATTCACATAATCAAATTTCCAAAATATTTAAGTTTTTAAAGAACTGAACCAAAAATATTAGTTTTTAAATTTAAATTAAGATAAAATAAAAATAAAAACTTATTTCCATAATCACATTAGTCACAAATTAATTATTTGATATACACATAATAGAGAAATAACAAGAATAATTTAAACTTTAACTAGAAATACTAATGACTTCATTATCTAATTAAAGATCTAATACTCCTATCAATTTCTGTTATATTGGCAAATTGTTGTTTACATATATAGCTAAGTTTCTATTTATGTAAACACTATATAAACATATTCACATTTTAAGTCTCCAGATAATTAGTAATTTCTACCCCATATTTAGGTGAATGCATTTTGAAGTTTGTGAAAATATTTAATGATTGCCACTGAAAACATCTGAGTAAAGTATTTTAGAACTTAGGGTAAGGCAAGTTAAAATTGAAACAATATCTTCTTCATAAGACATTTGCTTGGAGAGCAGTTTAACTATTTGATTTATTTAGTAAGTACTATATTTATTATCTCATTGAGTAATTTAGATATGAAAGTATTTTTTCCTCCCTTTTAGGTTATCAAAGTCATGGACAGAAACTTTAATATTTCTTGGTAATGTACCACAAGATTGGACAAAGCAGTTCATAGTGACTGACAAAAATGTGACTAGGGAGAGATAACAGTCTTGTCAGTTGACAGTGTGTTTGACATTGTACTAAGCTGCTTTATATTCATGATCTAACCTTAAAAAAAAGCCTGCTCCACATTAGACATTATTTTCCTCATTTTAAAGATAAGATCATCAAAATCAAGCTTTAGAGAGTTTAAATAAAAGGCTGAACTCACACTTATTAAGTGTTAAGACTGGACTTTAAATCTAGATCTGCTTGGTTCCACAGGTAGGTTTGTTACCACCACACGGTATTATCTTCCATAACTTTTTAGTTTCACATGATATGTTATGATGCTTATTTCCCTCTGTATTTTTTCCTAATTGTATATATGATCTGTCCACTGGATTATGAACTCTCTTAGCCATGTCTATGTCCCCTATAAATTCTGCTTTTTATGTAGAAAATCTTCAATATATTCTCATTTTGCTGAATTGAACTGAAGGCTGAGTTCAAGTTCTCTGCTCTGTTATCAATAACTTTTCCTGAACAAGCACCACTGATCTGGGGCAGGTGTTTCACTGTCTCTGAATTCCCATTTACTGTTATATATCATTTAAAAAATTAGATCATATTCATGGTTTTAAAAAAATTTATTTTAGCAACAGAATCCATTCTTTCAAGTGATTATTGTATGTAATCATGATATATAAAATAGATGAAAGCCAATATATGTGATTATGTAACATACCTCTCTTTTTAATGGCCTCAGAGGAAAAATATAGGGCTAGAAAAAGCCAT
The DNA here is from genome assembly GCF_040939455.1 of Microcebus murinus. NCBI lineage: Eukaryota > Metazoa > Chordata > Mammalia > Primates > Cheirogaleidae > Microcebus > Microcebus murinus. Next base: position 36,679,053 of record NC_134111.1, read on the forward strand.
AAATTAAACCGCAGGAGGGGCACTTAATCTTGTCTGTGCCATGGACACACTTACATCCTATAAAATAATATTTTTAAAAGTATAAAATCAAATGGAAATAAAAATAAACCAGTTATATTGATATATAATTCTATCTGGAGATCTTTTAGGAGGTCCATGTAACTCAGGTTAATAACTCTATTGATGAATGTTTAAGGGTTCTTCCAGCTATTATGCTCACAGATGCTATATATGTAGTGTAGGAGTAAAATGTTGAATAATATTCATTTTATCAACAAATATTTTTGTTTCTGCTAGGTGCCAAGCACTATTATTAACACTAACAGTGAACTAGACAATAAATACCCTGTCCTCATGGAACTTACTTTCTACTTAAAAGTAGATTTATAATAAAATTACAAATACATAAAATTACTAGCATAAGGAGTTGTGATATTATTCTAATAGTAACAGAAAGACATTTGGTTATTTTAATAAAAAACATTATAGTATCTAATTTATTATTTTAAAAGATCACTTTGTGGAAAACAGACTGTAGGTAGGCAAAAGATGGATGAGAGATGATGCAAAAGATTTTGAAGGTACAACTGATAGGTTTCACTCATGGTTGGAGTGATGAGAGAAGTGAGAAATTACATTGGGGGGGTGGTTAGTTGAATGGGTGGGGTGTTACTGATATGGAAACTGGAGAAGGCATAGATATAAAAAACTAATTTTTAAACATGTTAAAAATCAAAGAACTTACTCTTCCTCTAAGAAAATGGTTAAGTAGACAGTTGGTTATAGAGTCCATAGTAAAAGGGAATGGTTAAAGCTAAAGACATAATTGGGGGGGGGCATAGTTGAAGAGTAGTAGCTTATAAATTAAATTTAAATCCATTACCCTTAATGAGATGTTTAGATAGTGAAGAGATGTGGGCTCAGGAAAACCCTCAGAGGCTTTTGCCATAAAAGCTTGACTAGAGAACAAGAAATAAGAAATAAAGGACTGAAAAGGAGTGACCAATCAAGTGAGGAAGGAAAAAAACTAAGATGGTATAGTGACATGAAAACCAAGCAAAGAGGTGTTCTGCATTGAAGAGACTTGTTTTGATGTACCCAATCAGGAGAACAATGGCCAAGATGTCACTACTGGACTTTGATTAGACTAATTATAGAGAAGTGGTAAAGATAGGAGCAAGTTCAAAAAAAAAAAAATGTGGGGTGTAAAAAAATGGAGATAGTCATCTGGACATTCGCTCAGAAGGGGAGCAGGTAAATGGGATTCTGAAGGAAAGGAATAGTGGGTAAGAATAGAAGGAATGTTTGGAATGGGTAATAAGGCATATTTGCATGATACAATCTTTTAGTCACCATTTTTTCTCATTAATATTCTGTTCTTCATATAAAACCCTTTCAAAAATCATTGTTTTAATAAACTGAACTGTGATGAGTACAAGCTCCCTACTCCATGAGGAAAAGAGAAATAAAGAGAAAGAGAAAAAGAAAAAGAAAGAGGAAGAGAAAGGGGAAGGAGAAAAGGAAGAGGAAGAGGAAGAAATACAAGAAAAGAAAGAGTTAAATGCAAGGATAGAACCTGAATAGACAAGAGAATGAAATAGAGTTTGACAGTAGATAGGACCAGGAACATTTACATATTTCAGTGTAACAACCTGGAAGACAAAGTTATGTCAACAGATGTATGTTCACATGAGATTTGGTAGTGGGAAAATGAGGCAGTTCATGTCCTATTGCTTCACTGTAAATGAAGGAATGAACGAACAGAAATAACATGCTTAGTGTACTTTGGAAATATTACATAGCCTTAAAACACATGAATCTCTGACCAACGTGTCATTCTGAAATAACCTATAATAAATTTTACGGTATTATATCTTAATGATAGTGATTAGGATCTTTGTTTATTTCACTTCCAAATTTGGAGACAACTTACACCACCCAAATATAGTGGAGGTAGTGTAGGATGTAGTAATTAAGCTCAGTCTGGAAATTTGTTTGCATTGGTCTACAACTTTAAGGTCTTCAGGAACTCATTTATTCTCTCTGTGTTTCAGTTTCCTTTCTGTAAAGTCCATATATTATAACAATGGCACTCACTTTGTATTATGAGTTTTACTAAAATAATACATGTACAATTTTTAGAAAAATGTCATTCTAAAGGTAATATATACATCTATTAGAGGATCATATGGTCTTTGTTTTTGATTCTATTTATATGGTGAATCACATTTATAGATTTATATATGTGAAACCATCCTAACATCTCTGGGATGAAGCCCACTTGACTGTAGTGGATTAATCCTTAGATATGCAGCTGAATTTGGTTTGCTAGAATTTCATTGTGGATTTTTGCATGTATATTCATAAGAGATATTGATCTGTAGTTTTCTTTTCTTGCGTCCTTTCCTGGCCTAGGTATCAAGGTGATATTGGCTTCATAGAATGAGTTTGGGAGGATTTCTTCCTTCTTGATGTCATGAAATAATTTCTGCAGTATAGGTACCAGTTCTTCTTTATAGGTCTGGTAAAATTTGGCTATGAAACAATCTGGTACAGGACTTTTTGTGTTGGGAGATTTTTAATTACTGTTACCATTTCATTACTTGATGTTGGTCTGTTCAGGAGTTCTATTTCTTCCTGATTGAAACTAGGGAAGTTATGTGGTTCCAAGAATTTATCCATTTCCTCCATGTTTCCGTAAATCTCTATGCTATGTTCATAGAGATTTTTATAGTATTCAGAAATGATATTTTATATTTCCATGGTATCAGTTGTAGTATCTCCTTTTTCATTTTTGATTGAGCTTTTTTAGGGACCTTTCTGTCTTATACCATCTTCCAACCACATGAGTTATATTTATTTTTAAGAGACTTTTGTTGAAATTTTTTAATTCAATAAACATGATAAAGTCCATGTTTGCTACTAAATTATGATGCCAGATAATGATGTAGATTTAATTGAGTGTGTTTTATATCCTTCATATTTCTCTATTTCCCACCTTTTAAAGATTCCCTTCCTTTACAACAGCAGAAATTACATTCATGATGTTCCACAGCCTTTCTCTACCGAGAAAATTAAGCAAAAAATAAAAATTTTGAGTAAAATACATTACATAAAAATATTTATAATTTTATATATCAGCTGTCTGATTTTTGGAATATAAAAGAATGGAAAATTTTACCTGCATATTTACCTTTTGTTGCTTTCCAAGCCATATTAAAATGATGTAAAATATTAAAAATATAAGAAAGTATGTGGTAGTAATGTAAATATTTCAGTTAAAATTATTAATAAAATCAACTAGTAATAGAATTGAAGTACAATGCAAAAATGCTAAATAGAAAAGAGGGAATCAAAAGCATCCAATTAAGGAAAAGAAAAGAAAGCAAAAAGGAAACAATGAAAAAGTGAAAAAAGGAAAACATAAATTATAATGATACCAATATTAAAATGCACAACAACAATAAATATGTGAGTTAAATTAACACATGTGATAAGTGTTTATAAAGCATATCACTTGCTGTAGTAAGTGAGACACCCAATATAGTATTTTCAATAAACGTTTTTAGAGAAGTGCTAGGTTCACAGCAAAATTGAGCAGAAAGTACAGAGTTCTCAGATACTACCTGCCACCACACATGCACAGCCTCCCCTACTATCAACATCCTCCACCAGAGTGGTACATTCATCACAATCAACATACCTACACCGAGATATTATTATCACCCAAAGTCTATTGTTTACAATTGAGTTTCACTCTTGTTTTATATTCTATGAATTTTGACATATTCTGTGAATAATGACATGCAGCTACCATTTCATTGCCCTAAAACCCCTCTGTGTTCTGCCTATTCATCCCTTCCTCCCCACTAACCTCAAGCAACCACTAATCATTTTACTGTCTCTATGGTTTTTCCCTTTCTAGAATGCTATATAGTTGCAATCACGCGGTATGTAGCCTTTTTAAGTTGGCTTCTTTCACTTAGGAATATGCATTTAAGATTCCTTCATATCTTTTCATTAACTAAGTTGTTTGGATTTTTTTAATCAAAGTCACAACAAAATAAGAGTAACCCAAAATGTGGATAATGTATTCATTTTCTATTGCTACATAACAAATTAGCACAAACCTAACAACTTAAAGCAATGCCCAGTTATATCTCACAATTTCCATAGATCAAAGTCCATGCATACTGTAACTGGCTTCTCTGTGCAGAGTCTGAAAAGACCGAAATCAAGGTTTTGCCTGGTATGCAGTCTCATCTGGAGCTCAGGGTCCTCTTCCAAGCTCATTCAGGTTGTTCACAAATAAATTTCTTGGAGTTTTAGAGAAACTAATTTTTTGTCTTCAATTGGGGATTTTTCTCAGCTCCTAGAGGCTACCTTCAGGTCCTGGCCATAAGGCCTTCTCACAGCTGAGCAGCTTATTCTAGGCCAGCAGAAGAGTCTCTCTGCAGTCTAATAAATGGAGCCACTTATAAAGCAATGTATTGCCCATGTGACGTAACCAAGTCAAGGGAGTGATTTTCCACTCCATCATATTCACAAGTACCTCCCACTCTAAGTCAGAGGCTTACACAGAATGTGTGTTTACACCAGGGGACAGGAAACTTGGGATCTATCTTAAAATTGTGCCTTCGAAAAATAGGGAAAATAAATAAAAAAGAATAGAGAACTATTAATATTAATTTGGGGCAAGCTAAAATTCAGGAAAAATGTAATAGTTTCCATGCATGTGGACAATTTGTATCAATAGAAGTTAAATTTATAGAAAAGATATAATAGCCTTCATGACTTATGCACTAAAATCATAGCTCCAAAATGTTTAAAGGAAAAACACTGTTAGAAATTCAAAGAGAAATTAGCCAAACTCCAACTTAGTTCACATTTTCCCCATAATTTGATAGAGATGGTAGAATACAAAATATAAGATGAAAAATTTAAATAAGATAAATAGTGAATCTGTTTGATGAATACATAGTACTTTGTATTATAATCCAAATAGAAAATATGCCTTCATTTCATAGTAAAAAACTTAAAGTATATTGTTCAAATATTCAAAGAATGCCAACAAAATCTATTTAAAATATCAAATTAAAAAATATCAAATTATTTCAAAATTAAATTAGTACAAGTTTTACTCTCTAAAAATAAATTACTGGTTAGCAAAAGGTAAGTTATGCAAAAATATAAAAAGTAGAACACAATTAATAAAGATTAAAGTAGAAATTTAAAGATAAAGATCCATCCCCCATAGCTTTTCTCACAAATAGTAAAATTGATCAGTCAAACCAGAAGTTGGTGCTATTAAAGCAAATAAAATAGGCTAAAATAATTCAGATTTTGAAGTCCAGAATACTGAAGATTAGGAATGAAAAGGAGCATATAATCACAGACACAGAGATTTTCAAAAATTTAAGAATATTTGGTTCAATTCTGTGTTAACTAATAAAAGCTATATGAAGGAGGCCATATTTCTAAGAAAATTTAAACAACCAAAATCGACTTGAGTAGTGATAGAAATTTGAATAAAAAATAAATATAAAAGAAATGGGAAATATTTTCATTTATCTTAATTCTAAAAATTCATTACACATAGAAGAGTTTTATAAATTTTCAATGAATAAATAATTCTTAGATGTTGTAATCTATTCAAACACTTCTTTCCCCATTTCTACTATCACATAACAAATGCTGGTTCTCACCTTGGACTCACATCAAATTCTGCCATTTCTTTGTCTGTCTTCCTATTTACCAACATATACTCCTCTACCTAAATATATTTGCTTGCATCTAGGCATTTGTTCTCTGTCTCATTTATATTCTAACGAATTTTTTCTACTTTTCTTTTTCATATATTTGCTTTACTTTTTAAATTGAGGTATAATATACACACAAATTATTCAAAGTGATTTTTGGACTTTTGAAGTCTTACTAATCATGGGGAGGAATATTCAAGGCTAAGGAGTTAGATTTTACTAAGCGTTTGGGTGGTAATTTCTAGAATTGAGTTCCCTCCTACTTTCATACTTTATATAGTTGTCTCGGAACTGTCATGATGATTTCAAGGGTGGAGAAACTTTAAAACCACAATGAAAATGATACTGTAATTGGCCAAAGTTTATGTAAGGTGGCAGAGATATGACAAGCTGGTTGAAGCTGGTTCTTGCCCGCAGTAATCAGCTCCCCTAGCTAGATTCCGCTGGAGAGTTGTTTACTTTAACACCTGTACCCAATCTTCATGTCCCTGCATATGGTCTCAGCCCTGTCTCCTAGTTTCTTACTCTAACAGCATGGTAAGTTTTATAAGAAACTTCCCACAACTTTCCAAAATACTATATTATTTTGCATTCCCATAAGCTATTGTGAGAGTTTCAGTTGATATACATTCTCACCAATACTTGGTTTTGTAATTCTTTTTACTTTTAGCTATTTTAGTGGATGTATATTGATATATATATACATATATATATGTATATATATATATGGTTTTAATTAGCATTTCCCTGATGAATACTGGTGTTGAGCATCTTTTCATGTGCTTGTTGGTTGTGTTTCTTCTTTTTTGAAGTATAGGTTCAAACATTTTGATCAAATTTTTAATTGGGATTTCATAATATCAGTGAGTTATTAATACAAAAGTTATTTGAATGTTCTGGATACAAGTCCTTTATCAGATATATATTTTGGAGATGTTTTCTCCCACTTAGTGGCTTGCATATTCATTTTCTTAATATCTTTTGAAGAATAGTAGTTTTAAATTGAAGTTCTTTCTTATTGCTTTTTCACTTTATAATTCGTGGGTTTTGAGTTTTGAGGGGGGTGTGGGGGCATGGGCAATATACGTAACCTTAACACTTGTACCCCCATAATTCGCTAAAATAAAAAAAAATCTTTGCCCAATGCAAAGATTTTTTTTCTATGTTTCCTAGTAGAATTTTTGGAAATTATGTTCTATATTTCAACCTATGATTCATTTTGAATTAGTTTTTACAGATAATATGAGATAATAGTATGAATATTTTTAGGCACATAAATATCTAATTGTTGCTACACAATTTGTTGAAAAGATATCTTTTGCCTCATATAATTATCTCTACATTTTTGTCAAAATCAATGGATGGGTAGGTCTAACTTTGGATTCTTTATTCTGTTCCATCAATCTATTTGTGTATTCTTACCTAGTCCCACGCTGTCTTAATTGTTGAAGTTTAAGTCTTGAAATCAAGAGTCTACATCCTTCAGTTTTTTCCTTATTTTTCAAAATTCTTTTTCTTCCTTTAGAGCTTTGGCATTTTTATATAAACTTTAAAATAAGATTAACAATTTCTAGAAAAAATTCTCACAAAAATTTTGATTCTAATTGCAAAAAAATCTACAGATCAATTCACAGAGAATTGATATCTTCAAAATATTTAGTCTTCTAATCTCTGAATATGGTAATATATTTCTATTTATTTCAATTTTTAACTTTTTTAGCTATGTTTTATTATTTTTGAAATGTAAGTTTGATCATGCATTTTCTGAAATTTATTTATAAATATGTGATATTTTATAAGTTAATTTTTTTAAGTTCACTTTCTAGTTTTTCATTACTGGTACACAGAAAAAAATTAATTTTTGTATACTGAACTTGTAACCTGCAAACATGCTAAACTCATGAGTTCTATTAGGTGTCTTTAATTTTATTAAATATCTCAATTTAATGGTATCATCTATAGAGAATTTTAACTATGAATTCAATTTCTCTAGTGAATGTAAGGTTATTCAGTTTATCTATTTCTTTTAAAGTTAACTTTGATAGTTTGAATTTTTGAAAGAATATGTTCATTTAATCTACTTCTTCTATTTATTAGCATGAAGTTATTTATAATATTCTTTTACTATTCTTTAAACTTTGTAAGATCTATAGTGTTTCTTCTTTTAATGTTAATATAGGTAATTTATGTCTCCTCTTTTTTATTATTATCAGTTTGGCTACAGTTATATAAACACCAGCTTTTCATTTCATTGATATTCTCTCGTTGCCATTTTCTATTTTACTCATTTCTCCTGTTATGTTTATTATGTTATTTCTTTTGCTTACTTTTCCTTTACCAGTTTCTTATGTAAAAGACTTTCTTAGATGATTGATTTGAGAAATTTCTTGTTTCTTTTTCTGAAAATCTCTTTCGTGTGGAATTAGCATAGTCACATCAGCTTACTTATGCTTATTGTTTGCATTGAGTATCTATTTTTATTCTTTTGCTTTTGGTCTAATTGTGTCTTTATATCTAAAGTGCATCTCATGTAGACTACATATAATTGGTTCTTACTTTTATATGTAGACACTGACAATTTTTGCCTTTTTATTGGAGTGTTTAGTCTATTTACATTTTCTATAATTACTGATATAGTATTTATGCCTACCATTTTATTGTGAAGTTTTGTTTTTCTGTTCCTCTATTTCTACATTTCTTTGTGTTAATCAAATACCTTATAGTATTCCATTTTAAGATCTCTATTGATTTCCAGCCATAGCTTCTTCCTTTGTAATTTTAATGATAGCACTAAGAATAACATTATATTTTTTAAATATATTAATCTACCTAGAATTGATACTAAATGAATTTAGGTAAAATATAAGAAGTTTACAATAGCCTATTTCCTTTTGATCTTCCAATTTTAGTGTCATAGTTGTCATATATATTGTATCAATATACATTACATATAATGTATATATGTATACATATAATATATGCCATAAAATTTATTTATTCATCTGTTTTTATTTAAATTAAGATGAAAAAATATATTCTTTCTATGCTTACTTTCTGTAATTGTTCTTTATTCCTTGGATACATCCAATTTCCTAACTAGTGCCATTTCCCTTCAGACTGAAGATTTCATTTAGCATCTCTTGTAGTTCAATATGCTGACAACAAATTCTCTAAGCTTTAGTTTACCTGAAAATTTCCTGAATGAAAATGAATTTTTGAATGAATTTACCTGAAATACAGTTTTGATAGTTTTTTTAAGTAAAATAAATGTACTATAAACTTAATTGCACAAATTGATAGGTTTTCACACATATGAATGTATAAATGTTTATATATACACATATATATGTATGTGTGTACATATATATTTTTATGAAATCATCACCAAATCAAAACTACCAACTATGTCCACCACTTTCAAAGGTTGCCTAGTGCCTCATTGTTGTACAAGCCTCCCTCTATACCAATCCTCAGGCAACCCCAATCTGCCTTCTGTCACTATGGATGAGTTTGCATTTTAGAATTTTATTATAAATGGAATCAAACAATTGTCTTTACTTTTGGAAGATAAATTCACTTGATATAGAGATTCTCCCTCTTTTCAATTATTGATGTTATATTTGCCTTCAAATACTTGAAAATATTGTCATTTAGTTCTTTAAACATATTTCTGATGGGTTTTTTCAAAATCTTCCTTTGCTAATTTTAATATCTGGACTTGGTATAGGATTGTGTTGCCGGCCTCTTTCAATTTTTTAAAACTTTTTGCCTATATATGGGTCACACTCCTCTGTTTCTTTGCATGTCTAGTGATTTTTAGTTAGTATTTGCACATTTTACATAGATAATTTATCATAGTCACAATAGATTCTGTAATTTTCTCCTGAGGATTATTAGATTTTTATTCTGGTAAGAGTTACATTGCCTAGAATCAAATTGCAAACTTTTTCTACTCCAAGTTTTGCAGCTACTTACATCTCTGCCCTGCTCTTATGCTTTCCCAGTGCTACATTTTTATTTGACCTGATCTCTGTGGGACTCTCTTTTACCTAAAAATTTGGCAGGTTTCCTTGTTTTTAAGGATACCCTTAATTTCCACTTACTCTGCTGGGTTTGGGCTCAGTAATCTTACACTTCAGTCTTTCTGAAACCCAACATATTTAAAATTGGAGAATGCATTTATATAAGGAAAGTATCATATTCACATTTCTGGCTCCTTATTACTCTAAGTCTTAAGAGTACTTTTCCCACTGGTCTCTGCCTTCTTTTTTGGTATGCCCCCTATTGTTTATTTTGCACAAGCAAAATTTAACTGTCAGCCTGGGACTTGGATAATTTATGTTCTAAAGGTATCTACTCTTTCTTGGTATTTCCATTTTTAAAGATTTCTCTTTAAGTTGCTCTGATTTTCAAGCCTAAAGGCTAATTTCTGGCACCTTTAGTTGATAAAACTGTGGTTTTCCTATTAGAATTTCATTTTAAAAACTAAATACACATCTTTGATCATTAAAATAAGCTCTTTAAGCTAAAAATAGAAACACCATTTGATCTGGCAATCCCGTTACTAGGCATCTATCCAAAGGAAAAAAAAGCATTCTATACTAAATGGCAGCACAATTCACAATTGCAAAGATGTAGAAACAATCCAACTGCCTATCAATACATGAGTGGATAAATAAAATGTGGTATATGTATACCATGGACTACCACTCAACTACAAAAAACAATCCTGAACTAGCACCTCTTATATTATCCTGGATAGAGCTTAAGCCCATCTTTCAAAGTAAAGTATCACAAGAATGGAAAAACAAACACCACAAGTACTCGCCATCAAAGTACTAACTGATCAACACTAAGGTGCTCATGTGGGAGTAATATTTATTCACTGGATGTTGGTCAGGTTGGAGGGGGATGGGGATGGGTAAACTCATAGCTAATGGATGTGGAGGGCTCTGTATAGGGGAAATGGCATCCTTGTAGCTCTGGTTTGGGAGAGGCAAAGGTATTATATGTAACTAAAATGTTTGTATCTCCATAATATTCTGAAATTTAAAAAAAATAAAAATTTTTAAAATTAAAAAAAAGCTCTTTAATTTTGGTGATTTTTGTTTGTTAGTTATTACATTAATCAGAATTGTGAGGTGAATGAAACCCTACAGAGAAAGCATCAGGAAACTCAAACCAACTTTAGATTTAGTCACTAATCTACATAATCACATGTCAACATTTTAAAAGCATTTATTTTATTAGAATACCCATAGAATCAAAAACATTAGGCAATAGAAAATGCCTAGAGAACTCAATATTTTGATAAAAAGCTTTACCGCATTTTTTGTTGGATTTTGTATTACAAATCAATATAACATTACAAGAGAAAATTTGTTAAAGCAGAAAAATATAACAAGATAAGGAGCTATGCTATTTTTCTTACCAGGGATATGGGACTTACCCCAATAAGTGGATTGGTTCCTATTCTACCAATACTTACCCCAATTTTTATACAGTGAAACATGAGTTCTACTGACAACATAAAAAGTCACACTTACGGAGCATTTGTGGGATTATATATGCAGTTCAGTGTAAGATTTAAAATATATGAATTAATTCTGTTTTAAGTTCAGAGGAAAATAATATAAAATGATTTTATGGTACATGAAAAAAATGAAAAGGATTTATTTTTCATCTTCATGAGAATGAAAAATGTTTTAAACCCTTTAAATATTTTTTTCCTAGTTGTCATACTCAGCCGAATTTCTTGAATCTTGGTTATTTACTTCTACAGTCCTGAGCTGTAAGTGACCTATTTTTTTAGACTGTCGATTTGTTCTCCAGAAGTTTGTTTTACATTCAACACTTCTGATATTTTCACACCATTTTAGCTCCAACTTGGCGTACGTAGTGATGTTCTCACACCATTCTATCTTAGAACTAGAATTTCACAAAAGAAAAAATGTACAAACTTCCTGTTTCTCTAAAGAAGTAAGAAAAAATTGGTGGTATGATAAGCAGATGTTAAGACTACTGATAGGGAGGAAAAAATATATTCACATATTTAATAATCTATCAATTTAGACGAGTTATTAACTTCTCCCTGGGCATGATAATCTCAACTTATTTCTATAATAAAGTCCAGTGTATCAAGAGGGCAGAGGACTTTTCACAGAGTAGATTCACAGAATAACATAACATTTCTGGTGATAAACCCTACCACATACCATATTACTTCAAGTCTAGGAAGACTCCCAGAATCAGGCAAAGAAAATCTCTGAGGATTGTCAGCAGGGTAGCAATACAATTTATTTTCTAAACCAGTACACTTTTGAGAGAGAAATCCTGTCAGTGATTACACTAGGCAACAAGTATAATCCAAGACTCTACTATGCAGGGCAAACTGTATGTATAATCTTCTTAGTGATAGGCAATCAGAGAGAGGAAAAAGTGAATGCTAACAGAGAGGAGTCAGAAATGCAATTCAAGTTAGTGTACTCAAGAAGAGCCAGTCATGGCAACAAAGGATGTTTCCTGAAAGATAGTATTCAACTTTGATATCAACTGAAATTTCAAACATTATGCAACTAATCCTTGCAAGTCAATCAGGAGTCCAGACCAAATGCGACATTGTTCTAGAAAAGCCAGATATAGTTCTTCAATCCAAATTTTGTGTCTTTCTAGATCTAAATGAAGAATCACATCTTTTAAGCCAGTTTTTCTCAAAATGTGCTCTAAGAAACACTAGAACAGGGAGATTTAAAATGTTACTATAGTAAAAAATGATTCCATTGTTAAATAAATTTTTAAAATTATAAATTAAACAAATTAATAACATTTATGACTACAGAATATCACAGTCTCTAACATGAAAAGTTCCACTGACTCCAAGAATGGCTAGTAATAAGCAGTTTTTCCCCAAATGTATTTGTTCCATTTTGAGAGCTTGAGACAGGCATTCTGGTACAAGAGATTTATTGAGAAAATGCTCCTGGGAGTAAAATACTGTCTCAGCTGGAGACTAACTTCAGTTAGTTCCCCTCAGAGAGCACAAATTGTAACACACAGTTAGTCCCACTTTGTGGCAAGGTAGCTAGGCTTTTTGTACCCCTTTGTCAGTTAATCACTGGTTATATGTTTCCTGAATTGAATGACATTCTACCTCCTATGTCAGATAGCTTCTGTTTATTAAAAGAGGGTAATTCTCCAGAAAACAAAGGGCTGGGGAGGGCAATGGTGGGCTACTGGTAGCTAACCCTCACACTTATAGAAAAATGACTACACCTGCCAATAAAGGGGATCTGGCAAGGACAGTCTTCATGTGACCAGGTAATTGTGATTTTTCAAAATGTATAAGAAAAGTATTTCGTTTAACACACGTGAACTAACACTGCTCTGAGGACATCTCCCATTGCCCAAAGTTTCTTTATCTATTTTGCATCCTGTTATGCTAAGCTTTGGGAAATCCGTTAACATTCTGGCAGGGAGATCCCAAACTCTTCATCATCAGATAGTTTCCAGGCAAATATAAACACAAGCTTCTGGGGCAGAAATTCTGACATCTGGGATACTGACCGCAAAGTAATATAAAAAATAAACTTCAATTTGTGAAAGTTGAATTTTCATGTCATATCGAATCATCATTATTTGGATTTTTTTCCTTTATTGAAAGGAGCTATGAGAATCTCAAAAATTCCGGGGCAATTTTTGGACTGAAAGGTTTAGGAAGACGTAGCGTCTCACACTATGAATATGAGTAATTAAAATTACTGTTTGCTGTAAATAAATAAATCATTCTTAAGGTGAATAATAATGTGTCAATAATCTATTAGGAAATATTTCTAATTTAACCCATCCCACAACTTCATAGTATTTTTATTAACTGAAATATTCCAATTTTTTCATTGCATTTATAATACCTAAAATTTCAAGACTAATATTAAATAACACATAATTTCTAGAAGATAGAAATGATGAATTGAACCAAAGGATTTTAAATTTTCAAATACAATTTAGAATTATATTGTTATTAAGTCAGTTATATAAGTAAGAATAAAATAACATTCAATATTTATACAAATTTTGTAATTTTTTAAAAATACTACATTTTCCCATACTAGCAATCAAATAAGTTAACTTGAGAAAGTGAAAACTTAGGATTACCTATGATACTAAATATTTTATTTGTATACCAAATAAAAACTATTTTCACAACATTCTTTGCCTTTTAAAAATATGTAATTAGAAGTAGTATGTTCCTAATTCATAAAAAATATTGACAAATTGGACTATATCAGCATTAAGTATTTCTGATCTTCAGTATAGTGCTAAAGTCATAAAACAATGCGACACAAACTGGGAGAAAATATTTGCAAATCACATATCTGATAAAATATGTTATCCAGAATATGGAAAAAACTCTTAAAACTCAGTAATAAGAAAACATACAATCTAATTAAAACATGGGAAAAAGACTTAAAGAGACATTTTACCAAAGAAAAAATACATAGAGCAAATAAGCACATAAAAGATGCTCAACATCATTAGTCCTTAGGGAAATGTCATTTAAAACCAAAATGAAATGCCATCCAAACCTATTATAATAGCTAACATTTTAATAAAAAAATAAATAAAAATGACGATAATACCAAATGTTGGTGAGAATGTGGAGGTGATGAGAATGTGAAGTAACTGGAACACTCAAACACTCGTGCCTTCCTGATGGAAATGCAAAATGATACAGCACCTTTGAAGAGAGATGCAGTTTTTTATAATGTTAAACATATAATTACCTTATAACTCAATCATCCCACTCCTAGTAGTTCACCCAGTGAAATAAAAACTTATGTTCATTCTTGGATTGATGGGCACTTGGGCTGTTTCCACAGCCTTGCAATTATGAATGTGGTATATGTATACCATGGAATACTATTCAGCTCTAAGAAACAATGGTGATATAGCACATCTTATATTTTCCTGGTTAGAGCTGGAACCCATACTACTAAGTGAAGTATCCCAAGAATGGAAAAACAAGCACCACATATACTCACCAGCAAACTGGTATTAACTGAGTAGCACCTAAGTGGACACATAGGTACTACAGTAATAGGGTATTGGGGAGGGGGAAGGGGAGAGGGGGGCGGGTATATACATACATAATGAGTGACATGTCCACCATCTGAGGGATGGTCATGCTGGAAAATTAGACTTGTGGAGGGGGGGGGGAAAGGGCATTTATTGAAATCTTAAAATCTGTACCCCCATAATATGCCGAAATAAAAAAAAAAAAGAAAAACAAAAAAAAAAAACACTCATGTTCACACAGAAACTTGAAAGAGTATTTGAAATGGCTTTTTCATTATTAATAAAAAGTAGAAAAAAACTCACATGGGGAATGGATCAATAATACACAATGGAACATTACTCAGCAGTGATAAGGTAAGCTGATAGAACAACAACGTGGATAAATCTCACGTATTATGCTAAGTGAAAAAAGCTGGAATCAAAGGCTTTTTTGGTACGATTTCATCTATATGATATTCTGGAAAAAGCCAAACTTTTAGGTATAAAAGGCAGATCAATGGTTGACTGAGCTTGGGTTAGGGGAAAAGTTGACTAAAAGAGACAAGGTAGAAGTTTGCAGGATGATAAAACTCTTCTATTTCTTGATGTTACAAAACTGTATTTGTGTAGCAAAACTCACAGAACTGTACATTAAAAGGGGTGAATTTTACTCTAAAAAGTAATATCTATTTATTTAATAAAGTGATTTTTCTTATCAGAATATTATGGTCTCATTGATATCATTTTGATGCTCTAGCTAGAAGAAAACCAACATGCCACTTGCTATACTATTCCACTGATGAGAAATCATATCATTTTCTTAAGATAACTCAAGGACAAATCTTCCAAACCAATCTTGGTTTAGTTAGCCATTTAGTGAGATTTTAGAAGTTCTGTCATTTATTAAGAATGCACCACAATCCTAATTTTCCATTATACATGTGAATTTTTTTAAAAAGATCCAATCTATTCTTATATCTAAATATTATTATATTATTTAAATGACTTTCCACTAAAAAGGTTTATTTTAATTTTTTAAAAATGATCCTTGTTTTTTAAGAAACAAATCTGTCTACATTAGAGGAGTTTAAAATTAGGAGATATTTATTCTAAGTATTCTCATACAAATTAACATTAAATTTTGATAAATAGAAATTACACTTAAAGGCTCAATTTATTCAATAATGATATTTTCACTGTTTCATGAGTTTCATGGAACTTGTAACAATCTAACTGCAAGGGAAGGATGCATACTTACATAATGGGTGTGGTGTGCACCACCTGGGGGTTGGACAGGCTTGAAGCTCTGACATGGGGCCAGGAGGAGGGGTAACAGGGGCAATATATGTAACCCTAACAATATCTGTACCCCCATAATATAATGAAATGAAAGGAAAAAATCTAACTGCAAAGGAAAGCAAGATAAATAAAGAAACCAAAATATTATTTACTTAAAATTCAGCTTAAGCACTGTCACATTTCTTTGTGAATAGAACTCCATATGGAGGAAAAAATACAGAAGTGTCCCCCAAGGGTTGCTCATAGCCCTCTAGTAGTCTGTTCTGGTGTTATAAATGAGAAATCTTGTCATCTTATCATAGAGTTCCAGAAAATTGTAGCAAACTTTATCTGCTAAGTGAGCCTTAACAACCCCAACTTTTACTTCAAGAAAATTATCCTTGGAAACATTTCACAGTCCTGCAGGTTGCTGAGGGTGTAAAAATTTTCCCCTCACCAAGACTTACTAACCCTCACAACAGATTCCCTGAGATCTTAATAGTAGCAGTTCAAAAACATTCAATTATAATAATCACATTTTTTATTTCTCTTATAAAACTAGTTCTTCCAGATTTTACACAGCAAAACAAACTCGGGTCAAAAAAACATCCAATTCGTTTAATTTGCAACTGCCTAGTTCTTTATGTGAAATTGCTACTTTATTGACACTGTGGAGTACACATCAACCCTCAGGAAATGTTTTACAGGGTATACTTCAGATTCAAAAAAGTGTGATTCTGAAAATGTTCTCAGAATACCATACAGAATTCATACAAAAATAATGGAAGAAATGCCTACCAAGAAGGCTAGCACTGTTCTTTCAAATCAGCTCCCCAAAATTGCTTTTATTGGAAGGTTATGTTTTTAAATTTTTATGTTTGAGCTTTTGGGAAGCTATTTTGGAAAACCGTATACTAAGGAGGAGCAACACTCTTCACAGATAATCTATCTAATTTGCAAGAGGCTGAAGCAAATTATCTGGTTTTAGAAAATGCAAAGTATCCTCACCCAATATCCATAAGCATAATAGACTCCAGAGTCATAACTCTGCTGTCAAATCCACCATTCCAATCTTTCTTTCAATGAATTCTCTTCACCCTATAATCCAGGTACCTGAAAATTTTCCCTTTCATACATCTCAATTTATCATCTGTGTGCCTTTACTCAAACAGTTCCTCTACCTTGAATGTCCTTCCTTCCTAATCTCACACTGCTCAGATCTCACTCACATGCAAAGGTCATGTGAAATGTACACTCCCTCATGAAGCTTTCCTTGACCACCCAACACTTGAGTAATTAATCAAATCTCTCCTTCACGGGAATTCCGATAGCACTTCATTTATACCTAATGGTGCTTATGTTTTTACATTGTAATAGGACTACTGATATACATATGTTCCATCCATTACTTGATTATAATATCTTTAAGGGCACAAAAATTTTTTATTTAATTTTAATCCATTCCCCCGACTCAGGCTATGCCATGCTTAGTATATACCAAACTCTCAACAAATATTTGACCAAATGGAAAGAGGATAACATCTCAGTTCAAATAAAAATGAGCTTGTGAATCGTTAAAATAAAAAATGTCTCTCTCCTATGACTTCAAAACAAAGTTATTGCTGCTCAAGAGAACAAAGAGATTTAGCTCAAAAGGTGGAACAAAGAAATTATTATCTCTGGTAACACTGCTCTATATATTGATGCTTCCAAAAAAAACTTTTATTTATTCGTAATCACTTTGACTCAAAAAACATTTATCATGCCAGACACTGTAGATACAATGTTAAGAATATAGTTTCTGTTTTCAAAACACTTTTGTCCTCAAGACAAAACAAAACTTACAGGTTTGTTCAAACTTGGGTGTCAGAAAGGTAAAAGTAAAATAAAATATAATAAGAACTATGATAAATATTGAATATAAGCACAGGGTGTTTTGAAAACACACAGTAGGGCTTCACAACTTTGGGTGACAAGGGAATCTTCCCAATAAAGAGAAATTGCAAGCCGTGTTTTCAAAAGTAAAGACAAATTTCCTGGACAAAAAAATGACAGTGACATTTACAAACACCCAGGTCACAAACAGGTTACAAACTGCAGGTTATAAACACCCAGAAATGAGATGGAGTATGACTTTGTCATAGTCTAAAAGCATTTCTGCCTGGAGAGAAGTGCTAAAGATAAGACAGTGGTAAAACTACCCACAGCAGCCTAGTGTCATGTGAAATGTGAGTGATCAATGGTTGAGGATGATGGAGAGGGCTAGTATGAGAATCTCCTTCCTCCCAACCCTCCGCCTCCAGCACATAAGGAGCATTTTCAGGTCCTTCTCTATAGATAACTACTCAACAAAGATCTAACACTTGCTTTATGGCCCAGAATGTGGCCTATTTCAGTGAAAATTCTATATGCCTATGCACTCTGCAGTGGGTGGGTATAATGTTCTGTAACAATGATAATTAGCTCATTTTGGTTAGTATTTTTCAAATCTTCTATCATTTCTTCTATAACTGATTGTCCTCAAAATTACTGAAAGACATGTATTGTAAATCTTCAAATTAATTGTGGATTTGTCTACTTTTTTGTGTATGTTTTCCTGTTTTACTTTCATAGACTTTGATAGTCTATGAAAGTTGCATATATATTTAGAATTTTTAGGAATTTCTGCTGAACTGACCCATCTACCACTTTGAAATGTCTTCGATTAGCTCTGATAATTCCCTTTGACTTAAAGTCTACTTTATCTAATATTTTTTGCTGGAACTCCCTTTCAAGAAATACTTTTTCCAATATTAATATAGTGAAACATAGGTTTTGCCATCCTTTTCCTTTGAAATTATAATGGTTTTTGATATTATATTTGGGTCTTATTTTATACTGCTTAACAAAATTTTTTAAATTGGAGCTTTTATGAAAACCTAATGTTATAATTTTCAAAGCTGGGCTTAAATATTAAATATATTCTGCTTTTTCATTTGTTTGCCCATCTATTTTGGCTTCTTTATTCTTCCTTTCTTGCTTTCTTTTGGGTTAATTAAAAATTCTCTTAGAATTCCATTTAAAACCTCTACTGGCTTTTTAGTTACAACTTTTTTCATTTTTAATTAGCTACTCTAGAGATTATATAATATGCATTTTTAAGCAATTAAAGTCTACATGAAATTAGTATTTTATTCTTTTATGAATAATGTAAGAACCCAGCAATAGCATACTTCTATTTACTCTGTCCTCTTGTATTGTATGCTGTTGGGTGCTATATGTTACCTCTATATATGTTATTTGTCCTACACTGCATTATTCTTTTTCATGTGTTAGAGTTAATTTCTTCAAAAAGTTTTAAACATTTGTTATATTTACCCAAATATTTGCTCTGTCTATTCCTATGGTCCCATGCTTTTATCTAGAACATTTTCTTTCGACCTGAAAATTTTTCTATAATATTTATTTCCTGTAGTGGGGGTCTTCTGACAGTGAATTCTCTGTTTTAATCTTTCTTAAAATGTTTTTATTTGGTTCCATTTTTCAGTGATACTTTAAATGCATATTGAATCCCAAGATGGCAGTCATTTGCCCTAGAACTTCAGAGGAAGTATTTCACTCTCATTCTGGCTTCCACAGTTTGCATTTAGAAATCAGTCTTTAATCATGCTTGCTCCCTGAACATATTGCATCTTTTTTCTCTGGCCACTTTTAAGATTTATCTTAAGATTTATCTTTATCTTTGGTTTCCAGCATTTCCCTATGATGTACTAGGTATGAACTCCTTTGTGTTTACCTTACTTGGGATTTATTGAGCTTCTTGAATATGTCGACTGAATTCTTCTTAATTGGTTTTGAAGAAATTCTTGATAATTATCTTATCAAAATTGCTCCTGTCCTGTTCTTTCTCTCTTCTCCTTTTGGGTCTTCAATTACACATATGTTAGATGATGTGACAATGTTCCACATGCCTCTCACATTCTGTTCTGTTGTTTTTGGTTCTTTGTTTCCCTCCGTACGTCAGACTGAATACTCTCTATGAGTTCGCTGAGCATTTCTTCCCCTGCATTTCATTGTTGTGAGCCTATCCAATTAACTCATTTCAGATGCCCTGTTCTTTTCTAGAATGTTGCATTTTTTTCTTTAAAATTCCAATACTCTGTTGCGTTTTTCTATCGTTCCTTCATTTTCGACATTTTTCTTTGTTTTCCACAACATATCTATGGCAGTTATTTTGAATTACTTGTCTGCTGATTACAGTGTTTGTATTAAGTGTGTTTCTGCTTCTATTAAATAATTGTTTCTGCATTATATGGGTCACATGATCTTGCATCATTCTATATCTCATAGTTTTGATTATGTGCCATGAATTCTGTAGTTTGAAAGTGGTAGGTAACTTGACATACATGTTTCCCCAGACAAGGCATGCTTTTTTTCTCATAAGGCAGGTCCAGTGAGGGGCTGCTCGCCTGGATGTAATTGAAAACTGAGCTGTATTGAGCTTGGTTTGCAGCTTTTCTTAGTATCATTTTACCTCATGTTAAAATGTCATGAGGGAAAGAACATTCTTGTGTTTATTGCTGGTCCCCCTTGCCAGAAGTACTCTCTCCTGACTGTCATGATTCTGTTTTTTCTCTGCCTTTCCATCCTAGCCCCTCAGTCTTAGACGCCAACAAAGTCCTGAAGGGGAAATTGCCAGTGAGGAGTGAGAGCACCATCAGTGAGCTCAGGGTTCCTGAGATTCTGGTAGGTCACACTGGCCTGCTTGCTCATTAATGTCACCAGTTTCTTCTTCCTACATACAATCCCTCAGCCAGGGAAGCCTCACCTTCCACTCACTTATGCCACTTGTGCTCAACATGACAAATGCAGACAACAAAGAACAGTGGCTACTGATAGTTATCTCTCTATCTTCCTCTGTGGAATTTGGTTCCTTTAGCTTTCTCATAACCACAGCTTTCCTCTACTTTTAATATATATGATATTGTAGTTTATCTGGTTTTCTGTAGTTATTAAAGTACAGATTTGCTGTCTTGGCAAGGTGGTTCACGTGCATAATCCTAGCACTCTAGGAGACCAAGGTGGGAGGATTGCTTGAGATCAGGAGTTGGAAATCAGTCTGAACAAGAGTGAGACCCCATCTCTACGAAAACTAGAAAAAATTAGCTGATCATGGTGACACACCCCTGGAGTCCCAGCTACTCAGGAGGCTGAGGCAGGAGGATCCCTTGAGCCCAGGAGTTCGAGGTTGCAGTGAACTATGATCATGCCACTGCACTCTAGCCAAGACAATAGAGTGAGACTCTGTCTTTAAAAAAAAAAAAAATGACATATTTGCTGTAACTTCCTATATCCTAACCAGAAGTGGACCCAGTTTTACTTACAATCAAAATATAATTTCAATAATTCTAAATAAGCATATAAATATGTATGTGTGTATCCCCCCACCACCAATCTGCCTGTCTATCTCAGAGACAAGGCACTGGGTGGACCTCAGCTTTGGAGTCTGACTTCAACATAGGAATCCTCTTTTTCCATGCTATGACATGAAGTAGCATATTTTTTTTATGTCTCTTGGTATTTTTTTGGAAAATGAAAATGATCATATTTGCCACTAGATGATATTTGGAAAGAGACTTGCTCAGCTTAGAGACAGAATTTTTATCACTACAAAAAAAGCCCTCTTTAAAAACTAAAAACAATAATAATAACAACTATACAATCTCAAAATAAGATTACCAATTTTTTTTACTAGGTCATTCCAAGTAAGTCAAGAATAATTAATCAGATGCAAAAAGGGATAAAGAGAAATAGCCAAATTTACTGCAGAAACAGGGACTTCTTGAACAGCTATTGACTTTGGAACACTGACAGACCAAACTTTAGAATTATTAATATTACCAAGTAAAACTTGCTTTTCTTCTAAATCTGGAAAAATAGTATTATATTTACAAATCTTAGAAGTAAGTTTTCTCCAGATGCTAATTAGAGGTTAAAATTAAAAGTCAAATTTGCTTTCATTTCAAAGATGTATGAGTATGTGTGTACATACATATATACTTTTAAAGACAACTTTGTGTCTTCAAATAATTAAGATATTAAAGAATTATCACTTGCATTCTAGTTCTACCAGGGTACTTCCTTTCTAAGCATAGGAATATAAAATTTCCCTATCCACCTTCTATTCAAAAGAACAAAATCTTTTTCCACATGTGTATGACAGAATTTATCCTTTTAATCATATTTAAAAACTAAACTTTTCCTTTAAGTCATTATTGTTCAATTAAATTTCAAGAAAAGTACTGACAAGCTTGCAGTTTAAGATTACTTCTCTTTTCAGGGGAAAATTATAGATTATAAATTGACTTTTTGATTCAGATTTTAAATAACCATTTTCACTAACAATTTTAGAACTCTTCTCAGTTTGTTTGATATAGAAAATATGAACAAAATATAATATAAAAATAACTCATTTCTAAATGTACATGGAAATATATGGTTAGGGAAAAAGAGATTCTTTTATTAAGTTTAATATCCTTGGGAATTGAAGACTCAAATATATAACTCAAAATGTAAATTTAGAAAAATAATTCTTCTAAAGACATTCTTTGGTTTAAGTTCTTCTTATTCTCCATGAATCATTTTGGAGAATACAAATATTAACTTAGTACTTGAAAGATTATAAAACAATAATGGTTAGTTTCCAAAATCTATTTAAGACAGATATGATAAAAGGGAATGAAGAGAAAGTTGACAATTTGATCTGTCCTCTTTGGAATATAATAAAAATAATATTAAAAAATTGCATGTGGAATATTCATTTTTTACACTATATTTTTAACTTCAGATATTTAAATTCTTTCTATGAAAATCAGCAAAAATGTTGAGTTAAATAGTACATTTCATTTTTGCTTGTTAATCCAAAGAATTCAGATTACGTTGCAAAAGAAATCTCTAGATATTTCACATTTGTAAATGCTAAAACACAACTTTCAAAATCTAACTGCAGTTATTTAATAAGGATGTTATTCCACCAAGTAGGAATTTTAAAAGTAATCTCAGAGAGAAATCATTATGTTTCTTTTCATAATAACTCATGAAGAACTGTGCATTTCTTATCTAATCCTCCAAAATTTTAAATACATGGTGTAGTAAAATAATATTTTCTCATATAAAGTAATCAAAGTGGTATAAGAATCCAAGAATATTGTGTCACTGGTCAATGTATGTACAATATTTGTCCCTGATGATGATTCAAGGAAATTTTTGTCATAATGTCTACCTACTTCCTATGATGTTAGTCTTAACCTGTTTAAATCCTGAAACTGTGTTGCCCGCTATACATATATATTTCTGTGCATTATTTTACCTCTGATTTTCTGGACTATATAGTTTAATTCTATAGTTTAACTTCGTAGCATTATGAGCCTATAACCACCCTATGCAAACATGGTAGAGTAGAAATTACACTAATTATAGTAACTAGTATGTAATTAGATGTGCCATTTAATTTCTTAATTCGTTTTTCATTGTCTATAAATTAGAAAGCTTTTTGGACTGAAAAGTATCTGTGGGAGTGGATCCTTCTAGCTCTACCTATAGAAATTTGTATCATCCTGTTGTGGCTGGGGTTTTCCTATCCATAAAGGAATTTATTACTTTGGGTCCAACTCCCAGTTCTATAGTTTTTCTGTACTTCAGCATTCCCACATCTGAAGATACCTTTGTCTGAATATTGGCATTGCACCAACTTCCACCCAAAAGTCTTTTCACACCAAACTGTTGGTGCTATCAGTAGGTTTTATTGACCTTGGCAGGAAGGGCAAGGGCATAGCCATCTGCAAATCTCCTTTCTATCACATTTTTCTACTAGTTCCCTCACTAAAGAAATAAACACATTTCTCTCCCTACTCACCTCTCCTCAACCTTCAACTCTGATATCACACTGATTTCCTTCCCTGACCTGAGGCCCTCTTTGCTTTACCTTCTATTCCAAGGGCTTTGGACAAGTATCAAAGCGTCAAAGCATTTTTTTCCAAAAAGAATGTAGCTCACTTCCTAGGAGGAATTATAGCAATAAATTTTTTCTATTTTATTATCATTTATTTTGATATAAAGAATCCTTGCTAAACAGTCCAGTTTTAGTTTTCAGATATTGTGAAAAAATTAATAATCTATTCTTCCTTGCACTCTCATGATTTTGTTAAAATTTGGATATTGCTTCCCTCAACCTTTATTTTTCCAGCCTTTATTATACACACACACACACACACACACACATATACACAGACATATGCTTAAGGAAATTCTTCAATCCTTTATTTTCAGGAATGAAGTTTTGTTAAATCATTTTTATGCACTATCTTGAGACTCTAACACAGCATTTGGTCATTATGGTTTCAGTTGCTTTGAAGAAAATAAACTCCCATACCCTTGAATACAACTAATACTAATAAATAAAAATAGGAAGATATCATCTCTCTTAATAAGGACTTGGAAAAAATATGGCCTCACAACCAGTATCTTTCTAAGCCACTATTGTGACCCAAATATTACTGAAGTATTAAAATCAAGTCACTAATAGTTCAAGATTTGCAAATTTAAACAAATGAAAGATTTTGCAGCTTTATTTAGCATATTTTATTTTCACAAATGATTTTTGAACACCTATGCACTGGTTAGGAAAATTATTTTATAAAGTGAATCAGTGTTCATAATAAAGCATGCTATAAACTCTTCATTTAACAGAATATAATCTAGAAGCGATGCAAATTGAAATATAAACTATTGGAAGGCATTGAAACAACTGTAATTTATTATTTTAGGCAAAAGTAGGCTAAGATTTGCAATGCACACCTTTCACATCATCATATAAATATAAAGCCCTTTTTTTGCTCAGAAACAAATAGGTATAAATTCACAGTATAATGATTGCATAGACATCTATAAAAGCTTTTAAACTATCCCTACAAAACTGCTCTACCAGATATAGATTGAAAGAATCCATTATT
This sequence comes from Microcebus murinus, assembly GCF_040939455.1. NCBI lineage: Eukaryota > Metazoa > Chordata > Mammalia > Primates > Cheirogaleidae > Microcebus > Microcebus murinus. Next base: position 36,704,131 of record NC_134111.1, read on the forward strand.
AAAAGAGGGATCAAAACAGGCTGCAATTATGCCCAGTTAATCCCCTCAAAACAGTGTGGTATTTCTTCACCAGAGTAATTATTTGCACAGGAGAGAAAATAACAACCATATAGAACAAATTAAAACTTTACCTTCAGATGCTACCTCAATTGTTATGCAGATTTCACTCTGTACATTCAGTGACAAGCAAGAGAATCAAAAAATAAGATTTTTCTTCTCTAATAAAAGCATTTTAATATTGTTTATACCCCAAATAGTTGAAAATGGTTTTAACATTTCATATATTTCCTCTTTTATACTACCATGTACATTTGAGCATACTCAAAAGATGTCTTTAAATACCCATGTATTAAAAGGGTGAGCAAATACATCAAGCATCCTTAGAATTTCTGAAGTCTGCACCTGAATGCATGTGCAAACACACATCAAATGACCACTGCCGTGTACAAACTGCTTGTTTAGGCTTTTTTAAATACGACGATCACATGTTTAAATGTCATGCTGGGATTTAGTTAACTAAGGTGGCAGGTTCTTACGATGGAGAATTTATTATGTTAAAATTTTCCAAATGCAAGACCGAAAAGGAAAAAAAATGTGTCAAGTTTTATTTATTTCCTATATAAATACAGGCAATTTAGTTCTTCCCCAAAATACAGGCGGATTAGATGAGTTAGACAGTAGTCAATTCATTTTGCATAGGAATGGCTCATTAAAAAAAGGGCCCTGCATTTGTATTAAGCTCTGATTGGACAGAGCACAAAATGAATTTACAGTGTCACTCAGAGATGTAGCAGGACTAATGAGGAAGGAATGGTACAGCATAGGGTGGGTAAATCCGCAGTGTGTTCATTCATTCCTTCAGCTGGTATCGCTCATGAAACTGAGGTGTCCCTCATTATGCATGTGTCCCAGGGGCATTCTTTAATATTTTAATAAATAACAACATCAGCCCAACAAGAAATTAATGAATAGTATCATTAATAATGAGCTGGAGTCTTGTAGTGATAGGACAGATATTAAATTGAACCACTGTGGTGCTATCTCTAGAGACTTGGGATATTTCCAGTGGCAAACAAGGCGTCTGAATGAAGCAACCACCGCTCTGTGCCAACAGCTTTTACAACAGGTTGGGAGTAATAAAAGAGGATTTTCTGCACGATAAAGTTAAGCCCTAGAAAATCTGCTGGTGTAGATCGGTGTGAAAAGTACTGCCAAACGTGATCCTTAATTAAACTTTAATTAAGATAAAGCTTTTATTTTTTTTTTCCTCTTCCAAGAAAAGTAGCAGCCAAATGGGCCCTGGCTATTTTCTACCAAAATCTAACCTAAAACCATTTTGTATTATACCACCAAAATCATGCTCAAATGATATTAAGGTGCTGACTTAAATCTATCAGATGAGAATATTAGGGAATATTAGGAATGGTTGAAATGGCATAATTTCTCAGCACAACAGTAAGGACATGTGTGCATATCTGGAGTTGTATGAACAATGAAGGGGTCTCAATTTCTCACTTTCTATAATTCTATAAGTGATTTCTATAGAAATCACTTAAAAATATTCCAAGTTGTTTCAAGATACTGAGAATATTTTTACTTCGAAAACAAAGATATGGATTATATAGCTTTTCAATTAATCTAGAGCCTCAGATTATATTCAGATTGTATAAAATTGTGTAGAATTTGAATAATTCTTGTCATTTTTAAAAAACTGTTTCAGACAATTAAAAAAATCTTAACTTTAGCTTTCATTTCTCTAATTGCATGACATATTGTTGCTAGTTTTATGTAATAATTTTTTTTCTGTATTTTTGTAAGCTAAGTTGGTATAATTTGGTTTCTGCTCCTCAGTTAAAGTGTAAATTGCATAGAATGTATTATGTTGATGACAAAATATAAGATTCAAAATAATTATTGATCAATAACTATTTTATTCAAATAGTTCACATAGAGTATTGAATATTATTGTTGTGGAGTTCCAATTTTCTGCCTAATTAATTTTTTCTACATTGGAAAACACTAAAATGTGTGATTTTAAAGTTATTTTGGGGAAATTTGAACATTCCTTTTTAACACAGAAATCTACCTTTGATATTTTTTAAGAAATCTATCTCTTTGGTAAATTTCTCATTTATACCCTGAATTATTTTTCTGATTTCTTCATATTATTTTCTGTGTTCTCTTGTATTTCACTGAGTTTATTTAATATCATTATTTTGTATTCTTTTTCCAGGATTTAACAAACTTCTTTATATTGGGATCTATTGATGGAGAGATACTGTGTTCCTTTGAAGGTGCCTTATCTTTTTGTATTTTCATGTTTCTTGTGTACTCACATCGATATCCGCACATCCCTTATAATAGTCGCTTCTCCCAATTTAGGGATCTGCTTTCTAGGGGAGATGTTTTTCTTTAGGATATATCTATGGTGTTGGTTGAGCAGAGCACTTTGGCTCTGATTTCTTTGGCCTTTCCCTGCATTAGGGAGCCTCTCGAGGCTAAGCAGGCTGCCTTCTTCCTTATGTTAGGTGTTTCTGTCACCTTTCTGTTAAATTCCAGTGTTCTCTCTCAGATAATCTATTCAAAATGGTGATTCTACTCACTATTTTGGTTCTTAGTGCAGGAGGTGAGTACCAGGTGCCTCTAGTCAGCCATCTTTGAAGGCCCCTACATTTGATATTTTAATAGAATAAAAGATGGCTGCAAGGTACACAGATGGCTGCAATGCTCTACGGTTTTTATGCATATGCACTTATATGCTTTATTACATAGTGACAGATTTTAAACAGTTTGCTCTTCACTAGATAGTTTTCACATTTATAAGAATTCTGATATTAAACTGTAGGAATATAATCTATGCTAATTTTATTATGTCTTTATAGTTTATCACTAAATTTTTTGCACCATGTAAAACATATGGTTATTATCTATTTAAGGAATGATTTTCAGATATTTTAGAGCCTAATTCTGTTAACCAAGAACAATTACTGTCAATAAAATATATCCAGGCTTTTATCCATCATATGGCCTTTGACCAGCAGTAGCATAGAGCAATCCAGAACTAATGCAAACCTACCCCTATGAAAACTTTGTAAAGTAGATCAACACTTTAGCTCTGGTCATCTTCTTCATTTTCTCCTTTTTCTTATCGTTTCCACTCAGTTGCTAGGAAAATTTTGGAAATAAGCATGCTTTCAACTTCTAAACTGTGGCAAGTTGCTAAAGGTGAACTAACTATCTTTAAGGGTAGCTATTATAAATGTTCATCTTAATGGTAAGTACTATGCCAATAAAAATAGTCCAAAGATGATGGAGTAGTTCTTCTCAATTTCTGGCTTAGATAAAGAACAATGCCAATGGGTCCAAGGTGTGAAGAAAGTAGAGTACCTTGTTAATTCTCTCTGAACAACTTGTAAATAGTGACGAAGTGTTGAGGGGAAGGTGAGCCACTAAAATGAGTTCAGAAGCCAGGGCTCTCAAATTTACCAAAAAGAAAATTATTCATGGCCCTATGTATCTCACTGTATTTGATCTGAATCAAATTAATTATGCCTTCTTTTTACAATGTGCATACACAGATCTTAAGTCAAATAAACATTTAAATTAGTTCTACTCTAGAGAACTTTGAGCCATTTCCAACTTACAGATGATATGCTTTCACATGAGAAAGCTTAGCTTTTCAAATTTGAGTTCCATCAAATGTTGTGTCAGTAAGACTTTTTGACCTCACAAATGAATTAACTTGCAGTTTAGGAAAAGCAAAAAATTACAGCTGAATTATATTAGGTGCTATTTTGGTTGCAATGGCATAGGGTCTATAGCATAGCATAGTGTCAATAGCATAACAACTGACAAAAGTATATTCTAATTGTGCAGTTGAGACATTGTAATTATATAACTTTTTCACAGAGTATAATCTTAGCATATATACATTCTCTGTGTCTCTTGTCTTAAAGCCAGTAATTATTATGGATAATGATTGGACCCTCCTATATGTGAAAAACTCTAAGACTCTAAGAACAAAGATGTTCCCCACAGAATTATTTATAATAGAAAAAATTTAGGACATTCACAAATTACAACAATGGGCTGATTAAGTAAAATATACAGTATTAAGTCAATAGACTATTGGATAATAATTTATTGTAAAAATTACTATTTTAAAGTTTATTTAGTAAAAACATTAATGTTTGATTTACAGGGTAAGATTTCAAAATTAAATTCAAAATTATGATAAAGAAAAGATATGTATAAGAATGTTCATAGAACAATTGTCCACAGTAGTAAAATTTGGAAGAGTCAGAATGTTTGTCAGAGGAGAATAAACATATAAACTTATATATTCTTATATAAGAATTTTATAGAGTACTCAAAATGATTTTACAGTGATGTGCAACAATGTAGTTGAATCTAAACACCTATTAAATAAGAAAAGAAAATCTAAAATAATTAGAGCATGATATTCTTAGTACCATGCTAAAAATTATACACACACACACACATATCACATAAATACAACAAGAATATATAGAAAGGAAAGTGAAGTAATTATAAACATAGTTTCAGGGTGTTATAATGGGGGAGAGCTTATAGGTAAAGGGTTCTTGTTAAATTCCAAGCTGCCTGGTACATTCATGGGTTTTTATTAAGTAATGCAAATAGATTGATGATAATGGTGAAGATAGATGATAAAGACAAATGAAGAAATAGATAGATTGATTGATAAAATAAGAGGGCTAATGCTCAGGGTATCATCACTGAAGACTATGATTACTACATTTCCATGTTCCTAAATGCTGAGACAGAATGAGGAAGTGAAAAAGGCAGTATGTTGTAGTGGTTAGAAACACAAAATTTTCAATCAGGCAGACTTAGATTTGAGTTCCAAGTTGACTACTTAATAGTTTTTGAATAGAAGAAGAATTATTTAAACTCTGCCACCCTCAGGCTCCTCATCTGTATTTATCAGGGTCAATTATCAGTATCCTTCATACTGTTGTAAAACATATTACTTATAAAGCACTTACCAAAATACCTGGTGTATAGCGTACCTTCACAATAAATGTTAGGATAATTAGCTACGCATCAAAATAATATTTAAATAAAACAAGGATAGGGAAAGACTAGAATAAAGTATTTCGAAATCTTGACATTGGCTATTTTTATATAGGAAAGTAGTTTTGCTTTTCAATATATGCTTATTTTTTTGTAAAGCATATGCATTATAGAAGCCTAATAATAGAGGCCTTATCCTCAAAGGACTTAGCTTAAGACATTATAATAGAGTAGGATATTCTACGGCAGGTATGCCAAGAACTAAATGAGTGGAGAGAACAGTCACACTACAGACTTTAGAAACATGCTCAAACAACTCCCTAAAGTGATCAGGCTTGGAATGTGCACACAGAAGATGGGTCTTGGTATAATTTAATCAAAAGATATAAGTAGGCCTAGATTCTAGACAGATACATTCATGTGAAGAAATGGCATAAGACCTGTTGCATTTGTAAAATAATACCTAAACATTTTGCTTAAGAAAATGGTTTTGTAGGGGGAAATGGAGGCAGGATATAGGAAGTGACAGATTGGAGCAAGTCTTAATTTCCAAAGTGCAGATTTTGCATTTTGCCTTTTGCAATGAAAGCTCTGAAAGATTGTTGATCGAACTGATAAAAAAATTTAGAAAGATGAAACTGTTGTAGGATGTTATCTTAGTTTGGGCTTCTCTAAAAGCAAATGCTGAGACTATGGGTTGTTAGTTTATTTGGAGGAAATCTCAGGAGGCACAGGTGTTGAAAATAATAAGTAGGACAGGGAAGAGAGAAAAGCATTAAAGAGTAGGCTATCACTGTGGGCAGCTAGGGCTCAGCACCACTGGGTAACCTGTGAGAAAATCCCCTGTTTGTCCTACAGATGCCCCAGCCTATCCAAGATGGGATGGGTAGACTGGAGCATTTATCCATGTACTTCCACCCTTATTGATTGAAGGTTTTTCCTGCAGATGTTGACACCCTGCTTCTGGTCAAGCAAGCTCCTAGTTGCTTAGAGAAAACCCTCAGACAGAGATGGAGGGAGCCACAGGCATGCCTAAAACTCTCTACTATGTCAGAAGGTGAATTCAGGACAACAAGGGGAAATGGAACAAGATACCACCAACAGATGTATTGAAAAAATGAAATTTGGAGAAGAGAAAATTAATAACATGACATTAAACATTTGGAAATCTGTATTAAAACCCCCTTTAAAATGACCGTGTTCTATACCTTACAATTCTATTTTTAACATCCAGTCTAAGAAAATAGAATGTAAATAAAGATTATGCAGGGGGCAGAGGTGGTGGCTCACACCTGTAATCCTAGCACTCTGGGAGGCCCAGGTGGGAAGATCGCTTGAGGTCAGGAGTTCTAGGCCAGCCTCAGCAAGAGCAATACCCCCATTTCTGCTAAAAAAATAGAAAGAAATTAGCTAGATAACTAAAAATAGAAAAATTAGCTGGGCATGGTGGTTCATACCTGTAGTCTCAGCTACTCAGAAGACTGAGGCAGGAGGATAGTTTGAGCCCAGGAGTTTGAAGTTGCTGTGAGCTTAGTTGATGCCACAGAACTCTAGCCCAAGCAACAGAGGGAGATTCTGTCTCAAAAGAAAAAAAAAAGATTGTGCAAAGACATGCTTATGAAATCACTATTTATATTGCTGAATTTAGAGGCAATTTCTGCCCAGAAAGGTTGATGATGATGATAATGATGTTGATGATGGTGGTGGTAGATGACAATGATGGCTATGATGGGGGTGGCGGCAGTAGATGATGATGATAATTGTAACAGAATAATAGTAAGAATAGCTAATATTTATTGGGCACTAAGAGTACACATGGCATTACTCTAAGTGTTCCACAACTATTACCTCATTTGTTTTTCAGAACAATCCTGTGGTATTAGTTTCCCCATTTTATGAGTAAAGAAATTGGCACAGAGAAATTAAGTACCTTATCCAGAATATTAAAGCTATAAAGAGGTAGAGCCAAGAATCAAACTCAGACATTCTGGCTCTAAAACACAGAGTATTGTAAAACAATGGAAAATGAAATTTACAAAGAATTTGTGGTCATGTAAGAAGCACTTACAATATCACATTAAGAGAAACTACAGAGTATAGCCTCATGTGCACACAGATATAAGTTCAGGATCTAACAATATTTTCAACTCAGCCTATGTAGATTGCTCTCCAACTAAAAGTCTATGAGTGCATAGAAATGCTAGCTAACAGGAAACATTTTAAAATTTAATAGAAAGAAAAATTCCTAAGTGCCAGAAAAGAAAACAAAGCTTAAAGTAGATTGCTACTACTACTACAAGTCGATGTTGCAGCATCCTAGGTGAAATTGCTGCAAGATTTAGGACTTATAAATTAGGAACTGCAGCTTTAATCCTCCATAAGGACTTTTTTCATAAATCTACTAAGTCAGAGAAGACTCAGCCCTTACCTATGCCCAGAATTTTTAAGTAGGAAAATAAAAACCATTCATGAGGAGAAATCAAAAGCATAACCCTGTAATGAATATGGTTGTGAATTCAAAATTCTGCCTGCATTCATTCATTCAAAAACCATTTATAACATAAAATAAAACAATTATAATAATGATAACTAGCATTTGGTGAGAATAAAAATAAGGAGAAACTAAAATATGAGACAATAGTATCATGGAAAAGAAAATATAAGGAGGACATTTTAGTTAAGACGTGATGATAGTATGGTATGGAGAGGACAGACGTGCCAATGGACTTATTAGGTAAAGCATGCATGCTAAAATTTCAAGAGTAACCACTAAAAGAAAGAGGGTGAGAGAGAGAAAGAGAGAGAGTGAGGCAGAGAGAGAGAGAGAGAGAGAGAGAGAGCATGCTGGAAGGGAGAGGTAGGGGCAAAAAAATTCAAGAAAGTCAATAAAAGGCAATAGAAAAGAAAGAAATAATAAAAAAAAATGGTAACCAAAATTCACAAAATAAGATGATAGAACCACAATCCAAATATATTCGTTATCCTAATAAATGTAAAAAGTTACAGCTTTCTTTTAGAACAAAGTTTCTAAATTTAGATGATAAAAATCAGTCCACATACTCTTCATAAGAGACACACCTAAAACCAGGCAAATAATAACCAAATAATCTGATATGACAATATTAGTATCAGAAAAATTAGGCTTTAAAGCATAAGCAATTTAGGAGAAAAGGAGGTCATTATATTATAAGAAAAAGAACAATTCATCAGGAAGATATAATAATGTGAAACCAGTTTGAGCCTAAAAACATAGCCTCAACATATATAAGAAAAAAACTTTTATAAAAATTCGAAATCGGCCGGGCGCTGTGGCTCACGCCTGTAATCCTAGCTCTTGGGAGGCCGAGGCGGGCGGATTGCTCAAGGTCAGGAGTTCAAAACCAGCCTGAGCAAGAGTGAGACCCCGTCTCTACTATAAATAGAAAGAAATTAATTGGCCAACTGATATATAAAAAAAAAAAAATTAGCCGGGCATGGTGGCACATGCCTGTAGTCCCAGCTACTCGGGAGGCTGAGGCAGAAGGATCGCTTGAGCCCAGGAGTTTGAGGTTGCTGTGAGCTAGGCTGACGCCACGGCACTCACTCTAGCCTGGACAACAAAGCGAAACTCTGTCTCAAAAAAAAAAAAAAAAAAAAAAAAAAAAAAAAAATTCGAAATGTACAATCATGTTGGGAGATTTTTAACTTACTACTTTCTGGAAATAATTGAATGAAAAGTTTGAATAAATATATTATTATTATTATTATTATTATTTTGAGACAGAGTATCACTCTGTCACCCTAGCTAGAGTGCAGTGGTATGATCATAGCTCACTGAAACTTTGAACTCCTGGGCTCAAGCAATCCTCCTGCCTCAGCCTCCCAAGTGACTGAGACTACAGGCATGTGGCACCATGCCCAGCTAATTTTCTCTATTTTAGTAAAGACAGGGTCTCACTTTTGCTTAGGCTGGCCTAGAACTCCTGGCCTCAAGCAATCCTCCCACCTTGGCATCCCAGAATGCTAGTATTACAGGCATGAGCCATTGCACCAGACCAGTACATTATCATTGAGGAGGATACTAGAAAGAGTGACAAAACTTCTAAAAATATCACATGTTTCATGACAAGGAATTGCATTGCTCAGTGGTTTTCTCTGTCAAAAAAAAGGTTCAATTACAATACATTTTATAAAATCACTACTTTCTTATGTTTTCTGAACAAATTTGGTATCCATTAGTTTAGCTAATGGTTCATTGGTCAGTTATCAGATAACTCTTTATAGACTGGAAGTACCTCATGAGGATGTCTTATTAATTTTGGTGTAAAATATTATAAGTAAGCAAAAAGTAATGAAACTTGGTATTTAAATTTAACTTTACTAAACATGTTCTTATAATTCCTTTCTTAAAGCAAGGAACAAAATATTATAATATTGTAGACTACTATTTTGGGGTACTTGTGTGTATTTGAGTATATGTATACATTTTTCAAAGATACATTTTTTAAAAAGTGTGCTAATGTATATGATAGTCAGTCTACTTTATTATTTATATGAATTTACATACATATTGATTATCTGTAGAAGAATATACCAGAAGCTGGCAGGAGTGATTGCTTCTGGGGAGGGATAATTAGTGGATGAGAAATAAACTTTAAAGGAAAGTTAATGTGCACAGTGCATCTTGTGTTCCTTTTGAACCACACACATGTTTTACTTATTCAAATATCGAAAATTTACCTTCAAAATGCACTTACTAAATGGAGTGTTAGTGACTTTCAATAATTTGTATAGTTTAATATTATTTTCCAAAAAATTAATAATAACAATAATGTCATTGCATATAAAACAGGATGTCAATGATGTAAAATTTATGCATAGAAAAACAAATTTATGCAAATATCTTAACTTAGTTTACTCTGGATGATAAAATACTGGGATTTTGTTACTCTTAGTTTTTCTGAGTCTTTATCTGTCTCACATTTAATATGTAATTTATTAAAAATCAGGTAGAAAGATGCTTTTGAAAGGAAATACTATTATAATCATGAGCTTGAGCTTTAACAGTAGAATTGGAAAAGAAAACGTACATATGAAAGAGGTTTTGAAGTAAGTATCAACAGGGATTTTCAACCATTTGAATATTGGTAGACAAAGAAAAAGAAAGGCTAGGGGATTCTGAAGTTTGGGCTGACCAACGTTACTAACAGGAACAGGGAAATTAAGAGGAATGGAAGACATCTGAGTTTAAAGTGATGACAAGACACAAAGTAGAAAGGTCCAGTGATTTTTATGGAGTGTTAAGAATAAATTTTTAAATAGAACCTCCAAAAGAGTTAATGAGCTGTCGTTTGGATTTCAGGGCCTTTTATTAACTGGCCCTGTCCTACTTATACAGGCTTAAATCAAAGACAGCAATAGTAATTGAACAGTAAAAATACTGAAAAAGACGATTGACAAATTGCAAACTGATCTATTACATATTATCTCATTCACACTACAAAGAAGAAAAAACAGTTACTATAAGATCTATTTTACCAATTAAGAAATTGAGTACTTTGTCCTAAGGACTTAAATTCATGTCTCTGACTCTCTGTCCGGAATTTTGGGTGATGTCTGTATGAGATCAGGCCAAATCTATCAAAATAAAATACTTTCTAAATGATTGCTATATGCAGGTATACTTTAAATCAGGACCTCTGAAAAATCATCATTTTTATCCTGTAAATTAGGTTTTTCTATTTGAGCAATTCTGCCATTGATTTTTCTCTTTTCTATTTCAAAGTATAAATTTAACTTACATAATTTTTTATTCTGTTAACTAATTTGGTTATTCTTTAAAACAAAAATATGGCACATTTGGAAGGGAAAAGTTTATTAGTTTATGCCTTATGACCTTACATATTATCACCACGAACATAGGATCAACATTCTTGAAATAAAATCATGAATTCTCATTTGAGTCTATTTCACAATAGCATAACTGTATCAACGTGGAGTGATAGGTTAATAATTTTGTTCATGTTTTAGTTTTCTCTTTTCATTCATTTCTTAGATTCGTATAGAAGAGTCTTGATCCCTGTTTATAATGCTGCAGAATTCAAACAAAAAATAAGGCCAAATCCATTAATTCTAGAAAAATTACAGATGAAAATCCCATTTTATAAATGGCAACATTGCCTCTCAGCATGTCAATGAACAGGAAATGTTACCTGCCCTTTTTCTTTGAACAGATCATTTAAAGTAGCAACATTTGATTTTGATTACAGCATTGCTATAGTTGTCTCTGAAGGCTCTCCTTGGTTATAAATGATGAAAAAGCATCTAAATATACAAAAGAAATGGTCATTTATCAAGTCCACTGTCTGCCATTTGACTATGACTTCTTTCAGCTTTGAGTTGTAATTCTTTACCTCCCTTTAGATAGGAATAGCATTAGGTCTGACTTCTCAAACTTTTTTTTTTTACTGAGCGTGAACATTTGTGTTTTTTAAAATTCACAGACTAGTAAAGGAAGTATGTACTGACACTGAAACCTAGATTTTGAAAGAGGTTTCCACTAGACCTTGACCTTTGACTTCTGCTGTTTGTGCCAAGAAATTTGGCACCCAGAATTGTATGTAGGGTGCACCAAGGATGCAGAAACTGTGAGCACTTAGGCAAGCATACCTTGTTTTATTGCACTTCACATTATTTTGCTTCACAGATACTGTGCTTTTTATAAATTGAAGGTTTGTGACAGCTCTACATCAAGCAAGACTATAGGTGTCATTTTTCCAACATGTGTTCACCTCATGTCTCTGTGTCCCATTTCAATAATTTTTCCAATAGTTCAAACTTTTTCATTATTATTATATCTGTTATGGTGATCTGTGATCAGTGATCCTTGATGTTACTATATTAATTGTAATGGGACACCATAAACTGCACCCATATGAGATGGCACAGTTCATCAATAAAAGTTGTGTGTGTTCTGATTTCTCCACTGACTCAACAGCTGTTCCCTCATCTCTCACCCCCTCCTTGGTCCTCCTTGTTCCCACAACTTTATGGAAATTAGGCTAGTTAGTTACCCCATCATGACCTCTACGTAATCAAGTGAAAGAAAGAGCCTCAGGTCTCTCACTTTAAATCAAAAGCTAGAAGTAATTAGGCTTAGTGAGGAAGGTATGTTGAAAGCCAAGATAAGCTAAAAGCTAGGCCTCTTATGCTAGTTAGCCAAGTTGTGAATGCAAAGGAAAAATTCTTGGAAATTAAAAGTGCCACTCCAGTGAACACATGAATGATAAAAAAGCAAAAAAAAAAAAAAATAGCTTTATTGCTAATATGGAGAAAGTTTTAGTGATCTGGATAGAAGATCAAACCAGCCACAACATTTCCTTAAGCCAAAACCTAATCCAGAGCAAGACCCTAACTCGCCTCAATTTTATGAAGGCTAAGAGAGGTGAAGAAGCTATAAATGAAAAGTTTGAGGCTATTAGAGGTTGGTTCATGAGGTTTAAAGAAAGAAGCCTTCTCTATAACATAAAAACACAAGGTGAAGCAGTGAAGCAGCAGGTGCTGATGTAGAAGCTACAGGAAGTCATCCAGAAGATCTAGCTAAGATCATTGGATAACTGATGAAGGCAGCTACACTAAACAATAGATTTTCAATGTAGATGAAACACCCTTATGTTGAAAGAAGATGCCATCTAGGACTTTATAGCTAAAGAGGGGAAGTTAGTGCCTGGCTCCAAAGCTTTAAGGGACAGACTAACTCTCCTTTTAGGGGCTAATGTAGTTGGTGACTTTAAGTTGAAGTCAGTGCTCATTTATCATTCCAAAAATCCCAAGTCCTTAAAAGTTATGCTAAATCTACTTTATCTGCTCTGTGAATGGAACAACAAAGTCTGGATGACAGCATATCTATTTACAACATAGTTTATTGAATATTTTAAGCCCCCTGTTGAGATCTACTGCTCAGAAAAACAAAGATTCTTTTCAAAATATTAGTGCTCATTGACAATGTTCTCAGTCACCCAAGAACTCTGGTGGAGATGTAAAAGATTAATGTTGTTTTCAGGCCTGCTAATGTAATATTCATTCTTTGGCCCACGAATCAAGGAGTAATTTCAACTTTCAAGTCCTATTATGTAAGAAATATATTTCATAAGACTATAACTGCCATAGATAGTGATTCCTTAGATGGGCAGAGTAGATTGAAAACCTTCTGGAAATAATTCCCATTCTAGAGGCCATTAAGAACATTCATGATTTATGAAAGGAGGTCAAAATATTAACATTAACAGGAGTTTGGAAGATAGTGATTCCCATGCTTATGGATGACTTTAAGGGGTTCAGGTTGCTAATAGAGGAAGATGTGGTAGATGTGGGTACCTGCAGATGCAGGTAGAAATGCAGATGTGGTAGAAATAGCAAGAAAACTAGGATTAGAAGTGGAGCCTGAAGATGTGAGTGACCTGCTACAATCTTATCATATAACTTTAACAAATGAAGAGTTGCTTTTTATGGATAAACAAAGAAATAGTCTGTAGATGGAATCTATAGCTGGTGAAGATGCTGTGAACATTGTTGAAATGACAACAAAGTTTTCATATTGCATATACTTAATTGATACGGCAACAGCAGGGTTTTAAAGAATTGGTTACAATTTTGAAAGAAGTTCTACAGTGGGTAAAATGCTATCAAACAGCAGCATGCCAAACAGAAATCTTCATGAAAGGAAGGGCCAATCAATGTGACAAACATCATTGTCTTATTTTAAGAAATTGCCACAGCCACCCCAATCTTCAGCAACTACTGCCATGATTAGTCTGCAGCCATCAACATGGAGATAGGACCTTCCACCAGCAAAAAGATTATGACTCATTGAAAGCTGAGATGATCATTAGCAATTTTTTAGCAATAAATTATTTTTAAATCAAGATATATATTTTGTTTTTTTAGAAGTAATGCTATTGCACAATTAGTAGTGTAAACATAACTTCACACTGGAAAACCAAAATAATTTGTGTGGCTCATTTTATTGTGATATTTGCATTATTGAAATGGTCTGGCACTGAACCCACAATGCCTGCACTTTGAAAATGTGGTCAGATGGCTAATGGGGCTGACATGTTGTTGTCAGGTCGCACAACTACCTTACTCCAGCATAATTATTTGTATTTCTGATTTGAGGTCCAACATAATCAAGGCCTCAGTAGAGTGTTAGAAAGGGGGATCGCTCCTTTTAAATTTGATTCTACATCTCTTTCTTGTCAATTAACAGTCTCCTTTTTCTCTCCCAGATAGAATGCTTATTTTATTCGAGCAATAAGTATTGAGCAAGATGTTCAACATGCTGATAAATTATGTAGTAAAGAAATTATTTTTTATTGAAGTGTATTATTAATTAAGGCATAATGAAATAGGTAGGTGGCCTTTTCAATTGACAGCTAGGAGTTAAAATTTGAGAGAGCTGTTTATTATATGGTACAAATAGCATCAAGATCCCAAAGCAGAGTATGGGGAAGATACGCCTCTGTACACGCTAAATGCACTTACTTCTGGTGACTCTCGTGCAATTACAATGCAATACCCACCAAGTCCTTTTTGATAGCTTTCTCCTAGCTTTTCACTTCCTGTGAGGGGAAAATATTGAGAGAAGTCCCCCATTTCTTTGATTTCATTTCTCTCATACAACTTAGTGTACACTAGAGTGATATAATAAAATCACAGCAGTGATCCATGTAAAAGTCACACTTTCTTTAAACAATAACTGCTTCTTTTATGCTCCCGTCCAAAAAATTCAGCTTGAAAAGTAGGGATTAATTCACGTACTCCTAAACTATTTTATGATCATATTAAGGAGAGAGTAAATGCTCTGATTATCTCTACACCTATATCCACATGCATATAACTTCCATACCTATATCCATTTAAAGATGTGTGTAGCTGTGATTCTGTGTGTATATACACAATGGAGAATGCTATTTAGGTCTCTAAATGATTTTTCCCTGCCCTTAATCTGTATTTAATCAGAAAACCATTCTGTAATGAGAAAACTGTTCATTTTAGTCTTTTATGTTTGCGATCCCAAGGTTCCTCCTTAGTGATTACATTTAGTAACTCCCTTTCGCTGTATGAAAGCACAGGCAGTTTTTCCATAATAAAAACTGGATTAGCATGTATCAAGAAGAGACACCACCAGCTGTCACTTTGAAATCAGACCACTCAGCCCTATTTGAGATAACAATGGATAAACCGATAAGTGACATGCAGTTTTCTTATATTTATCTAGTAAGTGGTTAATATATGCTAACACTTTCTGTAATAAAACTATAAAAAGGGTCAAAGCAGAAAAAAGCTCCATTTGAATATGATGTGCATTATTGGCAGAGAAAAATCCACTATCGAATATTGTATTATTTAGTTTATGCAGTGGAGCTATTATAATTGTCGTTAATATTTGTACTTCTATTTACTTATTTCTGTTGCTACCGTCTCATTTGATAATATTCAGAGTTATGTTTCATTTGCTATGCAAATTCAAGAATGTCCTTATGTTTAAGGACAAAATACAAAAGAATTAAAATTTCAATAAATTTCCTTCTGTCTTTTAATGATTTCTGCAAATCATGGTATTTCAGAGAATTCTCTGTGACTGAAATAAGTAGAAGAATTTTATTTCTCACTATATTTAGCAAGTGGTGTGCTTCACGCAGACCTCAAATATTGCCACACCATTAAGCTAATCCAGACCACAGGTGAACTAAGATAAAGGACGTAGAAGTAACAAGTACCAATGACAGATTTAGGAAGCACTTAATGATAATGGCTATCAAAAACATTAAGAAATTAGGAGATTGTGATATTCTGATAATTGTCACTCAGAATAATGGTCTTGGGGGTTTAAATGATGACTGCTGGGTTTAGGGCATTTGAATTAAATAATTTTGATTTTAATTTTTTCTTCATTCATTGCTTAGATCATAAAACAATACATTCTCTTTTCAAGTATTGAGAAAATGTATATCAAGACAAAGCTAGTAGTGCTCTCTGTCACCTCCTTCATTTCAACCCCTTGAGCTAGTCAATATTATCAGATTGCTATCTGCCCTTACATGATTTTCTCCATGCTGTAACATCCCCATGTTAGAGATGATGAGGCCAGCACAGAGAGATTAAGTAACTTGTAAAAGACACAGACCTAGCAAGTAATAGCACCAGAATTTAAACAAAGGCAGTCTGCTTCTAACACTGACATCAAAACCATTATGCTAAAAAGCTGCTTAGGTTAGAATTGATGATAAATGAATGAATGAGGTGAAAGAAAAGTTAAAGTTGACCCCATGTTCCATTTTGGGTAAGTGAGTATAATCATTAGCAGATATTTGTCGCAAAGGGAAAAGAGATTTGGAGTAGGAGTAATATATGTTCATTTTGGTGTATTTAGTTATATTCTAAAGACTTTTTTGTGCTTTAGATGCTAAGAAGAACTCCAGTTGCACAGGTTCAGCAGACACGACAGCAAATAAGAGATGTCTGGACTAGATGTGCAAAATTGAGAGCCTTAGCATAAAGCCACATGTGATGGAGGGAAAGAGAGACCAGGTCACTCAATGTAAACTGCAAAGAAGAGAAAACTAGAAAGACTGAAAAGAAGAAGTCAGAAAGCAGAGGCCAAACAACAAAAAAAGTGGAGTCACAGAAACCAAGGGAGTTGAAAGTTCAAGAAAGAAGAGAGTAATCAAAAATGTCCATCATTTCCAAGAGACAAAGGAAAACTAAAAGGAGAACATTGGATGTGGCAATTGGAAGTTCATTCCACACTTTTTGCCAGAATAACTAGTGAAAAGGTGAATACATTGAGATAGTGAAGGTAAAAGACATTTTCATAGAATTAGCTAACAAAACAGAGATTGGTAGTCCAAGAGGACTTCAGGGGCAGTGCAGTTTTATTTGTATTGTTTTGCATGGTTTTGTTTTACTTTAAGTAGGAGAAGTGGTCAAGCACATTTATAAGCTGCAGAAAAATAATCAGGGTTGGGGTAGGAGAATTGCAGAGGATAAAAATTTGTCCTGTTCATCATTGTATCCCTGGCATCGTCCACAGAATCCTACAGTGAGTGAGTACTTGACCTCCCAAACTCTCCAATCTGAAGAATAATAATGCACAAGGTATTCATAGAAGGCAAATTTCACTCTCCGGGATTTTTATTTAATGGTGGGTATATTTTACTCTGAAAATTGAAAAACTATATATGTCTGGGAATCTGAGAAAGGATTAGATAGTTGCTAACCACACATGTTCTAGTTAGTACTGTCACCTCTCATCTTCCTTTTTGGGGACTAGAGTGTCTGATTCCTACAGTTTCCACCCAGTGTTAAAGGCACCTTTCGGAGCCCTGGGGCACTGCCATGCCCTTTAGACTCAGTGATCCAGGACTCAACCTCCCCCTTTTCTTCCCTTTGGGATATATATCTGATGTTTCCTTATTTAAAAGGCTTAAGTGGATCAAGAGTCTGCTGGTACACATGTTCCAGTGTACAAACATTGCCCCCATGTCCCCCAGACTCAACCCTTGGCAGACACTGCAGAGGTGGGGAGGCTACCATGCATTGCTCAGTCCCAGCTACCTGTGACTACTTATTTTTAGAGACTCCGTTAATCTCCCCAATTCTAAGAAACTAAAGTATTTTCATACTTAGGTTTATTTTTCTTAGTGCCAGAGTTTATACCCTGCATGCTTACTGAGGTTGCACTGTGATAAACACACACAATGTATATCTGTATGTATTAAAAAATATATATAGCATATATACGATCTAAAATAAATTTTCTAAAGTTACTTGCATGCAGAAATGTAAGGATTTGCCAATTGAACAACGAATAGTCTACTTTTTAAATAATGCTTTCAAATTTAAAGTTTTAACCTTTAAACCTCAAGGATTATATTAAAGGGTTTTGGACATAAGATATTTTTAGGAGGGAAGGGGGAAAATGACTAGGATCACATGCACCAAAAATACCATGCTTTTTTAGTAAGAAAATAACTGAAAGAATTGTCTAAACTCTCACTTCAATGCTTTTCTGAATTTATGTTTAATTAAGTAGGCCCTTTAAGAGTCTCAAGCATTTTCACATATGAATACCTATTTTAAGAGATCAATGAACAATTTTCCAACATTATGCTTTGTTATTTTACATTCTCTTCATGTGTGTTAGTTGGCCAGTTTCTTTTTAGTTACCTTAATGTCTTTCTTTTTTTAAGATTACAGATATAATCTTAGTCATTTTTGCCATTATTTATAAAACCCAAAAATAACATGAATAAGGCCTTTTTCCTTTGCCATTGTTTCACTCAAATAAGATTTTCTAAATGTGAGAGACCTTAACTAGAATAGCTTCTCAAAGAGAAATAAAAGATTTTTCTAAACTCTGTGTATAATTACCTTAGTTCTGTACTTGAGTTGCTGTTCCATGAACTTGTCTATTAAGATTTGATGTAGAACTATCATGACTGATGCGGATAATATACCAGATTCCCTGTCCCATGACCCTAAGGTATGTAAGTTAAGTTTAAAATAACTATTTTTATCATTCTGTTACAATATAATTAAAAACATATAAAAGCGTCCTTAAAATTATCAGAGACCTGAAAAAATCCTTTTGATTACCCACTAGCCATTCACCCTTATTGCCCCTTGTGAAAAGAACTTGATTTTGTTTGGGTTTGGGATAATCACATGCTTAAGATGGGGCTGATGTTTCACTATCCCCAGTGGAGGAGTCTTGATTAGTGAGAGCCAGCCATAGGGAATCTGGTCTCCTTGACCATGGTTGTTCATGATCAGGCATGCAGTGGAATTGTGATGGATGGGCTTTAGGGAAAGATAGTTTTTTGGTAAATCTCTTATAAAGAGACATCAGAACAAACATTTTCTCATCTAAGCTTTGGATTTCTGTATGTGTGTGAGAATATGAGTTTTAGAGCTTTTGTAGCCATTTTATGACTATGATAAAATAAATCTGAGGTCAAAAGCAACATGGTGAGCATGTCAGAACTGAGCTATGAAGAATACCTGGTTCTTTGATCATATCATATAATGCTGAATTAACTAATCTGGGAATCTTCTTACCTCATCATTCCTTTTTCATTAATAAAAAAAAGAGAGAGAGTTTAGCAAGATCATAAGATACAAAGTCAATGCAAAAAATTAGAGGTATTCCTATATACTAGCAACATAAAAGTGGATTTCTTTAATGCCTTTATATAAAATATTTAGAGAAAAATTTAAAAGACGTGTAATATTTATACACTGAAAACTACAAAACTGCTGAAAGAAAAGAAACAAGACCAAAACAAATTTATAGATTTCAATATAGTCTCATACAAGATCCAAGTAGGCTTTTTGTAGAAATTGCAAGCTGATTCTAAAATTTATGTGAAATGCAAAGAATTATAATAACCAAAATAATTTTTAAAAAGAACAAAGTATGAGGACTTACACTGCTCTATTTCAAGGCTTACAATGGAAGCTACAGTAATCAAGACATTATGATATTGGCAAAGGATAGACAATTTAGTCAATGGAATAAAATAGAGAATTCAGAAATATAATTATACACATATCATAAACTGATTTCTGACACAAGTATGAATGTAATTCAATGGAGGGGAAATAGTCTTTTCAAAAATAGTTCTGTAATAGTTGAATATTTACGTACAAAAAGAAACAAATGAACCTTTACCCTTACTACTCACCATTTGCAAAAATTAATGTAGAATGGACCATAGATCTAAATATAACACTTAAATCTACAAACCTTACAGAAGAAAATAAGAGAAAAATCTTTATGACATTTGATAGTTAAAGATTTCTTGTATATTATTCCAAAAGCTGGATCCATAAAACAAAACAAAAAAAAGTTGACATATTACATTTCACCCAAATAAAAAACTTTTACTCTCTTTTTTTTAAAAAAAGACTTCAATCCAGAATATGTGAAGAATTTTTCTTATAACTCAATAATAAAAAAGACAACCAACCTCATTTAAATATTGAGCAAAAATGAGCAAAGATTTAAGTAGATACTATTTTGATGTGTTGCAAAAAAAGCAAATAAAAAATTGTCATCACCATTGTTTATTAAGAAATGCAAATTTAAATTACAATGAAATACTTCTACAAACTCATTTATCTTAGTCAACTCAGACTGCTAAAACAAAATACCATAGACTGGGTGTCTTAAACAACACATATTTATTTCCCACAGGTCTAGAGACTGAGAAGTCCAAGACAAAGATGACAGCAGGTTTGCTTCTTGGTGAGGGCCCTCTTCCTGGCTTCCAGATGGCCACCTCTCGGTATCCTCACAGCAGACAGATGAAGTTCTGGTGTTTCTTCCCCTTGTAAGAGCACTAATCCATTGTGGGAATTCTACCCTCACGACCTCATTTAAACTTAGTTACCTCCCAAAGGCCATATCTGTCTATATCATCACATTAGGAGTTAGGGCTTCAACAAATAAATTTGGGGGAAAAGCAAACACTCAGTCCATAATACCACTTGAGTGGCTAAAATAAAAAAGACTGACCATGCCAAGTGTTATTGAGAATGAGGTACGACTGGAACTCTCATACATTGATTGTGAAATTGCAAAATGGTAACAGCCACTTTTGGAAAGAATTTGGCACTTTTTTATAAAGTCAAATATACCTTTACTCTATGGCCCAGCAATCCCACTCTTAGATATTTCCCCAAGAGAAATGAAAGCATATGTTCACATGAAAGTATAAACTCAAATATTTATAAAGCTTTATTAACAGTAGACAAAAACTGGAGTGTTTATCACTAGGCAAATAAATAACAATTTGTTGAATATAATGGAGTACAACTCAACGATGAAGAGAAAAAAAATTACTGATACATATTAACAACATAGATGAATTTCAAAAGTGTTATACAAAATGATAACAAACCAGAAACAAAAGACTATGTACCTTATTATTCTATTTATATGAAATGCTAAAAAAGCCAAAAATAGAAATCAGATTAATTGTTGTCAAAGGTTGGTGGGGAAATTGACTACAAAGGAGCACAGGGGGACTTTTTGGGCTGATGGAAATGTTCTATATCATGACTGTGGTGTGGATTATGCAACTATATGCATTTTCAAACTTATTGAATTAAAAAGTTAAATTTACAAATTTTACTTTATGTGAATTATACATCAATGCAGCTGATAAAAATTAAATGCATTTTTTCTTGTTCCTGCATCCTTTTACACCTTTCTTTATTACCTCCAACCAAGACGAAGAATACCTAATCAGTGATGCTTTGAACCTCTGACCATTTTAGAAATAGCAAATACTTTGGAAAATGTTTCAAATATTTTCCTTGTTACAACAAATGAGACACGTTGTTGTAATTCAGACTACGGAATAAAACAAGGGAGAATAGTTTAGGATTGGTCTCTTCTCTTCTTATGCCTCCTGTGATTAGCGAAACTAAAGTGCAAAATATTGAACTAGCAATGGTCTTCATCCTTGACATCATTCAGTCTTTGAATAGCTTAGAAAAAGATTACCAATAATTTTTGAGTGTTTTTTTCTCTCTCTTTCTCTTTAACAAACCATAGTTTTTCATATATAAATTCCATTTTTACTTCTCACAATTAAGAAAGTTTACAGCATTTAAAAGTGAATTAACTACAATCTTATTCTAAAATTCAAATTAAAATGCTTTTGAAATGTGGATATATTTAGTTAACTCTTTATTGCCACTTTTTTGGCAGACTATGAAAAAAACATTATTTGTACGGCATTTATAATTTCACTACAGCCAAGAAAAGTGAACAAATTTCTGACAAGAACTCCATCCTTATGCCTCAACAAAAGAGACTTAAATAAATCTCCGATCTTAATATGAAATCTGAGATGATTAAACCAAGAAAATTACATTTGGTATTTTAACTCTTTCTAGCTTTTCTTCTTCTTTTTCCTCTTTCATTATGTATTATAGTGGTTTTCATCACAAAATTTTCTTTTCATACATTTTTAAAACTATTCTTACAATAGTAAGCTAAGTGTTCAGCAACAGCAGAAAGATTTGAGAGACACAAGGTTATATTTTGATAATCTTCCTACCTCAAGCACCAACATGAACATTTTACTCCATTTTACACTTTTTTTCTTGAATATGAAAGGATAAAAATGGCTATAATAGCTAATGTTCACATAATAAGGATAAATCTTTTAATCATGATAATCATAGACAGTATTTAAAAATACAACAATATTCTCTATGTTTGTACATGTAAAGAAAATTTAGACAGTATTTAAATGCAAGTTTTTGGCTTATTTTCTTGGGATACCTTATTTTTATAATGGACCAATCAATGTTCTCTATTCTTTTAGAAGAAAAGAAGACAAAGTTCTCTCTTTTGACTGCTGGATATTTTTTATTTTTGTATACCAACCTTGTTGGTATACAACCTTGTTTTTAGAAGCTCTAGAAATATCTCCAAATTATTTTCATTCATTTCTGTAATTTAAAAGTAAACTTTAAGAAGTTAATGAATGAGTGGGAATCAAAATATTAAGAATCACTGTATACTTCTCAGATGCATATAATTCTGTGCCATACTTTTTAGTAGGCTTTTGAAATAAAAAAAAATGTATCAAAAACATAAAGAAAAAGTATCTAGGAGAATATTTGTACTTTATTTTCTTGAAAACTGGCAACTTTAAGCCTGTTTTGTTTGTTTCCCCCTGAGAAAAAAAATTCCATATTTTCTGGAACTGTTTTAAGATCATTTAGTAATAAGCTACAAACACTTTTAGCTGGTGGAAAAGTTGGTCTCACAGTGCAAACAATACTTCTTGGTTTGAGAAGAGGGGGAGCTAAAGGCCAAAGGGTACATTCCACTTGTAGCACGCTGCTGCATATTTTTGTGGGCAGAGTCAATGCCAGAATGGTTGACAACTTTCACACTACCAGGCAGGCTTGTTGCTAATGGGATCAACTTCCTTTAGATATGATAGAAAAGTCATGTTGAAAATCTAAATGTATTGATAAGTTTGTGGCAAATTGACCCAGGCCTTATTTTTCTTAGATTTATGATTTCTGCATTTGCTTCATGAAAAATTTGCTTTGTGAGGTTTTTGTCTTTGTTTTATTCAGAGTGTAGGAAGAGAAGGAGGGTGTGATGAAGAAAAAGCCTGTGAAAGAGTTTGTTTATAACATTTGTTCTTATTGTTTAGAAGAATTTTTAGGCCATTATGGAAAAGGCCAAAAATAAGGAGAAGGGATAATTATGAAGACAATATTTTAAGAGTCTTTTCGAGAATGGGGGTAAAAAAATAAGCCACTTATAAAGAATGTCTCCCCAAATCCAGGTTTCCTGTCTAATTAGATTTTGGCAGAAGTTACATTCTAAAGCGTTCTTCAAAACATTTGGGGATTTTTAAAAATCTCTCTACAGGGGACTGTATTGGCAAACACAGGCCCAACAGTGAAGAAAATGAAGGAATCAATAAGACATCCCAAATCAGAAAAGGAGCATTCTTGTACTGTACCTGCCCCGAGGGAAGTGTCTTTTACATATTAATTTGAAAAAGTAAAACTTCAAAATCAAGCATATATTTTATCAAATATGATAAAAAATGTATTATTTTGATTCACAGCAATTTTTAACTGTTATACTCAATAGAAATTGACAACATTTATGGAAGTATAATATCTGGGGCAGGAATTAAATGCAAATCTTTACTTTGAAGGTGTGAACTCAAAGGACAATGGTGAGGATTATTTACATTTGTTTACTTCTGCATGTTTTGATATTATAAATGTTTCAAATTAAAAAAGGTTTCAAAAGCCTGGTTGATATTTAATAATACCTTACAAATATGTATCCCCCAAAATGAGTCACTAGCTACCCAACAAAAAAATTGAGGACTCCTAGTGGAAAGTTTTAGGAGTGAAGATATTTGAGTTCAAGTGCTATCCATGTGGGTTCATGAGTAAATCACTTTGCAATTCTGGAATTTAGCTTTATCATCAGTAAAATAGGGCTTCCCAATCTGCAAGGTCTGCAATTCTATTAATGACTCTGTTGTCTTCCTATAGATGGTGGTAAGCACCAGTTAGTTGCATGCCACCACTAATTTTCCTTATCTATTCTATAAATACATTAACTCTTTTCAGTTTCATTCAATTATAGGTAATCTGAGTAATCAATTCAACACCAAAGTGTTTTGCTTTTTTTTTTTTAGTTTTTTTTTTAATTTTTATTTATTTATTTTTTGAGACAGAGTCTCACTCTGTGGCTAGAGTGTGGTGGCATCAGCCTAGCTCACAGCAACCTCAGACTCCTGGGCTCAAGCAATCCTACTGCCTCAGCCTCCTGAGTAGCTGGGACTACAGGCATGTGCCACCATGTGCCGCTAAGTTTTTCTATTTTTGGTAGAGACAGGGTCTGGCTCTTGCTCAGGTTGGTCTTCAACTCCTGAGCTCAAATGATCCACCCATCTTGGCCTCCCAGAGTGCTAAGATTACAAGTGTGAGCCACCGCGGCCAGCTCTAAAGTGTTAAAGAGCAATGAAAATGAGTTTTTACTGTGCTCTAGCTTTTAGATAACACGTATAAAAAATAATAATAATAATAAAACAAGAAGCATAAAGCCCAGAGAATGTTGAGAAATTTTAGCTAACTTAGATGGTTCAAGGGGGAAAGTAATATTTTGCTATCCATTATTTTGTTTCTTAAATCTGTCTACTCCTACTCCCCTTCTGCACCAAAGATTTTTTGTTTTATATGATAATGTTTTAGATTGGGCTATCATTTAAAAAGTACCATAGACTTGTTAGTTTAAACAGTAGAAATTTATTCTTTTACAGTTCTGAAGGCTGGACATGTAAGATCTAGCCAGTCAGTTTGGTTTCTGGTGAGGGCTCTCTTCCTGGCTTGCAGACTGGCACCTTCTCACTGTGTCCTCAGATGGCAGAGAGAGAGCCGTCTTGTCTCTTTATAGGCACATTAATTCTATCAGATCTGGACACAGTCTTATGACCCTATTTAATCTTAATTATTTCCATAAAGGCCCTATCTCCAAATACAACTGGAGATTGGGGTTTCAACATATGAGTTTTAGGGGGACATATTCAGTCCATAACAAATAATATTACCATCTACCCTCTGAATCAGGTTAGAAATTGTCTGACTTCTCCTTTACTTTATTAACAATTAAGTTCAATAAAATTATTTTTTAAAGTATGTTTCATCTCCCCTCCTTTTAAACACTTTCTCGTTGCATTTTTCCAAACAGATACAGGGAAATTTATAAAGCAATATGGATTTCTAATGATCCAAATAGTGTTACTTGAGGTGGCAGGGGAGTGGGGGGTGAGGAGGTTTTATGGGAGAAGGGGTAGATATGAGTTAAACTAGAATTACAGAAAGATCTTTTTTAAAACATATTTTTTCCAGGAAGTTATCTTCACCTGTGAGCTTTCATTTTTTAGAAAGTTCTACAGGGAGTGATGATGACCAACTTGCTTCCTCCTCTTTTACCCAACTGCAATGTCACCCCATGATCTAAACCCCTGAGATACAGAATGAATTCCACATTTTTTATTCTGTAATTTATTCCATAGAATAACCATGATTTACTCTTTTAGGTTAAGTACACCTTAAAACACATATGCACAAGTGCTAAACATCATTTTTGACCAGTGATTCTCAAACATTTTGGTATCAAGACTGCTTTATACTTGTTACTATTATTAAAGAATCCAAGGAATTTTTGTTTATGTGAGTTACACTGATTGATAGTTATAAATTAGAAATTAAAACTGCAAATACCTTAAAATACCAGACTACACAATATACATTCTATCCATGTTCAGAGCAATGCTATAATTATAAGTAGCCTCTGGAAAACTGCATGGCACTCAAGATAGAATGAGAGTGAAAAAGCCAAGTAACATCCTGGCATTATTACAAAGAGTATGTACTTTGATCTCAGAGAACTCTGTGAGTCCTGAAACTGTACTTTGTGAATCATTACTGTAGATTATTCAAATTATTAAGTGTTAGTCTTGAATTTTTTTGATCCTGAAATCACTTCATCTCCAATTTTACTTTTTCCTAGAGGGCTAGTTAAAATATCAATTTCTCTATTGAAGTATTTTTGACATAATTATTCCATAACAATGGATATGTGACAAAAATATTAGTAAAATCCATATTAGACTAATTATATTAAATAAAATCTATAATAGGGAAAACTGGATAGCCACCTGTAGAAGGCTAAAACAGGACCCACACCTTTCACCTCTCACAAAAATCAACTCACGCTGGATAACAGACTTAAACCTAAGGTATGAAACTATTAGAGTCCTAGAGGAAAATGTTGGAAACACTCTCCTAGACATCGGCCTAGGCAAAGAGTTTATGAAGAATTCCCCAAAGGCAATCACAGCAGCGACAAAAATAAATAAATGGGACATGATCAAACTACAAAGCTTCTGCACAGCTAAAGAAATAGTCATGAAAGTAAACAGACAACCTACAGAATGGGAGAAAATTTTTGCATCCTACGCATCCGATAAGGGACTGATAACTAGAATATACTTAGAACTCATGAAAATCAGGAAGAAAAAATCAAATAACCCTATTAAAAAGTGGGCAAAGAACTTGAACAGAAACTTTTCTAAAGAAGACAGAAGAATGGCCAACAAACATATGAAAAAATGCTCAACATCTCTAATCATCAGGGAAATGCAAATCAAAACCACAATGAGATATCACTTAACTCCAGTGAGAATGGCCTTTATCAAAAAGTCTCCAAACAATAAATGCTGGCGTGGTTGTGGAGAGAGAGGAACACTCCTACACTGCTGGTGGGACTGCAAACTAGTTCAACCTCTGTGGAAAGCAATATGGAGATACCTTAAAGCGATACCAGTGAATCTACCATTTGATCCAGCAATCCCATTGCTGGGCATCTACCCAAAAGATCCAATGACACTCTACAAAAAAGACACCTGCACTGGAATGTTTATAAAGCACAATTCATAATTGCAAGGCTGTGGAAACAGCCCAAGTGCCCATCAATCCAAGAATTAATAAAATGTGGTATTAATAAAATGTGGTATATGTATACCATGGAGTATATTCAGCTCTAAGAAACAACGGTGATATAGCACATCTTATATTTTCCTGGTTAGAGCTGGAACCCATACTATTAAGTGAAGTTTCCCAAGAATGGAAAAACAAGCACCACATATACTCACCAGCAAATTGGTATTAACTGAACAGCACCTAAGTGGTCACATAGGTACTACAGTAATAGGGTATTGGGCAGGGGGGAGGGGAGAGGGGGCGGGTATATACATATATAATGAGTGAGATGTGCACCATCTGGGGGATGGATGGTCATGCTGGAGACTCAGACTTGTGGGGGGAAGGGGGGAAATGGACATTTATTGAAACCTTAAAATCTGTATCCCCATAATATGCTGAAATAAAAAAAATCTATAATATATTTATATTAAAATTATCTTAAGGCAATGAATTTTTAGGTAGAGTGAAATAGTTTGCTGATGGAGTATAAAGTAAGTAGAGGAGGAGTGATGTCAACAAAACAGTGGAATAGAAAGGAAGGCTCTCCTAACCCCCACCAAGAAAAGAAATCTGCAGTTGTTCACTGACAAAAGTCTTTCTGTAGGAGCTTCAAAGTTTAGGTAGAAAAATGGGAAATCCTGATAGAGGCCAAGACCTAGGAAGATCATTTTTAGTGTATAGGGTGCAGACCAGCACCCAAATAACAGACCCACCAATTATGTTCCTAGGTTCAAATCTGGAAACTGCCTCATTCCCCAAAGGCTCCATTCGTATTTGGCTTTCAGCTTGCAACCAAAACTATCTGCCAAGAGGCTCAGAGGAATTATGTACACTGGTGACTCAACAGAAAGGCTAGTCTGCCTGCTGACATTGATCTCAGCAGTGGATCTGAAAGTTAACCTGCAACTCAGCTCCAGCCTCCCTCATCTGTGGTCTCAGTTTATTACAGCTCACACAAGGATGTAGAGGGAAACTCACACATACCTCAGAGCCTGGGAATTAGTCATTTATCTAAACCTTTGTGATGGGCCTGCTGTCCCACAGCAGCTTCTGAGAGGGCTAAGTCTCAGCTCCAATATCTCTTGCTTCATTTGAGGAACTCTCCCACCTGTGCCAAAAACTGCTGGGAAGCACACATCTGGGCCACCGGGCTGGGCTTAGTAGCATCCATCCCACAGAAGATTCAGAGGGAGCCTAGAGTTAGCTTCAGCCCCTCTTAATACAGTCAAAGAATTGCCCCACCTATGCAGGAATCTTCTGGGAGATACATGCTCATCTGGGACAATAGGACAGTCTTCTCAACCAAGATTTATAGCCACCTCTCCTGGTACCCTATTTGGGTCTTCCCTAGATACATCTGGACAAGGAAGCCATGCCAAACTTGGAGCCCTCACAAAATTCACAGTGAACCAAGGTTTACGGTCACCTCTAGAGCTGAAACATGCAATGATCATGGGATCTGACAACAATCAGTCTATTTATATTTCTGAACAGGCTCACTATAGAAGAAGAATGGACACAACTTATGCCAAATTATGAATACCAGAATAAGTTCCTAACTCATTAATGTGCAGACATTGACATACATCCATGAGCTTAAGAACAATTAGTAAATTAAGACCTCACCTAATGCACAAAACTAGGTACCAGTGATAGACTCCAAAGAGATAGAGATGCATGAACCATCAGAAAAGGAATTCAAAATAGCTGGATTAAAATAAGCTCAGTGAACTTCAAGAAAACATAGAAAAAAAAATTTGGAAATTTACCAGAAAGATTAAAATAATGGAAAAGATATTATATTATATTATATTATATTATATTATATTATAATCTATCATGCTTAAGGGCATGAGAGATTTGAAGTGAGGAGATGAAATGGTAATAGTCATCTATAAGGATGGGAGAGTAAAAAGATTATAGAAAGGTAGGATTCTTGGGGAGCACTTAAGATCCACTGGAACTTAGAAGCCATAAAATTAATGTGAAAATAGGAAGATGACAAAACCTGACAAGGAATCTTAACATGGGACCTACCCCAAAATAATCTGTGGCTGAAAAATATTTCAATATAATCAATATTCTTTACAATCCCATGTATTATGATAGTATGTATATGCATGTGTTTGTATGTATTCAAAAACATTTTACCAAATTACAGATACAATATGCTGCCTTTCATGGTTGAGCAGCTTCTGACATCTGCTAGGCATCCCGTCCCCTGAGTTCTGTCCCCTCTTTGATGCCAGTGAGTCACAATTACCTATGCTTATTCACAGCAATAATATCTAAGGAATGCCTATGAAGCCATTTTGTCCTGGTGCTCCCTTTGCCTGAGTTTCCTGGGAAGGCAGCCACTGAGTGGGTCAGTTCATGAGAATCTACATTTATAAAACTCTGGGCTGTGGAGAGATCATCACCATGGGATGAAGACAGGTGAGAAGCCCACACTTAGTGGAGCTATGGCAATGAGAGTGCCTTCCACCCTGAGGCCACCCCAGACCTGGAGAAACTACAAACCCTGACTCTGCAAAAGAGCCTTTGAAGTACTTGGGACTGCCTCCCAAGTGGGCAGCTCCTGAGAAGAACACATGATTGGTTTATGTCACCAAAAAAGATAAGAATCTTTGGAATCTAGAGAATAGTAATAAAAGTTGGAGCTGGAGGTCAGTTGGAGGATGTGTAGCATGCAAATATTTTCTCCCATTCTGTAGGTTGTCTATTTGCTCTCATGATAGTTTCCTTGGCTGTGCAGAAACTTTTTAGTTTGATCAGGTCCCATATATTTATTTTTGTTGCTGCTGTGATTGCCTTTGGTGTTATCTTCGTAAATTCTTTCCCTAGGCCAATGTCTGAAATTTTCTTTTCTAAAATTTTCTTCTAGAATTCTTATAGTTTCATGCCTTAGGTTTAAGTCTGTTATCCACCATGAGTTTATTTTTGTGGAAGCACTATTTTCCCAGAACTATTCATTGAATAAGGATTCTTTTCCCCAGTGTATGTTTTTGTCTGCTTTGTCAAAGATTAGATAGCTATACAAGGATGATTTTTTATCTGGGTTCTCAGGTTTACTCCATTGGTCTATGTCTCTTTTCTTGTGCCAATGACATGCTGTTTTAGTTACTATAGCTTTGTAGTATAGCTTGAATTCTGGTAAATTGATGCCTCCCAATTTGTTCTTTTTGCTTAAGATTGCTTTTGTTAAACAGGGTCTTCTCTAGTTCCATATGAAGTGTAGAATTATTTTTTCTAGATCTGCAAAAAATTATTTTGATATTTTAATAGGGATTGCATTGAATCTGTAGATCACTTTGGGTAGTATAGGCATTTTCACAATGTTGATTCTGCTGACCCATGAGTATGGTATGGTTTTCCACCTGTTTACATCTTCTGCTATTTCCTTTTTCATTGTTTCATATTTCTCCTTGCAGAGATCTTTCACCTCCTTAGTTAAAAATATTTCTAGGTATTTTACTTTCTTTGTTGCTATTGTGAAGGGTATTGAATCTTTAATTTGGTTCTCAGTTTGACTGTTGTTGAAGTATAGGAAAGCTACTGATTTCTGTACATTGATTTGTAACCTGTGACTTTGCTGAATTCATTTATGAATTCCCGTAGTCTTATGGCAGAATTTTTAGGATTTTCTAGAATTAAGATCATATTGTCAGCAACGAATGATAACATTCAGATTTAATGTGAAGGTATAGAAAATATTCCAAGCAAACAGAAGCCAAAAGAAAGCTGGCATAGCAGTTCTGAGTTCAGATAATTTAGTCTTCAAATCAACAAAAATAATGAAAGACAAAGATGGTCACTATATGTTGGTGAAGGGTACGATTCAACAAGAAGACATAACAATTCTAAATACTTACACACATAACTCAGGTGCACACAGATTCATAAATCAAATCCTACTTGATCTAAACAAAATGATAAACAGCAGCATGGTAATAGCTGGGGACTTCAACACCTCTCTGACAGAACAGGACAGATCCTCCAAACAAAAGAAAAACAAAGAAACAATGAACTTAAACTGAACTCTAGAACAAATGGACCTGACTGACATTTATAGAACATTCTACCCCAAACCACTGAATATACATTTTTCTCATCAGCTCATGGGACATTTTCTAAGTTTGACCATATCCTAGGCCACAAGGCATGTCTCACAAATTTAAAAAAATAGAAATTGTACCATGCATCTTCTCAGACCATAGTGGAATAAAATTGGAAATCAACTCCAACAGAAACTTTCATCACTACACAAATTCATGGAAACTAAACAACCTTCTGCTGAATTATTATAAGGTTAAGGAGGAAATTAATATGGAAATCAAAAGATTGTTTGAACTAAATGATAAAGGAGAGACAAGTAATCAAAATTCGTGGGATACAGCAAAAGCAGTCCTGAGAAGAAAATTTATATGCATAAATGCCTACATTCAAAAGACAGAGAGATCATAAATCAGCAATCTAATGAATCATCTCAAAGAACTGGAAAAGGATGAGCATTCCAGCCCAAATCCAGCAGAAGAAAAAAAATAACAAAGATCAGAGCAAAACTAAATAAAACCAATAACAACAAAAGCTATATGGAAGTTTAATAAAACAAAAAGTTGGTTCTTTGAAAAAATAAACAAAATTGGCATACCTTTTGCTAGATTAACCAGAAGCAGAAAAGAAAGAACTTTAATGAGCTCAATCAGGAATGAAAAAGGAGAAATTACAACTGATACCATGGAAATACAAAATATCTTCTATGAATACTATAAAAATCTCTATGCACATAAATTTGAAAATGTGTAGGAAATGGACAAATTCTTAGAAACACACCACCTCCCTAGGCTCAGTCAGGACAAAATAGAATTCCTCAACAGAGCAATATCAAGTACCGAAATTGAAGCAGCAATAAAAAATCTTCCTGGCCGGGCGCGGTGGCTCACGCCTGTAATCCTAGCTCTCTGGGAGGCTGAGGCGGGCGGATTGCTCGAGGTCGGGAGTTCAAAACCAGCCTGAGCAAGAGCGAGACCCCGTCTCTACTATAAATAGAAAGAAACTAATTGGCCAACTAATATATATAGAAAAAATTAGCCGGGCATGGTGGCGCATGCCTGTGGTCCCAGCTACTTGGGAGGCTGAGACAGAAGGATCGCTTGAGCCCAGGAGTCTGAGGTTGCTGTGAGCTAGGCTGAAGCCACGGCACTCACTCTAGCCTAGGCAACAAAGTGAGACTCTGTCTCAAAAAAAAAAAAAAAAATCTTCCTAAAAAGAAAAGTCCTGGAACAAATGATTTCACACCCAAATTTTAAGAGATCCACAATAACTTCACTATCCCCACCCCCACAGACTCTCCATTCGGCCTGCTGTCACAGATGGGAGAGGGATGGTACAGGCAATGCAAGATTGCCTTTTCTCCCCTCTTCAGGGCCTCTTTCCTTGATATAATGTGAGAACCTGGTTGTATGATTGCTCACCTGACTTTTGGTTCTTCTGAAGGTGATTTCTTGTGTGGATAGTTATTGAATTAGGTATTTGTGTAGAGATACAATTACTGGAGATTTCTATTTGGCCATCTTGTTCTGTCCCTCTATATAAACTTTTGGAAGTTATACATTCATTTCCATTCTCTAGGTAAAATTTTAAACAATGTATTTAAACTTTAAAAAATGATTCCCAGAAGTTAATTCATATCATATTATTTTCTTCAATTGGACAAATATAAATAAATAAATAATCATGCTTTTCTATATCCACTCTTCTCAGCTCTCATGTATTTGAACTTACAAGGACAAGAATTCTTTTTTACTTTTAAACCAAGTTTTTTACTTTTGTCATCTTTTAATTTTTACTTGAATAGTATATTTTGTATTTATACTTCAATTATCCATGCAATAGAATTCATAATTAAATATAAGCATTCCATATACTGTGATTATTTTATTATTATAACATAAAATAAAACTATAGTAAAATAAAGCTATAGTAATATAGTACAGTGCACATTTGTTGAAGAAATATTAAATATATACATAAACCAAGAGAAAAGAATATAGAGTCCAGAAAAACACAAATGCCTATGTAAGCATTTATGGATTTGAATCATTTTGAAAAAAGTGGACTATTTTATAAATCACCACATAATAATTTTCCAAATATTTGGAAATATAAAGTTTAATTCCATACATGTGTACAACACACCCAATAGTATATTTCAATTGATATAGCAAAAAATGTAAAAAAATTTTAAGTGTGACATATAAGGAAAAAAATGGAAATATTTTAATAGTCTTGAAATGAAAAAATCTTTCCTAATAAATTACAAATCTGAAATCCATATCAGAAATATTTGACAGACTTGGCTAATTTTTATACTTCTATATTTTCAAAAATCTTATGGCCAAAGATAAAAGGCAATGCACAGATGAGGAAAAATATTTTCAAAATATACAACAGTCAAAATTTTTATAATCAGAATATACACCTCACCCTTACAAGCAAAACAAAGCATTCTCAAACAATGAAAAAAGAAAGAGAAAAGCAACTCAGGGAAGAAATATAATTAGCCAATAAGTACATAGAAATATTATCAACCTCACTAAGAATCAGGCTAAGATAACTTAATAAGATTTTAAGATTATTTCAAAAATGAGAAACAAATTTTGAAAGATATTAATATCCAGTTTTGGTAAAGGTGGAAAAAATGGACAGGTTTCTGTATTTTTAATTAAGCCTTTTAGGAAAAAATTTCTTTTATTGGCAAAGTTATTTCACTTCTAAAACTCTAGAGAAATGCAAGCTCATGTGAGCAAAAAGACTATGCCAAAGTATTCATTGCCGCACTGATTGCTTATTAAAGAAAAAAATTATTAAGCCATTACTTTGGAATGATTAAACAAATTATGATGTTTTTATACAATACCTCACAGCTGTTTCAAAATTATAACTAAATAGACTGACATATAAAGATTTCGACAACATATTAAGAGCATATACCATTTACATATATACAAATATATATTTATATTCCTTTTGTGTAAGAGTGACAGAGAAATAGAAACACAGAGAGAAAGAGAGAGAGAGGAAAAAGAAGGGAGGGAGAGAAGGAGGAACAGAAGAATGAAACATATGCACATATTCATGCAGGAAATGTTTGTTGAACACCTGCTATATACCAGTCTTTCATTCCATGATCAAGACAGACAGGGTCCCTGCTCTCAAAGACCTCTTCTTCTGGAAGCTGACAAACAAATGTAAACAAGCATATGAACAAATAAATAACTATGTAAACGAGTTATTCACCCAGCAATTATTCACACATTAAGAAGTGCTATAAAAATCTGATATGGGAGTACCATAGAGAATGAAAGGGGGGTGATGGCAAATAACAGATCCATGGTTAGGGAAGGCCACATTTGAACTGAAACCTGAATGATGAGCAGAAACAAACCAGAGAAGGAAAAGGGGAGTTTCAAGCAGAAATGAGTTTAGCGTGTTAATTAATAAAGAGGAAAGACAACCACTCTGACTGGCCAATATTAGTACAGACAGACATGTGAGACCTGAGGTCGGAGTTGTAGGCAGGGACCAGGTCACATAGGGTCTTGTGGGCGATTCCAAGGGGCTTGGATATTATTAAAAGTAAAATGATATGATTATTGGAGGATTTTCGTCAAGTAATATAACTTGATTTGTGTTTTAAAATGTCACTTTCACCACCTCATACAGAATGAATTGTATGGGGCAACAGTCGAACAGAAAGACCATTTAAGAATGTGTCACAGTAATAGAAATGATAGATTACGGTGGTATGCATTAACAGTAGAGACAGAGAAAGCTAAATGCATTTAGCATATATCTAGGAGGCCACAGGCCTACTAATATAGGGAACATGAGAAAGAAATCAAGGAAGACTCTAAGGTTTTAGACTTGAGCAATTGGGGTGCATGTAGGAACAATTTATTAAGGCGGAAGACAAAGGGAGAAGCAGGTGTTGAACTTACAGAAATCAAGAATTCAGTTTTGAACATCATAGGCCTAAGTTTATATTAATAATAAAGCTAACTATTGTGTAGCTCTTTGTATATTTTAAGCACTTATATGTTAAGTCACTTAATCCTCATAAAATCCTATTGCATAATACGTAGAGTTTGAAACTTTTTAAAGTTAATTAATATTTTGCTTGATTTTTAAAAAAAAATCAGTGTTATATAGATTACAAAATGATAATAAAAATTCTATGTTGACTTAAACAGATTTATTCCTTATTCTGTCACTTTAAGTATGTACTTTTTAAAATGATGAATGTCAACAGTTGCAGATAAAGTTTAGAAATTTTGCAATTATTATTATTTTGGTTTATTAAATATGAAAGAAGTAGATTTTAAACAATAATAACTCTAATCCCTGACTCTGAGTGTTCAGACTCAGCTGAGCAGGGAAAGGAAAGATAGAGATGGCATTACAATTTTCCCTCAGGTTCCTTTAGCAGGGTGGCTATTTGTACAACCTCTGACACTTCATTCTTAAAATGAAGACTAAGGGAAAATTAAAGTTAATATTTTAACTGAGTTTGAAGAAGTTTATAGCTGTAAACTTAACTTGATAAAAAACTCGACATTCTATGGGTTTTCAGTTTTATTCAGCTCTTAAGAGAGAACTCTTGTTATCCTGTTTCTATATATATTTTAATTGCACTTTGTTCTAAAGAACTACATTCATTCTACAGCAAATTGGAACAGGGTGCATATGTCTGCTCATAAAACCTATCGCAGCCCTTAAAATGTAATCAATTTTCTCTAAAAAGAGTGAATATTCATTCACATTCCACCAAGCCACTCCCAGGATAAAGCAGTCAAATTAATCTTTTCCTGAGACCTTCACTACCAACTAGGTTTTTTTTGTTTTGTTTTGTTTTCTGAACAAAAAGGAGGAAAAATATTTCTTCACTTCTGTCTGGGGCAATGGTTAGTCAAAAGCACCTGACTGCAATAGTCTCTACTTCCTCAGTCCATTGACAAATGTTCTGAAAAAGTATTATTGTAATCTGTGAAATCACTATAGACAATTAACAAATGATGCCTTTCCATACGACACCTCTTAAAATTTCTAATCAAATTTCCCATGTGGAGTAGTTTGGGTGATAGAAAACCCCAACAGGAAATATCAATGTTTATTCATTCAGAGCCCTTCCGCCTTTAAAAGAAGATTCTGGCTTTGTCCTCATGCACTGAAGAGTGTGCTCTTACATTTTCAGACGGTATTTGACAAAGTTCCACATCAGAGATCAAGGTCTTGGTAGAGAGATTGAGGTCTAAAAAAGGAGGAAAACAGAATAGACATAAATGTACATGAAATGGATTGAATGTTGGCTAAAGGGCAGATGAGGGTATGGTCATAAATAAAAACTTTTCATGGTGACAAAAGGTAACCAGAGAGAGATTATTGGATCAGTGTGAGGATCCTGCTTGTTTATTAACTGTTAAGGTGAATTTGGCAACCAGATTGAAAGAAATATATCTGGTTCTCTAAATATTACGTGGGAGAAATGGAGAATAACACTGAAATGCTATTTTCTGGAGAAAAAAGGAATGCTAAATTATGTGATAGAATATATATTTTATAAATTGATTCAGGCTAATAGAGCTTCAGTTTGAAATGTTAATCCATATGTTTTTTGTGTATTCTACCTCTACACTATTATAAAGAGGGGCAAGTAGGCCAACTGTAAAGAGAAAGGAAAGAATTGAAAGCAGAGAGTCCATTAAATGGAAATGAAGAAAAGGTCCTTTCTTAAGCAAACCAGGAAATTAGGGTCCTTGCACTTTGCTGTCATAGCTGTGGACCCCTTTCCCTCTGATTTATGATCCATAGTGGGTATCAGATAAAATACAGGATTCCCAGTTAAGTTTGAATCTCAGATAAACAATAAATATTCAGCATAGGTATGCCCCATGGAATATTTATGGGATATAGCTATTCTAATAATTATTTGTTGTTTACCTGAAATTCTACTTTATTGGGTGTCCCGTTTTTTTTCTGTTTTTTTTGTTTGTTTGTTTTTTTGTTTTTGCTGCTGCTGCTGCTATTGTCATTGCTTTTCCAAGTCTTGCAAACCTAACCAAAAGACAAGCTGCCATCCAACACTTCTAAACATTTATAAACCCTCTGGGGAAAGAATGGGACACTTGGACACATAGTGTGGAAGGGAAATCTTGGCTATGATAAAAGTGGAATCAAATAGAACTAATTATCATGATTAGATTAGATTTGGGGGGATGTCCTTTGATTTTATCCTCTTTAAACTTGCTTCCTATTTTGCTGGTCCTGCCTCCTCATTATGAATAAGATAATTTGTAATAAGTAACATTTTTGCTGTGGATAACACCATAATGCATTTTTTTAGTATGATATTTTCTGGAGGAAAAAGCAGTGCTAAATTATGTGACAGAATATATATATTATAAATTGATTCAGGCTAATAGCACTTCAGTTTGAAATGTTAATCCATATGTCTTTTGTGTATTCTACCTCTACACTATTATAAAGAGGGGCAAGGGTACTTTTGCATTTTGAGAGTATTTTTGCGTTTTGCTTTCTTCTGATAGAAAGAAAAGTGATTTAGATTACTTTAAACCTATCAAAGCAATCTTAGTGAGTTTAAAACTATAGTTTCTCAAAGCTTCTATCAATACAGGATATTAAAAAAAAAACACACATGAGATTGTCAGGAGGGACAGGAAACATAGCTTCTGTCTCTCCCATAGGTAGCGTTATATCTTTGTGTAAGTCCACGGCTTCTTTTGGTCTCTGTTTATTCATGGATGAAAAAACAAAGCTGCAAAAAATAACTAGATTGTATTATATTTCCCAAGTCTTAACACTTTAAAATTATAAAAACTGGATATTTAATAGTTTTATTGTAGATTGAAACTTTTATAAAATTTACCTGTTTTTCCTTGATGCAATCCTCTATTTCTTCATCTATAGTTCCAGGGCCTACATAACCTGAAATTTCTAGTATAGTCCAGCTTCAAAATTCAGTTCCAGGACTTGCACTTCCAGCAATACAACTGAATGGCTATTATGAAAACTCCCTTACTATGAAAAACTTAGGAAAATTGCATAAAACATAACATAAAGCCTTTTATGTGCATAGTTTAGCTCAAGCAGCAGTAAGAGCTACCTCCAGGGCTGAAAATGGAGGAAAATTAAACATCAGAGATGGAAATGGACACCACTTCTATCCCTATTTTAGCCGTCCTGGTTGTGGATGTGACTGAAGGGGCAGGCCATGGTTGCTGCTAACCTTGACAACCAAGAGGCTGGCATTTTATGGGCCCTACGGGACAATATATAAAAGCCTGGATCCATGTGAGCTGAAGAGTCAGAACTGAGACCCCCCCCATAGAAAGCCAAGATCCTCAAAAGAATATGTACTCAATGGAAGGGTAGACTGTAAGAAAAAAAAAACTTCCTAGCAAGGAGAGATGAAAAGGAAGTCTGTCTATCATAACCTTGACACTTGATGCAAAATCAATTCTCATTTCAGTTGTAACAGAGCCCGCCCCCCCCACACACACACACAGAATCATGTGCCTCATAATGATTTTTCAGTCAATGATGCAGTGTATATATGACGGTGGTCCCACAATATTATAATGGAACTGAAAAACACTTATCACCTAGTGACTTCATAGCTATGTAACATTGTAGCACAACACATTACACATGTTTGTGGTGATGCTGATAAAAATAAACCTACTGTGCTGCCAGTCATGTAAAAGTATAGCACACACAATTATGTACAGCACATAAGACTTGATAAGACTATGTTACTAGTTTATGTATTAATATTTACTATGCTATACTTTTTATCACTGTTTTTGAGTATATCCTTTCTACTGATAAAAAAAAAAGTTAACTATAAAACAACCTTCTACAGGTCCTTCAGAAGATATTCCAGAAGAAGGCATTGTTACCATAGGAGATGACAGCTCCATGCATGTTACTGCCTCTGAAGTCCTTCCAGGTAGGACAAGATGTGGAAGTGGAAGACAGTGATATTGATCATCCTGATCCTGTGTAGGCTTAAGCTAATATGTGTGTTTTAGTTTTTAACAAAAAATTTAAAAAGTGAAATATAAAAAAATTAAATAGAAACAAGCTTATAGAATAAAGATATAAAGAAATAAAATATTTTTGTACAGCTGTACAATGTGTTTGTGTTTTAAGCTAAGTGTTAGTACAAAAGAGTCAAAAAGTTAAAAATAGATTAAAAGTTTATAAAGTAAAAAAGTTACAGTAAGCTAATGTTAACTTATTATTCTAGAAAAAAAAAACATGTTTTATAAATTTGTCAGGTTTTAGTCTGAAATATAGGTTCTTGGTGCACTCATGACCGAAGAATGATCAAACATCCCAAAGTTAGGCCAGCATGGCAATGAGTTATATTGAGGAGAGAAAAATAGGATTATGGGGCAAGAGCAAGATATAGGTTTACAGAGCAGGATACATATGCCACAGATGACAACTGCAACCCATTTTGCTTCCTTTTGCTCTCACAGCAAAGATAGAGAAAAAGAAAGGGCACAAAAATGGCCTTGGCCATGGTCTGCATCTTGTTTTACAGTGTCTGGGTTGGGACCTGCCTCCTAGTTCAGAGGTCACCACGGAACCACTTTGATTGGACAACTGGGAGCTGCATGACCTGAGTCTTGCTGTGCATGCAGATATCCCATGAGCCTCTCTGAAAGCCCATCTAGGGAAATAATCACAGCAACACTCACTTTCGTCCCTAGGAGACCCACAATCCCTTGCTATCTACCTCACAAATTTAGTGTAACCTAAGTGTACAGTGTTTATAAAGTCTATAGTAACGTACAGTAAAGTCCTAGGCCTTCACGCTCGCTCACCACTAATTTACCCAGAGCAACTTCCAGTCCCGCAAGCTCCATTCATGGTAAATGCCCTGTATAATTGCACCATTTTTATATTTTTATATCATATTTTTACATATGTTTTCTTTATTTAGATAAATTTAGATACACAAATCTATTGTGTTATAATTGCCTACAGTATTCAGTACAGTAACATGCTTCACAGGTTTATAGCCTAGAAGCAATAGGCCATGCCATATAGCCTAGGTGTGTAGTAGCTGTACCATTTAGGTTTGTGTAAGTACACTCTACGATGTTCACACAATGGTGATATCACACAACAACACATTTCTTATAATGTATTCCCAACACTAAGCAGCACATAATTCTGTGTACACACACACACACACATATTTGGGCCTGGAAATTACACTATGTTTTTTCTGGATATCATAGGGTTTTCAGATTAACATACAGATAACCCTCTTATCTGTGGTTTTGCTATCTATAAATTCAGTTACAGTCAGCTATGGTCTGAAAATATTAAATGAAAAATTCCAGAAATAAACAATTCATAAATTTTAAATTATGTACTGTTCTGAGTAGAGTGATGAAGTCTCATACTGTTCTCCTTCCCAGACTATGACTCCTCCTTTTATCCAGCTAGGGAAAAAACATGCTAGGAAACAATCTAAATATTAAAGATATATGACTTTTAAAATAAGCATATTAAACAGAGTCAAAGAGAGGAATTTCTGACCAAGAAAATTTATTTAACAAAAAGCTCTTGAATGTTAGTAGCTTAATGCAATAAAATTGTATTTCTCAATTACACATGGGTATTGCTAGTCAACTAGTTCTCTTGGGTTTCTCTCCTCTAAGCAATGCCTCAGGGACTGCTAATCTTTCCATTTTTGTGCTCTCAGAATCTTCCTCATTTATCTCATAGGTGAGGGAAGAGGTTGGAAACAGAATGTTAGTTGTGTGTGTCAGTCTTGCAATATATTAGAAAAAAATAGTTGAGCTCAGACAAGAATGTGATTTGTAAACAAAAATGGAAGAGTTCTCCTGAAATGTGTAGAATTTCATGGTAAGAAAAGCTAATTGCTTCTTGATCTAAGCAGTTATAAATAAGACTAAGGAAGATTCTTACTGACAGACCCCAATTAAGATTAAGCCTTGCAGCAAAAATGAGAATAAGGGTGTGGCCTTCCGACTCAGGCCAAATCCAACCCTGTTGTCTCAGCCTCAAGGTAACTACTGGTAAGTTAGGATGGAGGCACTGAGTTTGGGGAGCAAATAAATAAATGAATAAATAAATCTAGATTAATGATTTTGTTTTAAAAATAACTTTTGAGCATGAATCTTGGTACATGGAACTGACTGCAATTAAGTAGTCAGAAATCTACAACACTTTTGAGGGAATTGTATCATCCAAAAAGAAAATCACCAGCTTGTACTTTAATAGCCTTTTACTGATGCTTAGAATAATGCCAGGTTCTTAAATATCCACAGGCAGCTTATAAACACTGTATATCCCCAAGAAGTGCATATTTCTCAACACCCATCTCAGACACAGCTGAAAAAAACAACAGACAGGGAGAATTGACTAGAAAGTGGTGCCAAGGGCCATGAAGAACAATGAAGGAGACAATTCCTCCCAGAAAGCAAAATTAGAGTAATCAAGGAACTTCCTCTATCCCCAGGGAGGGTGTCTTCATAATGACTGTCAGACAGATTTCATAATTACTATGGACCGGCAATTTATCTGTGTCTCTGTTATATTTTTTTAATAAACTTATTTTTTTTATTTTGGCATATTATGGGGGTACAAATTTTAAGGTTTCAATAAATGCCCTTTTCCCCCCTCCCCTTGCAAGCCTGAGTTTCCAGCATGACCATCCCCTAGATGGTGCACATCTCACTCATTTTTTTTATTCCTACTTCACAACTGTATGTTGGCTTGGTAGGGAAAAATAAGGGTAGGTAATTTCATTGGGCCATGAACAACATACAGACTTGATGAAAAGAATCAGAGATCCTGCCTGGATTTAGAGTTATGTTTCTTGGGAAGGAGGTATGTGATTTATGTTTGAAAGGAACTGTTTAATGGATATGATAAGAAGATAGACCCTAGTAGGAGTAGCCTATGTGTTCACCAAATAAGCTTCCTTTTGCTCCTGGTCACACAGTTGACTATATTTCCAAGCTTCACTTGCCATTAGGTATGGCCATTTCACAGCTTTTGCCAACAAAATTTAGTAGAAATGGATTTGTGTCTCCAGCATCTAATACAGAGCTCTCAGGATAGTGGATGCTAAACAAAAAATAATGAGCAACCTGTGCTCCTTTCTCACACTTATTTTCAATTTAGTTACTCAATAAAAACTGATTGAATACTCTCATTCTCTGGCCTCCTAGGACTCTCCCACTTAAGGCTGATCTAAGACTTCTCTTCCCATAATATCTAATGAGCCACAATATTTCACAGACCCTCACTACTATCAGAATTTACTTCTCTTTCTTCCATACCTTCCAAAATTTCCAAAGTGGTACCAGTGAAACTGTTAAGACATTATTAAAGGCATTCTCCCTGGTGTCTTTTTGGCTGCCATGCCCTAACTTCAGAGATACACTTTAGTGAGGAATCTCTCAGGTTCAGAGTTAGGCTAATGAGGATTTGCCCTTTCTGATAGAATCGTCCATAGAAATTATCTTGTCTCCAGAAATTGACAATAAACAAGCTAAGGAAAGTTTTATAAAAATGTATCTCTCTAAGTATAGATTTTGGGAATTGCATTACCAGGCCCTGGATAAAAATGCAACTGCAGTAGGGTAAGTCTAAAACACCTCTTTGGAAAGCAAAAGGTTGCATGATAGATTGCAAGGCCAAATTTAAATTTTTTTGTATGTTAACTATCTTCAAAGCAGCAGTGTTGTTTGTCTTCCCTTTGTGTTATCACAAAATTAACTGAGCAATCGAGAAAGAATTCTAAAATGGTAAATATATGTGTTCTATGAAAATAAACAAACACTTTTTAGACATGACCAGTCGCTTAAATACACTATCGATCATTATAATGAAGACCCCAGTCTTTCACTAACACACAAAGCATATCGTTTTGGCTTATGAATTGGCTGTGACAATGCCCTTCCCCCTCTCCTTTTTTATGGTCTGTGAACATCATCCCCCTACACTTTTCTGTATATAGACTAATTAAGAGAATAATGTTACATTTGATTTTCCTATTTTTATCAAAAGTGATTATCTTTAACGAATTCCTTAAATTGTTCTGCTTTTTGTATCAGTGATTAATGTATTGTGCCTGGTTCTTCTTGCCTGTTAATTGTTTTATACAAGTGGATGCTAATATAAGCAATAAGGTTTTATTAATGTCCCAATCAAATATATTGAAGCATATATGTGTTAAATACACGCGTGCTAAATAGGTGATCTTTCTTAAAAGAACATTAGGTTTTGAACATTGATCCATATGTATTAATTAATGTCTCTTTCAAAGCTTTTCTGCAAGATGATTAAAGTTGTTTATATTTTATCATGTAAAGCAGTACATCTATTAACATATAGATTTATTCACAAAGTGTAAATGAAACTACACCACCTGAAGACACAAACTTGAACAGAGATAGATTTATAATTCAGCCCATATTTATTTCAAAATAGGTCATCCATGAAAATAAAGTCTTGCTCTGCCAAATTATTTTTTAAAAAGTTACCTGGAATTAAACAAAATAGATTTTGTTGAAACCATAAATACAGAAATATGTTTATTAATTATGGTACTCTGATTCTATCAAAAATGCAGCTTCCATTA
Source organism: Microcebus murinus (assembly GCF_040939455.1). Taxonomy (NCBI): domain Eukaryota; kingdom Metazoa; phylum Chordata; class Mammalia; order Primates; family Cheirogaleidae; genus Microcebus; species Microcebus murinus. The sequence continues at coordinate 36,747,986 of NC_134111.1, forward strand.
TCAAGAAACATCCCCAAATTATACTTGGTTCAAGCATTAGTTACAGGAACTCAGAGACACTAAAAAAAAAAAATAGGTGTAGCAGGGACAAAATAAAGCATTGATATCAATGTGAATATGATCATATCAAACAGGATTTAACTCTTTTTCCTCTCAACCTTCTAATAGCCATTAACATGGAATCTTACCATAATGTTTTACCTGATTAACCTTCAAATTGAATCACTGCCCATGAATAAATTTAATATGGTTTCAAACAATCTCTGAAAATTCAGTTATTTAGTTAATTTTCATCCATTTTTCTTTAAATGTGAAACTTTTAATTTCAAAAATAAGATATAAAGATAGATATTCTGTCTATCTTCAGCCTGGTCAAAACAAAGAATATTCAAATGGTTCATAGCCATAATAAGCAAAGAGTTAGTAAAAATCTGTAGGAGAAAGACATACCATCTGTGGTAGTTTTAAAACATGTGGTTTAAATTCCCTATTTACAATTTTTTGTTACTCCTCCAAGTGAGAAATCAGATCTGTGCAGCCTCCCCTAGATTCTGGGCAGCTTTGTGACTGCTTCAACCAATAGAGTATAGCCAAGTGATGCTGTGTGACTTCCAGAGGCACATCATGAAAGACAGTATAGCTTCACAGGAGCACTTACACTTGGAGCCCTCCTCAATATCTGTATCAGTAGTTCACTGATTCTAAAGACCCTCTGCTATGAGGAAGCCAAACTACACGAAGAGACCCTAATAAGACTTCTGGTCAGCAGTCCTAGTCTTTGAGTTATCCCAACCCAGAGTCCAGACATTTGGGAAAATGAGTTTGTGTATGTATTAGTATTAATTGTGTGCATTGATATAGGTGTATAGTAGTTTCTGCAATGAACTAATCCTGTCCCCCCACAATTCATATGGTGAAACCCTAATCCCAAAGTGTCGGTCTTTGGAGGTGGGGCCTTTTAGAAGTAGATAGTTCATGGGGATGGAGTGCTCAGTAATGGAATTAGTGCCCTTAGGACAACAGGCCAGGGTTCTAGCTAGCCCTTTTCTGCCTTCTGAGGATACAATAAGGGGTCAGCAATCTGCACCCTGGCAGAGGGTCCTCAGCAGAACCCAACTTTGCTGGCACCTTGATCTTAGACTTTCAGTCTCCTGAACTGTGAGAAGTGAGTGTCTGTTGTTTATAAGCCACTCAGTCTACTGTACTCTGTTATAGCGTGCCAAGTTGACTAAGGCAGTTTCCTATGCTGCTGTAATAAATTACCACAAATTTAGTGATTCAAAACAATACAAATTTTTTATCTTGCAATGTGGAGGTCAGAAATCCAAAAGGGGTTTCACTGGACTGTGTTCCTCCTGGAGGTTCTACAAGAGCATATTTTTTCTCACCTCTTCCAGCTTCTAGAGGCTGCTGGCATTCCTAGCTTGTAACCAATTCCTTCGTCTTCCTTCACAGCCAACAATAGATCATTGAGTTTTTCTCTCATCACATTACTCTGACACTCACTCTCTTACCTCTCTTTTTCACTTATAAGGAAATTTGTGATTACATTGGACCCAGTTGGATAAATTTTTAACTCCCTTAATAAAAACTACATAAATGAAGTCTATTTTTCATATTCTGAAATCTAGGCATCATAACGTTTTCTCAAAATGAAATATGTTATATTATGCATTATGATTCAGCTAAGTATTTGTCCCAAAAATCAAGATCTTAGTTCTGTAGCTTAAAGTACCTAAAAAAATTATCATGATAATTTGCAAGCCCATTGCAGATTTTTCACCTATTTGTATGGTAGAGGCCAAGGAGAACCACTGGCCCTCTGAAGGTTTGCTAAAATATCAACTCACAGAAGGCCAATTAATTGGGAAAAGGCATACAAAAGTATTTAACATGTGTACACGGGATCCTTCAAAATGAAGACACAAAGACACAGGGTAATTGTTTTTATGCTTAGGTTCAACAAAGTAGGGACAGCCATGTAGAAATATGATTGGACAAAAAGGGTATGATCTAACGCTAATAGACTGAGCAACCCTGCAGGGTCTATCTGTCTATATTCTTCTCAGGCTTCTGAGCATGCATTCCTTCCCTTTGGGTCTCTGGCAAGACCCTCTCTGGAATAAAGGTCTTATGATCTACAATTAAACAAGGTAGGTCACATCTTTACAGCCAGTTTTTACCCAGAATGGTGGAGGGAAAGGTAGAGTAATATTTTGAGGTTTTTATGGCTGGCTTTGGGGAAAAAGAGTTCCGGTTTCTATGACCTGCATTGGGGAAAAGGGATTCTAGTTTCTATAGCTACCTCAGAGGAGAATGTGGCTGAGAGACAGGAGGGCAGGAGAAGGTCAGAGAAAAACTTTTGCTTCTGAGGCTGCTTTTGAGGCCTTCATTTTGGGGTATTATTTTCTGAGCCCCAAAAGTATTTATCTTGTTTACCATTTCAATTAATCCAACTTGAATACTGTAAATTTCCAGAAAGTCTAGATTAATGAATTGAGCTACCGGGAAAGTGCACACAGAATAAATTCCCAAACCCTTAACATGGCATTTAATATCATTGGCAATTTGGACCCTTCTAACTTTCCAGCCTCATCTCTTGCCCTTTTACCTGACTCATCCCATATTCTGCTCTAATCTTGCCTATGCATAAAATACATTTTTCTGCCTCCAGCCCTCTTTTGTTTTTTCTACCTGGAAAGATTTCCTTCTCTCTAATGAAACTGATTCACAGATGCTCAATTAAGAGGGTACAACAGTAGCACCAAAAGAATTTTGTTGTTATTGTTTGGTTGGCTGGGAGGTTTCCTTTGCGTTAATACAAATGCCCAAGGCCCACCCATGGAATCTACTTAATCATTATCTTTAGAATGTGAACAAAATAAAACTATAACTTAAAAATCATATATAAATGATGTTAATAGACTATAATCCATTGACTTATTGAAACAGAAAGTAATTTCTCCTTGGCAATTCTACCCTTTCTGCACATATACCTGGGAGTTATACTTAACTATTTACATGTATTACCACAATCTTATAACCATCTAATCAATTACAAGGTCTTGTTGTTATAATTATATCTTGGGATATAACTTTTTTTATATTATATCTGAAAACTCTGCCCCTTTCCATGTTCATTGCCTTCAATTAGGGACCAAGCCAACAACTTTAGACTATTGCAATAACCATCTAATTACCTCTAGTCCTAATTCCCTTCAGTCTAGACTTTACAAATCAATCAGAGGAATATTTCAAAAAATGTATATCTCTATTATTACTTTTCCACTTAAAACATTTTATTAGCTTTTCATAAGATAAATGTTCATACTACAAAGACCAGTTGCTTCAGAACCTCTATGGAGGATGCCCACCTGACTCATCCTAACTCAGATTCTCATCCTTTGTCTATCTAATTCATCATTCAGGTCTCAATTTAAATAACTTCCTTAAAAATCCTTTCTTCAGACCCTGTTACACATGTACACATACCTGTAAGTTAGGCCTTCTTGTTATCTGTTATCAGAATCTTTCCTCATACTTTTCGTAGTCATCATTACATCTCTAATTCCTTGCTTTCATGGGTATACTGTAAACTTCAAAAGAGCTGAGCCACACCTGCCTTCCTAGTACATGGCGAGAATTCAGTATTTAATGAAGGCATAAATGAATAAATAAAAACAACTGACTGCAAGCATTTGTTTCCAGTTACCAGATGTTTTATTTTGTTTAAATACAATTTAAAAAATTGGAGGATGCCAAGCTAAATATTTTGTTGATTTTGTCTAAAAAAAAAAAAATGCTTCTTGTTTTCTTTCTACAGATGCTTAGAAGCTTTAGATGAAAATGGTAATTATTGTAAAACATATATTTTTATATAGAAAAAAAAAACACAGTCATACATATGTGGATAGTGTATTAGTCATGGAGTGGGCCAGAAACAGATGGCACATCACTGAGGAGTGTCCAATAAAGAGATCGTTACCATGGCACGGGGGGCGGGTGTAAGGTAGCAGTGCAGTCCTGCAATGCTAGTTAACAGCATTCTCCTTCCTCTGTCCAATCTCCTGCTGGGTTTCCATGGTGAAATCCCACTGGAAGCAAAAAGGCAAGGAACTTTGACAAATTCCAAGGCAATCTCTCAGGACATAGAAGAGAGTAGAGAACAGTAGAGTGTGGGTCTCCAGGAAATAAGGAAGCTTGTAGCCAATAACTTCACCATTCTTTTTTCAGTGAGCACAGAATTTCTGAGTGTGTGTTGCAATACTTTTGCTATTGTTTGTTTTAGACAATGAAGGGAAATAAGGTATGGGGATTCTAGCAGAGTGCCTGACACAATTTCTATAGTGATCTCCTTCTCCAAGAGCATTTTCTTTTTCCCCTCCCACCCTCAGAACAACAACAACAAAAAAGTTAAGATCCTGAAATTTAAAAAGACAAGGCTTCTTAATATTGGTGTACTTGTATGACTGAACATTTCCAGGATGGAGAAATGTATTCTGTTCAAATTCCACCCCTCTTTTATTTTGACATCAAAAGGAATTTGTGTTTTCTCAAGAAAAGATGAAAAATGATAGGACCAGCTTTTTGCTGTTTTCTCCTACTAGGCAGAGGGTTCACTCTGGAAGGCACACATATGTTTTTCTTCCTTCCAAGGATGCCATTTTATTTTTGGATAAATACGAAGTGAATGGTTTCTGAGTAGAGAAAAACATGGCCTCAGAGGATTCTAATGTTTACTAGATTATTTATCTTCTAGCTGAAAATGTATTTATTAGTTTGAGTCTCTCCTCAACTTATTGTCTAAGTTTGCGGCAGAGAGATGAGATAGAGAGATGGAGACAGAACAGAGAAAGAGGGAGAGAGGATTGGTTAAGGAAGAGTAGAAACAAGATAAGAAACAGGATAGAAAATGTCTTAGATCATCAGTTCTTTACAGTCATATTTTCTACCATATAGAAATCATAAAGGAAATAACTAAAAATCAACAATGTCAATTTTTTAAAAAGCTGGTTCTACTCAGACTGTCACAAAAAATATCTACCTATATGTGAGTAAATAGAATTAAAGAAGAAAACTTAACCTTGACTAGTTTTCTCCCTTCGTCTTCATCCTCTTTATCATCTTTTAATCTTGGACCATTTTAACTGAATTTCCTTGAAAATTCCCTCTCTTAGATTCTCTGGCAGAAGTAAGGATACCTTGGAAGGACTTTTTCTTATCCTGCCTTCTTAGAAACGCAATCATTTCCTGAAATTCTGCCCTTAAAGCTCTCCTCTTCCCTTTCTGCACTTGTCTATTCAGAAAACACATTATTCCCTTTGCCTCAGTTATCACACTTAAGAAAACAACTCCCAGATCTCTTAATTCCTGAACCCAGTTCCACAGTTGCAATAACAAACTCAACATTTGTACATTTTTTAACATCTAGATCATTCTTGCAGTTTCTTAACTCAAAAAGTCAGATTCACATTTTTCTCCCTTTTTACTCTCCATTATATAACTAGTTCCCACATCCCAATGCCTTTTGCATTGCACATCCTCCTCCCCCATTCTTCTTGTCACCACACTGGTTCTGAGACAGGAGTGAGATACTGCGCAGGTAGTTAGGGCAGGGGTCAGAAGTAGAAGGCAAACAGGATAAGAAAGTCACAAGCATCTGAATATGCTTAGCTAAGACAAATGTAACCAATAAGGACCTTTTAATTATTTTACTTTAGCCATAATATGTTTTTCTAAGATAAAAGGAGAATTCCTTTGGGGCAACTACCCTAAATTAACTACCCTTATTAACATAGTAAAATCATACCCACCAGCACCAGGACAGTTTATAAATGCCATGTCCACTCCTATAAGTTATCCTATAAGGTCAAGAAAAGGGAGGGTTTCCAGTTCTGGGAGCTCTCCATTCCTTTCACAGAAAATCCATGAATAGTCCACCTTCATTTTAGCATATTATGAGGGATTAGCATAAAAGGACAGGCTCTAACCCTGAGGTGGCATTGTTCCTCTCTGGATCAGACTGCTCTTTACTTTTCTGTAAAACTGTACTTTGCTTTCAATAAGCTTCTCTGTTTTTCCTCGTATCTGGTGTCTGAACTCTTTTTCTCTCACTCATGCCCCTGCACTTGAATTCCTTCCTGCCTGAAAGGCAAGAACCCTCTTCCCCAGCTGAGGCACTAGTTTGATTTCGGATCTGTTTTATTTCCTACCTTGACTACCAGGACCACTGCTCACGTCTTCTCTTTCCCCACTAATATGTATCCATCCTACACACTGTGGTCAGATTCGTCTACCCAAAGCATTACTGAGATCTTCTCTGCCTATAAAAATCCTAATTTCCACTTTAAGGTCCCTTTGAAATTCTACTTCCTCCATGGCATTTTTCTTGATATACACACTATAATATATTCCTCCTTTTATATCACAAAATTTTGTGTATGTGTGTGTGTGTGTGTGTGTTTAAGTCAGTTGACTTACTCCTATAGCTGTTTATATGGCAAAGCACATAAAAAAAGAGAAATTCAGAACTTTAAATAAAAAAATAATATGACAAAAATGAATCTAAGTCTCTCAGCATTATATTTTGCGTTCTTTGTTTACATAAACTTTCAAACAGTATTAATTGGATTCCTCTGTTGTTCAACATTCTTTGAATTCTGATTCATTTATTTAAATGTTAGATATCAAGACTGAACTCCCTTAATTATTCAAAAACTATGAAATCTAGAGAGTGGTAATTTGGTACAAAACAAATGTAAGTAGAAAGAGTGAGAGAAGACATGGAATGCAACCTGTATGTGCCATTACAGTTTTGTGAACTTTGAATTGAATTTCTGAAGAAAAGCAGCTCACTTTTGTATTACCGGGAACCTGCTCAAAATGAAACCTCAGTCATTTGTAAGTCCTCAAGGCCACGCAAAAGCCCAGGTTGAATGATGAACATAACCTCCACCCCACCAGTTTCTTGGCCTTTGTCACCAATAGCTTTCTTTTCCTTTTTCTTTTCTTTTTTATTTTAGCATATTATGGGGCACAAGTGTTAAGGTTACTTATATTGCCCATGCCCCCCTCCCCCCTCCAGTAAGAGCTTCAAGCGTGTCCATCCCCCAAAAGTTGCACATCTTACTCGTTGTGGTTGTATATACCCATCCCCTCGTCCCCCCTCTCACCCTCCCGACACCCGATAAATGTTACTCCTATATGTCCACTTAGGTGTTGATCCGTTAATACCAATTTGCTGGTGAGTACATGTGGTGCTTGTTTTTCCATTCTTGAAATACTTCACTTAGTAAAATGGGTTCTAGCTGTATCCAGGAATATACAAGAGGTGCTATATCCCCATTGTTTCTTAAAGCTGAGTAGTACTCCATGGTATACATATGCCACATTTTATTAATCCACTCATGAATTGATGGGCACCAATAGCTTTCTTAATAGCTGCAAAAGTCACAAGTGCCCAGCTCAGAAAAAAAATGTACTGCAAAATCAAGAGTGTAGCTAGCTCATTTATATAGATTAGAAATATCAATATTCTTTAACGCTATTTCTCATCTTGCCCTGTGGATGTAGCGTCACCCAAAAGCCCAAGAAAATTATATCACTTTTTTAGCATTTTCATGGTACAAAATTGTCCTCATCTGGCTGGCAATCTGAAAGACAGCTTATCTATAAAAAGAGCTTCAACAGAAGTTAGCACATTTGCAGTCCATGTGACCATGTTCACATGTGGAACAGCTTTCTTGACCTTATTCCCACCCCCCTTTTTCCCCTAAGAAGAAAGAAATACCCTAATTTAAATTAAATATTCAAATTAAAGACCATAAGTGAGAAATATTTAGGTATGACTGGGAAACTGGGGAAGCTGGATAGAAGGAAGAGATCACTTATAACTAAGTCTTTGTGTGCACAGTATCAAAAATGAAATCAAGCAATGTCAAACGCAGTGACTGGACATTTCATAGCAATGGCGCTATCTCCCTTCACTTTAATGAGAAGAAGCCTCCTCAGTGATTTAAATGGTCAGAGGTAAATATTTTATGGCAAAGAGTAGCTTTCAGCTGGAGGTTTAAATGCTTTTGATTTTTGGAACACATAAAAGTGTGAAGTAATCTAGAATGTACCAAAGCAGTATTTCTCAAATTCTTCCCTGTAGTTTACTCATTTTGCTAATAAAATCTCCTAAGATTGTTGAAAGTCCCAAATAACCTTGTCAAAAATCTAAATATTTAATTCATCTCACAGATTAATATAATTTTTAAATATTTATAATTTACAGACTGCTGAGATTTTTGGTAAATGATCCATAAGGTACCCTCAGACTTAAGTCCTAGAACATTTACTTAAAGCAATAAAGTTGAACTGAACTTCACTCCCAGTAGAATTCTTGCTTACAAATGAGAAATACCTCTTCCTTGTCTCTACCTTCTAAAATCCACTCTCAAAGCCACTTTGCTTTGTTAACTTTCATAGCATGTATTCTCACAACAGCCTTCAACACCTGAAAAATTAGTGGAAGAATTTGACTGATTATAGAGGCTGTTTTCCTTGTTCCACAGCTTGTTCTAAAAGGGATACTCAGCAGAACTTGCATTTTTTTCTTTCATTTTGTGCTGTCTGCATGAGTAATTACCTCCCTGATTTCTGAGATGCAATTGAGTAGCTTCCACATTAGAAAAATCCAAAGATTGATAGAGCCATCGCTCCTAAAGGATTGGTCTGCTGCTGTAATTCCACAGAGTAGGTCATTCAAATAGCAACATGCTACAAAGTTTAATTTCTCTGGTTTTTAAAAGCCAGATATTGTTACCAATTCAAGGGAAACTGGAAAGGCCCCACAGGTCTTTTATACAGGTGAAGAACTTTAAATTCTACTGCGGGGTTGCTTCCCACCCTCATGGAATATGCCATCCCTCAGGGTGCCTGTGAGCAACCAAGGTGCAAAGTTCGCTTTCTTGAAAAATATAGCTTATGACAATTGATGTGCTCATCTTGTTAAGGACAATTTTGAAATATCTATTACTGATAACTTCAGAGCAAGCTGAAATCGACTTTGCAAGCTCCTTAGCAATATTTGAATTATTGTGAAGATTTATAGCCTGGTTAATAAAGAAGGGTTACCTCTTTTAAAACAAGTATTGTTGGATGAGGTGGTCTGCTCCAGCTGCCATAACAAAATACCATAGACTAGTGTCTTAAACAACAGAAATGCATTTTTGCACAGTTCTGGAGGTTGGATGTCCAAGATCAGGGTGCCAGGATGGTTGGGTTCTGGTGAGGGCTCTCTCACTGGGTTGCAGACAGCCACCTTCTTGAGTGTCCTCGTATGGTTGGGGGGGGTGAGGTGGAAAGAGAGAGATCTCTAGTATATCTTCCTCTTTATAGGGACACTAGTTCTGTGGGATCAGGGCTCCACCCTTTAAGACTTCATTTAATCTTAATCACCTCCATAAAGGCCTTATCTCCATACAGTTATATAGGGAGTTGGGGCTTTAACAGAGGAATTTTGGAAAGATACAATTCAATCCACAGCACAGTCTAAAGAAAGATAAAGATACAGTGAGTATTCACACATTCAGGCATTCAAATCTGTACAATTCCAGACTTATGTATGTGTAGAATCTGGGCTCAGGCTTCGGTTCCTCCTTTGTTTTTTTTTTTTTTTTTTACCTAATCAGTCTGGTGGTCCCTTGTATCCAGCAGGTAACTGGCATGTATACTACAGAGATTGCACAAACCATTACAAATAAAATTATTTGTAACTAGCCAAAGAAAACTGAATCAAGTTTTGTTTATTCCCTAGTACTTTTCAAGTTAGCTTATTTATTATATTTACAAGCTTATTCAATTTGTTGCAGATGTTCAGGGGAAGGTTTTGTAAGTATTTACTGTTAGAATGTTTTTCCTAAAATCTATTTTCCAAATGTCTCAATAATGACAAAAGACCTCCTAACAGAATATTAAGCTAGGAAATTCATCTAAACATCATAACTGTAATCGTAAGTGGTATAAGCTGCAGTTGCTGTCTGATTAATTTTGGCTCAGTATAATGTTGTTGGAATGATTATTTTTGACTCAATTTTTTTTCTCTTTAAATAAAAATAAACCCCAAAGTAGAAAGAATATAAGAAGAAATTATGGTCTCCCAAACTAAATTCTCAATGAAAGCAGTGAGTTTAATTTTCAGATAATCTTAGACATGTTTTCTTCTTATAGCAATATTGAAAATAGACTCATACTTTTTAGATGGAATGACAGTATTGTTTTTAAATTTAAATATTTATATTCACTCTATTTGTATAATTGGGAACTTTTAAAAAAAAATTCTGTTATACTACTTATTCTTGGCTTTTAAAATTAGTTCTGCCCCATAGTTAGGAAAGCAAGATCCTTTAAGTTAGCGGCACATTTAATTAATTGAAATTCAACCTCCCAAGACAAACCACAGATGCCGTACATATTTAGCAGGGTCTTCTAGCCAGCTGTACCAATCTTGGCAGTAACAGTACCCTGTAGCTAAACATCTGGACAGAGCTAGAAAACAGAATAATAAATAATTTTAGAATTCTATCAGACAGATGCCTACAGGTGACATCACAAAACGTGAACATGGAAATAGAGACAAAAATATCTGTTGCCTGATATAGCATTACACTTTGAAAGACAGATCATGCAAATTTCACAATACTGCCCTCAACAAATTTGACTTAAAGCAATACCATTTTCCATTTTATAACTAGCTGTCAGATTGCATAGTATAAAATCTTAGAGTTCAAACAGAGATGAGGTAGTACAGTTATAAAAATTGCACCATATTTTGAAGAGGCGATGGCACTGGCTCTCTTATGATTTAGTACTTAATGTCAGGAATAAATTTAACTTCCCTAGAGAGCATAATTTAAAAAAAAAAATGCTCTTATGCCCTAACCCTGCTCACTTCGTTGGGACACCATTGAATTCACCATGAGACTTGTGAGAACTGGTTGCTCACTTTTAAAGGTTCTATCAAAGAGACATATTTTTCTATCTGTACAGAATTCAAAACAATAGTCAACATTATTTGTTTTCACTTTAACACAGATGGATGTTGAAAGGATTTCTACACCACTTCTTTGTTTGTCATGATTCCAGGATGACCAAACAACTTTAACACCCATGTTCCCAGGATGGATTTAGAAATTTTTTGATGGTACAAAGAAAGAATGAAGACTATCTCATGCCTAATGGCAAATTTCTATTGTAATAGATAGGAATACAGATTATGGATGGTTATACATTAGACATATATTTTCTAGAAAAGGATGAATTGAAAATATCTTCCTCAATTTCACATTAGAAATTAGGAACAATCAAGGATATATGGTAGTCGAATAATTTGAGTCTACAATAAATATAATCAATGTATATAGGATAGGATATTTGAAAACTTTAGTTTGATTCTGCAGTAAGACCAGACATTGAGAAAGCGGTTCTTACCCCTATAGGAACACATAACTCATTAATAAAATCTCTAGATAATCTATCACAAAATATCATAAAACTTTATTTGTTTTAGATTTGTCAGTGATTAGGCATAAACATTCACAGTTCAGAGTTCTTTTTCAACCTTTCCGTATTATTTCAAATATACATAGAAAATTACTGAGAATTAGAATCTTTCTTATGGAAGCAAACTGAGGTGGGAACATTCATGGAGGACAATATTGTTCTCATAGGCTCTTAGGCCAGGATTTTTGTTTCATCTTACCTTTCAGAAGATTTTATTTCCTTTATACTCAGATAAAAAGTCTGTTTTCATGTAAATAAAATTTTAGGGTTTTTTGAAATTTTGATTAAATCTTTTCCTTTGCAGAATAAGGTAGTCAAGTGTGTGCTGTTAAGAATTCACAACATCACTGTAGCTGAAAACACCAGAAATTTACCATTCTATCATGAGAAAGGAAAGAATACACCAAACATTGTTAGTTTGCTGAGCATCATTTTCACTTCAGTAATAAAGTAAGTTTCTTAAGTGTCTTTAGAAAGGTATCGTGTGAGAAAAAAGGATTTTCTCATTCTAATATTCAGTGTCTTGATTGAAAAACAAACTGATATTTGGAGAAGAGAAGAGTCCTAGAGAAACCGTGAGAGAACAAGGATCATATGCAGACAAGAACCAGGAAATTAAAATTATATTAGGGTCATAATTACAAGAAAATATCAGAACAAATAAGCTGAACATAGAGTAACATAAGGATAAAAGAACTAACATTTGTTTAACACATTTACAAACACATTCATGTATATTTGTATACAACAATCTAGCTAGAAAGATAGGTAGATTGATAGCTGTATATATTTGCAAATCTATGCATATACTTTATCCAGGAGCTAAAGTTTTAAATTCTGGTTGAAATTAAAATCGAATATGTTCTATAGATAGCAAGAAATGAATTCTACTTATACAAGCATAATATTTTGTTATTATTTTATTTTTATTTCAAAATGCATCATTACAAGTATAGTTGGGGACACTTGTGGCATACTCCCCAAATACACACCTTACTAGCAAAACAATATGTAAGGAAAATTATCTTATCAATTTACTCTGTGTAACATACTTTACTCATATTATCATTTGGGAACTATCTAGCCCAGATAACAATACACATAGGGGTGTACTCCAGAACATATTTATATCTTTTTAAATGATCAATTGGAAAAGATTATGGAATTTGAGGGAATTCTAAAATTATGGCATAAGGGCTATATATAGTACAATCAAAACATTATATGTATTATACATACATATATGCTATATGTACATGTGTATATACATATATGATACACATACATACATATATGTATTGTTTGTATGTATTTATATATACTTATGTATTGAATATACCTATTTATATATACTTATGCATTGAATATACCTAATTGAATATATACTAAGTAATATATAAACATAATATATTTTACATATAAAATATAAGGATATATGTTGATTTGTAACAGGATGTATTAGACAAATTAAAGGTAAGATTTAAATATTATGAGGACAGCAAAAATATCATCAAGCAAACAGAACAGTAGTTCTGCATTTACCTCTCTGATTGCCACACTGTTCCTTGAACACTTCAGATAGGTTGCCACCTTAAGCCGCTGGACTTAGCTGCTCTCTGTCCCTTGAATGTTCTTCCACCATAGGGATGCACACCTTTCTCTTTTAACTCCTTCAAATTTTGTCCAAGTTTCAACTTGCCAATAAGAACTTTCCTGACCCCCTATTTAATATCCCTGCTCTATACCTTCATTGCTTGTGCTTCCTGTCCCCTTACTTGCTCTAGGTTTCATTGTTGTGTTGTTGTGGTTATTTTTCATTTAAACCACTTAGAACTTCATAACATACAACTATTCAACTTACTTATTGTGTTTATTGTCTATTCCTACCTACCAAACTGTAAGCTCACTGAATATATTTTTAAAGTTCTTATGGCTCTCAAATGTTCTGAAAAATATCTACTGTAGCAACCTTGGTCCCAAGGATGACATCTGTCTAGTCACACTAAATTGTCATCTTTCCTTCTTGCTGTGAGTCCCTAGGGCTAAAGAGCTATAGTTTAGCAGAAGAGAGCATCTTCCAGATGAATTCTAACTACTTTAATATTCTCACCTGTGTAAAGCTCTTATTCTGTGGTAGTTCTAATATAATTCAATCAAGCAATCTTCTCTGGCTATATCCAGCTGTGCTTTACTGCCACTTTTTCATGTCCACTCTTCTATAGGCCATATATAGACAGGATGAGGCTCCCCCATAAAAACAGGACCAGACCCCTTCCCAGTCTGAGGCTGTGAGTAATTTAAGACATAGACATGGTATATCCTACTTTATAAAATGTAAATTCACTGCATTCTTTGAACAAAAAGTGACATCTCACATTTCTACAGCATTTTATTTCATTGGATCTTCACAGAGTGACATTAGGGCAGATATCATTAGTCTTCATTTTTCAGATGAGGAAACAGGAGTTTGTATAAATTAAGTACGTTTCCTGAAGTCAAATTTCTAATAAGTGAAAGAACTGGGACTATAATGGGTCTTCTGGTTCTTAATTCAATGTTGTTTTTTCTAAATCATTCTGCTACCCTTACATAAAAACCCAGGTCACAGAAACTCTGATTTACTGAAGTCACTGACACCAATTTGAGAGCAACCTGAATCACCACTCTTTCCAATTCATTTCTAGTTTGTTCTACTCTTTTTTTCCCCTAGCTTTAAGTTTCATCAATCTCTTCAGAACTAATAACCAAGATTTATTAAGGATCTACTGTTGACTATCATTATACCAGTCATTTTATAGGCACTATTTCATTTATTAATATATCCTATAGTATAGGACAGGAAGAAAAGAAGAAGAAGACGAAGAAGAAGAGGAGGAGGAGGAGGGAAGAGAGAAAGAAAGAGAGAGAGAGAAATTGAGATTGTGTTTATTCAGTCTTCTAGGCATTCTAGTAAACCAATGGACTGGGTAGGTTTTAGACATTCACATTCCTATTCTTTCTAAACATATCCAAAATGTAATTGATATCTGTTAGGAAAGATTGAAGTCATTTTCTACATTTGCACTCAGAACAGGATTTTTTAAAGCCTAACAGAAAAAAAAAATGTACATCATTCATATCCTCATTTCATAGAACCTCTTAAATTCCCAGGAGAATGTTCTGTTCATTAAGCAGTAAGCCTAGAGTTATTGGCAAAATTTCACTAAATCCTTCCACATCACTTACTGCTGGCATGGATTTCTGTGCAAGAGAGCACATACTCTCCATCCTGGTGAAATGCCCTGTGCTGGCAAAAGTGCAGACCAAATTTCCTGAGTCTTAACTCCTGAGGGGAGTGCCTCTCCTCATCTTATCACCTATAACCCTACACTCAATTTCCTGGTCCAACCCCCTGCTAGATCTGGTTCATAAGGGATTAAGGAAAGGATTGAATAGAGGCATGCTGATCCCCAAAGGACCTGAATCTACTTCCTGCATACTAAAATCTTACTGTCATGCTTTATTTTCTGAAGGAAATTTTCCTCCAATACCCTCAAATGAGATTGGGAAACTGTTCTTGAAAACTGAAAACTAAGTTGTTAGCTTTGTTCATCACAAGTCACTGAAAAACAAGGTTAAATTACCTGAGACAAGCCCCACGTGTATTACCAGATTTATCTCAACTGGATGGAATGGATGACCATATACCTGACCCAGGATCACTCAAATCATCTCTCCCTGGAGCATGACATGTGGGGAGGGCAGTGCCTCTCAGAATCCTGGTGCCCATAAAAAAGAACCAACATAGAGAAAAAGAACCAATTAACCAAAACAAAACAAAAAAAGGCAACATAGGCAAGCAGTGTAATAAAGATAACAAAATGGGTTGTTTTTTAATATATAGGTTTAAGGATTTTTAATACATAGATTTAGGGATTAAAGATTAATTAATTCTATAATGTATATTTTTTTACAGTTTAATATCTGTAAAATCATAATCATAGTGATACATAAAATAAAGTGAACCTTACAATGAAATAATTTATGTTGCTATGCTCTTCTAAATAAAAAAAAATTATGTTAATCTGACTTACCATATTATTTTGAGGTTACATTCAGTATATAAATAAAACTTTAAATATCCTACATATCAGAAATTGACTCTGAAAAAGCCAACAAAATCTGGTTTAGGAAAAGCAAATTTTGTGCTAAAATTGTAATGAGTGAATTGAAGGCATTAGAGCCAAAAGTAAAACCCTGGGGAGGTAATTAATGATTTAAAGTTTCTAGTCCAAGTAGAAGCGTTAATTCCAAACACTGCAGGACCAATATTGTGTTTATCATGATGATATTATATCAGAAAACAATGAATTTATGAAAGTTATGATTTATAAATATTTTCAGATAAAATGTACATATCACAGTATAATTATCCATAGAATTCTTATCTTGAAAAGTTGAATAGAGGTAAGGTCAAGCCCCATGGATGAGAAATTTCAGGATACACCAAAATTGTTTTCGTATTATAATAAAATATCACTGATACCAATAAAGAGTACTAGAGCTGTGCAGTACCTACTGTATGATGTATTCTGACCCAGGCATCAGTGATAGGGAACATGTTCACGGAGACAACCTCCTCCAAAAGCCAGCAAGACAATTTTGAGAGACTCGGAGTTAGCCTGGAGACATGGAATATGTGTGAGTAGAGTCAGACTCAGAAATCTGCATAGTAAAGGAACATCTTGGATTTGTTAGCACATTCAATTTTTAATATAAGTACAGTCAATCCACTCAAAAGTAAAGGACTAAATGTAGAATTGAATGATAAAGAAATGTGGAGAGGACATAGTTGGTTGAATTGTGGTGTCCAAAAAATATGTATAAGTCATAACTCCTGGTACCTGTGAATGTGACCTTATTTGTAAATAATGGTCTTTGGAGATGTAATTAAGGATCTCTAGATGAGATCATCCTGGGTTTAGGGTTAGTCCTCAACCTAATGACTGGTGTCTTTAGAAAAAAGGAGACTTAAGAGACAGAGGCACACAAAGAAGTCCATGAGAAGACAGAGCCAGGCAGAGATGGGAATGATGTGGCTACAAATCAAGAAACATCAAGGACTGCCGGCGGCCACCAGAAGTTAGGAAAGAGGCATGGAACAGCCCTCCCTCCCCCAAACATCCTTTGGAAAGAACCATTTTTGAATGACACTGATTCTGAAATTCTGGCTTCCGAAAAACTGTGAAAAAACAAATTTCTGTTGCAGTAAGAAAGCAAGTTGGTGATAATAAGTTACAACTGCTCTAGGAAACCAGCATAGGTGTTGAGAAGAAACCTACAAGGAAAGGACAAAATAGGAAGAGAAACAAAGTATTGTGTAAATGAGATGAGTCAATAGACTATGAGATATTACTCACTCTAGAAATATTATGAGAAACACTGAAGGTAAATGTGTAGCTTTAGCACTGGCTGCGCTTTTTATGATAAAATAAGACTTTGTCTGGTGCTATCAAATGATCTACTCTTCCCTTTCCAAAACAATAGGAAGTACAGCACAAAGATTAAGCATCTGGAGGCTTGTGGGCTAGACTGCCTGGTTTCCAATTCTCTCCCGTTGCTTAGCTTATGTTTAGTGTTTGTGTGTTTGTTTCACCTGTAAAATGGAGATGATGAAAATAGATATCTCATATAGTTTTTGAAAGGATTAGATGGATTAATATATATATATATAAAGTGCTTATGACACTCTAAGTTCATAAGTGTTTATTTTTATTATTCAAGATATCATTGCCATCAAAGTTTGTGAATTCTCTAATTTTAGCTCAATAATATTACAAGTCTAATGCACAGAATTAATTTGGAAGTGAATGAATCATATCACATTGCAAAGAAGATAGAAATGAAAGTAGGAATTCCAAAAAGAAGTTGAGGAAATAATGAGAAAATACAAAATTTAATCAGGGCTTTTTTGAAGATGCTGACTGCTCTGCTCTGTTCCACAAAGTAAAACACCAGCTAACGCGGCACTGAGAATGGTTTCCTGAAAGAACTGGGGCCCATCCGACAGCAGATTGTCACTTCTCAAGTCCACAACTCCCTCCTGCAAAGAATGTCCTCTCTTCCTGTGCTTTGACTCTCTGCATTCAAGATTATATTCCTTTTTTTTTTCTGTTTAAGCTCCTTGTTCTTCCCTTTGTTGAATTCTCTCATTTTGATCCATTTTCTCTCTCTTCTCATAAACTTTTAACTTTTTATTTTTATTTTGTATTTTTCTTTGCTCATCATCAATATATTTATTTTGTGTTCACTTAGGGACTGAATGGTCATTTTTTTCCCTCCCTAAAATTGTTTAGAAGCAAATCTTTCCCATGCATCACACATACATATATCTTATAGTCAAGCCTTTACTTACTTACAAGTACCTGGTAATGAGAATATTTCCTGATTTTTCTAAGTACCTTCTTCTATCCCTGCACTATATAAGGAGACAGAGCTCATTCACTGAAGCAAAAAGTATTTTATCACATTAAAAAAAAATTGCATGGTTTGATAAATATCCCAAAGGCAGTACAGCTTTTCTAGAAGTTTAATCCTTTTGATAGTGTCAACTACAGTACCCTGAAGTGTTAATGTTAAAAGAGGATTTTAAGAAATCTTTTGAAAGCATGTTTGAACAAATGTACTGCAGTCCAACTTAATTTTTGTTAAACATTTATGAAAAAGAAAATGTAAAAGAGCTCAACCTTTGTCACACAAAAACAAGATTTAAATAATTCAAAGTGATGATTAGACATGAGGATTAAATAGGTAGTAATTTAGCAGCAAAGTTTCAAGTAAATTCTAATTTTCCCTCTACCACATATCTCTGACAATTTCCACCCCTCATCTCTTACCATAAGCTAAGATATAGATAATACTATAATCATTCATTCTCTAAGGACTATTGGGCCATCTTAATACTTTTAAGTTAAGTTAATCTCATGAACTAACCAGGACCTCTAAGTTTCTGATATTTCATGAAGATTTAAATTTTGCATTAAAGCTTTCCCCTTGGTTCAAAATCTAACTCTAGAAACATTGAAAGGGTCTAGTAAATGGTCATCTAGGTTGTTCATTTCATTATACTCTAACTTTTTATTCTTCAAAACTAGTGCATAGATTAGTATCCACCAGTAACTACTTTGGAATAGGAGAAAGAAAGTAAGAAAAGAATGAAGATCGTTAATATAAGAAAAGAGTAAGGTCATCTCTAAGATGAGATGTATTTTTATAGATAATTATGACCAAAAAAATTAATTGACCTTATATGACCAGATGTCTATTGGGTCAGAACAGTGGGGATAAAAAAAAAAAGGATATATGGTTGTACTTGAGGATCTCACAATGTGTCTGAAAAAATAAAATCTATGGATAAATAAGTTTAAAACAATGCTTCTATCTAAATGGTAGCATATGTGGTAGATGTTATAAATGAGTGCTGTAAACTCTCCGAGAGAGAAGAACGGCAAGTCAGGGAAGTATTTCCGAAGGATAGCGAAAGAATAGAGGATAGAGAAGAAATTCAGGCCACAAAGAAATCCTTCTAAATGTGTATTTGCTGTCAGACTTTAACAGTGGATAAGTACTGTCACTATATTAAAAAGTAAGGTAAAAATAAAAATAATTGAAATAATAATTGATTTGAAAACTAGCTAATACATTAATATTTGAAAAACATTAATATTTGAAATTAATATACATTATACATTAATATTTGAAAAATAGAGAGCTAAAAGCAATTATATCACTTTATGCATCAAATTTACATTTGCACAGTAAACATGAAAGTCTAAATTTTCTAATGTCCATGGGAAGAAATAAGTCCCAGCATCCTAAATTTCTCAATCATTTTACTCCAGATACATTTATGCTTCCCTTAAACACATGTTATTACTCTTAATAACAAAATATACCCAAATTTAATAACCCCCAGCACCTGAGATTCTCCCAAACTCAAGCTTCAGCTGTGAGAAAAGAGCAATTGAACAGACTTTGTACTCAGACCATCATGAATCTCCTAGGTAAACTCCGAGGGTTTGGTAAAATGATAAAAATTCACTCCCCAGTGGGAAGTCTAGTTGACTACAATAGTTAGACATGGAGCTCTAATCATTATTCAGCATGTCTTACAAAAAGGTCTAAAGTCATTGGAAAACTCTTTGTTTTTTTTTCTCACATAAGTGGCACACGAGGAGGTGAAAACCTACAAAAGCCATTCAACATAGTTCTTATTAACCAACATTAACTGCCAGCCCTGGGAATTGAGTCCTGGTTCTCAAAAGCAAATAATAAAAAGTAAATTTCATCACACAGGGATTTTTTTTTTTTGGTTGGGTTTACAAGTGTAGGGAAGAGATTAAACAAAATGGCCTTAAAGGCCACAAATGTCCAACAGAGAAAGCTTGCTTCCTAGGATTCAAATCTATTGCAAGAATTACCTGGTTTTTTGAGAGACAGCTTTCTTTTGATCTCTATAAACTGTCAGTGCTTCCTTATTCTCTCATTATACACCAATCTTTTATGAAACTCCAATTAATCTCATTGTTTAAGTGAATAAAAATCTACCACTACATTGCAGTTCAATCAGAGAAAGCATTCATGGCATTTGGATAATTGGCACATGTGATTTTTCAGTATTTATACGTGATATATTAAAGAAATTTGGACAATATTGTTATTAGATATACATTCTGATGGATTTCCTGTGGTGTCAGTTTACCAATCAAATATCAATCTGGCATGCAACATAATAACAAATATAAGGTTTAGTTGGCATTATTACACCTCAAGAATAGACCACCAGGATAATCACTTATATTCTTGCTCCACATTTAACTACTTAATTATTGTGAGAGAGTTAATTACTTAACCCAACTAAATATTATGAAAGGGTAAGGCAGGCTAGCTTATATAATTCTAAACTTGTCGTATGCAATTGTGCTCAGGTAGCAAACCATTCTAAACCAAAACTTTAGCAATCTAGTCTGAGTCTACAAATTGGATTAATAAATGTATTTATTTGCTGGTCTTCGATTCCTTTTCATCTTCCCTTACTGCTTCCTTCACCATCTAATTATCAAGTCTGATCTTTAACAAGAATTAACTAATATTATTTTAAAAATAAGCAATTAGATATTCATAAATTAGAAGGCAGACCATCCCTATCTGTGAACCCCATGCTTTCATCATGTCTCTCCTAGAAAGACCTCCTGTAAGTTCTAGATCTCACTAGAAGAAAATGCTTTATCTTATCTTTTCAAAAGAGAGTCATCAAGTATCTGGGTTGATATGAACTAAGTTTCTTTATTATGTTCATGACAATTTTAATAAAGGAAGCTATCGTTAATTTTATCAGGAATTCCGAACTCAAATGCCTACTCAGGCCAGAAAGTTAATTCAGATGAGCAAGAGCGTCCAGGGGTGGAGTGTTACAAACTGGACCAACATGATTTACCCATGCAAATGAAGCAGCACTACTTAGCAACAGCTTATCATTTTCAGAATGGCATAGAGCCCAGATTAGACAGATTTTTTGATTTTCCAAGAGAAGTAGAATTGTAGAATTTTATGGAAAAACCTCATGATTTTTAAATTCTGGCATCAATTAACTTTTTAAAAAATGACAATATAAGTCAAAATAAACACCTCTGCTGCCTTTATTGGTCCATATTGTACTTCAATTAAATAATAATGCACTGTAATCTGTATAAAACATTATATTTTATTATTGAATCAAATTGAATTATTGAATTCAATTGAATTATTGAATTCAATTGAATTATTGAATGCCATTGTAGATTATGACTACTCCTATCTCTTCCTTTTAGAAAGTTTTTAAATTTTCTCTCATTCCCTCTCATGTATGTTATGTATCTTTTTTATCATTTAACTCAAAATCAGTCATGAATAAATTAAGGTTAAGGAGAAGGATAATGGTAGGAAATGCTCCTATGCCCAATAATAAAGGTGGTAAATGCCTTCTACCCATGTTATCTTCTATTACCTGTTTAGATTTTCGACACTGACCCTAAAGTCCACTTACAAGGGAAGTCCAAATTCCTACTGGCTCTTGTTAACTGAGCAGAACTAAAGATCAGCATTCTGTTCCTACGACTAGAAGGCAATTTACAATACCCAGGACATCAATTGGGGAACTTCTAAATTCTTAGCTTTATTATCATTCAGAATATATATATGGAAATTCACAAATCTAATCAATGCATTCAATATACAAGACACCCAGATATTAATCAAGTTCCTTGAGCAGCCCTTTCTGCTGTCTGAGAAGACTGCAGGCGATGAAAAGGAGGGTCCTTCTGTAAATGCTCAAAAGTCTGATAACGAAGAATAAGGATATTTTCCTGATTCTCCCAATAAAGGGTGAGTGGAAGTATCGCAAAAGAAAAATGAATGGGGCAAGCATGGGAGCGAGATTTCTCTAAATATATCACATTCTATTGTTCTGATTTTTGAAGTATACCAATGTTTTACATATTTAAAATATAAAATTATTTTTCTGTACAAACAGGAACAAATGAGCCTAAAAGTGTTCTTTCTGGACTTATTTGTATTAAATCCTGAATAAACAGAAGAATCCAGTATGTGAGACATCCTACAGGACAACTGATCCGGACTTTTTAAAGGATTCAAAGTCATGAAGGACAGAGTGAGGCTGGTGGGGGAGGGGGTGTGTCCTAAGGACACTACAGAAACAACAGTTACAATGTGTGAACCTTGATTGGATCCTTTATTAAAAAGGGAAGAAACCAGCTATATGAAACATTTTGGGAAAGTGGTCAAATTTAGTATTTAGTACAGACTGCATACTGTGTAATATTATAAAAGTTATGATGATTTCTTTGGTGTGAGGATGGTGTTATGTTTGTATAAAGATGTCCCTGGTTTGATCAGATGCACACTAAGATTTTTAGAAGTGAGGTATCCGTGTTGGCTTAAACCCACTTTCAAATGATTTGACAAAAAACAAATGTGTGTCTATTTATAAAGAGAGGTGAGGCAAACTTGGTAAGGTTTCAACAGTTTATAAATTTAGGAGTGCGATATATTGGTATTCATTGTACTATTCTTTTAACTTTTCTGTGTATGTTTGAAAATTTTTAAATAAAAAGTAGATTTTATTTTTTTTTTATTTTTTTTTCAACACAAGTGTGGTTGAAGAAGTAGATTTTAAACTCAACTTACTTTTCCATTTTTTTTTTTCAGATGAACACTAAACTCCATCAGACTTGGAAGTTTGTGGGATTCATTTTTTTCATCTATTTTATTCGCTTTTTCTATAGTTGCTGGCTTATTTATGTTTTCCATTTCTCTGATCAATTTTTCTAATTTTTATTTCTAGATTATTGATGCCATCCATATTTTCAATTTCTTTAGCACTCTACATATTAAAAAGTACATATTTGGAGTACTGTATAAGTGATGGGCATCCCGCTCAAAGAAGGTTCCAGTTCCATATTTAAGTCATTTTATTTTTGATTTCTCACATGGAAGCATCTAGGCTAACTATAGTAACAGCCACAAGCAATATAGGCTAGTTAACTTGCTAAATGCCCACTGGATTTGAAAATACCAGTACTAGTTAGCCAGGAAAAAATGCTGTTCATAAACATTTGGGGTCAATATTAGGAAAAGTAGAGCCTAATATCATTAACCATTACATTTGCTAATGTATACTTATGATTTTAACCTTTCGTCCTCTGACATACCTTCCTCTCTCTTGGTTTTGAAAGGACAGGATACAGAGAGCCACAGCCACACAAGTTGGTGCCAGGCCAATGACATTGCTGAAGTGCCTGGCAGATGCAAAGGCCAGACTTACAGTTAGGAAAGATTTCCTCAAATGCAAGATGTTTTCCTATGTACATGATGGCATTTTGGCATTTTTTTCTAATTGTATCCCTGTTCTCCAAGTTCATTCTCCGTAGTGTAATTATTTAAGACTTGCTATCTGAGTTACAAAGAAATTGAAGGAAATAGTTTATACTTCCCAGTCTTAAAATATTTAATTTTAAAAATTGGAAAAAATATCTACTAATATGAACTTTGAAGCCAGCTCATGCTTCCATAAAATTTGGGGTGATATAAAATGAATATTCACCCCAAATTTTAATGTCTTAAATATGATTTACTAAATCATCTCAAAATTATTTTAGAATTTAGAAAGCTGAATTGTAATAATAAGCAGATATTTCTTATATATTTTAGCTCTTTTTAATAGAAGAAGATAGTAATTTAATGAATTCTAAAAGTGAAATTGAAAAACTAAGATCTCATCCTAGGGTGTATGGGTAAGTTCATTGACTTGCTGAGCACAAATCCTAGTTCTGCCACTCCATAGCTGCATGGTGCTGAGAATGTCACTTTTCCTTACTTCAAGGACAAGATGAACAAATTCCTACCACACAAGATTGCAATAAAAATAAATTGAAAGCTGTAAACAAGGTGAACTAAATACAAAACAAATTAGTGCTAGATGAAATATGACAAACACTTTAAAATTTATCTCCTAAGAGAAAAAGGGAAAATCCCAGAAGACAGAAAGAAAGGGGAAAATAAAGCCATAGCAAAAATGCCAAGTCTGATACTGCAATAGCTCTTAAGTGGGAAGATGAGACAATCAAAAAGTCAACTACGACTAGCAGTTCAGATTATATTGCCCATCCAGTGAAAGATTATGAATCATTAGGACTACAAAATGCATGAAATTAGAAGTTGCACATCTTAATTACTGAATACCCCCAAAGGGACTGCATCATTAGTAAAAGAAGATCTTGGGGTAGGGGGGAATTCTGTCCACCCACTCAAGAAAAACAAGGAAGTTTGTTTATGACTATGCTCTAGTTGAGAAAAAAATTTAAAACTCTATTGAGAATTTGAAAATCTTATATATAAGATTTATACAGTATATAAGTATATACAGTATATACAGTATATAAGATTTATACAGTATATAAATCTTACATATTGATTTATACATTTGGCCAGCCTCTGTCTCTTCAGTGGACAGTTTAAGCCATTCACACTTATTGAAAAAATTGATAAATGTGGTCGATTTCTTTTCAACCTGTTGAGTAGAACTTTGCAGAAGAAAGTGTGGAAGACAAAAATAGAAAAAAAGAACAAGTACAACAAATAAAAACCTTAAATGGTAATAGTCTAAATATGCCAGTTAAAAGACAGAGATAGTCAAAATGTATCAAAAAGCAAGATCCAGTTACGTATTGTATATAAGAAATCTATTTTAAATACAAAGACACAGATAGATTAAAAGTAAAGGAATGGAGAAAAATATGGTATGCTAAAAACATCAAAAGAAAGTAGAATTAGCTATATTAATTTCAGACAGAGTAGATTTCAGAGTAAGAAAAGTTATCAGGGATAAAGAGGGGAATTACACAATGATATAGCAGTTAATTCTCCAGAAAACATAGCGATCCTTAATGTGTATGTGCCTAACAACGGTGTCAAAATACCAGATATAAAAACTGATAGAGCTGCAAAGAGACATAGATTAATCCAATTAGTCAGAGACTTTAATACCCCTGTGACAGATCCAGTAAACAGAAAATAAGTGGGACATAGTTCAACTCCAATAGCAATCAACTAGATGCTAGATGCAGTTGAGATCTATAGAATACTTCATCCAACAACAGATTACAATATATTCTCACACTTACATGGAACATTCACTAAAAGAAACCACATTCTTTTTCATAAAACATATCTTAACAAATTTAAAAGACTGGAAATATTACAATATTTGCTTTCAGATCACAACAGAATTAAAATAGAACTCAATACAGAAAGACAGCTGGAAAATCCCCAAATTCTTGGAGATTAAACAACACACCTCTAAATAACACATAACCAAAGAAGAAATTTTAAGAGAAATGTAAAAATAATATTAACTAAAGGAAAATAGAATTTATTGATATTTGTGGGAGACAGTGAAAGTAGTGCTTAAAAGGAAGTTTATAGTATGGAATGTTATAAATAAAGCAAGGATTTCCTCTTCCACCACTAATTTTGAACATTGTACTAGAAGTCCTAGCTAATTCAATAAGACAAAAAAAGCAAACATTAATAAAAAGTATGCAGACTAGGAAGAAAGAAATCAAACTATTTTTGTGCACAAAGATCATATTCACCTGTATAGAAAATCTGAAAGAACCAACCAAAAAAATATTCTAAAACTAATAAGCAATTATAGCAAGACCATTACAGCAAGGTTTAAAAAAAAGTAAAATGTAAGATTAATAAACAAGAATCAAGTCAAATTAAAATTTCCTTGGCTTCCTTGGCTTCCAAATTAAAAATTTCCTTGGCTTCTGCACAGCCAAGGAAACTGTCATTAGAGCGAATAGATAACCTACAGAATAGATCTCCCTACAGAATGGGAGAAAATATATGCTCTCTACACATCTGAGAAAGGTCTGATAACAAGAATCTATCTAGACCTTAAAATAATCAACAAGAAAAAATCAACCCCATCAATAAATGGGCAATGGAAATGAACAGAAACTGGCCAGCAATCTTATAAAAAAAATGCTTAACATCTCTAATCATTAGAGAAATGTAAATCAAAACCACAATGAGATATGACCTAACCCCAGTGAGACTGGCCTCTATCAAAAAATCCCAAAACAACAAATGCTTGCGAGGATGTGAAGAAACAGGAACACTCTTACACTGCTGGTGGGACTGTAAATTAGTGCAACCTCTTTGGAAAAGAACTTGGAGATACCTCAAAGAGCTAAAAATAGAAATATCATTCGATCCAGCAATAGCATTATTAGGTATCTACCCCAAAGAGCAAAAGACATTCTATAATAAAGACATCTGCACCCGAATGTTTATGGCAGCACAATTCACTATTGCAAGGATGTGGAAACAACGCAAGTGCCCATCAATTCATTAGTGGATAATTAAAATTTGGTATATGTATACAATGGAATATTATTCAATTATAAGAAACAACAGTGATCTAGCACCGCTTATATTTTTCTGGATTGAGCTTGAGCCCATTATCTGAAGTGAGGTGACACAAGATTGGAAGAATGGCCTCCACATGTACTCACCATCAAATTGGTACTGACTGATTAACACTACGGTGCTTACATAGTGGTGGTGTTCACCAGGGATTAGGGGGTTAGGGGGTAGACTCACAACTGAGGGATGCAGTGAGCATTGTGGAGGGGAAAGGCATACCTCTAACCCTTGCTAGGGAGAGGCAAAGATATAAAATGTAACCAAAATGTTTGTACTCTCATAATTTCCTGAAATAAAAAAAATTTAAAAAAAGAATCAATAACCTTCCTATAAGCAAGCAATGAACAAGTAGAATTTGAAATTTAAAATATATTATCATTTATGTTAGCACTCTCAAAAATAAAATACTTAAGTATAAATTAACAAAATATTACAAGATCTATATGAGAAAAACTACAAAACTTTGATGGAAGATATCAAAGAAGAACTAAATAAAAGAAAGATATTTCATGTTCATAGATAGAAAGGCTTAATATTGTCATGTCATCAGTTCTTCCCAACTTGATATAAGATTCAATGCAATCCTAGTAAAATTTCTGCAAGTTAGTTATTTTGTAGATATTGACAAACAGATTCAACCACCACATGTACTCACTATTAAATTGGAACTAATTGGCTAACACTTATGTTCACATATGGAAGTAAAACTCAATAGAAATAAAGCAGGTGGAAGGGGGAGGAGGGGTTGGGTAAATTCACACCTAACAGGTACCATGTACACTATCTGGGTGTTGGACACACTTATAATTTTGGCTCAAAGTGTACAAAAGCAAGTCATATAACCAAATGTTTATAATCACATAATATTCAAAATAAAAAGAAATGCAAAAAATAAAAAATAAAAATTGATTATAGAGTTTCTGTGGAGAGGGAAAATATGCAGAATAACCAACTCAATATTGAAAAAGAGCAAAGTCAGAGGACTGACACAACCCAACTTCAAGACTTACTATATATCTAGAATAATCAAGAGAGTGTGGTATTGGCAAAAGAGTAGAGAAATAGATCCATAGAACAGAATAGAGAGCCCAGAAATATACTCATATAAACATCGTCAACAGACTTTTGATAAAGAAACAAAGGTAATACAATGAAGCAAAGATGGTTACTCAACAAATGGTCTGGAACAACTAAATATCCGCATGCAAAAATAAAAAAAGAATCTAGACACAGACCTTATACCCTTCATGCGAAAAAAAAAAAATTCTAAATGGATCAAAGATCTAAATATAAAATAGAAAAGTATAAAACTAGAAAACAACCCTAAATGACCTTGTGTTTGGCAATGACTTTTTAGATACAATAACCAAAGACATGATCCATGAAAAAAAGAATTGATAAGCTGGATTTCATTAAAATTAAAAACTTCTGCTCTGCAAAAGACAATGTCAGGAGAATGAGAAGATAAGCCACAGAATGGAAGAAAATATTTACAAAAGAAACATTTAATAAAGGACCATTTTCCAAAATATAAAAAGAACTCTCAACAATAAGAAAATGAACAACCTAGTTAAAAAGTGAGCCAAAGACTTTAACAGACACTTCACCAAAGAAGATATATAGATGGCAAAGAAGTTTATGAAAATATGTTTAATATCTTATGTCCTTAGGGAATTTCAAATTAAAACAATAAGCTACCACCACACAACTCTTATTAATAGAATGATAAAACTCAAGAACAATGACAGCACTAAATGCTGTCAGTTTATAGAACAAAAGGAATTTTCATGCTTTGTAGGAGGAAATGCAAAATGGTACAGCCACTTTTGAAGATAGTTTGGATGTTTCTTACAAATCTAAACATACCCTTACCATAGGATCCAGCAATAGCATTCCCTGTTATTACCCAAAGAAGTTGAAAACTTATACCCCACAAAATATTTATAGAAACTTTATTTATACTTGCCAAAACTTGGAAGCAACCAAGGACTTCAGTAGGTGAGTGGACAAATAAACTGTGATATGTCCAAACAATAGAGTATTTTTCAGTTCTGAAAAGGAATTATCAAGCCATGAAAAAATGTGGAAGAAATGGAAATGCATGTTACGGAATGAAAGAAGCCAATCTGAAAAGGCTACATATTATGTTTCCAACTATATGACATTCTGGAAAAGCCAAAACTATAGAGACAGTAAAAAGGTTAGTGATTACTAGAGGTTAGGGCGAGGGAGAGATGAATAGGCTGAGATCAGAAGATTTTACGGCAGGGAAACTATTCTGTATGATACTACAGTGATGAATACATGTCATTATACATTTGTCAATCTCGTTGAATGCACAACACCAAGAATTACCCCTAAGGTAAACTATGGACTTTGGGTGATAATGATGTGTCTATGTAAGTTCATTGATTGTAACAAGTGTACTGCTCTGTTGTGAAATGATGGTAGTAGGGGAGAGTGTGCATGTGTAGTATTGGGGGTATGTGGGAACCCTCTGTGCGTTCCACTCAATTTTGCTATGAACATGAAGCTACTCTAAAAAAATTAATTTTATTAATTAAAAAAAACTATTATCCATTCATACATTTTTTCCAAATTATACAAATTTGCTTTTCAATTGTCTGGCCCATTTTTGTGCTCCCTATGCAAACTATAGCTTTTTCATGGGCAAGCATCTTTACCAAACTCTAGCCTTCTCTACCAAACCTGATACACATCCTAATCAACTAAAATCTGTACTGGAGGAGGGAATTTGCATGAGCTTTGATTTGGAATCAAACAAAACACATTTCACATCCTAGTTCTACCAGCCACTAGAAATATAATCATGTACAAGATATTCAAAATATTTAAATATTCTATGCTTTAGTCTTGTTATCTTTTAATATTGAATATGTTTAATAATGTTTCATCATAGGTTTCTTGTATAGAATAAATGAGATAATATATGCAAATATTGAAACATCAAACTGTGCCTGGTATGTAGTAAGTGCTCAATCAATGTTATTTCACTTTTTAAGAAAAGTGGACTACCATGTTTGAAAAGTTGGCAATTCCTGTTGCCACATTTGAAAATAGCTCCATACCAGCCAGGCCAGTTATTTACTTTTTGGACAGAAAATAAATTTTCTGCATTTGCATGGCAAACTGCATTTCCCAGGCTGCATTGTCAGCTGGCTGACAGCTAAGTCCAGCCAACAGGAGATATTGACAAGAAAGAGAAGGGCAAGGAGAAGGGAAGGAGAAACCAGAGTGCAACTCACCTTCTCTCCCTTCCATAGGCAGTATCTCCAGCAGCAGCAGCCTTCACTGGACAGGCTTTCACTCCATGGGCCCAGCTTCCCTGGACAGCCTCTGCCAAGTATCTACCTACCATAGAGCAGTCCTAACTCTGGGGCTCTGGTAACACTATATCCTCTTGGTTCTCCAGCTCCAGGTATAGTTTTCTTCCTGTAAAAAGAGTCTGGGCTTCCTCACCACATTGTTTTGTTTTGTTTTGTTTTTCAGCCTGCCAATTTTGTGACTACCTTCCTATACTAATCCCCTCTGTTATAGTACATGCCATGTGCTGTGTTTTCCTGATGAAGCCAAGTTAGAGTTTATCCAACTTAACAATGGAATTGTTCTTATATATTGACCCAATGTGCATATGATTATTTATGAGATGTAGCTTTTTAATCATGCTTTATTCCTACAAATAAAATACCTATGTTTGTAAAGCTAATATAGTTAGCAGAGCATAAAATGAATTAAAATAGTTTACAAGGCTTAGAAACATTACTGAGAATCATGGGGTAGTTCCATCCTTTAACATAAACGAGTCTATTAGTCACGCATATCATCTCTTCTATGGTCAGCCAAAGACGACCATACTTTCATACTGTTTTAATAAAGTACCTCAAACTAAGTCACTTAAACAATAAAAATTTATTGTGTCATAATTCTGGCCGTTAGAAATCCAAGATCAAGGTGTCAGCAGGGTTGGTTCCTTATGAGGACTGTGAGAAAGAATCTATTCCATGTCTCTGGTAGTTTGCTGGCAATCTTCTGTGTTCCTTGGCTTGTAGAAGCATCACCTAAATCTCTGCCTTCACCTTCACATGATATTCTCCCTGTGTTTGTTTCTGTGTCCAAATTTCCCCTTTTACAAGTACACCAGTGATATTGGACTAGGGCCCACCCTACTCCAGTATGAACTCATCTTAACTAATTACATCTGTAATGACCCTATTTCCAAATAAGGTCTCTTTCTGAGGCACTAGGGGTTAGGACTTCAACATAATAACTTGTGAGGACACAATTCAATCCATAACATAGGCCAAGGCGCATGTTGGGAGAACTTAGTTTTTTAAAGGTTGTTGCAAAATCTAGACACCTCTTTGAATGTAATCTTCATTCTTCCAAAATAGAAAATGTGCAAATATCTTCATTTCTTAGTAGAGCGTTTGGAAGAGAAAAAAGAGAAAATTCAAATGTAATCAGGTCTTCTTTTAATTCATAACCCTAGATACTAAGTGATTTGTGAAGATATCAGTTTATGTTTCACTTATGGTATTGAATGATGTAACTGTATATAATTTGTGATGGCTCTTCCAATTAGTCAGTTTCCTTAAAAAGTCAGGTCACCCAGAGACAGTCTGGAGGCATATTAATTAGAATCAAATAAGACAGACTGGCATTATCTGCCACCACTGTAAAAGGCACAGTAGAAGAAGAGAAAAGGGAGATTTGCTATAAGCTATTATAAAAACAGGAGACACTATATTTGAGGAGTGAAGGAGGAAAACAGGACAGAAATCAGTTGAAACTAATACCCTGCAATCCAAGAAAAAAAGCTGACCAAGATAATCTTACTTAAGACAGCCTATTAAGCAGGAAAGAGATAAAATGTTATAAACACAGATATATAGCTTAAAATCAAATGGGGGTAAATCGATATATAGACCTCAAAAGCAAATTTGTTACAAAAAAGTATTTTTAATTTGTGCTTGAATTTAGATTGAAGCAAGAGAGTACTGACATCATATATGGGAAGGGTAAAGCAGGTTGTCTACCAACATCATCTCAAGGCTAAACTCCTATTTATGACATAGGTACTTGAGATAAATTATTTTATGGAAACGCCTGCTTGAGAAGAAGAAACAAAAAATTTCTTGAGCTCTGACCAAATTTGTAGGAATTTTGAATGAGGATATGAGAAGCTAGAAATAACTTCATTTTCAAAGTCTCACCAAAGTTCTAGCTTTGAAAGAGAGGGAGACGAACTCACCTCTGGGGCATTTAACTTTCTTTGATTTTAAAACCCACCATAGTGGACTTTCTAGATGTGGAAACGGAAAGTGAATTATTCTTCTTTAATTATGAAGCTTGTCATGCACCAAGAAAGTAACCTGCTCTGCATGATGATATGAGATAATGGCTTTTTTGGTGGAAAGTAATATATATCTAGGTTCATGTGTCCTTCTGAGAAATATTTGGAATAATGATTTATATAGCAATGATTCCGGAGAGTACTGCTTGCTGATGGGTGTGTGTTTGTGTGTGTGTTTGTGTGCTTCTTGTTGAAGCAGTTGACATCAGGTGATTAGGAATTAAGACTCTGAAGGCTATAAATCCTCTAGCTTGTGGCAATCCCATATTCTCCACAAGCTAGAGGACAAATATGCATTTGATGATGTTTAACTCAACCTTATGTTTGTGGCCCAATGAGGTTTTGTACCAAGCAGAATCACTTAGATCTTGGGCAATAAACTAATGTCAGATTATGCATTCTAATGTGAATACATTTGCTGGAGACTAAAGACAAAGACAATTTCTATGGATAGAGCATGGGTAGTGAATGGATAATCCCAAAATAGACATGATTTGGGGTTAGAAACTAAGTACTAGGTCTTAGACTGGGTGGGAGAAAGAGTTCTTTAGATATGTGCAGAAGAAGGTTTTAGATATGAGCAGAAGGCTGACAGTCCTCAGCAAACAGATGTTCTGAAGTCTTCCCAAAGTGGTGGTGAAAGAAATGCTCATCTTTACAATGAACACAGATCTTAAGGAGCCATACCTAGTATTGAACTGTAGTTTGACATTTCCCTGTATTGGGGACCCCTAAAAATAACATTCTCTTACCCTCAAGTCTTAAGGAATTATTTGTTAACTCTTACCATCTGGTCTCATCTGTGCTTTGGGGAATTAGGAACAGGGCATATATCCATGTTTGGGACAGAAAGTATAGAGGAGAGCATCCTTATTCTTACACTTAAGGTTGACAACAGCATCTTTCCAAGGGAGGTCAACTTTTCCCAAACCACAGGAGATGGTGAACAGCAAAGCAAACAGGAGGTTTGACTGGGTGGTTATCAGTGTAAAACCAGGCAGAGGCAAATACTTTTGGAGATTATATAGTATGGAGGACCTAATTTAAAACAACCCTATTCTCTCAAATATTCTATAAAGAAAAGTACATAGAAGGTGAATGGGAGTTATGAGGTCAAATTTCCATTACTGCTCATGTGGGAGTCACTGAGTGAACAACAGATACTTTAGTTATGTGCACCTAGAAATTTCTATGCCTTGTGTTCTGTTTTCTATATAGTATTACATGAGTCCACTTTGATAAGTAAATATATACTGTTCTTATAAAACATTAGTTTTAAAAGTAAAAGTAACAGTACATTCATCTTTCTTTTGCACTTGAGAAGATGAAAATTCTTGAGTAATAAAAAAATCTCATGTCAGCTAATAATTCCCAACATCCCTGACTCCAACACTTAAAACTTTTAACTAGTTCTGGAAAATGGTAGAAAATGCTCTGAGTTTCACCTCCTCTCCCTGCCCACTCTTTGCTAAGCTTGTTAATGAATAATGAAATAACCAAAAAATGAGGAGAAGAAGGAAAAAGAAGAGAGGTTAAGGGGCTGAGTAATCAACACACTGATTAATCTCATCTGACTAATCCTTGATTCATAGAGGAACATGGAAAATATCCCCAAATATTAATATCATTCTGACTAGATAGACTATTGACATTCTCCCAAGCAAAGATTAAAAACACCTTTGCTGTAATTATCAAGTAGATATGTGAGGGGAGTATATTTCAGGTATGAAGGGGAGAAATAGTTGAAAATTCTCTCAGATATCTTCTGGCAGTACCATAAATAGAAATAGATTTGGAAAAGGTGGGTTTAAGGTCATTTAATCCAACCTTCTGTCTCCTGACAGAACAACACTAGCATTTTCAGCCTCACAATTGGCAACTTTACCATAAAAAGTAGCTATTTTGCTTGGTAAATACAGGTGGGTCCCACATTTTTTCCAATAAATATGTTCTGTGAAATGTGTATAAATCAAATTTTTTAAAAATATACTGTATGAGATTCCCATCTAAAGAAATTATGTAGTGGGTTTTTGTTTATGAAAGTAAATGTCATTTTAGAATTAAGTAATTACTTTATAATATGTTTTGAAATTAAAGCATGTCTGTGGTTTAAAAAATAAGTTAATGTAATGTATTTATTCTACCCATGCCTACTCTAAAGAACAAAAAGGCTAACTAGAAATTTTATGGACTGATAAATTTGTGATATTTACTAATAATACAGTTTACTATTCTGGACATGGAATTTAGTCTCCCTCAATCACTAGTACATCCCATGCATTACTAAAAGGAATGTTTTATTTGACTTAAATCCTCCTCTTTGTCTAAGGTCACAGCTAATTAGTGGCAGGGCTAGGTTTAGAACTTGCCTTTCGTTCTTTATTCAATGTTCTTTCAATTGTACTATGTTGTTTGTCCTTAACACTCCTTCGTTTGGAACCCTGGGTTCTCTGTACTTCCTAGCTTCAAACATTGCCCTCAACTTGTCCATACCTTCTTTCTTTTATTTTTATTTTTATTTATTTATTATTTTAGCATATTACAGGGGTACAAATGTTTAGGTTACATATATTGCCTTTGCTCCACCCAAGTCAGAGCTTCAAGCATGTCCATCTCCCAGATGGCATGCACTGCATCCATTATATACCCATCCCAGTCCCCCTTACCATCTACCCAACACCCAATGAATGTTACTACTATATGTTTACATAAGTGTTGATCAATTAATACCAATTTGATGGTGAGTACATGTGGTACTTGTTTTTCCATTCTTGGAACACTTCACTTGGTAGAATGGCCTCCAGCTCTATCCAGGATAATACAAGAGTTGCTAGATTATCATTGTTTTTTGCAGTTGAGTAGTATACCATGGTATACATATACCATATTTTATTAATCCACTCATGTACTGATGGGCACTTGAGTTGTTTCTACCCACATGAAATTTGCAATTGTGAATTGTGCTAAATTCACTAGAATAACTAGAATAAACATTCTAGTGCAGATGTCTTTTCTATAGAATGTCATTTTTTCCTTTGGGTAGATGCCCAGTAATCAGATTGCTAGATTCAATGGTAGTTCTACTTGTAGCTCTTTGCGGTATCTCCATATTACTTTCCAGAGAGGTTATACTAGTTTGTAGTCCCACCAGCAGTATGGGGGTGTTCCTATCTCTTCGAATCCACACCAATATTTATTGTTTGGGGACTTTTTGATAAGGGTCTTTCTCACTGGAGTTATGTGATATCTCATTGTGGTTTTGATTTGCATTTCCCTGATGATTAGAGATGTTGAGCATTTTTTCATGTTTGTTGGCCAATAGTCTGTCTTCTTTTGAAAAATTTCTGTTCATGTCCTTTGTCCACTTTTTAATGGGGTTGTGTGACTTTTTCTTGCTGATTTTCCTAAGTTCTATACAGATTCCAGTGTCAGCCCTTTATTGGATGTGTAGCATGTGAACATTTTCTCCCATTCTATAGGTTGTCTGTTTGCTCTTGTGCAAACAGTTTCCTTGGCTGTGCAGAAGCTTTTTAATTTAATCAGGTCCCATTTATTTATTTTTGTTGTTGCTATGATGCCTTTGGGGTCATCTTCATAAATTCTTTCCCTAGGCCAATGTCCATAACAGTTTTTTCCAGCATTTTCTTCTGGAATTCTTAAAGTTTCATGCTTTAGTTTTAAGTCAGTTGTCCACCGTAAGTTGATTTTTGTGAGAGGTAAGAGGTGTGGATCCTTTTTCAGTCTTCTACATGTGGCTGTCCAAATTTTCCCAGCTTCATTTATTGAATAAGGATTCTTTTCCCTAGTGTATATTTTTGTCTTCTTTGTCAAAGATCAGATGGCTATATGAGGATGGTTTTATATCTAGGTTCTCAATTCTGTTCCCTTGGTCTATGTCTCTGTTCTTGTGCAGTGCCATACTATTTTAGTTACTATATACTTGTATTATACCTTGAAGTTGGTAAATTGATGCCTCCCAATTTGTTCTTTTTGCTTAAGATAGCTTTTGCTATACAGGGTCTTCTCTGTTCCATACGAAACATAGAATTATTTTTCCTAGATCTGTGAAAAATGATGTTAATAGGGATTGCATTGCATCTGTAGATAACTTTGGGTCTTGTTCTACCTTCTACACTAGTTCTCCACATTTTCCCAATTTGTTATTGTCTACAATACAGTCAACTAATGCCCCCCCCCAACAATGGTAACCTGAGAGAAAATTAGTTAAGGTTATTCTAAAGAGAATATCAGTAACCAACCACAATTTCTCATTTCTTGAGAAAGAATTATAATGTCTTTTGAGAACAATCAGTTTAGTTGCTTGGAAAATCACTGTCACTGTCATCTGTCCCCAAAGCCAACAGCCCTAGGAAGAAAAAAATCTTTCCTTGAGAACTCCAAATTAACTCAAAAACTAGAGATAATCAGAGGTACCAAAAAGAATTTTTTTCTTTTTTATACCTTTTTTATTTTGGTTTGTTTTGCATTTTCCTAGACCAAGTGAAGAAATTCAGATTAAATTATATGTACCAACTAAGATCTGACCTGATTAATTTATGCCCTATAGAAAGAAATTATGTTCAAATGAGTAAAAATCTTCTATTACTAACTGTGCTCCTTTCATCAGAAAAAAAGGAAAGAAAGAGAGAGAGGGAGGAGGGAAAGAGGGAGATAAGGAGGGTAGGAAGGAAGAAACAAAGAAAGAAAGGGAAGAATGAAGGAAAGAAAACTGATTATTAAAAAGAGATTTCAGAATTCATAGGGACTTTCTGGAAGATCATGTACAGCTTTACAAAGATACCTCATTATTAGATTTTCACTGCATTTTAATTTTTTTATATATCCTTAAATGTGTGAAAGAATAAAATTATTCATTTTGCAGGATACAGTGTGAGTAACTTGTCCAGGATAAAACAAAGTCCTTTTGATTAAGAGAACTATATCCTCTGGTTCTTTTAGGGAAAACACATTGAACTTCCCCAACCCAAGCAGGAAACCAAATCATTTCTCTGTAAAAAGAAATGGAAGAGCTGAAGGGAATGAGAAAACATTTGTCATGCTAGCTCTATTCGAATGCTTTCAGGGACCTATTTATCGCTTGCTTATTATGTAGTCTGTATAGAAGATACAGTCTCTAAAAGCTGTCCCACAGCTCTGGAGAATAGCAAAAAGTCATATTCCGTGGATCTCACAGAGAGAATGGTTTCCCCCTTGGAATCAGGTATGGCTCCTCATGGCTGCTCAACCTTAGAAACTTGTAGAATATCCACGGGCCAGGAACTACCAAGGTAATTTTGCTCTGGATAGAGCTCAGAGAGGGGCTGTTCTTCACATGCTATTGATCACAGATGGAAATATATCTTCCGTAGCTGGGTATGTTGCCCTTTAAAGTCTCCCACTTCAATGTAATGGGACAGATTGAATATTTTTCCATGTTAGTGGGTGGAAGTTTTTCCGATGCCACCCAGTTGCTCTTTTCTTACAGAAAGCAAAATACAGATTTCCTTTGGGTGCAACAGACATCAAGAAATAAAAAATAGCTGTCTCACATGCAATGCAAAATGACATCCAAAGAAATCACACATCAGAAACTGCACATGGCAGAAGTAAGCTTCCTTTTTGAAATATTTTGGCACCTGACACAAGAACGAAAGAATTGCACAGACCACCTGAAAAAGAAAAGATTTCTGTTTTAAAAAAATTAATTAAATAACATATTCCTTACAGGCTTGTCCTGAAAATATAGATTGAGGGCTGCCTATTCAAACACAATACTCTTGGAAATATATTTTAATATTTAACAAACTAAGAAATAGCAATCAGACCTATCAGAACAAATTGTAGCTGGTTTGAATGCCTACATAATACAGAATCTTCTTTGGTTGTTACAACTTAAGCAAATTAGGTTAAATGAACTCAATCCATTATAAATATTTTCCGGTTGAAATACTTAAATAGTCCCTAAAACTTAAAAAAAAATCTCTTGAACAGGGAAAGATTTCCCTAAATTCTAATTCAAGTGGGTTCTGATTCATTTTATTAGACATAAATTCCAATATAGAATTTCAAAGGGCTAATCATTTTTATTTTAAAAGTCATTGGTTCCTTTTGAAAATTTCTCAATGCTTCTTCCAAAGATAATGAAAATCTCCCCAAAATAAGGTAGAAGGTGATATCTGGAGGCAGATGAAGGGAAAGCATGTGCCTCGTTCCTTGAAAACGTGCATTTTTATATGTCTGCAAATACTAAATACCAGAGAGCTTAAGAACTGAACTTCATATAGTACACCTGTGTGAAATATTAATGAGACAAGTTCCCAACCTGTGTGTAACTCAATGAAAGAGCTACCTAGGCAGAGAAATTGGCTCAGGAACATCTAATATATTGGTTGAAATGTTAGAGGTGATGTTTGAAGTTTGTAGCCTGTCAGTGCAAGTGAGAATATAAGCTAGTTCACTTGCTGCAATAGCTTACATCTTTTTCTGGATCTTTCTTGATAGCTGGACAACTAAAATAATTTTAGCAGATAAAGTTCTCTAAATTATAGACCTGGTGTCATTGTATGCTTCCTGGTCTTTCTCCTAAGGTGAAAGAAGTCTTTGTTCTATAGATAATCTTACCTTAGGCAGAAGGCAAGTGAAGAACAAAATGTTCAAAATTTCTTCCTCATCCTTTATTTTTATGCCGACTATAGAATGGCCAGAGCCCTAGGTTTTTCTGCAACCCTTTGCTATGGATGTTAATGTGAACTTAAAAATTAAATCTAAGAAGATATGACCTAAGTTTACAAGTAAAAAAATTTTTTAAAAATTTGTCATCTTTTGGAATGTCGGGTATTTTGCCAAATTTTTATATAATTTCTTCAGATTTTTGTGCATATCAAGGACAAATGCCCTAACCCTAGAGGGAACATTAAAGATATAATGTTCCTCCAGAATTCTTACTTTTTTATTCTAAAAACATTTATTGAGCTCTTACTATATGACAGGAATAGGGTTAGGCTCCAGGGATACAGAAAAAGGTCTGTGACAAAAATATAAACTAAATACCACAGCATAGAGGAGAAAGCATAATTCTGCCCAAGAGAGATTTTGAAGACTTCACTAAAGAAATGACATTTGAGCTCCGAAATAAGCATAGAAATTTTCCTGGTGAAAAAAAAAAACAGGAAAATAACTTCAAATTTAAGGACTAGGATTTGCAAAAGCATGAGGTTCTAAAAGGGTCTAGTGTAATCAGGAAATGACAAGCCTTTCTGACCAGCTGTAGAATAGAATACATGAGGGGAAATAATAGGCTGGGGCCAGCATAATAACAAGTGAACATGAACTTACTCTCCAAGTAACAACATTATGAATTGCTAAATCTCCATTTTTCAAGGTGATTCTGTATAGGCCTAGATCCACCCTGCCTTACAATCTCACTTAGAATTGTAACAAATATATGCTATGGAAAACTGCTAATTGAATTGACAAAGAAAATTGACAGAATATACTTTCTCAAGCACAGGGACTATGGGTACCTTAGTTAGAAAGGAATAGGAAACAAGATCCTGGAAATAGAATGAGGAAATAAAGCAAACCCTATATCCACAAAAGATAACATTATAGATAAAATTTAGATAAAGGGAAACATTATTACCTGGGATGCATTGGATGAGCTAAACCAAGACTGTTAAACTCTGTTCATGAAAGGGGATGGACACAATAGTAGGTATTTGAGAAGGGGAAGGTAAGAATATAAATGACCATTTTTCTTCTGTATCTTGAGTGTAAATAGAAAGGGTGTTGTTCGTGGTTTTGTTTTCCATCCTTTGGGGATCTGATATAAAACTATATAATTAATGTATATAATAGACTCCAAGAATTTTATTCTAAGACTACTTGAACTATTTACTTAGTTTGGTCAGTCATTGGCTGGTTCTCTGCAGGTGGGAAATTCCATAACAAATGAAACATCCTAAGAGACTTTTAAACATAGACACAAATGGAGATGTATGATAAGATTTGTTTCTTAAAGATAAACACTGGTGACTATATAAAGAAAAGCTTAGAGTACAGAGAACGCCTAGATTCTCTTAGAGTATAGAGAACTACCACAGAGAGTGAATGAAAACTAGCATGGCTTAGATGATGATTTGTACAAGGGGCAAAAGAATGAATGAAAAATTAATAACTGGTCATGGCTGCTCAGTTTTCCCAGAGCCAATGAGAAGGAATGGGTGAGTATGCTACAGCCAATGAGAGATACTGTACTGACATGGTCCACTCCTTTCATTGTACCTGCCAGGATATGGTATGGCTCACGAGAGGTCCTAGAGAAGTCTAGTTAGTCTAGTCAGAAGAAGGAGATTTAATTGTGCAGTTTTCAGGAAGAATTGGAGAGAAAGGAGATCAAAATGTTAATTTGTATAGAAAGAAAGATGGCTTTTAAATACATTGGCACCTGTTCTGGAATAAATAAGTATAGCCATAACAGAATGCCATTTTAGAAAGTCATCATATCAGTGGGGTAAAAAGGAATTTTATGTATTCTTTCATGAGTAGAGTTTCTTTGAGGAAACATTACCTTGGGTTGGCCATTAGACTTTCAGTTTCTTCCTTGGCTGCTAATGATTAATCATTTTAGCATAAATCAAGATTATCAAGGACTTCTAAAGTCACCTATTAAGACTCATGCCTTATATAAAGATGTGCTCCTTAGATATTCCTTGAACATCAAAAATTTTAATTCAAGCACTTTCAAATATCCTAAAAGGAAACCATTTATTTTAAGATTTCCTGTGATAAATGTTTGGTAAAGGAAGGATCCTTTGGTAACATGAATAATTCCCCTATATTTATAGGTTAGTCACTTTGAATTTTCATATACTGAATTATGCTTTCTTAAAGGGAGTATATCCTAACTGGCAATGATTTTATGTTACAAAGTGTATATCTTATACTTATTTCAAATTTCAGTGCAAAATGAATGCAAACATTATTCCAATCACCTTTTCACCATAAATATGCCAAAACATCTTAGCCAATGAAAAACTCCCCACTGCTAAATACATGTTTTCATGAAAAACAAATTAGATACATTTTCCTAAGGAAAAGAATTTAAATATATTCTTTGAATCATGCTCTACAATTTTTTTCCAAAGCAGCTTATGCTGTATCTTACAAAGTCAATGTTTACCAGTATATTTATATGATTTTCTTTCTTTTGTTTTCCCTCTATTTGGCAGAACACAGAGTACTGTATAGGCATGTGTCTGAATATTTAGCCATACTATGCCAGGAGTCCACACAATGCTTAGGACTGTTTAGTTTAACAAAGAATGTGTGGCTTTTGCATGTGCTGGCACATTTGTATGAAGGACTCCAAAAACTCTATTAATGGCAGAGCATACTTGTCAGTTGAAATTTACAAAAGTGCAATGAGATTAAACAAACCGCCATGAACTTTATAAATATTTCTTTTTTAAAAAAACTTTATGCAAAATGTGATGAATATTGGAAGCATAGGGCAGTACATTAAATTTAGGGAAACAAACTCTAGGGCCGCCTCCTTGAATTTGCTCATGTTCTGCTTCTGACAGAGAGATAGCATAAAGCTCAAAATACGATTTGTAATTTTCCATATGTATCATTTCTAAATACTGGAACACATATTTAATAGTCAGCCAGTCTTCTCATAGTTTATACCTAATGTGTCATCTTTAGGTTGCCATATTGTGCAGTTCAATTAGGTAAATATAACTTAAAAATTAGGTGATTACTGGCTTTAAACATAATAAACCATTTTCCTTTACATGAAGGAGAGCTAATGATAAACTAATTTTTCTGTCCTTGTATTTTTATGGATAACAAGGAGGATTTCTTTCTTTTTTTTGGACACAGAGTCTCACTCTGTTACCAGGCTAGAGTGCCATGGCATCAGCCTAGCTCACAGCAACCTCAAACTCCTGGGCTCAAGCAATCCTACTGCCTCAGCCTCTTGGGTAGCCAGGACTACAGGCACGTGCCACCATGCCCAGCTAATATTTTCTATATATTTTTAGTTGTCCAGGTGATTTTTTTCTATTATTTTAGTAGAGACAGGGTCTCGCTCTTGCTCAGGCTGGTGTTGAACTCCTGAGCTCAAACAATCGGCCTCCCAGAGTGCTAGGATTACAGGCCTGAGCAAGTGCGCCCAGCCATCAAGGAGGATTTCTAACACTGAAATAAGTAAAGTGAACCACCACTGTAGAAGTAGTGCTACAAATGCTTAACAAACCTCTTACCTGTA
Organism: Microcebus murinus; assembly: GCF_040939455.1. Classification (NCBI taxonomy): domain Eukaryota; kingdom Metazoa; phylum Chordata; class Mammalia; order Primates; family Cheirogaleidae; genus Microcebus; species Microcebus murinus. The sequence continues at coordinate 36,790,210 of NC_134111.1, forward strand.
TCGAAAGGTTTGCTTTGTCATCTATACTAATGAAATTTGAATGAAACTTTCTCAAAGTTTAATAAAACATCTGAGATCCTGTTAAAAATGCAAATTGTTTCAGAAGGTCTTGGGCTTGTGGCCTGAGATTCTGCATATCTTACAAGCCCCCATGTGATGTTGCTGTTGCTTATCTGTGGACTGCACCTTGGAAGCAAGAATATAGATGTTTTTTACCTATAAGAACTTAATCTGTAGCCTATATTTTATGATGGGTCACTTAGGTTTCTAAACTTCATTGTTACCAAATTTACTCAGTACTTTTTGAAGACTTGTAAGGATAGAGCATTAAAACTCAATATTAGGCCAGGCGCAGTGGCTCACGCCTATAATCCTAGCACTCTGGGCGGCCGAGGGGAAGGATTGCTCAAGGTTAGGAGTTCGAAACCAGCCTGAGCAAGAGCGAGACCCACCTCGTCTCTACTAAAAATAGAAAGAAATTAATAGGCCAACTAAAAGTATATAGAAAAAATTAGCCTAGCACGGTGGCACATGCCTGTAGTCCCAGATACTTGGGAGACTGACGCAGAAGGATTGCTTGAGCCCAGGAGTTGAGGTTGCTGTGAGCTAGGCTGACACCACGGCACTCTAGCCCGGGCAACAGAGTGAGACTGTCTCAAAAAAAACAAAAAACAAAAAAAAAACACCTCAATATTAGTATGGAACTAAGATATATTCCAAAGGGCTGTGTTTGAATTACAGTTCCTCTGTATCCAGATGTATAGCCTTTGTGTGGTTGCATCAGCCCTCCGAGGGATAGTTTTCTCTTATGTAATTTGGGAAGATGTAGTGTGTACCTCATAGGGATGTTAGAAAAACAAGTGAGATAATAATATATGCGTTAACTCTAGATGCTTTAAAGCATTATAAACATTTTACTTGTCGAAGTTATTACTGTTCTATCACTGAGTCCTTGGACAACATAAGCAGTCAACATTAATTATTATTCTGCTTTATACACAGTGTTGTGATACATCTTGAATTATTCTAATCGTCATTCTGCATCTTCTGCCTTTTCTTCTCTCTCTCTAGTTTTAAAAAATACCAGTCTGGAATTGTAACGTGTCTAGTGTATACAGGGGGCGGTATTGTGTAGGAAAAAAAACATGGATTCTGGAATCACTTTGTGTGTATTCCTGAGGTTTAAGAAGGAGGTAGATCTACTTTAAGAAAAAATAGATATAAAGATTGAGCATCTGAAATTCTGTTTATTTAAAGGTATCCATGACTGAGTACTTCCTATAATTTTTTTACATACCATCAGGGGTGCCCACAGACCTCCATGTCTGAAGTCTCCTGACCTGGATTAACTTTCTTCCTAAATTTATTTTCACAGGTGATACTTTCAAGACCCCAATCCAAAAGTACCATTCCATTAATTTTTCCTGATCCATTTCCTACTCACGCTTTCTACCACACAAACACACAAAACTAGATGAGATGAGCTTCTTTTGAAAATTTTTATGATTTTCTTTGTAAGATCTTTTTTTTAAAGGACTTGTCTGTGGTATGTATGTGAATTTCATTTTCTGATTTCCCTTTAAATAGCTAAATACATAAGAGAAAGATCTGTCTTAATATGTGTTCTCCCTGACATATTTAGCACATTGTTTTATATATGTCATATACTCATGTAATTGTTAAAATGAACTATATTATAGTTTCTTATATTAGTTTGCATATTTTAATCCTATACCCTATTGATAAAAAGACATTTATCATCACCTTATTGATAAAAAGTTTTAAGCTTCTATTCTCAACACATTTATCTATAAGTTTTATTTATACATATACTTACTATTGTATTAATATGACATGCACATATAAAACATGCAAGAAATTAAAAATTTAAAGAATAATATTATGCAAAATAAAAATAGAAATGCTAATGTTTCTTCTCAAATGCACTCACTAAAATTTGGAATTCTCCATCTTAGAGAATATAAACCAAATGAATGTCAACGTCTCTGTTATGTGAATATATATTTAGTATCAGTATAATTCATTGAGATATTATTCTGTGGGCTTCCTCTTTGATTTTTCTACTAAGCTTAGGAAACAGAAAAGGGAAAGGATCCAAATCAGGAGCTCTTTCTATTCTCTGAGAAGATGAAAGTAGGTGCCATGAAGGAAGATAGGAGAAAAAGAGGGGAGAGGAAGCAAAGAGAAGGGAAGGAAGGGGAGGGGTTCAAGAAGGACCAGGAGAGAAAGAAAGGGTACAGTAAATTCCCAATGAAGGAAGAATGGGAAAATCAGCTGGTCCTAAGATTACTATGGAACTGAGCTCCACTTCCACGCCCTGTCAGTTAGATGAATTAGCAGGCTTCGGAAAGGATACCTGGATAGTGGAACCAGTGTTCTTAAACCTGCCAAAGATCCTCCTAATGCTTAGGAGACATCAAAGCAGAGACCTTTTGATTTTAAAGGGACCACCAAGGATTGGACCTAAGTATATCAACATTCCTATAACAGACAGTTATGGGCACTAAATAGAGTCCCCACCCCAGATCCCATGAATTTGATAGAAAAAAAAGGAGCCCTAATAACTGACTGAGATGAAATTTCATGCCAGCCAGGTTATAAGGGATTTCAAAATCAAAAGAAAGATGATTTGAAACATATCATTCTTACACACCTGAGTGTATGTATTCTGATATTTATACCTGCCACATATGCTATCCTGAATACTACTTCTTCGGATAGCTGTTTTGCTATCTCTTTTGATGGTACTTCTTTATTCTCCCATTTCTTATTAGTAGCACTTAGAATAGTCCCTCATGTATTATGTTCTTATTCAATATGTTTAAAGAATGAATTCATTTATTAGATAGTGTTATTGGTCTTATAAATAAATTTTAGGAATTATTCTCTGATTTTATTTTTGATAATAGGTAACACTTAACTCAGTTTCTTGTATCATAACTACCAGACATCCAACAACTAAAGGTGGTGAGACCAACGAGAGGTGGTAAAATTCTTAGCAAAATCTAAGGTAAATTAGATAAAAACTTTAACATAAAAAGTAAACGCTAAATCATGGTGACCATAAGTGGCAGGTGCTATCACATAAAGGCTAAATGCCAAGTGGTTAGAGTAATTACTATACAAGTAATTACCATGGAAATAGAATTCTATTCACAATTATATGGTAGTGAGTTTTTTTCTCATCCAGAGAGGTTCTGATGTGCTGTCCATGCTATCAAATATCTTTGCTAATAATAAAGCTGAATGTATCTTTCAGTTTATCATATAGTAAAATCATCTTTCTAGGTAAGATTATCACTACAGAAACTAATCACTATTTTAATAGGAAGGGAAGATAGTGAAATTGTATTTTGAAAACTTTAAAAATAAATTGATTATTGAATAATTGCCCTCTACATAAAGTTTTGCTCATTCACACAGGTAACTCCAATCTAATTCAGTAATTAAATCCTTCAACACAATTTGAATCTGAATCTCCTTACTGCATACCCTCAATGTATTGTTTAATGTGTTCAATTGCTCCTGACTGCTTAGCACAATTAAGTCTTCCTATCCAGAATCTAGTTCTTTTGCTCCAGAGGACAATAGGGTACTACCCTAGAACATCCTCAGGAGTCTGATATTTTAAATCTCTGATAAAATGCAATTACCAATTTTTATCTGTTTCCCCAAGCCCACGGTCATTGAATCTTGCTTAGATGTTTAATACAAATGAAGTGGTGCAAACCCACACTTTGTATACAACTATTAAATTCTACTTGAATTCTTGAACAACCAACAAGCCAGACAAATTTGATAAAAGTATCTTATAGGAAAAATATGTTGAAGCCACACATATGGAAAATATATTAATAGATACTAGTTATTAGGAAAAAAGTAGTTGGAAGAGAACTAATGGATTGCAGAGAACAGTAAAAACAATAGAAATGGCAATCTTCTTCTCTTCCCTTTTCCTCTCCTTCTGGGGGTTAGTTGTACCATAACTGTGCCCTTCCTTTCCCCAGTGTTCCCCCATTTTGTTTACCATATCTTAACATTATTAAAGAGAAAGGAGAGAGGCATGGAAGAGCTCTCTCTAAGAGATCTTTGTGGCCGGGCGCTGTGGCTCACGCCTGTAATCCTAGCTCTTGGGAGGCCGAGGCGGGCGGATTGCTCAAGGTCAGGAGTTCAAAACCAGCCTGAGCAAGAGCGAGACCCCGTCTCTACTATAAATAGAAAGAAATTAATTGGCCAACTGATATATATAAAAAAAAAAAAAATTAGCCGGGCATGGTGGCGCATGCCTGTAGTCCCAGCTACCCGGGAGGCTGAGGCAGAAGGATCACTCGAGCCCAGGAGTTTGAGGTTGCTGTGAGCGAGGCTGACGCCACGGCACTCACTCTAGCCTGGGCAACAAAGCGAGACTCTGTCTCAAAAAAAAAAAAAAAAAAAAAAAAAAAAAAAAAAAAAAAAAAAAAAGAGATCTTTGTAACTATGGTTCCCAAATATGCCAAGAATATTTAAATTTGTATGAAATCATTTTTATAACAAAGGCATAAGAAATTAATAAAGTTAAGTCATTCTTAGAAGAAGCTTAATAACCCATAATCCTTTTCTATGTCTTACCAGGAATTGGGTGATAATTTAATTTCATATTCTAATTTATTAGAATAGCACATTATTTTGTGCCATAAGATCTCACTGGGTCACAAAAACATTTATGTTTTTGAGGCTTTTCTAGAAACCCAGTATATGAAGGGATTGTTTATCACTTGTGTTTTCTAAAGCCAGGTTTTGTTCAGCCAATTAAATTTTGTGAGAAAATAACTCCTTTTGCCCTAGATCATCTTTTTTTCTCCAGTAGAACCCAGTATATTTTATGCAGCAATATTTTAATACAATATAAATTACAATGAAAAAATCTAAATCAAATTTGAAAAACATAGTTTATTTTAAGGTCAAATTGGGTCCAAAATAAGCCCCCTGAAGAGTATAGGATTCAAGCTAATAAAGACATTTCAATCACAGACCACTGGAACATGGACTGCAAGAGGCTATAGCTTTAAAAAGAGATTTAATTTCTTTGCCTCAAAGAATATGTTAAAACCAGCTCCATCCTGGTTTGTATGGGTAATAGGATTATTTACTTGGCTGGTTCCATGGTTAATGTGGTTAACCACCACTAGTTGTCATTGAGAAAGATAACATATAAATCTGTTTCAAAGAGTTTAGTCATCTGAGTTTCAGTTTGCAGGATCATTGTGTTTGCAGATTCCTGGAGGATTAAAACCTGCATAGTTTACAACTAAGCTTGCAGCAAATAATATGACCAAAACCATGTAAGTGATATAAACAGTTAAAGCGTTCTGGATGTTAATTAAAAATCTCTTTTGTTGCCCATATTCTACTCTAAGAATTAAACTGAGACCCAATATTGTTAATCAATTATTATGATTAAAACTGCATTGCTCTGCTCATTTATTAGCTAGAACTCATAAATAGCAACAATATCACTTTTAGGATAACATATTCAAGCAATCATATGTTTTAAAAAGTGTGATTTTTATTCTTATTAAACATGCTAAAAGGGTTGGAGGAATATATAGAACAATCAACTTCTAGAGACTATGCTTAAAAGAATGCTTACAATTTTCTAAGACTTAATATACAGATAATACTTTTTATATAAAACAAATATAGTTTTATTGTAAGAAATAGCTAGCCTAATGGTATTTCCATTCCTGCCCTACTGAGTTTACAAAGGTAAATAATATAATAAGGTTGTTAATAACTGTAATAACTTAGGTTATTAAGTATGAAATATCCAATTTCCTTAAGTACTAAGTTTGATAGTTGATATCTCTGATATTTCATTTGACACTTCTTGTTTTATTTTTATTGTGCAGGTACAGCCTCAGTCTTACAAATACATATTTTGGCTTGTGATTATCCTTCAAAAAACGTTTTTAGAACAATTTTTGTGAAACCACGGATAAGGCAAAAGTTCGTGTTATTTTCGAATATGAGTTCCAATGTGGAACCAATGCAGCACAAACAGCTTGAAATATCAGCAAAGTGTTTGGGAAGGAAGGATGTAGTTAATGAATACACAGTATTTACATGGATGGTCGTGTGATTTTCATCTTGAAAATGAGCCACATAGGTGACCTGAGACCAGGAAGATAATGATGAGCTGAAAGCTGTCTTGGAAGCAAATCCATCTCAACCTACATGGGAATTAGCAGCAAGGTTTGATGTTACTATTCCAACAATATTGGACCATTTGAAGAAAATGGGCAAGGTAAAGAAGCTGGATAGATGGGTTCCATGTGAATTAAAGAGTGTCAGAGGATAAAGTGCCAAAACACAGTCGAAAACCAAATATTCATCAAAAAAAGCTAATAGTGTCTGTTTGGTGGTTCAGCGCTGGTATTACCCACTACAGCTTCATGAAACCTGGTCAGTTGATTACAGCGGCTGTCTAGTGCAACCTGTTGGATGAAATGATGAGGATGCTTGTGATTAAGCAGCAGAGATTGGTCAATAGAGATGCGTCAATCCTCTTGCAAGACAACACTTGGCCACATGGCATACAAACAACACTGCTCAGACTACAGAAGATGGACTTGGAAACTCTTTGTCACCCACCATATCACCAGATCTTGTGCCAGCTAACTATCATTTGTTTGAGGCTTTGGACCACTTCTTTCTTGCAAGGAAAAATATTCAATTCTCAACAAGCTATGGAAAAAACCTTTCATGATTTCATCACCATTCACTCTCCAGGCTTCTTTGCTGCTGGCAAAGGTACCATTAAGATGGCAAAACAGTGTCAATAATTCAGGTACACACTTTGATTAATTGTACTACTTCTTGTTTGAGATATAATAAACTGCACTTCTGATTTGAAATCAGACATTTCATATTTAATTACCTAATTATTTTAAATGCACATCTATGTACAAAAGTGGATGGCAAATTTCTTTGGGATCCTCTGTAGGGAGGTGAAAGGGAACTGCCACAGAAAGATTCAAGAAGATGTAAAATTTAAGCTAGGCCTGGAAAAAATTTGATAAAATTTAAATGGGTTAAAAACTTTTTTTGCAAAAACACTGTTGTTAAGGAAAATAGATCTTCATAATTCCTACTTACTGTCTAGAAAAAAGTAAGAACCTCACCAAGAAGCTCTAAGGTGTTTGGCATGAAATGAGGAAATTACATTCCCTCTGCTGAGAACTACAAAGTATTTTCTTCCAGGAAGGAATTGTATCCTTTTATACTCTGCTTAGCAAGAAGGGGAGACCAGAAAAATTTCATTAAAAATAAAAGCAAAAAGATATATCTATGTCAAAGGCATAATCAAGCATGAATCCAAAACATATTTACCCTCTTTGAAACAAGTGTTGAACAACAATTTACTTTTATAAAAAGGTTAGAAATTTTAGTCAATATGTATTATAATAAGTGAAAGCCAACAGAGAAAATAGCAATACAAAAAAACTGATGTCTTTAAATTGCCAGCAAAGATTAAAGATCTTTAAATGTTATTTTTTAAAATGCATCTTTCAGTTTCTTGCATAAACAATTTATTTTTACTAATTTTTATATGGTTTGGATAAGACTTATGAAAGCCATCATTTGTTAGAATTATAATGCAGATGTTATTAAATGTTTCTCACAAGGCATATATAGTGAATTACTATCAGTTCCCTCTTCTTACTGTTTGGAATAAATCCTTAAATAAGGCAAAGAGCATATTATTTTTATTACTTAAAAGTGTAATGAATAGTTTAACTTTTTATCTAGACTTTTAGATGATGTAAAGTTTTATTAATGTTGGCATAACTGTACTGGTATTAGCACAGATTAGTATAAAATCAATGGATCTCTTCTCTCAAATTTCTAATGTGAATATGATGCAGCTCTCTCTAACCAAGAAATAGACACAAACCATTCAGTGAACATGAAATACAAAGAACCGTTAAAGGCTGTTAAAACAGACAGTTGGGATTTAAAGTTGACAATTTTGGTACAGTTCTAGTACGATGTAATATCAAAGTTTGTATGATTTATTTCTTTTTTTCTTTCTCTTTTACCTTACATTATTGTAAATCAACAGCATTAATGATAAATGGCATTTGTCTAACTTTAATGACTAAAAGATCCTATGCCTTTCTGAAATAGTCTTCAATATTCAATGTCATTGAATATACTTGGAATATTTTGGACTCCTTGGATGGACTTTTTAAATATATATGCCATATTAAAAGAAAGTGACAAAATTGATGTATATGTATGTTATAAAATCTGACCAAAAAGACCTTCTCATTGCATTTATAATGGGTTGACGTTTCCTTGTATTTCTTCTCATAGTACGTTTCAACAAGTCTAATTTCTACTCTCTCTCCCTGAGCAATGAGAATTATCCATTTTGCTTTCTGTAAGTGAATTACTTTGAGGATTTCAGTTGAGTACTTTACCTAAACCCCACAGATGGATGCCATATAATTGTTGCCACATTCTTGATTATCATCAAGATACATTGCTGTGATAACTTGAAATCCTTGGCAAATTTAATGGACATTTTATATAGTGCACTTGGCTTGAAAATGTCAAGCAAAAAAAGTCAAAGCAACACAGTCTATATAAGCTCTCCACTGAATGTGAAGGGCTGCCTAAGACATGCAGCTCTGACTGCCGGGTTTCTAATCACAAAGCTAAATGACTCGGGTGTTATCAAACTTATTTCTTCCAAGTACTCAAGTACTAAAATGACAAATCATAGGGGTGGCTGTTAGCCTGAAGACACTTCTGTTCTATTATTTAAAGTCTGTTTTTTTTTAATGTCTGAGATTTCTATGTGGAAAAAATAATGAACTTTAAGAAATGTCACTTTTACTAACAGAAATTATGGCTTGAACACCTGAATATGAATATTAAATACAAAAAAGTACATTTAAATAATGTTAAGGTTGTGACACAAACTGACAAAAGCAGCAAAATTCAAAGTTAAGGATGACACTCCACCTTAACTCACCCTGTTAAGAGGGGGAAAAGGGCACCAGAGTCTATGGCTGGAAACGCTATCTTCGCCTTCATTCTTTGTCGTCTGATTGTGTCAGACAGTGTTTTACCCTCCGTATTATTTAATTGGATTTTGGCATTTGATTCCCACACTTTTGCTTAAGAGAATTCTTGGTGCCTGTTTATAAAAAGTCTTTTGGAAACCTATCCCATACTGATACAATAGTTTTAGGGGTCACTCTTAGGAGAGATATCATTTGAGTTGTTTAGAGTGAGTGTGAGTGTGTGTTTACAAAGGCAGAAAGACATTTATCAAGCAATATGAGTACCTGGTATAAGACAGAAAAGTAATAAAAGCTAACAACTGTTTAATATTTACTCTGTGCCAACCATTACTTTATGTGGTTACAGGTATTAACTTCTTCAATCCTAACAAAAAAAATTTATGAGGAAATTACCACTGTCATCATCATTATCATTATACTCATTTTACAGGTGAAAAAACTGAGGGACAGTGACCTTGGTGAAAATCACATAACCAGAGTCAAGATTCCAATCTGGACTCCAAACAGTCAAGTTCTTAATCACTATGGCCAATGGAAACAAAAATGATTAGGAATGCCACCAAAATCTAATCATCGTCTTCTCGTACAACAACTAGTACATGGCTGTAGCCAATTTAGATAATCTAGTATTGATCAAGCAGTGATTATATATTAAGGGCCCATTATATGCGAAGCATTGGAGTATGTGCTTTGGATAAATGGCAGCAAGAGGAGTTAGCATTTATAAGAAATCTGATATATACCAGATGCTTCACTGAGCACCATGTATGTGACATCTCTCCTAATTGTTTCAAAATCACACTAATATTTGTATTATAATCCTGGTTTTAAAGATGAGTAAACTGAAGCTCAAAAAGATTGAATAAGTTGGCCAAGACTACATACAAATCTTGGTCTTGCTGTATACTTGCTGTGTCTACTTTTCAGGATAGCTGACTTTTCTAGCTCTTTTCTTTAACGTAGAGATAAGAAAACAAACCTCGTAGGGTTATTGTGTTTCATTCACTTAATCTTGCATTGTGGGGCGCGGTGGCAACGCCATTCCAAGATGGCGCCCGCTTCCTGGTCAAACCCTGCTGTTAGTCTGACAAACAAGTGCTCAGCGCATGTGCAGAGTTTGTCTCCTCCCTTCCAAGTGCCTTATCCAATCAGACAATGCCCAGTGTACTTACTGCCTTTATAAGCAGCCGCCGAGAACGCCTCGGCGTCTTCCGCATGTAACCAGTTAAGCAATCCCCATTAAAGCGCTGTCAGAAGAACTCCGGTTGCCGCGTTTTCCTTGCTGGCGAGGCGGGCGCGACATTGCATTTTCCCGGAGAATGAATAAGAATCTATAAAACAACAAATATTTGCTTGAAGTCAAAAATGTGTCAACTAAGTTCTCTTAGGATTGAAACTCTTAAGGATAAATTAATGGTGGTTCACAGAATATTACATGGACTGTTAGTGGAAAAAAGGTGATTAGTGGCAGTCAACTCTATCCTGCTTCCACCTCTATCAACGTCCATCCAATAACAAGGCAAATGTGATGTAAAAACATTGTATTATATTACATAAAAGGAATCCTACAGGTTATCTCAACCAAGCTTCTTTTTATTGGTGCATAAAATGAGTTTCTCCCACAATTATGTAGCCTGCATTAAATAGACCAAGGAATAAAATTAAGGTGCTTGACTCCCAGTTGAAGACATGTCAATTGTGGAAACTATATTTGCCTTAGAAACTGTTGACTGTCTCCTGATCATTTTCATCCAAATCTATAGAAGCAAAATTGTCTGACACTGGTGATCACTGGTGACAATGGTACCAAAAAATAGTACGGTAATTAAGAAATAAACACTCATTAAATTCAAGATAATTAGAATTACATTTCACCCAGCAGGACATAAAGTATTTTTGTAAAAGATGGTATATATAATGTAAAGATAAAAACTCTTCATGCACGGTCAATTCTCACTCTTGAAGACTAATGAAGGGAAACAAGGATATAGGCGACTAGACTGTATATAAATCAAAAGTCACTGATGATAATAATTTGTAAACTGGTAATTCCGTTTGCCACAACTTCCAGATCCAGGCCCCAGCCTTTCCTGCCCTGTTCTGGGCCATAATAGACAGACGCATGCAGAAATAGAAAGGGCGTAGAAGTCTCTGATTTAGCAATTCTTTCATTCCTTCATGTTTCCTCCCATCTTGAGAGCAACATGACTCCTGCCTTCAAGTTGTCCTGGTCTCCAGGAATTCTATTTTCTCCCAAGGTTTTTTCTGGCCTGAGAAGAATGGGGTAAATATTATTTTTCCCTCTTATCCAGGGCACTTCACTACAGTTGAAATTCACATCCTGAAACATTAAACTTAGGCATTGATCTTTGGCCAATACAGAGCAAAATAATTTGTGTTACTTTTCAGCAAAAGCATTAAAAACAAGCCTCTCCCACATTCTCATTTACTTCTGCCATTCATGACTAGCCATGTTCTCATGGGGAACTGCATCATCTGCCTGGGTTCTAGAGGGAAGATAACAAGGAACAGAGAGAGCTACAACTGACCCACAACAAACATGATCAAAATGAACATGTAGCATGAGCTGGAAATAAATGTTTTAGATTCATTTATTTGGATATTTTATTACCATTGCATAACCTAGCTCAGTAGTTCTTAAATTTTAGCTTCCATCAGAATGACCTAGAATGCTCACTAGTCCCACACCCAGAGTTTGTAAATCAGTGGGTCCAGAGCAAGACCTGAGAATTTGCATTTCTAGCAGATGATGCTAATACTACTAGTCCAGGGACCAGACTTTGAGAATTACTGACCTAGGCTTTCCTAATTGACACAGGTGTACTGATTTCATGCCATTTGTCTCTTGTAGACTCCATTGCCTTCTTTTGCTTCTTTAGCCCTGCCTACACCTCTCTACAGAGAGATTTTATTAGATTCTTTTCAGCTGAAACTATATAAATGGAAATTCTTCTTTATGCTAAGACCCTGGCTGATACACATTGTAATAAAACTGCTCTTGACACTGTCCAAAAACTATCAATATATATTATAGCTTATGAGTCACAAAACCACCTTGAAAGTTGATAGGGAAGATAATGACTTAGTACATGAGGAAACTGTGTTTCAGACAGATTGGGACTAGACCTTCTCGGATAGTGAATTTCTTCAAATCTTAGATTATATTTAGGTAGCTTTTGTTTCATGATAACATTCTATACACGGTGTCGTAACTTAATCAGTGAGGGTTTTTTTTTTTTTTCCTGTGTTTCTTCATAATAGTTTATTTCATTCTTAATTACATTTACTTTAAAAGTGACAAAGACTAGTTTCAATTCCCAAAGGGGACAACAATCTTATGGTAAGCTTCTGAGAGATGCACAAAGCAACACATATTCCAGGGACAAATTTAACTTGACCAATAGTGAACTCAGCAAAGAACGGCAAGGCATGTAACAACAGGATTTACCTAAATTAGTTTTCAGTCTCTGATCACCACAATGTAGGCACCAGGAAAATGCAGTAGGGTTCTTAACATAAAATTAGAAGTTTCAATTATTAGTATAATAATCCTGAATTCCTTCCAACTAAACCAGCATCCACATATATAAATACAGTAAATTTTGCATTTGAAAAAGAAATCTTGAAACATTTAATTTTTATGAGAGAAAAAGTAAAGTGTGTAAGCTTACTGGATATACTTTACATTTTACTTTTAATCAAATTTTAGTATCAAAAAGTAGGGCTTATTATTATAGAAGTATAAATGTGTATTTAAAAGGATTTTCTTTACAAGAGAAGATAATATAAATGTTTGTCAATAATAAATTAAATTATGGTATTTCCATTCAACGGATGGTCACACTATGTCTTTAAATGAAAGACTATACTGCAAAATTGTATGTGTTGTATGTGTATATGTGTGGGGAAGTGTGTATATACACAATTATACAATAAATTTTTGGAGAAAACTCTAGCATATTTAGCAAAAGATAAATAATGGTCATCTTAGGGTGGGCAATATAGATGACATTAATTTTTTATATTTTATGATTTTAAAAATTTCTGAAAAATAAATGCAAAGTTCTTAATTTATAAATTTTCTGAATTTTTGGCAATAAGCTGATATTACCTTTATAATACCCTTATGATAGATAAAGTGTAATAGTGGTATTTCAAAAAAATGATAAGAGAAAGAGAGGCAGATGTCATAAAGAACTAAAAGTAGAAATGCAAAAATAATTGGTGGTCCACAAGTTTAGAGAAAAGTCTAGAATAGCAAAAATAACAACAAATAGCATAAATAATTTGTAATTAACATTTATTGGGTTCTTTCATGATAAAAATTCTCAACAAACTAGAAGTATGGATGGTATGTACCTCAACATAATAAAGGCCATATATGACAAGCCCACAGCTAACAACATACTCAACAGTGAAAAACTGAAAGCTTTTCTTCTAAAATCAAAAAATAAGGCAAGCATACCCATTTTAACCACGTCTAATTAACATTTATCGGGTATTTTTTAAATATATAGGAATTCTTTCATATTGTGGAAATTTTACAAAGTACATAAAAGTTAAATAAGAAAAGTAAAATTAAATCACTATTAAAATTTTGTTTCATTTCTAGGAGTACACTTTTAAATAATATTTTTAAATGATCTACCAGATTAAAATACATAATTACAGAATTCAGGCATTTCCAGTTGAACAAATATTCTTGCTGTTAATGCTAAAATGAACATGCTGGAAAGTAAGATGCTACCAGCATAGTTGATAAATTAGAATTAGACTAAAAGATTAGAAATATAGGGAATTATCTATCCGGAACACCAGAGGAAGAGGTATCTTGGGCATCTCTTGAGCATTCCTCTTGGTTATTAACAATCTATCAGATTTTGAAAATGTAAAAGCAAGAGAAATGAATCAATATGTAAAAATTGTTTTTAGCGTAGGGTTTATGTTTATGTTTTACAGAAGGAGTGCAAAAAGCTGCCGTTACCCAATCAAAGAAGGAAGTATAGAAGTATTATTCAGAGGGACAAAAGTCAAGCAATGAGCAGAGAACTTCTAAACAGAATCTGAATTTTCTATTTTTTGCTGTGTTACAAGTTCCAATCCAGGGTGCTCAATGGAAGCAACTGGCTTGTTTCTGCAGAAGGATTATCAGTGGTGGACACAGCTGTGCATATCTGGCACACAGTGGTTTGGTTGGTTTGGTTTTCCAGATTTGTCAGCTCTCAACCCTCCCTCAATCCACAGTTGTTGCTCAGAGTCCTCTAATCCTCCTCAGAGAACACAAGAACTAAGCCTGAAGCCTGTCTTGCCTACCCTTGCCCCCAAGGGTAATCTGCCTTCACAGGCAATAGGATCATTTTTTCTTTGCTATCTATTTTCAAACAATGTTTGGAAAAAATAGAATAAGATGGACATAATATCAAAACTTCTTCAATCTCCACTTATATGAAACCCATGTCCACTGCTGACTTTTAAAATCTTGGCTTTCATTATGACTTATACAAGCTAATGCAATGTTGGAGAAAATATCCTCTGCACAAGTTAAGAAGGAAGAATATTGGTTTTAGCATCCTACAGCATTTATCCTAGATGTCAGGTATTGGCATGAGATTACATGTCAGTTTTGAGTACAACTCAAAACTGACAAAGAACATCAAACAATGTTTTAACTACACAAAAACTTAAATTGTAAGAAATTTCATATCTTTAGGATTTGACTGAAAAGAAACAAATGAAACAATTATCTGAGTTAAAGCTATGTTTTTCTATCTTGTAAGACACCTAATATTTTTATCCATAATAATAATCTTGAAATGGTCTAGGTTGGTGAATATTTTTCATCAAACAAGTGGAAATATTTTCCCTTGATTATTTTATCTATTCATTCATTTGATTAATTAAATATTTACTGACCACATATTTTGTCAGCAAGTTTCCAGGTACTTGAGACACAATAGTAAACAAAGATAACAAATCCCAAATAAACAAAGATACAAAAATCTTTAGCCTCAATGAATTTAAATTCTATCAAGTAAGACATGATTAACAATGGACATAATAATTAACAAATAATGTGGGATTTCACAAAATGATATATGCAATAGATAAAATTAAAACAAGATAAGACAGATTGGAAGTTCTTGGGGGAGTAGCAATTTAAATAGTTGGTCAGGGGAGAACATATTAAGAAACTGATATTTGAGCAATGACTTTAAAGAGATGAGTAAGTTAGCCATGTGCTATTTTGGAGGGAGACCATCTTATTCAAAGAGAATAGGAGGCAAGAAGGCCAGTGTGATTGGATTTAGTAGAGTAAAAGGGAGAGAAGTAGGAGATGAGAAAAAAATTAAGATGTGGAGCTATGTAGGACCTTTCTAAACACTGTGAAGACTTTGGACTTTTTCTCTGAAATGGGAGTCATATCAGGGTTGTGAGCAGAGGAGTAAGTGGTCCAACTTTTTTTCCAAGGGTCCTTTGGTGGTGAAATTCCTTTGGGGAGGGGAGTATGAGTAGAAACATAGTGATCATTTATCAGCTTTTTGTAGTAATTTGGATGAGATAATGAGTACTCTAGCACCAGGGTCAAGGTAGTTTAAAATATTTTTTGGTGAATGAAAAAATGTTTGTTCTAATTTACAAGTCAGCTTTATAACCAGAATGCCAATTAAAAATTCTATGATTGAGGAGAGGCTTCAAGATGGCTGAGTAGAGGCATTTGGTACTCACCTCCTCCACAAAAAACCAAAATAGTAAGTAGATAATTACACTTCAAATATATCATCTACAAGAGAACACTGGAATTCAACAAGGAAGCAAAGGGGAAACACTGAAAACAAAAAAGGAGAGGGAAGCAAGGCAGCCTACTTAGCCAAGATTGGCTGGAAGTCTAGAGAGCCTCCCCAATGCAGGGAAGGGTAAGTGAGTGACCCCCAGTGGTCTGCATTCCCACTGTAGACTCCTGTTATTCTAGCCATGCCAAAGGCCCTAGGCCCTCACAGGCCCCGAGACTAACATCAGGAGATGCCTGGAGACTGTGGGAATGCATTGCTCTAGAAAGGAAGCTCACACTGGTTCCACACCTCTTCCAGCCCTAAGCAGCTATAGCAAGGCACTATCATGAGAGTCCAGCCCCCACCAGACTGCACCCTGCCTATAGGTCCAACAGCCCTTTCATCTCTGCATCTTGGGAGCCCCACTGACTTTCTGTATCCAATAGATACTTCTATGCCTGGCTGATCCTACCACAGCTGAAGCACAAGTCATTGGCAAAGGCCCTGCTGCTGCCAGGAATGAAGATACAGCACATTTTCACACATCCCAAGGGAAAATTTCCCTGCTCATAGCAGTCACTGCTACTGCTGGGGCCAAAGCTCAAACAAAGTACATGCTCCTCAGTGCCCTGCAAATAGCTACTGCTGATGAAAGCAACCATGCCTTCCCAGTAGCAGGACTACTGCTAATCCAAGCATTCCACCATGGGCCTGGGGATTACTCCACCCCTGCTCACCCTAGACAGAACCTGCTCACCATAGACAGAACCTGTATGCAACACTGAAGGGCCTGAAGACAGGTCCACCTGGGGCAGATCAGCTCCTTCAGTGCATGAGCATGCTGTCTTTGATTCTGAGGACTTCCCAGCCCAGTCCACCACAGTTTAAACCTGAGCACTCCTTCCAGGGACCTGAGGTTGAGCCCACCAATCTGCTTCTATTACTGCAGATGGCATCCACTTGCACACACCATCTAAGGGCCTGAGGACTAGCCTAACCAGTCCTTCACAGCCTCCACCAATACCAGCACAGACCATTTGACACCCATAGGGTTGTTCTGCCACTGCTACTTCCATCATTTATACCATGCCAGCTGGCCAGGGGCCCAAGAACCTACCCACCCACCTGGCCCACGATTGCCATTACCTGCACCTGAGCAAGCCAAGAATCCTGAGGCCAAAGAATCAGCTCACCTAGACACACTGTCACAAGTGCCAATGTACATTGCCCTGGGACTCAAAGACAGGCACACTGGGCCTACTGCTGCCACCACTGTAGCCCAAGATCAGACCCACATGGCATCCCTATCCCCAGCAAAATTCCACAATAGCTTCCATTAAGAACTGCATTATAAGCCACTGAGGAAATCACAGACACTACTGATGCTGTTTGCAGCTAAAGAAATCATATGAAGATTATACTACTGTACACACTCAGAATAAAAATTAAACTGCCCTACCCAACCAATACCATAGACACATCATCAGAAAAAGGTCCTCCACTATTAAAGCAAATTAAAAAATTGATAAAAACCTGTATCACCTTGATACCAAAACCAGAGAATGACATAACAACAACAACAACAAAAACTATAGACCACATAGATGCAAAAATCCTCAGACCTTAAAATCTGTACCCCCATAATATGCCGAAATAAATAAAAAACAAAGAAAGAAAAAAGATTTAAAAAAATGCTAGACTGCTCTAAGTGCCTCTAGACAACATACCTGGAGGAGGCTCAATAAAGCTATTTTATTTAAAGGAAAAAAAAATCCTCAGTAAATTTGTAACAAACCAAATTCAGCAGCATATCAAAAAATAATCCACCACAACCCAGTGGGTTTTATTTCAGAGATGCAAGGATGGTTCAACATACATAAGTCCATAAATGTAATTTACCACATAAACAAAAACAAAAATAAGATCATATGATCATCTCAATAGATGCAGAAAAAGCATTGGACAAAATTCAGCACACTTTTATGATAAAA
This sequence comes from Microcebus murinus, assembly GCF_040939455.1. Lineage (NCBI taxonomy): Eukaryota > Metazoa > Chordata > Mammalia > Primates > Cheirogaleidae > Microcebus > Microcebus murinus. Next base: position 36,808,084 of record NC_134111.1, read on the forward strand.
ACTCTTAACAAAATAGGCATAGATGCATCTCAAAATTATAAAAGCCATTTATGCCAAACTCATAGCCAACATGATACTGAATGGGGAAAAGTGGAAAGCATTTCCACTCAGAACTGGAACAAGGCAAAGATGTCCACTGTCATCACTTCTATTCAATATAGTGCTGGAAGTCCTAACCAGATGAATCAGGCAAGAGAAGGAAATTAAGGATATCCAAATGGGGAAAGAGGAGGTCAAACTATTGCTCTTTGCTGAAATATGATCTTATATTCAATAAGATCTAGAAACCCCCAAACATTCCACCAAGAGACTCCTGGAATTGATAAATAAATTCAGCAAAGTCTCAGGCTACAAAATCAATGTAAACAAATCAGCATTCCTAATACACCAACAATAGTCAAGCTTAGAATCAAATCAAAGAATCAATATCTTTCACAATAGCTCAAAGAAAACAAAATACCTAGGAATATATTTAACCAAGGAGGTGAAAGATCTCCACAAAGAAAACTATGTATCACTGAGGAAGGAAATTGCAGATGACATAAACAAATTGGAAAACATACCATGCTCATGGATCAGCAAAATCAACATCATTAATATGTTCATAGTACCCAAAATAATTTACAAATTCAATGCAATTCTCATCAAAATACCACTATCATTTTCACAGATGTAGAAAAATAATTCTATACTTCATTTGGAACCAGAAAAGAACCTGAATAATCAAAGCAATCTTAAGCCAAAAGGAACAAATCTAGAGGCATCACTTTACCAGACTCTAAGCTATATTACAAGGTAATAGTAACCCAAACTGCATGGTATTGGCACAAAATTGCAGACATAGACCAATGGTAGAGAACAGAGAACCCAGATATAATACCATCCACATACTGTGATCTGATCTTTGGCAAAGTAGACAGCAATATACACTGGGAAAAAGAATCCCTATTCAATAAATGGTGCTGGGAAAATTGTATAGCAGCATATAGAACATTGAAACAGGATCCATATCTCCCATCACTCACAAAAATCAATTCAAGATGGGCAACAGCCTTAAATTTAAGACATGAAATCATAAGAATTTTAGATGAAAATATTGGAAAAACTATATTAGATATCAGTCTAGGCAAAGAATTTATGGAAAAGACCCCAATGGCAATCGGAGCAACAACAAAATAAATAAATGAAACCTGATTAAATTACAAAGCTTCTTGCCCATCAGTTCATGACTGGATTAATAAAATATGGTATATGTATACAATGGAATACTACTCAATTATAAGAAATGACTCTGATTTATCACCTCTTATATTTTCCTGGATAGAGCTTGAGCCCATCTTCCAAAGTGAGGTGTCACAAGAATGGAAGAAAAAAAAAAGTAAAAAGAAAAGAAAAGAATGGAAGAATAGGTACCACATGTACTTGCCATCAAATTTGCACTAACTGATCAACACTAAGGTGCTTACATGGTAGTAATATTCTTCAGAGATTGGGAAAAAAATAAAAATTAGAAAAAATTCAAAAGCTTCTGCACAGCCAAAGAAACAATATGTGAGACTGCAAATTAGTACAACCTCCCTATCTACTAATGCCATCACATTTGGGGTTAGTATTTCAACATACAAATTTTGGAAGGACACATTCAAACTATATCAATGGGAAAGGTACTTAACAGATAGGTTTGAATCTGAATGAAGAAAACACAATGACTATTTTGATATTAGTGATATATTAATACAATTGACAGCATTTGGCACATTGTGGGTTTAGATTATGGAATTTAAGATCTTTATGAGTCACCTATAATCATAAGTTTCCAAATTCCTTCAGGTAAAAGAAGAATAAATAAAAAGAAAATGAAAGCCTTGATTTTATTTTTTTCTGATTTTGAACAGATGCACTTCAGAGAAATGGTGGCGGTGTCCTTTTGGTAAATCAGAATGTCAACTGAGTATTTTTAAAAAGTAAAAAAAAAAAAAAAAAAAAAAAAAGTAAAAAAGAAAATCCTGGACTTTCTCTGAAAGGTTAAAATGGTTTAAGTAAATTTAGTCAAAGTAAATGACATCTAGTGAAGAATACAAGGAAACTATATTCATTTATAAATGCTTTCACTTAAATTCTAAACAAGCAATTTACCAAGCTATAATTTCCGGAGATTGTGATGCAATTCTGACAAAGAATATCAAGAATTCTAAGTGGTAAAAATGTGATGGGTGGACAAACGAATACAGGTTGATAAAAAAAATTAATGTACAGTCTCAGGCATCTTAATATTACAATCTATGGTTATGAGTAATCATTTGGAAACAAAAACTCCTCTAAGTGGCATTTGTCCTTTTCCTGCCCTCGCAGTATCTAGCCAACTGTAGCTGACATCAGCGTAGAAAGTAGCCACATTTCTGCAAATCAGAGGCTGTTAAGAGAGACATACATTGTCAGCCAATCAACGAGCTTCTAGTAGAGTGCTGGGATGCAAGGTTTATTACTCAGTACAGACATGAGGTTAGTTTAGTCATGGTTTTAAAGAATTATTTTATTTAGCAAGTATTTACATTTAATTGAATACAGCAAAATTAAAATGAAATGCAACAAGGAAAAATAGTAACATAAATAAGTAATTAGGAATTAACACTGAATGTGTCCAAACCAGCCAGTTTGCAAACATGTTTGACATCAGGGTTTACCAAAATTAACCAGTGGTCATGGATATCAATGCCATAGACAGCAGAAATCTGGTCTGCTGTAGGACTAATAACTCATAACTACTCAGCATTTTGCTTTGATTCCTTGGATGCACTTCCTTCTTTGTACAATCCTTAACAAAACACTGTTTGCCTTTGTATGTCACCTTAACAATACTCAAGTTCAGATATTCAGGATATTTGAAATTTTCTTTGTCTTGTAAAAGAAGTATTGTTCTCTCTCTCCTTTGTGTCATCATTTTATAAAACCAGAGTCCCTTCCTTTCATTCCTTAATCATTTGGATACTAGGCTCATTGTCACTTTCCCTGGCATTACTCTGCAAGGGTAATCATTTGGATACCAGGCTCATTGTCACTTTCCCTGGCATTACTCTGAGTAATATCAATATCCATGAACACTCTAATTCCTCATTTCTCCTAGTCCCATATTCCATCCTTCTCTGTGGCTCAGGCTCATGGGTATATTCTAGAACAGAGGTTAAAAAACTATGCCCATGGGCCAGCCACTTACTCCTATATACCCACAGCATCTCCCACTGTACATTTGTTACAATTCACTAGCCTACATTGATACATCATTAGCATCCAAACCATAGTTTACACGAAGGTTCATCTTTCTTTTGTACATTCTGTGGGATTGCAGGAATTTATAATGACATATGCTCACCATTATAGTATCATGCAGAGTAGTTTTACTGCCCTAAAATCCCCTGAGCTCTGCCCATTCACCTCTCCCACATCCTTAACCTCTGGCAACCACTAATCTTTTTACTGTCTTCACAGTTTTGCCTTTTTCAGAATGTCATATAGTTGGAATTGTACAGTATGTAGTTTTTTTCAGATTGGCTTCTTTCACTTGGTAATAAGCATTTAAGTTTCCTCCATGTTTATTCATGGCTTGATACCTCATTTCTTTTTATCACCAAATAAAAACATTACCTGGATGTAGAGCAGTTTATTTATCCACTCACCTACTGAAGGACTTCTTAGTTGCTTCCAACTTTTGGCAATTATGAATAAAACTGCTATAAACATCCATGAATAGGTTTTTGAGTGCACATAAGTTTTCAATTCCTTTGGGCAAATACCAAGAAGCATGCTATGGACTAAATATTTGTGTTCCTCCAAAATTTATATATTGAAATATGAATCTCTAAGATGGTGGTATTAGAAGCTGGTATCTTTGGGAGGTGACTAGGTCATGAGAATGGAGCCCTCATGAATGGGATGAATGCCTTTCTAAAAAACACGCCAGATAACTCCCTTGGCTTTTCTGCCATATAAGGACACATCAAATAGATGGCTATCTATAGCCAGATGTGGTGGCTCATGCCTATAATCCTAGCACTTTGGGAGGCCAAGGCAGGATGATTACTTGAGGTCAGGAGTTCAAGACCATTCTGGGCAACACAGTAAGACCTCATCTCCACACACACACACACACACACACACACACACACACACACACACACACAAAAATAGCCAGGCATGGTGACACACACCTGTAGACCCAACTACTCAGGAAGCTAAGGCAGAAGGATTGCTTGAGTCCAGGTCTTCAAGGTTGCAGTGAGCTATGCTAACATCACCGCAATTCAGCCTTGGTGACAGAGCAAGACTCTGTCTCCAAAAAATTAAAACAAACAATAAAAGATGGCCATATATGAACAAGGATTACCACACCAGACACAGAATCTACTGGTGACTTGATCTTGGATTTCCCACTTCCCAAACTGTAAGGAATAAATTTCTATTGTTTATAAGCCACATAGTATATGATAATTTTCTTAGCAGCCTGAATGGACTAAGATAGAGCACAACTGCTAGACTTTATTGGTACGAATATGTTTAATTTTGGAGAAAACTGCCAAAATGTCTTCCAAAAATGGCCATACCATTTTACATTCCCACCAGCAATAAATGAGAGTTACTCTCATTTATTCCTGTTACTCTCATTCCTGTTACTCTATATCCTTCCCAATATTTTTTGTTGTTGGTATATGAGTTTTGACCATTCTAATAGTTGTGTAGTGGTATTTCATTTTCTTTTGAATTTACATTTTCATAACATATGATATTGAATATGTTTTCATATGCTTATCACCCATGTGTATATCTTTTTTGGTAACATACCTGTTAAGGTCTTTGACCCAGTTTTTAATTGGGTTGCTCAATTTCTTATTATTGAGTTTTAAGGTATTTTTTGTATACTTTGCAAGTCCTTTATCATATATATCCTTTTCAAATATTTTCTCACAGTTTGGTTTATCTTTTCATTCTCTTCACAGCATATTTCTTGCGGTAGAAACTTTTGTTTCTAATGAAGTCCAGCTTTCCAGTTCTTTCTTATGTGAATCATGCCTTTGATGTTGTAGCTAAAAAAATCATTGCCATACCCAAGGTCATTTAGATTTTCTCTTGTTATCGTCTAAGAGTTTTGTAGTTTTGCATTTTACATTTAGGTTTATAATTCAATTACAGTTAATTTTTGCAAAAAGTATAAGGTCTGTGTCTAGAATATTCATCATTTTTTGCATGTGAATGTCCAGGTGTTCTAGCACCATTTGTTGAAAAGGCTAACTTCGCTCCATTGTATTGCATTTGCTCCTTTATCAAAAGTCAGTTGACTATATTTATTTCAGTATATTTCTGAGCTCTCTCTCCCATTAATCTATTTGTCTATCCTTTTACCAATACCACACTGTCTTGCTTACTGTGGCTTTACAGTAAGTTTTTAGTTTGATAATGTCAGTCCTCTAACTGTTCTTCAGTATTGAGTTGGCTATTCTGGGTCTTTTGCCTCTCCATATAAACCTTATAATCAGTTTGCTAATATCCATAAAATAACATGCTGAGATTTTTATTAGGATTGTGTTGAATCTATAAATCAAGTTAGGAAGAATGGGGCTGGGAGTGGTGGCTCATGCCTATAATCCTAGCACTCTGGGAGGCTGAGGCAGGAGTATCACTCGAGGTCAGGAGTTTGAGACCAGCCTGAGCAAGAACAAGACCCCATCTCTACTAAAAACAGAAAGAAATTAGCTGGACAAATAAAAATATAAGAAAAAAATAGCTAGGCATGGTGGCTCATGCTGATAGCCCCAGCTACTCAGGAGACTGAGGCAGAAGGATTGCTTAAGGCCAGCAGTTTGAGGTTTCTGTGAACTAGGCTGACGCCATGGTACTCTAGCCTGGGCAACAGAGTAAGACTCTGTCTCCAAAAATAAAGTTGGCAAGAATGGATATCTCAGCAATATGGAGTCTCTTTCTATCCATGAATTTGACATATCTCTCTGTTTATTTAGTTTTCCTTTGATTTCTTTCATCAGAGCTTTGTATTAATAGTTTTCTTTATATAGATCTTGTACATATTTTGTTAATTTCTACCTTAATATTTTATTTTGGGAGGTGCTAATGTAAATGGTATTGTGTTTTTTATTTCAAATTCCACTTATTCATTTCTGATAAATAGGAAAGTGATTGATTTTTTATATCAATTTTGTATCTTGAAATCTTGGTATAATTGATTAGCCACTTGTTTTTATATATAAAGTTTTACTGGAACACAAACATGCCTAGTGGTTAATATGTTGTGTGTGACTGCTTTCCAGGCACAACAGTAGAGTATATGCACAGAGACTCTATGGCCTGCAAGCCTGAAATATTCATGTTGCTGATAATAATTTTACTTTTTCTCCATAATTTTAATTGCAGGCATCCCACTCTCCTGACCACTACCTTCTACCTTTCAAGCTTACTTCTTCTAGATGACAGACTCCAGCAATTCTGTGACCCCTTGGGGCTTTCAACACATTGATCCAACACCCATTTCATTTTTACTGACTTCTTTCATTCGCTGCCCAGCTTATATGCCATGATTCATCATTGTAATCATTCCTTTTTATACATTCTCTTTCTTTTCATAATATTTACTTGGAAAAAATTTCAAGCCTGGGTAAATGTAATTCTCCATCTGCTTTGTGCCTAAAACTCTGCAGTTGAATATAAGTGGAGAAAAACACAGAACTATGTCCACCGGTTTTTCTTTCACTTCATGATAACTAAACTTAAATAAACTTTAAGTTAAAAAGCTATTTTCTTTCCCTAACAAATTCATCATCCTCAATGTCTATTTCATACTCTCTGCATCCTCCTCAAACTATAATACCTTCTCCCCTATGTCTCAACAAATGAGTGAAAATAGAAGTAATTAGAGAAGACATTCCACATACTCCTACCACATCTACCCACTTACCCAACCTTGAACCCTGTTTTTTCCTTACCATAGATGAATTGTCAGTGCTCCTATCTAAAAACTTATCCACTCAATCCTTTTCCTTCTAGATAACTCAAATTTGTCATTAGAGAAATGGTCCCTTCTCTCTCTCCTACATCATCATTTCCACCTCTCAACTGAGTCATTCCCACCAACACACAAACATGCTGTGATTTAACTCATCTTAAAATAAAAACATTCTCTTGACTCCATATTACCCTTTAATTACCTTTCCATTTTTCTACTTCCCTCTACCACAACACTCCCTAAAAGAATAACTTTTAATTGATATCCCTACTTAATTTTGTTCTCTGCTTCCTTGAAGGCAATCTAAAAAATCTTTCACCCCACACATTCTGCTGAAACCAATCTTCTCAAGGCCATGAATGATAATTCCAATGGTCAAACACAGCCCTCATCTTACTTAACTTTCAGGATCATTAGTTTGGTTTTTTTCCTGATGCAGACCCTGAGACCCATGTTCAAAGGAATATAGTTGATTTCAGAATTGCAGAGAACACTAGTAGGTAAGTGGGAAGTGGTACAGGAAAGGGAAGCCTTACAATGAAGTTTATATTATTAAAACAGCTATCACTGGAATTAAATCCCATGAGGAAACACATAGAAACAGTATAAATACTAACCTAAAATAGCATTATTTTCACCTAAGGATCTAGAGAGCTGGTGTTTACACAGCAACTCTTTCTAGTCATTGGTTAAAAGCTATTGAATGGGAGGGTTATATTAATTTCCCATCATTTTTGGCCTAGCTCATGCTTGAGCAGAGTGCTTTTCTTTGCTTTTGGAAACAATACTCACTTATAAAGATGCAGATATTGGCAGGTGAAAATTGGCAGGAACACTCAGAATAGCAATGCCCAAAGGATGGGAATGAGGCACCTTCATCAACCGACAAAACACATTCACTCTCCTTGAAATACTTTCTTTAGGTGGCTTTAAAAATAACAGACTCCTGGTTTCCCTTTTACCTTTCTGGTCTCTTTCTTCGGTCTCCTTTGCTTCTTTCTGCTCATCTATTTAGCCACTAAATGTTCTCTTTGTTACCTACACACATATCCAAGGTAAACTTATCCAGTTTCTACATGTTGATGTCTTCAAAATATATAAATTTAACCTAGATCCTTGAACTCTAGACTCATTTTTTCAAACTATCTACCTAATATATTCACTTAGTTGTCCATGAGACATCTCAAAGATATTATGTCCATGACTTGATCTCCCTATCATCTTCCTGGTCTCAATAGCATTCCCATTTCCATTTTTCAAATTCCTCAAGCCAAAAACTTTGGAAGCTAGATTAACTCCTTTATTTCTCTCATCCTCACATCTAATGCATCAGTAAATTCTATCAAATATTCAAAAATAACTTAGAATCTAACCACTTCTCACCATCTCAAACATTTACAACTCAGTCCCATATTGTCAGTTAGATAATTACAATAGTTTTCTAATGTGTCTCCCTGTTTTCATGCTTAACACTACCCCCTTCACACACACACACACACACACACACGTGCAAACACACAATCTATTCTCAATATAGCAAATAGAGTGATCTTTTATAAGCATTAGCTAGATCAGGTAAATCCTCTCTTCGAAACTTTCCAGTGGTTTTCTATCTCTGAGTACAAAGCAATCTTTACATGATTTGGTTCCTACTACCTTAGTGATCTCCTCTGCTACCACATCCTTCTCACTAGCTTTCTCTGAAAATTCTGTCCCTCATTGTTCCTCAAACACACTAGTCACACTCTTAAGACAGAACCTATAAATGTGCTGGTCCTTCCTGCCAATATCTCTATGGCTCATATCCTCACATCCTAAAGCTTTCTGGACAAATGTTTCTACATCTGTGACCATTCTATTAAAAATGAAAACAAACAAAAAAAAAAAAAACCCAACCCCATCCCCACCAGTACTCTCTCTCCTGTTTCTCTGTTTTAATCATTATCTGGCATATTATCTTGTATATTTTACTTGTTGATCTCTCTCTTCCTGCCTGAATGTAAGCTCCATAAAACTAAGATTTTTTTTCTATTATTCACTTCTGTATCTCCAGACCGTAAGATGGTGCATGCCACAAGATTGGAACCCAAATAATGCTTGGTAAATGTGTGAAGGAATGAATGAAGAATAATTAACAATTAGCACTATGCCATGGTATATACTCAGATTATCTAATAATAAACAAATTCAGGTAAGAGAAAAACTTTCCAAAACAGAAAATTAATTTCCCAGGGTGATGAGCAGGGAAGGGCCTAAGATTTTAAACTGGTAGCCAAATAAAAAGTTTTCCTGTCATTTTCTTCCATGCTGGAAGAAGGTACCAGACACAAAGGCTTTGTTACTCTTAGCACAGCAGGGAGCTCAAGCTTCATGTTCACATTAGTTCCCTTGGCCCCGAGTCCCATGAGGCTGTTGTGGAGGTAAGCCCAGGTAGATGCTGTGCACACAGTGGGTTTGTGTCATAGTTGAGAAATCCTGAGCTTAGGAAATTCCCAATCTTATAAGGGGGCTGTTAGCAAACCTGCCCAATCTTTGCCCAGAGGGAGGCATTATCTTTTTATTCTGGATAGAAAATCAATGCTTCCCTTTGCTATGGTCAGAAACACTCTCTCTCTTCCAAGTTTGTTTACTATGCAAACATCTTTGACAAGATAGTCTGGAATGAAACAAAATGCACAGAATCCTGTGAGAGAATTGTCTTCTAAGCAGATGTTTTCACTTTTGAATTCTCCTAAACATTTAAAAAGGAAATGATACCAATTCTACATGATTTCTGCAAGAAAATAGAAGGGGATAGGTCACATCCCAATTCGTTAAAATTTCCAGCATAACACACAAAATAGATGAGGACAGTATAAGACACATAACTACTGGCTAGTATCCTTTATTAAAATTTACAACAAAAGTTATCAACAAAATATTAACTAATTAAATCCAGCAATAAATTTTAAAATATTACATTATAACCAAGTGGGGTTTGTTTCAAGAATGCAAGGTTTGCTCAATACTGAAAGTCAATTTTTGTAATCCATCATATTAAAAGACTGAAAAAGAAAAACTAGGTGATCATATCAATTGGTGCAAGAAAAAAATTGAAAAACTTTAACATCTATTTGTGATTAAAAAAAACTCTCAGAAAGTGAGGAATAGAATCAAACTTCCTTAACTGGATAAAGGAAATCTATAGACAAAATTAAATAAAACTAAACACATACACAGCTATATTATACTCAGTAGTACCTGTTTTCACCTTAAGATCAGTCAAAAGGCAAGAGTATCCATTCTTATTACTCCTATTTAATATTTTATTGGAAGTCCTAGCCAGTGCAGTAATCACAAACAAGATAAAATGCATACACTTTTAAAAAGAAGAGATAAAACTTTCCTTATTGGTTGACATTATTACCTATATAGAAATCCCAAGGAATCAAAAGAGACTCCTGGAACTAATAAGCAAGTTAGCAAGTTCACAGAAGGATAAAACATCAATATTAAAAATATAAAAGCATGTTTACATGAAAAGCTGTACCTAAATGTTTATAATGATTCTATTAATGTCAGCCCCAAACATAAAACAAGTCATATATCCTTTAATGAGTGAATGGCAAATGGTGGTATATCCATACAATGGAATAGTATTCAGAAATAAAAAGGAAGAAAGTATAGTTTTACAAAACAACCTGAATGTGTCTCAGAGGAAGTTTGCTGAATGAAAGGAACCAGTCTCAAAAGTTTATATAAACTTTATGATTCTATTTATATAACATTCTGTAAAAGGCAAAACCATGAGGATGGAGAACACATCAGTAATTGCTAAAGGTTAGAAAAAGAAGAAGTGTTTAACTACAAATGGGCATGAAAAAGCAGTATTTTGGAGTAAGAAAATAATTCTGAATCCTGAATGTTGTTATTACACAAATCTGTGTGTAAAAAGTCATAGAACTGTATACCAAAAATTAATAAAAGTTAACTTACATATGTAAATTAATTTTTTAAAATTATGCATACATCTAACCTGTGACTCATTATTTTCACTCACAGGTATTTACCAAGATAAGTGAAAATGTTAAGTCCACAAAAAGCTTGTACTTAATTGCCTTTTTCATAGTAACAGGAAACTGGAAACAACCCAAATATCCATGGACAAACAAATTGTGATGTTTTTATATAATGAAATACTACTCAGAAATGAAAAGAAGCAACATGAATAAATCTTAAAAATATTTTGAGTAAAAGAAGCCAGGCACAAAATATATGTATTTATAATTGTTCTTATAAATGACTTCATTTATAAGAAGCCAAAATACCTGCAGAACTTTATATACACATAAAATTAGAAATCAGAACATTAACTATGTGCATACAGGGAGTAGGGGAAGAGTCTGAAATTAATTTGAAAAGAACATCAGGGAATTTTCAAGGTGATAGATATGTTCTATATCTTGTTTTGAGTAATGATACAAAACTCATCAAATTGAACATGTATACTTTGATATAAAATAAAATCAAACTAAAGAAAAAAACCTACATAAATTTTGAAATTAAACTGGGATACTATAATTGCTTTATGCCCACATTGACCACAAACATAAAATGGAGCACATGTGGAGGAATGTAGATCATAAAGTCAACCTTAGACATGAATTCCCTAACAAGGTATTCACTCTCTAAATGTAATTTATTAAAATAACTTTAACCTTAATTATTTTTAACATCTTGGGCTAATAAGAGCTGAATTCTATTTTGCACATCTAATGATACCTTCTAAATTATGTCTTAGATAAAGCTGCATACCCAGTTGATTGCATACAAAACAAATGCCATTTGTTTTGGCTCTAAGAGGGCAATTCTGTACAGATTCTAAGAAAAATATTTCCTTTTATTCTTTTCATCGCTCTCTCTCTCCTTAATTTAAGGGTATAAAAACCTTATACCCTTAGGCATGAGATTTTAATTTCCTTTATGTTAACCACAGCTTTTTGCAGTATTTCCAATTCCTTGGGTCATAAAGGAAATGAAAACTATTTGGAAATAATCAATCTTTGTAATGTCAGTGCCTCTAGTAAATGGGGCACCTGCCAGATAGTGCCACCAGCCTAAGTCTCCTTCCCAGTGATGGTAACCTGTCAACACCATGGTTATGCCAGTGAAGCCAAAGCACATGCCCAAGCAGTGACACCATCTCAATACCACCTCCCTTACCCACCAGAAATTTTACTTAACTGTGAGAAATTCTGCTGAGATAGATGTGTATGAAGGAGAAAACTCAGAGAAGAGCAAAGATAAGAATTACAGAAAAAATAAATTTAACAAATAAATATGACTTATATCACTTTGAAAAAAAAAACAAATAGTTAAAAAATAGTAGCCCATTGGCCATGACTTCCTCATCTTGAATTTGAGGCAGTTATCACTAAAACCTCATTGTATTTGTTCCTGCTAGGCCTGGATAGAATCTCAAAATCATCCTCTTCTCAACAATGTCAAGAAAATACTACCAAGTGGTCACAATTAGCATGAAAGGAAAACTTTATTTACTGTCCCATGAGAATTTAGTTAACTTTACAAGAATAATTTCTGAAATTTATTTGAGACCAGTATTATTTATTGAATAAAACTTTAAGGGGCAAATAAAGAATTGGAAATTGATCCCCCCATATCTGGGTTACATAAGAAATGACTACTTTTGCAAAGACCAGATCAGATTCCTTTGAAGCCTAAGGGTGCTGCCATAAAAGAACTTCTCCAATTTCCTTATAATAATGATACCACTTTCTATCTTCCACTCCCCAAACACACCACAAGTTTCACCCACACTCTTCCAGGATTTCTGTATTATTCAAGCCAACACACTAAAACAATATGGAATACAAATGTGATCTCTAAAGCTCCAAAAGTTAGTATTAATGAAACTGCCAATTTAAAAGCAAACTTCTGCCTGTTCAAGTTTCTTGCAATTGCTATAGAGGCACTGCCTTCATCAGTAATGACAGCTTTATAAATAATCAAAGAGCAATGTGCATCCTTAGGTACGAAGTGCTTTAAATAGAGACTTCAGTCACTTTAAGTCAACATTTTAAATTATAAGACTTTTTCTAGTTCTACAAACAAAATATTCAGGTTTGTATTTAATTTTGTCCGGAAAATTCAGATGGATATTAATATTATTTGTAAATGTTGAAGTATTCTAATTTGAAGAAATCATGAAAGACATCAATTGGATCTGATGTGAGAAAGCAAAGATTAGGTTCAATGAAAGATACACAAATTATAGTTTTAATTTCCAAACTACCACAGATCCATCATGCACCATTTTCATCACAAATACACCAAGAAATTAAAGATTATTTCACTTGCTGCAATTACACAAAGGTGCAGCCATTATGGAGGCATTGTTTTTCATGCATGTAATCTAGTTTTAAAGATTTGTTTATTTTGTTTTGTTTTTAAAGAAAAGGCATTATCTGCTCAATTGCCTAGCAAGAAGATTTTACAAATTTCTCTCAAGTTTCCATAGAAATGCATTGATTAGGGCATAATTTCTGTTAATATTTTCTTCTCCAGTCTCCTCTGCTTGCTTAAACTAACGGGGCACCTGCCCCTTGCCATCGTTTTCATCTTTTGTTCGGCTCAGTAGGTTACCTAACTGGTGGATTTTATTGAGTTAAATCAAGCTGTCACTTCATCTGCCTGAAGGATGACTCAAATACTACACATAATAATAAAAGAAAAGTAGGATAAAATAATCTTGTCAAGCCAGAAAAACTGATTGCTTGAAGTTGTAGCCTTCAATCAATACACTAATTCCACAATTTATACCTTTTTCAATTGGAGGGGAAAGAAACCCTGATATGGTATTTCTTGGCTCACTGACCAACTTTGACCTTCTATCTATGTGAATGTAGGATTAACAAGGGTTTTTGCTTAGTGAAATCACCTATGAAAATAAGAAAACAAATGTGGGCATTTGTGGCTTCAAGTAACTATTAATTTCAGAAATGCAAGGATTGCACAGTGTTTATTTACTATCTCTACTAAAATGAAGATTTTATTTAGCTTCAGGTGGATGGTCTTTCCTGTTTAAAAATAATTCAAAGTTAGAATCTGTGGCACAAAACACTTTAAAATTTGGCATGGTATAATTCCCCAAGGATTTTTTTCTGTTTGATCTATTCATTAATAGCTTATGCAAAAGAATAAGTAACTAAGCAATATAGCACTCTTTCTTTCAAGTTGTGTACTTATTTGATTCCTTACAAAATCTGTCATCTATGATAAAATAGAGTTACATCGTTCTATTGAGCTATAGCTATCATTTCATACAGAGTATAATGAGCTATTTTTTCACCTGTTATTATTGTTTAAAATAATCTATCATTTTCAAAAGCTTATGTTTGTTTGTAAATTGTAATTAATTTGCATACCTTTTAAAATCAATAAAAACACTTCATTTCAAAATTCTGGGCTGTCTTTAGCTTTCAGGTTTCTGCTTTCTTTTCATAATTCCTCCCCTGCAGGCACCAACCAGGAAATAAAATTCTTTGTTTAGCAAGCCTTTTATATTTCACTAAGCCACCTGCTTACCTTGAATTGTGGCATGCAATCAAACAGGATCCCCAAAACTAGGATTTTTTCTCCTAGCCCATATCTTAAATGCCTGTGTGTATTTGTGTGTGTGAGTGTATATACTACAAAGCAATTTATTAACTGACCCATTAGAATTTTTGTCAAAAACATTTTCAATTACATAAACTAAAATGTGTTTGCTCAATTACATTTGGCTTTAAATAAGTTGTCCTCTTACATTATCAAGAAGTAATATTTTTATTAAAATGACAGCAATAAGTTATATACATGTTATATGTATATTACATATGTATATGTATTTTAAATATATGTATTTAAATATATCTGTCTTTCTTTCTGAAATAAGCTCTTTAAAACTCTGGCTGTTGTGGAAACATAAGACTATCTTTGTCCTTCCAATATGCTTAATCACATCTCGCTGCCAGCTTCAGCTTCTTAAGCTTAGATTTGAACTTTTGAAAGAACGGTGTGAGACCATTCTGTCATGTAAACCATCTGAACGGGCTGAGATCATTGAAGGCAGTGGAACACAGAGCTCCAAATGCTGCTAGCCTTTAAGAGGAGTAAATCAGAGTTTAAGATGGATGAACAAAGAGCTCTTTTTTTTTTCTCCACACCAAACATAAAAATACTTGCCTGACCCAAGCACACACCCTCAAACCAGACCATGTCCTCCCACTTCTGTGCCATTTAGATTTGTTATGAGAAGAAAGAAAAGGGGGGAAAAACCAAAGATAAAGACTAAAAATCCTATGTGCTTCTCCTCCCTATAGTCACCTACACACACACACACACACACACACACACACACACACACACACACACACCGTACTCCTTCTTACCTCCAGTAAGAATTAAGCCAAACCATCTCTTTGAAAAGCTTACATTTACACATGCAGAAACATATGTTCATTTTTAAATGGTGAAGAAGCACATTCCAATCAGTACCAAAATTATCTAAGAAGTAAATTTCAGGATGCAATTAAAGGTCACCAATGGCTTCTTATTTGTGCAATCCAATTGACTTGATTCACCCTTCATTCTCAATGATATTTCTGTAGAATTTCATTCAGTTGATTAACCTCTTCTCCATGAAAATATTTACTCTTTTGCACTCTTCCACCTTATCTTTGTATCTTATTCCATCTCGAATCTCTTCTTCCTTTCCCTTCCTTTGAGTATTCTACAAGGTTTGACCCAGGGACCTGTATTGTATTAATATATATTCTTCTCCCTTCAGGAAATCATGTACTCTAAAGGCTTCCATCTTCTGACTGAATTGTGGACAGCAGTCAATCCAGAATGCAGGCCTTGGTTCCTAAGAGTCACAGGGAGGTCAGGAATTAAGCACAGGGTCAGGCCTAGCAGACAGTTTGGAACCAAGAAGAATACAAAAGTCAGAGTCAAAGGTCAATTAGAAGATCAGGGCTGAGTGAAATCAAAAGAAAAGAATCATGCCTCAGCCAGATGTTAAGATAGTAGAATGGGTTTCAAACCCAGACAAGTAGCAGAGATTAGAAACATGCATAGTCTTATGTATCAAAAACCTTAAAGAGAGAAATCCTGCCTCTTATTCTTTTCATGCCTAGCAGAAACCAGTGATTGGCTTTCCTAGAGAGACACACAGAATATGAATATCCTTACCATTGCCTTTAAGTCATTTGAAACAATGAAAGGATTCTAAGAAATATCTCCCAAATCTCTATTTCTAATCAAACCTTTCTACATTCTCATATGTTCAAAAGCCAGCTCTCCCTTGGAGGCTCTGTTGTCACTTCAATTTGACAAAAGCTAAACATCTCTTCACTTGAGTTCTCTGTTTCTGTCCATCATTCACTAATTTAATCAAATGTTTTAAGTGGCCACAATGCAATAGGCAGTATTCTAGGGAATAAATAGAGAGCATTAAAAAAAAGGGTGATAAAAATCTCTACCCTGGTGAAGCTTGTATTCTAAGAGGTAGGAGAAACAGATGATAAACAAAATAAATGCAAAAATTAAATATAATATGTTCCATTAGACTATAATGCATAAATAATACAGTATGGATACAGCATCAAGATAGACAAATAGATCAGTGGAACATAATGGAAAGTCCAGAAATAAATCCACACAAATAGGCAACTAAATTTTGACAAAAATGAGAATGTAATTTAATGGAGAAAGAATTATCTCTTCAATAAATGGAGCTGGAACAATTAAATATTCACATACAATAAAAGAACTTTAATCCATACCTCAAACTGCATCTCAAAATGAACAATATAAATTGGCTTATATTAAAGACATTTAATCAATAATTAGTAACCTACTAAAAAATAGCACCAGGCCCAGATGGGTTCATTGGTGAACCCAATGGGTTCATTCTGCAACACATTTAAGGAAGAAAATATACCAATTCTCTACAATCTTTTCCAGAAGATAGAAGTAGAGTGAACACTTCCTAACTCATTCTATAAAGTCAGTACTATCCTAAAACCAAAACCAGATAAAGGCATTACGAGAAAAGACAACTATAGACCAAAATTTCTTATGAACAAAGATGTAAAAACCCTCAACAAAATATTAGGAAATTGAATATAATAATGTATTCAAAGAGTTATATACCATTTCTAAATAGGACTTATTTGAGATATGCAAGGCTAGGTCAACATTAAAAAAAATCAATCAATGTAATCCACCACAGCAACAGGCTAAAGAAGAAAAATAACATGATCATATTAATATATGCAAAATTGGACAATTGAGATTACATCAAGCTAAAAAATTTCTGCACAGCAAAGGAAACAATATACAAAGTGAAGACATAACTCACAGAATGAGAGAAAAGATTTATAAACTACCCATCTGACAAGGGATTAATACCTAGAATATATAAGGAATTCAAATAATAGGAAAAAATCAAATAATTCAAGTAAAAATGACTAAAAGATCTGAATAGACATCTCTCAAAAGAAGACATACAAATGGCCAACAGGTATATGAAAAAATGCTCAACGAGGTACCACTTTGGTGAACTTGAGTAAGATATAGGAGAAGTTCCTGGATTACCAGGCAAAGTCTATCACTCTCTTCCCTCACTCTCTGCTGGGCTGCTGGATTTGGGAAAGGAATAATGCAGGCACTCCCTCGTGGCCATGAGTGCCAAGTCACACCAAAATCCAGCCCAGTCTCACCCAAAGCCAGTGGTGACTGCTATCTCGCTACCTCCACTGTCTACTCAAAGCCCAAGGGGTCTTTATTCAGCAGGTGGTGAATCCTACCAGGACTGGGTCCTTCCCTTCAAGGCAGCATGTTTCCTTCTGGCCCAGGGTGTGTCCAGAAATGCCATCCAGTAACTCAGGCCTAGACTCAGGGGCCTCAGGAGTCTGCTTGGTACTTTATTTTACAGTGGCTGAGCTGGTATCCAAGTTGCAAAACAAAGTCCTCTGAGCTCTTTCCTTTTCCTTTCCCCAAGTGTAATAAAACTCTCCCTGATCTGCACTGCCTGTAGTTGGGGGAGGGGACACAGGTACTGGCTTGGCCACAGCTGCTGGTGTCTCACTGGGTCGTGTGCACCCCAAGTCCACTGGCTCCAAGCCAGCACAGCCATAGGAAATGCCCAACAAATGCAGCCCTTGTGATCAGACTACCTTAAAAATTTAGTTCAGGTCCCAAGCTGCTTTTTGTCTGCTGATGGCAGGACTAGTGGGAACCAGGGTTTGGGGCAGACAGTTTTTCTCTGGCCAGGCTGGTCAAAATGCTCCCTCTGTGGGCACCAGCAGAATTCTGTCTTGTGCAGTGTTCCCCTTTGCATTTTCAATGCAAAGCCCCACAATTACTTTACTCTCCCTCCCCCAGGCACACAGATTCTCTCTCCACTGAGTATGCTGGTGAGGGAGGCATGGAGGTGGGGTGGCTTAGGCAATACAAGACTGTCTTTTCTGCCCTCCTCAGTGCCTCTTCCTTGATATAATGTTAAAACCAGGTAGTATGATCACTTAGTTGATTTTTGGTTCTTCTAAAGGTGCTTGCTGGCGTGGATAATTGTTGAATTAGGTATCCATGCAGAGGTATCATCACTGGAGGTTTCTATTTGGCCATCTTGCTCCGCCCTCTCCACATATGAGTGACTGATTTATGATCTTTATTTTTTAAAGTACTGTGTTAAATTTTATACTTTTCTTAATATGTGTAGTAGTTACCCATTGTTGTGAAACAAATTACCCCCAAAATTGGTAGCTTAAGTCAACAACAAGTATTTTGTATCTCCCAGAGTTTCTCTGGGTTAGGAATTCAGGAGCAGCTTAGGTGGGTAGTTCTGCCTTGGGACCTTCATGACATTGCTGTCTAGATAGTGGCTGGGGCTATAGTTTTGGACTTGGGCTGGAAAATCCTCTTCCAAGGTGGTTCATTTACCTGACTGAAAAGTTGGTGCTGGCTGATGGTGTGAGGACACAGCTACTTGCCCATGTGGGCCTCTCCACTGGATGGCTAGATTGTCCTCACAACATGTTTTCTACCCTCCTCCAGAATGAATGATCCAAGAGAGAGAACTAAGTAGAAGCTCAGACTCAGAAGTTACATGATATCTCTTTCACTACAGTCTGTTCATTAGAAGAAGTGAGTCACTAAAACTGGCCTTTTTAGATTGAACAAGAAGTAAATGGTACTTTATGTAGAGACCTACTAGAAGTGTGAATTGGACTAGCTTGATTGGAAAACTAATTGGTTAGAATATAGGCTCCACCTTTTGAAAGAGGGATAAAAGAATTTGTACATGTATTTTAAAACTACCACAATATATATTTAGGTTCTAAGTTGAATTATCTTATTTGAACAATTCAAAAATCTTTATACTAAGTGTAGTCCCTTCCCTCAAAGAATTATACATGTATACCCCTGACATATTGTGGATTCAGTTCCAGGCCACAGCAATAAACAAATACCATAATAAAGTGAGTCACACAATATTTTTTGCTTCCTAGAACATAAAAAAGTTATGCTTACATTATTATACTGTAGTCCCTTTAGCATGCAATAGCATTATGTCTACAAAAGAATACATACTTTAATTTAAAATACTCTATTGTTAAAAATGCAAATGAAGTGAGCACATGATATCAGAAAAATGGTGCTGATGGCAATCAATGTAAGGTTGCCCCAAATCTTTAATTTATGAAAACCATAATGTCTGTGGAGCACAATAAAGTGCAAAAAAACAAGGTATGCCTGTACATAACCCCAATGACTTTAAGCATACATATTTGAATTGTTGGACAGAAAAAGATGGAAAATACATATGAAGGTATTGAGAGGAATTGAAATATAAAGTGACCAGGATTTGCTGATGGTTTGGTCATGAAAATGAAGCAAAATAAAGATCCTTGCAAAATGTTATGCACAGGATCATGAAAATCTCACTGCTTTTCAAAGCCTTCTCATAGCGACCTCAATTTTGTATGATTTCTTCAGTCATTATATCACATATCACATTTTACAGTTGAGCTTTAATTACATAAACATTTATTTTACTGTGTATCAATTAGTCTTTGCTGCTGATTTAGTGACTTAAAACAAAAACAGTTTTTTATTTTTCACATTTCTGTGGGTGGATTGGCAGTTCTGGTCTGGGGTATCTTCCCTGAGGACTTGATGGTCTAATTTGGCCTCACTCAACTGTCTGGGGCTGTGGCAACAGTGGCTGAAATGTTTCAGCTTCTCTCTACATGTGGTGCTTCCTCTTCCTGGAAGTTAGCCCAACCATCTTCTCTTGGAGTTCTCAGGGTTCCCAGCAATGAGAGAGGATGAATCCCAATGAACAAGGACTTTTCAAACCTCTGGTTGAGTTATGTTTGCTAATGTCCCATTAGCCAAAGCAAGTTAAATGGACAAGCTCAAATTCAGTAGGTGGAGAAATAAAGTCACATTGCAAGGGGATGTCCACAAAAGATGTCCACAACTTACCACACCACTATTTCTGGCTTAGTGATTATTGCAATTTTTTATTTGTGCACACTTTCTTGACTTTTTGCACTCTGGAACTTAGGAAATAAACTGCAGCAATCAACAATGTGACTGAAACACTACAGTGAGAGGGAATTCAAGAAATATTCCTTGACTTGGTAACCTCTACAATTTTGCCCTGAGTGTTCTATGAGGATGCAGATTTACTCTCTTCTAGTAGCACCCTTTAATGTATGTCTCTTCTTGATCGTACACCAAACAGACAGGTAGGCTAATAATGGGCTTCCTTGGCTATTTTCTGTCAAATGATCCACACGTCTTGGATTCATGTACCTACTCAAATTAATCAGTCTTAAGTTTCCTACCTTGAGGATTTAACGAGTAACATATATGTCCATTTTTTACTTCCTTGACGATATGGTAATACTGGCAAGCACATACACACACTAGTCATTCAAGAGCTTTGTAGCTTATTAATGAGATTGTACTTGGTTCCATTAAGGATTTTAATTATGTTATTTTTTCCCCTTTTGCTTCCAGCTTGTCTTGGCTAATAAAATTACCCACAGCTGCTTCAGATTGGCTATTCCTTCTGGGAGAAAAACCATATGGAATGCTTAGAACAGGTGTTTGGTACTTGACCAGCTTCATCAGTTTAAATGAGTTCGACCTGTGGTACCTGATGTTGGGGCACCAGCCTACAGATGTGTTTGCAAGAACTGGAAAATCGCCTCTCTTATATTACGAGAACTAGTTAGTGGGTGATGTTAAAACTTTTGCTTCCCTATAAGAATTTTCTCTGTCAATGTGAGACCAGAGAGTGCGAAACTTGGAAACATTGCTAGTATTTAAACTAAAGAAGTCTAGGGTCCCTCAGCCCTCACACTACCACAATGTTGGGGATGTTACTCTGCCAACCAAAGAGCAAGGAATGGAATGGCTATTGTCTAGGAAAGCCTGTAGCAATGAATTTCTACACCCTTAAAAGAGGCACTTGGAGGAACTGAAGAATATCCAGAGAAAAGCAATTAGGGGAAAAAAATTAATGCTGAGGGTTTTCAGAGGAGTTAAGGCTATTTAACCTAGAGGAGAAAATAAGTCTGAGAGATTTCTACATTAATACATTTAAATTATGAATAAGGTGTGAGCAGCTGTTCTCCAACTCTATAGAGCACTGAACTAAAGAAAAAATAATCGTGACAGGCAGCAAGAGATGTTATCAGTGAAATCTAACCCCCAAAAATCTTGACTCTAAGAATTGTTAAACAGTGAATGGTAGCAAATCCACTCAGCAAGCATCAAAGAATGAAACAAGAAAATTGACTCTCTGGGTTTTATACCATATAATTCTCCTCCAAGGATGGTAGCTGGAGGAGAATTTCTTCCTTTATTGACCAAAATTATTGAGCCTTTACTGTACATCAGACACCATATGTGCCAGAATATAAGGAAGACATAGTCCCCTTCCTCTGGCATCTCCCTAGATCTAGGACATCTTCTGTACCAAGTGATTTCTAATCTCCTTCTGGGTTAAAGATTTCTCTAATTTCTTGGCTAGGATACAATTTCAGGAACATATGCCTACATGTCCAAATGGAAAGTATGTGGCTCTGGCTTATGGGCATGGTAGAGTTTATGTTTCTACCAAAGAAATACAGGGGGACATAGAGGGTCTTTGTTTTCTTCTTCCTGAAATATTAATGAACCAGAATAGACTGCGTTGTATCTTTGGCTGCTCATTTCAATTAATTTAAAACCCTGAGCTTTGGAGAACTAAACTGCTCATTCCTTGCCCAGGGAGATCATTTGGTTTATTAGCCTGGCCAGCAGACCTGTATTACTGATCACTAGAAAGATTGAGTGAGTGGCCATGAGTAAACTTGATCACATCTATCACCTCTCATTTAGCCTGAATTTCCTATGCAGAAATACAAGCCAACATATGAGAATGGTGATGAAAAATCATTAGGATTCCACGAATCCACAAATATAAAAACACATCATGTCTTCTGTTAAATGAGTAGAATCACCTTCTACTTTTTTAATCAATAGAGTGTTCACCAAAGAAGCTCTCAGATCTAGTTATAAACTCAAAAAGAGATATTTCAATTATTTTCCCAGGACTCTCAATAAAGAGACAAGTTTTAACAAACTCCTCGTAGACTCTTATCCAGAATTCTCAGATGATTAATATATTATTATAGACTATAATACAATATGTTTTTAAGTAGTTGAGATTTATTCTTTCAATAACACTGAAAAGTGGACCTGTTCATACCATAAACACTTTGTTCATGAATATCAATATTTTTCTTCAAAATATTATGCAAAAAGTTATATTTCAGACAATTATATTTGAATTAAAATAATTGTATTTTAATTCAACAGATATTTATCAAAGGTTTACCGAGTGACTAAAAAATTCAGAGTCAATACTATGTGACATGTAAAGATGAATAAAGCATTGTCCTATTCTCACACAGTGTACAGTATAACAGAGGAGCTAAAGAGGTTTCAAATTTATGATTCACTGTCCAAATAAGAGTATCATAAAAAGCCATGTTTTAGGACTCAACATTGGAAATGACTAAAACTGGCTAAAGGAAAAAAAAGGGGAGGAATATATTGGAAAGGGGAGAATATATTGCTTCACAAACTCCAAATTCCCCAGGAATTAGTAGTTCTAGACCCAGCTAGGTCCAGGCATTCAAATGATGTTGTCAAGGCTAATTCTTGACTCCCTTTGCCAAGGATTGGCTTAATTCTCAGGCAAGCTGTCCTACGTGGTGGTAAAATTATCACTACTAGTTATGTGCTTACACTCTGTCAGATTATCAACCCATAGAGATAACCAAACCTTTTTTGCTAACAGTCCCTACAATAAACCTGGGCTGATGGCATTGATTCATGTAGTCACTTAAAAAAATATTAAGTACATATTAAATATTAGACAGTGTTCTAGTCATAGATGATACTGTAGAGAACAAAACAAAGCTCCTGCCCTCATGGAATTTGTATGCCATTTGAGAAAACATACATTAAACACAGAAATAAATATTGAAAAATATTTATGATAAGGCCTATAGTTAAAACTAAAGCAGAGTAAGCTATAGAAAGTTGCTCACCCGTCCACCTTGTGTCACCTGTCCATCCCGAAGCATTTAATGAGGTTGATTGGACAGGCCTGGTAAATATGACCATCTCTATATCAAAAGAAATGTCCATATCATCCTGGAGAAGAATATGAAATAAATATCTCTTTCAAGATAACCTCATAATGTTGTTACCAGAAGAAAGCACAGCTTCTCAACTGGCAAAACTAACTGAGGTCCACTGGCTCATAAGAGTTGATGCAAAACCTTCCCAGAGGCATGGGATACTTCATGTGAACTGGAGATCAATAAAAATTATTTGGTCCAGGTTTGAGTTCGACGTGTGAAATGGGCCATGGAAGATGCTAGGATTTAAACAAAGATGAAACAGGAACAATAAGGAAACATCAAGCAGAAGAGTTTGCTGTTTGCATGAGGTTGTGTATAGTGGTAGTGAGCAAACAATTGTAAATAAAGATGTGGTAGCATTTGAAAAGGCCCTGAAATGTCCATTTGGTAGGCAAGAGGAGACATGGACTACTTTGGGAGGAGACCAACATTACTGATGTCTGCTTTAGAAAGATTAAACTTCCAACGGTGCACAGGATTGGTTTGGAGGGAGTGCCAGAGAAAGCAAAAATCTATTGCAACGGTCCAGATAAGAGTTATGGAGACTGAATTATAATGTTGTTAGGATCAAGGGAGATGGAGTCAAAGGTGTTTTTGAAGTTTCGAATCTGGGTCACTGGTAGAATGCTGCTGCCTCTATCAGAATACAGAAAGTAGAAATGAGGACTGAACTGGACAAAGTGGTTTGCAGAGAGAATTAGCAACATACTATATTGAGTTCGAGGTTCTGGCAGAATCAGGGTATGGTTTTAAAATGACAATGAAAAATGCTTCAGTAATTAACAGAATAGAATGCCAAAGTCATCAGAATGCAATGAAATCCCTCGTTGCCTATTCTCAAACTCCTTTGCAGAATCTCATCTCTCTGACACCCAAAAGTTGAAATGTCCAATGGCTCAATCTTTGTAACTCTTCTCACTGTAAACAACACCCTGGAAATCTCATTCAAGTTTCACATTTTTAAATAGTGCTATATTTTTGTTGATGAGTTCAGACCACTCCCCTGAATACCAGGCTAGTATTTTCAGCTACCCACTCTATCCACTCTTTTGAGCTTCTTGTAGGTCTTTCAAACTGAGTTCTTTGTCATTCCAAAACCTATTGCTCCTACAGCGCTCCTCATCTCAACGAATGGCAACTCCATTTTTCTAGTTACTCAAATCAAAGAAATTGGAGTCATTCTTTACACTTTTTTCTCTAACACAGCATAAAGAATCTGTTATTGAATTCTATCACTTATTCTATAAACTATTCTAAATATTTCATAAAATTGAGCCATATAATATGTGATCTTTTGTGTCTGTTTTCAAGAATCATCTATATTGTATCATGTATCAGTACTTCATTCCTTTTTATGGCCAAATAATATTCTAATATACCAATATCACACATTTTGTTCATTCATTTATTTATTGATAGATATTCAGATGGTTTTTACCTTTTGGCTATTGTGAATAGTGCTGGAATGAACATTTACATACAAGGTTTTCTTTGAACACTCGTTTTCAATTGTTTTGAGTACACACATCAGAATGGAATTTCTGGTTTATATGGTAACTCTATGTTTAACTTTTAGAGGAATTGCCAAACTGCTTTCCAGAGTGGTTGTTCAATTTTACATTCCCACTAACAATATACAAGGGTATTTATTTCTCTACATCTTGTTTTAAATTTCAAAATATTAAGGGGGTACAAATGTTTTTGGTTACATGGATCACTTTTATAATGCTTGAGTCATAGCAATAAGTGTACTCATTACCCAATAGTGTTCATTGTACCTTCTAGGTAGGTTTTCACCTATCCCTTCTTCCCACCTCACCCCTGCTTGATTTCCATTGAGTTTTACTTCCCTCTGTGCATATGTGTGCTCATTGGTTAGTCCAATTTAATAGCAAGTACATGTGGTATTTATTTTTCCATTCTTTAGATACTTCACTTAGGATAATGGTCTCCAGTTTCAACCAACTTTTTGCAAAAGTCATTCATTCATTCTTTTTTATGGCCAAGTATTACTCCATTGTGTACTACATACCATATTTTGTTACTCCACTCATGAAACAATGGACACTTGCTTTGATTCCACATCTTTGCAATTGTGAATTGTGCAGCAATAAACATTTGCATGCAGGTGTCTTTTTGATAAAATGACTTCTTCTCCTTTGGGTAGATACCCAGTAGTGGGATTACTGGATCAAATAATAGGCCTACTTTTAGTTCTTTGAGGAATCTTCATACTGTTTTCCATAGAGCTTATACTAATTTTCAGTCCCAACAACAGTGTATTCTATTCCTTTCTCTCTGCATTCATGCCAGTAACTAATGTTCTTAGACTTTTTAATAAAAGCCATTCTAATGGAGGGAAGGTAATATCTCAGCGTGGTTTTAATTTGCATTACCCTGGTTATTAGTGATGTTGAGCATTTTTTCATACGTTTATTGGCCATTTGTCTATCTTCTTTTGAGAACCTTCTGTTCATGTCTCTTGCTCACCTTTTAATGGGATTGTTTGGTTTTTTATTGCTGATTTGCTTGTGTTCTTTGTACATTCTGGTTATTAGCCCTTTATTAGATGTATAACTTGTGAATATTTTTCCCATTCTTTAGGCTATTTGCTGTGTTGATTATTTCCTAAGCTGTGAAAAAGCTTTTTAATTTAATCAAGCCCATTTCTTTTTGTTGCTGCTGTAATTTCCACTGGGGTCTTCTTCATAAATTCTTTTCCTAGGCTGATATCTAGAAGAGTTTTTCCTACTTTTTTTTCTAGAATTCTTATGGCTTCATGCCTTACATTAAGTCTTTTATCCATCTTAAATTTTGTGAATGGTGAAAGGTAGGGATTCTGTTTCATTCTTCTGAATGAGACTATCCAATTTTGCCACCACTATTTATTGAATAGGGATTCCTTTCTCCAGTGTATATTGTTGTCTATTTTGTCAAAGACCAGTTGGCTATATGTGGATGGTTTTATATCTGGGTTCTCTGTTCTGATTCATTGGTCTATTTCTATATTTTTGTGTCAATCCATGCTGTTTGGATTATTATAGCCTTGGGGTATACTTTGAAGTCTGTTAATGTGATGCCTACAGATTTGTTCTTTTTTTTTTAATTTTTTTTCAGATTTGTTCTTTTTGGTTAAGATTTCTTTGGCTATTCGGTCTCTTTTCTGGTTACAAATGAAGTATAGAGTTATTTTTTCTATATCTGTGAACTATGACATTGGTATTTTGATGATGATTGCATTGAATCTGTAAGTCACTTTGGGTAGTATGAACATTTTAATAATGTTGATTTAATTGATCCATGAGCATGATATGTTTCCTTCTATTTGTGTCATCTGAGATTTCTTTTTTCAGTGTTACATAGTTCTATTTGTAGAGATTGGCTCCTTGTTTAAGTATATTCCTAGGTATTTTATTTTCTTTGTAGCTATTGTGGATGGTTTGAGTCTTTGATTAGACTCTCAGCTTGACTGTTATTGGTGTATAGAAATGCTGTTGATTTGTGTACATTACTTTTGTAACCTGAAAATTTGCTGAATATATTTATCAATTCCTGGCATCTCTTGGTAGAGTCTGTGGGGTTTTCTAGATATAAGATCATACTGTCAGCAAAAATCGATAGTTTGACCTCCTCTTTTCTTATTTGGATACCTTTTATTTCTTTCTTTTGCCTGATTGCTCTGACTAGGACTTCCAGTAAAATGTTGAATAGAATTGGTAACAGCAGGCACCCTTATCTTTTTTCAGTTCATAAGGGGAATGCTTTCAACTTTTCCCCATTCAGTATGATATTGGTTGTGAATTTTTCATATATGACTTCTATAATTTTGAGATATGTTCCTTCTAAGCATAGTTTGTTGAGTGTTTTTGTCATTAAAGACTGCTGAATTTTGTCAAATGCTTTTTCTGCATCTATTGAGATAATCATATGGTCTTTGTTTTTGCTTCTGTTTATGTGGTGAATCATGGTTATTGAATTATGTATGTTAAACCATCCTTGCACCCTTGGAATAAAACTCGGTCATGGTGGATTATTTTTTTGATATGCTACTAAATTCAGTTTGCTAGAATTTTATGGAGGATTTTTGCATCTGTATTCATAAGGGATATTGATCTGTAGTTTTCTTTTTTTGTTGTGCCCTTTCCTGGCTTTGGTATCAAGGTGATACTGGCTTTGTAGAATGACTTGGGAAGGATTCCCTCCTTGATGTTATGGAAAATAATTTCTGTTATATTGGTATCTGCTCTTCTTTGTAGGGCTTTTAAAACATGGCTGTCAATCCATCTGGTACAGGGTCTTTTATGTTGGGAGATTTGTTATTAATGCTTCAATCTAGCTGCTCATTATTTGTCTGGTCAGGTGTTCTATTTCTTCTTGATTTAGTCTTAGTTTTGTGTTTCCAGATATTTTTTCATTTCCTCTACATTTTCTAGTTTATGTGCACAGAGATTTTCATAGAATTTTTCCGATGATATTTTGTATTTCTGTTGTATCAGTTCTAATATCTCTTTTTTCACTTCCAATTGAGCTTATTTTGGTCCTTTCCCCCTTTTCCCAGTTAAACTAGCAAGAAGTCTATCAATTTTGTTTATCTTTTCAAAGAACCAACTTTTAGTTTCATTGTTCCTTTGTTTTTATTTGTTTATTTGTTTGTTTTCCATTTCATTTAGTTCTTCTCTGACCTTAGTTATTTCTTTTCTTCTGCTGTTTTTGGATTTCATTTGCTCTTCCTTTTCTAGTTCCCTGAAATGTGTCATTAAATTGTCAATTTGTGATCTTTATGTCTTTTTCATGTAGGCATTTAAGGCTATGAATTTTCCCCTTAAGATTGCTCTTGCTGAATCTCATATTTTGATAGTTTTTGTCTCTTGTCTTGTTCAATTCTATGAGTCTTTTGATTTCCATCTTAATTTCATTATTGACCCAACAGTCATTCAGCAACAGGTTGTTTCATTTCCATGACTTTGTGCAAAATTGTGTAGCTCTCTTGGAATTGATTTGTAGGTTTATTTCACAGTGATCTGAGAAGATATGTGGTATGATTTCTATTTTTTTAATTTCTTGAGATCTATTTTGTGTCCTAATTATGATTAGTCTTGGAGAATGTTTCATGTGCTAATGAGAAGAATGTGTATTTAGTATTGGGGGGAGGTAAAATGTTGTGTAAATGTCTTCTAGGCCCATTTATTCTAGAGTCCTGTTTAAGTGCAGTGTTTCTTTATTTATTTTCTGCAAGGATGATCTGTCTAGTTCTGTCAATGGGGTGCTGAAGTCCTCAACAATTACAATGTTGTCATTTATCTCTTTTCTTAGATCTGATAGAATTTTCTTTATGAATCTAGGTGTTCCTGCATTGGGTGCATAAATAATTAGGATTGTTATGTTTTATTGTTGTATTGTTCCATTTACCATTACATAATGACCATCTTTGTCTTTCTTTATCATTGTCGGTTTAAAGTCAATTTTATCTGATATGAGAATGGGTACACCTACTTTATTTTGATTTCCATTTGCATGGAATATTTTTCCACCCCTTCTCCTTGAGTCTATGTGAATCGTTGTGAGTTAGATGTGTTTCTTGGAGACAGCAGATACTTGGATTATATTTTTTCATCCATTTGGTCAACCTTTGTCTCTTGAGTCGGGCATTCAGACTGTTCATCTTGATTGATAGGATTGATATGTGAGATACTGTTCTGTTAGTCATGTTGTGTAGTACCTTATTGCTTTGTTTACCCTCTTCTGCTATTGCTTTATATGAGCTCTGAACTTTATAGCTTTTATGTGGTTTTATGCTGGTGGGTGCCTCTTGTGCTGATCTGTGTATAATGTAGTTCTGAATGTTTCATGTAGGGCAGGCCTGGTCTTGACAAATAGTAAAGTAGAAGTAAGGTAGGAGTAAATATAGTTTATTTTGTAAATAAGCAATTTGTGTTTCCCACTGAAATACAAGCTCCACCAGGGCAAAAAAATTATTTTATTTTACTTGTACTCTATTCCAAGAATGACCAACAGTGACTTGCATATAGTAGAGGTGCATTATTTGGGAAATGAATAAATTAATTGACTGAAGAATGTTTTAAAAGGAAAAACAAATAAGATAATCTTGAATTAATAGATTACTATTTATATTACTATTCATATCTAATGAAAAATCAATTAATTTCAGCATAGTTCTATAACAACATGCTAAAAATATAATAACCCTTTTGATTTTTTCCATAATAAACTAAAGCACTTGCATTTTTTTTCAAGTTTCTTTTTCTTTATAATTTAAAGAAAACCTCATATGACATTTGGAGTTTACTTTTAAAGAGACTTGCATCAAATTACATCTTGATCACCTTGTATCTTGAAGTACCTACAGGGATCAACCAACTAATAACTAAATCAAATCAGATGCTCAGAATCTTAAAGAACACATATGTAATTATGGAATCTTACCCACAACTATATAATATAGTCATTTACTGACAATGTGTCAGACACTGTGCTAGGTGCTGATAGAAAAGCAAAATAAGTGTGACATAATCTTTAAACTAATGTATTACAGAAGAGAAGAGAGACACACACAAAATATTAAGCTATGCCATTAATATTAAAAAGAATAAAAACTCACAGTCCACTGCACAAAACTCTACTATTGGACAATTATGAACACTGAGTATCTGGGAGAATATGCAAAATAGTTATTCCTGTAAGCAGTTGTCTGTCAGTCACACTGAGTCTGTTTCCTATGGACATTAAGAAGCTATTCCTTCTCTGATGTCTCCTCTCCTTGTCCTCCTGAATCTCCCCACACTTTATTCCCTCTGTGTTCCAGCAGGGCTCTGAGTCTTCCACCACTGTTCTTTGGCCCTTGTAGTTCATCTTCTAACAAAATGAGAAAAGGGAAAAAGACTTCCAGATCCTGGTGAAAGAGATGAAGGAAAAGTATTCTTCTCAGTCCAGCCTCCATGAAAATAATTTATTTATAACACAAACCAAGCCCTTTACTGCTGAGATTATCTCTGTTGCATTATTCTTCTGTTATTATGCTACCAAAATATTCTTCCCTTTTCTCTGCCTTTCTAAACTAAACAAAGGACAAATAAATAAGATAAACTCTATTATTGTACTTATGCGTGGCCCAGGACCTCAAATGGGGCAGATGTTTGCCCTTTCCCAGAAAAGTGAATTGGAGTATCAGAAAATCCCATTTTTCATAATAATATCAACTTTTAGTACTTTTAGTATCAACCCTAATAAATGATAAATCAAGCTAAAGTTATTTAATCAAAATCAAGGCTGACAATCTGATGGCATAGGTCAGGCGAGCCATATTGGTTGGTCACAGTCCATAGTGGCCCTGATTCATTGGTGACAAGACTCAGAAATTGATAAACATTTAAAATATCCCACATGGTTAACCTCAGGGAAATAATTATTGGAGGGGAGTTTTCTAGGTTCAGTATGAAACAAAAGGTGAAACAAAAATTTTGCCAGATAGGACCAACTTTCTAAATTATTGCTAAAAATTTACTTTGAATTTAGTGTAGATACCTATAAAAGATCTCGTTTACTCCAGTTCCTGTGGAAAACCCCAAAACAATTTTGTTAGCACTAGGCAACTAACTCACTTAGTCAGTGAAAAAACATCTAGGCCTATACTTTATATACATAGTAGAGAAATATAATACATTTGGAAAACAAAATGGATTCTACCTCAGAGTAATAAAACTAATCCCTCTTCAATTATTGAAAGCACTATTTATTCAAAATCTAAATGAATCTTGAAAATTGATCAATAAAGTGTAAAGAGCTCCAGTTACACAAATTATTGAACTTCTATAGTAGGCATTCCTCTTTCAGGGTTAAGAAAACAAAAGCAGCACACGGGTTCTAATAAAACTAAACTACTTCTAGTTATAGAGAATCTTTTTTTTTTTTAGACAGAGTCTCACTTTGTTGCCCAGGCTAGAGTGAGTGCCATGGTATCAGCCTAGCTCACAGCAACCTCACACTCCTGGGCTCAAGAGATCCTCCTGCCTCAGCCTCCCGAGTAGCTGGGACTACAGGCATGCGCCACCATGCCCGGCTAATTTTATATATATATATCAGTTGGCCAATTAATTTCTTTCTATTTATAGTAGAGACGGGTCTCACTCTTGCTCAGGCTGGTTTCGAACTCCTGACCTTGAGCAATCCGCCTGCCTCGGCCTCCCAGAGTGCTAGGATTACAGGCGTGAGCCACCGCGCACAGCCGAGAATCTTGTTTTCTTCTAAACTCATAAACCACTTTAAACTTTGGAGATACTTTGCTTATAGTTAGGCCTTATACATATATGGAAGTCACACACACACACACACACACACACACACACACACTTACTTTCCAGTCTACAAACTCAGGAGTGGGGGTAGACTTCTTTAAAAAAAATACCTAATTTTATTGTGAAAGGGATACATGGGAAAAAATTAATACTCCCCACCCCATCTTACCAAATAATAGTAACTCTGTCTCCTCTTTTTCTGGTAAGTAATTATTCCTTTTTGGTAAATATGCAGGCAATTCAAAGTTCAACTCCCTTTCAGGGTGCGTCTTTCCTTTTCAAGATGACATCAGGCTGTGAGGGGAAGCTGGCCACCCCTCATGTCATTAAGGAAGGGGCCTTTGGTCTTTGTGTTCTACCTCCCTTTTGGTGTCTTATCCTACTAGCCTATAGGGAGCAAGCAGCCTCTGTCCTAACAGGTGTCAGTGCTGAAGCAGTTGCAGTCTCCCAGAAAACTTGTCTAGCCCCTTGCTGTTCAGGATCCCTCTTCTTGTCTCATGACTGTTACAATCATCTGAGATTTGGCTGATTCCCATTTAATCCAGGATTAATATCTTCCTTCTGCATTCCCTAACTGGAGCTATGTGGGGATGTTTCAAATCCCTTCCACCACACATGGAAAGTAGGAGACTTATGACAGTTATCTCAGGCCCCTCTTTGTCTAAACATTCAACACAGCCATGTCTGTTCTATGACAAGCAGGTAGTCTGGACACTATATTCAGACTTGCAGTTTAGCAATGCACAACACCAGAAGCACAACCAAGATGGAATATAATTTGGCTAAAACTCTCTAGAATTGTGTTTTGCTCATAGGTACTCGGTGACTCATGATCACAGTCTTCCTCCCTGGGTTTCTAAGAGGAAAGGAGACATACAACCCTACAGCTTTTGGCTTCTATCTTGATATTTTGTTTTCATCTTTCATCTTTCCAAAACCACCTTCTAGGGCCAAAGAGAGTGATTGAAGTAAGACTTTAAGCCACCTGTGTAATATCTTTCTCCCCCAATTCAACAGTTCTTTATTATTTCTGCTTGATACCCCCATAACAAAAAGGTTTTTCATTGCTACTTAATTAAGACCTTCTCTTACATCATGACTTATCTCCACACATTATAATTTATAACATAACACTAAGATATCTAAGTTTTGCTCCTGCTATATAAGAGCAAAACTTTTGGAACTTAGAATGCCATTTTATTTCTCAATAAAGCTTTTTTTTATTATTATTCTTGTCTCCATAACATAACGAAATCACTTTTGCAACTTAGGCCTGAATAATGACTTCTTTGTTTTCTCTGAATGGCCTACGTGTTCCAGAGATAGTGGAATCACAAGGCAAAAGATTGATGAGGTATAAAAAATAAGGTAAATATTTTTTAAGTAACATATGTGTATTTTTTAAATATAAAGACAATTATATTGGACTTTAAACTTTTAAGGATAGTGTCCATGATTATTTTGCTTTACCCAAATAAGTTCCTCAATGAGCATTTGATTAAGCCTGAGAACTAAAGAAACATGTTTTTTCTTAATCAAGTTCAGACTCCAACCTTAATAAAGACTGAGTATAAAAAGAAGTTGTTTCTTAGTTAAATGCTATGCTGCCTTATGGTGTATACCAATAAGAAAAGTATTTGGATGAAAAAGGCTAGAGAGAAAAACTTCATGTGAAATCCAAAAGAACAAAAGACACCCTCTGATGGTTAATTTTTTGTGTTAACTTGCTTGGGCTAAGGGATTCCCAAATAGCTGGTAAAACATGATTTCAGGGTGTCTGCAAGGTTGTTTCCAGAGACATTGGCATTTGAATCAATAGACTAAATAAAGAAGATATGTCCTCACTAATGTGAGTGAGCATTGAGAGCATGAATAGGACAAAAAGGTAAAGAAAGGATGAACTTTCTCTTTCTTCTTAAGCTGGAATATCCATCTTCTCCTTCCCTCAGACATCAGAGCTTCTAGTTCTTCAGACTCCAGGGCTTATACTAGCAGTACACCAGTTTTCAGGCCTTTGAACACAGATTGAATTATACCACCTTTCCTGGTTTCGCCTGCTTGCAGATGGCAGATAATGGGACTTCTCAGTCTCCATAATGATGTGAACCAATCTCATAATAAGCCCCCTCTCACATATCTATATATATCCTACTGGGTCTGCTTCTCTGAAGAACTCTGACTAGTACACACTCTTATACCTAAGACTTGCTGATTTCAGAGAAACAAAACTGAAAAATGAACAGAATTCAAAAAGACAACGACTTGTTCTTTCTCTGATCTTGATAGATCTCCAAGTGGACCAGGCTTTTGCAGGAGAAGAGGTACACTCACAACATGGCTAACAGGAGTTCCCGTTTCTTTTCATGGAACACACTGAGCTTCTTTTTGCTTTAGAAGGTTTGTACTTGTAAGTTTTTGCATAGCTTGCTGCTACTTATCCTGCAGGTCTTCTCTCAAATGTTACCTACTCCCCAATCCTTCCCTGAACACCTAAAGCATTATAATCCTGTCCTTCTATACCCCTATCCCATCACTCTGCTACAAAATCCATTTTGATGTTTTGCACAACTACTAGTTTTTCATGTACTAGTTACTTATTTGCTGTACTTCAACCCTTTCCAACCCCTACACATATTTACTAGCCAGGTGACTATGGCAATTTAGGAGGTTCAACTCCAGAACTTTGGGAGGGTGTATTGGAATGAAGATTCTCTTTCCCATGGATGTGGGTGAGTGTCAAAGAAAAAAGAAAGCAATCTTGATTTTCTGAGGGCCAACTTACCTTCTGTGGGAAGAGCTGTCTGAGTAAGAAGCCAACACAGAGGAAACCATAGCCAAAAGATAAAGAAAGTCTGAATTCTGATGACATTATTTGAGCACCTGTATCTAGCTATGCCTCAAGACAACCAAATTTTCAGTTACAGATACAAGCTAATATTTCTTTTCTCTGCAGCCTGTTTCAATTGGGTTTTATAGCACCTGAAACTTAAAGATTTCTATCAATATATAGCTCCATTGTTTCTCCAGAATGTCAGAATCAAATGTCATAATATTCAAGCAGAACAAAACAAAGACCACTGAATTATTTCAACAGAAAGTGGATTGGAAATTGTGCCTGTTAATCCAGAGATTACTCAGGAAAGTACATTAACCTAGTGTACCATGGCTCAGGAAGAAGGCTATTACAATCTTTCTGGGTATTATGACATATATTAGTGACATTAATATAATTAAATAAGTGGTCTGATATGATTTAGTCATGTACCTGTTCTTCTAAGATAGGCTCCCTATAAAGTGAAACCAAATAATTCAGCAAGTTTCAATTGAGCATTGCAATAATTTCCAGATTTAAAAAATGCACAATTTAGTCAACTCATAATTTAGTTATGTTTTCAAGTCTTTGTTTATTCACTCATTCATTCATTCATTCCAGAAATATTTATGGGGTACTAAATCTAGACCAGTCACTTTATTACTTGCTGAGGGCACAATATCTACATAGACTAATAAGGACTTATTTTGTCTCTTGACCCCAATGGGTTATTTTGGTATTCATTGGTACTTACTTTACAAGATGAATAAGAGAGGGGAAAAAAGATGAAAATCTTTTCAGTTAAATGTCATCACTTGTAAATGATTTTCTGGTGGCTGAGTGGGAAAGTACTTTTAAATGAATGAACAAGGTGAAATTTGGAGATTATTTGTCATTTCCATTTTCCTCTAATTTCCTTCTCATCCATTCTAATAAATCATTGATAATTGGCCATATTCCAAGTGAATAGATTTGTCAGAAAGCCCAAGTTACCATGTTAATTATAAGTATTTCAAAAATTGTCACCTCCCAAATATTTTTGTCTACACAGGATTGGAAAGTGGACAACTTACAAAATTATCTGCATAATTTAAGTCAAGTGTCCTAATTATTGATGCAGAGTGAGGTTTTTGGTGACCATAACATCATAACAAGTTTTACTTTGGGAAATTCAATAAGTTTAAGCAGATTTTGAAGATTATATTATAAACCATGGTTCCAGAAATCCAAAATTTGAATCTTTATAACTTCACCCCCAATCATTTGAAAGAGGGAGTTATTTAGTGCTAATAGTTGCAATCATCATGCTTTAAAAGCACCGAGAAAATGCTGTAAACAAAGCAGGAAAATATTTTTGGTGTGTAGCATAAACACGCAAACAATTATCTTAAAATGTAATCTTCATGTGACTTATTAAAGTAGATTACATTTTAATGTGCATTGCAATTTGCACATTATAGAGAGCACTCTATATGCAGCGTTAACTGTGTGACCAGCCTGACAACCTGCACAACTGAAGATATAAAAAAAGAAAAAACCCTCTGCTATCTTTCTCTAAATGGATGTATTTGGTGTTGATAGTCAGATACAGTTTTCACCTTTATCCCAGCTTGTTTCTGACCCAGTGGGTTAGTGTTAATCACCACTGTAGGCACCAATAATTTCCCCATATGTGGAATTTGATAAGTTAGAGCACCCACTTCAATTCAAGAAGATTCCAGCTGACTATCCAGTTATCGCTATGGACAGCTTCAAGCACATCCATGGCTGGCCTTGTATTCTTAGCTTTATCAAGCGCTTTGCACTTTTTGTCTTTTATCTCTTAATTGAGACCTGACTGCAAAAAATGCCTATCTCTTCAACTGGGTTGCATTAAGTATTAACTTTAACTGCTTTGGGTACTTGAGGTACAGAAGAGGGAAAAAAAAAGCCTTAAGAAGCTGTGTAGAGTGGAAAATCTTCCCAAATCTCTATTTATAAATTGTGTAAATGCTATAGCATTTTTTAAAAAATAAATAAATCTTTATCGCCTTTCCAGATTAAGAAAAGTGTTTATATTACCAACTGGAGGAAAGTTTATGAACCCTCCGTCATATTTGGCAATAATAATAATCCTACAATTCTGGCCAAAAGAGATAATATTTAGGAAAAGTAAATAATTCAGTAACAATAGATGAGAAAGAACTTTGTATTTTATGTCTCTGGAATGTCTATGGACTGGCTCTTTTCTAAAGGGTATGGAAATAGGCTTTTATTTGAACAGAGAGTACACAAATCCAAGGATTCAGGAGCACTTATGGAGGTTCTAAGTCTTGCAGTTTCCTTTTCTAAATGTTCTTCATTTCTGTATATCACCCAATTTGTACTGTTTTGTGAACTCATTAAGAGCTCTGTCTGTGCCTTTCTTATCTTTTTATCTAGTTTCCTGCATATAATAAATATTCAACTAATGCTCATTGAATTGAATGGCACTCATTTGGGGTCTTGCCCAGCATTTATGAAATCTTCCTGTGACTCTCTAACACATTCATCTGTGAGAGATGCCAAAGTCGGCCATAGCTGTGGTACCTATGATAGGTTTTCTTCCATAGTAATACAGGAATAATACTTGAAAAATATACATCATGAACAAAACAATAACTTTAGACAGCAGCACCGAAAAACCAAAACCCTAGGGAAAAAAGTAATTTGATCAGAAGGGGCTTAAATACCACTAATTGAAATGATGCAGTTGAATTTTTACCCCAACACCTAAAAATGGAGAATAAATGCATGATCTTAGTGTTTAGATAGACCTTCAGTCAAAACATATTCAACTTAATCTGAATCTAGACAAGAAACATCTCCCTAAGAATCAGATTAAAGAAGGGGCTCATGAACATCGGGACAGGCAAAGCCCACACCTCGTGTGGTACAGGGCACCATAGGATGAACTAATGTAATGCTTCACTCACTCACTCATTTATTTCATGAGGACTTTCTATATGGAGCACCAGGGTAATAAAATGAACATGCTATCTATGCTGTTCTCTAGGCATAGTTGGCAGAGAGTACTGCTTATATTTAACATCAAGAATCATTAAAATTTGAACCAAGGGAATTTTATGAATAGTGTTAATTGACAGCAAATAACATAACCTATTTATCACCTATACCACCTACAATGGAATCTGGTATTTTCCTTCAAGATTCCTAATTTGCTCATTGGTCAGATGCATTCATCTTCCATTCTACCCACCACACACCAAGCTCTGATCTCTGCAAGAATTACAGTGTGGCATCGCTATCATTCACTAGTAAAACCTACTTATTATGAGGATCAATACTATAATACTATTAATAATGGTTTAAGACTCTGTTTTCTGTAGACATGGAGAGTATGTGAAAAGAAGTATATTTTTCCTTTTGCTTTTAACTTCAAATTCTAAAAATCCCCTCCCCACCTAAAAGGAAAGATAAAAATACTCTCATTTTACTGTTTTCTTATAGGCTCATAAAATTTTAGCTTTGTGTTACTTTTTCAAAGACTCTATTAAACTTGATACATGAGACTAGTAGGCTGCCACAAACTCATAAAAATCTTTTCTAAGAATTACTCCCTCACTGTGGAAATTGAATGGCAATTTCTAAGAATCATGCTAATGGCTTAAACTATAGAAAATGTGAAGCCTACTAATAGATAATTTAGGATTTCCCCTCTGCCCCACCACCACTGGAGAGAATGAACATGAGCTTGAATAAAATTGCACCAAGATCTTATTAATCTTCTGTCTGTAAAAGCTCAATTTTCCTAAGCAATGGGCTGTGGTATACATACCACATTAAAATCTATGCTTAAAATTTTCTCCATATTTTGGAGCTAAAAGTTCTGCACCTTTTGACTATGTGGACACTTGTATTATTGTCAGTTTCAAGAGTTAAATATTCCATCAGGAATTTGTTACTACACAGCGGTACATAATGCCTGAAAAACCCCTGCACCAATATTGCTCTCAAATTGGCAGCAAGTGAACAAGGGACATGAAGGATGCTTCAGCACAGTAACCTATCCTTCCTTCTCTCCTGGGAGCCACTTGGCCAGCTTTCATCCTCATAATTATAATAAATTTGACATTTCATAGATAATATTGATTTCTGTATTTTAGCATTTCACCATAGGTGACAGTCTAGCGTCAAGAATGAAATTTCTATTGATCTCCTGCGCATTAATCTCTCATGTGTATGTGATCATTTTTATAAGACCTTTTACTGCACATAAATCAATATTTCATATTTCCAGCTATGCCAGAGGAGATGTCATATTTGTAAACTGTGAGTTGACACCTGCAATTCCTTCCTGTTCAGCTTCAACTGTTCAGTAACAGTCGATGCAGGGTTGGGAAAGGATCAAGCTAGAGAAACAAGGTAGATTAAAGGCGTGAATGTAGACTAGAGTAATTAGCTTAATGAACAAAGAAGCCAAGTAAGTGAAATAAAGTGAAATAATGTTTCTATAAAAATTGTTTCTGTGGACATAAGCATCTTTAAAACAGGATGGCTTTCCATGCTTTCTAGGAAGCTGATACTAGATTTAAATGTCTGTATTCATAAGGAACACTGAAATACTTTTAAATAATTAAGTAAAAATAACTATCTAATCTGTTGGATAAGAAAGTCACCATAATTTCAAGAATGCTTAACATTCAAGTATATGATCTTACCCACAACTCCAACAGGGTACAAACAAGGATTAAATAATTTTCAGAACTGTGATCTCTTTCCTAATTTGGCAAGCAATTTACAAAGTAAGTAAATTTTCATATCATCATATTTAATAATTTTCATATTTCAACAAGAATTCCAGATTATATATGAATATTCTGATTAATCAAAATAGAATAGTATTATGAACAGAATGTGAGTTCTTTGTATAAACTTTAGTGCAGAATAAAAACTATCAAATGTTTTTAACAAGTAAATTCTTCACTCTGAAGAGATACTACTCTTACAGGTTTTTAGGGATCTACTAAAGTATTCATTTTGCCAATTTCAATGGCATGTAAAAAATTATCGTGCATTTGTACATAATCTTGCTGGTCATGTCTGTGCTCTATTATTTTCAAAACTCTTTCCTACCAATTAAATAATTAGAGTTTATCCATGATGTATTTTAAGAGCTTTGGAGATAAAGCAAACCATTGGACACAAGCTGATGTATGTGGATGTTTGTGTTTCTATCTATATGTTTTTCCTGACTATTCTTGTACTTTCTGATACAGGTCATTAAATGCAAAAGTCAATTTGGACATGGTCTAATATAACTGAAAAAGTATTGCGAATATAATGCTATTTTGTGTAGCATTAACATTTATTCTTTACAAAATTGCTAGTCCACATATTTAGAGAAGTTTTAGAATGTGTGATAAACATTTTCAGAATCTGACAAAGACGCTTTTAATTCAATAAAGTGTTTGCTGGCTTTAAAAGAACTACTTTTTCCCAGATAAAAGCAGACTTGGAAATGTCCACCTTCTGGCAATTTCCTATAGTCACTATTGACACTCTATTATTTCAAATTATATGTCGTTTCACTAGAAGGAAATGCTGCTCTTGCTTATTTTTTAAAGGCCAATCCT
This sequence comes from Microcebus murinus, assembly GCF_040939455.1. Lineage (NCBI taxonomy): Eukaryota > Metazoa > Chordata > Mammalia > Primates > Cheirogaleidae > Microcebus > Microcebus murinus. Next base: position 36,848,583 of record NC_134111.1, read on the forward strand.
TTTTGCTGGTTTCTGAAACATGTTCATGGCCATAAAATATGTCAGCAAATGACTGTTTTAACGTGATGACAGACACATTATTGGAGTGTGACTGACCAGTGTAAGAGTGACTACATTTCAACAGTTGTGTCAGTTTTTGACTGAAGGAGTACAATTAAACAAAAAAAAAAAACTAGACTGAATAGTAGGGTATTACTAAAGAAAAGTCAGCAGGTGAAATATATCTTTACAAATACTTCAGTTTTTTCAGGTGCCACAGGAATTAGTAGTGAAAATTTATTTAGTTTGAGAGCAAACTAACATTACAAAGAGCTGGGCTATGTGCACTCAAAACTTTAGAACTTTTACTTTTAATATGGAAGTTGACATAATTAATTTTCATTGTACATTTTAGCATTTTATTTCCTTAAGGTAAAAAGAGCCCTGAAACCCCAAAACTGAAATGACACCTATATTCCTTGCTAATATCTCTTCCTTAAGTAAGTTAAATAATGAACTAGAGATTTATTCTCTTAGGAGAAAGATATTCCTCTAATTTAGTGAGTAGAAACTTATAGCTATAATAGGATATATGAAGTAATGCTCCACAGATTATGGAGGGTATTTTTAAAATAGTGTTTTAATTTGCACTTGATAATTTTGCTATTTCTTTGAGTCACTTTCCCTCCTCACACTTGTTATTTGCTTTCTGTATTGCAGGATCCATAGAGATTTCTCCCAGACACAAAATATCCTAATATCTGCTTTCATGCTTCCCCTCTTTATTGCCTGGTTATAATATTTACTATTCTTGATCAGGTTGGTTTGTACATCCACTTGGTTCCTATGATCTCCATGGATATGTTTTGCCATTGCACTTAACTGTACTATTATTTTAAGTATTTATATGTTTTTCTTTTCCACAAGTTATCTTTTTCCTGTCTATATTCCCAAGGTACACAGTCTATTTTTATTAACTATTAGCCAAATAAGTAAATCTTTATGGAATGAATGAATAACATAGTGACATATTTAAAATATGCTATTTTAAAATAAGAGGAATTGCTAATTCAATGATGTGGAATATACAAAATAATATGCCTTTTTATTTTAAAAATACTTTAATGCCTTTTTTGAAATCAAAAGGTACTTAGCATCTAGTAGGAGCTCAGAAAATAATCCAGACAATGTAGTGCAAGAAAGTTTTTAAGTCTTAGCCCATACATAGATAATATTTTTAATTTATAGGTGCCCCATAAGTTCAGTGTTTTAAAAACATACATGCTGTTGGTGTTTTAACATGGGAAAAAATAAGGATTCTGATGATTACATTCATAGTATTTTTCCAAAATCTTATAATTCTAGAATAACAACATAGTTTTTCTAGATAGGGTATGAAAAATATCTCTTTTCTTCATATTAACTTTCTAAATATAGATAATGACTTAGCACTATATGCTTTTAGAGAAAATTTGGCTTAATATCTCAAACAAGTTTTCCATTATTTAAAATTTTATAATTTATAAGTCAAAATTCCAAGCTCCAACTAAAAACTTTGAGAGGAAAATGCATCGATTATTTGAAGTCAGGTAAAAATCTCACAGTGAAATTTAGAAATGTCTAGAAAGTAAACATTAATCATAGAATTTTCGGGCTAGAATCATTTTGATTATTTAGAATCAATTAGTCACTTCTATATAAATTATACATTTAAAGTAATTGGCAATAAACAAAAAGACCCAATTTTTAAAATAAATCTGTTGTCTTAAATTAAGAGACTGGCATCAACTTCTCCCATAAACCACTTTGTTATAATCCCTACCACTCAAGATAAATTATTTGTTTAATAACAGCATGAACATTGAGAGAAAAAATACTTTCCAACATGAAATTAGGAAGAATGAAATTATTTTTATGATAGGCTTCATAATTTATGAAAACAACTAAAGCATTTCAAAATATATCATTTAGAATAACAGAAAGAGGGTTAACTGTTCAAATCCCAATGAAATTCAAGAAGTTAATATGCTGCAAAAATCAAAATTCCTGGGATTAATATTTCATGATCTAACACCTGGAATTTCTTCATTCATTTAAAAAGGAATTTATTGAACAACAGGTTGAAATGTGTATACATATATATGTGTTGTGAAAATATTTTTACTAAAGGATTCTTATGGATTATATTAGTCCGACATGTCTTCCATTGTTAAGTCATCAATATTAACCATATATATTAAGGAAAACATTAGGTTCAGATTTCCATGGGATTTTTCAATCTAAAATCAAAACATCGAGGCATGTGAAGATTAAAAGGAATTGATTGAAGAGATAAATATATAAATTAAGGGGTTCAATGTATATATTTTATTGTTTTTACCAAGAATCATACAGAAAATTTTATAGTACATAAAAAAGGAAATGATTCAGTTGCTTCTTCAGAGCTAAAATTGTGGATAAAAGAAAGGACATTTATTTTTATTATAATCAGAGCACAATGTGGAATATTTTTGTTCATGTCTTACTCAGAGAATCTTTTTTAAAATTCTTGCATTGATACTGGTCTCCAAAATTCAAAAGTTAAAAAGAAAACTAATGAACATGGAGGATTTACCCAGAACTGAGTTTTAAAAATTATTTTAGAGAGAACATGACAAAGTATGTATTATCACATAAATCTATGTGCCAAAATATAATTAAAAGTAGCAGTCAAACCTAAAGAATAGAAGACTATTTAAAAGAAGTATAATTCTTCTTAAAAATGATAAGATCTACTTTCTTCACTTTAGCTTATCTCCTTCCTATTTACTGTATTTTCTTAGGAGCATTCTGTCTATTCATTCTCCTAATAAAGTTCTCTTGGGTAAACATTTGAAGAAATTTTTCTATGAGGAACTAGGAATATCTTTATTCCATTTTACGGACCTGCTTAACAAAATTCCCCATCTAAGACCAAAGTCATAACCAAGAAGATTTTGTAAAAGGAAAACATTAAGGGAAAAAATGAAAGAGAGCTCAAATAATTCAGTAAGATAAGAGCCTACAACTCAACAAAAATGGATAAAAGAATTTTACAGTAAGAGAAAAATAACTAATAAACTTATAAGATATTCAAATTCATTCAGTATTAAATAATTAAAATAGGGTACTAATTTTTTCTTAACAGAGTGGCGATTTATTTTATCAATAACTAGGATGTGGGAAACGTGGCTCGTGTAGTCTGCTGGCAAGCATATACATCACTATCACCTTTTAGGAGTGATATGTCAATATCTCCCGAAATTTAAAATATAAGACTGAAAAAAAATCTACTGCAAGAATTTGCAACATGTGTATATAAAAATGTCCACACACACAAAGGTCATATAGCAGCTAACTTTATAAAATCAATCCAAGACAACCAAACTGTATTGAACACTCTTCAATCTCAGTTCTTAAGAGGTGTATTAGGAAACATACATTACTTTCACGTAAATTTGCGTCTACTACAGTGACTATTTCCCAACAAACTTTAAATTTTATTTAAAGAAAGTATCTCTGGTTTGCAAAAAATTGATAATGCTTGGCTAAACTAAATAATCAAATCTTTTTAGAAGAGTATAAGCGTGAGGTTTGTGGTTGGAGAAGGGAGATTTTCAATTTTACTTTTTTCTTTTTGAACTGTTTTAATTTTCTAAATATATTCAATTATTATTTTATAGTTTTTTATAAAACAATCAATTATCTGAACAGAGAGATTGTAGCCTTTTGCTTTTCATCTTTGAAAATCAATGTCTAAAAGCTCTTCTAAAAATCTATTTTTTCCAAACATATACACAAAGAAGAAATGAGAGCCAAAAAGCTTATAAAGATTATATATAATCTATATAATTATATAATATTAACATATATGTCCACACATCTAATTTGATAAAATCTTCTCTATAGATATATGATTGCACATGTATGTATGTATATCAACATTCTTGGATCATGCACTGACGGATCATGAAATTATATACAGTGTCATCACAAAATTATCTGCTTTTCTTATGAAAAAATGCTTATAACTAACATGTCCCTCTTTATCCTGGGACTCAGAATATGTCCATTTTGCTTTTAACATTTACATTAATACAGTTCCAAGCCCCCATCCTTCACATTGGAGAGGCATTCCAGACAGTGAGTTAAGAATGCAGATTCTAGAACCAGACTGCCTGGATTTCAATCTGACTTCTGCCCCTTACTAGATATGGGACCTTGGGAAAGTCACTTAGTTTCTCTATATTTTGGTTTCTCTTCTGTAAAGCGCAAAACATTTCCTACCTCTTGTTTCAGATGTTGTAAGGATGACATTAGTTAATATAAACCCCTACAGGAGCAAATTGCTATACAAACATTAACTAAGATTAGCATCCTCTCTCCAGATGTTCCCCAAAACTCCCAGGGCTGTTTATTCAGTCCAATTCAGCCAGTTATTGTTATTTTCTGTGGAAAGTCTGGTCAGTCACCCAGAGGAAACCATTTTCTCAGCTTTGCTGCTGTTGCCATCACAGAATATCACTAACAAATATGGGCAGCCTTGGCAATAGAAGAAAAATGCATTCATTGGATAAATATTTGTTGAATGCCTTCTATGTGCCAAGCATTCTTCTAAGCAATGAGGGCACAGCAATGAACAAAACCCCTGCTCTTGTGGAGCTAACATATATGATTGACCAAGCTCATATTCAAAACCCTAAATTTAGCGATGTAAAACTGAGGTCACCAGGTAAGTTGATTTTTCCCAAATCATTCTTATTTTTGAATGCTGTTAGAATGAGAAGCAACAGAAAGAAGCACTGGACAGTTTTTTGACAACACTTCCCCAAAAGAATGTCTGTCTTTAATTTCTATTGAAAATGCTTCATGTTATGAAACCAAGAAAAAAATATTACATGTAAGACTATGTGTGTATTTCTGTATGTGTGCATGAGAAAATGTAGTTTCAGCAATATGTGTTAAATAAAATTGCACCTGCAAGGAACAAAGTAAAAGAACTTGACTTTAATTTTTCTTTAATTTAGGATTCCAACTTAAATCCTCTAATTCTAAATTTTCACTTACAAGAAACACCTTAAGAAACAAAAACACTTAAACATATTCAGGCATCAATGGAAAATTTTAATCAAGCTAAATTTTACAGTGAATGCCAAAGCCTTAAACCCAAATGTGCACATATAGAGGATTTTCCTCCAAGGAAATGTAGACATATTTTACTCCTCATCCATGGAAGATATCCTTGAAAAACTGATTGCACATGCCAGTGATGTAATGTCACAGAATTCAAGAGAGGAACAATGATGACCAGCAATGCCCCCAGTACAACTCTAGTCCAGCCAAGTTGTTTCATAATTCTATCACCCTAAAACAATGAAGAATACAAAATATCAATGCATAGCTATCCCTAATCAAGTCTACATTTTTTGGAAAGAAAAATTTCAGTTTTATAAGCAAGAAGACCCCAAACAATGGAAAAGAGGTGTTTACCTGTTCGCTAAATTGAAAATTTTTTATGAGCACAACCAGACCAAGATTATTTACATGCTTGTAGACTCTTGCAAAGTTTTCCCAAATGGGATTATATTTCTCATTCAAAAAAGGGAGAAATAGGGAACTGCATTTATCTGGAAAATAGTAGGCTGTGGTTTAGTAAGGCCTACTCCCTCAAATGGGAACGACTTCAACATGCACATGTTTATTTCACACATTTCAAAACAAGCATTTTTCATATTCTCTACTCAGTAGTTTGGGATTTGTTCTTATGGTAAAAAGTATTAGTAACTGAAAGCTGAAATCACACAGAATGTTTTTGAACCCTAAATTTATATGTGCATATAATATCATTTATTCAAAATATTACTGAACACCTATTATACTATATAGAAAACATGCTACTATGTACAGCAGTGAATAAAATACAAGTGAGCCTTACCCTCATGTACTAATAGCTTGAAGCCTTAAAGGATAGGAAGGAAACACACTAATAAATACTTAAGTACAAATTCTGATGGATGCAATGAAAATAATAGAGCCATGAGAGAAAGGGCTTTCTTCAGAATGCGTGGTCAAGTAAAGTGTCCAGGGGGAGTGTTTGAAATGAGACCAGAAAGATGAGCAGCTTTTCAGAAAACCAGGAGGACAAGAACACATGTGAAGACCTTGGGCTGAGAAATGATCTTACTTATTTGTGGAACCAAACGATGAATGGTTGAAACTTGTGAGAAATAAGAATTCCAAGTGAAATGGAAAAATAGGTAGAAACCATTGCATTCAAGTCCTTTAGGCCAATTGTTTTAGTTAGGGGAATAACATTTCAAATTTATGATTATGAAACAATCATACCAGAGGGAGTTTCAAGGAGGGCAAGTGTAGAAGAAGGGAGACAATTAGGAAATGATACCAGCAAGGTACAAAAACACTATGAAAGTCTTGTTTATTGTACTAACAACTTTAGACACCAGTCTTGGGTTCTTTCCATACAATTCATAAAAATGTAAATTCATTTTCTTTGGAAATGAAACCTGTTCTGAGTTGTCGTTGATAACAAATGAAAACCACTGCCTGTCCATATTTCAATTATGTTATGGGTTTATAGGGTTCAGCATGGGACCCTAACTGATGGGATATGTCTTTTTAGAAACAAATAATCAATTTAAAAATTCATTTTTGAATGCAAGTCATTTAAAAGTTACCCATGTGTCTCACTGTAGTCTCACAACTATTCTGGAAAGTGGAACGGTTACATAAATTCGTCATAGCCCCCACCTACCACCACTTGCCACGTGAGAAAAGTGAAAGCCAGAGAGGTAGTTTCACCTTTTCAGAATGCACAGTCTCATTGCTAAAGGAAGGCTACCACATTGAATAGGCCTCTTTAATGTCGCAGGTGTCCAAGAGATAAAACAGCCAAGATGATGAAAATCTCATTAGCCAAGGTTAAGTTTCCAGAGGTTTATGATTTTACAGAATTTGCTGAACACTACAAATTTATGTTATCCATTTATTCAAATAAATTTACTAAAGCTTATATTTCACATACCAGGCAATTTGTCACATTACATGTCTTAAGACATCCTGACTTTCATACAACCCATGTACTTGCTACATTGTAAGTACTTGTTAAGCCTATCTGCTCCATGGTTGTGGTTGTTGCTGCAGTTATAATTGTGTCATCCGCTGATAGTGCATGGCCCACTGTCACTGGAGGTACCACCCGCAAGGCCCTACTAGCTCCTCATACAGCCTCCCAGAATCTGCTACATCAAGCTCTCCCAAAATGTTAACTGAGTCATTGATTAAAATTAAGACATGTCTTCATCTTTTACTGCCATTTCATATATTCCATAAATTATTTTCCCCAAATAGTCAACATAAACCAAAATATCCTTCTTTGCTACTCAGCTCTGAAGCGGTGTCTACTGCCATATCAGGACTTGCCTAGAAGCATCCCAACTTCCATGACCATGGCAAGCATGGCAGGTATGATTGCAAAACTCAGCACTAAATTCAAATGCCTCAATTTCTACACCCAACCCAGTTTACAAATGCTTCAATATCTAAAAGGCTCAGTGAGATTATGGCTAACCAGGAACGTTGGCCCTATCCAAAAAAGAGAGCCCATTCCTAATCTCTACCCAATTTTTGTTTTGTAGGAATGAAGCTTCATTGTTAGTAAATTTCTAGTTTATCAAGATAAGCTGGAAATCTTAATTTTAATGTGAAATCTTCCAATATTTTATGTTGGCTCAATTTTTTAAAAAATACATTTATGTTAACTTTCAGGTTTTCTCAACAATTAAGCTCTCAACCATTATAAGGTCTGTCTGGTTTGTGTGATGAGGTGAATAATGATTTTATAAATATATAACAAGAAAAACTTGCTTAAGCAACATCATAATCTGCAAAATACTTCTCTAATATAATACTAAAATAGCCTCAGAAATTCTCAACATTCAGTAATTTTGCCCTAAATATAAAAATCTGCTTTTCCTACAAAAAAATTCTATGAAAATTTTGGACAAGTAAACATTTTCAAAAATGCCCACTATACCCAGACCCTTGTCATAGAAATTAAATGATCTAAAGATATGCAAATAATCGTTGATTCCTTCATTCAACAAATACTATAGGTCAATGTTTGGCACTGGCAGCAAATGAGATACAAGACAAAACTCTTGTCCTCATGAGGCTTGCAGTCAGTGGGTGGGGGAGGCAAGTCAATAGGTAGTGACACTGCAGCGTGTTGAATGCTTTAAAATGGGAAAGAGCAATGTGCTATGGCACCATAGAGAAGTACATGACCCAAGCTTGGTTGTAGAGAATGGAAGGTGTGTCAGAGAATATTCCTTGTGGAAGTACTCAAAAGCAAATTGACATGTATGAATTGGCTAAGTATGTGTGAAGAATGAGCATCTATAAGGATCCAGAAATTTTCAACAAGTTATAGAATGGCAAAGAAATCAGACAACTACAAGAAAGAGGAGAGCAGGGCTTGAGTCACACACAAAAGTAATACCTTCAAACAACATGGCATTTGGTGAACTTTTAGAAAAACAGCAGCACTAAGACACTTAAGGCAAGTAACCATGAGAAATGTAGATTATTTTTCCAAAGCAATACTCCAAGAAAGCACACACTGTACAGTTAAGAAAGTATAAAACAACAGATTCTTTAGAGCTTCCTAAAACCAAGCACCAGATTTTCATGCATGGTATGTAGTAAGGAATACTCAATTTTTTAGTGATGACTTATACAAAAAAGCACAGCATCTTTTTTGGAAAGGGACTGTAATTTACATCAGCAAGGAGAGACCTTTGGGTAATCACCACCATCCCAAAGACATTCAGCCCTAATGACCATAATCCATCTTTTTATCAAAAGTCTCAAGAATCTAAATCTCCCCAGCAAGAACTCACGTATAATGACTGTGACAGGATATACAGTGTTCTATGTTTTCTCTCTTCAGGTATTCTATGAAATCCTCTTCTCGGTACTCACAGGCAACACTTGATTTCAGAAGAAGTGGCAGACATAAATAAAAAGGCACTTATTCTTCACTTATTTCTATTGGAGAGAATGTCAGAAAAGTACAGATACTACAGGAGCACAGTTTGATAAAGAATGATACTGCTATGCCAGCTGCAGATACGCTCTGGTTAGGTAGTTAACAAAGGAATAGCTAGCTAGATTTTGCAATGGCAGCCCAGAAAGACAGTAAGTGGAGAAATGAAGAGGAGTCTAGATGGAGCTACGGCACGTGGTTAATCTATGTACAGTGATTTAGATAGCTACTAGGATGTATCCATTAAGAGTCTTTTTATTTATAAAACCCAATTTAAACTGGCTTAAGCAAAATAATTTATTAGTTTGCATAACTGAAAGGTTCAAGGAAATATATTGGGCTTTATATATATAGCAGGAGTTCAGAAGTTCAAATGATGTCATTGAAACCAAAACACTCAGTTCTCTCAGTTTGCTGGCTTCAATCGCTAGGCACAAAATGTTGATTTTTGATAGCTTCAGGCTTTCTCTTGTGGTAGCAAGATGTTTAATTCTACCAGAAAAAAAAGGATTCCAGGATTTTCAGCAAATGATTCATTGTGTCGCATTGGCTCTGACTGGATGCCATGAGCAAACCTAAAGTAACCACTGTGACTACAGGAAAGTGATGCTCAGGTTACAGCTCAGGGTGAAGATCCACCAGGGCAAATGGGTTGAGAATGGAGAGAAAGGGAAGATACCCTAGATGTTTAAAGGGGTGCTAGGAAAAACACCACATTGGGCTTTACTAGCACATACAATAATTATACTTAGAATGTACTTAGAATGTACATTCTAAGTACATAGAATGTATACTTAGAATGTACATGAACAAAGGAGGTATTAGAAAGAGGAGAAATTTGGGGAAAATATCTTTTGTCTGCAAAGTTTTTAAATGGTAATCCACAATAAAAACAAAATCTCACAGGGTTGCATCCAAATCAGGTCATCAGCCTTTCTCTTATATGAGCCCTACAAACATTTTTACAAAAAGACATCATAACAATGAAATCTTCCTCTGCAGCTACAACCTGACATTCATTATACTATAACTTGCTCAACAGATCACTATGCATCAAGAGCTTCTGCAAAGCCAAAGAAATAATCAACAGAGCAAATAGACAACCTACAGAACAGAAGATATTAGCAAGCTATACAACCGATAAAGTACTAGTAACCAGAATCTACAAAGAACTCAAGCAAATCAGCAAGAAAAAGAAAATCAAACAAACTCATTAAAAAGTGGGAAAAAGACATGAACAGAAGCTTCTCAAAAGAAGATAGATAAATGGCCCATAATCATATGAAAAATTGCTCAATGTCATTAATCAGGAAAATGCAAATTAAAACCACAATGAGATATTACCTTACACCAGTCAAAATGGCTTTTATTAAAAAGTCCAAGAACAATAGATGCTGGCATGGATGCAGAGAGAAAGGAATGCATCTACGTTGTTGGTGGGACTGCAAATTAGTACAACCTCTATGGAAAACCGTATGGAGATATATCAAAGAACCAAAAATGGACCTACCATTTGATCCAGCAATCCCACTACTAGGTATTGACCCAAAGGAAAAGAAGTCATTTTATCAAAAAGACACCTTGCATCAATGCAAATGCCTATCAATTCATGAGTGGATTAACAAAATGTGGTATATGTATACCATGTAATACTATTCAGCCATGAGGAAGGATAAAAAATTGATGCCTTTTGCAAAAATTTGGATGGAACTGGAGACCATTATCCTAAGTGAAATATCTAAGGAATGGGAAAACAAACACCATATTTACTCATTATTATATTATATAACTGATGAACATACATGTGCATAGAGGGGAATAAAACTCAATGGAAAGGGGGAAAGAAGGGATAGGCAAAGACCTACCTAACAGGTACAATGAACACTATCTGGGTGGCAGGCACACTTTTAAGCCTGACTCAAGCATTACAAAATTGACCCATGTAACCAAAATCATTTGTACCCCCGTAATACTCTGAAATAAAAAAAATTAATACTTAAATAAACTATGTTGAATACTCTTCTAGAAAACTATCTTTTCACCTTAAGGATGATGTTATGAAAACAGAATAGTTTTAAAAACCAATTAAAGCATAGATTGAAGCGGAGAGAAGGAATCAAACTAGGAATTATACACCTTTGTTGGATAAGCAATAGCTGAAAGAATGGTACTAGTGAAATCTATTAACTCATAAAAGATATAAGAGAGCAAATATATGCTTAATAGACAGAAACCATAAAGTTTGTTTTTAAAAAAATAGTGTGCATAGCATAAGAGAGAAGAAGTAAGAACTACTTTAATTTGAAAGGTTAGTTAATAGTAAGGAGCTTTGTATAATTCAGAACTAATAGGGCAAGGGATACCCACTGAAACCCATTCAATTTAGAACAAAATAGAAAGAAATTGTAATTACCCCAGTAAGTAATAAATATAAGAAAATCATGAGCCCAACAGTGGTAAACCTAAAAACCAAAGTAAAATCCAAAACATTTTTTCAATTATGAATTTACAGAATCATTAAGTGAAAGTGGCATGGATAGAGCTTTAAGGATTTCATGGATAGTAAACATGCCTTCTAATTTTATGTCCATCAATGTCTTTGTCATTATTTCCCAAGGCAGCATATGCCATTAAAAAACAATTCTGATGGTAGAAAGTGCTTCTTAAATTTTAGCTAAAAACTACTGGTTATTTCCATCCTACCTTAGAATCACTCAGGAGAAAACCCTTCTAAAAGAATGAAACCCACTGATATTTATGTGATCCAGCCAATACAGACTAGAACAGAAATGTGGCCTCCGTTGTTCTGAACACATATTTCCTATTGATGCCCAAAGATCAAAACCGATTAACTTTATTGACAACTCACTCTTACTGAACTCTGTATTGGATATAGGTTGTTTTGTAACCAGCATTCATTTTTACTTTCTTATCTGCTCTCCCCTATATTGCTGAGCTAAAGTCCAAGCAGACTTCAATTTCCAGAATCTTTTGCCAGTAGGGTTCAAAATTAGATCCTCTCCCCTTGTGGCAGGCCCCATCCATCCCCTCCCCTCTCCAAGATATCCAGCTCCTGACCCCTGAAACTTGTGAATGTTACTTTATATGAAGATAGGGACTTTATAGATGTTATTAAATTAAGAATGAGACGGGAAGATTATTCTAGATTATCCAGGTTGACCTTAAATGTAATCATATGTACCCTTATGAAAGAGTCAGAGGGGGATTTGAGACAGAAGAAGGCAATGTGGCAATAGAAACAGGAAGAGGAAGAACGCAGTATGATGCAGAGCTGTGAACAAGGAATGGGGAATTCTCCAGAAGCCGGAAAAGGCAAGGAAATGGGTTTGCCCCTAAAACCTCTGGAGTAAGCATGGCCCTGCCAACATTTGATTTCAGTCCAGTTAAACACATTTCAGACTTCTGGCCTTCAGAGCTGTAACAGAGCAATGTGTGTTGTTTTAAGCCACCAACTTTATGGAAATTTTCTACAACAGCTACAGGAAACTAATATACCGCATCTTTGCGAAGGGCTTTCACGCAAAATGTGGAAGATAAAAGAGAATCCAAACCACTGTTATTCTTTCTGCAACGATGTGCAGGCATAGGGGGCTTGGCAGTGACTTCTAGAATTTCTCCTGTGACTCACCCCCTTTCACAACCAAGGCAACTGAATGCACTGGCAGTGAGTATCTGCAGTTTCTGCAAATCTCTGATTTCCTGAAGCCTAGTAACAGCTCTCCATAATTTCCAACCACATCCTCAGTTCTTCCAACTGATTTTAAGCTCCTAAATTTAAACCCCTTCTGTTTGAAACATCCAGAGTGCTGTTCTCTGACCAATCTTTGACTAATGGAACCCATACTCTAAATATCCAGTGGCTTACTTAGAATGAATAAAAAATATTTTCTTTCCAAAAGCTTCACAAGTTTTTCATTTCTATAATTAGGAGTTGTGGAAGAGTTCAATATTTTCCAAAGCAATATAATGAAATGTGCATAAAGAGAAAAATACAGCACATAATATTTGCTTATTCCCTGATTCATGCAACAAATATTTATTGAGTACCAACTCTGTGGGAGATGCAATACACAATGTTAGAAGTACAATAATGAGAAAGCTAGATGTGATTCCTACCAACACAAAGTTAATAGTGAAAGGGGAAGGAAGGCAAATACATAGGCAAAGGAATAGAGTATGAGGTTCTACCAAAGAGTAAATACAAAGTGCTACAAATGTATATGAATATAGTGGGATCAAGGAATACTTCCTGGGGGAAGTTATGTCTAAGCTAAGATCAAAAGCATAATAGGCATACTAAGGCATTATATAAATGAAAGAAGAAATAATCCTTTTCTTCCCAACTTGCCACATCTGCCATTTGTCCAGACATCTTCATCTATGGAGTTCCACATAACTCAAGGCATCTCCCTCTTCTCTTCAACTGAATTTTTACATAGAAAATTATACAGCACACAAAAGAAAATATTATTGAAATGCACTGAATATTTCCTCCAGTTCTGAGTTCCTGAACAAAGATACAGAAAGCAGGGGCAATCATTTAAAGGGATAGTTAGGCAAAAAGCTGGGGACAGTCCAAGTGTGGGAAACTACTTTTTGTTCTTGCTGCTGCTGCTGCTATTGTTGTTGTTGCTTGAAATTTAATATTGGTCAGCACAGAATGTTAAAAATTTCTGAAAGCAAATGTCTCTACTCAGAATTATGCAATTTACCACAGTCTCTGCCCCTCCCTATTGTTTAGATTAAAAACTTTGCACATTTACTTCATTTATCATGCCTCTCAAAGCATTTCCTTATGAATTCTAGCATAAAGAAAAGAGAATACAGACCTAAGTCATACAAACCTGTGTTTAGATCTCAGTTCAGCACTTACTGCATGTGTAATCCAGGACAAAGTACTCAGATTATTGGAGTCTTTCTTCATCTGTAAATCAAATACAATAATATCTGCCTTGCATTGAAATAATGCCCATGAAATGCCCAGCTTGATAACTAGCTGCTCGTAATCCTTCCTTTCTTTCCTTTTTTTTCTCTTTCTTTCTTTCTGTCTCTCTTTCCTTTTCTTCCTTTCTCTCTTTTTTTTAAGATATTACAGTATGTAACCATGGGCTAGGCTCTTAGATATAAATTAAAATTTTTTTTCCAATTTGATTATGGGCTTATAATCAGCAAAGTCTCAAGACTTTAGATTTGAAACAATCTGTCAAATGGATCAAATAAGTGGAGGCCCTCAGGCCCCTACTTCTTACACCCTTATAGAAAAGTCTTCTCATTTAACATGTCTCTCTTTTTCAAATTATTAACGGCGACAGGAAAAATTGAATTTAGATCAGTAAACCCAATTTTCTAATGTGCTACTGTCCACTTCAAGTATTAAGTCATGCTCCAAATAATGATAGCATTATATTAAAGTAACGGTAATAATGGTAGTCTATATCATATAAAATGAAAATGAGAATTAATTTTCAAAGAAAAACATTTTAAGTTATTTTAGTTCTTTCATGTTTATTGTTTACTGGGAATGAAAAGAACCGCTCTCAAACCATCCAATGGATTGGCCCCAGAACAAGCAGCAAGAACTAATTCAAGCAAGCTTTGAAAAAATTCAAGGAACTGAGTAAACATGTCTACTAAAAGGAACATGGATCCAAGAAGAAAGAGGAGGAGGAAGAAAAGAAGAAGGAGGACCACAAAATAAAAAAGAGTATGTGGTCTAGTGAATGAAACATTGCAGGGAATACAGAAGTCCTTGTGCTCATTTACCATGTGACATCAACGGACATCAGCTCTTCATGGTTAAGGGCCTGATAAGTATAACTCAGTATAGGTGAGTCATCAAGAAATGCATAGAGTATTCTGCAAATTTGTTGATATTGTTAAAAAAATGACAATCAGCATTTTCATAATCCATCTTTTTAGAGAAGCCCTTTTCTTTATCACTCTAGATTATGAGAACCCAGAGGGCTCTCATAATTTTGTGCCCTGATAGATTTCCTAGAATAATGTTTTAAATAAAGCATGTGTATGTAAAATGGAATGGAATCAAAATCCAGAGGCAATTACATGACTCCTAGCACACCATCATCAAGTGATGTCAAGTTTTGTCAATTGTCCATGCTTTTCTTTTTTATAGTTTCCAAAATAGTTGCCCAGTCTAGAGTGCAGAGGCATCATCCTAACTCACTGCAACCTCAACTCGTGCACTCAAGAGATCCTCCTGCCTAAGTCTCCTGAGTATTTGGGACTACAACCACATGCTGCCACACCTGGCTAATTTTTCTATTTTTGTAGAGATGGTGTCTTGCTATATTGCTCAGGCTAGCCTTGAACAAGGGATCCAACTTGGCCTCCCAAAGTGCTAGGATTACAGGCATGAGCTACTGCACCCAGGCAATTCTCCATGCATTTAAAGGTTAATAATATAATGAAAACAAATTATAAACACCATAGCTTTTCAGTATTATGATAATTGTTCTCCAATGTGAGGCTAGGGAAAATAGCAGCTTCTTGGGTTCTTCAGAAGCAACTGCTTCTACTCAAGTTGACATGAGACATTCACCTCCTAAAAAGCCACCTATCAGCTAGAAAGCCTTGATAAACAATTAGCACTCTTTTCTCCACATTAGCATCATTAAATCTTTCAGATTCAGGAAACGAAGTATATATACCAGGTTTTCAGACAACTTTGACACTTCAGTCTACCAAAAGATATAAATTATTTTTAAAATACATGAGATTTTTAGGGCAGTGAAACTACCTTGTATGATACTATAATGGTGGATATATGCCATTATAAATCTGTCTAAACCCATAAAATTTACAATATCAAGAGTGAACCCTAACATAAACTATGGACTCTCAGCGATAATGACATGTCAATGTAGGTTAATCAATTGTAACACATGTACCACTCTGGCAGAGCGTATGGATAATGGGGGAGGCTATTCATTTATGGGGACACGGGTAGATGGGTAATCTCTGTACCTTCTGCTAAATTTTGCTGTGAATCTAAAACTGATCTAAAAAATAAAGTCTATTTTTAAAAATATATGAGAACACAGCTCTAGTCAAATTGTATGGTTAGGTTTTTTTTTGTGACTGTTTTTATTTTTTTTATGTGATTATCTCCTTCCCTTATAGCAAGAATTTCTTGAGAGCAGAGACTTTGATATATTCATTTTTGCTTTTGTAACTCCTATCATGATGCCTAGCACATAGAAGATATTCAATATATATTAGATGGATGGATGAGTAGGAAGATGAATGGATAGGTAGATATTCATGGATGAGCTGTGGCAATGACAGGTACTTAAAAATATCCTGGAATCAAGAAAAATGACTTATGTTCTTAATTTCCCAAGCAAACTTTCTTGATTGAAACATGGAAATGCCTAAGATATTTTCTTTATTAAAGGATGGAGGAATTTCTGATGTCCAGACTAACTCACAGAATGTCTTTGAACCAGCATATGAATTTAAATACCAGGACATAAAGCACCAAGATAAAAGGACTAAAATATAGTGAGAGTGAGCGTACAGTCTGTGCAAATGGACAAAAAGTAGAAGAACAGTTTTATCAAGGTGGAGCACAAGGTAATAAAATTTTTAAAAGCCAAAGTGTAAATAAAAATATTAGGGCTTCTGATTTGAGGTCCCAATGCCACTTAAGCTGTCTTTATCAAAAATCCTCAAGTCCATTGCCTCGTATAAGAAAAGCACTGGGGTATATAGCTATAGTAATTGCCCTTAAGTGGGAGATAAGTGGTTGAGGTTTTATATCTCACAAGATGTGGTCTCATTTCAGCTTGGAAAAATTCTTCCTGGAAAAACAAAGGTAGCAGGAAACTAAATGCTTAATATCTCAGCATATAAAAAGAGAACATACATAAAAACAATGGCTCTTTAAACCTGATGAATTAAAATGGAAATAACATCAAACTTTAGGCTTTTTAAGCACAAAATTATCAAATTTTACTAAAGGAGTGACTGTGTGGGTCTTCACATATGCATGTTTAAATATTCATTGTCACATGGTCACCAACCCTAACTATGTGTCACTTAGATCCATCTTGTTTAATCTTGCTAACTAATTATGGTTACATACCAGAGACAATGAAGGAAGGAAATTATTCTAAAGAGCTAATCAAAATATAAAATCCACATGTCATTAAGAATGCAAAATTAACACATAAATAGCTATTCTTAGAGTTGGAAAAAATTGTTCTAAAGATAGTCGTTTGCTTCACAGTTTAAACAAATATTACTGTGACCATAAGAATGTCAATAAAGAAATGTCTGTGACTCTAACAGTAAAAGCAAAACCATGCTCAGGTGTAATGAATTGTTAATTCATCTATAAGATAACCATTTCAATGAATTTATTTTTCTCAACCCTAAGTAGTGGGTTTTTCTTCCTTGAGAATACTGCTATTACATCCAGAAACTTTTTCAGGAGCTCATAATTGTTTGTTTGTTTGTTTATTGGTTACAGAGACACATTTTTAAGAATTATTTTCTTTTGATATTGGACATAATCACTTTTGCTTTTATTTCAGTGGTTGAAATATGTCCTCCTGTTGGTAAATGAAGCTCAGGAAAATGACTGACCTTTTCAAACAAAATTTATAATTTTAGAAATGTAATACTTAACATTCTTTGGTAATCCAATATTAAAATACATTTAGGTTGATCTATAAAATGCTATGATTTCAACTATTCTTTTTTGAATGTGCAATAGAGAAACATTAACAATGCGTGTGGTTTAGAAAAATTCATTTATATAGCCGTTTGCCATGTCATGATGTATTTTAAACAAAAGAGGTACAGACAAAGGTATTGATTTTAGGGACTTAACTAAATAAATAGTATGTAAATTGTGTCTTTTTCTATAAAATTAGATCAGGACACACATATTACACTGCCTTTTTCTATAAGAATGACAGCTATTGAATTTGGCAGACATTGGAATTTGGTTAAAGAGTTACAGACCTTTGATCTTTGGATTACAATTAAATGAAACCATTGTAAAAGGACACAAGTGGGCCAGCCAATTTCTCAAGCAACCACAGCAGCCAGGAGGCGTTATCGCTTAGTGCTGTCAAGAAATTCACTCTGCATTCCGTTTTGTCTCTAAGCCTCATGTCTTCTGCTAGATGATGAGGATGGTGATGATGCCCTCATTAGACTGCACAATAACTCACTGAGAACATACTTTGCTGTTTTTACCATTAGTTTCAACCATATATCCATGCTGATACACTGTACTTCCAAGTAATGATATAATACCATGGGTAGTACTTGGCTCATTAGCATATATTTTTCTCAAGATCCTGTGTGGGGTTATTTTTAGGAGTGGAAGAAAAACTAAATCTCAGATTCAAATCCACTGGAGTTTTAAGGAAAATAAATTCAGGGAAGGAACTTATGGTTAATATTGTTGTAGTTATTTCCTAATTAGTGGAAATTTTTGTTTTGTTTTTGATTTTTTCCTTCTTTTTTTTTTTTGCTTTGATAACACTTTCTTAATCAACCTGACCACTAATAAATTGACTTGCACAGTCACACCCAACAGAACCATTCCCTTCAAGTCTTTGCTTTTTTAAGCTAAATTCTGCAAGTTACAGATAATGTCATTGCATTGTAATGACAACATTTGACCACCATTTTTAAAAAGAGATTTATTGATAACCTTTTGAAAATGAGGAATGTTTGGTCCCCAAGTTCCCTATTAATGCACATTCCTCTTATATAATTATTACTAATTCTAACAAGAAATACCCTAATAAACTTACAATAAACAGTGACTTGGCAAGTTTTCTTAATCTAAAATTATATATTCATAGCAACAAATAGGCAAGTTAGATCTCTCTTAGGTCTTTTTATCCAGCCCACCAGATCTGTGTTCTTTTTTTAAAAAACCTTCTTTGTTATGTCATTCTGCAGACAGAGCTCAGGCTGTTTCCTGTCACCCACTGGAGCAAACTGCTCAACAGAAAGCACAGTTGGACAGCCCTTAATTAGTGCTACTTGGGATAGTCAGCGTGTGAGCCTGTGTCAGCATCTCACTTAAACAGGAATAGAGCAGTGAGGATCAGCTGACAGTTTGAAATGCAAGACACCAGGTCTTTCACTTCCACCTACAGTCATACAATGCATGCTGCATGCCTGCAAGTGTTATGAGAAATGTTGGAAATAATGTTCTTTATGTAAATTAGAGTCAAATTATTCCATCACATCTTACAGGGTGTTTATTTCTTTAAGTTATCTAGGTACATGCTCTCCAATCAAAATGTAATGTTTAAAAATAAATAAAATGTACCTCAAAATCATTTTTCTGATGATATTTTTAATTTTTAAATGTTTAGCATAATTTTTAATATCTTCAAAAAAACCAGAGAATAGCACTTTATAATTTGTTAAAAGGAGCAATAGAATGCACTTTATTTAAATTCAAATAAATTGGTATCTTATTTTGAATTGGCATGAAATATGCTAAAATGACCAGTAATTATCATATTAAAACCAAATATAGAATTTAAAAATAAAAACAAAATTATATCCAAATGGGGCTACATAGCTAAGTTCTTAGTCAAAATATGAGTGGGGAGCCTTACAAACTTAAACTTTTCATATCCCAGGAACATAAAGGAAGATTTACAGCTTGATAAATCTCTTATGAGATAAAAACTTGAACACAGAACTCTATCATTTGCTTGTACCCCTACGTTAAGGTGACTAGCTATTATGATATCATATTATAGTTCTATCTCTACAGCCCAAACCAAAATTATACACAGAGTTTGGTTCAGCTGTGAGAGGGTGAGATTTTCTTTGTTATAAGGCAGACAGTGTTTAGTCTGGGTGAAAAGCAAGATCAATATATTCTAAACCTGTAACTTACTATAAACATAACCTCCCCCAACATGTTTTAAATTAATATTTTTCTAGTAGCTAATAGAGTCCCTTTGGGTTAAATGTGGAGGGAGTCTACAATGTGTATTTTCAGAGAGTAAACAGCCACCACTTCCTTTTTTTTTTTCTTTTTCCTTCATTTATCTGGAAAGTAGCTATTGCACTTCAGATGGTAGACATTTTTAGAAACTGTTTTTGCTTTTTGTTGTTGCAGTTCAGAGGTAGGATGGCGTTTCAGGGCTGGTGGCAGTACAAGCTTCTTTATAAGGATGAATGAAGATGAAAAGCAAGACAAATAGAAGCGAATGAGACACTGCTTTATGTGATTCATGATAGCTTGCCATAAGCCTGTTAGCCTCTGCCTGGCTCTTCTATCTGAGAGAATAATGGATAGTTACAATGTGTATAGTGACATTGTCAAACCATCAGGAATTGCTGATTATAGTACTAAATATTGATCTCTGCTTCACATGTGTCAAAATTCTTTCTTCCCTTAATTAGAACTTCCCTAAGCACCATACAAGAACAAACTGAATATATCAGATCTCTGTGAAAGGGAGTGTGATACTAGAATATAATTGTGACCTCTTGTCTTCTCCTTTTCTCTTGAGTTGTGAGATGACTTCAGCTGTCTCTCCTGCCCTTCCCAGTACATGTGATCATCGTGCTCATTTTTCCCAATCTAACCATAGGAAGATTTCTCCAAGCCTCTGCTTTTCATCATTCTGAACCACTAGGGTAGTAGTCAGATGGCAGTGAGACTTAAAGTGCCAGAAGGTGCCTTTTTCTATTTGTTTGTTTCATGGTACACCGCACCAGGCAATGACCTGTGGCAACAATGTCATACAAAACGGAGACAGGTTCACCCAATCAAAGGGAGGTTTAAAATTAATACAGATCCCTTCATTGCTTCCTGTGAGATCGGGGAAGGGCGATTTCAGGGTGCCATAGGCACCCCAGTTATCAGTCACATTCACTTAAAAGGTATTTTTAAGAAACTTTTGTTATGGAAATAATACCTTTTTAGCTTCAGATTCCCCCATCAACTGAAGCAGGGTAAAGCTCCCTACTAATTTGATATTACCATTCAATCAACTTCCATATTCTGAACTCTAGCAGTAATGCAATATAATGAAAGGTTGTGATATATGGTTTCAATTTGCACCGCAAACTGAGCACTTAACTCATTTATCTTAGTTTACCTGTAATATATTGTTATTTTTTAATCATGACACCACAGTGCATTTGCTTTTAGTTTGATGTGCTTAATAAAATCAATATTTCATTAAAAGATTTTTAAAAATTGTTTGTTTCAAACACAGAGCCAGACCAATTTGGCAGACAGTTTCTTAGAAGCAACCTCTTTCCTGACTCTGCACAGAAATGTCCCCATGAGCACCCACTAGTCCCACAAACACCTTGTGTGGGGGGACTTGGTCTGCAGTAACCTCCCTGGTAAATTTACAAGGTCCTTACTCATAATACGTGGTTCAGAGGGGCTATAAATAGCAAATTCCAATTGTGACCTTTTCATGATAAATCTGGAAGAGGAATGACGAAGGGAAGGTTATTAAGCCTCCCCACTTTTTCTTTAAACAATTCAAACAGGATTCTCTATCCCCACACAGAGAAAGCTCCAAGCAACCTGCCTGTATGCAGGTTTCTTCCCATAGCTGCCCAAGTCACCTGGCTACATTGCACTACAGGTGATCTGCGTCAGTGGTAATGATCAGGTTAGCAAAGTGCAGAGAATTCAACTTTAAATTGGGCAGAAAAGCCTTGGACTGCAATGGGGAGGTGCCAGCATTTCCAACATCTTGGTGCACAATCATGACACTGAATGCTTGTTTTAATGTGGCATAGTTTGCAAGTGGAGCTACTTACAAGAGAAATGTTAACTAATGGCAACCGTCCACTTTTTCTTCCCTAGCTTAGGGATGTAGGAAGAAAAATGATCACTGGGCTGCCTGGTTAAAACACATATTACCTATTTTCTTGAAGCTGTTCAGCTCACAGAAATAACACTTTTGCGTATTTTCTCCTTCATGTTACACATAAAATATATATTTATCACTATAAATCAATACCTAGCTATCTTCACAGGCTACATTTATGCCCCTTGGAGATAAATGTAGAATATGATAACTGAAACCACTAAAACATCTCTGAATAGATATTTAGCTATTATATAAACACAAGGAATGTGGTGAAATTTGTCTATTTAAATGTTTGCTCTGTAAGATAATAAAAGAAGAAAATAATCATTGATATAACTATACACAATTATTGAATGATGTTCCTTCTACTTTAAGATGACAAATTTTGTAAATATCAAAGAATTGATGACTAGGATGAGTACATTGACAACTACATGTAGAGCTTTCCATCAAAAACAATTACACATCGAAATGAATAAATCTCCTTCTCCTTTAGTAGTAATTAGATGGAGCAGGATTTACAAGGGCAGGTGTACATACTTGATTAGCCAATAGCATCTAAGGACTCCTAGCTTTTCTTTAATATCACACTGTTTATCACCTAAAATCTGCAATAAATTAGTCATTCTCCTATCTATAAGAAATATTCATGACAATTCACAGCTGAGGCAGATAGGTTATGATCAATATAAACCTACTAGTCTTTAGTACTCATGTCCTTCCCAATGAATCTTAACGAAAAGAAGTAATAAATAAGTGGCACACACGAATAGTACCTTTAAATAAGCAAGTGAGCCTTCTTCAGCAACAAGCAACATTCTCTGGATATCAAAAATAATAACTGGTTTTGCAGCAATGCAGCATGGAAACACAAGGGTATAAGATATACTGTACTTTAAGCTCTGTTTGATGAATCTGAGCACAGTTCCTGGGGGATAGATTACTTTAAACCATGCTCTTTTACTTTCTAATCCTGACTTGATTTGATTTGTACTTTAATACAGCTGCCTGGCAATTCAACAGCAAATAGAGACTATTTATGTAATCAGATTGTAAGTAGTGGGACAAGAAGAAACTCTCTAGAACCTTTTTGGAAAATAGTTTGTTGTACTTTTTATTTATTGAACAGCAGGGCTCCGGGCTTTCCAGTGCTCATTATAATTGGTTTTCTGCTTGAACTTTCAAAAACTGTCATGTCAATACTCAAACAGAATTTTTTTGCTTACTATATGGCTATGGGCTCTATTTTCTCATGTGCAACTTGACAAAGTTCTTGTAATACCTCAGAGGCAAAGTTCTAGAGTTTCTTTTGCTATTTAAGAAAACTGGGAATTAGAGGTCTTTAGTGTATTGCACATTTATATTCTCCTTTTGCAATTAAATGCCTTAAACTAAGATATTTATTTCCTTTTATGACTACCCCTGCCTATTCATAAGTCTCTACCAACTGTGGGAGGAGTTTCTCTGCTTTTTTCTACCATCCAACTACCTTGAGGCACCCCCACTTGTAAGTAAGGTGATTTTTCCACCGATATGTTCATAACCACGCTTCATATTCCAATAATCAGTTGATAAAGAATTCTCCCTTCTCCTAAGGGTTTATTTCCTATATTGCTGCCAAAAGTACAAATGTACAAATGTGAATTTCATATTCACCTTTTCTGTTTGGAAACCCTAGAAATCCAGCCAACCACTATGCACGATAAGAACCTCAAATGAATTTAAGACAAAGGAAAACATCTGTCCAAAATGGAAATGAATTTTTAAACTCTAGCCCTGAAAATAACCTCTTTTAAGCAACATGAATATTTATATTTTCAAAGAGGTTAGCCCTATCATATTCTATTTTTTAACTAGAGAGAGATGACTTTTGTATTGCAGGATTATTTGTAATAATTTTTAATGTGGCTGAAGTAGAGATAATTGCAGGACAAAAGATGTATGCTAGAAATTAATACTCCATATTTCATTTTATTTTCCATTCTTTTTCATTTCTACCTATTTAAAACAATCATCTCTTAGGAACTATACAAAGAGTAGGTACATAAAAATATAGTACTAAAAATAAATAAAAGAAGACCATTAAATAACATCAAAATTGTAATAACAACTATCAAGATATAAAAAAAGCCTTTGCTTCAACTGGACAATAGAGCACATAGATTCTATAGAATTTCAGATAAAAGTTGATCCTTTTAATGTTGTTGTTGATTATTCGGTATTCTTTAAAGATTTCTGAAGAAACACATTGTGCTATTAAACTGAATCTTTGCATTTGACTTGGTTCCATTTCACTACTATCCTAATTTTGCTGTGGTCGTGGCTAAAAGTATAATTATAGATTTGAAACCATTTTTGTCACAAAATCAACCCAGGTGCTGCACTTTCAAAATCCAAGTGTTCACTGACAAAGCAGCCATCCACAAGCACAAGCTTGACTTTAAATTCAATCAAAGAAATGCATCTGCAAGGAAAAATATGCATCATTGAAATGCTGTAGCTGCTGATCAAATTTGCAACCATATTTTCAAGTACGATCCTTATGAAACTGGCTGTATGATACAGCTGAAAGTTACCTTTGGAACACATTTGTGCTCTTTTAACACTTGCATGGAAAATAAAAATGGGCACCTCCAGGGCCAGGTCGATCCTTATGCAGCATGAAATACAGTATATAGGTTCTATTTAGTATCCTGTATTTAGAACTTTTCATATTCAGCATCCATAAAAAGATTTCCAAGACATTGGTGGGAATGAGGTTGTAACTAAGAATAAAGGGAACATAATGAGAGTGTAACTAGAATGCAAAATATTTTAGATATTCAAGAAATGGAAAAATACCTGACAATGCTGACTTGAAACAATAATAGACGCAAAGGCTCTTGCTGGACTCTATTATTTATTTCAAATATTTAACTGGAGTGGATTTGTATATTTATACAATCATATCTGTGAGGATAGTCATGTTTAACCACATATGACTTACAGCTTGATCCTGGAAATATAAGTTTGCCATGCTATAGTACAGGTTTAAGGTGACCATCAGAATCAAATAAAAATATGAAATCCATTAAATTCTTAGAATAAAACTCATTCCCTGGATCTCAAATAGGAAATTGCTGTGTTTGGAAGCTTTTTGCTTTCATAATTTTATGATTATGCTGTTCCTTGTGTGAGTAAATATATGATTTCTGTTATAAACATCTATCTAAATTTTCTGGAAAAATGCATCAAAGTATATATGTATTTTTTTTACATATACATGCATGCATTTGCACACACATTAACAAATCTGTTTTGTTGATTATAAGAAAAGAATCCATTTTATGTTTTTCTTATGGGATATATTCTTCTACTTTAAGGAATTGTATTACTGTATTATATACTCTATTACCCTATTGTATTATCAGACTGAAGGTATCGACTGGTGTGTTTGTTTCATCACACAAAACAACTGGCTGAGATTTGCTGCCTTTGCCCACTAAACTCAGAAGACAGATCTGATTCTGTGACTTTAGCTCCCAAAACTACATCAAGGCTACTCTTTTAGTCAACTTGGAAATTTATATACTATACACTAACCCTCCTTTAATATCCTCTCTCTCTTTCCTCTGGGCATTTATTGCTGTTCTTTCTAGTTCAGTAACCAGTGAGCAGAAGGTTCATTAAAACTAATTGAATTGGAAACTTGTCTGCCCTGGGAAATGTTAACTCTTTGTTGTTATCTGTAGGAAATTCCTTTTGTTATGTTCCTTTGAATTGAATTATTGGATCTTAATGTTACAAACACTGTGTTAAAAGTGATTTCCATCTTTTTATGGTCTAGACAACAATTCTCAGGAAAATGTCCTTATATCAAATTGGATTTTACCAAAATAAAGCAGCATTTTATTCAGTGACGTAAACAGCAATATTGCACACTGTTCAGAAACTGGAACGATGTAGCCCTGTTAACTCTTGTAGTTCTAGTCACTGCTATACCGACTGGGATTTTTTTTTTAATTTAAAAAAAAAAAAGAGGTTTCTATTATGGCTCATTCTCACTTGGTAAAACAACACAACTGCAGGTTTGTAAGTCAATGTTAGTGGAATATGGATTATCAAAGAACATTAACCCCCCAATTGCAGCCATTCTACCCATTTGAACAAATGTCACAATGAAAAGATTATAATTATTCTTAATGATATAGGGAAACTCACTTTCACTTGGCGTTTGTAATCATTTGGAAATTGTGCTACAAAAAATACATTTGAAATAGGGTTTAGGAGGCTGCATGTGTGTTCTGGAATCGTTTAGAGCAGGGAAATACTGACAAAATTGGGAACGTTTGATAATAGTCACAGTCGTAGATTTTTGCCAGCTTTAAAAATCAATTGAAAATAATAGGCAACCTACTGTTGCTAATAAAAGTAAATATTTATGACTGATTTGACTGTGCTTCAATACCAGTCAATCACTTTCTAAAGGATCTTTGCAATTCATTAACCTCTTTTTACTGGTCTTGTCCCTGTTGGTATTAGCCATTAAAAAAGAATAAGGGAGGGGGTTTTGATTTTTCTGTTCTCATCATTCATAGCTTATTTGTTCTTTCCCTTCATTCCCATACATCGCCACTAAATTGATTGTCTGTTTAGTCATATGAATGATAAAGTAGCAGTGCCAGCAAGATTGAAAGCCTCCATTAATTTCTGAGGAAGGTGAGTTGCTCTGCTTCAACCACTACCTACAACAAACGCACTTCTCAGAGGGTCTTCTATCACTAGTAATTCTTCTTGTGATAGAGTCCGTGTAACTGTATGACTTCCCTTTTAAACTTCTCCCTGGGTGAACTTTAAGAAAACAGATATTTATTAATATCATCTCAAAATTGTGTGTCCTTCTCTGCTTAAAGCCCGGGCACAATCTTTATGCACAAAAAAACCAACAGCTGCAAGTTTTTATTTAAACAGCATTGAAAGCAATGCTTAATGCGTATTTTATTTTTTTAAAAATTGATATTATAAAATTCTACTCCTTCAGTAATCAGTCTGCTCAAAAGGTAAATCTTCCCTGAAGTGAGAGGCATCGTCGTTTATTAAGAGAGCTTTTTAGAGCCCTTCCACGACACAATTTTAGATTTCTGAGATCTGTGTTTAAAAATACTAGCACTACACCTTACTGGTGTTTCTTTTTTACTTCTTAAAATATTCATAAAATCATAACCATCTAAAATTATCTATAGCAACTGTGTTTCCTTACAGAGGTATTCTGTGATGTATTACAGTGGTACTTTAAGTTGCTTTAATTGCCGTTGTAAGTACATATTTTGTCACTGAATAACAGACCGAACAGACGTGTAAAACCTGCATAACTTACCAGTGTGTGTAAGTTAAAGCCACCTCTAGACAGCTTCAAATTATAATCCTCTATGGAGATAGATTTTTTTAACTCTTTCAATGGTACATGTACTTTATCCCCCCCCCCACATTCTCATGGTACTTTGTTTACAGTAGGAGCTAACATTTATTGAACCATAAAGGCTTGCTTTATGGTAGGCACTGTGTTTTTAAAAGAAAAGAAACATTAATAGAAATTATCTTATTTAATCCTCTCACTGACTCTGTGAGACAGATCCTATTATAATTACAATTTCTCAGATGAGGAAACTGAGGCTACTAGAGGTTAAATAATTTGTCCAAGATCATATGCATGTTATGCAGTAAAAATTGGATTTGCTCAACAGTCTAAAACCAGAGCCTGTGTTCTCAATGCTATGCCTCACTTCTGTTGGTTCATTCAGCATGGTCTGCCTTGCACAAGAAATACTTGTAAATTTGCCTGTCTACTCTCCCACCCCACATTGTAATATGCCACAAAGGCAGAGATATCATGTACCCTTCAAACCCCAACTATGCCTTAGATTGATCTTTTGCATATAGTGGGTGCTTTTTAATTGCCAGACTGAGCATATTGCACAGGGACAAATTCCAATGCTTTAGATTTCTTCAGTCTCTTCCTTTGTAAAGGCTCCAGGTGTTATTTAAAAAAAAAGTGTCACAGAGGCTAGTTTCAGAGAAACACACACACACACACACACACACACAACAGCACACTAGGAAAGTGATGAAGATGGCACAGCCAGCAATAAAAAAGTATTAGGAATTTGAAGTCTTGTCCCTAACCCTACCCTGGCTACCTTGACACTGAGAGTTCTGGGGATGGGCCATGACATCAGATGTGATCTAAAGGTACCATTATCTGTTCATGTAAAGGAAAAAATCTAAGCTACTGATTCCATCCACACTGGCAAATTGGCCTAGCACACAGATCAAGATTTTTGAGAGCCTCATCATCAGCCTTTCTATGGAGGATCTAGTTAACTTTTAAGTTACCTAGAAATGGCAATATCTTCAGTTTTTCTAATCTTAGGTGATAGAATTCAGTCTTTCGCATTCTCAAGTTTGGAAACCGCATTTCCATGGATTGACATTTAAATTCGCATTAAGTAGAGAAGACTAACTTTTGTTCTCAACAATGGATGCATGTAGGACATTGTCTTTTTGTGTTTCCAATAGAGTACAGCAAGTTCTTATGTGCAGCTAATCCACAGCTTCAGACCTAGCATGTGCTCCATATACATTATAAGACATTAAAGAAGAAAATGGCTCCAGGGAAAGTAATATGAGTGTCAAAAACACAAGCACATCTCACTAGTGGTAAGAATGGAAAGAGAGAAGTTTCCTTCTTCACAGATAATGGACCTACCATGGCTTTTATTTGACAGGCTTAAATATCTTTTTCTTATTGTATGTGCTTGTCTTTTAAAATATTATTAATTCCAAAAAGAAATATTACTTCCTTAGTGTTGAATTTTGAGAATGGGTACCAGATTACTCAAAGGTTGAAAATGACAGATGTGGGCACAGCAAGGAGAAAAAGTTTCTGCCATGAAATTGCATCCTCTGAACTACAATGCTTGGGAAAGAGAAAAGTGAACTAACGAAAAATACAACAAAGACAAGAGACCTGAATGTTCTGGTTCTCAATTAAAGATTATAATGTGAACCAACAGTTTATATGCTTTTTTCTTATAAAAAAAAGTATCAAAAATGAATATAAAACAATCATTAAATTATAAAAAATCACATACTGTGCTGATAATTGAATGTTTCCTTTAGAGTTAAATTATTGCTTCTCATTACTTTAAGAACATGCTTTCAATTATTTATAGAAAATATTTTAATATCTATTTTAACAAAACAAATAATTCACATCTAAAAGGAGATGTAATAAGTTCACAAAAAATATGCTTACTATAGCACTAAGATATTTTTTTGGGAAATATAGCCATAGATGCATAATTTATCTGAGTGACAATTTTTTTAAAACTAGAATTCCATCATAACTCTCTTTGATCACATTAACAAAGTAAACTTGAGAACAGCAATTCAGCAGGTAGTGAAACCTTTGCATTAGGAACAACAAAGGAAAAAGAAGTCCAAAGCAGTGCTGCAAATATGTTGACAATAAAAGATTTCATTGAGGTTGCCTATTCCTACAATTTCCTGTGTTAACGGTTATGCAGAAAAGCTGGAGTTCATTGGCAAGTGGAAGCCTCCTGGGAACCGTTTTGCATCAAGCAGGATTACAAAAAATGTTGAGGTCATGATAATAGCTGCCTTGAGCAAGATTTACAACACTTCAGGATTCCTAGGCCAGATGCCTCTGCCTTCCAGTCTATTCCTCCTTTCACGCTGACCCTGAGAAGATGTACCCACGTGCTTATCCCGAGAAACAAGTAACCTTAATTTTCACAGGAGTCTACTTTACACTTGTCTTCATGCTCTACAGTTTTTGAATTACTAAAGACTCATTATGCTGGCTTGCAAACTGATTATGTACTTAGCCCTTCTTTTTAGATGCTATACTCTCTAAGTGGATGCCAATTTTTATTTTCACAATTTAAAATTGTTTTCAAAGTAGCAGCAAATAATTCTTATATCCCAAAGGCTCTTTTCTAAGTAGTTTAAAAAATGAATACTAGGAGAGGATTTAGTGTGTTTAAAGATATTTAAATTTTCTTAAGACATACCTGCATTGACACTTGAATTATCTGAAAATGATAGGTGACACCAAACTGCAATTTTTGTGACCTACATGTGAAGCCAATTATTAATTATTCCCCCAACATTTGTAACTAACTTTGGTGCCTTATATTAAAATCACCAAGAGGATTTAAAAGTATATCCTTGGGGAAGTCACCTAACCTCTTTGGATTTTATTTTTCTTCTCCGAAAATGAACAGGTTGAATGATTTGATCTCTTTATATCCCTAACAATCTTGACCATTTTGACATAAGTTTCCAGGAGGAGGAAAGGAAGACAACTTGAGCTACCAAGTGAGCAGGTAAAAGGGGAAGATTGGAAAGGTCACAGATGACAAAATTCATAATTTGGTGCTAAGACTTGGCCTGGTAAGCAGTGCTGAGAACTGGTAAATGTTCTGAGCTTATCTTCAAGATTAGGAGACAGAGTCAATCAAAAGGATTAATTTTTGTAAGTTTGAAGGCCCCTAAAGAGAAGCAGGAAATTCAACCCACTGATCTTGAGACCCCCTGTTGCCCTGTGATGGTATCTGTCTCAGATGAGGGGCCAACTGCGACCTTTCAAGGAAGAATCTTCCCTGCATGCTTCTTTCCCATATCCAGACCTTTGACTTTGGGGAGAAAAGGGACCTCTGGCCTTAAACAGGCCATCTTGAGAGCCTAGCCACAGATTTTTGCAGCACGCAGCAACTTCTCAAACAAAGAGTAATAAGCCTCTTGTTTATGCCTCTTAATACATGACACAGGCAATGTTGGTTTGAAATTTTTTCAGAAGAGGAAATGGGAATCTTACTTTTGCTTAATCTCTCTTATTTGTTTCAGCTCATAATATGGAAGTAAAGAAACTGGAGTTTGCGAGGTACACTCAGGAAGTAATAGAAATACAACAACACATCAATCCATTCATAGATGCATTGGAGAAATGTGCATGACCTTTAATGCCTGGGAAGATTTTTGCCAAAGCCAAGGTCATCTAGAATTTCTCTCTTAAATGTGTTTCATAAAGGTAATCTTGTTCTCCCACCTCTTCCATTAACCAGATAGAGACTCCACTATTTGGATCTTCTTTCTCAAGTGTTTTTGTCTCTTCTTATGAGTTTCCAGAAGGAAGGTGTGTACATTGCAATAAAAATTCATGTTCAGGAGCTTTATTCTTTAACAGTCCTTGGTGGGTTCTAGATAAATTTCTCTCTCCATTTTTAATATATTACCCATTTTTGATCCTTATAATGAATAGGTAGAATTATTGCATTATTATAAAAGAAAATCTTTGAAGTTTTTTCTTTCATATTCTCTGGTATGGGAAATAATTATCAATGTTTATTAAATATTACAGCTGGAAAATTTCTGAAATATCATAAACCGTAACCCTTAATTTTCAGACAAAGTAAACTCAAATAATTTAACTGACATCCAAGATTGTTAATGATAAAACATCTGATTTTTTGACTTCTATTCTAGTGCTATTTCATTGCAATAAAATGCTCTGTTTTAGATGACATGGTAGATTGCCAAAGGTAATAGGGATTTTGCAGATAAACTATATCATGTTCCTCCTCTTTCAGTAAGGAAGCTAAAGACTTCCCTGTATCCAGTTTCCTTAGGTTTCCCTTTTCTCTTCACCAGTCAAGATCTACCCAACTGGATGAGCAGATAAAGACCTTGGACATGTGAACACAGGATGATCAAAGGAGACCTGCCTCATAATCCACATTGGCCCTAACACCCCAAAATGCTCTTCGTTTTTCAGAGAGCATTCAATTTAATTATGGGATTCGAAGTATGTAGGGACCAATGGGGTAGAGATCTTCAAGATAAGTGATGCCCTTAAGGTACTTCAAAGTAACTCATTACAACAGAACTTGCTCCATCTGTGTGTATGGCCTACCTGCGTATAACCATAACCATTTCCCCAACTGTGAACCATGTCAAAATATAAAAATTATTATTATTAATACTAATACATGAATCATGACTGCCTGCAGGTAAACAGCTAGAGACAAAACTTAACTGACTTTTTATTAGGTCATATTGAATGCTTCCAAAGTGCAAATGGTCTGTAGTATACAACTGCTTGCTGTTCATAGCATGAATCCAGTTTGCTCATTCTTCCTTTTGTGACTAGAGTTACTCTCCTTCATCTTTTGAGGCAACAAATATACATTAATTATCCAAACTCCACTAAGCTCAGTGGTAGGTCCTGGAGTACAACTTTGAATAAGATAGACATATCTGTTAGAAGGGGGGATTTTAGGGTGATGAGAAGGCATATTATAGGAGGATGAAACTACTAGAGATTCAAAGATCTCTATGAAAAAGCAGCTTTTAAACTGAAACTTTGAAAGAATCGATCAGACTTAGCAAGTCACCACGCAGGAGGAAAAGTGTTCTGGGGAAATGGAACAGCGTATGCAAGAGCTCAGAAGGGAAAAGAAACATGACATGTTTAAAAAACGAGAAAAGACCTAAAAAGATGATTGAAACAGTAGGAATGACAATTATCCTAAGTGAAGTATCTAAAGGATGGAAAAACAAACACCACATGTACCCGCTATTAAATTGAAACTAACCAAGGAGCACACATGTGCACAGAGGAAAGAAAAACTCAGTGGAAATCAAACAGGGGGAATGGGAAGAAGAAGGGTGGGCAAAAACCTACCTAACGCGTACAATGAACACTACCTGGGTGATGGGCACACTCATAACCCTGACTCAAGCATAACAAAATCAATACATGTAACCAAAAACATTTGTATCCCCACAGTATTTTGAAATTAAAAAAAAAATTTTTTAAAGAATGACAATGAAAATACTCATGGATTCTAACTACCCAGGAGAAATATTTTTTTAAGAAGAAAGGAACCCAGATGTGCAATTGGAATCAACTCTGTTGATTTTGCTTACATGAAGCCTCTGAGTGGCTGGTGCACAGATGCTGGTGCTCCTTGTGGGCATAGGCGAGTGCTCTGAAGTCACAGGGCTACAACGCATCCCCACTTCAACTGCCACCTCATGTGGGAAAACTGCCTTGGTTCGATCACTTCTAACCCACTGGGCAGGCTTCTGCCGCTCTTCTTGCAATGGGATCTGCTCATCCGGTCCTCCTATGTGGATCCTCAGCCAATCAAATCAAATCTGGCCACTTGGTCCAGACTGGAGCAACCCAGAGGAGCAAACCACGTCTGCACCACACCACGCAGTCACTGTGCGGGCTGTTCTGCTTCCCTTATCCCAGCTTGACCTTTTTCCCCACCCCCCGCCACCTCTCCTCTTCCCGCCCAAGATGTCACAGAGTCTAAATTAGCAGAAGTCTAAATCAGGACCAGGATGCCAATCTTTATTTCTTGTAGGCACCCCCAGTTTCTACAAGTAATTATATAGAAGGTCCCTCACTTAACTCATATGAAGCATACTTCCTTTCCCTCTCCTACGGCAAGGGAAAGAAGAAAAACAGAACAACCCGCAACCCGCTCTCTTCCCCGGATTAATGAATGTCTCCATGTCCACAGATTTCAGCTGCCCCCTCATCCTGGTCCTCTCATGTCTCCATCTTCCTGTGCCCCTCTTGCTGTTTGTTTATTAAGGAGAAAGCATTTAAGGAGTTTGCATACACCAACCATAGAAGGGTAACAAAAGTTCTGATCACAGAAATATATTTCCTTCCTATCACCATTTCTCATTGTTCTATTACCAAACGATGAATTTATCAAATGTGTATCTTTACATACTTCGACTTGCAGGAGGCAGCACTCCACAATAGGCTACCCTTTTAACATTTCTTCCCTCAGGGACCACAGAGATCCATGCCCAGCCATTTTACAGCAATCTTGATTCCAGAAGATGCTGACCCCTGGAATTAGTTTCCTTTTTAACTCCCCTTCTTCTGCCCCCTCATTTGCCTCTGATGTTTCCTGACTTTGATCCGTCTTCAGGATTCCAATTCTGGTATCCACGCCATTCTGTTCCCGGTGTCTTCTGTCCTGACACCCTGTAATTGAACTTGGCTTAACCCTCCAACTTGTCTCCTGACTCCCAGGCTTCATGTTGATCTTTTTTCTGGCCACTGCCCCTCCCCTAGGATATCTCTGGTTTATACCTTAGTGTTGCACATTTCTGATATTAATCTTCAGAACTTGGATGCAAGAAATTATCTGGAATTCCCCAAATCATAGCATTCTGTGTTTTTCATAACACTTTCTGGTTGAAATAAAAATGAGTGACCATAATAATAAACAGTGAATCATTTTTCTAATAGTGTTTTCTGTTAAATGTTCAGAGGTTTTCTATTTAAAAAGTAACAATAAGTGCATGATTTACTATGTTATGGAACAGTGTACATTATAAAATTCAATAACATAAAAATGATTTCTATATGATATAAACATTTGATAATTCAAGACACTAAAATGAATCATTAGTACAAAAATGCCAGTTAAAAATCATTTTAAAAATTAAAAGACAATACCACAAACATTTGGGGTCTAAAAGTTGTTACTCTTAAAATGAAATTTTAGATACACAAAGCATGAATTGCCCCATGCAATAGTCTTGAACTTTGTTCCATGACAAAGATTCCAGATGTAGAAAAGCTTCCTTCATTTTGCATTGATTTGTTAAGAGTGCACCCAAAAGTGCATTCAAGCTGGGTGTTCAGGGGCACATTACTTCACATTAACTAATTCCTTTTTTAGTGATGAAAATATTTTGTCTGCTTGCTCTAATTTTGGTTTTGCTATTGAAATTGATACCACATTTGCTAGTTTAGACTTTAGATCGATTTTTGTCTTCTTATATGAGTATTGAATTCCTTTCTTTTCTTTGTATTTTTTTCCTGTTGAAGTACTTACAAAGAACTGTAGCAAATATTTAAACATGAACACTCCAGTGAACATTATTGTGTAGGATTCAAATAAGGTAACATTCTGATCTCCTAGCAAAGTTAACAGCACTACACAGAATCACATTTTGAAATTTGCAGTTTAAAGGGTTTTCTTCCACAACTTGCCATCTCTTGGAACACCACTCATAGAAGTTGTATAATATGTATTATACTATGTGCATGAACACATTAGTATTTGTTTTATTTGCAAGAAAGGCCCAATGTTAACAACAGACAGGGTCAAAAACACACACAACCTGACAATAAATAAAAGCAAGATTGACTGATTAGACGGTGACCACTTCTCTCCTCCTTGCTCCTGTTCTGGTGTCCAGAAATGTTGACTTTAACCTTTGCTATACTTGTCAGTGTTTCTTGCTCTTGCTTTTGTCTTTACATCAATGGATTTCTTCAAACCAATAATATCTCGATTGTTAAGATTTAATTCCCACAAAACAATTATAACACCTTTTCTCATTTTCTTGAATTCTCAATGGATTTTTCTCAGAATTTAGGGTTCAGAAAACATAAATTTACTAAGGAATGTCAGGAAGAAATTCTTGCATAAAGTCACTAAGTCTTATTGCAGCACAACACAAAGCCAATGCATGTCAAGGGCTAAGTGATAAAATAAGCATAGTGTTTTGTTTCCCAGTAAATAGAATTTGCTAAGCACATATAATAGTACATATATGCATAAATATACATACATACATACAAATACACACATATATATATATACACAAATAAACACAAATCAGGAAAAAAATCCAATTTTGGACATGAAAACATGCCTCCCAAACTTTTTCAAGCCACTGGACACTTAGTAGTATATACGCATTTGTAGTATACACTGGAGTACGCAGAGGAGGCTGCCCTGAGGTTCTGCCACTTCAAGCCCTATCCAGCCTTCTTGGGGCTCAGGAGATCAAAATCTCAGCATATCACTCAGCCACTCCTGCCATGTGACATGGGTATTTTCCCATGGAAGATGAGACAGGACAAGGCAGTCGGGCCTTAAACCTCATAACCGTGCTTGAGTCGCTAAGAAAGGGATCAGAGCATGGGGGGGAGGAAGGGCAGTGATCTCACAGGGATGATTCTGACATAAACTATCCATTTGTTAACTCATCAAAATGTATATTACTCGGGCATAAAGGATTGCAGGATTTTTCTTTTCTTTTCTGTTATGATTTTAAGGAGGGATGCATGTAACTCATATTTTTGCTAATACTTTATGATATTGACATATAATAACTGTATGTTCAACTGTCCAATAGATATTGGTCATATTTAGCTGACAAAGGGGAAACTTGAGAAATAAACATGTGGCCTGGATCCTGAGGGTATAGAAAGTAGTGTCTGCAGGTATGTGAATGAAGGGAAGGAGCTGACCCATGGATTCTTTTCTCTTGTCTCTCTGTTCTGACTCTAAAGCACACTGGAGTCCAAACTGATGTCACTCTATTTCTGAAAACCCAAAGTTCAGAGAACAGTTCTCTTGAGGCAATCAGAGATTTCTTTTTTCCAATGAATTGGTTTAACCAACTGGTCAGGTCAGCTCTTGGACAGTACACACAGAGGTCATCTCATACACCAAGACACGATTTGTGGAATTAATATCCCAAGAGTTTATAGTAATTCCTTGTGAGCTGCCCTACTAGCAGGGAAACCCAACCATTTGGCACCAGCTCACATTCATTAAAAAAAATCATTAGAAATAAGTTGATATTTCACCAGCCAGTAGTTCTCAGCTCTGGCAGTACCTAAGAATTTCTGGGAAAATTTAACACTGGTACCTGGGTTCCATATCTTCCCACTCCTCAGAGATTCTGATTAAATTAGTCTGAGATGGAACCAGGGGACCACTATTCTTTTAAAGAACTCCAAATGATTCTATCATAAGCCAGGATTAAGAACTGTCATGCTAAGACATAATGTCTTTACAAAAAGATGCTGGTTTCTCCTATTACCTAGGTAGCTACATTTTTAGTATAATGAGAGAATTCTATTTTTCATTTGGTTCACACTAATATGTTCGATAGAAATGCTAATATTACTCACAGATTTAATGTATGTTCACATCACCCAGTCACATAAAGATTCTGCTTCTTCCCTCAAGAATCTAACAATTTAAATAACAACATTTAAATAACAAATTGGAGTCAACAACAGGTTCCCAAACAGGGAACACTGAGAGTAGATGTTAGAATTCTTAGTCAGCAAGTTCTCCAAGATGCTGGAATATATCACAAAAAAGAGCCCTTGGAGCAGTCTAGTTCAAGATGGCTGACTAGATACAACTAGTGTGCACCTCTCTCATGGAGAGGAATTTAAATTAGTGAGTAGATATTCACACTTTGAAGAGATAGTCTAAGAGAGAACATTGGAATTTGACAGAGAAGTGACAGGAAGCAAGAGAGAGAGGAGAGGGAAGCCAAGCAACCCACTCAGCAGGGATCAGTAAGAAGACGGGAGAAGCAGCAGCAATGCAGTTGACTCCCAGATAGATGCAGCACTCCAGGGCTAGGACCTCAGAATGGTACAAGCTGTAGTAACAGGGGTTTATAAGCCAGCGGGACCCTATTGTACCTTCTCTTCAGAGCAATACCTTGGCACAGTCTCTAGTCAGCTCCCTGTGTCAGTCCAGAGACCTACTATGGTGGAGGGACCACCCACAGCTTGGATTGCAATGTCCACAGGGGAAGTGTGGAGCCCTCAGTTTTTCTCCTATGTCCCTTTCCCATGTGGGGGTTCCTTTCCAGGTACCTCCAATCCTGCCAAGTAGTTCACCCCATTTCTCTCTCCTTCACTTTAGATGCCTCCCTTCAACTCTCTTCATTCTCATTGTTTTCTCTTAGGCAATCAATCCAAAGGTAAACATCTACTTGCCACCTTTGATTCTTTCCATGAGAGTAGCATGTGTGGGCTGTGTGTAGTCCGCCATATTGGCCACTTCCTAAGATACCATCTTACTCCAGTCAGAATAGCCATTAGTAAAAAGTCAGAAAACAGTAAATGTTGGTGAGGATCCAGTGAAAAGGGAATGCTTATACACTGTTGGGCAGACTGCAAATTAGTACAACCTCTATGGAAAACACTATGGAGATTTCTCAAGGGACTAAAAGTAGACCTACTATTTGATCCAACAATTCTGCTACTGGTTATCCACCTAAAGGAAAAGAAGTCATTATATCAAAAAGGTATTTGCACTCATATGATTATCACAGCACAATTCACAATCACAAAGATATGAATCAACCAAAGTGTCCATCAACTGATGAGTGAATAAAGAAAATGTGGTATATATACACCATGGAATACTACTCAGCCATAAAAAAGAGTGAAATAATGTTGTCTGCAGCAACTTAGATAGAACTGAGGCCATTATCTTAAATGAAGCATTAATAACTCAGGAGTGGAAAGGCAAATATCCGCATGTTCTCACTTATCAGTGGAAGCTGAGTTATGGGTATGCATGGTCACACAGAGTGGAATAATAGACATCGGAGGTTCAAAAGGCGGTGGCTGGGAGAGGAGCTGAGGGATGAATATTACCTACTGGGTACAATGTGCACTATTCAGGTGTTGTGTACACTAAAAGCCCAGACTTTACCACTATACAATATACCTGTATCACTGAACCCCCTAACTCTATTGAAATAAAAGAAAAAAATTGAGAAAGTTAACCACAAAAAAAGAGAAGAAAACATCCTTAGGTCTGCCCTTTATAGCTGCATATATAATCCTATGTAATGTGAACCAATGGAAAAAGAAACATGTTCTCATAACATATTCAAAAAAAAAGAGCCCATGGAAACTTTTTTTCCCAAAATTGTATAAAATCAGCTATGGATTTTATAATCACTTCTGATCATAATCATTTCTGATCA
This sequence comes from Microcebus murinus, assembly GCF_040939455.1. Taxonomy (NCBI): domain Eukaryota; kingdom Metazoa; phylum Chordata; class Mammalia; order Primates; family Cheirogaleidae; genus Microcebus; species Microcebus murinus. The sequence continues at coordinate 36,887,370 of NC_134111.1, forward strand.
TGGTTTGAGGCCAGGTCCATCTGAAGAACAAAAGCATGAAAAGCTCAAATATGCAGCATTTACCAAGGTGATTGGCCATGGAAGCTTTTTTCCCAGGAATATCCAAAAAGCTGACCTTTGAGTGTCCAGATAAAGGTGTTAAGTCTATGTCAGTAAATTGCTAGACATCTATTTCTTCAGTTAGGAGATCCTCACCTTCAGGTAGCAGTGCCCCTAAAGTTGTAGTTATCTGCTGAACACCAAGAACTATTTAACAACTTCAAATGACTAGTAAAATTTTGTGCTACAAAAGACCTCATCTCACACAAATTCGAGCAAAAGCAGCTGTACAAGTTTAAGGAATATTTATGGAAGAAAATGTGAACGTAAGAAAGGCTATACAGAAGATGCTCCTTGATTTACAATGGAGTTACATCCCACCAAACCCATCCATTGTAAGTTGAAAATATTGCAAGTAGAAAATGCATTTAATATACCTCGCCTACCAAACATCAACTTCATAGCTTAGCCTAGATTACCTTAAATGTGGTCAGAACACTTACATTAGCCTACAGTTGGGCCAAATCATCCTCAGAGTGTATTTTATAATAAAGTGTTGAATATCTTATAATTTATTGAATGCTATATTGAAAGTGAAAAACAGAACGGTTGAAAAAACGATACTTGAAGTATGGTTTCCATTGAATACATGTCACTTTTGCAGCATTGTGAAGTCAAAAAATCATAACTGGAACCATCTTAAGTTGCAGACCCTCTCTACTTGCACTTCTCTGCCTACCTCTTGATGGGAGGAGAGTCTTGGATTTTTTAGGTATAAAAAGAGGAGCACTGCAAACTTTAGGGTGGTTATAAGAGCTTTAGGAAAAGAATGTACAAAAGTTCTAGAACAACACGCAGGCTTAAGGAATAAGGGACATAATTTCATACCAGAATTAAGTTGGTAGCACTTCTGGTGTGTTTCTTGTTTTATACATTCATTAGAGAAAAAAAAATTATTGATATTTAAGAGGATTCGTGTTTACACAAATGATTTTTGAGAGGGGGGATCCCTAGAGCCTCAACATGAGTTCTGTGGGGCTCAGGTCAACCCACAGATGGTTATATAAGAGCACAGCTTACAGGAGTAGGAGGAGGAGCTCACAGGTACAAAAATTTCATATTTAGTGAGAAATGAACATGAGCTTGATCCTGTGAAAGAGTCCAAGCAGATTCTGAAAAGATGGTGAGGACAGATAGATGCTGACAGGCAGTCCAGGGCCTTGGGTTGGTGGAGTCCGGTCACAAGGTGTGTACTAGGAGGATCCAGTCCAGACACAACATTCCTTAGGACTCTCAGAACTAAAGTACCAAGAACAAACTCATGTTTATGCAAAATATTACCTTGCAGTTGCAGAGAAAGACAGGAAAAGTTACACACATTGAAAACTTTCTGCCTCAAATGTGAATTTACTGAACAGTTTATTTCTGAACTTCAATGCTAAAAGAAGAATTATTGTTCTGATTGAATTAACTGAACTATTTCACATTATGGATGACAATTCTCATTAACCATCCCTTTGGTATGTGTGTACACAGTCAAGCTATTAATGTCCTTTACTGGTATCTAGCAGAATTGTGATAAAAGGCAAAAACCCAAGATATTTCAACTTATTGATACAATTTTCCTCAATTACAGGAAATATCTGTAGAGTCAAATGGAAATTGGAAATCAGCACATGTCAGATCCATTCCTGAGGCTGAAAAAGCCACTTGAATTTGGGTTTCTTAAGATTCTAATGTGTACAATTTTGCTAAAAACAAATGCCTTCCTCTTGTATTACCATCGGAGAGCCTAAACTAATAAGTTATGTCTATAGCACTCTATAAGGTTTTCTGAAATAAAATAAAATAATTATTAAAAGTAGAATATAAATGATGTTTAAGAATAGAATTCTGGCTGGGCGTGGTGGCTCACGCCTGTAGTACTGGCACTTTGGGAGGCCAAGGCAGGCAGATTGCGTGAGGTCAGGAGTTCAAAACCAGCCTGGGCAAGAGCGAGACCCCATCTCTATAAATAGAAAGAAATTAATTGGCCAACTAATATATATAGAAAAAATTAGCTGGGCATGGTGGCACATGCCTGTAGTCCCAGCTACTTGGGAGGCTGAGGCAGCAGGATTGCTGGAGCCTAGGAGTTTGAGGTTGCTGTGAGCTATGCTGATGCCACGGCACTCACTCTAGCCTGGGCAACAAAGTGAGACTCTGTCTCAAAAAAAAAAAAAAAAAAAAAAAAAAGAATAGTATTCAATGATTCTTTTCTAGGAAACTAAAAACAAAATTCTCCCCTACTTTCAAAACAGATGTATACACTCATACCCATATAGACACATACACATATATACATATCTTTACTTATTGAGGGGCAGTCAGAAAAGGAAAAGGAAAGATGATTTTCCTTTCAGAAATTCCACCCCAAAGTTTAGCAGTGGGGATGGACAGTTGAGTTATAGAAGCTGTAATAAAATGAAGTGTCTCAATGTGCCAATCATCACCCTATCAATCTATCTGGAAGGGTGTTGAGCTACTAGACTCAGAAGTTCAGAGTGTTGGACCTTCTCATTCATTTCATTCAAACTTACCTTGACAAAGAAGAAGAAGAAGGGTCTTACAGAGGTCCAAGGTCACAATAAATGAGAACAGTCTATTTAATCAAAGCCTCTCTCTCTCTTTCCACTACCGACCTGCTCTTAGTTCTGCTAGAACTATGATTACCAAAATACATAGCATATTTTAGAGTAAATTAAGCCCATGTTGTAAATCCCTCCTTGCATATTTCCATCTCAAACATTTGCCTGAGGAATTATGCCAGAGAAAGTTACATTAGAGACTAGAAATGCACTGGCGTCACATTTCTAAATGACATTGTTTTAAAAGGTGCCCTTTAATTTTATTTTGTCCATCATTAATTTTTATGGCATCTTTCTTCCAAGGGGTAAAAGTTTTCAATATTATATCTTTTGGCCTTATGACACCACTCATCAGTTTGATGTCCTCACTTCTTTGAAGTAATGAAATATGTTTAGTCAGCTTCGCATCATGCACTGATCCCAAGAAAGTGCTTTGCACATAATCAATAGTAAGCATACTCTTTGAAACAACTATCATTATGGAGCATCTGTGTTACTGTGGGCTCTCCAAGAAGCAGACACCAAGATGCAAGGATGTCCTTAGGAGAATTGCCTGTGACAGAACGTGAGGAGGGACTCTTCAGACCACAATACAAGTCTGTGGTCTCCAAGTGAAAGAGAAGGAAGGTTGGCTGAAAGTGTTCTAAACTATACCATGCAGTGTAGGAAAGGTCCAGTAAGGGCATCAAGGTGTCCTTGAGCCAAAGTGACCACACTGAGGAGGCTGCTGTCTTCCAGGAATAAACCGGCCCTAGTTCCTTTTGGTACCCTGACATTGTCTGGGAGTAGCCAGCCCAAAGCCTCATTACCAATGTATCGGTGGATTTCAGGTCTCAGAAGCTGATGCTTTTGGCCAGTCATGCTTCCTGTGACTGGATGTCTGCAGGTCAAATTCTTGTGATCACTGCTATGGTCTGAATGTGTGTGTCCCCAGAAAATCTATATGTTGAAATCCTGACTCTCAAGGTGATGGTATTAGGAGGTGGGCTATTTTGGAGGTGATTAGCTCATGAGGGCAGAGACCTTCTGGATGGGATTGGTGCCCTTATAAAAGACATCTCAGAGAGCACTCCTTCCGCTTCTATAGTGAGAAGGTGGCAGTCTTTGAATCAGAAAATAGACTGTCACCAGATACAGAATCTGCCTGTACCCTGGTCTTGGACTTCCCAGCCTTCAAAACTGTGATAAATTTCTGTTGTTTATAAGCCATTCAGTTCATGGCATTTTGTTATCACAACCCAAACAGTTTAAGACAACTGCGTTGACACCTATCATGTGGCAGATCCTGAATCGGGTAGTTTATATACACATGTCCTTCTGCGTTACAAAAACCTTATAAGGTAGTATGATCACCCCATTTCACTCATGAAGAAATTTAGTGTGGTTCACTAAGTTTCCCAAATGAAAGCCAGTATGAAGTGGAACCAGAATTCAATTCCAGATCTATCTGAATCAAAAGTTTATTTTTTGAATGAATTAACTCATGCATAAGTAATTGAAGAGGGTCACATAGATGTATAGGAAGCTTAAAAGACAAGTGCATTTAGAGATTTAAAGCTGATGCACAAAGAAGTAAACCATAACGTGACTCAGCTAGTAGGTAATAAAAATATATTTTAAAAGAGCAGATTTCCCATCTGGTTTTTCTCTCCACTAAATTCCAGGGTTTTCTGCAGTTTGAGTTTTTATTGTATCAATGTAGATACACTTTATGAGAGAAAGTAGAAGCCTACCTCACAAGAAGCTCAACTTTGTTCACGGTTTCAGTCCTACTTATAAAACTGAATAATTAAAATTATATGCAAATTCACCTGTGTACTTCAAGAGAGGAAGAGTTCCTTACAATATGACCTATATTTGTTCAGCTCCATGGAAACCATTTCATTCCATTATCCACACACAATTTACATAAAACTAAGGAGAACAAAGGTAAGAGAAGTGAAGTGGCACAACCTGAAAAGAAATAATAGAGCAGCATTCATTACTGAGAAGTGGAAGGGAACCCAGAGGTATTTACTGAGCCTGTGCAGGTATAAAACACACCCATCTGTACTTGTGCATCTCTCTCTAGTAATCTAAGGGATAGTGAAAAGGAAAATCCACACTTCTCCTTTCCAAAGCTGGCATCTGGACAATTCAGGCCTTCTTTATCAAATTGCTAAAGCTTGTCACTCAAAAATAAGCTGTGTCAAACTGCAAAATAATAACAATAGCACTGATACACACACATACATACATACTAAAACACAACATTTCACTTTTACTTATTCCACTAGAAGAACATTGAAAAGGAACAAATAACCCAAATAACTCAGGCCCTAACCCTACTTCTGCTTGAAATACTGTGAGTAATTTGCAGAAAAGTCAAGCAGTATAGCTTGAATTATATAGTTACTTGCTTCAGTTGTTCATTTCCTTATGCCTTAGAAATCTGGCCATCCCACATGTAGGTTACCAACCACGGATTCATGAGGGTAAACAAGGGCGCCTGCCCCCCCATATTTGATTATCCCATAAATATTGATTGCATATCTTCTTTTTTAATAAAAGAAAAGCAGTTCTCAGAATATATTTTTTTCATGTAGTTTCTCGTTCTGAAGTATGAATGAGTTCCATGCCACTTTCTGAAGAAGGAAAATGGTTCTTGCAGTAAAGTGGAAAGAACAGGTATACCTGACCTTGAGAATGTTTGCTCTGCGTGTGTATTACACGTGAAGTAAAATGGTCTTGGATTTGAGTATCACTGAGTTGAGAAACACAGGCACACCGTGCCCTTAGAGTAAAGCTGATTTAGCTCTGACACTTCCCTATTTGCCAAGCCAAAGCGGTTGCACAAATCACACAGTCTGTAAAAGGGAAAGGGGGAAAAAACTGCTTCATCCAGTTTTTCTGCCTCAGGGCTGAATCAGATACACCTCAGCTTCCATTGTAAACCTCTCCCAGGATGTGAACTCCTAGCTGTGACATCAGCAACCTTGTATAGGACAGGTACATTTTCAAGAGTGACAGCTTGAGGCATTTGCCTCAACCCTTCATGTAATTTGATTTAAAAGAAGATTCCTTTCCAGGTTATACTTTTTGTTTTCTCTGCTTAGGAAATTTGGTGGGTAGGAGGAAGCAAAAGCTATTGAAGTAATAATAATTGTTGTCTTTCTAGTTGACCTCCATAATCACTTGCTTTTGAAATAAGCAGTACAATGAAGGTTGTGTCTATAAACATTTTCTAGTTTTTGGATTAGTGGGTTTCTAAATGCTAAAACTTCAGTTATCAAAACCATAATTCATTTTAACTGATGGAAAAATGATCCTAATCTGAGTGTCAATTATTACTTTTATCATTGTGAATTCTCTTGGAAAGACAATGATCATATCAGCTTCACTTTTCATTTCAAATGAAGACAACCATGCTAACTAGAGCCAAAACTGTTTTGTTTGTATATATAAAAAGGAATTTAAATATTTAGTGGTGCAATAAAATGGGATTGTGGTTGAGGACAAATTGTAAGAAAACTTGTCAAACTAAGCTGATAAGTACTGAAGATCTATATTAAATTGACATAAATTCCAAATGAAATTCTATAACCAATAGTTTTATAAAGCATTTCAATGCAAAATTGCAACAACTACTCTACATGAGTGAGAAGGAGAGCAAATAGTCCCCGTCAACTCAAATTTTGCTTTCCTGATTTCATGGTTGGTGAGTTAATCTCTTAAGGACACTTAGGAAGTATTATTCTCTCCTACTGTAGCAAGAAAGGATGACCTGAATGTCAAGCTAAGGAGTTTCCAATTATACCCAGTGTATAGGGAAGGTCCACTCAAAGTTCTTGTGTGAAATAATGATTTAGAAATATAATTGGCAAAAGCATGAAAAATAAATTGGAAGGAAAAGAATACAGAAAGCAGAAAGATGATTTGGAAAACTGGTAAAATACTACCAATTTTAATTACGAATGTGCCAAGAGAGGTGAAAACAGTGGTGGGAAAGAGGCATTGAAAGTAAGCTTTTGAGAACTTAGCAAGTGATTGGATACAGGAGCTGAGGGAATCAGGAATATGTGGAGGCTTGGGGACACAGGAAAAAAGTTGTATTTTTGTTGGAAACATGCTGCATTTAGAGGTTTGCAGCAAAGAGTTACCAACATTAAAAAAAAAAGTCTCCAGAAAGACATAAACTGTGGCAATAAGGTCATCAATAATCACCCACTTAGAGGTAAGAGTTGAGCGTGCTTGATGTTACCAATATGGAGAAGTAAAAAGACTGATGATAATCAAGGACTGAATCCCAGAAAACAAATAAATTTGAAAAAGTAGAAGAGAAGAAAGAATGAAACAGAATGGTTGAACAAATGTATGAAAAACCTAAGGTGAAACCATCTAAAACTTCTGCAAAAGACTAAGGGATTAATGAAAGATGAGGCATTGGAGACTGAAGATTTCAAGAAGGGAATGAGCACCACATGTACTCACCACCAAATTGGTATTAACAGATCAACACCTAAGTGGACATATAGGAGTAACATTTATCAGGTATCGGGACGGGGGGGGGCGGGTATATACAATCACGACGAGTAAGATGTGCAACGTTTGGGGGATGGACACTCTTGAAGCTCTTACTCGAGGGGGGAGAGGAGCATGGGCAAAATATGTAACCTTAACACTTGTACCCCCATAATACGCTAAAAAAAATGGAATTAGAAAGAAGGCTATATACCCTAGAAAAGTTTACTTAAAGGATTTTGGTTAATCTTCCACACCTTACCCTGCAGGCTGAAAGAAGACCATTGAAAACAGAAGTTAAAAGTGCCAGGGTCCTGGCAGATGCACTAAATATGGCATTGAAGACACAAATAAAGAAGGAAAGGGAACCTTCAGAACCAAGAAAACGGGGAGAAAGAATAGGAGGGATTGTTGGGGAATAGAATTGAGAGAGCTTGAGATAGAATGTCTAAAGAAATCTGCCAAGACAATGGGGCAAGAGAAAGCACAGAAGAGAGGCTGGTGTCTTGGAACAAGTGAGAAAGTTTGGAACATGCACTATGGAAAATAGAAATACTATAAACAAGTCACTTCAACTTTCAAATCCCTATGTACTCCTACCTGTTTTTCCCCCATTAGTTTTCTTCCTCCATTTAAGATCCTGGTTGTTTTCAAAATCATTGGATAATTCACATGCTGGATAATAAGATAATTCACTGAAACATGTTCGAGGCAAGGACCCTCAAAGACCCTCAACTCCCCTATGACTCGTCCTACACACGGACTTCGCCCTGGAAAATTCCAGCTATAGCTCCGAGAAGAATGCAGTCCATGACGTGCTGACCACGGGATGCTCCAGGGTATGCTGACTGCAATTGTTCCCGACCACCTGCCAGGTTAGAGATGAGTAACCAGTCAAAAACAGGATACTAATAAGACGCTGATTGGGGCTAATTAACCCAGACCCAAGCCTCATCGTCAACACTCTATTTTTTTGTTTCTACTTCCTTGTTTCTGTATGCTTATAAAACCTACTAAAAATCTAAGTAAAGCAGACCTTGACAATCATTCGCTTGGTCTCGTTTCTTTCTCTCGCTCATCTCTTTCAGGCACGGTCCCCCTCGCCCCCGCGAGTAACAGAAGGTCCTGCGGGTCGGGACAGAAACATACTCTGCAACTGTGGTCTAACTTGTGCTCATTCTTTTTCTACAAATTAAGAAGTTAAAGACTCTGACCAGTTACTACATTTTCAAGTAAAGGAAAAACTAAAGTCTTCATTTCTTGCTTTGAACATGTCAACAGTGTATCAGGAAAATCAGTGCTGACTCCTTAGAGAACAAGTGCCTTGGCAAATTACATTTGGCCCCTTCAAATTGCTTCTATCATGTCAAACTCTATTGTAGTACAATATATACCATTGTTTTCTTGTCCCAAATTGTCACATCCTGTTGCTCCGCATAAGTCTAAGTGTCAAGTTACGCCCTAAAGAGGGATGTTTTCCAATGGTGGATCTGTGGCACAGTTTCTCAATAAGAATCTTAGTTCCAGATGAAAGAACAGATCTGGGAAGCAGGATTCTAGAGCAAGCACTGCCAAAGAGAAGTTAAAAGTGGAATAGAAGTGGATTTCAAAGTTCTAGCACATGATTATATAAGCATGTGTAATATGAAATCTTTCTTTGGAAATGGGCCAGGAACCCATTTTAGGCAAGATTTAAGTTTTTACTATTAAAAAGACACCAAATATTTATTTAGTTGAGAGAGTGTCCTATAACCTACCTGAGAAAAATACCCAGAATAACAAGTTCCACTAACACCAAAAATAAATTATATCTGGACAGGAATTTCTGGAAGGAAAAGTCTAGCCCCAAAGAAACCACATTGGAAACACAAGTATTTCACCAAATCCCTAAGGATGGTCAGGGCTATCCAACAACTCTTTACTCAAAGGAATGGACTTCTGGAATGATGGAGGTATTCAGTTCAATTCAGTTTCATCTCAACATATGTGTACAATATTCATACTAGGAAGACAGAAGGAAAACCTGGAGAATTACCTCTCTCACCAGGTCCTGTCTTTGTGAATATCTAAAAATACCATCAAGGGGAAAACTACTCTCTCTCTCTCTCTTTCTTCTCCTCTCCCTAATCCCCCTCATTCATTCTTCCCCTCCCCCTCTCTATCTCCTGTCCCTCTCCCTCTCTCTCTCTCAAGTCCTTGTTAGAGATTTTCAGGGACAAGTACACCAAAGTTCTTCTCGGAGATGATCTACTCTAGTGTTTTATTGCCACAATGTTTAAATTCTTCGTTTAAACTGAATAAAAAATGTACCCATTGTAAGAGTTGTATAAGTATTATACTTTAGCTTTCCATGGGAAATAAATTTATAGTTTCATCTTTAAAAAAGTAAAATCCCTTTATGCCACAAGGGATGCTTAGTAGTTAAATATCCAAAGATCTTTTAATCTCCTTTGGAGAGCTTATATATTTTCTTTCCCTGTAGTGATTTTTGTTGATTCCCTCTAGTCTGGTATTGGTTTCTCCACATACCTTTAAAAATTCAGTAGTTAAAACCAGACGTATTCAAAGCAAAATTTTAGTTAAGGTAAGAGTGCCACCTCTCACACTTTTGAGAGCTTTCTCAGGATTGTGGTGACCTTAGCTAAGCCTGTAGACTACAGGTGATTCAGTCTACTAACACTCAGAAGAAAATGGAAGCAGTGAAGGAGACAATGACAGGGCTGTTCTTCCACCAAGTGTAACACAAGTATATACAAGCTAACAGCAAGAGTTCATAGATTCCCAAGACTTGGGAAAATTATAGTTTTTAGCTCCTTGAAATGTGTGTCTGAGGCCACTAGCCATCAACTAAAGTCTGTATTTTTTTTCTTTCATAATAACAAAATTGTAGCTGGGCACATGAATAGACATTGCCCAGCCTCTTTGAAATTAGATGCGGCTACAGTGCTTTTAACTTCTGCCTACTAAATATAAACAGCAATGAGGTCCAAAAGCCATGGATATTTTTCCCCTCTGGGAACATCTAGCAAAAATTTTTGGTTGCCACAACTCGGGGATGGTACTGACATCCAGTGAGTAGATGACAAGGATGCTGCAGAACATCCTACAGTGCACAAGATAGTCCCCCAAACAAACAATGTCAATAGTGCTAAGATTCAGAAACCCTACTGCAGGGTGTGACAGAGCTGTAATATTGAATATGCCCAGTTCTTACTGCAAAGAGCCTGAACACTTCCCAAGATTGTTACCAGAGCTGGATAGAAATTTCTACTGTGTTGATCCTGAGAAATTTTGAGCCCATTTATTACCGCAAACCAGCCTACCAAAACAAGGAGGCCAAATAACATATAATTTTCAATATACAAATTATCTTAAGCACTTACACATATAGGTCCCCATAAATCTTTTCCTTGTCCCCTTTTTTTCCTTTGTTAGATATATTGGTCTTTTTAATTCTTTTTTATGTCTTCATGTGTTTACTTCTGCAGAGTGGTCTTGTTTGTTTTCAGTTTTATTGGGTATATTGTTTGCAGTGAACTTAAGCTCCACTGGGGCAGGGGTCATGCTTTTCTTGTGCACATGATATATGCTAATGTAAGTATTGCACACAGTACAGTGATGGACTTAAAAATATTTACTGTGTGAACAAATGCAGAAAATAAGGTTTGGATAAAGGAAAACAGGGCATGAGATCAGTCTGGGATAAGCTGTTTCCAGTACATTAGCTAAAAGTGATTCAGGGTTCATCTTCCAAACACAAAAATACAGTTGAATGAGTCATTCTAGGATTTTTACTCAAAAGTAACTTTATATTCACCAGATCACAATCTGTAGGACCTAAATTTTTGTTTTTGAAAACTCGGATATTAAGTAATGAGACCATCTGGTCCCTGTCATTATAAAAACACTGATTCTTCTTTTTGATGTTGAATTGTAATTCTAGACAACACCAACAATTCTCGGCTCTTTCAAATTTGGAAGCAACTCTTAATAGATTGTAATAGTTTGTAGTCAGCATTCTTTTCTGGCTCTAGACAAGGGCTTTCACCAGTCGTAAGAAAAGGAGTGAAATAGTACATATGTCACTTTCAGAAGACCTTTAAAGGTCAATAAAGAGACACACCTATGACTGGTGATTGATGGCAGGTGGAACGTGCAGTTAACTGTGGGATAAAACAAACACCTTGACCAGCACTGTGCACACAAGAGACCTCAGTGAATGGAGTGGTGTGTTTAGACAATGATTGCTGGAGAACAGTGTACCCATAGTTAGCTCATTCCTGGAAAGGATATGTTATCAACCTGTTTCAGATTACGAAAAGGTAATTTTGTTGTGGTTTCTTACTGACATGGAGTCCTAACTTCACCTAACTTTGTACGTTCTCTGGGCCTACATTCTAATACCAAAAGGGACAGCAAAATATAGAGGATTACCTAAAGAACTCAACTAAGCATAGGAAAACTGACTACTCTTCAGTGGCTCAGAGTTTAGCAGAAGCTAAACTGCAAACCCCTTAGCTTGTTATTCAAGCTCTTCCACAGTTAGAATCCAACCTACTAACTGAACTCTCCAGAAAACACCTACGTTGGCTGAATTAGCTTCACACACTCTTCAGTATGGATAAACCCCTTTCTGTACTGTCTTCCAACCACATGGCACAGCATTGCTTGCTCAAGCTGTTCTAAACCTAGAAAGGCTCCTCTTCTGTTCCTCACCTGTTGAGAGTCCACACATCCTTCAGGCGTGAACTCAAACCCTCCCTCCTCACACCGATCAAATCTTCTCTGCCATAGCCTGAAGTCTTTCTCTCCCCCTCTGAAATCCTACAGCAATTTAGCATGTCTACTTTTGTCACATTTCTTGCATTGCTATCTTAAAGACTGTCATCTTAAATCACACACTACAATTCTACTTTATTTAGCTTTTCGTAGAGTATGTTTTGTCTCCCTGTTTATTTTGTGAGAGAGCAAGTTCTCCCAAGGTATCGGAATGTAGGGTTCAATGGAGCATATACATATAGTGGGCACTCAATAAATATTTTATTTTTCAATTTGTTGAAATTAAAACACTGAAATTGAGAATATTTCTAAAACGGCTTTTCTTAGGCTGGTATTGTTTAAGAATAATACCATTTGAAAGAATGAGTTCTGAAATCAATTTGATTAGTCCAATTTAATCGAACTAAGGACTATGAGTACTATTATTATTGCTACCACTTGATTATATGCATGTTATTGCTATACTACTTTCATTGAGGTAAATTATACATCAGAAAGGTATGTTCTGACCTGAAGTAGATAATTTGGTGTGGCTCCTATTGTGTTTGTTTAACCAACTTGGTACAATGCCCAGTAGAGCAACCAGAGTGCTGTGGAGCCTTACTTGCTAGTGCATGCTGATGCAGTGATAACCTGAGTTAACCCTTGCTCCTAAGTGCTTCCTCACCTGCAAAAGCTGAGTTGAGCTCTCTCCAGGGCTCCAAGGTTCTCTAATCTAAAATCAGTTTTAAACAAGGAATTCTTCTTATACTTTACATGAGCCATAAAGTTTTCTGAACCATGGCCCTTATAAACAAATATTTTTTTTGAAAGATACTAAAATTAAACAGAAAGATTGCATCCAAGTTTCATGTTAGTGACCCGCACTTAAGTGTTTCATGTTACAGCATTGTATGATATGGTACTTGACTTTTCAATATCCTCAGAAAGAGATCTTCCTAATAAGGTATTGAGGAAAATATAGTACAATACTAGCACCATCGTTTATTATTTATATTTTGCAATTTCTGCACAGATCAAACATTGTAAATCCATGATTTATAATCAGGAACTAATATGAAAAGAATTTCCATGAGTATAGCACTGAATAAGTACCTACAATTCACAATAAGTAGAACACATTCATTTCAAAATATATTTACTTCAGGGCTTTTCCGTAGTCAGTTTGTTTTAAAATAAGTTTGCCACCTTTTATTATTCTGATATAATCAGAGTTTACCTACTTATGAGTCTAGGAGCCCTCACTGAATTGTAACTATACAAACTTAAATCACATAATCTTCTCTCAAGAACACAGAAATGTCGAGGGTAGGGAAATATTATATTAATAACACAGCAGTCCCCTCTGCCTTCCCCATCCCCACAGCAAGCAGCCTAGTGAACTGACTCTTCAGACTGCGTAAGAACAGAGTCAGACACAACTGGCAACTGCTAAAGAAAGGGAAATCGGGGATTAGTACATGTCCGGTTATTGCTCAATTATATCATAGGAGAAAGCAAATTTGCATGTTTCCAAAGTAAACTACAGAAGCCACTTTGGCCCTCCCCCTCTGTTCCACACACAGGCTGATGATGTGGACAGATAGCAGCGCACCTGGCTACATTGCAGCTGGAAGCAGGCCAGCTTTAACCCTTTCAGGACCACATAAATGAGCCCAAGGCCAGCGATGTATTCAAGACCAGACCAGAATTCCCTCGTGTCTGTCATGTAGACAGAACACAGGAGGCTGCACTGCTCTTTTTTTATTATGTATAAATTTTCTTTATATTTAATTTCAAACTACACTAAATCCCTCATAAGAATGATAGATGCTAATTCAAATGAGGTTATTTTCAAGACTGAACAATCAGATGCAGGCAGAGCTGGGTGAATCAAGAGACTGACAACTCATCTTTGGCAAATCAGAGAAGAAGAAGTCTGGAAGTCACCTACTAGTGTAGAGATTGTGACCCTTCAGGACCCTTTTTGAGGAGCTAGAATAAAAGGGCCAACACAAATCTTAGGTCCCAGACACTCCACTCCAGCACTATAAACTGGGGAGTTGCTGTTTAGTGATTAAGCTGCTCCCTTTTAAACATTCTACACCATCTCCCAAAGTCATACAAACTTCAAAATCCCATTTTCAGTGGGATGTGTGCATTTCTTAAAGTATCATCTTTTAAATGTTTTTCCAGTTGTGATCCTCTTGAGAATCTGAGATTCTTAAATTTTAAAATTCTTAAATTTTAAAATTCTTAAATTTTCACACATACCAACCTCTCATATATGTACAGTGATTCAGAACCCCCCCCCAAAATTCCACATGTGGATATGTAGGTCCATAAAACCAGATTAAGAACCAGTGCCTTAAAAATGGAAAATGAAGGATCACAGAACTACTTATGTACAGAATAAACTATTCTCTTGAAAGGGATCAGAGTCTTTAAAGCCTCTTAAATTGTCTCTGTTTCTCATTTTTCTTCTTTAGTTTCCTTATCTTTCTTCACGTGAAGGTCAAAGACTCAGACACTGAACTCTCCAGAAAACACCTACATTGCCCCGTTCATCTGCCAGAGGGGGTCAGTATGCAGCTAACTGCTCCCTTACAAAAATAAAGCCTACCTCTTTCTTTTCCATAACTGTGCTGGAATTACTTTAAAATACATTTTCCACACTCTAAAGTGTGTCCTAACAAAACACAATAAACTCAACAGCAATGTGATTACTGTACTTGTAAAACAGTTGGTGTTTTAGCAATATGCCCTTAAAAAAAAAGTATGCTTGGAAAAATGGATTCTGTTTCAACAGTTAAAAGGACATAATTATTTTTCTGCTGCATAACAATTTTTAAATGTTAATGAGTTAAAATACAGTACCAAAACAGCTCTCATGCAATAATACAGCATATCATTTGGCTGCCTAGTTCCTCTTCCTTTGTTTATCTTTTTATGGTCAAATAATGTGCAATAACCTGGGAGGACTACAGATAACCAGGTAACCACAGCATGACAATCACGTGGGAGAGCTTGCTTTTCCATAAACTTTCTCTAAATGTGTATAAACTGGATTTTTTCAACCTCTGCCTTATGGATATGTTGGACCCAGTGAATCTTTGTTGTGGCAGCTGTGCTGTGCAGTGTTGAATGGTTAGCAGCATCCCTGGTTTCTACCCACTAGGGACATCAGCACTCCCACCTCCACTCTGCAGCCATACCAATCAAAACGTCTCCAAACAGTGGCAAATGTCGTCTAGGGGGCAAAATTGTCTCCAGTTAAGAATCACTGAAATAAACCATGGTTACAGGAAAGAAATCAGCTGGTAAGGCAGTATGTACTCTATCACTGTACCTAAAAGATCCACCCACTACATGGGGAGAGGGTGGCTCATTTTCTGAATTATATTCATTAAATATTGTGAGTCGTGTCAACACCATGACTCATGTCTGTCAAAAGAGTTACCAAGTTCACCAATAAAAAATAATTTATTTGCAACCTCAATGATTTCATATAAAGGAAATGCTAACATCTCATGAATTGCTTCCATTCATTTGTTCAACAAGTACTTATTAAGAGCCTAGACTACACCAGGTACTGTGATAGAATCTGGACTCTAGACTCAAAGGACAGACACATTCCTGCCTTCGTGGACCGTCCTGCCAGTAGGGAAGTCAAATGAGGAAGCAGGCAGTCGTGGTATATAGTAAGTATTACTATGGGGAAAGTAGCTGGGGATCCTTAATTAGACTTGGAAGATTTTTAAAAAATTATAGAAGACATCATATTTAAGCTGAGACATAAAACATGAACAAGAATGAGGCAGAAGAAAGAAGATGAGAATATGACTAAGAGGCCGGAACAGCATAAGAGGTAGCCCAGAGAGATGACAAAGCACTGAGTGTTCAGGAAAATATAAATATTACTACATGAATACAGCGTAGTAAATGAGGGAGACATAAATACATAAGACTGGAGAGGAAAGCAGGGGCCAAACCATGGTGGAAACTACATTAAGGAGTTTTAGTTTTATTGCAAGGCAATGAGAACTCACTAAATATTTTCAGGTGGGAAAGTGGAATTATTAGATTTTTACAGGGAGATCACTCTAGCTATAGTGAGTATATGAGTCAGGGTTCTCCAGAAAAACAGAACCAATAAGATGTGCGTGCGTGTGTGTGTGTGTGTGTGTGTGTGTGTGTGCGCGCGCGTGTGTATGTGTGTGTGTGCGTGCGTGGAGAGAGAGAGAGAGAGAGAGAGAGAGAGAGATTTGATATAAGGGGTTGGTTCATACAATTATGACAACTCCTAAGATCAAGTAGGGTGAGTCAACAAGCTGATGACCCAGGAAAGCCACAGTGTAGTTTCAGTCTGAAGGCAGTCAGGCAAGAAGAAATCTCTCTTACTTGGGGAAAGGTCAATGTTTTGGTTCAGGCCTTCAACTGGTTGGATAAGGCCCACCTACATTAGGATGACCAATCTACCAACTTTACTCAGTCTCCAATTTAAATGTTAAATGCTAAATGTTACCTACTTTACTTAGTCTATTAATTTAAATGCTAATCTCATTCAAACACATCCTCATAGAAATAGCCAGAAAAATGTTTGACCAAATACTCTGTGGCCCAGTCAAGTTCATACACAAAACTAATCATCACAGTGGGGAATATGAAGAAGAAAGACTGAATTCAGGAAGAACATAAGTAAAGCTGGTAAAATAGGCAAGAAATTGCAGTGACCTGCATAGCATGGAAGTATGGACATTCCACCACCAATTCTTTTAATGGAAGTCAAAGCTTGTTGCAGGCTGGGCGTGGTGGCTCACGCCTGTAATCCTAGCACTTTGGGAGGCCGAGGTGGGAGGACTGCTCAAGGTCAGGAGTTCGAAACCAGCCTGAGCGAGACCCCATCTCTACCAAAAATAGAAATAAATTAATTGACCAACTAAAAATATATATAGAAAAAATTAGCCGGGCATGGTGGCGCATGCCTGTAGTCCCAGCTACTCGGGAGGCTGAGGCAGTAGGATCTCTGAGCCCCGGAGATTGTGGTTGCTGTGAGCCAGGCTGATGCCAGGGCACTCACTCTAGCCTGGGCAACAAAGTGAGACTCTGTCTCAAAAAAAAAAAAAGCTTGTTGCAAAGTAGGAACCTATTGACTACCTAGTTAATATTTGTCAAATTAGCGAATGAATGTTGAGTGTGTGAAATCAAAAGCATTTTTAAAGGATTTATTTAATTTGAAAGCTCGGAAAATAGTCCCATATACCCATAAAAATATGTCTACATATGAATAATTCCATCAGTCCTATTCAAACCAGAAACAACTTAATGTTATTTCAAACCTTAGGAGCTGTTAACAGTCAATGCTGGCAAAGGCATAATGAAAGAATCACTCTCATACGCTCTTGCTGGGATTAGTGGTAGGCAGTCTTGCAACATTAAAAAAAATTTAAATGTTACTACCCTTTGGCTTGGTAGCTCTCATTCTACATTTCTGTTCCACATTTCTGTTTATTGCAATGAAAAATTGAAAGCAGTTTAATTTTTAACACGGACATACTAATTAATACCCACCAAGTGAAGAAAATCTTATTTTCAATGTCAGTTTGGTGAAATAGGCAATGCTTAAAAAATGTTAACAAATTAGAATACAAAGCCTGATATATAATATAATTCTAAATATTTATCCATTTCTTTACATTCTTATCTACTGTAACTGAGACTGAAAGCTAAAAGAAATAATCTGAATTTTTTAAAACGTATGTATATGTACATATTTGCACATACTTGAAATATTTTTTAAGCGATGAGGTCTCTCTCTGTAACCCAGTGCATTGGTGCAATCATAGCTCTTCAATGCAGCCTCAAAATCCTAGGCTTAAATGACCCTCCCACCTCAGCCTCCTGAGTAACAGGGACTATAGTAGAGCACCACCATGTCTAGCTAATTTTTCTTTTTCTTTTTTTTTTTTTTCAGAGATGTGGGCTTGCTACATTACCTGGGCATGTGTCAAACTCCTAGGCTCAAGTAATCCTTCCACCCCAGCCTCCTGAGTTGCTGGGATTACAGATGTGAGCCACCATGCTCTGGAAATTTTTAGTGATTCTCTTTCTTTCATTGAAATTACTCAGCCTCTATCAATTAATAGAGGCACTTAATAAATGTTTAAAAAGAAAATAATTAAATGAGTTGATGTACCTCATTGCAAATGGCCAGATGTCTGCATATTAACCGTAAACTCTCTACTTGGCTCACAATAGGAGGAAGTGACAAACTTTTGCAGACTGCCTTTCCAATGATACTATGCATATCCTGAATGATTTGAAAGAGCTTTAAGAACTCCAGTTTGGAAAGGCAGAATAGTTTATCAGAATTCTTTGTTTATGGAGTCACATAACCCAATTCAGTGAGTTTTCAACTTTCTGTAAAACTGTGAAGGGCCTCAAAAGGTTTTGCAGCCTGGTGTCCATGCACTGAGATTAACAGCTGAGGGTGCAAGTGTGCGTGGAGGGACAAATACAGGAGCTCCTTTCATAAGTGTTTCCAGTACTAAGGACCTCCTTTGTCAATTCTTGCTTCAAGTTCAGTCCATTCCTTCTTGTCTGGCCTTCATAAAGTATGGAACAGCTGGGTTCCTTTCTTCTTATATAATCCTTCAAACACTTTCAGAGAGTGGCTTGTTCATCGATTAGTTCCCAACCCTCCCCAACCCCATACCCCGTGAACTTATTTTAGCCTTATAGGTCCAAAACAGTGTTTTCCCCACTAATAAAATATGTGTCCCAGGCCTCAGCTCTTCCTGGAAGCCTTTCCACTTACATGCCTATTATAGAATTCACTGCTATGCTAAGCATTACTTTTTTAAAAAGTCAGTCCTTGGAGGTTGACTACAGAATCAGAATAAGTAGATAAACCCATGGTATTTGTTTCTTAGGGTACTCTTCCAAAGGGAAGGAATAAAATATCTTTAGTGTGCTTGATCATACATTACTTAGAGAGAGTACCTAGACGAAGGTGAATTGAATTGTGTTAATTTTTTTTTGTTTAAGTTACTGCTTCATCACTCTAAACAAGGTGTGTTCATAAACTAAAAAATTTACCACAGCTTACAGAAGTGCTCACTTTTCTCTTAGGAGTAGATCATCTAGCTCTTTGAGTGAGCCCATTCAATCAGTAAATTTGTTGAGGGAGGATACTTTAATCCCAAAAGAAATGATCTGATGGCAATCTTTTATTTTGTTAATATTTTAAACCATACTTAACATTTATGGCTTATGTGGTTATAGGGAAATGAGAGGGGAGATACAAGGACCGGGGAGACCCCTTGCTATGGCCATAGTGTGTATTACTAAAGCATCTAAGTAGGCCTAGAGGTATGAATAAGAAACTATCTCTCTTAACTACTCAGTAATTCTAGGTTACTGGAATACTTATTCATAAATATAGAGAATGTATTTTGTCCTTTGGCATTCTATGATTTTTTTTTTTAATTCTGTTAGTGCTGACTGCTAGAATAAAGAGCCATTCAAAAGACAACTATTAAGAATAGCTTTATCTCTCTCTCTCTCTCTCTCTCTCTCTCTCTCTCTCTCCCTCCCTCCCTCCCTCCCTCCCTCTTTTGCACAGATACTCACACATATTCTCACACACACCCCTACTAAATTCTAAAATAAAATTACTGTGGGGTTGTTCTTACACCAAACCAAGGTGAGTTGGAAAGCTTAACCATCATAGAGCTTATCTTCAAAACTGCAGAGAAGAATTAAAATAAAACTTTAGATACTTTATATTATTAATGGATGATGATTAAAAGAAAAAACCCTTGGCAGTATAAGTCTAATCTATCTATGTGATTGACTCATTAGTCAAATCTATGCTTATAATCAATTGCCAAAAAGTCCATCCAAATAAATAGGTATTAACTTATGTTATCTTTTACATCATTAATAAATTCTTTTAATTTAAAAAAAACATAGTTATTCACAATTAGATAGGCCTCTGCTTTCCAAATAGATTCAAATACTGAGTCCATTTTTGAAATTGGATATGTAAACTCTCCTTTTTCAATGTCATAAAATATTAATTATCGCTGGTACAAAGTACATTTAATTATGGCTAATTGTGAAACTAAATGAGCTAACTGCCTATATAAAAATTTCACATGTATTTTTCTACCATTGTCAATATAACATCAGCTTGGAAGCAGAAAATTCTGTAAGGTAAAATATTTTATCTAAGAGAGAACACATCCAGGGGTACACTGTGAGAAATAGAAAGCTTAGAAAGCTAGAACACTCTCTAGAGCTACCAGGGGGACTAAATATGTAGATTGGAAACTCAAGGAAAGTAGGAGCCAATGGTTTTCCCATAAAATGTGACCACCCAAAAGCTCTTAGTCCACTGTACTCATAGGAGTGATCAATACAGACTTGTTAATCATAGAGTACCTGCTGATTGCTATAGCAATATATTTTACTAAAGGTGGTTTACTAAAAAGGATGAGGTATTTATATTTTTAATCAAGATTTATAAAATAGGCCGGGCGTGGTGGCTCATGCCTGTAATCCTAGCTCTCTGGGAGGCCGAGGCGGGCGGATTGCTCAAGGTCAGGAGTTCGAAACCAGCCTGAGCAAGAGCGAGACGCCGTCTCTACTATAAATAGAAATTAATTGGCCAACTAATATATATATATAAAAAATTAGCCGGGCATGGTGGCGCATGCCTGTAGTCCCAGCTACTTGGGAGGCTGAGGCAGAAGGATTGCTTGAGCCAGGAGATTGAGGTTGCTGTGAGCTAGGCTGACGCCATGGCACTCACTCTAGCCTAGGCAACAAAGCGAGACTCTGTCTCAAAAAAAAAAAAAAAAAAAAAGATTTATAAAATATTCTTTAAAACCTGGATTAATTAGACATTTCTATAGTCTTCTTTGAGTAAGGATTTTCTCTTTTCAACTTGTCTCCCCCCCCCCCTTTTGACAGCTAGAGTCCCCAAAGGAGCAAATAAGAATAGCATTCCATAGATGAGAAATCATATACCCTTCATCAAACACCTCACCTTTTGACATTACTTGCAATTGGACAAACATGGGGGACAATCCTATTGAACTGGTTCCAACATTGGCTGGACGACTGCAATTCACCTGTTTCTGAAGCAAAGTGATTTCTGTTGTCATCGGAGGCTTGAAAATGCTAAGCATGGTTGATAGACACTCTTATCAAATGGAGCATTAGAGTGCAATAAATATTTATTAAAACCAATACTCTTCACAGGGTAATATCTTTTTCTTTAAGTAAATGATTTCTTAACTTACAGGAGGGTGACACAACATTTCAATCAGCCTAATTGCACTAAGTTGATTTCCAGTTGTTTTACTCAAACCAAATGAGACATGAACCAACACTGTATTCAATTTTGCATTATTAGGGAGTTTCGCCTGAAACTCAGGCGAAACATCTTTGTCCGAACCATTTCTTTGCACACGTTAGTGACTGCAAAACAAATTTCATTATTATTTAAAACTAAAAGGTTAATGCTGCTTCAGGCATATTTACATTTTCACCATTTTATTTATTGAATGTTGTAATGGTTAAAAAAAAAATCATGTGTGTGTTGTGGCTTCATTTAGAAAGACTAAATGAACACTGAGTCCTATGGAAGGGAGAGAAAGGGATGTCTAGTTGTGTTTGTAACACATTCTATCCAATGCTCTTAGCCACAATTCTAACTACACGTTCTAGCTACACTTCTGCATTTCTAATTCAAGGAAATTGTCCCAAAGAACAAAAGCATGTCATAAGTTTTGGAAACATAAAGAAAACTCCCCACAACAGCAGGAGAAGGTGAAAAGTAAGAAGCCAAGCATCGTTCAGTAGGATCAAGTGGCATGGGGTGGTCAAGGCTGCAGGCATGCTCCTACTAACTCAGCAGCTACTGTATGTCAGAACCACTTCGGCACAGCTATGACAGCTACAGCAAAATGTTGGGAGTCCTATAGAGATTATGTCATCACTGTAAATCCAAGACTTTGGATAGAAAAAGTACCATCAGCAAAAGAATTCTTTTTCAATGATTCATGAATTCACTTGTTTTCCACTCCATCTGATTTGGGAAGTATTCAAATCATATTCATAAATCATAGTCATAACATGACATCTTATTAGGTGGAGTTTGGGTGAGGAGTAATATTTATAAGCAGATTGCAATGATTGGCATGAGGAAGAAAAAACCCTCTTAGCAGTTCTTAGATTATTTCGACCCACATCAACAAGCAAAACCAAATTCATACTTCCATATGCATAATATGTATAATATATATTCTTGTACAATAAACATGACTAGTACCCTTTTGATCCATTTATTCCACTTTGGCAATCCATTACAATGCCATCAACATTAATTTTCTTTTAAACGTTCATATTTCAAACATGTAATTTTACAGAAATGTCTTTTAAGTAAAAACTAATATTTAATATTATATTCACCAGTCTTTAACTAGTCTTCTCCCAACATTTTCAAATTCTATCTCTTAACCTTACCATCATCTTTTACAATAGTAACACCCTTGAACTTTGAAAAAGGTCAACTATATTCAATTGTGCAATGTCTTCAGTGATTATTCATTGTGAATTGAGTGAACTTGTTCAAAATATATGATAATAATTGCTTGTCCCAAATGTTCATACAAAGCATCCATTTAAAATACTTGAATATATTGCCAATCACTTTCTCAACAATGTGGACTGACTGCCCAAGAACATTCAAAGACAATATACTGGGAAATAAATTATCTCTAGATAATTCAGTTCAAAATTTGACCAACCCCCTCTCATATGTAGATGTCTGGTTTCCTGCATAATAATTACTGAAGAATCTGTTCCTTTTTTAATCACAAATTTGATCTAAAGCCAACAGGGCACTGGTGCCTAAATAGTTAATTAGTGTAAATGCAAAATACATCCTGGGCCTTCTTCTCCAGAGTTGGTTTTATGCTAAGAGAAACCAAAATTGCACACACCCATTATTCATAAAAACACTTCTATTCAATTTGAAAGGTTTCCATTTTGAAACTACACAGGAATGGTTAATTATATATTTGGGCTTCTCAGATATGTAGGATAAAAGGATTGTTTATGTTCCAAAGAAATTCATTTAGCAAGTTTCATAGTAATCTTACACTCTAAAAATTATGTTTTGTTAAATGACTCTGAGGCCACAAAGGACAATAATATTTTATATTCTACTTTTTCATTACTTTATTACTTTTCATTCTAGTACTATGGAATTCAAGCAGAGAAGCCAGATTGAAATAGGAGAAAAATAATCATATGGATATATAGAACCTCAGTCACATGAAAACTAGTTCAGAAAAGTTATTTTCATTTTTTAGAAAAAATAATGGACAAATAATAACAGTAATCATCAACAATACTTGAAAGATAAGTGGATATCAACATAAATGGACATACTACTATACTATATGCCCACAGTCCTTTTAATTAAGTCCAAGAAGGCATCCGTTGAGCTATACAAAAAGGCAATCCAGGCCCAAGATAGAAAGCAGCAGCTTGGAAGAATGTTGTTGTCTCTTTTATCTTGGAAGAAAGGAAATGAAAGAAGGAAGAGAGGACAGGACGGAGGGAAGAGGGAAGAGAGAAAGAGAAGAGGTGAGAAAGAAAGGAAGCAAGGGAGGAAAGAAAGAGAGAGATGAAGGAGGGGAAAGAAGAAAGGTAGGGGAAAGAAGAACTGACCACATGAGAGGGGTATGTGGAGGTTTGTGTGTGTGTGCGTGTGTGTGGTGTGTGTGTGGAGGGGGGGTGTTCCTCTGTTCTCTCTTTATATTTAGCCTACATCACGGTCCCCTTCACTTCAAAGTGTGGCCTCCACCCCAAAACTCTGGATCTCAAGATCAAGATTTAATTTTACCTTTAATATTTTACAAACCTCTGCAGCTATTGAATCTGTATGTAAAAAGAATCTTTATTTGAGCTTTCCATCATTATCTCTTAAATAAAATAGCTGATCACTGTTTGCTAACAAATTTTAGGAATGGACAGTCTCTCAACATTAGTGCTGAGCAGAACATAAAGCTATTCCCGACAGTCAGGGAAGCGGGTCCAAAAGACAAGTGGTAAGTCTGTTGACTGGAATTCAAAATTCATTAAGGCAATAATAATAATAATAATAATGCTTTCATGACAGCTACTCTCAATATCCCTCTATAATAACCTACTTGCCTATAATATAATTTCATATATAATACCCTGAAATTTTAAATCCATGGTGATAATGCAGGAGGTACAAGAAGGAACAGAAAGGGAAGCTTTCTTCCAACTTAAATGAAGGGCACATGCTAGATAAATATTTGCAATAAGCAAAATTCCCTTGCTCACATCTTTTGGTGTTCCTTTTCCATTTTCTAATTTCCCTAAGCTAGTTCCTCCATTATTTGGGATCTTGCTCAACTTTCACTACATACCCTGTCTCAGCACATTCCTGTAAGCCAGTTCCTTCCCAGGTGATCTCAACTTCAAAATTATCCACTCCTTTTCCATTTCAAGTAAAAAAACCCATGCATCACCCTTCAACTAAATTGAACTCTATGCATTGCCCTTCAACTAAATTCTAGGAAGAAAGCAATATAATTAATTAAAATTTGCCCTATTAGTGTGTGAATAATTTTTATCTTCTTAAATATTCCTGGAGTATTATTCAATGGTTCTCTTTGTTCATTTGTTTTCTTTGGTTTTTGAAACTTTTTAGAATTCTAACCTGATTTGTCTACAGTGTTTTTTAGTATCGCTATGTGTAGCTTTTTAGTCATTGCTCTAGGCATTATGTGATACATACATAACTTTAACAGTCTACTGGTATGTTGAGATTTTCCCAGCTCAAATGACCTGTAGAAATCTTAACTCCCTTTAAATCCCTTTGCCCTCTCCTATTCATAATGTAATTGCCTGAATATTTCCTCCACATACATTGAGAACCACATCAGATATTGAGAACCAAGAAGTAATTTAGAAAACTCGGGAGAAGAAAGAGGAGAAATACTCAGGAGAAATATCAATTGTACTGACCCATACGTCTACATTTTCCATTGTTCTTTCTTCCTTTCTGATGTTCTAAGGTACCTTCCTGTATCATTTTCTTTCTGGTTAGAGAATTTGTTTTAACTATTTTTTTAGAGTTTGTTAGAAACAAATTCTTAGTTTTCCTTTATCTGAGAATGGCTTAATTTCCCTTCATTCCTAGAGGATATTATCATTAGATACAGAATTCTGAGTTGACAGTCATTTTTTTTCCAGCACTTAAAAAAATGGCAGTCATTTTTTTCAGCACTTCCTTCTGGCTTCCACAGGGCGTCTGATGAGAAATCCTCTGTCGTTCAGATTCTCTTCCCTTGTTAGTAAGGTGTCATTTCTCTCTTACTACTTTTGAAGTCTTCCCTTTATCTTTCATTTCAGGAGTTTGAGCATGATGTGTTTTAGGTGAGATTTTTTTGAGTTAGCCTATTTAGGGCCTGCCTAGTTTCTTGAATTCCTAGGTTTATGTCTTTTGTCAAATTTGGAAATTTTTCAGCCATTAATTTTTCCAACACTTTTCCAGCCCTATATTCTTTCTCCTCTCTTTTTGGAACTCTGAAGATACAAATGTTTGATCTTTTCTTATAGTCTCAAATGTATCTGAGGCTGTATTCATTTTTTTCTCATTTATTTCCCCTCTAATGTTCAGGTCAGATGACTTCTTTTTGTTAATCTTCAAGTTCATTAATTCTTTCTTTTTTTCCTCTTGATGTTGCTGTTGAGCTTATCCGGCAAGGTTTTGGAGGTTTGGGTTTTTTGAGTTTTTTTGTGGGTTTTTTTGGGGGGTGGGGGAGTTGTTGTTACTGTATTGTTCACTTTTTAAATTTCACTTAATCTTTTCCTTATATCCTTTATTTCTATTTCTTTTCTTTTGTATGAAGCCTGTTCATAATTGATCCCTGAAGCATTTTGATGATGACCACTGAAAAATCCTGATCAGATAATTCTAATACCTGTGTTATCTCACTATTACCATCTGTTGATTGTCTTTTCTCATTCAAGTTGAGGTTTTCTGGTTCTAGATATGATAAGTGACCTTTTCACAGCTAGGAGCTGAAGAAAGTCCTGATTTTCCACTGAGTGGGGTTCAAAGGTGCTCCTTGTGGCTGAGTGGGTATGCAAGTCCAGGCTCTCACTTAGCCTTCTCTGATCCCAATCCATCTTCCCCTACTAAGGCACAATCATCATGCTTTTCTTCTTTCCCAATTTTTTTCTCTTCCTTACCTTCAGAACCCATAGATTTTCCCTGAGGCCTAGGATTTTCCACAAAGAATCCTGTTGTCAGATAGGAGAAAGGCAGTTGTCAGCATAAGTCATTGGTTTCTCTTTCTGCATGTGGAATATGTTTAAGACAAATTACTTCCTATAAAGTCGCTATAGATTGTATTAGGGAAGTCAACCTTATAGTTTTTTGTTTTTTGGGTTTTTTTTCCCTTTCAGGAGGCAGATTCCCACTAGGAGAGACATAGAGGAAAAATATATTGTTTAGCTTAAATTGAACAGAAATAAATGTTTTAAAAAATGAAAAAAAGGAAGAAAATAGCCAAAGAAAAAAATGGAAATAATTTCTAATTATTATTCTTTTATTCCTTATCTCTAATTTGGTTTCTGGGTGTGTTGGGTTTTCATTTATTTGACTCCTAAACCTTCATTGTCTCCACCTATAATTTCTCTAGTGACCTAAATTTGTTCAGAGTCCGAAGACACATAAGGAAATTAAATAAAAGAAAAAAAACTTGCTTACACAGTAAGGTGTAGGATGTTTTATAAATCTAAACAAATGGCCAAAATAGATTTTTTTTTTTAACAAATGGCTTATTTTCTGAAATAGGAAACAATCCCTTTTTGCCAAAATAAATAAATAAAGATGTACCTACTGTAGAACAATTACAGAATTAACTTGAATATGTAAAATCCACACATTTATTTCACTTCATATTATTGGAAGAAGGAGAGATAAAATGATTAGCTTTCAAACCCTTTTCTGCAAATATTTCTCATAAACAGAATTTCAAATTAGGAAGACCTTTACTTTTACTTTTCTTCCAAAACCTGTGCTTATGTTTTAAACCCTAATTTGAAGAGAAAAAATTGGGCAAAGGATAAAACGGAAGCAGTATTTGCAAAATCTATGAAGTACCACTACTTTGCACAACTCAGCTTGTAACCCTTTCTTGGAACATGCAAGACAACCAGTCACACAATTATCAGTATGTTTTTCAAAAGCACATATGCCACGACAAATTAAATGCCACCACGATAAACACATACCATTTAGAGCAACATCATGTGAGGCATGCTATGATGCCCAGACAATCTCAGACAGCCAAATACCCTCTTCTCCCTACATACATCCATGCATCCACTCAATATGCCTAATACTTGGAAATGATATGATCCTAATGGAAAAGAATTATACTGCATTACCAAGAAAAAGAGAAATATCATGTCTTCACATGTTAAACCAAAAAAGGATTTTGTTTTAAAAAAAATTTTTTTAATTTCTCATCCATGGCTTAAATTTGGAAAAGATTACACTCCATGATGTTAATTGATCTATTTATAATTAGAATGTAATCTGAGAGATCATCAAGTCCAACCTTTGATTTTATAGACAAGGAGGCAAAGGTGTTCTTCCACAGCAAATCCTCAGAACTTTTCATTTTTGTATTTAACATCAAATATATACTTGATATTAAATATGTTATATAAATATATAATATATATTTTATATGTGTGTGTTTATATTCACACATGCTACTGTACACCTAAGGGGTAGTGACAAAGGGACCGAACTCTTCTTTGATATAGCAAAACTGGATTGTATATCAGGGATAGTCCTTGAGTTGCCTTCTGGCTTTTGTCAACAGTTTGACAACCCAATGCTTCAACAGAAAATAGTCTCTTCTATATCTTTAAAAGAAAGCAAGACTGTGTTGGAAAGTGCTTCTGACTTAAGAAAATCTAGTCATTGGTTGTGTATCTTGGGCAGGTCATCAACCAGCTTAATTCTCAATTTCTTCACCTTATATTAGAAAAATAATACTTTTTAGAAGAGTTGTGAAGATAAAATTACAATAATAATTATAACATATAGTGTAATTCCAAATGAGGTCTACAGTACATGCAGTGCTGTTAATCAGTATAACCTCTCTGGAGAACAATGCAGCATACTCGACAGTTCCACTTCTATGAATTTATTCTAATATATATATGTATATATATAATAACATGTGCATATGGATATTCACTGCAGTGTTGTTTGTAATAGCCAAATATTAGTAATGAATACAGTGTCCATCAGTAGTGGATTGATTAACTAAATTTGACACCATACAATGGAACTTTTGGAGCAATTTTCTAAAACCTTGCTTTGGAATGTTTTACAAGATATATAGATAATGGATAAACAAAAAAGGTAGACAGGTGATAGACTAGATAGATATGCTTGTAAATGCTTGGAAAGTTTACGGAAGAAAATTTACTTGTCCTCTGAGGAAGGGAATTGAGTGGCTGGGGACAAGCATAGAAGAAAGACTTACAGTTTTTACTCGATACCACTGAAACTTTTCCTGTGGGTATATATTGCTTATTCAAGGAAAAATAAATAGAAATTTAAAACTTTAATTATTGAGGAAATTGATAAAGAGTATAAGATTTCTTAGTTGTTTTTTCTTTGTATGTTTGCTTGTGTATGTTTGTTAGACTTTCTAAGAGATTTAAAGGCTAGGAGTAGCCAGTTAAGGCCATGCTTTCAAAGAATCATTGAAAACAGAACCAATGATAATAATATTTTGCGCCAAAATTGTTAAATTGATTCACTGAACATAATTATAAAAGAAGGTGATCACATAGCTAACTACTATGTAATACTTGAGTATAGCAGTTATTCTTAGTAGAACTGAGAAAGGGAGTATAGTAAATGGTATCTGCTTGGGGTAGAGTGCAGGGAGGCTTTTTCCAAACACACACATGCATAAACACACACACACATACATGACATACACACATACACATGCATGTGAGAGACTAAAGTTCATCGCACTCAATCTTTGAGAATCATTGATTTATAATAAGTGTATGACAAATTTGAATGCTGTTTGGAAGCTAAATACAAATACTAATTAAATAATTCTATAGTTTAGTTATATAAAATAAAAGTCTCTGATTCAGTGAGTTTTAAATTTGGCATTTCAGTGATTATTTTTTTATCCCACAAAACGTTTATGATCACTTCATTTTTTGACTCTGCTTCTTGGCACTAATAGGTGGTGGAAGGCATCACCTTCTAACAGTTGTCAGTCACAACTCAATTCAGGAAAGCTATAATGTAGGCAAACTTGTAAATGGAAGAAAAGGCTCTGCCTAGTTAAGCAATAGCAGGGTGTCTGACTAGTGAGATCAGTAATCATGAGAAGGAAATGGCAAAGATTCCTCTGTGACATTTTGTGTTCATATATTTGTACCAGAGAGAAGAAAAAAATAGAACTGACTGAAATCACTTATGCCTCCACAGAATAAGCACAATTTCTCTCTGGAGTAGATGGCCTTTTGTTTAGCAAAACACCTTGACAGGCCACTTGGGTTTCCATGCTGAAGCTCCTAAGGCTTAGTTTAGAAAAAGACAAAGAAACAAAGACCTATGTGAGTTGTTCTACATTTAAAAAATGAGAGGGGTGGAGGGAGTGGTCAGGAGCAGCCTGAAATGGGAGGAGAATCTTGATAGAAACAAATGGGGAATACCAACCAGGCATCAGAAAAGGACCCATGTAATATGTGAAGGGCATGAAATTCTTCACGGCCAAATTTTCAGTTAACTCTGGCCCAAACACATCCTTGAATAACTGATGCTTGAGGGAAAATAAAGAGCCAGATGATCACAGGAAAGGTGAGATGAACATGAAGAACCTGCTGCAGAGTATAGACACCTGGGGTGTGGACATGAACTACCCACCTTGTTCTTAGATTATACTAGAGAAAGTTAATGTTTGGCGGGTTTAAAGGGGTATAACAAGAGAATGGAAAAACTAACATCTGGGTAAAATATACAATATAATTACCAATAATATTTCACTATAGTCACCTATAAAGGGCAAATTGCCACTTCCATTCTCCATCTCTTTAATCATCATCAGTAAAAAACAATATAAAAAGTTTCCATGCATATTTGAATGCTCTAGATGCACTAAAGCAAAATCAGTCTTTGAAGACCCCATCTGGGTAGTAGTTTGATTCTGGAATTTTTTTTGCATGAATATGTAGATCACAAATGGGTTTCTTTAATTACCACCTGTATCACTTTTTTAATGGTTTCATAAAAATCATCACATTTAAAATTACACCAGGTTATTACTTCTATTTAAGTAAATAAACCTGGTCTTTAAATCTAGCAGCCTTACCTAATATTTGAAATTAATTTTTAAAAATGCACATTTATGCATCTCATATTATTCTCATGAAACATTTCATCAAAAAGAAAGATAAAACCTAGGGCATACCAGTCTAGTGGCAGTGACAGATACCAGATATTAGAAAGGCATATAGAAAATCTCTTTCATTGCAAACACTCTGAATGACATCCAAATCAAGATAAATATCAGATGGATCTGAATTTTTTTAAAAGGTCTGAAACCCATTAAGTGAACAGAAATGTTTTCTTGCAGTAAATAAAAAAAAGAGAGCTAGAGAAAGAGAAATATAGAACAATAAGGATAAAGAATAATCTAATAAGACAGGTTAGAAATTCTTGGGCTCAGTATTTTATTACAAGCAAAATGAGTTCTTATGCCTACTTAATAGAAATATTAATTGGGAAATCTTTCCAACAACAAACTATAACTAAACAGTTCTCATTTACTCATATTCATAAAGTGTGGCTTATAGGTGTGATATAATATAGAGGCTGTTTGCATTTGGCTCATTATTAATTAATTTCTAATTCAGATTTTACCTGACCCACCTAAACCTGTTTATGTTCCTTGAGTATATCTCATCTAAGGGACAAGGAATGGCCAGAAGTATATTTTGTATTGTATATATTTTTGTATTTGTATATATTTGGAGATTTTTATATACTTTTTATTGAACTATAATATTAAAAAGTGACCAAATCCTAAGTGTACAGCTTCATAAGCAGTCACAGAGTAGATAACAAATATTAACTTTAACTCAGATCAACAAATAGAATACAGCACCTCATCCTGTCTCCTAATACCATCCCCCCATCTGGATTTCCTATTTCTCAAGGTAATTTCAAACACTATCTTTTAGTTTTTTCTTACTTTTGAACTTCATGTAAATGGAACCACACAATGCACACTCTTTTGTATCTGGCTTCTTTCACTCGAAGTTGTATTTTGAGACTCACCCACATTGTTGCCTGTAGTTGTAGTGAGTTCACTGTCATTTTTTTTTTTTTTTCTGAGACAGAGTCTCACTCTGTTTCCCTGGCTAGAGTGCCATGGCATCAGCCTAGCTCACAGCAACCTCAAACTCCTGGGCTCAAGCAATCCTTCTGCCTCGGCCTCCCGAGTAGCTGGGACTACAGGCATGCACCACCATGCTCAGTTAATTCTTTCTATATATTTTTAGTTAGCCAATTAATTTTTTTCTATTTTTAGTAGAGACGGGGTCTCACTCTTGCTCAGGCTGGTTTATAACTCCTGACCTTGAGCGATCCTCCCGCTTAGGCCTCCCAGAGTGCTAGGATTACAGGCATGAGCCACTGTACAGTGTTTTTGTACAGTTTTTGTACAGTGTTAATATACCATAAGTGATTCAGCCATTCTATGGTTGATGAACCCTTGGATAGTTTAATCATTTTGCCATTAGGACTAATGTTGGCATGAAGACTCTAGCGTATGTCTTTTGACAAACTGATCTATACATATCTTTTGGCTATATGCCTAGGACTGGAATGATTTGGGTCCTACTGAATTTTCCAAAATGGTTAGACCACTTTATACCCTTATCATCAGTGTATAATAGTTCTGGATATAGCACATCTTTATTAATACTTGTTAGATGCGGACTTTTTGTTTTCAAATTTAGTCATTCTGCTGAGTGTATTGTTTTGGCATATTATTGTGCTTTTAATCTCTATTTTTCTTAAAGTTAATGAGGTAAAGTTGGTCTTTTGGATATAATCTCTTGTGAAGTACATATTCAAGAGTTTTAGCTATTTTTCTATTGTATTTTTCATCTTTTACTTATTGATTTATAGGAGCACAATATGTATTTTGGGTTTTGGTCCTTTGTTGGATGTATTCATTGCAAATATATACTTTCACTCTATTGCTTATTTTCTCAAAATCTGCCAGATTTGAAATTTTTAAATTTGTATTGTAATGTCACATGAATAGCCATGAGTTTCTTTTTCCAAGAAAATAGAAGTCGATAACAAATATGAAATATGGCCTAAGCATATTGGAAAAACTGAAATACCAAGTTTTGTTAGGAACCGTAATGTGCCATTTAACCTTACTTATTCTTTCTCAGTTTTCTCATCTAATTGGTGGAATTAGTATTTGTTTTGTGCAAAATCTCTCATAGTGTTAAATTCCCTAGGATAGCAAAGGAAAAAGGTAGTAGAATAGCTTAATATAGGTTAATTAATAATTCCAAAAATGTGTAACAGACTAGGGCTAGTCTTTTACACTGCTGCATGCTACATGAACGCTCCTTTGTAAACTCTGCACTAGAAGAAATTTTGTTAAAATCTGTTGCAAGAAACAATTACCTTCAGCATGGGATAGCAGTATATAAAACAAAGAGAAAAGCACTCAGTGAATAATCTGAATAAGTCACCCAACCTTCACATTACTTCAGGAACAAATAGTGTCTGCTGAGTGTTTGATTAATCACACTGTCAGCAACATCGACTTAAAAGTAAAATATGCAAAGAAAATACAGCACTATAGTTTTTGTATAGTTTAGTAGAAAGACACAGTATGATACAGGGGAAAGAAGGCTGACTTTGGCATAAGGCAGATTTCAGTATAAATCTCAAGAATTTACTCCATAGCTAGGAAGTCTAGGAAAAATTATTTTACTTCTCTAACCTCAGTTTTTTATCCTAAATGAAGTTAATATCTTACAAATTTTAGTGGAAATTAAAGATAATTAACTGATAGTTCCTGACACATAGTAGATGCCCAATAAATGGTAACAATTATATTTGACTAACAGTTTTAAAAGAGAGTCACAGAATTTTATTGACTTTGATTGTAATCCCATGAAAAGGTTTTAAAATGATAAACAAAAGAGACATGGTTATGGATTCACTATTTTATTATCTGGGAACATTTCCTTAAAAGGTAAATTTACAACATTTTTATTTGTTGCCAAGAATTTTAGTGTCTTTGAGTTATGGAAAACTTGTATTACAGGCAGAAAATGATTGATTCAGCCAGAAAATTCAGATACAAATCTATGGAATATTCATTCTAATCACTCCAAAGAGCTATCATTTAATTAGATTAGTATATTTGCTATTCTCTTGACTACTCTCTTTTCAACTAAGCTTTCAACTGTCTTTTCAAATAACCTAGATCTACAGGTTTGAAAAAGATCTCTGAGTCCATTTATCAAACGCCATCCCTCCCAAACCCCCCAATAAAATATAAGTCCCACTTCCACACAGCATCTCACCTTTTTTGGTAAGAAGTAGTTATCCAACTCAGCCAATTTGTGTTCCCCATGAAATATTGTTTAAAAATTTATATCATCAAATTTTATTTCTGTACCACCAAATGTTCCTCAAGGGAAATATACTGTCTGTCCCAAGGCCTGGTAGACTATGTCACTGTTCACAATCACTTGTTTTCTCTTTCTATGGGAGGATTATACTTCCCTGCCCTGTTGAGCTCAGATGCAGCTTTGTCAATTACACTGGCAAATAAAATGTAAGGGAAAGTGACATGTGTCACTTCTGAGATAAATCTTTGAAGCATACCCTCTTTCTTCTGCTCTGAGGTTGAGATTGAGGAAGCCTGTTTTGGGTTGGAGCCTCCAGTAGCCTGGGTCCCTGAATGACTCTGTTGAGTTGCCATCCTCCACTGAACATGTCGCGTGAGTAAGAAACTATTTTGCCAGTCATCTATTAGGATCTTAAACTGTTTTTTTCCACAGCATAACCTCACCCATCCTGACTGATAGAACCTACATGCTATGAACTAAATGTCTGTGGCCCACTAAAATTCGTATGTTGAAGTCCTATCCCCCAAAGTGATAGCGTCAGGAAGTGGGGCTTTGGGGAGGTGATTAGTCACGAGGGTAAGCCCTCATTCATAGGGTCATGCCCTTAGAAAAACATTATTCCCAGGGAGCTCCCTTCCCCTTCCACCATGTGAGGACACAGTAAGAAGTTCACCTATGAACCAGGAAGCAGGCTAGCACCAGACACAGAATCTGCCTGTGCTTTGATCTTGGACATCTTAGACTCTAAAACTGCGTGAAATAAATTTCTATTGCTTGCAAGCCACCCAGAATTCTGTTACAGCAGCCTAAATGGATCAAGACACCATAAAAAGAATGCAAGATACAAAATTGTGCTGTATAAAATACCAGATTTTGTAAGGGAGATATTTAAAAACAGGAGGGTCTGGAGATCAGTGAGATACGGAAAGAAAGCAACATCGGCCATCGCTAATGTTTTAGCTCTTCAGTCTCCTAATAATATTACCTTCCTAATGATAAATATTCTACCTATTACTAGTGAAAAAAAAATTTTAAAGGAAATTTATATGTCAATGGAATATTTTAGAAAATATTCAACTGTTATTTTATCCAGAAAATATGTTTCCAGAATTCGACAAAGGAGTTTTTTTGAAACTTTCAAAATAACTTTCTAAAGAGTAATGGTAGGATAATAATGATGGACTAAGCAATTAATATATACCAGACAAGGTAAATTTTAAGAACTTTCTGTCACTAGAGTAAATAATCATTCTGACAATAAAAAATAGTCATTTACTAAAAACACTGTAAGAATATTTCTCTAATGCAATCTAGTCAATATATGCACTAAACAATAGAACTGATATAGTTTGATTTGGAGAATTATAAATGAAACATAAAACATTCTTTTGAAAAGCAAGTTTTTTATTTTAAAATTATCATGATCAACATTGATCTACTGCATAAAAATCACTCACCAAGGCCGGGCGCTGTGGCTCACGCCTGTAATCCTAGCTCTTGGGAGGCCGAGGCGGGCGGATTGCTCAAGGTCAGGAGTTCAAAACCAGCCTGAGCAAAAGCGAGACCCTGTCTCTACTATAAATAGAAAGAAATTAATTGGCCAACTGATATATATATAAAAAATTAGCCGGGCATGGTGGCGCATGCCTGTAGTCCCAGCTACTCGGGAGGCTGAGGCAGAAGGATCACTCAAGCCCAGGAGTCTGAGGTTGCTGTGAGCTAGGCTGACGCCACGGCACTCACTCTAGCCTGGACAACAAAGCGAGACTCTGTCTCAAAAAAAAAAAAAAAAAAAAAAATCACTCACCAGAACAATAACAAATCAGGCATTTTTACATTCTAGGAAATAGCTTTGTCAGTGACTACAGCTTAAAGTAGACCACAATTATTCAGAAAAAAACCTTCTTTCAGTGAATTTTTGCCAGTTTCTGCAGAAAAATAACATGTTTTCTTTCTCTTCTAAAGGGTTTATGGCCAAGTTCTATCAATCCACCTTAAACAGGTGTATGTGTTGTAGACAAAAAATAGCATAATCCAAAATTGAGACAGTAAAACAAAAAGAAAGATGTAGGAAATGAAAGTTAATCAAGGTTAGCTAAAACTTAGGGTACTTACAGAAATTAGCAGGAGAAAGAAAAGCTAGCAGAAAGATATCTGTACTCCAATGTTTATAGCAGTATAATTCACAGTTGCAAAGATATGAAAACAACCCAAGTGCCCATTAATACATGAGTGGATTAATAAAATGTGGTATGTGTATACCATGGAGCACTACTCATCCATAAGAAAAATGAGGAACTAATATCTCTTGTATTATCCTGGATGGAGCTGGAGCTCATTCTTCTAAGTGAGGTATCACAAGAATGGAAAAACAAGCACCACAAGTCCTCATCATTAAATTGTTACTAATCAAGTGACACTTATGTGCACATATGGAAATAACAGTCATTGGGGATCGGGCAGGTGGCAGGGGAGGAGGGGATGGGTAAATTCGTACCTAATGGTGTGGTGCATGCTGTCTGGGGGATGAGTGATGGGTGCACTTGCAGCTTTGACTCGGGTGGAGCAAAGGCAATTTATGTGACCAATGTATTTGTACTCCTGCAATATTCTGAAATTTAAAAAAAGCTAGCAAATGTTGTGGCAGAGGCTGCTAATTATCCTACTATATGTATGCATTAGCCCCATTTTCCTCAGTAACAGAACTTCCACCTCAAATAAAGACTGCATAACCCAGACTTCCTTGCAGTTGAGTATGACCATGTGTCTAAATTCTGGACAAGAGTTCATTGCTTGAAGTGGTGTAACCAACTTCCAATAGTAGCTTAAACAGAGTTACAAATCCTTCTCCCTTTTTCTACTTCCTTCTCGCTGGAACGTTGCTAACCTGGCTGGAGTTGAAGCAGCTACCTTCAGCCATAAGGTAGAATTCTCATATTTGGAATGAAGTTGCAATGGCAACTGGACAAGGCTATGGCCACAAATGTCAGGGCTGTGAGTGTTCACTCCAAAGTTTCAGGTACAATGGTGGCATGCAGCAGATGCAGCAGGGGACAGCTTATGGCTTGTGGGTTCATGGTGGAAACTGGACCACAATCATAGAGATGAGTGGTGCACAGGTCTGTGAAGGCAGGTCCACCAGGTGGCACATGGGACATGCCGGGCTGGGCTTCCGGGCAGCTTGAGCTCTCTTCCTGTACAGGTTCCACTGAGGCTGTTGCCATAGGACTTCTATGGTGGCATCAGTGCCTGCTCTGTTTAAAACTCCTCATGGGGGAAGGTCTCAGCTCCCAGGCATGGGGTGTGTGAGAGCATTTTCTCTGCCTGCTCCTTCTCCAGCCCAGCAGGGGAGATGTGGAGGTGGCCGCAGCAAAGCTGATCCCTGTGTAGACAAGGCACTCTGGACCCAAAGATTCAGAATGGCATCAGTTTCAGTAACCTGGGAACAAAAGCCAGCGGGACCATATTGTACTCGCTCTCCAGTGAGTGAGTACACTACACAACTGCAATGTTTCTGTACAGTCTCCAAGCAGCTCCCTGATCAGTACAGAAGCCTGTGGTGCTGGTGGGGGCTCCCTTATAGCTCCAGTCACAGTGTCTGTGGCGGGGAGTATAGAGCTCCATGATTCTCTCCCTAACCCTTCTCCATGTGTGGATGTCTCTCCACAGTACCTTTGATCTTGCCAAGTGGATAACCTTCTTATCCTCTCCCTCACTTTGAGTGTCTCCTGTCCTTCTCCTGATGATTTACAATGCTCTCTCCAAGAAGGTCCATCCATAGGTGGGCATCTACTTG
Source organism: Microcebus murinus (assembly GCF_040939455.1). Lineage (NCBI taxonomy): Eukaryota > Metazoa > Chordata > Mammalia > Primates > Cheirogaleidae > Microcebus > Microcebus murinus. The sequence goes on from NC_134111.1 coordinate 36,924,867, forward strand.
CAACTTTCATTCCTGTTCTTGAGCGCAACATGTGTGGGCTGCTTCTAGTTCACTATTTTGCTAGAAAACCCCATATTTATAATATTTTAATGATATCATCTAAGAAGGAACATATATTAATTGCATTTAACTTGTCAAATATTTACATATTATGTCTTATTTAATCTCCATATCAATACTGTGAGATATTATTATAGCCATTTTGCATATAAGGAATTAAAGTTCAAAAGAGTTATATAAATTTCTTTCCAGGTTGCCTAGCTGATATCTGGCCAAGCCAGGATTTATCTTAGAACAGACTCTGATACTTTTCAACTTTCCCATATAAGACACTGTATAAAGCACCACAAATATGCAAAATATAATTGTTGTATATAAAAATAACACATTTCTATTTTTTTATTTTAGAATGTTAAGTGAAATTGAGAGTGATTATAACTATCCAGATAATTGAGTAGCTTAAAAAATGCTAATTAAAATAAAAAGGGGTCGCTATTCTAAATGATTAAAATTAATCATCAGGTTTAGCTAGTATTTTTAATTATTTAATTCTGCTTCATTTTACCCACATGAGCTGAGCCTAATTTACAAGCTAACACTTCTTGCTTTATGGTATGCCTTATTATTTGTCTTATTCATAATTACAAAATGTTGACTTTAGAAATCAACTCTAGGATTAAACTTTCCCTTAGGCTTTTGCTATTTGCAGTGTAATGGTCTGGTGTCTCCTCCTTTGAAGATCTAAGCAAAATATCCCAATTAAATATTTTAAATTAATCTCAAACCCTATAGTCATAAGTGTTATCCAAAGTGTTTTATGCCTTTAAAAATGTACCAGAACATAAATAAATGCTTATATTAAGTTTATATGCACTTTATATCAAACTAATTTATTTGTATATAAATGGCATGAGGATAAATAACTTCCATATTGGTGGGCAAATAATAGGCACACAAATAATATTAATTGTTTCCTTCCATTTGCATTACTCTAAGAAACCAGGTATGAAATTGAAACCTATATCATCTTTATACTTTCTTATTTTCAAAAAAAAAGTTATTATAAAAACTGATAATGGGCCAGGCATGGTGGCTCAAACCTATAATCCCAGCATTTTGGAAGGTTGAGGGGGGGACAATCACTTGGCCAGGAGTTCAAGACCAGCCTGGGCAACATAGCAAGACTTGATCTCTACAAAAAAATAAAAAATTAACCAGGTGTGGAGAAGCACATCTGTAGTCCTCGCTACTTGGGAGGCTGAGGCAGAAGGATAGCTTGAACTCAGGAATTTAAGGTTACAGTGAACTATAATCATATCACTGCACTTCAGCTTGGGTAACAACGCAAGATCCTGTCTCAAAAAAGATAACATTTAAATTCAGAAAAATATGTAAACTAAAGGAATACAGAAAGAAAGAAAAACTTCATATTTCTGTTACCCAGTGAAAAACACTAGTGAAAATTTGGTAAATTTACTCAGAAGTGGGTTTATTCCTTTATTTTACTCTTTTTTTTCTTTGCTTTTTATTTACCTTAAACAGTAATATGTCCATTTTAGAATATTCAAAAAACACAGAACTACATTAACTAGAAATTGAAAGTTCATATCTCACTTCTTTCCTTCAATGCCTACTGTTCTCTTCAGAGAACTGCCTTTAAGAGTTTGCTGTCCATTATTTCAGAAAATAAACACACACATACTTATTCAATTACAAAGCCTGTTCCATGAAAATCTTCTCAAGGGTAGGTCTACCAGAATGGTGGAATGAGGACATCAGTAAATATTATTCCTCCATAAAAGTCACAACAATCTAAGGAGTATTTCTTCAAAAAAAAACTGCTGATATTTTAATAGGGATTGCATTGAATCTGTAGCTCACTTTGGGTAGTACAGACTTTTTAAAAATGTTGATTCTGCTGACCCATAAGCATGGTATGGTTTTCCACCTGTTTACATCCTCTGCTATTTCCTTCCTCAGTGTTTCATAGTTCTTTCTGTAGTGGTCTTTTACCTCTTTAGTTAAACATATTCCTAGGTACTTTATTTTCCTTGTTACTATTATGAAGGGTATTGAGTCTTTGATTTGGTTCTCAGTTTGACTGGTTTTGGCATATAGGAATGCTACTGTTATTCTGTACAATGATTTTGTAACCTGAGACTTTGCTGAATGTGTTTATCAATTCCAGTAGTCTTATGGCAGAATCTTTGGGGTTTTCTAGATATATATCATATTGTCAGCAAAGAGAGATAGTTTGACCTCTTCTGCCCCCGTTTGGATGCCGTTGATTTGCTTCTCTTGTCTGATTGCTCTGGATGGAATTTCCAGTGCTGTGTTGAATAGAAGTGGTGATAGAGGGCAAACTTGTCTGGCTCCAGTTCTAAGTGGGAATGCTTTCAATTTTTCCCATTCAGTATAATGTTGGCTGTGGGTTTGTCATACATAGCTTGTACCATTGTTAGGTAAGTCCCATCTATGCCTATTTTCTTAAGTTTTCTTATCATCAATGGTGTTGAATTTTGTCAGATGCCTTTTTGAGTCTATTGAGAGGGATCATATGGTCTTTGTTTTTGCTTCTATTTATGTGGTGAATTACATTTATAGATTTGCATATGTTGAACCATCCTTGCATTTCTGGGATGAAGCCCACTTGGTTGTGATGGATTATTTTTTGATAAGCACCTGAATTTGGTTTGCTAGGATTTTGTTGAGAATTTTTGCATCTACTAAGTGAAGTATTCCAAGAATGGAAAAACAAACACCACATGTACTAACCATCAAGTTGGTTTTAATTGATCAACACTTAAATGCACATATAGTAATAATATTCATCAGGTGTCAGGCAGATGGGAGGGAGGAGAAGGGGATGGGTATATACACACATAATGAGCGTGGTGGGCACCGTCAGGGGGATTGTCATGCTTGAAGATCTGACTTGGGTTCAGAAAGGGCAATATACATAACCTAAACATTTGTACCCCTATAATACGGGGAAAGAAAAAAGAAAGAAAAACTGCTGAATAGCAATAAGAGCAGAAGGGTTTATAACATTGTAACTTGACTTATTCTTATCACCCTCTCCCAACTCACTGTGGACTTGAAAACAAGCAGCCTCACAACCCCAATAGATGGGTAAACCAGAAGTCTTGCAGGCTACCAAAGAAGACAGACTAGGCGTGGAGCATTATAAGTGCAATGTGCATTGTCAGGGGCATGGACACGCTTGAAGCTCTGACTTGAGGGGGGAGGGAACGCATTAGCAATGTATGTAACCTTAACATTTGTGCCCCTATATTATGCTGAAATAAAAAATAAATAAAATAAAGAAGTCTCACCTCTAGAGCATTGTCAGAGATGCATGGAAAAGCCCCATTCACAGGGCATTGTCATTACTTAATGATATCTCAGAAGAAAAGACCCCAAACCCCAGGGCATTGTTTGAAAACAAACACTAGCAATTATTCCACATCACAGCTCCCTGAAGCTACAGTACCATTTGGGGCAAAGAACCTGGCTAAAATTTATAGGAAGACCTGGAGAATGAGCTGTCCATAGGATCCTTTGAAAAGCTATAAAATATTTACCACACACATGTGCAGGCAGGATTGTGCAAATGCCAATGAAATACCTAAGAGGGACACTATATTAGTCAAGGTTTTCTGGAGAAACAGAATCAATGGAATGTATACAATAGAGATAAATTATTTTAGGGAATTGTCTCATGCAATTGTAGGAAATAACAAATCTGAAATTTATCAGGCAGGACAGCAGGCTGGAGATCCAGCAATGAGTTGATTGTGCAGCCTTACTCCAAAGATAGTCTGGAGGCAAAATTTCTTCTACCACAGGAAATATTAGTTTTTTCTATGTAGTCTTCAACTGATTGAATGAGATCCATCCACATTATGAAGGCTATCTGCTTTATTCAATGTCTAGTGATTTAGGCCGGGCGCGGTGGCTCACGCCTGTAATCCTAGCACTTTGGGAGGCCGAGGCGGGCGGATAGCTCAAGGTCAGGAGTTCGAAACCAGCCTGAGCGAGACCCCGTCTCTACCAAAAATAGAAATAAATTAATTGACCAACTAAAAATATATATACAAAAAAAAATTACCCGGGCATGGTGGCGCATGCCTGTAGTCCCAGCTACTCGGGAGGCTGAGGCAGGAGGATCGCTGAGCCCAGGAGATTGAGGTTGCTGTGAGCCAGGCTGACGCCACGGCACTCACTCTAGCCTGGGCAACAAAGTGAGACTCTGTCTCAAAAAAAAAAAAAAGTAAAAAATGTCTAGTGATTTAAATGTTACTCACATCTAAAAAGAAATACTTTCAAAACAACACCTATACTGACATTTGGCCAAATAACTGGGTACCATAACCTAGGAAAGTTGACATATAAAATTAACCATCATAGCCATGATCTCTCTACTTTGACTGACACTGAGGCTCTGGGCAAGCAGTGAGTACTCTGCTAAAGCAGAGTTTTAAACTGCTAAAAGTAGAGGGGATGCCCTCCCCCACACATATAGAGGCATTTGGCTTAGGGTAGATGAGTTATCATTCCAAGGCATAGAAGGAAATATCTGACCAATCATTGGCTGGCCACTGAATTAACAGATAAGATATTTCAGCAGCCACACAGTACAAAAAACAAAGACTTTACGAGAAAGTAATTCAGAGAAGTCACTAAGTAAACAAACAGCCATCAAAAAAGAAAAAGCAACAAACCCTGGGACTAGGGGAGAAGAAGGCTGGCTGATTTCTAGAATTGCTACATCATATTATTTAAAATGTCTAATTTTCAACAAAAAAAATCAGGAAAAGTATAAAGAAACAGAAAAGTATGGCATTTTGAGGAAAACCTTTTCAGTATAAACTACCCCTGTGCAGTTCCAGATGTTGAATATGCTAGAAAAAGATTTTAAATCAACTATTAAAAATACATTCAAAGAACTATAGGAAACTGTGTCTAAAAAATTAAGGGAGATTATAACAATGTTGTCTCACTAAATAGGTCAATCCTATAAAGATATAAAAGGCAATAAAAGAGGAACAGAGACACAAAAAGACATAAGACATGAAGAAAGCAATTAGCAAAAGGGCAAACATAAATCCTAAGTTATCAATAATTACACCAAAACAAAATAGATTAAACACACTGAAAAAAAGACAAATATTTACAGAAAAGACTTTCTATATTGGCAGAAAATAATCAACTATATGCTGTCTACAAGAAACATATTTTAGATTCAAAGACACAAATAAGTCGAAAGTAAAATTATGTAAAGTAATATACATGCAAACTAGCCCAAAGAGAGCTGGAAGAGTAACCATGAAAAAATATATATATTTATAAGAAAGATAAGAAATAAAGATAAAATGTTTACTGAAGAAAAAGAAGGACATTTTATATAATAAAATATTCAAATAATTAAAAAGATATAGAAATTATAAACATATGTGCACCTATAAACAGAGCTCCAAATTCATAAACTATGAAAAAATTGAAGGGAGAAATGGACAATGAGAATTCGAAACTATAATGGCCCACTAATCCCACTAATAATAATGGAGAGAACACCTAGGAAAAAGATCAATAAGGAAATTGAAGAGGTAAGCAACACTGTAAACAAATAAGACCTGGTAGATATCTGTAGAACATACCATCCAACAGCAGCATTATACACATTCTTCTCAAGTGCACAGGAAATATTCTCCAGGATGTATCATGTGCTAGGCCACAAAACAAGCCTCAGTAACTTTAAATGAATTAAACTTATGCAAGGTATGTTCTTTAACCACAATGGAATTAAATTACAAATCAATAAAAGTAAAGAATTTGGGAGATTCATGAATATGGGAAAATTAAACAATAAACTCCTAATCAAACAACAAAGTAAAATTACTAGAAAAATTTTTGTTTAATCTCTGAGAAGAATAAAAACAAAAGGTCAATTTACCAAAACTTATGGTATAAAGCTAGAATAGTGACAGAAGAAAATCGATAGCAATAAATGCCTACATTAAAAAAAGAAAGATCACAAATCAGTTACCTAAGTTTCTATCTTAAGAAACCATAAAAACAAAAGAAATAAATCCAACACAAGCATGAAAAAAAGAAATAACAAAACTTAGAACAGAAGAAATGAACTAGACATTAGAAAAAAAAAGAGAAAAATCAGCAAAATAAAAGTTGGTTCTATGAAAAGATCAACAAAATTGATAGATGTTTAGAAGTCTAACCAAGGGAAAAAGGAGAGAAGACTTAGATTATTAAGTCAAGAATGAAAGTCACATTTATAATATTATTTTTAAAATACTTAAGGAATAAATTTAAACAAGGAGGTGAAAGATTTGTATACTAAAAACTGAAAACTATAAAACAAATGAAGGAAATTTAAAAAAAAACATGAATAAGCTTATGTTCATGTATTGGAAGAATTTATATTGTTAAAATATCCATAGTACTCAAAGCAATCCACAGATTCAATACAATTCCTATCAAAATACCAATGACATTTTTCACACAAATAGAAAAACCAATTCTAAAATTCATATGGAACCAAAAAAGAGTCAAAATAGCAAAAGCAATCTTGAATAAAAAGAACAAGGCAGGCGACATCATGCTACATGACTTCAAAATATATTACAAAGCTAAAGTAATGATAATAGCATAGTATTGGTATGAAAACAGACATATAGACCAATCAAACAGAATAGATAATCCAGAAATAAATCCATGTATTTAAGCCAACTAATTTTTGACAAAGGCTCTAAGTCTGTGTCCATTGTGGAAAGGACACTCTCTTCAATAAATGGTGCTAGGAAAACTGGATATCGATATACAGAAAAATAAAACTGGACGCCAGTGTCTCACCATATACAAAAATCAATGCAAAATGGATTAAAAATTTAAACCCAATTTAAACTCAAAACTATAAAGCTACTAAAGGAAAATGTAGGAGAAATACTCCAGTACATTGGTCTAAGCAAAGATTTTATGGCCAAGATCCCCAAAAGCACAGGCAACAAAAACAAAAATAGACAAATGGGATTAATTAAACTAACAAGCTTCTTCACAGCAAAGGAAACAATCAAGAGAGAGAAGAGACAACCCACAGAATGGGAAAAAATATTTGCAAATTATCCCTCTGACAAGGTATTAATATCCAGAATATACAAAGAACCCAAACATCTCAATAGCAAACAAAAATAATCCCATTAAATGGTAGGCAAAGAATTTTAACACATTTCTCAGGCTAAGACATCAAATTTCCCATAGGTATATGAAAAAAATGCTCAACATCACTAAGCACCAAGGAAAATGCAAATCAAAACAGCAAAGAAATACCATCTATCCCAGTTAGAGTGACTACTATCAAGAAGACAAATAACAGATGCTGGTGAAGATGTGGGGAAAAGGGAGCTCATATATACTGTTTTGGGGAATGTAAATTAGTACAGTCACTATGGAAAACATATATTACCTTCCATTTCTTTCAATTTCATTGTTTAATAATTTATATTAATCTTTTAATTTTATTAAAATTTATTTTACTTTCAAAAAGTTAGTTTCACATTGTTTTCTCATTTGACTCTTCTGTTGATCAGGGTTGTTAGCTGCAAGCAACAGAATCCTCTTTCTTAAGCAGAAAAGGAATTTATTGAATGATATTAAATGGTCCATAGAATTACTGACAGGCTGAAGAAACAGACTTGAAACTAAACCTCCAGGAATAATAAAAGGCCGAAATGATGCCAAGTGACTGTGAAAAACTGTAGCCAGCACCACTCCTGCCACCACCACCAAGCACTAGGCCTGGGATTTGCTTCACGGCCATGATCACTGCCTCCTGTTCTGATGCCACTCCTGCATCACAAAATTGATTTTGCAGCCAGTGCCAGACGCAAGCAAAACAAAAGCTCCATGCAATGTCTGTTTTCTCCAAACGAAAACCTCACGCACATGCATCTGATTGGACCAATGAGGTCAAGTGTTTATGTTCCAGCAGTGACAGAGTCTAAGAATGTTAGCTTTGACTTTCACATCAGAAAGCAGAACTCATAACATTGACATTTCTCCCAAACATACAAAGTATGACAATCACACATAGAACAAAATGTCCACAAATTATTTTGGACAAAATAGTCCAATATTTCTTCTAAATATCCCTGCTTATTTTAAATTAATAATATTGTATCTAAGTTAAGAGCCCTATTGGGTATAAAATTGGAAAATGTGGCTCAGATATCACAATTTCACCTGAACCCAAAGGTAATGAGCATAGACTTTGAAACCAGATTGCCAGGGCTTAAATTCTACCTTTGCCTCTTAGAAGTTGTATGACTTAGTCAAGTTAATTGCCTCATGTATAAAATGGCCTCATGTATAAAATGGAGATAGTTAAATGTCTCCTTCATAGGATCATCTTGACCATAGAATAAACAGTGCCATACATAACATAAACACTATGTGTTTCAGTGATATATTTTCCAATCGTCTTCCCCAAGGTATTCTTTGTCCTGCTTGAAATGTTTCCATTTACTCGTACCCTTAACTTCTGCCCTTAGCCAGTTTTCAGTCTAAGCTGTCAACTTCTGTTCTATTTCACAATTCTGCACCTTAGACATTTGCTTCTGATGTGGAACTCTGTTAAATGCTATCTGAAATGATTTGTAAACTGTGGCTTGATTGTCCAGTACTGCAGTACACAGCAACAGTGCATAGTTAAAAATTATCAACCAGAATTTAAGATATAACAATTTCGGAGGAAGTGAGCCTCTTTCTGACAATAACGATACTGACTAAATAGTTCATTATTGCCTAGCCTTGTGCTTCAAATACACTATATCTCATAAGTTTTACAATAATAATTTGAAGTTGTTGTTTAGGAGGTGGGTATTATAGCATTCTTTTTAGATTTGAGAAAGAATGAAGCTCGGAGAAATTGACTTCCATGGTGTGGGTATCGTATTGAGGCTGTAACAAATTACCAGTCATTTAGTAACTTAAAATAACTTAAATTTATTATCCTATGGTGCTGGAGGTCAGAAGTTCGACATGGGTCACGTTGGGCTAAAAATCATGATGTTGGCGGGCCTTATGTTCCTTTTGGAGACTCTTGGGAAGAACATGATCCTTGTCTTTTCCAGGTTCTAGAGGTCACTCACATTCCTTGGCTTGTGACCCTCTTCTTCCATGTTCAAAGCCAGCATGCTGCCATTGTTCTAGTTATTGCACTCTACTTCATCTACATAAAGTCCTTAGTGATTATACTGGACCCACCAGGATAATCTGAGATCATCTTCCTATCTCAAGGGCAACTGCTTAGCTACTTTATCTGCAACCTTAACTCCCCCTTGCCATGTAAGATGACATAGTCACAGTACCAAGGATTAGACTGTGGACCTCTTTAGAGAGCCATTATTCTGTCTGTGACAATTTCTTAAAATTTAATATTCCCTGTATTTCACAGTCTAGCTAGATTTCTTTTCTATTTCTTTTTTTAATTTAGCTTTTATTCATATTTATTTTTATTTTTATTTTTTATTTTTTTCATTGATTAATAGTTATACCTATTTTTAGTGTCCATGTGATATTTTGGCATGTGTACACAATGTTTAATGAGCAAATCACAGTAAATGGGATATCCATCACCTCAAATATTTATCTTTTTGTTGGGAACATTACAATTCTTCTCTTCTAGCTATTTTGAAATATACAATAAATTATTGTTACTTATAATTTTCCTACTATTCTATTGAATACTAGAACTTATCCCTTCTATCTACCTGTATTTTTGTACAAAAGTTAGTTTTGTAACTAACTTTTCATCCTTCCTCCTCTCTTCCCTTCCCAACCTCTAAACAAGGGATATCAAAAGTCAGAGCCACTATTTGGCCATGTGTTACCTCCTTTAAGAACACCCTTCCCAATCCTTGCTTCAAAGCATTGAAGCAAGGATTTAATGCTAAGCAACTAGTCCTTTGTGTTTTTAAAAGCTTCTTTATTTTCTATACCATATCTGTTCTTCTCTCTTTCTTCCCTAAAGTTCACTTGCTCATTCCTGTGCATTTTAGCTGAGTGGCTAACTGATGTGATAATTTAATTGGTACTGGCACGATTATAGCAGTTATGATTAGGGAGTAAGTTTCACATATAATGCAATTATTTTATTTAAGCATTCAATGTCATAACCCCAATATATTAATTGTAAAATTTTCAGATATTGGGTAAGGTCAGCAGTGGATATTTTAAGACACCTTTGTCATTCCATGATACAATGAACTGCTTACCCACGGCCAGCCATAATTATCCCATTCTTGCATGACTATTGAATAGAGAACATTGAACCATACCATCACATCACATTTTTTCTTATTGTAAGGATCTTTAAAACAATATTATTTTGTACAACACATGAGCTAGGATACTTATATATCCTTTTATCGATCAATAACACATGACTTCTGAATTGCTTCTGTTTCTCATTTTACATTACTCCATTTATTGTTATGCAAATCTTTGAATTCCATTTTCCTTCTTAATTGTATCTTTTGGTGAAAGATTAAATAATATTCTCCATAATTCATTATTTAATTAAATTATTTTATTCTGCAACAAAACACTTGATAACTCATAACAAATAAATATGCAAAGCTACCGCTCTTAGACTTAAACCTAAATGAAGATGAGATAGCCACAAAGAGTAGATAGGCAAAGGTATTCTTTGATTTGTACCAAAACTTGAAAATTTAAAGTTCCAAATTAATAAGTTTGTACATGGTCTTAGAAAACTCATTAAAAACAATTTCATCCAATTTTATGGAAATTATATTAGAAATGTCATTTAAATGACAGTATAAGGTTTTTTTAAGAAAATTCAAAGTCCAGCTGAATCTTTAATAAATACATATGAAAAATATTACCACATGCAAAATAACAGAATGACAACATTATAGGAATGATAGAAAAATAATTTACATGTCATATGACTAGCCATTATTTTTTTCTTGTTTCCAAAACTCCAGTGTGTTATTAAGAGATGAGATTAGTAAAATACTGATAGTTACTCAAACAGGATAATGGGTTAGTGGGGTTCATTAAACTAGTCTCTTTATTTTTACATATGTTTAAAATTTTATAATCAAATGTTTAAGCAAAAAGAAATATAGATTACAGTGATTGAAATATATGCTCTCAAGATGGACATTTAGTAGGCATCAATAACAGTTCATTGAGTCTCCTCTAAATTGGCTATTTCTCATAATTAATGTTTTTTAGATTCTTCCCCACCTATAGAGGAAGAGAACTATAGTGAGGAAGGGAAACAGGAGGAAACCTAAGATTTGGTAACACATCTTAGATTTGGTAACACATCAACAATTCATTCATTCATTTAACAAATATTTGTTGAGGACCTACTATGTGACAGGCCTTATACTAGTTTCTAAAGATACAGAAAGAATAATCTCCACCCTCAAAAGCATTTACAATCTTATCTAAGAAATAAGAAGTGGTTGCAATAAGTTGATTAGTGCTAGCAGAGCACATAGGAGAGACACCTAAACAGCATTGGATGGACTTCAGAAGATTTCTCAGGTGAGATATCTAAGCCTGTCACTGAACAACTTATGACATCTCATTTATCCACCTCATTTCATGTGACTATATTGAATAGGATAAAACCAATAAAATCCTTGGTTAGAAGTTATATGGAGAGATTTTTGGCTAAATGTAAAAGAAATGTTTTTAAATTTGTAGTTGTCTAAGAACAGAATGGTTTCCATGTAGGGGATATGTCCCTTGTTATTAGAAGAGTTCAAAAAGAGAATTAACAAACATTTATTAGGCTGCATTACATGTTATTTCTCCTGGCTCTAAATTCTGACTTCTTTCTACACCTGAAATTTCCTAGACTGGTAGATTGGCAGAATAGTAAATTTTGACTCGCTTCCTCCATATCCCCAAATATGCTAAATGATCTGATGTAGTACTACGAAGGGAATGAATGCTTTAAGTGGAGAGTTGAACTTAGTCAATGGCTTCAAAATATTTGTCCTCCACATCAGAATCACCTGAGCTCTTTTAAAAATATTGAATACCAAGAACACCACCAGAAAGTCTGATCTGATAAACTTGAGTTGAAATCAGGGAATCTTTACTTTTTAAAAGTTTCCCAGAGCATTAATGGCTGTATTCATCTCCTATTGCACTAGAACAAATTACCACAGATATAATGACTTACAACAAGAAAAATTTATTAACTTACAGTTTTGTAGGTTAAATAGTCCAACATGGGTTTCATTGGGCCTAAGTCAAGGTGTCAGCAGTACTGCATTCCTTTCTAGAGACTCTAGAGCAGGACCCATGTGCTTGCCTTTTCCAGCGTCTGGAGACCACCTGTGTTTCTTGGCTCGTGTCCATACCTCCCTCCTTCTTCAAAGCCACAAACATTCTGTCTTTCTTGGCCATTCTTTAGTAGTCACATCTCCCTCTGACTATGGTCAGAAACCATTCTATGCTGTTAAAAACACATGTGATTACATTGGGCCAACCTGGCTAATGCAGGATAGTTGCCCATCTTGAAATTCTTATCTTATTCACATCTGCAAAGTCCCTTTTGTCATGCAAGGTCACATGTTCACAAGTTCCAATAATTAAGACATGGGTGTCTTTAGGGGACCATAAGTTTGCTTTCTACAATGTCCAAAGGGGAGCCATTTTCCAATAGGTTTCTCTAAGTCCAGACTATATCACCTATACCATATATTCCTAAAGAAAATAAACATTTTAGAGCAATAAGAAGTACATACAAGCTTTATTGCATGAATTTTCCAATGTCTGGATTGGCTGCTCAAAGTCTTTTTTTTCACTTATTTTTATATTCTGGACTATATTATTAAATGACTGATTATCAAATAAGAGAGCTATTACTCTATAGGACACTGCCTACCTACCTTAAAGCAGCTTAGTAAATTAGCCTTAGCTATGTAGGTACTTAGAGTTGTGTAGACATCATGAAGTGCAAATCAGACAATTATAAGTAGATACATGCCATATTTAAATATTTATACTCATTACACTGTGTGGTCCCAATATTAAATTGGAATCATTAATTAGTATAGCATTACTTAATTTTGGTTTAACCACTTGGTTAATTTCCTCTATCTATGCATTACTATATCTATATGAACTAATTCTGGATCCACCTAAGCCCTACTTGATATTCTTGCCAAGCCTCTGAGTTCTATGGTGCTATAAGACACCAATTATGAGTTAAGATTTTTTCAATTTTAAAAATGTATAACATAAAGCCAGTTAAATATTTTCTTCCCTTCTTTTGCTACTCTTAAGGAGAACTGTTTTCAATCAAAATCTTTTAATGAGAAATACATCTAGTCTAATAAACATCTGCCAAGACCAACCTGTTGTGATTTACAAGAACTAAATTTGAAAACATCTTAAAATCAAGGTATAGAATAGAAAGGTTGCCAGACACTTCTCTCAATATTAGCACTGTCCAGTTTCCCAAGCTCATTAATAACCATGATCTATTGTTCCCTGGTTGGCCCAATTTCATTCAAATCTGCCCCTGCATGCTTCTGAGGTTCCATACTACCACACAGCCTGGCATTATGAAATGTCAGTCAACTTCCTTAAAAAGACACACAGGGAAAACAGCCAATGTTAAAACTGTTTCATGAACTCAAAGAGCCCCAAAAGAGAGGATCTGTCTACTCAGTCTATGTTTAACCATGGCACCAATTCTGAATCATTCTTCACTTAAGAGAATCATCCTTCATCTTTATGTTTTACATCATAAGCTTACTAATCCCCTCACTGAACTTCAGCTCCTGCATTTCCATGTCGTCTTCCTCCTGTCTTTCCCATCTTGCTGCTTCTTCACCAACTCCTCCCTTTCTCTTCTCATGTATTTTCTGACATTCTTAATTACCCCCTCTCCTTTCTTTCCTCTTTTAGTTGCATCCCCTCATTCTGGTGACCCACTGTTTTATTCAGTAATTGATAAAACAATGAACAGGAGTATTTATTAAGAATCTATTATTTGCCACAGAGTGACTCCAATCTAAATCCAAGTCTGCCTGATTCCTAATCTAGTGAAGAAACCGGGGTTTGAACCCACACTTATCTGATTCCAAAGTCCATAATCTTCCATCACCTACTCTATCCATAATCTGAAACTTTAGTCACTCAGTCTTCCCAATCAATATCATAGACCCTGCTTTAGTTATTTCATAGGATGTGTTGCTGTCTGAAATTATCTTTTTCATTTACTGGTTTACTTATGTATGGACATAATTATTTACTCATTTACTTATTTATTCACTTGACATTACTTATTTATGGATCATGCCCCTTCACTTAACTATAAGCCCCTTAGGAGTAGGGACTTTGTTTCATTTACTGCCATATCACCACTGCCTAGGACACTACCTGTCTTACAGTAGCTTATCACTAACTATGGAATATGAATATTTTTTATGTTTCAACTCCACAGCCTCTAAGAGCTCTATCTATGCAAAGAAAAAAAAACTTTACCAAAATGTTTAATGTAGGCTTTTTCAAACATAAAGTAGAAAGACTAGAATGATGAAATCCATATAGACTCCAAATGAATTCAGTAAATATTACCATTCTGCCACATTTGTTCTCTCCCTCTCTCCCTTCCTTTCTCTCTCTCTCCCCCTCCTCTCTAATTCTTACTTTATTTTGAAAAATAAGCACATCAAAAATTGACAACCAATTAATATTTGGAAGATATAAGGGACACTTACACCAACACACAAAAGATGAAAACCCATCTGGGAGATGGACATTCTTTAAAGTCTGACTTGGGTGGAGCAAAGGCAATATATGTAACCTGAACATTTGTATCCCCATAATATGGTGAAATTAAAAAAAAATAAGATGAAAACCCATGAGTACCCAATAGAAAAACAATTATATGAAGAAATGATCAACCACACTGGTTTGCATAGAGATGCAAATTAAAACTTGTCACTTTGGCAAAAATTAGAAATATTACCAAATATTTGTGAGATTATGGAGAAATAGAAATCTTGTGTACTTTTGATAAGCATGAAGAGCAACAGGGCCCTTTAGCCTGGCAGTGCTCAGCGTGATCCAGCAATCATTCTATTCTGTGTATGTCCCAAAGAAGTATGTACAGAGATACAAAAGAAATGATGTATCATTATCACAGCATTATTTGCGGTAGAAGGAAATTAGAAGCAACTTAGGTGTCCTTTGCTAAGGAACTAAAGTATAGTGGATGTGTACCATGCAAATATTAAAATCTGAGCAAAAAGACACATAAAACAATATGCGTAAATCTAAAAATCATAGTGGAGAATAAGAAAATCACAAAAAGAATGAGATTGTAATATACTACACTTATATAAATTTAAAACATACAAATATGAAACAACATTCTATATTTTTCAGATCTTGTATATCCAAATGCAATTGAGTGGATTTCTATTTCAGGGAGGGTGGATTAAAAATGGTGAGAAGAAATAAAATGAGAGGGACCTTGCAGGGGGAGAAGATAGTATCACACCACAACCATAAAAATGTGATTGACCCAGTTTTCTGCATGTGGTATTAAAAAAACTTTTTAATAAAATAAAGTAAAAGTAAAAATAACATAAAAGTCTACTTAGTTCATTTTCAAATGTTTGCGTATTATAAACCTTGTTCCCATCAGCAACACACAAGTTTCCTAGTGATTGATCATCTCTACATACTTGTCTCTTGGATACTCTTGGATTTTCACTATAAAACTATGTTTATGGGCATGGACATGTATGGACATGTTCAGATCAATAAGAAATTTCCTGTTTTACACTCACATAGCTATGTTAAAGAAAAGATGTGAGCTTCACAAATAACAGGATAAACCAATATCATGTATATCTCTTTACATGTGATAAAAAAAGATACAATACCACCTATGTAGTATTCTTGCCAAAAACTTTGAACTTGTATTTAATAGTGAAGAAAAAAATCAGACTAATCTGATTTTGACATTTAACATGACAAGAAGCCTGGACTTCTGAAAAATGTTAATGTCATGAAAGACAAAAAAGAAAATGGTGGCAGAATTGCTCTAGATCAGAGGTTGGCAAACTATAGGCCCTGAAATAAATCCAGCCTACTGCCTGTTTTTATACAGCCCACAAGCTAAGAAAGGTTTTTAAATTTTAAAATTGTTGGGGAAAAAAAAATGAAAAGAAGAATACTATTTTGTGAACCATGAATTTGACATGAATTTCAAATTTCAGAGGCCATAAATAGTTTTATTGGCACACAGCCACACTCATTCATTTACATATTGTCTATGGCTCCTTTTGCGCTACAATAGCAGAGCTGAGTAGTCGCAACAGAAACTATACATGCTGGCCCATGAAGTCTGATATATTTACTATCTGAGCCTCACAGGAAAAGTTCCCAATCCCTTCCCAGATTAAAGGAGAACTAACGAAACATAACTTGATTTTTTTGTTGACTCAAAGATAAGAGAGAAATAAACAGCATTTGGGCAACTGGGAGAATTTCGATATGGGTTATATATTAGACTAATAGCGTTGTATCAATGTTTCAATTTCTTTGGTCTTGTGCTTGTGTAAGAGAATTTCTTTGTTCTCAGTAAATATATGTTGAAATATTAGAAGTGCAGTTTCATGATGTCTGCAACATACTTTCGAATGCTTCAGAGTAAAAGCTGAGTATGTTTGTGTGTGTATACGGAAAGAGAGAGAGTATATATGGCAAAATGTTAACAATTAGTGAATGTAGGTAAATGGCGTATATGATTAGGTTATTAAGTATGAAACGTCCAATTTCCTTAAGTACTAAGTTTGACGATTGGTATCTCTGACATTTCACTTTGACGCTTCTTGTTTTATTTTTGCTGTGACGGTACATCCTCAGTCTTTCAAACGCACAGTTTGGCTTGTGATTATCTTTAAAAAAATTTTTAGAGCAATTTTTGTGAAGCCATGGATAAGTTGAAAATTCGTGTTATTTTCAAATATGAGTTCCGTTGTGGAACCAATGCAGTGCTGACAGCTCAAAATATCAGCGAAGTATTTGGGAAAGATGTAGCTAATGAGTGCACAGTATGTTGATGGTTTGAGAAGTTCTGTTCCAGTGATTTTAATCTTGAAAAGGAGCCACATGGGTGACCTGAGATTTAAAGTGGATAGTGGTGAGCCGAAAGCTGTAGTGGAAGCGAATCCGTCTCAACCTATGTGTGAATTAGCACCAAGGTTTGGCATTAACTATTCCAACAATATTGGACCGTTTGAAACAAACTGGCAAAGTAAAGAAGCTGGATAGATGGATACTGCATGAATTAAACAAGCATCAGAAGAGAAATCCTCTCAAAACTTGCCTTTCTTTGCTGTCATGACATAAAGGTTAACCCTTTCTACGCCGTATTGTTACATGTGATGAAAAATGGATTCTTTTTGACCATCACAAGCGTTGGGCACAATGATTGGATAAAGATGAAGTGCCAAAACACAGGCAAAAACCAAATATTCATCAAAAAAAAAAAAAAAAAAGCTAATGGTGTCTATTTGGTGGTCCAGTGCTGGTATTATCCACTACATGAAAGCTGGTCAATGGATTACAGCGGATGTCTACTGCAACCAATTGGATGAAATGTTGAAGATGCTTGCAATTAAGCAGCCAAGACTGGTCAATAGAGAAAGGTCAATCCTCTTGCAAGCCAGTGCTCCAGCACATGTCACAAAAACAACACTGCCCAAATTATAGAAGCTGGACTTGGAAACTCTCTGTCATCCACCATATTCACCAGACCTTGCGCCAACTGACTACCACTTCTAGACTTTGGACCACTTCTTGCAAGGAAAAATACTCAATTCTCATCACGCTGTGGAAAACGCCTTTTGTAACGTCATCGCCACTCGCTCTCTAGGCTTCTTGGCTGCTGGCATAAACAAGCTACCGTTAAGATGTCAAAACTGTGTCGATAGTTTAGGCGCATACTTTGATTAATTGTACTGCTCCTTTTTTGAGATATAACAAGCTACACTTTTGATTTGAAATCAGACATTTCATATTTAATGACCTAATCATAGTTGTCTGTCTGCTATTTTTTTCAATTTCTTATTGAAGTTGACATTTTTCAAGATAAAAAGTTTGGAGACAAAGAACATTAAAAGAAAACAAAAGATGCAGTAATTTTTAGAATATTTTCTTTTCTTTCGAGTTTGCAGGAAGCCATAATATTTTCTCCAAATGCATCAGCTCATTCTCTTCCTTGAGGAAACACTAATAGTAAAATGGATTTCCCCAACACAATTGAGGAACTTAGTGCTTCATTCTTAATTTTTCTCTTTCTCTTACCATATCAAATCCACCTTCAAAATACATCCAGAACCTGATTCCATGCCACCACTACCACCCTGGTTGAATGCCTCATTGTCACTCATTTGACTATAGCCTCCTCACTGGCCTCTCTCCCTTCTCTCTTCACCAACTCTCTTTTTAATCAATAATCTTATAATCCAGTAAATGATATCATGTGACTTTTCTATTCCAAACTTTTCTGTGGCTTCACATCACCTTTTAAATAAAATGAAACTCCTACCCAAAATTAAAACTCACAACACCTGCAAAACATGGCCTTGCTCATCTCCCTAATGTCATCTCCAACCACTCTCTCTCAAATGCATAAACCATTTTACCATCTCAGGACCTTTATACTTTCTGTTTCTCCTGCCTACTCCCAAATCTTTTCATGTCCAAAATCTTCACATCACATCACATCACATCACGTCAATAATCTGCCCAGATTTGCCTCCCCAGAGATTATCTTGACCACTCTAACTAAAATAAGCAAAATACTCCCTACCATTCACTCTATTTCGTTAGCTTGATTTATTTTCCCCATAGAATAATGACAATCTGGAATTTATCTGTTTACATGCTTACTGTCTGTTTATCATCTTCTAGCATATACTCATTGGAATGTGAACTTCTTGAGGGAAAGAATTTTAAGTCATTCATTGTTACATTATCATATAACCATAAATTTGTTGAATATATGCTCAGTAAATTCATTCAATGATTATTTATTGAATACTTACTATATGAGAGTCACTCCTATGGTTAGTAAATAAAACAAAGACACATACCCTCATGGAGCATACATTCTATCAGGAAAGAACATTCTAGGGTGTGTGGAAGGAAAACAAAGGGTAATATGAATATATGCCTGTAATATTATATGAATGAATATATGCCTATAATATTAGACAAGCATGGAAGTAACTCTCCAAAACTGTCAGTAGACAAAATATATACACGATAGCTCCATTAATGACTAATCTCAGCATTAAAAACGTAGGAGCTGTTTAAAATGGAATGGGGGTTGCAGCTAGAAAGGGAGGTTTGTAAAGAGAGAGGAAATGAGGATTTGAGAGCCCAGAGAAAATGGTGGTGAAATTGGAAGGCATGAGATGTTACATTTTCTGGCAATGTCAAGAATGACAGGAATATAATGGAATTAGCTGGTGTCCGGATTCCAACTAGACCACTGGTGTGATACGACGGCTACTTGGTAGGGGATTGGGGTTGTGGCAGTTCTGAATCAGAAAGGACATAGTTAGCCCCTCTCTCCCTGAGATCCCCTGACTTCCTCCTGTCCTGGAGATAGAAGTTCAGGTTGAAGCTGCTTTCAAGCAATGCACTATGAACTGCTGGGTGTTAAAAGGCTCAAACTGGCATCTCTGTCCTCATTCTGTCCCCCAAGTGTATCTGGACATTCTTAGCTTGAGCAAAGCTACCAACCAAGCTATCCCTTCCTATTTCAATAATAACACTTCCTCTCCTTTATGTGGGGCCCAAGATTCTCAGATTATACTCTGCCTCCCTCACCTCCTATCCTCTTGACATGGCTATATCCCCAACTTCACTGGCCTGTGCAGTGGCAGCAATACCATCAGTCTGTATCTTACCCCAAACTCTCACTCTACTCCCATCCCCCAAACAACTACAGTCTCATAGCCCAGAATTTCTTCTGGCCAGAATTTCTTCTGGCCCAAAACCTGCACCACCACTAGAGGCAAGAAGTTTAGAGAAGCTGAGCAAACCGCTAAAGGACCTCCCCAAGATGTTCCACATCTTGTATCAAATGCTTTATAAAACCCTTATTTAGTCTTCTATTCACAACAACCCTATGACACAAGTATTACTATATTCAGACTTAACCTAAAAAACAACTAAAATTTGGAACAGTAGAACAGAGATCCAAACCCAGGAAGTCTACCTCTAAAAATATACTCTAGATTCTCAACAACTTAGAAGACAAAAAACACCAAAAACTGGATTTTGTTGTTTAAAGGAAAAAATTAACTTTATTGAATATCTTACAATTTAGGGAAAATTATGACCATATCTTTTACACTTGGTCTTCATAGTTCCTTGCTCGTGGAATAAAATAATTCTAGTCATGCAATCAAAAACAAAATAGAGAAAATATTATTGGAGATTTTAAAAGCTCAACATTGAATTCTGAAAATTATAGACCAGCAAAATTATGAAATGTTTACAGAATTGACACCTTGCAAGGGTTTAGAAAATGGTGGTGACTAAATTCTAAACATAGATTCCTCAATAATAAATTGTGTCTATCTATAGGCATTATAACTGAATGAATAAATGACCAGCCAGATATCTATTTTAATAAAATTACTACACTAGTAGATATAGAAAATAGTAAATTATAGTATATTATGTGTTAGCAAGAGATTGGACAGACACCATCCTGTGGACCAGATGGAACAACGTGAAGTGGATGATAACACAGTTTCATGCATATGCAGCTGATTTCCTAAATAGACATAGAAAATGTAGATGCAACAAAACTTTTAAACTCATCATGGCTTTATCTACCTGCGATGCACATAAAATTCTACATTTCCACTGATCCTGCATCCATACTTAATCTCCCAAAA
Source organism: Microcebus murinus (assembly GCF_040939455.1). Classification (NCBI taxonomy): domain Eukaryota; kingdom Metazoa; phylum Chordata; class Mammalia; order Primates; family Cheirogaleidae; genus Microcebus; species Microcebus murinus. The sequence goes on from NC_134111.1 coordinate 36,945,875, forward strand.
ATATTAGGATATCTGATAATTGGCCTTTCAGAGAAGTTACTATGCTTGAAGAAGAGATGTGTTATGAATGCAATTGAAAGTATACATTAAACTTTCTAATTCCTTTTAGTAGAGATATAACCACTATAGAGAATAGCCAGAACAAGCATCTGCTAATTAACTCAATATGTTAGCCATAAAAATTAGAAATTTTTCCTAACAGTAAAGTTTATTTTAAATAAGGCCAATTGAGCAAATTAAAAAACATGAATTTTTTATATATAGCTCTTCATTGTAAGTGGCTTTAGTAAGTTTATCAGTGGCAGCAGTAAAAGGATTTTAGTAATATAAGCATTCAATTCCTCAATTCTCATAACAATTTCCTTTAATATTTACTTTTACGAAAAATTTTCTATAAGCCTGGCACTGTGCTAAGTGCTTTATATACATTTATTTATTCCATACAGAATCATATAAAGAATTTTATACATATTTTATAAATAATGAGGCTCCATCTGAGAAGTCAATTCTTGGGGTAAAACAAGAAGTTTTAAGTATTAGGCAATATCACAGGGAGTTTGTTAATTTTTTTAATTTTTTTTTACCATTTAAAGTCCCAAAATTTGAGTTTTATGCTAGGAAAATGACATTAGCATGCACAGACACACAAATATGTGTGTGTGTGTATTTCTGTATTTTGTTTCTATATATGTGTGTATGTTCTTATATAAATCAAAACATCTATGTGAATTAGTTTTGTATTTTATAAACGTGGTCAATGTTTCCCCCAGAATATTAGCACATACTTGGTTTTCACTTATAGTAAAGATTATCCTTTCCTTTGCTTTTCCTAATAAAAAATAGTGAAATATGCTTGGGAATATTTTTATGATGAAAGAATTTATGTGAAATTTATTTAATAAACATACATTCACAATCTTCAACTCTATTTTATCAAGATGAATTGGTGCTGCTTCTATAGTATGAACTCTGAGACTTTTCATAAATATTAAAATTTTCTGTAGTTTCTCAATTCTCATCCCTCATCTCAACAGATCTAATTTTGATTTGTCAAGTGTCCATTTTCTTGACCTTTATGGTTTTATATTTGATAACTATTATAATACTTTTAGTCCCGATCTCTGTGTTTCTTGATCTTTCTGTAGTTTTGAACCTTTATCTTTTGTTTTACTCTTAAAATCAGGCCTAACTTTTAATAATTTTATATGTTGATAGTTGTAAGTGAATCTGTGATTAGTTAGTGATACTGTCACAAAGTCAAAATTGAAAATTGCTGTTCTGGCTGGGCGTGGTGGCTCACTCTTGTAATCCTAGCACTCTGGGAGGCTTAGGTGGGAGGATCACTCAAGGTCAGGAGTTCAAAACCAGCCTGAGCAAGAGAGAGACCCTGTCTCTGCTAAAAATAGAAAGAAATTAATTGGCCAACTAAAAATATATAGAAAAAATTACCTGGGCATGGTGGTGCATGCCTGTAGTCCTAGCTACTCAGGAGGCTGAGGCAGAAGGATTGCTTGGGCCCAGGAGTTTGAGGTTGCTGTGAGCTAAGCTGATGCCACGTTACTCTAGCCTGGCCAACAGAGTGAGACTCTGTCAAAAAAAAGAAAAAAAAGAAAGAAAAAGAAAAAGAAAATTGCTGTTCTAATCATATTAACAATCAGAAATATTTCATAAGATCAGCCTAATCACTCACCATTTTTCATTTTTGTGTGTGTTTAAAATTCCTTTTGCTTGTTGATCTACCTATATTATTTAATTTTTTGAAATCTTAAGAGACTGGATGCCCTACAGAGCGACACTAGACTAAGCTCCATGCATATAGGTTTTTTTTGCATTGATGCTCCACTGGTGCTATATTAAAATCAATTGTGTATACAATATATTTAATTTTTTTCTTCACTAGTTACCTGCTCATTTTAAGCTTTTCTAATTTACCTAATTCTTTAATTTTCCACATTCTCTCTTCTTTATGATCTTCAGGGAGAGAATTAATATATTTTTGAATTATTATATCCAATTAAATAAAAGTATGAATACATTCATTTATTTTTTAATGATGCACAAACCTTGCTTTTCTCCTGGGCTAACTAGAGAACATTTCTGCCTAAGAATAGCCAGTGAAATAAGAATAAAATAAGAGCAGCCTACCTATATGTAGACTAATAGGTATTTGAAAAACCAAAGGTCAAAAGTTAGCAGAAGAAAAGGTGCAAGGTAGAGACACATTTTCTTGTCGATAATATGTGGGTTAAAGAGAATGGCCCAAAAATAATTTCTATGAGAAAGGGATTTTTTTTTATTGAAAGGAATGTCTTATGCTGTTTCTGATTATCATGTCAGGATCTCTCAATTTTCAGGAAGATATTTTTTTTGTGTATTATTTGACTATAATCAACTTTCTTCCATTTATTCCACATTCTTCAAAGTCAGCTAGATTAAAGACTAATTCTTTCAAGCTACTACCTTTCATTCACATCCTCAGGTGATTTCAAATCTGATGATGTGATGACAAGACACTCAATATTCACCAGCTCCCATATTATTTGTCATACTTGGTTCATTTCCGAGGACTAAAGGCCTGAGTCATTAAAAATTATATGCCCCATTTAAGCAGGTTTTTTGCATACTTTACTCAGGGAAAAGTGTTGAATGCATTTTCTCCCATATAAAAGGATGTCTGTTTTAATGATTTATCAACATTTAAATCTGGTATATAACTGGATGCCGCTCAGCCTCATACACTAGGGGTACATAATTCCTGAAAATAGCAAACTTAAGTAATAAAGGTATCCCTTCACAATGCCCCCTCCCTCATGCCCAGGTAATTATTCTTAGGGCAAAAAAAAAAAAAAAAAAAAATCTCAGAGTTGTAAATTTCTTTCAATCAACCTATGTACTTTAACCTGCTTTCCTTAAATATAGAAACTAAAAAACCCCTCCCTCGGGGTAAATTTAATCAACTGATTGTTTCAAAGTAACAAATAATTCATGCTTTATTTTACTGCATGTTTTAAAAGTGTGTATATTTTTTAAAAATTAAAATATATGGCTTCTAGAGCCTGGCACGATGGCTTACACCTGTAATCCCAGCATTTTGGGAGGTTGAGGTAGGAGGATCACTTGAGCCCAGGAGTTCAAGATTATAGTGAGCTATGATCCCACCACCACACTCCACCCTGAGTGAAAAAATAAGATCCCATCTCCAAAATGAAATAAATAACATAAAGTAAAAAACAATACCCATACTCTGACATATAGCAAGTGCTTTGTCCTCATGTAATGCCTTCATCCTGGAAACTCTCCCTCATCCAGCAAAATAGGACGAGATGATCCCTCTGGGAAGGCTGTTCCAAGGCCATGGCATCAGGAGCAGAACCTTTGCTCTTATTAACTTGTTTCTCCTTAAGATCCACTCAGAAAAGCAGAGAAATTAATCATGATAGGCTTTACTGCTTTAGCTTGGATACAAGTTTAATAATACTTAGCAACTGAAAACTTTTTATAGCCAAGTTTCACTGCCCAATACAATGTTATTTTTAGTTCATATATTTCAAACAATGTAAAGTGTTTTAAAACAAAACATTTAGTAAAAATTTTACTCTTCTTCCTTCTTAAGGTAGGGGGAAGGAGGTTATCATAAACAGTGTCTTTACAAACGTCTCTACAATATATACAGCCTAATACAGTCTTGCCTTTCTTTCTTCTGCTTAGAAGAAATGTAGAGAACTTCAAGGAGCCTATTAAATGGCATATGATAGGAAATCAAAGTGAAGAAGACATGTGTCCAAATAAATCCAGAAAACATACACGTACACACAGTAAACATACAAATTATGAACTGTTTCTAAGGCTCCTCATTGGTATGTACATGCTCTTCCATCATTTGTTTTGTCTTTGATCAATCACTGATAGACACAAGAAATGGGTAAAAGAAATTTAACATTTATGAGTTCCTCCTAGGTGACACCCACTCAACTTCACATATAATATTTCATTTCAACATGAAGACAACCTGATAGGGTAAGTAGGTATTATTTCCTTTTTTTGGATGAGAGAGTTGACCACAAGGCCATTCTCTCTCCCCTAAACAGTGATGACAAGAAAAATTTTAAAATGATGTATCAACCAAAAACCTAAAATGAATAAAATTGTATTATATAGTTTGTTTTCAGTGAAGAGGAAAGAAGACTGTCATTGTTCAATTTTTGCCTGTAACTCTCAATTCAGCTTTTATTGCACCTGTTTCCCTAAGAGACGTGACAAGTGCTATTTAAGTGTTTCGCATATATCAACTAATTTAGTCTTCCCAAGAACCCATGAGGTTAAAAACTGTTATTGTTATCCCCCCGTTGAACTGATGAAGAAAACAAGGGGCTGAAGGAGTGACATGGATGCCTAAATTGAAAAGCTAGTGAGTAACAGAGCAGGATTTTGAACCCAGAGAGTCAGAGGTCCATGTCATTCTCTCCCACTGGCTCTCCCACTGGCTCTCCCAAGACAGATCTTGGAAACCAGAATTTTGAAGAAATGTGTAGGCCAGCCATCCGGCAACATGTATCCAGTCCTGACTTTACCACTAATGAGCTGAAGACCTTGCAGAAGTCATTTAATATCTCTGGGCCTTACCTTTCTGTATAAGGATGGAGTTGCACGTGGAGGTGGCAGGGATTACCAAGGAAAAGACTGTTAAGAGGGAAAATAAAAGATTTTTGGATAAATCCATAAGGAATGCCTGTGTTTGAAGGATTTTCATAGTTCAACATCTTCTTAATTTACCTTTTGAAGAATATGAGTCATGGTTTCTGAAATATCAGTCTTACTCCAGAATGTACCCTGGTGCCTCAAAGCCTGTTGCATCAAGCCCAAACTTCTCTTATTGGTATACAAATTTTACATGTGTTTATGCAGGTTTACTTCTTCGTACCCACCAACTCAACTTTTCCGTTCCATTTAGTGTCTGTGTTTTATACGTGCCTACTTCCTTCTTACGTCCTTGACTTCAACATAGGAATAACTTCCTCTTCCTCTCTATCTCTTCCAAATCTACACCTTGTTCAATATATAGTTCAAACCTGTTCTTCTTCCCCTATGGAGCTTTCCTTGATAACTTTTGATGATTCCTTCCAATTAAGCACTCTTTTGCTCTGCCACATAGTTTAACCCTAGGTCATAAAGAATCTTTTGTTGTGATAACTTATCAATTTCTGTTTATTTTTTCTCATCAACAAGATTGAGAATGAAGGTCATATATTTTCCCCCCACCTATACCTTCTCCAGTCTATCTACTGCGTACACAGATGAATTCAATAAATACATGGTGACTTATCCATTGACTTCTGATATGAACACCACACAAATGCCTTGAGTGACAAATTATCACTTCTAGGGAATTCAGTAGCAAATGCCAAAATGAAATTATGTGTGGTTGAATTTTAGCTTGGTTTAGGTTATGTTTCTGAATATTGGGGATTTGAAATAGAAATAAAAGGATAAATTATGCTTCCAAATGATATCTAAGTAATGAGCATTGTAATATGTGGCAATGCCTTGATCTGTTGAAGCAGCACAGAACAGCAGAAATGACTACAAGTTTACATCCTGGCTCAGCCACCAACCAGAGTGTTTTTTGGAGCAATACTTAATATCTGTTTCCTTTATGGTTAAATATGAATAATAGAACCAAGAACAGGGTTGTGATGTATTTTAAATGAAAAAACATAAGTCAGCCATTTCATGCCTGGTTCATGTTAAATAGCCAATAAAATAAGCAAATGTTCTATATTTTGATGATAGTGATGGTTTTAAGACTGTTCGCATTTGCCAAAACTCATCAAATGATACATTTGAATTTTAAATGTATGTAAACACCTTAATAAATCTGACTTTAAAAATAATGATATTTAAAAAATGAATAAAGGGGCCGGGCACGGTGGCTCACGCCTGTAATCCTAGCTCTCTGGGAGGCCGAGGCGGGCAGATCGCTCGAGGTCAGGAGTTTGAAACCACCCCTGAGCAAGAGCGAGACCCCGTCTCTACTATAAATAGAAAGAAATTAATTGGTCAACTAATATATATAGAAAAAATTAGCGGGGCATGGTGGCGCATGCCTGTAGTCCCAGCTACTCGGGAGACTGAGGCAGGGGGATTGCTTGAGCCCAGCAGTTTGAGGTTGCTGTGAGCTAGGCTGACGCTATGGCACTCACTCTAGCCTGGGCAACAAAGCGAGACTCTGTCTCAAAAAAAAAAAAAAAATGAATAAAGGGAAGCTAGGCAGCCAGAATCACAACCAAAATCTTGTCACAAACCTCATCTCCTGAAGACACCACCACCAATGAAGCTGGGCATGGGACATCAGATACTGCTACTGACACTGTTTGACCTGCCACATTACCGGAATAAATTCCCATCATTCCTCGCTTCTCTACATCACTAGCTCTACATTCCAAAGTTCCAGGTGGATGGAAATGATTATTTGGACTAGATCACCTGCAGCTCCACAACTGCAAAGGACCTTGGGAAATAGAGCACCTGTCCTGTTGATTTCTGTAGTAGGAAGCTGACCAGAACTCAAATGAAAAAGAATGCACAAAGACAGAGGAAACATTTTAGAATATCAACTATACTGCAACATTTATAAAATTTGCAAATTAATAAGAAAAAGGCAAACAACTCAATACAACACTGAAGAAAGTACATAAAATGGCAATGCCTCTCTCCCAAAAATAATAAACATTTGAAAATATTAAATATTTAATCTCACTAGTAACTAATGTAAACTAAAATTATAACATATTTTAAACATAAATTTGGTAAACTAGCTTTCTATACACCCAGATTTGGAAAGGGTTTGGAGAAATAGGAGTATTTTAATAAGCCGAGATGGCAGTATACATTGCTATTATAATATTTCTTGAGAGTACTTGGCAATATCTATTAAAAGTTTCAAGAATTTTCATGCTCTTTGACCAAGCAATTACATTTTTAAGTATTCAACCTAATAAAATATTTTTAAAACTACACAAAGATAGATATGCAGATGTTGCTTCTAATAGCAAAATCTTGGGGAAATTATCAAGGTCCAACTATAGGCAATTGATTACATAAATTACATGATATTCATCATAGTATGGAATATTAATCATATGGAATTGTGTTGTAAACAATATTTAATGATATGGAAAGATGTTCACTTCATTAGGTGAAATAAAATTTATCAAATATTTATGTACCACTGATAAAATATCTTCATTTACATGGAAAAAATACTGTAACTATACATATAAAATGTTAAGAGTGGTACTACTAAACGGTGACATCATTGGTGATGTTGGGCTTTGTTCATCTATTTTTCTGAAAACTATTTAACAAATATGTCTTTTATAGTGAGAAACACAACAAACACTTTTTTGAAATTAGAAGTTGCTCCCTCAGCCTCCAAGGACTCATTTCCCTTAACTAAGCATTATGTATCTGTCATCTCTGGATTTACCCAAGTCAATTTTGAAGCTAGTGCCACATTTTCCACCAAAATCTCCTCTTTTGGTATCAAATTTCATATGTTTACTACCTGCAGAAAATTATATATTTTTTATTTGTGCCAAAATTTCCTCTTTTAAACTTTAAAAGAAGCTTGCACAAGAAGGGAATTAACATTTATTGAACACCTACTATGTTCCAGGAACTATTTAAATCCCATTCACATATGTTAGTCCATTTGCATTTAAGTCTGGTTCCAATTATACATAACTTTCATAATTTGACAGGCATCAATCATTTTTCATTTTAGCCTGCATATTGCCAGACAGATGAGAGCATACATTTTTAGATTGTCCTCAGATGGCAGCACTCACATTCCCTTGATTCAGTTCAGGTGCCCTTTTCTGGACTTTGTCTAGCTATTCCTCTGGTTCCAAAATTCCACACATTGTTCTCCCGACTCTAATACTCTGTATAATAATACCAAGAAATTGCTGACATTTTGAGAAGCAATTTTATTTCCTGCAGGAGAATCTACTCTTAGAAACCACTCTCATAACCCCCAGTTCATGAGAATGAAAAGACTAGAAATATATTTCATCAGTATATTTTAAACATAAATGAAATATACTTTTTATACATCAGAGGCCCTGTTAGTGATACAACAACAATTGCTTTTGCAGCAATATATCTTTCAGTTTGTATTTTTAAGTAAGGTCTCTATCTTTTGGAAGATTATCTTATTCATTTCACCTCTGTGCTTTGTCTAGAAAACAAAACAGATAAGGCTCTATCCCAAACTGATCTGGAAACTTCAAGCAACATAATTATCATGAAGCTACACTTTTGCTTCTGTGGTAAGGAAAAATTGCAAGGATTAGAAACCGGAGACTAAATCTGTTGTTTTAGTTCAGCAACGCAGCAAGTCTATATTAAAAGGCTCTGGCTAAAAGTGACCTGAAATCAAAGCACATCTTTTCTTTTCTTTTTCTATATCTCTCTTTTCAGCAAAACAATATAAGTTCATTACATTTCAGTCAATTACTTATAAGTTTCTTGAATATATGATTATTCAAAGGATGGCAGAGAGTCACAGAATAACCTTAGTAACCCCATGGAATAAATTCCTCTATAAGATCATCCCCAAAAACTCCAATTTCTATTCTTTAGGAGCTAATGAGCTAAGGAAATTTGATAACTAACATATGACTTTATATTTCAGTGTTAAAACTTTATTACTGCAATGAATATGGGTACTGGTCCAGAGAGCCAAGCCCCCAAAAAAACTCTAAATGGAGCTAATGAAAATTATGAGGCAGACCAAGAGGAAATCAAGCAGAAGTCCTAAAATAAATCAAATACTCAATAAAGCCATACATGAATGCCAATGTCTATGAACAGGATTACCATATGCCTTATAGACCAATCATGTTATATGAGGCTTTTACTATAAAACTCATAGAATCTAATTGATTCTCAAGGCTTTAAAGGAATTAGAATCTAGCCAAAACTCCACCATATTTATAAGAGTCCTCTTCAACATAATCATCAAGGGACCACCTGGCCTCTGCTTAAACTTGCAGACAGGGAGCTTATTGCAGACAGAGAACAAATTAACTCCTAAAGCAGCCTAGTTCAGCTCCAGAAACCTCAAATCACTAAAAAAAAATTCTTGTTATTGAAGTGAAATCTGCCACTCTGATCTTTCTGTATCCACCCTCTGGAAAGATGGCACATCCGAGAGTTTCCTAAAAATGTATGCACATTGTTCCTAAAAATTCCTAATATGTATGCATATTGTATGTATGCATTTTCCTATATAAATTGTCAAAAGCATTCATCAGATTCACAAAAGTATCTAGGATTCATAAAAGTTAAGAATCACTATTGTGGAGGTAACAGAATAAATATAAACTTTATTCTACATGAGATACATTTGAAGATAAAAATCACACAGCTATGAGTCTTCATTTTTTCAGGCCAACCATATGTTATTCTTCAAACTCTTTCTCAGTTCAGTAGCTTAGTGAACTCACTATATTTCTTTAATATGTTAAATGCCACCTGTAAAATATGCCCCCTAAACTAGGCATAATACTCTGAGTATTCTGTAGCATAACACAGCAAGTTTGTCACTCACCCCTTTTCTAGATGCTCTACTTCTATTACTGAACCCTAAGAACCCAACTGTTTCTATCAATTGGGCAGTTGCTGGCTCTATAGGCAAGCGTTGCTCTATACAAATTAGCCTGGGAAAGAGGGGGTGAGAGCTCAGACAGCAGAGCTTCTTCACTTCTCTGGCCAGATGCAAGCCCAGTGTCAAGGATGATGAAGCTATTCTGACTCTTCTTTCAACCATCTCCTCATTATTTTCCTGCTCCTAAAAGTTGGTAATCAGATTGGTCCATACATAAGACTTACATCATACTGTAATTTGCTTACAGGCAGCATTGCCTTGCTTTAAAAGTAAGTTCTAAATACCAATGTCATTTTTCACAAAAATAGAAAAAATTCCTAAAACTCATATGAAACCAAAAATGAGCCAAAATAGCCAAAGCAATCCTGAGCAAAAGGAACAAAGCTGGAGACATCACACTACCTGACTTCAGAATACATTACAAGGATAATAACCAATGCAGTATGTATTGTTATAAAAATAGACACATAGACCAGTGGAACAGAATAGAGAATCCAGAAATAGATCCACATATTTACAGCCAACTGATTTTCGACAAAGGCGTCAAGAACATAAACTGGGAAAAAGACATTCTCTTCAGTAAATTGTGCTGAGAAAATTGAATATCCATATGCAGAAGAATGAAACTGGACCCCTATCTCTCATCATATAAAAAAAATCAACTCAAGAATGTTTAAAAATTTAAACATCAGCCCCAAAACTATGAAACTACTAGAAGAAAGCATAGGGAAAACATTTCAGGACATTGGTCTAGGCAAATATTTTATGGCTAAGATCTCAAAAGTACAGACAACTAAAAAAACAAAAATAGACAAATGGGACTTAAACTAAAAATCTTCTTCATAGCAAAGGAAATATCAACAGAGTGAAGAGACAACCCACAGAATGGGAGAAACTGTTTGCAAACTATTCATTCAACAAGAAACTAATATCCAGAATATACAAAGTACTCAAAACATTCAACAATGAAGAACCAAATAATCCCATTAAAAAGTAGGAAAAGGATATGAATAGACATGTCTTCTCAAAAGAAGATATACCAGTGGCCAAAAGGCATAAGAGAAAAAGTGCTCAGCATCACTAATCATCAGGGAAATGTAAAAAAAAAAAAAAAACACACACACACAATGTGATATCGTTTTACCATCCTACCCTGGTTAGAATGGCTATTATCAAATAAATAAATAAATAAAATGTAAAATATTATCTATCAATAAAGGAAAAAAGTAAGTTCTGTGGATTTTCTTGCCTCCTGTCTTAGACTAGGCAGTGAGGATGCAGAGAGGATGCTGGTAAGGATGCAGAGAAAAGGGAACTCTTATGTACTTTTGGTGGGAATATGAATTAGTACAGCCATTATGGAAAACAGTATGGAGTTTTCTCAAAAAAAACTAAGAATAGAACTGATCCAGTAATCCCACTACTCGATATCTATCCAAAGGAAAAGAAATCTTTATATCAAAGGAATATCTGCACTCCCATGTTTATCACAGCACTATTTATAATGTTAAAGATATGGAATTAACCTAAGTGTTCATCAACAGATGAATGGATAAAGAAAATACCATGTATTATATACACAATGGAATACTGTTTGGCCATAAAAAAGCATGAAATCATATCATTTGCAGCAACATGGATGAAACTGGAGAATATTATGTTAAGTTAAATAACTCAGTCACAGAAAGACAAACACTTGCATGTTCTCACTCATGTGTAAGGTCTAAAAAATTTAATATCATGGAGATAGAAAATAGAATGATAGATACCAGAAGCTGGGAAGGGTATGAAGATGGGAGGGGGAAATGGAGAGAGGTTGGTGAATGGGTACAAATTTACAGTTAAATGGAAGAAATAATCTCTAATGTTCAATAGCAGGCTAGAGTGACTATAGTTAGCAAGAATGTATTATATATTTCAAAGTAGGTATGAGAGAGGACTTGAAATATTTCTAATACATAAAAATGATAGTCAAGGTGTTAGATACCCCAAATACTGTAGCATGCTCATTATACATTCTATGCATGTAAAATATTATTTATCAATAAAAGAAAAAGTAAGTTCTCATGACCTATGGATTCTCTTGGCTTCCTGTGTTAGACTAGACAGGAGTTACTACTGGAAAGAATGGAGGCAGTCATCCCTTCTTTTCTATTCCATGTAACTGGAATAGGTAAGTGGACTCAACATCTTCCTGGAACCCAACTGGAAGATTGGGTTGCCAGATTTAGCAAATAAAAACACAGAATGGCTACTTAATATCAGATAAAGATCAAATAATCTCTCATATAACTATGCTCCATGCAACATTTGAGATATACTTTTACTGAAAAAAGTATCTATTGTTTATATGATATTAAATTTTAACTGGCCATTCTGTATTTTACCTGACAACCACACACCCAGCCATCTCCTTCTCTTCTACTTTCCCTCTCTTTCTCTCCCTCTTTCCTTTCTCCATCACCCAAATATCTTTATTTCTGTCCCAACAAACCCATCACAGTTTAGAGGCCCTATGACATGGACTGGCAGATAGAAAAGTCTAAGAAATTCAAATTGGATCTCAAGCCTAAGCATATTCTCCAAATCATCTTTCAGCGAGTTCTTCCCTTGAAGTGGTGGTAGAGGGACTCATTATTCGGTTATTTTTAAACTTGTACTTTGTTTTCCAATTGACTAATGTTTCTTGGCCACCATATAGCCTCCTGGTGAAGAGTCCTGAGGAAAGAAGGGAGCAGCAAGAAAAGAGCCATATCTGGGAGAACTTCATGCTGACAAGTAGTATGAAAACCTCATCCTTGAACTTTCATACATGCCCGGAGGAGTACAAAATGGTACAGCCACTCTGGGAAACACTCTGACACTTTCTTATAGATTTACATATACACTTACCATATTGACACAGCAATCCCACTCCTAGAAAGTAAATTGAAATGAAAACTCATCTTCACACAAAAACCTGTGCACAAATATTGATAGCATTTCTGTTCTATTCATAATCACCAGAAACAATTTATACAAGCAGCCCAAATAGTCATCACCAAATGATGGATAACCAAACTGTGGTACACGCATAAAATGGAAAGCTACTGAGCAATAAAAAGAAACAAACTAGATAACGTGCAACAACTTGAACAAATCTCAAAGGCATTATTATGCCTGGTGAAAAAAAAACAGTCTCAAAAAGTAATGCATTCTACTTGGAAGCTGGGCATGCTTGAAGCTCTGGCATGGGGGGGGAGGTGGTAGATATGTAACCCTAACAGTATTTGTACCCCCATAATATGAGGTAATAAAAAATAAATAGAAAATAAAATAAATGCTCTTTGGGGGGGGAAAGGTAATGCATTGGACAATTCTATGTGTTGGACATTCTCAAAAAAGACAAAACTATACAGCCACAGCGCACATCAGTGGTTCCAAGAGTTATGGGAGGGGACAGAAGACACCTGTAAAGGAATAGTGTGAGAGAACATTTTGGGGTGAGGGAACTCTTCTGTTTGTAACCTGAATGCGGTGGTGGTTACATACATGTATACGTGTGTCAAAACTCACAGAACTGTACACCAAAAGATAGTCCGTTTTACTTTATGTTAACTTAAAGTCGTTCCCCCAAAGAGAAAGAACCTTATCCTGAACTCTTAACAATCTCAAACAAAGAATGGAGAACTACCCTTGCATTAAACTCTGTGTAACTAGAATTAAACCTGCCCCTTCCTACTCCTGCTTTTTACCATTCTTTCCCTAATAAACAATTGAATGCATGGATGTTGGTGGAGCTATCTTTTACCTCTATTCATAAATAGTTATTTTTTACAATTATCGGACCCAAATCTTAATTTAATCCAAAGTGAGGCAGCTTAAGATTGGCAAGAATCCTAGTGTCACAATTCTCTTGCCTGGCCTAAAACTGTCCCCTCATGATCCCAAACTGAATTCTAAGGTATGATGCTGTTACTCTGCTGACATTGTAGATAACAGCTTCCGGTGCCTGAGACGCCTGATATGTGGCCTGGTGCAGACCAAATCAAAATCAGAGACCTTGAGCTCCTGCTCCGGAGATGATACTCTGATTTTCAGACTTTTTTCTGAATGATCTGATATAAGCCAGCAAAACGCAGGCTGATTCATAAGTCAAGCACAAGGAAATGTAAAATAGATGGGTTCTATGTATATGAAAGGAAAGCAAGCTCTATGAAAAATCCACCAAGTTATCAATACATAAGTATGGGGTTTTTTTTTTCCTTAAACACCAGTCAGAATTAACAGAGGAAATGGGAAAGCAAATTCAACAAGGATTTTTGTCGACACAACTGTTCGGTCCGAGGAGGCTCCGCCAGCTGTCTGGTTGAGCGAGGAATCCACAGCCCGGCTCGGCTGGCTGGCTGCAAAGCTGGGAAAGGAGTCAGAACTGAAGCCTCATTGCCATAGGAACACTAACTTCTGCATTTTTCTTTTCCTCATAAAACTGTACATGAGAACTGCTAATAAGTTTCACATTTCTTGGCTTTATAAAAGACAAATTTTAAGATGTGCATAAGTTGGCAATATTCTTCGAGTTTGGAAGCCTGACGGAGTTTTCAGAGTATTACTGCAGGATGTGTCTTTCTTATTTATTTATTTTTTTAAATTAGAAAAAGAGATGATATGAGAAAAAAAGTCACATAGGTTCTAAATTTCAGTGGAAATAAGAAGATAAAATATTATTTTTTAAAAAAAATAATTTTAAAGAAACAAGGGCTCTGTAGTCATATCTATTGGATTCCTTGCTCTCTGGGCCCCTTCCAGACAGATGCTTAATCATTTCATGCCTAGTGATCCATCTTTCTTTATCCCTTCTAGGTATTACAGCAATCTGTTTTTATAGAGATGGCCAATTACATTTTGTTTTTGATGCAATAGATATGTATTAACACCTACCCTAAACCATGCCAGAAATTGTCCTGTGCATTGAGGGGAAAAAAATAAATGACTAAGATAGAGTTCTTGTCTTCAAAGACTTTAGTGTGATCTGAGAGACAGTCTGGTCAGGGAAATGTCCAGATGAAAATTAACTAAGGCAAATACAACCAGGCAACTGCCAAGCATGGTCACCACACAAAGACTTACTGACCCTGTCAAGGAGCAGAGGCTGGAGGGAAGGAGGGAAACTTTCCTGACTAGCAACTGAGCTCTGTGTTGACCAGTTGAACATCGTGAGAAAGAGGAACATTCTTACCAAAGATGAAAATGTACAATGACCAGGTTAAACAAGAACCAATTCAAAGATTTAGTCAAGAGCCAGGTGAGAATCATACTGCCAACAGTAAATGGCTTCTAACATCATAACTCTGCATGAACTAAAACAGTGATCGGACTCTAATTTAGTAACATGTAAATGCAGTGAAATAAAATCAAAATAACATAGGCTTTTTACGTGCTGTAGGTAATTGCCATGGATCTTCCCCATGGTATTTGAAATATGTAAGATATTGATTAAAAAACAGACATTTCTGAATGTCTTTGAAGATACATATTCAACAAAACAAGATGACCACAATAATCATCATTTACCAAAAATGTGTAAGTATTTTTACAGCACTGACTTATCAATTTTTGTGTGCATTCCATTCCTCCATTGCATGTGATTATCTTTTACAGACACACTATGATAAATAAATTGTTGGTTAAGATGCTGTATATGCTATTTTTGTAAGTCGGGGATTTGTTAGCTGTAACTTGTGTTGTCATGTCACTTTGAATGAATTAACATCAAAAGTTTCCATCTTGATGAGCCTAGAAATTAGGAAAGTACAAAGAGATTTATGACAGACTCACCTAAGAATCCTGAAGAGAATGGATTTGCCACAAGCTACAGGGATGATTAGATGACTCTGATTAGATGACAAAGAATAAAGTAAATATATTAGAAATAATAAATGTCATATATAATAAAATTTCATAATAAAACAAATGCCCTAATTATTAGTCTAAATTGGAATTCATTAATAAATAAAAATAGATGTGTTTCATATTAGCAAACATCATAGAGAGAGTGGTAAAGCCAATATTCTGACAATTCTCACTAGCTAATGAAAGTAAGTTTATTATAAAGGGCTTAATTGTGGTGAGACTCACTCCTTAGAAACTCCTCATACTGAGGCTTACATGAAGCTTTAAATATCTGATGCCAAAGAAGGAAAAAATGCTGTGAGTTGGAGATTCAATTACCTAATTATTATTAAATTTGCTAGAAAGAATTAGTACCACTCTTCTCTTATAATGATGAAGCTAAAATGGCAAAAGCTAGAAAGTAATTCCAGGATTTTCATTATGTTATCTATTCAACAATCTCTGCTATATCTCTGCTCATGAATTAATATCTTGCTTAAGAGTGTCTTCTCTCGTAGCAGGATGAATGCTACCTTTAGCTGAATGCTGTATTAAGTTGATATAAATTTGCAAAATCAGAGTTATAAAAAGAATACATACTATTTTACTCTTATTATGTACCTTCATTGAACAGTTCTAATACCTAATTTAGGGTAACTTGTTTTAATATTAACGTTATTTTGATAAAATAGCACATACCTTTTCTACATTATAATGTATGAAAATTCTATTTCTGTAATATTTGCTTCCTTGGTTATATAATAAGTCCAGAATGGTGGTTAATATATTCATGTCAGGGATACTTTGATCATCTGTCTAAAAAGACACTGAAACGGAAAGATTTTTTTTTTTTATTTGGGGCAGTCATTTAACATATCTCATTTTGCACACAGCTCACACAGTGGGATGTAGCTGTTCACTTAGTGCCTCAGCCTACCAAAGAAAAGATGTCAAGTGCATTGCCTGTCCTTTCCTCTGTGCATTCAGAGAAGAACAGCATTCCAACTTTGACTTTGCACCACCACACAACAATATGATTGGCAGAGCTGATATTTTTTTAGAAACTCCCAATTATGCCATTACAAACATAAACCACTTCACTAAGAAAAATTAATAATAACTCCAGCAAACAGACTTACCAAAATATCTGTCAGTTTATTCAATTTGGTTAAAATAATCAGTGAGGCCGGGCGCTGTGGCTCACGCCTGTAATCCTAGCTCTTGGGAGGCCGAGGCGGGCGGATTGCTCAAGGTCAGGAGTTCAAAACCAGCCTGAGCAAGAGTGAGACCCCGTCTCTACTATAAATAGAAAGAAATTAATTGGCCAACTGATATATATATATAAAAAAAAAAATTAGCCGGGCATGGTGGCGCATGCCTGTAGTCCCAGCTACCCGGGAGGCTGAGGCAGAAGGATCACTCAAGCCCAGGAGTTTGAGGTTGCTGTGAGCTAGGCTGACGCCACGGCACTCACTCTAGCCTGGGCAACAAAGCGAGACTCTGTCTCAAAAAAAAAAAAAAAAAAAAAAAAAAAAAAAAAAAAATAATCAGTGAGATATTAATAATTTGCTATTAGGGTAAAGTGATTGGGGACTTGTCAAAGAAACTGAACAATATTGACAAGTCTATAAATTAGTCTTACCACACAATATCATTATATGGGGCATATGCCCATAAAGTTAGTCAGCAGTCTGTAAGCATTAAAATGCAGCATAACAAATGAAAGGTGTGTTCTTATATATTTTAAAGTAATAATGGGGTTTGATGGCTGATGAGACTGAAAATAGTATAGTCAAGTAATTGTTTCCTAATTAAATTCTTCCCTTTTTATCCAGGCCAACAGGACCGATTAAAGGGTCCAGTTGGTTGGGTTTGTTTTACTTTTAGCCTTTTCGTAGTAAATTTCATACAGTTTTGTCACCTAACTGAGATGTGTTCTCTCTGGGCTCTCATCTTTCTTTGGGCATGACCCTCCCATTACAGCCCCCACTCCCTCCCTGTTGGGGTTTACTTACTTCTCTCTCCCCCACAACGCTGTACATTCCCTGAGAACAGGAATAAGCACGTCTTTCTTGACTTTGCATCCCCAGGGCCTAGGACTGTGCCTGGAACACAGTATTTGCTCAATAAATATTTGGCAAGTGAAAAAAGCAACCAACTCAAGGGGAAATAAAGTTCAATATAATATGAATTAATATTAACAACTTGCCCTTTGCCTTTGCCTTTGTCCATTCTCTCCCTCTCTCTCATTGTTCTCAGCCCCTCCTCCTTCCCCTCCTTTCCTCTTCTCCCTCCCAAAACACTATGTATATTAACTACTACTTAAATGGTAAAGAATAACACAACCAGTGCGTCTAGTACATAGCCTGCAGCATATTCTCAATAAGCAATTTTTCAATAAAGGAACAGAAGAAGCCAAGGGGGGGAGAAAGGAAGGGTAATAAAAAAAAATCTTTAGAGATGTTATGTTTTTAAGGCTTATCACAGCATAAAGAGAAGTTATTGCCTCACCCTTTCCTCTTTTGCCTTTGATGCAATTTATTACCAAGTTGAGACAAACCAGCCTCCTCCTATTCACAAGGCAGCTGTGATTTATTAATTGTTGGTTGAGATGTAAGATTGGTAGCACTCGGGCATTTTTATTAACATAAACAAAAATGTGCTTGGATATTACATACATAGTTAGCTTTTCTCTATAAGTCATCTTGTCTTACTATCATTTTCTAAAGATTAAAAATGATTTAAATGAAAGAGAGCGTTGACTTTGAGAAAATCAACCGTAGTGATCTAGATTGTAGCCCATTTCGCTGACTAAGAAATAAATATATTCCTTGTCTATGTGACTCTCAGTTTGTAGGGAAATCAATTACACCAAAGGATGCTCAAAACCCCAGGAGTGTAAGAAAAGTCAAACCCACACCCACCCATCCACTTTAGGTGGGGACAAAGTAAACAGCATGTGGAATCTGCATTATGGGTTCAGTTTAATTCAATCAATGTCTGAATATTTGTTTAATTCAATCAATGTCTGAATATTTGTTTCCTGGATGTTTGTTAAATATTTGCATGAGGGAATCAGGTTAATTAATGCATAAAAGTAGTTTGACTTCAGAGTGACTTTTGGTATAATTAGGAAAGGGAAACTGGAAATGCTGGCTCTTCATGGAAGTCGATTTCTCTTCTGTGCTGACCAAACAACAGGAAAAAGACAGAACTTTTGGTACAAAGATTTTATTATTTTAAAGGCAGAAGATATGTGGCATTTTCTGTGTATTAAAATTAATTTTTCTAGGCTAAACTAGATATCAATACATTTCCTTCTTTAGATATACTTTTTTCATTTAATATTTTTAATTGACAAATTGTATATATTTATGGGATATAAAGTAATATTTCGATACATGTATACAGTGTGGAATGATCAAACCAGAGTAATTAGCATGTTTATCAAACATTTATCACTTTTTTGTGGTAAGTACATTTAAAATCCCCTCTTTTAGCTACTTTAAAATACACAGTACATTATTATGAATGATAGTCTATACACTTTTTCAAATCAATGTTTGCTATTGACGTTAGTGTTTTCATTAAAATGTTTATGTAATTGCAATGAAATAGAGATATGAAATTGGTGACTTAGTTTTTGATGTATTTTTAAAAATAAGTCTATACAAGCAAAATACTTCATTGGAGAGAGTATTTTAGGAGGATGACTTAATTTATTAATGCTAAAACTCACTCAGTCCAGCAAAATGTTTCAGTAAGCTTCCTCTATGCATCACTCTTTTTTGTCACTGGAGGGGTGTTTTCAAATTGTTACAGTGGAGTGGTGTGAAAGATAGACAACATATCTTTTATCTTCCTCATATGCAAGAACTTAGAAGTTTAACCAAACTGTTGCTATCTCTAAAACTCTAGCTAATATACATCCAGGATCAGAACCCACAGAGTAGGTGGTTGCCTATTCCACAGGACTAGACCAGGGCTGAGTAGGTCATTCCTGCCCCCTCCATAAAATGTCTCTCTTGCCCTCATGTGCCATCATGCTTGAAATTCTCTCTTTAGAGATTCATTCATTTGGGTTAAACATTATCCTCTGATTAAAAAATGCAAATAAATGGAATAAAACTTTAAGCTACTAACCCATAAAAATCATAAATCACAAGACTGGAAGCAACCCTTGAAATCATCTATTCCAACCTCTGTTCTACAGAGAATCTGTGCCTGATGAAAACCCTGGTTACGCTATTAAAAAATGGCAGGGAGGAAAGCAGGGTGCAGATAGAGAATACCTCGGGTGTCAAAGTCACCTTATTCACTATTGTTACTAGAATCTAGTTAATGCTGCCACATGTCTTGACAAGCATCAAAAAGATGGATTGTGAAGACAAACAGAACCACTATCTTCTAGATGTATAACTTAGGCAAGATTTTACATCTTCTCAGCTTTAGTTCCTTATTACAAATAAAGTAAAAAAATAGCACTTGCCTTTAATGATTGTTTTAAAGAGAAAACAAACTAAGAATTTGTAATAAATGTTCATCTATTCCTTTATTTTTTTTCAAAAACAACTATTCTCAAAATGTCTAAAACAATCAGGTGCCAGACTTACCCTGAGGGCATCCATTTTTTTTCTAAAGTCAAGTCATTCAACAACCATGTCAATGGCCTCTCATGGTAGCACTTTCAAGGGTACTAAAATACTACTCAATTTTTTATCAGCTTGGGTTTTTTAAAGGAGCTAAATCCACATGAAAACACAGAACTGCTGGTATGCGGGTCCCATGAGAACAAGGACTTTAATTTTGTTTATAACTATATATCCAACACCAGCCCATAATAGGAGGCCATAAATAGTTATTGAATACATGAAGGAATCATCCTTTTTCCCCACAAGATTGGGAGAGGCTTTATAAGGAAAGAAAAGGATTCCATGACTACCAATAAGGCTTTTTATTAACATGTAGACATGCAAAGGTTGTAATGAAAGAGCAGCAGCCAGTATTTGTCATGTATGTACTTGTGCCAAGTGCTTTATGGACATTGCTTTCAATCTTCACAGCATCTTCTGAGATAGGTTTTATTCCTCCATTCTAAGATAAAGACACTGAGGCACAGAGATATTAGTGACTTCCTAACAGAATAATACTGGTTATTGTAACTAAAATTTAAACCTAGGATTTAACTGTTTAAAAAATCCATAGTCTTTCTATGGTACCATGTTCTCTCAAATGTTCGAAACAGAAAAAAAAATAATTGACAAGCCTAAATGCAGAGGTGGAGGAGGAAAATAGGGACAGTAGAAGACAGTTTCACCAAAAAGGAATAAAAATGATTCTGTTTTAAAAGCTAACATGAGCTGGGCATGGTGGCTCACACCTATAATCCTAGCACTTGAGGCGGGCGGATTGCTCGAGGTCAGGAGTTCAAAACCAGCCTGAGCAAGAGCGAGATCCCGTCTCTACTATAAATAGAAAGAAATTAATTGGCCAACTAATATATATAGAAAAAATTAGCCGGGCTTGGTGGCGCATGCCTGTATTCCCAGCTACTTGGGAGGCTGAGGCAGGAGGATCCCTTGAGCCCAGGAGATTGAGGTTGCTGTGAGCCAGGCTGACGCCACGGCACTCACTCTAGCCTGGGCAACAAAGCGAGACTCTGTCTCGAAAAATAAAAATAAAAAAAAATAAAAAGCTAACATGAATTTAGGAAAGTGTTTAGAAATATAATAGTGAAAACTCATGCTATGTCCAAATTTGACTGCTTTAACTTCAATATAATGTATATAGTAAGTAATTGAGTTCACACACACTGATGATCATACCAAGTGGAGAAAACCATGACTAGAAAACTTTATGTTTTCTCTATTAGAATTTTCAGATGACTTACAGTATTCATCTCAATGGTTATAATTAATTTTAATAGCTTCTGCCTTACCTGAGTGGTAGCAATTTCTGGGAAAGTACAACTGGTAATTCAGTAAAAGAATAATTAGGTAAGATAGGAGACTAAACTGAAGGCTGTTACACTGGCAGTCTCTAGTATAACTTGTGGCTGTGAGAGAGAGGCGGGGTGGGTTCCTCTGGGTTGCATTGAGTGTGCATGACCAGAGCTTTACTTCAACAAGTTGGAGAAAGAAAGTCACACTGCGCCCTGGGGAGGAATAAGCTAAACGGAACTGAATTAAAGTTTATTAGATTGATCAGACAGTATGCTAATAAGTGATCTGCTTCCCCAGTCACAGTATCTAACCTGATTGAAAGGGACACGGCTGAAACCTGCAAATGAGTTTTAGACACTTGATGTATGGACACAGAACATATCTGGGCAAATTCAAACCAAACCAAACTAAGGCAAGCTAATGATGAGGTCATGTTAATGGTATCTAGAACAGATACATAGATCCCAATGTGATAAATGCAAGCCAGTGTGATACATGCATGTTCATCAAAAAGAAAAATACTTTGTTATATATAAATCAATAAATATTGGTTGGACAATTATCACCAGGTCAAGTTGTAAAGGAGGACCAAACCAAAGAAGAATTAAGCAAGGTCACTGAACTTGGAAAATTGGAAATCAAAAATGAGCAAAATGAAATTGGTACCTAATCATAAAGCCCCGCATCCTTCTCCAACACAAAAGGCAGTTCTAACACCTCCAGGATTACACTCCCTTAGAACTTTAAAGAATAACTACTCACTCCATAGCCCTCTGCCTACAAAAAATAACTTGCAAAAATTAGTAATAAAAAGTTTTTTAAAAATGAATAAAAGTGTTTTACTGATTCCCTTACACAGCTAGATTTCTGTGGCTAAATAAGAACATCATTTCCTTTTTTGTGTGTGCAAAAAAGTGTCAATTGTCTGCCAATATGATGACCTACCTCTCCTTTTTAAGTAGCCTTACTGACGTGTAATCTGTAGATTGAAAAATATACCCATTATAATTGTACAATTTGATTTTTTTAATAATATATAGAATTGTGCAATTATCACAGTTTAGAACATTTCTACTATCTAAAAAGATCCCTCCTACTCATTTACTGTCAAACTCTGCTCCAACCCTCAGCCCCAGGCAATCACTCATTTGCTTTCTGTCTATAAACTTGCCTTTTCTGAAAAGTTTAATTAAATAGAATCGAATACAATTTGTCATTATGTGTTTGGCTTCTTTCAGTGAACATAATGTTTTTGAGATACATCCGTATTGAGGTACACCATGCTGTCTTGATTACTGCTGTTTCATAGAAAGTTTTAAGATTGGGTTCTCTAAGTCAGGAGTTTGCTCCTTTTATGGCTGAAGAGTATTCTATTGTATGGATATATCTCATTTTTTCTGTTCATCACTTGATGGACATCTGAATTGTTTCCAGTTTGGGGTTCTTATGAATAATGCTGCTTGGAACATTTATATACACAAGTCATGTGGACATCAGTTTACATTTCTCTTGGGTAGCTACTAGGAGTAATGTTACTAGGGTATATTTATTTTTAACTTTTTAAAAGACTACCAAATTATTTTCCAAAGTGGCTGTATCACTTTATATTCCCATCAGTAATGTGTGAGAATTCAAATTTCTCCACATCCTCACCAACATTTGGCATTGTCTTTTCTTTTACATAGCATTTTATTTTTTTTTATTTTTTTATTTCAGGAAATTATGAGAGTACAAACATTTTGGTTACATTTTATATCTTTTCCTCTTCTTGGCAAAGGTTAGAGGCATGCCCTTCCCCTCTACAATGCTCACCGCATTCCTCAGTTGTGAGTCTACCACCCCAAAACCCTTAATCCACAGAGAACACTACCACTATGTGAGCACCATAGTGTTAATCAGTCAGTACCAACTTGATGGCAAGTACATGTGGAGTCCATTCTTCCGATCTTGTGTCACCTCACTTCAGATGATGGGCTCAAGCTCAATCCAGGAAAATATGAGCAGTGCTAGATCACTGTCATTTCTTATAATTGAGTAATATTCCATTGGATACATACACCAAATTTTTTTAATAACACCTACTTTAGTAGGTATATGGGGGTATCTCTTTGTGATCATAATTTTCATTTCCCTAATAACTAATGATTTTGAGTATGTTTTCATTTACTTCTGGATGTCTTCATTGGTGAAATATCTATTCAAATATTCCACCCATTTTTTATGTGGGGTGTCTGTCTTATTTTTGAGTTGTAAGAGTTCTTTATATACTCAGGATGTAAATGCTTTATTAGATATATGCTTTTCAAATATTTTCTCCCAATCTGTACCTTGTCTTTGATTTTTTTAAAGATGTCACTTGAAAAGCTAAAAATTTTATTTACATAAAGTCCAATTTATCAATTTATTTTTCTTTTATGGATTCTGCTCTTGGCATCATATCTAAGAAATGTTTACGTAACCTAAGGTCACAAAAATTTTCTCCTTTGCTTTTTTCTAGAAGTTTTATTATGTTAGCTTGTACATTTAGATCTATGATCTATTTTTATTTCATTTTTGTGTATTATGTGAGATAAGGGTCTATGCTTATTTTTTTACATATGGATATAACATTGTCCCAGTACAATATGTTGGAAAGACTATCCTTTCTCCCATGAATTGCCTTTGCACTTTTGTTGAAAATCAGCTGACCATAAATGCAAGGATTTATTTCTACATTATCCACGCTATTCCATTAATATACATTTATCCTTACACCATGTCTTGATAATTGTTGTTTCTTAGAAAGTTTTAAGATTGGATACTCTTAAGTCCTCCAATCATTTTACTTTTTCAAAGTTGTTTTGGCTACTTTAGGTCCTTTCCATTTCTATACAAATTTGGAGGATTAGCTTATCAATTTTTATAAGAAACAGAAAAAAATCTGGGATTTTGATAATGATTGTTTTATATCTACAAATCAATTTGGGGATGATTGTCATCTTAACAACCCTGAGTCTTCCAATCCATGATAGAGTCTTTCTATTTCTTTAAACATTCTTTGGTTTCTCTCAGCAATATTTTATAGTTTTTGTTGAATATATCTTGCATTTCCTTGGTTTAATGTATGCATAAGTGCTTTTATGCTATTGTGGATGGAAATGATTTCTTAATTTCATTATTTCATTTTTTTCTGATATGTAAAAACACAACTGTTTTTTTTACCTTGCATCCTTGCTGAATTTGTTTTTATGTTCTAGGAGGTTTTTTGATTGTCTTAGTTTTTGTATATTCTTAGAAATTCTCTATGTATAGGATGGTGTTGCTGTTTTTATGTTTCGTTTTGTTTTTGCTTTTAATAACTTGACTGGACTTAATCTGTGGAATCTTTCTTTCCCCTTCAGTGTGGGAACTGATGTCTCTGCCCGATATTTTTTTGACCTGGCTTCCCAGGAGTCACCTTGCATAGCAGCCAACCAATACTTGATCAGAGAATGTGTTCAAACACCTCAAGCTAATAAAAGCTTCCACCCTTTGCTGATGGATCTCCATGTGGGGTGTAGAATACTTTTTAAGTTTCCCCTGGCCTTTTACTTTCTACTGGGTTCACCTGGTTCTTTCCTGTTTACGTGAACAGCCTCCCAGCCAGCCAGGGAGTGTGGGGAGCTCCTCTAGCCCCTGAGTTGTCTCACTTCCAAGATTCCTGTTAAATATTTCGTTGTCAGCTGGTATGCTTCTTGCCCTAAACAAAACTTTAACATTAGGTGACGAGAGCTGTGGGCTGTCTTCATTCATTTCCTTCCAAGTTTGTTATTTTTACTAACAACACTAGTGGGCTTAATCTGCTCCAGATTAAGCCAGCCCTCTCTCTCTCCAGGTAAAACTGGTGGTTTTCACAGCAAGCCCTGCCTGGATTCACTGCTGCAGCCAGGCTGGGGAAAGAAGGCCTGGGAAGGAAACAGCCCCAGGCAAGAGCGCCACAAACTCCTACTGTTCTTACCTAGCATGCAGCATGTTTTTATGAAGAAACATTTCTCAATTGGTTATTTGCCATTGGTTGATTTCTAGAAGTTACTTTTGACAGTGTTGTCCAGTTTTACAGTTGGTTTTGAAAGGAGAAGACTTGCCAACCTCCCTCCCTCTGCCATCAGGGAAGGTCCTGTATCCACCTACCTCTCTTTTGTTTCCTCTGTAATATTCCTTGCTTTATTTGTTTGAATCTTCTGAGCATGTTTAATTATTTTCAAGGTTTTGTTTTTTTTTCCCTTCACCATCTTTAGCCACTGGAATTATGCCTTTTTCTTACTAGAATATATATTTCTTTGTTTTTTACTTTTTTAGAGACAGGATCTCAGTCTGTTGCCCAGGCTAGAGGGAAGTGGCAGGATCACTGCTCACTACAACCTCAAACTCCTGGGCTCCAGTGATCCTCTAGCCTCAGCCTCCTGACTAGCTGAGACTACAGGCATGCCCCACCATGCCTGGATCACTTCCGTTATTTTTTTGTAGAGACAGGTTCTCACTGTGTTACCCAGGCTGGTCTTGAACTCCTGGCCTCAAATAATCCTCCCTCCTTGGCCTCCCAAAATGCTGGGATTATATAGGCTTGAGCCACTGTGCCTGAGCACTAGAACCTATTTTTCTTTTTTTCATTTTTATACTTGTCATTTAATATGTATATTTTTCCCCTTTCTATTAAGCTACTTCGCATTTAGAAATAATTTGCATCAGACCATTACTTTACATACAGGAATATAATGCATAGCTATTTTCTTCTTTTAAAGAACAACATGATAAAGTACCTTTGTTTACCCTTTATCAGAATTTCAAATATTGAAAAGGTATTTGATAACCATCTTACTAGAAAAAAAATGGCAAACTCAAAGGAGCAAGTGAAGGGATTTTAATAAGGGTATCATTTATAAAGTCACAAAACAGTGGTTCTCAGCTGGGGGTGATGATTTTTCCACTTGGGACATTCGGCAAAGTTAGGAGACATTTTTGGTTGTCACACTGGCTTCTAGTGGGTAAAAGCTAGTAATGGTACTGAACATTTGCTATTACATAGGATAGCCCCCATAACAAGGAATTATCCAACCAAAATATCAATAATGCCAAGGTTGAGAAGCCATGATTTATGGAAACCAACAAAAGATGATAAAACCCTTAGGGACTCACAAAGGGGTTTACTAATCTCAGGCCCAAAGAATCAGGGTGAGGTAGCTGTTACCAGATCTTAGATAGAGTGACACTGTGGAGAGGGGCCATAAGATAGGGGCTGAGCCAGCTTTTACAGGGCTTAAGTTTGTGCAATTTGGCGAACTCTCTGTAAGAAAAAGAATGCAGTCACAGATAGGAAATTAGGCATGCAGACAAATATTTTAAAATAAAAAACCACAAATGTTTAAAATTTAACAAATACTACAGACATAACAAAATCTAGAAAAATAGCATAATATTTTATTAATTAACAGAATAGCTTTAGCATTATCTTTTTTCTTACATCTTTTGGTTGCATATTCTGATTACTTCTTCATATGATACTTTTGTAATACCATTTTCTAGAGGGAGTGGAAAAAAGTCAGTAATTTCTCTAACATGATGGATTTAAATTCGCTTTCATCATTGATAGTTTAGAAAAGACTTTTATAGCTCCACAATTTGTATTGCTAATGTCATATAATTTTTTGTTTTATAGTCAAATTTGGGAAACCAAAAAAATTGAGAAATCTTTCATCAAATTGCTTTCGTGTATAAATTGTAAGATTATAGAGCATTTTAAGTTTTCTTATGCAGTGATTAATATTAAATACTCTTTGAATTGACAATACTATTAACCAGTTTGTACTAACTGTCCTCATATATAGTGAGTTTGATATTATCTTTATCAAAGTCAATAATTCATGTGAAAGCACCAACAGATTTATATCTTTCTCCAAGGAGTTGTATGATTCTCTCCTGTTTGTTAATTAAATTATCAAATGACTCAAAAGCGTATTCATTCTTTCTAGTCATAATTTATCTCTTTCTCTTAATGAATTAAGTTTTTAGTATGATCTGAAAAAACTTTTATTTATCAATATCAGAATAGTTTGTTAATTTATAATTATATTTATTATAATTTATATGAATCACTGAAATTATTGCTTTTGTTTCATATTTCATTAATTGTTTAATTAAAGTCTCTCAATTTTTAAATAAAATATTTAGAAATGGTTGAAAGTATCCTTCATTTATACTCTAATCAAGTCTCAAATTTTTCACTTGTTTTATTGAAATGTTCTGAAAAGTCTTTTCCCATATACTGCTCAATTTCAGAATATAATTTTTTTCCACTCACAAAGACATATGATCGAGTGAAGCACGTTGTTGTATGCCTTCTGTGGGCCTTCAAATAGAGCCTGTTCATGTGAGGGGCTCTGAAACTTAAGCTTCATTCATTTCGTGGAAATACTGCTCTAAATGCAATCCATGACAGATTTGGGTCCAGAAAGGAAAGGAAAAAGCCAGGGAAATAAATACTTCAACCTTTTCCTGTTGCTGCTGCACCCATTGGCCAAACCCAACCGGAAGTCAGAGGGTAAGGAAGATTTAATGATACAGTCTGTCAAAGTCAGCCTCCTGGGTCATAGAGTAGGGCTAAGGATTAAAGAGCAGATCTGGAGGGGCAAACAGAAAATAAGAAACCCAGTTAATTGTCTTTGACTAATTACTGTCTCCTAAAACTTGTATTTTACTACATTTATGCCTTATTTTGGGCTTTTGTGCTTGTGTTCATAGAGAAGAAAAGCAAAATAAAGAACATGATTGGCACTTGCTCATAGAAATCACTTCCTCAAAAAGCACCTGCTAGCCTAAGTATGCCTGTGAATACTGTACAATCTTGGTGCAGCAAAGCATATTCCTCCCCTAATACATTCACATATCATAATCATTTTGAAAGCTTCAACACATGTCTTCTAATGGTGTCACTCTATATAATGAGATATGCAAATTAGAATGTTATAGAGAGTCTTAATTGCATTATATCATTCACAGTTGTAAATGTTCAGCTAGTTACAGCCCAGGTAGGGCAATCAGATGAAGAAAAGAGAAAAAAGAAATATTCTTTTGGCTGTTTGACCCAAAAATGAAATAGACTTACATTGCTAATGGGCATATTAATATGCTTCTCAGACATCTATTGTAACAGTGGGTTAACAGGGATGGCCTCAGGAGATGTATCAGCATTTCCTTATAAATGCTTTATGAACCCTGGCTTCGGTGTTTTGGGGCCCCCAGGCACTATTTCCTATATTGTTTTAAAGCTTATTATAAACCCCAAGGAATTAAAAAGAAAAACTTAAATATGACTTGTCAAGTAAAGAATATGGTAGGGCATAAGCATGTCTGCTACAAAGAGAATGTATTCCCTTTTACATACTTTTCATGTAACTGATTTCCAAAATATTTTTTCCCAAACTCCGAATTCTGACATGATTTGGCAAGATGTGAAAATGGAACCTGGGAACCCTTTTCCCTCTGAAAATAGGTGGCTTCTTTTAGCTCTTACCAACTTCTAAGCCAGCAAGGGATCTCCAACAGATTGTTCTACAAGACCACAATCAGATGCCAATCTGTTTTGTATCTCAGCTGTGCATTATTCTATGCATGCAAGATCAGATTCCAAGAGCAGCAGACTATTGAAACAAATGATACCCCACAAGGTCCATTCCTCATTTTAAAACCACCACCATCCTCTCCCATAACCATCCCCACTTCATTCTACCACCAATGCCCATCACAACCACTATTTTCACCATCCTGTTACCAGAAGGTGACAAGGGCCTGTGCTGGGGCCATACTCTTCGAGAGTTTGTCTTACTTACTTATTGCAGTTTCTTGGATACTCTCTCTGGAAGAATGTATCTTCAATCCCACACAGGTCTATTGAATCATGTTGGAATTAATGAAATTCAAAGTAGAAAAATCACAATTTTCTCTAAGGCAATATAACTCTATTATTTGATTCTTTAAGAAAGGATGCATTAATTCACTTACCTAATGAGCAGTAACTCTTGAGTGTTTCACCATTATGCCAGATTGAATGCATTCAAAATGTTCTGATTAGCTCTCCAAGACAAAATGCATGAATTGAGTCCCATATTTCTGTCAATAGTGTTATTCTCACATTTATCAAATCTCTTAATTTGTTATTTATTCTTTTCTTCCTCTTATTCACCCTCTACAACATATTAATCCACAAGTTACATTGGAGTTTCTCTCTAAATGTCTCTCACATTCCATTCCCTTATCTGTCATTCCCTATCAACATTCATGCTCTTGCCATTTCATGCCTAGTTTATTGCATGAGCTTCATAAATCACTTCCATCCAATCTCCTCTACAAATTGCTTCCAATTAGCATTCCAAAAAATACAATTTTGTTGTGCTACTCCTCTGCTGAAAGTCTTTCATGGATATCCAATAACTAAAAATAATAGTTATTATAAAACTTCTCAGTTTGCCAGACTTTCAGTTCATCAAATTCCATTCTGTGTCTCTTATACTCACAATCCTCAGACTGGCATGGGCAATCTTATGAGGTAAGTTAGGGTACAGATAGAATGTATTCAAATTCAGAGGATAGTGTCCATAGGCAGGAATCAAGGCCAAAGATACAAAAATTTAGAGTTTCAGCTCAGTGTAGATGCACCGGAAGGCAGACCACAATCAAGGAGCAGAAATTCCCTTAAACATAAGATCAACGCTTTTGGCCATTGAAAGACCTAATTGACTTTTAGGACCAAAGCCAAGGAAGATTGCCCTCTTCTAACCTTCAAATCTTCACTTTTACATACTATCCAATATAAGCTTTCTACCTAGGGCACCAATGGTTCTCAGACTTGAGTGTGCATCAGTACCACTTATAAGGCTTGTTAAAACAGATTTCTTGTTAAAACCTCCAGAGTTTCTGGTTCAGTAGGTCTGGGGCCAGAAAATTTGCATTTCTTCCCAAGTTCCTAGGTGATGCTGATGAAGCTAGTCTGGGGATCACACTTTGAGAATCATCTCCCTAGATAAACACATTCTCCTCATGCTTATAAATACCTATTCTCGACTCCTACAAACTGGCTAGAATAGCCACTCCGCTTCAGCCAATATACAGCTTACTCAGACTTCAATCCCACATAAAACTTTCCCTTCTCCTGGTCCTTAGACCTTTATTGTCTGTGCCTGTAGTGCTATTTTTTGTTTTGTTTGCATTTGGAGAAAGAGAGAGAGAAAGAGATTGAGTTCTTTGGAAACAGGTTTTGTAAACTTGGATCCTAATCCTGTCTCCTTGGATTTTAATCATGCCCACTATGGTGTGATTTTAAACAAGGTCTCTTTATTCATTGTAAACCAAGGATAATAATATACCTTTACTTTGTATAAAGATACCAATAGGTGGTTAGTTTTTCTATCTCTACTAGCCTTTTCCCTGCCTTCCAACCTTCCCAATTCTGGATGCCAGCATGGCCACCAAATATTTTTTTATGGGATTTCACAAACTCTAGTTATAAAATTCCAACATCAAATGTAACCCTTTCATTTGAGTTCATTGTCAGAAATGACATATATTGTAGATGACATATTAGGCTCAATTCACTTTTTCTGATCCTACCTTCTCAGGTAAAAGCTTTTTATTAGGCTAAAAGGTTGCTGACATGGTGTAAATTGGTGTACGTAGTAAGAAAGGGGAGTACTTTGGCTAAGGGGCTCAGAGAACCAGACAACACACAGGAATTCTTTTTTAAAAATATCAATTCCACCATCCTTTAGCCTATCATTATACCTTCATTTCTCTGAGTCTTAAAAGTCAGTGGCATGGAATTATGCTAAGTGAAAAAAGCTAATCTCAAAAGGTTACATACTGTATGATTCCATTTATATAACATTTTAAAAATGATAAAATTATAGATATGAAGAGCAGATTAATGGTTGCCAAGGGTTAGGGAAAGAGATGGTGGTGGGGAGGTTGCTATGAAAAGGTAACAGGAGAATCCCTGTAGTTATGTAACTGTTCTGTATTTTGACTGTTGTGGTGTTTCCACAAATCTACACTTGTGGTATTGTAGCATAGAACTAAATACACACACACACACACACACACAAATGAGTATGTGTAAAACTGATAAAATCTGAATAAGGTCAGTGGATTATATCAATGTCAGTTTCCTAGTTATGATATTGTGCTATAGTTATGCATGATATTACCATTGGGTGAAATGGGTAAAAGATACATATTATATCTTGATATTACTTCTTACAACTGCATATTAATCCACAATGAGCTCAAAATAAGAAATTTAGTTTTAAAAAAAAGTCAGTGGAAGGGTGGCAGTGTTCGTTGGCTTTAGGCTGATTTCCAAACACCTTAGTTAAGCTCCAGTTTAAAGAGCAAAATCCTTTGGAAATAGTGCCAGGATATTCCTGGGGGTATAGCTGGCTGGAATTCCTGGGAAAAGAAAAGGAAACTTATGAAGCTGCAAAGAAATGTGTCCGTGGTATCAGTTTTGCCTTGTTCTGACTCTAAATGTAAATGTTGAAATTCAGAAATCACCTGGGCACAGTGGCACATACTTGTAATCCCAGCTACTTAGAAGGATGAAGTGAGAGGATTGTTTGAACCCAGGAATTCGAGGCCACAGTGAGCTATTATCATGCCACTGCACTCCAGCCTGACAGAGTAAGACCTCATCTCTAAAAAAAGAATTTTAAATAAATAAAGTTCAGAAATCATAACATTCTCGGTTAGTGCTAAGGTTTCAATGTCTTAGACCCTACTAGGCAGGTCCAATATTTGTCTCTTTAGTTAATCATCTAACAAATATTTATTAAGCATCTCCTATATGCCAGGGTCACTGACTTTACCTTTTCTCTGTTTTTCACTTGGGTTCAAAATTTTTGGAAGTGGATTCATTTTAGAGGCCCTCTAATCCAAACCTTTTAATTTATGAGACCCAAAATAGGGATCTAGAGAAGTAAAGTGCCTCAGTCAAGGCACAGTAAATTATTTGGACAAACTGTGTATATTTTCTCACTTATGGCTTTACTCTTTTAAGTAACACAAAATGTCTTTCCATCCTCATTGCCTCCACTCTTCAATACACAGAGCAACTGGTCCTGATTCCATGGTTCATCATCCACCTTA
This sequence comes from Microcebus murinus, assembly GCF_040939455.1. NCBI lineage: Eukaryota > Metazoa > Chordata > Mammalia > Primates > Cheirogaleidae > Microcebus > Microcebus murinus. The sequence goes on from NC_134111.1 coordinate 36,978,509, forward strand.
GAAGCTTCTCACTCTACCCACTGAGCTAGCTGGGCAGAGGCATCATCCACCTTAAAACATGAATCTTTCAAAGCCTGCATAGATCAAAGCCACCATAGGTTCTATTCAATCCATAAGCCTTGTTCTTAACCGTGATGTACCAGTTATGCCTACAACAAAACTGTTACTTTTGCTGTTTTTCTGGAGTTTTCCTTGAAAGTAAAAACCATTCATGGTTAAGTAAGCTTTAATAACAAACACTTTTGTTGGTAACTTCTGACTGAGTAGGATCTTATAGGAATGGGACATCAGAAAACACTTCTCCGGGCATGCCCTTGGTCTGGCTCCAGTTTAGCGTTCTCTGCACAATTGGTATTCTTAGGCTTCTCTCTTTCTCTTACTCTCACTCTCTCTCCTCTCACTCCATTGCTCTCACCCTCTCTTTCTCTCTCTTACTGGAATTATCCCAGAATAATGGCCATCAAACCTGTAAAAAAATGCTCAGCATCTCTAATCATTAGAGAAATGCAAATCAAAACCATCATGAAATATCACCTAACCCCAGAGAGATTGGCCTCTATCAAAAAATCCCAAACAACAAATGCTGGTGAGGATATGGAGAGACAAGAACACTCTTACACTGCTGGTGGGACTTAAAATTAGTATAACTTCTGTGGAAAAGAATTTGGAGATACCTCAAAGCACTAAAAATAGAAATACCATTTGATCCAGCAATAGCACTGTTAGGTGTCTACCCACTATTAGACATTCTATAATAAAGACATCTGCACCCGAATGTTTATGGCAGCACAGTTCACTATTGCAAGGATGTGGAAACAACCCAAGTGCCCATCAATTCATGAGTGGATTATTAAAATTTGGTATATGTATACAATGGAATATTACTCAATTATAAAAATGATAGTGATCCAGCACCTCTTATATTTTCCTGGATAGAGCTTGAGCCCATCCTCTGAACTGAGGTATCACAAGATTGGAAGAATAGGCTCCACATGTACTCGCCATCAAATTGCCACTGACTGGTCAGCACTATGGTGCTCACATGGTAATAATATTCTCCATGGATTAGAGGGGTGCGGGGGTAAACTCACAACTAACGGACCGTGGTGAGCATTGTAGAGGGGAAGGGCATGCCTCTAATTCTCGCTTGGGTGAGGCAAAGTCATAAAATGTAACCACAATGTTTGTACCTTCATAATGTCCTGAAATCAAAATAAATAATTAAAATAAATAAATAAAAGACCATTAAGAAGGAAATTGACCCAGATAAACTAAAAAATGGATTCTCTACTGGAACACCTGCAAAAATTAAAAAGGAACGGAGCAAACTATCAGTAGAAATGAAGAATGATTAAGTCAGAAGAGGAGCAGAGAAGCAGCTCCAGGAAGAAAGATGAGAGGAATGTGAAGATGAAGTCTGAGCAGTTGCAGATGACTCTGCTGAGGAGGGGGACCTACTGGATGATGATGAGAATGAAGATCGGGACAGCGAGTGACCAGATGGAGTTGATCAAGGGTGATGAAAAAGAGGCTGAGAAACAGAGAGGAGAGGCACAGAGCCAATGTCGAGGATGATTCTTAAGCACATAGTGGGGTTTAGAAATCTGCCCCCAATATTTCTTTACGTAGGCTCTTGTCTAAGATTAAAATTTTCAGCAGATCCTCTCCCCTAGTATCTTTGGCATATGCTCACTATTCTCCCCATCTTTGTCCTTCCTGTGTTGATTAATTCATATTGCCCTGTGCCTAGTCCCATTTTCACTTCCTTTGATGCTCTTAGCAGTTTTGTTAAGTTTTACCCTATAATGTTTTACTTTTAATTTTGATATGTCTTTATGACTTAACATTAAAAGGGATCTATGGTTTTTATCAGCTGTCTCCAAAATAATCTCTTGTTATGCATCGAGTACAGTTCTTTCCATTCATACCTGAGTTCAGTAGTTGCTTCCCTAACTGCAAAGGCAATCTCATTGAGTTAAGTAGCACTTGAGAGCAGATTTGAGGTAGATGTGTGTTATGCTTCACATGAGAGTGCTATGTGGAGCAGTCTGACACAAATGTGACAATGTGTATTTTTATGAGTGAAAGTTGGCATGTCAAATGCATCCTCTATAAAAACAATTAGAGTAATAGTCTTAAGATTTGTTTTCTAAAGTTGTTACTGTGAGATATTTTTGTGAACAGCCTGATGTTTGGGACATTTTATCCTCAAAATAAATAAGTCCTTATTATACCACGAATTTGGAGAGGAAATAAAAACAGAGAGCAAGCCCTCACCAGACACCAACTACTGGAGCCTTGATCTTGGACTTTCTAACCTCCAGAATTGGAAGCAATAAATTTCTGTTGTTTATGAATTACCAAGTCTAGGGTATTTTGTTACAGCAGGCCAAACAGACTGAGACACCTACTTGGCATTGATTCTTAAAACCAGCTCGGACAAATAGCCTTGTAATATCACAGTAAATATTTGATCAAGATTAGGCAGCACACCTATAACAGGTTTGGGATAGCCCAGCTGAGAAGAACTAAAACAGGGTTACTACATTTAAATTAGTGATCAGAAGGGCTTCAGTGGTTCTTCAAGTTCCTAAATATATCATCTGAGCTGGATGAGTAAGAGCAAAATTTATTTCATTTCCAAGATAAAATGCTGTGTTGAGTCATGTTTGCAAACAAGAGTGTAGAAAAAGCTGGTTTTCCCAGAGTAGGCTCTAGAACAGATTGTATAGAGAGGGCTGAGGATGTCACTGGCACCAATCTACCCCTCAAAGGACCAACTAGCCTTGTGCTGAGCCCCGGTGGGATGTCCAGTGCAATTCAGCACTGGTGTTATCCTCCGTAGGAGGGATATGTGGTTGCAGGGCTCTAACTTCCTCTTAAAATTCACTTGTCCCATATGCTACCCAAACTTGTTTAAGAGATGGCTAGATTATTTAACAATTTAATGCATGCTAATATGATAGTGCATTTCACAAGTATACTGTTTCCATAGCAGGACAACCGTTTGCTTTAGAGGGACCATCTAGAATGTCTATCTCATCCCAAAGGAATAATTGTTCTGGTGGAAATGTCAGGCTCTACTTTAGGTCTGTTGGGACGATCTGAGGATAAGTGGTCTTTTTGTGTGTGTGTGTGTGTGTGTGTGTGTGTGTGTGTGCCACTAGATAGTATAATCAATGACTTTCAAAGCTTTATAATTTAGAACTCTGGCACTAAACCTTTCCTTTATATACAGCTGAATGTTTATGTATTGATTCTTTCTGGAGTAAACATCATACATTGGATAACAGTAATGGTTCTGGCACCTGGCTACTAGGTGCCGGTGATAAATCCTGACTTCAACATTTGTTGGCTGTGTTACCTCGGGCAAGTTACTTAACCTCTCAGTGTCTCAGTTTCCTCATCTATAAAATGGAGAATATATACATACCCTCTTTACAGGGTTGTTCTGATGGTTAAATGAGTTAATGCATGTAAAGGATACACAGCAAGCACTCCATCAATGATACTTGTAAATAATTATTCATTCATTTATAACTGGCTTGTCCCCAAAAGCTTTAAACAAGCCAACTGAATAAATAAGACATCATAGTTATGCTATTATCTGTCTAGGAATAGTACACAAAGAAAGTAGCTCCTGAACAGGGAAAAACAATGATTTTTATCCATAACTCCTAAGTACTATCAATTGAAATCAGATTTTGAAAAGACTCAATACTGAGAAGTAGCAGCTGCCAGTGAGGAAAAAGAGAAAAATCACCAACCAAAAAAAAAAAAAAAAAAACAATGTGCATTCCCTGTTTAGTCACCTGTACTTCCCATTAGATTGTACTTTCTGGATGAGCAAAGATTGTCTATCTTTTTCATATTAATTCAGTTCTAGTATATTTCCTGGCACATACTAGGTGCTCAATACATTTTTAAATGAAATAACACTGAAAGTCTTCAGTAGCAGAATAGATTGTACAAAACAATAAATCAATACTTTTCTTAGTAATTTCTTTTATGGGTGATTTCCAACATAGTTATTCTGTACATCAAATTATATGAAGTTCTGGATTATAGTTTAGGTCAATCCAGAACAGCGGAGATGTTAAGCCCATGCCAGGTCCATGTGTGCAATGCTGTTTATAAGTAAGAAAAGTGTTGTACACCTTGTGAAGATTCCATACACACACACACAAACACTAGAAGTATTTTTAAATAACTTCTATATGCTTCATCCATATGTCTGGGGAAAAAATTATACATCCAGATTTTTTTTTCATTTTCTAACAATGTAAAATATATGCGCCTCTCCCCTGTGTTCCCATTACATAATGTGCATGCCTCTTTTCTAGCACTGCTCATGTTATAGCATATCTATTGATCTTTGTAAATGCTCCACTAGATTTAGCATCTGTGTCTTTTATTTTTGTATGCCCCAAGATACCTAGTATATAGAAGAAACCTCATAAGTATTTGCTTAATTAATTCACTAATACCTTGTTTTCTATATAAATTTCCCCTTTAGGCATATTTGAGCACAGAAAAAATCATCTTGATCTAAGTCATCATGTTCAAATAAGAATGATAGAGACTCCTGGTATCCTGTGTCAATGGCTACCCATTGCCCTAAGGATAATGTCAGCACTATTTATGGGATCCTGTGTGACCTAACTCCCACATCTGTCTCCAGACCCATTTCTTGCCCTTTTTCTACCTCCCATGGCTCTCCAGCTCCAAGTGAGCTCTGTTTTATGAGTTGAATAACTGGAAATCCTTTGAGAGGATCAAAAAGAGAAACTTCAAGTCTCTAGCTAATCTGTTATTTAAAAAAGTAATTTTAGGCAATAAATGCCTTGGCTGGTATCAATAAGAAAGAATGCAGGGTACTACAAGGGCTTCAATGATGGCTCCTTTCTCTGATTTCTGATTGTTAAGTTCTGAACATGATATTATCTCATCCTTGAATTATAATTTATTTTGATTAGAGATTGATTCTTTCTTTAGTAAATATTTATAACCTTGAAATAGAGACATGGGCAGCTACAAAGACATGATTTTTTTTAACAATAGGCATTACATTTGTTTTTACTATAAGCTTTCAATGAAATATAAATTGCATGATTTTCATAGACATATTTGCATCTTTCTAACCATAGTTGAGTGCTTTATACATCTCCATGCAATAGTGATTTACCCAGACCTATTGTTTTAAAGGATAAAATCGCTACTCTTGCTAAATCTATTGCACTAATTCTTTGAAAAACAAATGCTTATTTTTAATATGAGCTATATTTTCATATGCATCAACATTTATATGTTCTTCCTCTTACATAAAAAGCTATAGTTTAAATATATGAATATTTTATTTTCTTAGAGCATGTGTGTTTTCCTTTTCTTTCAAAAATATTGAGCATTTACCTTACCCTGCTTGAAAAAGAAATGGTATAAAGTGGACATTTTTTAATGCATAAATAAAATAGCTTTAGAATAGTAGTGAATTTTCTCCTGCAACAGCCCCTATTCCTGATTGTTTCCTTATCTTTATAGAAACTTCAAAGGAGCAATCATGACAACCAAAAATAAAAAAAGAAGTCACATTCCATAGACATCTGTCTATAGAAGAATTTGTAGCCTTCAAGTGGACCATACAGTCTGATGCTTTGAAATGTGGCCTGGACACATGGAAACTGCCTTTAAAAACAGAACACATTATCACTTTGTGGTTCTGGGTTACTTTTTGCGTAAGATTTGCCAGCAGCAAGATACAAGACAAACTTGAGTCTGCACTTAGAATATGAAGTTAAGAGGTGATACAAAGAACCCCAAATGGACCTTTTCTTAAAAAAAAAAAAAAACAAAAAAACAGGCAACTTAAGGACATTTTCAAAGGACCAAGTATTTATCAGCTAGCAATTTGTGATGAAGAGAAGAATACCAAGAGTCTTTAAAACCCTTATCTTTTTGATATGTAAGTTATGAAGAACAGATTTTTTTTACATGACCCATTGTTAAACACACTTGCATTCTTTGCAACAGTACATATTTTTAGTTTAAATATGATTCCTCTTTAAATGAGCAAATTTTTCTCCTGTTTATAAAGTTTTTAAGGATGATACAAATTTGAAGTCTTTATATACCGTGTAGTCTTCCACAGTAGCATAAAAAAGAAAACTGAGTCATTCACATGAAAAAAAAATTCGACCTCTTGATCCTAGATTGACTCGCATGTGTGGTCGCTGATTCATTCTTCCTTGCTTCTCTCTTCTCACTAATCAAAACTGACTATTGGGCACTCCTTGAGACTTTCATAACCAAAGGCTCTTGAACCAATCTTGATAGATTTTGTTTGCACTCTGTACTTTATGTATTCTTCAAGAAAGACAGAGTATGTTAGAAAATAGTACGTGATAAATATGTTTTCAATGAATAAAATAAAAAACATTCAGAAATATTAATGAAATACCACTTGTTGCATGATTATAAAATCACTTAAGCTAGGATATTCATAATTTTCAAAGTATAGATTACAGTGGTAGAAAATATTCTGAATCCATAAGATTAAAATGAGGGATGGATGCCAAAGCTCTATAGATTCACTGCAATCTCTATCAAAATCCCAATACCATTTCTTACAGAAATAGAAAACAAAATGCTTAAATTCATATGGAACCACAAAAGACCTGAATAGCCAAACAATCTTGAGAAAGAAAAAAAGCTTTAGGCACCACACTTCCTAATTTCAAAATATATTGAAAAGCTACGCTAATTAAAGCAGTATTGCACTGGCTTAAAGACAGATAGATAGACCAATGGAACAGGGATCCCAGAAATAAATCCACATGTACATGGTCAACTAGTCTTCAACAAGGTTGCTGAGAATACTCAATGAGGAAAGAACATATCTTCAACAAATGGCATTGGGAAACTGGATATCCACATGCAAGAAAATGAAACTGAACACTTACACTGTACACAAAAATCAACTATAAATGAATTTTTGAAAAATAATTTTGAGACAAAGTCTCTTTCACCTCAGCTAAACTTCAGTGGTATTATCATAGCTCACTGTAACCTCAAACTTCTTAACTCAAGCAATCCTCCTGCCTCAGCCTCCCAAGTAGCGGGGACTACAGGCATGTGCCACCACACCCAGCCTAATTAAAAATTTAAACATAGAATTTAAAACTGTAAAACTCTCAGAAGAAAGCTTAGAGGAAAAGCTTCATGACATTCGTCTTGACAATGATTTCATACATATGACCCTAAAAGCACAGGCAACAAAAGCAAAAATAGACAAGTGGGACTACATCTAACTAAAAAGCTGTACAGCAAAGTAAACAATTAACAAAGTAAAAACAAAAACCACACAATGAGAGAAAATTTGTGAAACCATATATCTGACACAAGGTTAATTTTCAAATTAGATGAGAAACTTCTATTACACAATATCAAAAAATAATAATCACCCAATTAATATGGGCTAAAGACTTGAATGGAAGATCATAATTTCTTTAATAATTCCCCTTAGAGACATTTTAGGTTTTTTTCCTGCTTCACACATACAAATAATACTACACTAAGCGTCCATGTCCATTTATCCATTTGCTTAAGGAGTATTTCTCAAGGGGGCATAATGTTAACATTGAACACTATTACCATAGCTACCAGCAAATTGTCTTCTAAAAACCCTATCCCAGTGGACATACCATTCCACAGCTTTAGGAGAAAGCTCATTTGCCCTTGCCCTCACCAACAAAGAATAGTGTCAATATAACAAATTTATTTGCTAACTTGTAGTGTAAAAAATGATCTCTAATTATTATGTGTTAGAAATAATAACTGAAAAAGAAAATAAAAATAATTATATCAAAATATTAATTCAAAAAGTCCAAAATTCTGAGTTTTCCCTCAGGAGTTCCCACAAGAGAGAACACAGATTAAAAGGGAAAAAAATTATCAAATAAAAATCATTGAAGAGACTGTCTCAAAACTGAGTGAAATTCTAGATTGTGAGGGTCCACTAAAAAGACACAGGACAACCTAATAAATTAAGAAAGATCCACAACAAAGTCCAGAATCATAAAATTTCATAATGCTAAAATTAAAAAGAGGATCCTAAGAGCTTCCAGAGAAGAAGAGGCCATATACAGAAAACAAAACAAAAAAAATTTAAAAACACAGTCATCAGAATGACATTAAGCTTCTCAACAGCCACTACATGCAAAAGGAATGCCTTCAAGATTCAGAAGAAAAAATGATTTTCGAGGGGGGGAAATGGGCATTTATTGAAACCTTAAAATCTGTACCCCCATAATATGCCGAAATTAAAAAAAAAAATGATTTTCAACTTAGAATTCTATAACCAACCAAACTATTAAATGAGTGTCAAAAAAAAATTAAGATATTGGCAGACACACAAAGTTGCTGAAAATTTACCTTCCATACACTCTTTATTAGACTGTTATGGAAGGATACACCACAGCACAGAAGAGTAAAATCACCAAGAAAGAGAAGAGCATGCGATCAAGGAAGTAGAAGAACCAACAGAGGAGACCAGTGAAGGAGAGTCCCAGAACGAGAACTTGCGTTCTCTCTAACCCACATTAGAAAGTCTGGGCAATGAGGGAGATAAGTCTGGGGCAGGAGTGGGAATGGGGAGTGTGTGAGGAGGCCACAATTATTAGAGAGTTTGAAACTATGTTTAAGAATTTAGAAAAACTATAAACAGGGTGCAACCAATCTGGGCACTTGGAAAATGTAGTCAGAAAGAACACAGGAAGCTTAGCAGACAAAGTAGAGTGATAGTCAACATTGGAAAAATAGGCAAGGAAAAGATGAGGTAGAAAGGAAAAATAAAATTTGCAAGAAAAAATAAATCATAAAAATCATCATAATGTACTATAGATTGAACTAAAAATTATGATAGAGATACATTGAAAGGATGGAGGAAATGAATATGAAGAGAACCAGAGGAGGGTAGAAATGGCTTGGAACAGAGCAAATTTCTCAACTGTCATAATGAGAAGTCAATAATGTCCAAAATTGAGAGATCCAGAAATAAAAGTGTTAATCATAATATTTAGGAAAACAACTGAAAGTGGTTGCCTCTGGGAAGACAGACTAGGGGATAGGGAGAGGTAGTGTCAAGAACTGCTGTACTTATAGGCCTTTACATATGATTTGATTTATTTAAACTATATAAATATATTATCTTAATTAAAAATAGTTAATTTACATGTTTTAAAAAAAGTGTGTATCATATGTATTGTTACAGGAGGAATGAGGAAGGGTTCTTGAAGTTCCTACATTGCCTGGTACAGCTGATAGATTAGAAAACCAAGATGAGGTGTTTAGAGTCCACAATAATTGCTCTGTATCCATAATGTTCATTGCCACCTCCCTAATACTCAAACCTAAGATCTAAGGATCAAATTATATTCCACTCCTTTCTTTTGTCTTTCACAGGTAGTCCATTTCTTGGTTATTTTCATGCTTTCTATAAAACATCTCTTGGATCTATCCTTTTTCCTTGTTTGCCGATTGCCACTGTCTTAATTTAGGTACCCATCTTTTCTCTAGATGTCTACAACTTTCCCCTAGGTTGTATCTCAATTTTTTTAAATAAACTTCTCACCCTCAATCCATTTTCCATGTGTAGCCAGAGTGATCTTTATAAAAATCTAATAAGATATCTTTATAAAAATCTAATCAGATATTTTTATTTCCTAGTTCAAGATTCATAAATTGCTCATTATTACCTATTGGTCAAAATATAAAAGTAAATCCTTTATATCATATCTTAGTTTGTTTTCTGCTGTTATAGCAGAATACCAGAGACTGGGTAATTTATAAAGAACAGAAGTTTATTTGGCTCATTGTTCTGGAGGCTGAGAAGTCCAAGAACATGGCACTGACATCTCGTGAGAGTCATCCCATAATAGAAAGCATCATCATATGGTGACCTATCAAGAGAGACAGGGAGAGAAAATCGGGCCATACTCACACTTTTTATCAGGAACCCACTCCTGAGATAACTAATCGACTCCTGAGATAACAGCATTAATCCCTTCATGAAGATGGAGCCCTCATGGCCTAATCACCTCTTAAAGGTCCCTCCTCTCAAGACTATTGCATTGGGGATTAAGCTTTCAACACATGAACTTTTGAGAAACACATTCAAGCCATAGCATATGGCTTACAGAATCTAGGTTCAGAATATCAGTCCAATTTTATCTTCCATTTATCCCTTTCTTGAATTCTACATGCCAGCATTTCCCAGAAAACTCTATGTCTTCTACTATCCATATTCCTTTAATTTTACATTTTCTTTTTGTCTTAGAAGCAAACTCTTACCTTCTCTACAAAAGAGAAGATCTCCCCAAGGATTTGTGGACACTATGACAAACAAATGGCTAATAGGCCCAAATTAGAGCTCTTAACATGTTGAAAGTGTCTGTTTTCATGTATGTCTCCCTTATTAGATTGCAAGAGACTTGAGAGTAATGACTATGGATTTTCTTCTTTGTCTTCCCAGCATACCTACATTCTAGCACATAAAGAATTTTCTGTCAAGATTGGCCAAATACGTAAATCAAAAAGAGCCCCTTCCCATGGAACAGCATTACAAACCACCAGCTACAACCACAAAATTAATAAGGTGGGAGAGTGGAATTGAAATAAAAGTAAGTGGAGGCCTCAGGCCACTGCTTCCACAGTGCTGGGTAGGGCATGGAAAGCTGCAACCTCTGCACATCTGACCTAGAATTCACAGGACTCTTGTGCCTAAGAAGCAGTCCATAGCTTGCTTGGCCCCATTCCACCCTCCCAGCCCAAGCCACCTCCTGCCTGCCTAGCCCTGATCCCACCCTCCAGGTCAGGTTGGCCCACCATCTATATAGCCCTTGCTTCTGGCTCAGAGCCACTGCTCATGGGCTTTGCTTCTGGCTCTACCCCAGTCCCAGCTCAGAGGCTCTCATGCAGGAACACAGTCAGCTCAAAACTGAGAGACTTGGGGTGGCCGTGTTAGCAGGCTCCAAGAGGAGCATGGAAGGCCCCGCAATCCCAGGGCTGCCAGAGCCAACAGCAGCCCATGTGATTTAGCATTAGCCAGACCCTAACACCTGCAGAGCAGCCAGCTGCTTGCTTGCCCCAACTCTGCCCTCCAGGCCTCAATTGCCTTCTTTGGCTTCTTTGCCTCAACTTCGCCCTCCAGGTCTGGTGGGGCACCATCTGCACAGCCCCACTTTTGGAACAGAGGCCTTGCTTAGAAGTTCTTCTTGTGGCTCCTTCATAGTCCTAACTCTGAGGCTCTTGCACCAGAGCCTATGCCTCCAGAAATCACACCAGGCCCAAGGCACCATCCCCAAGTCTCCAGCACTGCACCTGGATGTCAAGACCCTCCCCCAGAGCCTCTACCATCAAATCAGGGCTGGAAGAGCTGATCCAAAGTCCAACACTTCACCAGGGATCCTACAGCCTCAAGCTGCCAGCACACTGACCTCCTTTGAGCAATCACCCACCACCTGGGAACCCACAACAACCTTATCTAGCTGCTGCAATTACTTCTGTGGGGAGACCGTGAGTAGAGCAATCTTCACAACACCAGCCTCAGTGAAGAGACTCTTATCCAACTCAAAACTTGAACATCTTGCAACTATCTGAAGAGTCCCCAACAAAGAACAGGAGTCCTGCAAACCTATCAACACAGAACTCAGAAAAGAGGGTTCAGATGAGAAATAAACAGCAAAAGAAGCTTGGCAACATGAAAAATCAAAACAGATCAATGCCTGCTAGGAATCACAATGGAGCTATAGCAGTGAACTCCAACTCCAACGAAATGACAGAAATGAAATTCAGAATATGTACAGCAAATAAGATTAAAGGAATTGACAAGAAAGTTGAAAACCAACAAAAAGAAGCCCAAGGTTGTCCATTGTCACCACTTCTATTCAATATAGTACTGGAAGTCCTAGCCAGAGCAATCAGGCAAGAAAAGGAAATAAAGGGCATCCAAATGGGAGCAGAAGAGGTCAAATTATCACTCTTTGCTGATGATATTATCTTATATATACAAAACTCCAAATATCCTCCCAAGAGACTGCTGGAATTGATAAATTCAGCAAACTCTTAGGTTGAAAGACAATGTACACAAATCAATAGTATGCATATACACCAACAACAATCAAGCTGAGCACCAAATCAAAGAGTCAATACCTTTTACAATAGCAACAAAGAAAATAAAATGCTTAGGAATATATTTAACTAAGGAGGTGAAAGATCTCTACAGGGAGAACTACAAAACACTGAGGAAGGAAATAGTAGAGAATATAAACAGATGGAAAAACATACCATGGTTATGGATCAACAGAATAAACATTGCTAAAATGTCTATACTACCTAAAATGATCTACAGATTCAATGCAATCCCTATTAAAATACCAATATCATTTTTCACATATCTAAAAAATATAATTCTATGTTCATATGGAACCAGACAAGACCCCATATAGCCAAAGCAGTCTTAGGCAAAAAGAACAAATTGGGAGGCATCAATTTACCAGACTTCAAGCTATACTACAAGGCTATAGTAATCAAAACACCATAGACTGGCACAAAAACAGAGACATAAACCAATTGATCAGAACAGAGAACTCAGATATGAAACCATGCTCATATTGCCATCTGATATTTGACAAAGCAGACAAAAACATACATTGGGGAAATGAATATCTATTCAATAAATTGTGTAATAAATTAATCTCTACTCAATAAATTATTGAATAATTTCTATTCAATAAACAGGATTCCTGTTTCAGTCTTCTACATGTGGCTATCGAATTTTCCACACCTCTCACCTCTCACAAAAATCAACTCACAATAGATAACAGACTTAAACCTAAGCCATGACACTATAAGAATTCTAGAAGTAAATGCCAGAAAAACTCTTACAGATATCAGGATAGGCAAGGAATTTATGAAGAAGACCTCAAAAGCAATCACAGCAATAACAAATATTTGCATGCTATACATTGGATAAAAGGCTAATAACTAGAATCTATAAAGAACTCTAGAAAATCAGCAAGAAAAAAATCAAAAGCCCCATTAGAAAGTGGACAAAAGACATGAACGGAAGCTTTTCAAAAGAATGTAGACAAATGACCAAAAGCATGAAAAAATGCTCAACATCTCCCGTGAGAATGGCTGTTATCAAAAAGTCCCAAAACAACACATGTTGGCATAGATGTGGAGAGATAGGAACACTCATACACTGCTCTTGGGACTGAAAACTAGTACAATCTCTATGGAAAGTAGTATGGAGATACCATAAAGAACTAAAAGTAGAACTACCATTTGATCCAGCAATCTCACTACTGGGTATCTACCCGAAGGAAAAAAAGACATTCTACAGAAATGACTTCTGCATTTGAATATTTATAGCAGCACAATTTACAATGGCAAAGATGTGGAAACAAGCCAGTTGTCCATCAATCCAGGAGTGGACTAATAATATGTGATATATGTATACCATGGAGTACTACTTAGCCATAAAAATAAAATGGTAAACTAATACTCTTGTATTATCCAGGAGGGAGCTGGAGCCCATTCTTCTAAGTGAAGTATCATAAGAATGGAAAAGCAAACACCACATGTACTCACCATTAAATTGGTAGTAATCAATCAAAACGTATGTGCACATATGGACGTAGCGTTCATCGGGTGTCAGGTAGGTGAGAAGAAAGAGGAGGGAAAAGGTAAACTCACACCTAACAGTTGTGGTATGTGCTGTCTAGGGGTGGGCATGCTTATAGCTCTGGCTCAGGTGGAACAAAGGCAACTTATGTAACCAAAGCATTTGTACCCATATAGTACTCTGAAATAAATAAATAATAAATAAATAAAGAGATGTTTGGTCAATTACCAATGATTGCTGGTTTTATTTCAATGCTCATATGAGGTGCAAGAGATCCTAATCTATATTATACATGATACAATGCATTAAATTTTTGAGTTATACCATAGAATAACTACTATTCTGCATTTAGTCAACTTTCACATTCATACTCAAATCTTTGAAACTATTCCTCAGAGTACTTCTAAAATATTGTAAAGCTACTATTTTCCTGGAGACTGCTTCCTTCCTTCTTTTTTCTAAAACATGTAGCTTTCAACAAGGTGACAAATCTAATTCCTGAAGTGCTCCCGATATCAACACAAACTAGTCTGATCCTTCCTTAAAAACTCCAAATACAACAGATCAAAGGGAGCAAAACGTGTACACAGAGAGTTTATCTGGCATACACTTAGAGAAAATAAAAAGCTTTAAGGCAAGGGTTCATCCTACTGAACATGTCACCAATTCCTATTGCCACTTGCCTCCAGCCCCTATTCCCTCAAAAAGAATTCAACTTACTCAGAATGACATAAAGGTAGGCCCTGTACCTCTGTCTACTTGCTTATATTTTATCTACCTGACCTAACCTGTTTTAAACCAATGAACTTTGAACCTGAAAAGAAGTAGTTTTATTTTAATTACTAAGCAAATGTTTTGCTTGTCTTTCGTTAGGTATGCCATTATTTATGTCCTAATTACTGTCAGAGCAATTTAGTATCTGTACAGGTAATAATATAAAGCACTTTTTCTGCATTGTGCACATCTTTAGAACATAAGTCATTATTTATAAATCCACAAAGAAAGTGTTAAGCAACAAAGCTCACCATTGTCAAAAACTCTCACATTCACACCAACTTAAATATTTCTTATTCCTTGGAAAAAATCAATGGAAGTTATTCACATATGTTAAAGAATCATCTCAAAAAACTACTTTTTCTATAAATAAATACATTTTGTATAAGTAAGCCAAATGTACATAATGTAATTTAGCTATACTTGGCATCCTAAAAACACTTGGGAGAGTATTCACTAAATCATTCACTAAATGCTATAATATTCTGTCACTGTATCATAATATTTTATATGCAAAATATGCCCTTCCTAAAGTGGGCCTAAAAACAGTCATTTCTAAGACGTTTATCTGGAATATAAATGTGTTAATGCACTACAGGGTAAAACACTTGAGTGCCTAAGGATTTTCACTCAGCCCCAGAAATTTATCATAAGATAAATCTTTCATTCCTTTTAATGGAAAATTCAAAGCAGTTAGCATCTAAATATTAAAGTGCTCATAAAATATTTTTTTCAAATCCCAATTTCATGACAGGTTACCTTTTGTTTAGCTGGAGTTAAACTAGGAGATTGTCTTTGGCATTCAAGAGAAGCAAGACAAGCTTGGCCAAGAGGAAGAAAGATGGCCTTAGTCAACCTTATGAGACCACTTCAAGCTTTATCATTTTGTAATTCAATAAACAAACAAGTGCTTATCTTTCTAAGAAGATAACAAATGTTAACTGCCTCAAAAATGAATCTAATTACATAGTAGAGATTCTAAACATTGCCCAAGTTATGTTATAGTTAATAATAATGTCCTTGTACCCAAAGAAAGTTCAGGTGTTACGCAATGATGTCATGAATTTGAAGAGATCTACACAACTCATTCATATAATCCTATTACGTAACTCCCAACTTCCTTAATATGGCCCCTCAGCCCTGGCTAGATTTGCCCTATGCTTTCAAAAGACAGACAAAAAGGAACACCAAAGAGCACAGAAAGAAAAAAAAATAATTGCATAATCGCTTCAGGAAGTTTTGTGGTCAAAAAACTGAGTTCAAAATAATTTAAAGATTAAAACGAATAAAAGGTTTAACGTGAAAATTGAAGGGTTAGGACTAACATTCCACAATGAAGCCATGACAAAACTAAAAAATAAAAGCATGATTCATTTTTTTGAAAAAATGCTCAATATCATTTACAACAAATTCCTAGTAACTGCACAAATTAGAATAATAAACAGAATTTGTAATTAAACACTCTAGAACCTAGGTATAAGCACTATATATAGAATAATCCAAAATTCAGCATTCCTTCAAGTGATCATAAGAATTTAAAATGTTTACAATAAGCTAATTATGAAACTGAAAACAAAAATCAACCCCCTGCCTTATCTACATTAGTATTTTTAAATTCACAAATAGTTACAGCAGAAATGTTTCTTGTTAGAAAAGTTTATCATCAGTCTTGTAAGAAAAAGTCAATGATAGCAGCTTTGCTTACTTTAATTCATTTTTTGTGCAAAAAATAAGGTCATTTTCTTACCAAATCAATAACACAGTAACAAAAGTAAAGCAGTTTAACAATTATAAATGTTTGCTTACAGCATAGTTTACCTGTGTAATCTCTTCTCTATCGCTTTCTAAGACAAAAATGATTACATTAAATCTCTGGGCTGAGGAGTTTGCTAAAATAAAAACAGAAATTATAACCACTTACAAAATGAAAAAAGAAAATCTACTGAGATCTTACAACATCCTCTCCACTTAATAAAACTGTCTAGTAAATACAGCACACTGATTTTTATTAGGACAATGCATTTTTTAAAACGTAATGTTTAGCAAATAATAATAATAAAGAAAAGCACCTGGGATCTCTTGCAGCAGAGTCAGAGGGTACCTTATGCTTTATCTGTCAGCTTGAAACTAAAATGATGTGGAGAGTTTGGGTATAAAACATACCTATTAGAAATTTAAAGGTGGCACAAACAGAAACAACTGGGTATAATTGACCACAAGCTATCATGTACAGACTGCCTACAAACAGCAACAACCCCTTTAAAAAGTGAAAACAAATGTTGGATTTTTTTTTTCTTTCTTTCTTCCAGGCAGCTCAATAAATCCACCAGAGTTCAGATATTAGCGTGTGCTACATAGCTTAAGAGAAAATATCTGTATGCACCCCCAAAATAATACTTCACTGTTAGAAGCTTAAATAATGCACACAGGAAATATCGGTTCAAATAAAGACAGACTATCAGTCAGCATTATCATGGAGTCATACATAGGATCCTCTCCAGAAATAATTACACGCAGCCTTCTGTAGCAAGCACACCCTGGAAGCCTGCATATGTTGGCTTCTCAGCAGCCTGACAGCAGGCAGTTTCCAATTGCATGGAGAATGGAGAGCTCATGTTAATGAGATTCTCCTTCTGCATCTCTGTACCTCACATGCTGCATCTTCTAGCACAGGAAAATCACTCTCCTACTAAGACAGAGAAAGCAGCAGATCCTTGTGGGCCTTTAGTTCACTTACATTTCTTTTTTTTCTTTTTTTTTTTCTTTTACCACTAGTGATTTTGAAGCCATTTATACTCCTCACTGACACCGGAAGGAATCTTTTCCTTTGCTTGGCTTCTAGGGCAGGATGCTTTATAACATCCTTTCCCTCACTTCCATGTTTTGTATAACTTAAAGTGGCCACTTCATTCCATTTGCTCTTTTTTTCTTCCAAGCTGA
The DNA here is from genome assembly GCF_040939455.1 of Microcebus murinus. Lineage (NCBI taxonomy): Eukaryota > Metazoa > Chordata > Mammalia > Primates > Cheirogaleidae > Microcebus > Microcebus murinus. Next base: position 36,995,904 of record NC_134111.1, read on the forward strand.
GCCATGTTTCAGAGAGACATGACAGGAAAAATAGTAATATAGGACAAATGAGAACACTTCTTATGTCTTTTATCAATATGATAATGAACTCTGTCCCATCAATATCATTATAAGGAGAATAGTTTGTGGAGAGAAATATTTCATTAAAAGAAAACGTTAAAAACCCTCTCATTACACTGACCAAGTTAAGATTACCCTACTATAGTATATATGGTCAAGAGTAGATCTAATGCTGAGAAGACCTATGAAAGTAAGAATGGTCCTATTTTTCGGATAGCTTCATTTAACATTCACTCTGACCTTTATAGGATTGTGTCATATTTAATTTAAACTATACATAAAACTCTTAACATTCTAAATTGAAGTAAACTATCGGGTTTTTCTTCATTTTCCTCCTTCTCATCTGAAGGTTTTCCCAATGGGGAAAAAGCCAGTCCTTTTTACATTTTCAAAAATCATAATAATAAAGCAATGCAACTAACCCATTCCTCAAAATTGCTTCCATTATTTTTTCTAATAATCTACCAAATTCCTCTTATTTTCTTTCCCATGCCTCAAAGTTATTGCCACGTTGGACCAATCTAAACAATTCATCTCCTACCTTGGTATTTACACTCTTCAAATAATCATACATGGTTTTCTGGTCTCTCCTCCCCACTCTGCTGCGCGTCTTGTTTGGGTAAGCAATACATAATTGGTTCTTTTAATCTTTCCTCATAAGTCAATTGCTCCAGCCCCTTAATCATTTTTGTTGTGCTTCTCTGAAATCTGTCCAATTTGTCAACATCCCTCTGGTGCTGGGACGTTCAGGACTGCATGCAGGATTGTGGTACTGCTTCATCGATGCTTCACACAGAAAAGGATTATCACCGCTCTTGTTCTGATGGTGAGAAATCTCTGGGCATGCAGTTTAAAAAGCATACAAGATTCTTGCTACAAATTCACATGCAATATCTCCAGCTAATTTTTTTTCTCTAGCCTTCACTTGTAGCATTAGCATTTTGCAAATATTTCGCTGAAACTCATACTCTGTATTTCAAATTTGTTGTGCTGAGACATGTATTGGATATATTTGCTTTCATCTTTCTCAGCTGAGAAATGCTTTATTCTCTCCATGTATGTATGCCTGACCTCTCTTTGAGCTACTATGTTTCTCCAGTGTCCTCAAGTTCTCAATTCAGTGCCATTTGTGGGTATAATTAATATGATCTTTACTCATTATAAGAGTTATTAATAATAAGGTTAAATAAAAACCTTATAACAGCACCTGGACTGAATCACTCCATGCAAGTCAGCTTATTGCTAGATCACAGTTCATTTTATTTATGGTCTTCCAACCAATTTTCAGCACATGTGACAGTGCCCATGTCTGAGTAAGATTTCAAATAAGGTTTTGTGAAAATGTATCACAGGTTTCATGTTCCTTTTAGTCACCAGTTTTGTAATTTGATCAAAGGGTTGTTAAGTTTGACTGCTGTGGTTCAGTCTTCATCTTTGGAAGTTACTGTTATTAGCTAGAGAAAAAAAAAATGATTAGGCTATTCATAGTACTGGAAGATTGATTTCTCCAAATGAAAGCTATAGGAACACAGACTTTTAAAAATAATAAGCGTTCATTGTAAAATCATATACATTTAATAATATGCCTAGTTTCCATATTTATGGTCCTGTTTCACTAAGTTATCATCAAAATTTATGAATATGTCCATATAATGCAAGTATTTGTATTCAAGTTACAGAAAGAAGAAAAATGCTTATTTACAGCTTCTTGTTTATAGTACCTTGCCTTTGCTATCATACATTGCTACTTGCAATCTAATGAATGATGCATTTCTCACCCACAACTTTCCTATAATCATCAAATTCCATAAGTATTTTACATTATGCTACATCGGAATGCTTATTTTGAATACATGTTAAGGGAAATTAACTCAAGGAAAGACAAGCACTTGATTTTCTTTTTCTTGCTTTTCAGTTAAGTACAGACAAGAAATGTAATGAATGAATCAACAGTACATATTTTGATGAAAGCAATGTTGAGCATACCAAACACTGCACATTCAAGAAAAGCCTTGCATTTTTCCTAACTCATAACATTGAAAATGAGATTCACAATCTTGTTAGTGTCAGACTATAATCATTCACATTGCTCTACAAATCAAAATAATATTTTTAAAAGAACAGCACTGCACTTTCAATGTTAAAGTTTTATATTGTTTTGTGTTTTATGAATGAAATTTTGCTCAGCAAGATGTTCAGATGAATGTGAGGGACACAGAGGTTTTGTTAGTCAAGAAGAGAACCCATGAAGATACTCGTAGCTAGTACATGCAAGTTGGTCTCTTGATACTATTTGAATCACAAGAAATGACATTAAATACTTCTGCTTACTGGAAGTAAACTTAAAGTATTCTGGTCAAACCCTGGGCCTCAACTGCTGTGTGTGTCATGAAGGTGATGTGTTGGTCTCCAGGGAGAGGGTACAAAGGAAAGTGCATGTAAAACTTCCGCTCCAGAGGAAAAACAGCTCTGACACCCTGGACAGTGTGAGTTGCCCCTCTGTCCTCCTACCTGGAGGTACAGTGCTGTCCTGGCATGTGACAACAAGTGGAGATTAAAAACAGGAGAAATATCTGGGACAAAAAAATGTCAAAGCCTTAGAGTCAGTTACAGCCTTAAAGAGAATAACATTTAAAGGAAAGCCACATTATTAGCAACGTGGGTTTTAAAGGGGAAAAAGGTAATTAGCAACATATTAGTTCCGAATTACAAAACTCCCAGCCAAATCTAACATTAGTCAAGTTTGAGGAGACGTTAGAACAGACCATGTAGCCCTTGGGATTATGGCACAAGGTAAAATGTGGTAGCAGAAGCTTTTCAATCAGTGGTTGCTTTTTCTTGCATTGGTGGTATAGTGATGAGCATAGCTGCCTTCCAAAGTTGTTGCCCTTTCTAATACTTTAAAAGAAAATGCTAGTTCTTTTAGTAGTATGGTATTCATAAATTTGAAAATACTTCACCAAAGATTAGAACTCATTCATTGAGTTCAACTGAAACAACTAATGTAGAAGAGGATACAAAAGGACGATAACCACAGTATCAAATCTATATCCTATTCATTAAATGCTGTTGAAATTGCTGATTCTACATATATTTAGGTATGTGTTTTCTTACATGATACTTATCTCAAGGCCACCTAGATTTCTTAGCTCAATTGGAAATTTCCTACTAGGGACCCTTTTACCTCTTCCGAAAGTAAATGAATAAAGGACAATTTTAAATACTGCTCAGGCTGATTTCAAAACCTCTATTCATTACACCAGATTCTAGTGCACAAATTCCTTGGCATATGAGAGCATAATCATTCCACAGCATTGCTCTCCCTCGTTGGCTAATCCAGGATCACAGCAAGTTTAGGATATTTGGCATATAGCAAATGTATTTTTATATATTGTCTCTTGAAAAATTGAAAACCTAATTATCTCTTCTTTACAAACTCCTCTTTTTAGGCTCATAGTATAAAAAAGCAGCAATAATCCAATTCATTAAAACATAATTTGCATAAATAAAAAATCATTTATCCAATAAGCAGACTTGTATACCCCAAATATAAACACCAAAAGCTGCATTTAAGTAAGAAAATATGCACTATTGGGGAGAAAATGCAAGACAGACAGAGCAGTACACCATACATAAAATGTCAAACATGTCAAAATACTCATGAATACCAACATCTCCCACCACACTACGACCAATTTTAAAGGTTATTTAGGGCTCACACATCTGCAAGTGCAGATTTTACAGCAGCAGACTTTATTTTTTTTTCAGATATATTAAAAATAAGTCACTGATGTGTCAAATGTTGTTTCCACACATGTGGCCCATATAGAGAATTCTGCCCAGCACTGCTGAGAGAAAGACAAGTACACAGAACACAGACTCCCGGCATGGAATAGATTCATTATGGATTTCTAGAAGCTTGTTTTTAACTGTATCAATTCAGTATGCAGAAAGGATAATTAGTCAAAAGACCAAAGAAGCAAATGTAGCTATCTTGATTCCTCAAAAATAAAAACCCCTCTTAGGGTCCCCATAATTCAACTTCTCAGAACTTCATTTCAGAAAGGCACTTTCAGAACATGTCACAAGGCTTCCTTGTCCCTAAGTCACTGATTATGAATTATTTCCGGATAACTGCAGACAAGTAAGTCTTATAAAACAAGAAGCATAACACATGCAGAACATACTTATCCTATTCCCGGCCCTCAGATAAATGGAGCTTAAATTAAATGTCAAAGATGAACAAAATCTATTGTATAAGCAAATAGCTGACCTAAATCCACCATATTTTGTTTGTCGAGTGTGTATATTCTAATAAATTTTATAATATAATAAGACTATTTTTGTCACCCTTTGACCACGCCAAGTTAGATGGAGATAGTCTTCTGAATAAATATGACTCTCTGCTTGACTCTTTAAGCAAAATCTATTTATACTATTTGGTAGACTGTGAGAGTAGCTCTTAAGAAAATGTTAATAACAGTTAAACATTGCAGAGCACAAATACAGGAGAAGTAGAGGAAAGAGTAAATGGTTCATGCACAGCCAGTTTCTCAGTTTTACAAAGTGGCCTGCTCAGGACTTTGAACTAAGTTTTCCTGGTAGAAAACCTAGAAGCTGGCTGAAAAATCATTAATACAAAAAAATTCAAATAGCTTGAAGAGAAAAAAACATTTTTCCTCTTTACTACCTTTAATATTACTTGTTCAGTGACATAATAAACACATGCAGCAATCATTCCCATTCTTTTACTGGGCAACAAAGCAAGCAACTCAAAACTCCTTCATGCATTAACTATGAAAAGCAATCAAAATACTCCCTTCTTTAAAATTTCAGAGAGAAGAGCACTATGTTATTAGTAATACCGCTATAATTTCATGTCAATGCTCCCCTCCAGAAGTCTGAACACACTTGAAATAATTTTCTCTACTCTCAGGAGGTGAGAAAACCCCAGTTAGTATCTGCAAAAGCCAGGTAGTGCTAAAGCAAGGCACTTGGAATTGCACGTCCTCACTCTGAGATCAAAGTCCAACTATTTCATATACTTACAGGCCAAAATATTAAACAATACCTCCCAGCTTCATCTCCTCATTTGTAAAATGGAAATAGATTGAAGTTGAGAGGAGTACGCGAGAGGAGACCTGGCTTTGCAACATGTGGTAGATAGAGTTATTGCAATGGAGGGAGCTCAGAAACCATGGAAGGTGGCCTCTATCTGCCTCCTGCTTCTGCCTCTCACAACATCTTGGAAGGAGTGCACATCACCCCTGCCTGGAGATTATGGCACTGCTTAAGAAACAAACCCTCCAGCTAAAACAGAATGCCAGAAGATGTAACTTTCCACGCCAATAATGTTGTTCCTTTTAATTCCTTTATGACATACTTTGAAACTTCTGCATGGCCCCCATTAGCCCACGGCTTGCCATGCCTTTAAATTCATCCACATTATTGTTTCCAGCCTGGCCTCTTGTGTTTCTAGGGCATTTTAGTCCTCTCCTTCCCACCTCTGTTTGCCTTCAACTCTAGCTCTCTGATTAAACAAATTCTCTAAATTGCCTCCTCCTCCTTCAACTCCTCAGTCCCTATTCACCTGATCATTCACAGTATGATTCATTATCTTTATCCATTCCTATCTCTGTCCATTTCCCTGAAAAGGTTTTGCTTCCTTTCTTGTGTTTGACAATAGCATGTAAATGACAGGGCCTGGCATGTGGACAATGGGATGTCCACTACCCTCCCCTTTCTCTAGCTTCCTTCTATGCCTGCTTTGTTCTTCACTCTCTTCCCAGGTAGCAGATTCCAAGGTACCAGGGGGTGGCTCTATGTGCTTATGTGCTTGTCCATTGAACTGGTGACCAAAAATAAGCAAACAAACCAGACTGAAGAAAGAGGACTGATCCCAAAACCACAGGACCTTGAAGTAAAGGTGGCCCTCTCCCTCATTTCCTGCACAATCTGGTCCATCAGTAGTGAGGCTGTCAAACTTTTTAACTCAGCCCCACTCTCACAAATATTAAATATATTTGATATTGTGGTCCAAGAAGTTTCAGCAAACAATGTTCAGACTTCTTATACTTTTGCTACCGTATGCAAAGCACTCATAATTTTTATTCTCTTATTCTTTCATTTCTTTGGAAAAACAATTCAGACAACAACCCATTGTAATAACTTCACAAACCACTAATGGGTCAGGACCCTCAGTTTGAAAAACACTGGCCTACTTGCAGCTTATTGATGGAGAGTCCTCTCTGCCCTTATCCTGTGCCCTTTCCCAAATTGCAATTTAATTTGAGTTGTCAAAACAACTCTGTCATCCAAGCTTTCAGAGCAGGATAATCTTAGTGGGCTCAATCCCCTCTGAAAGTCCCTCTAGTACAGATTATCTGGTACAAACCATGCTAGACAAGTAGTCTTCTCACTGGCAGCAGCCCCTGGGCCACCCTCTACTGCCCCAGAGAAGTCTCTAGCAGAACCTCGGGCACTGTATTTGCTAGAACAGGTGGCACGCCTGGAAGCACGTCCTGGAAATCCTAGACCATCTAAACATAAGTTTAGATTTAAAAAATAAGAAGAAGAAGAAGTAGGAGTAAGAGAGATTCAGGGGGTTAGGGGAGAAGAAATGCGGAGGAAAGCATTGAAGTGGATGTCTCCTAGGATCCAGGTGCTGGATCAACGCTGCGTTCAGTTCAGTTAAGCGCGACAGAGCTCAGCTCAGCCGAGAAGAGGGCAGTGAGCGGCCCCCAGTCGGTGTCTTCAAGAGAGGAAGGAGCGCTCAGGGTCTCAGGCAGATAGGCTTAGTGGCGGCCCGGAGGCCCCTCCAGGCGCGCAGCACTGGTCTGGCCACTTGACTAGATGCTCACTCCCGGGCGCGCAGGCCGAGGGTTCATTACACGCGTCTCGAGGAGACCTGAAAGCGCGGCGGGGACAAGCGAGATCTACCTTCAGGCTTCGGGTCATGAGCACACGTGTGGAGCACGCTCTTGCATGGGTGTGGGGGCCAGTCCTTCCCGAGATGCGGACGCACCTCTGTCCCGCCTCTTTGTGTGCCCCCACAAGTAGAAAAAGAGTTTTCCCCAGTGTGACAGGAAGCCCCAGCCCAGCTTAGCACTCCAGAAGACCCGAGACCCACCGCGGACCGGTGAGTGCAGGGAGAAGCAGGAGGCGCGCTCGGCCGCACGTGCTCGCGCCCTGATGCACCTGACCTGAGCAAGCGGCCACTGGAGCCTGTTGCGCCTCTTCCCTGGGGGAGGAGGGGGTGTAGAACCCGTGGGAAAGATGCGGGGAGCAGCTGGGGAGGGAAGGAAGAGACAAGGAGGAAACAGAGTTAACCCGGGCGGGTCCGTCCTAATTGCTCCAGGGCTGTCTCCGAAAAATCTACCCGTGCAACGCAGAGTCAAACTCTAAATCTCCAAAGCGCAGTAGGCAGGCAGGAGCGCTTGCGTTTCCACATTCGCCCCAGGCCAGACTATGGACATTTGTCCTCTCCAGTAATCCTTGAGCCTCAAAATCAGACTAGGTGGGGAGAGGCGCCTAGGGAGAAGGGGTGGGGCGAGGAGAAAGCGGCAAAACCCCGGTTACCCGGAGTTCTTCCGCCACTGTCTGCAGGGCACTGAGTGCACGTCGTGGATAGGGACCCGGTGCGGCTCTCCTACGAGCGCCCCCTGCGTGGGGAGGGGCCCCGCTTCCCCGCGCACTGACCGCTGCACCAGGCGCTCGCCGACGGAAGCCGCACTTCTCCTAAGGAAGGGCAAACTCAAAGTCAGAGGAAAGACCCTGCGGCCCCAGCGGTAGCTCCTAATCGTGGTGATTAGAAAAGAGACTAAAGGAATATGACTTTAAATGAATGACAGTCTCGCCATCCTTAATGGTTATGTGTAATGTTTTGGTTTCTAGCAAAATTAAAAATTACAAGGAGATTGCCATGTATTTATTTTATTATTAAAAACGAATTACTAAAAAATGACTTGTTTGGAATTCATATCTTGCTTTACTAGCAAAGTCAGCCAGTATCAACTGAACCCAATAAATGCAGCAATGCAAAATGTGCTTGCTTGGGTTCGAGTTCTCTCAGATGCACGCATCTAAGAAGACCCTTTCGCGAAGACTGTTGCAACCGGGTGCGCTTTTTTTTTTTTTTTAATAGCTTAGTCCTATGGAGGAGGGGGTTAACTAGGCGTCAGCTGAGACCTCCGATGCCAGATGTCCTCCGGGAACTTCAAAACTGAGTAAAGTCCCTGCCCGAGGGGTGCTTGGGAAGTGTGGATCGCTGTGAAATTCCGGGGCACGCCCAAGAAGCAAGAGTTCCTATTCTCGAATAGCCAGGACAGTGGGGAGTGGAGGGGGAGGGGACACCAACTCTTAAAACCTCGTTTGGAGGAGAATGAATTAGAGGCACTCACTTCCAGACCTCTATCTAACCATCAAAATAATACTGAGAAAAAGTTTTTAAATCTGCAGGAGCAGATCCTCTCCCTTCCCCTTCCACCTTGAGGGAACCTGTCTCCATTTTCGACTTGGATTTGGGAGCAAAGGCCCTCGAGACAGGCATGTGTCCCTCTGAGGTAGGCGAGGCGAGGCGAGGCCCTCTCGAAAGACCCCCAGCCCCTCACTCTCCGCCGCCACCTCCGCGCTGCCGCGCGGCGGAAGAAAAAGGAAACGGAGTGTGCGCAGCGAGGCCGGGAGCTGGTGGCGCAAAAATGCGCAACACACGCGATGCCTGGAGGTGCTCTGGTGTCACTGCCCTGTATAGGACCTGGAGAGATGGAAATGTATCCTGTACTGGAAAACTCTGTGATCAAAATATTGCAATGAAATAAAACTTTTCCCTCGCAGACCTGTTTGTGTCTTGGAAGTATCTCTTCACTTCCAATGCCTAGGTTTAAAATACAATTAGATAATTGGATATTCGTGTCGACGCACTGACACCGAAAAAGCCAGAAGATTAGCAAGGTATAGTGAAATAGAACCTCCAAATGACATTCTTAAGTTGGCAAGAATATCTGTGTCTCCTTTTTTAGACTCTTTGCACTCAGAGAACCAGTGGCCCATAAGACTTATGACCTATATTTTTTGGAGAAAGACACCCAAATTATCTAGGGATGGTGTCGGGCACCCAAAAGAAGCACAAAAGATAAGGTCGTTGGGTGCCTCTATCACTGCGGGGTGCTGTCAGCTCCCGGGGTCATGCATATCTCTCCGGTTAGAATCAGGACCCGAAATACGATCTGTATCTCTGGCTCTCTCTCTCTCTCTCTTTCTCTTCCTGTCCCTGGACACCCTCACCTACCCAAAGTGGAATGTCCGAGCGAAAGCGGGCAGGGCACCCCGAGAGGCTGCGGCGGTCGCCCAGACCGAAGAAAAGCAGAACACAGCAAGGAAGGAGCCGGGGACAGCGCTGCTAACCCGAGCTTTGAATTAAGGGCATCTCTCCATAAAGTCAGAGCGTTCTAGGCAGTCGCTCAAATTGGGGCTAGACCGCGAACATTTAAAATTAGATCTTCTCTCAGAACTGAAAAGTGTATGGTCCTGTCTTCCTAACAATGATTATGTATTTTCCATTGCCGGGACCATACGCAATAGCTGAAATGTTTAAAAGGACGTGGGAAGACGAGGGCGATATGAAGCCCTCATTATATAAAGTTTTAATCACTTTCTAAAGAACGTCCATTTAACGTCTGGCTTTGGCGATGCAGCCTGTTTGTTGCTTTTCCTGAGCTTTACTCCTAGAAACACTGGGACAGGAAAAGTCCTCAGTCGTGCACATCTCGAAAGATGCGGAGCCGGTGCGCGCGAGGCTCTTTACGCGCACAACTCGGTGCGCACACCGGAGTTGGAAAGCGACTGTGTGAAACAGAAAAGGCACTGGCCACTTTGCAACTTAGGAATCACAATTGATTGTACGCCGAGCTGGCACAGTCTGCACGCGGACAAGGGAGAGCGCCATCCCTCCCTCCCTTCACCCCAAATTCTCGGGAGGCGCACGACCCAACGCCCCGCTGGCCTCGGAGGTAGCGCCGCCGCTTCCTTAAGGGAGAACCGTCAACAGAGTTCGTTTCTGGGTTGAACTCTCGGGGATTCTGTGACGGAATGTAATTGTCTCGGGGCTGCAGACACCTGGGAGATGAGCGCTGAAGGCTCTTCAGACTCCCAGCATTTCTAAAGAGCTTTCTCTTTCTCTCTGCTTATTAGTTTGCGGCTTTGGCTGGGCGTAAGATATGAAAATGAAATGACCAGCCTCATCTTTTCAAGAAAGCCAGGAAATTGAACATTTCGTTATTATTTCATCTTTTAAGTGGCCACCCTCTTGCCCCTGTTAGCCAGAGAGAAAGACATCGAGTAAAAATAACCTTAAATTACCACCAAGACCTGCCTTCTCTCTTTTGCCGACCCGCAAAACACGTCTTTTAAAAAGAGAGGGAAAAAGAGCAAAAGAAAAATAACCTGAGAGCTCTCGTGTAAATTTACTTTTCTAACTCTGCATTTTAAAAACAATAACGCTCTTTATAAATTTCAGTGCCCCAGTGGCCATCTGTAATTCACCAGGGTCAGCGAAAGAGACAGTCCTCATCTTGCACTCTCTATGCTTTCACAGCTGGCCGAAGGCGAAATTCGCTGGACCTTGTCCGCCCAAGGACAAGGGCTCCGAGCGGAAGCTCAGACTGTGGCAGCTTCTACAGCGTTAGTTTCCTCTCTTTCCTGAAAGTTGGTGCTGGATAGAATCCTAGAGACCCTGCTACAACTTGCTTGTACCAAACCCAGGACCTGACAAATGGATATTGGATTATTTATCTGAGAAACTTACAAAGCAGAAATTTTATAGTGAAACTGCAAATTGCAAAACTAATGGTCATCATCATCCACTGAAGTAGGAAAAGAAAAAGTTGCAAGATATGCCTTTACTGAATTCGGCTCTGTGCCAAAGACTGACCCAAGGCCCAAAGGGACCCAGATGGTTAGGCCTTCCTCTAAGACCCTTTCCAACAATTTTAAGTGGAGGAATTCAAAACTCAAAGGTGCTATACAACACTCCTCAAATCCGTATTGACTTCTTGAGTCTTAAAAAGATACTTCTTAAACACTGTGCAAGACAAGAACTTGAGGAGACTTGGGGCACTATAAAAGTTCAAAAGATTTTTGGTCTCCTGAACTTTTCTTCTGAAAGCTATACTTACTCCAAAAGTTAACAGAAGAGTTAAGAGAGTCTGAATCGATTCTAATAAAGATAGGTTGTCAGACTGGAAAAGTCTGGTTAGGGGAAAATGTTGTACTGAATTCTCTTGATAATTCCTTTAATTCTCCAAGTTCCTTTTGCTAGAATAGATTTAGATTGTCAAGTTTGAAATTCAGATGTCAAATAAGTGACCTAACCCAAATTAATCTCCAACTCTTATTTTATGTTGGCGTCTGGCCATCATTTTTTGCTGACCCCAAAAGAAGACAAAATTTTGTTCATTTACATGGTTTATTGTTGTAAACATTAAAATTGTCTTTCCCAAAGAAAGAATTTATCAGAAAAAAAATCAGCGTCTCTAACTGTCATACACCATAGAAAAAAAGGCAGTGACTCATATCATGTGCCATACTAGAAATATACAAAGAAAAATACTACAGAATATGGCAATATTAAAATTCTTACTCAAACATAAAATAATATATTAACTGACAATTTTAGACATTAAAAAAACAAAAAATTCAAAGTGCTCAGTAATTTCCAGGGAGTTATGTATATTATAAGCACTCTGGAAACAGTCAAAAGCTGCTGCATGCAAGTTTTGTTTAGCTTTAGACAACAAAATAATCAAGATATAAACTTTCTTTTATCAACATCAACAGTACATACAACACTTACAAACAAGGAATGTTGGACGGTGTTACAAACACTATGTGTCCCTTTTGTCAAGATTTTCTGATGTGTAATACTTGTGCCCACCTATTTTACAATTGAGAAAATGTTTAAGTTCAGATAACTACCAATCTTTATAAAATCTAACAGACTACATAGTGTCTGAAATACTATTTATATAATATAGACATTACTGAAGTAGCAAGTGCCTATAACATTTTCAACCTAGAATCAACATGCTTGTCCCTTTTTTATGTATTTATTTTCTTTTTTTTTGCAAACACACTTATCTTTTAGAATTTGTAATATTTATTCATAAATAGGCACAAAATAATTTAAAAAGCCAAACTGCATTGGATAAATTTACAAGCCTTTGCCTTCTTCAACTCATGCCACCCACGCAACATTTAGTTTTACTATATATTACAGCTTTCTTTACAGCAGAAAACTTTGAAGTCTTGTTAAAGGGCAATATTTGTGGGTCCCCTTTAAGATGTGTGTGTGTGTGTGTGTGTGTGTGTGTGTGTGTGTGTGTGTATGTTACCTTGTCTTAACTGCAACAACCAAGCATGGCCAAACATTTCCCATCATACATTAGCAATCTTTCTTCTGAACAATAAACTGATTTTTAAACTGATAATAAAAAGTTTATACCACTGTATTGTGAGTAGTCCGTGTTCTAAATCCAGGATGCCCCGGAGCCAAAATGCCCTTTCAGGTTCTGCCTGCAGGTTAGGAAATAGCAACAGTTTTTTGTTTGTTTGTTTGTTTGTTTTCTTTAGGGATTGAGGGGCTAGGGGAGTTTACAGAAGGGGGGGGACAGCTTAAGCTGAGACAGCTCAGGGGGCTATCTCTGCCCACGTGACTTGCCCCTTCTGGACAGTTTCAGTTTTCTTTCCAGTTCCTTTGAAGTGCATGGGATGAGGTCTTAGAAAGGTAAAGTGTCCAGAAACAGTTTGTCAATTATTGCTGGTGGTGGTACCAAGTCTTCCAGTTTCAGGTAGAAAATGCGCTGTAGCCCCTGTGTGCAAAGGGTACGCAGTTCTGGTAGCTTCCCCAACAGTTTGGACAAATAATTGGGGCGATTCAACCCCCCATTATTGAAAGTCACATGGTCTTTGAGACAATTTACAATCTTGTTTTGTAGTTCTTCCACTCGCTTGGGTTCCTTGAGCCCATGTCTCTCTGCAGAAAACAGAATCAGAAAGAAAAGAAGAATGCACAAGGCAGTTAGTTAGTTGGCAGGATAGGAGAGGATCTGTGACAAAGGAAAGCCAGGACAAATCCTGCTGGGAAGTTCTGGAGGGGAAGTGCCCTGCACCTGCAGTACTGACCTGTGACCATAGCCAGGGCAGCAATGCAGGAGAAGGCAGAAATGTCGATGTTCATATTCTGCAAGTTGGAGGAGAATTCAACAATGGAATCAATCCATTCCCCAAAGCCACGCACGCATTGCAACCTGTGCAAGACCACCCCATTGCAAAAGATGAGTTTACCCTCCACTGGGTTGGACCTGCAATTAATACCAAAGAGAGAGAGGGGAGAAAAAGAGAGAGAGAAAAGCTAAACAACTAATTACTTGAAGAGCAATAAATGAGGGATTTAAGAGGCACCTAATTACTGAAGAGTTAATAAAATGTAGACCAGTGGACCTTGAACGGGTTTAATTTCATAACAATCAAGAACGCCCCCCTATCCCAACTCCATTCCACTCATACAGGGCTTCTGGGCTGCTCCTTTCCTTCTTTTCCTTTTGTTTTCTATCTTTTCCTTCCTCTTTCCCTCTTTCATTTCCTATTCTGTCCTTGTCTCTCCCCCACTCCTCCTTTATATAGCCCTTTTCCTCTCTTTCTTCTGCTTGTTTGATTCCTCTCTTGGCCTCTCTGCATTGCCTCCTCCCTCATTCATTACCTGTATGCTAATCGCAGGACAAATAGTTCTAAGAACGCGGATTCAAAAAGCAGGTCCTGGTCGGCTTTGGGCAGGTCAGCGAAGCCGGGGATCTTTTCCGCCCAGCCCCTGATGATCTCCATGGAGCCAGTCAGGAGATCATAGAATTGCTGGATATGCTGGGTGTCGTCTCCACTCATCTGATAGTCAGGGTTCGCCTGGAACTGGAATTTCATTTTAAAAAGCACTTAATGAGGTTCTCTAAAATATATAACCCGTGAAATTGCTAACCCTGTTTCTAGTAGGGGAGCCAGGTTTTTATAACAATTAAACCTCTCTCTGACCAGTAAGGAAATTAGATGTTCCGGGGCAATTAATTCAATTAGGGATGGTGCTACGAGGTCGCCGCTTTAAATATGTAAATTACCATTTCCATACAGACTAAATACAGTGCCATCCAGCCCTGGGAAACGTTCACTCTTATCTCCACAAAACAATTGACACGTTAGTATTCATGCTAGTCCCAGAGTGGGTCTCGAGCTGAGATGTCCTCTGCAAATCTTAATAAAATTGCAGTCATGTCTAGGTTTGCCCAACATACTTTCTCCAATTAAAGTCCACATATTTTTCACAGCTGGAGTAAGAAAAGGAATCTGACCGCTTGATCCCCCCACCCCACTGTCATTCTTTGTACCCCTCTTCTTCCCTGACCCCCCTGGCACCAGGCCCCACATCCTTCCCCCAACAGTGCCAGAAAGGATGAGAATGAAAGCATCTCTTTGGAGGGCAGGGGGTGAAGCAGATGTGGGGGGATTTTGCACAGCCTCTGGTTTTTGCACTAGAGATGTTGGTGTGCATGGTGAGGGGAGGGGTCGTGGGGTAGCGGGAGTTCACTGAGCTTCAACCACTGTTGCATGTCCCTCTCCTCCTTTCTCTGCCCTGTCCTCACGTCTGTAGATACACGGATTGTCTAAAGGTCTAGGGATCTCCGGAGGCCCTGTCCAGAGCTGTGAGGCATATAGCTTTGCTTGCCTCCTTTACCCCTTGAGTCTGAGGGTTAGTGGTGGGTGGGTGTGGGGAAAGGGTCCTGCCCATCCGTGGGTTTGTCCACATGATACCCCCCGCCAGCTTCTTACCCTGGAATAGTCCAGGCTGGTCATAGCCGGGTTGGAGTCGACATGGGCCCTGACGAGGGCACTGATCAGACTCACCGGGGGCGAGGGGGGAGAGGGCTCCTGTGGGCTCTTCGGCTTCGAGGGCAAACGACCTCTCCGGCCTTTTAAACTGTCCGTGCGAACCACTGCAAAGGAATAGCCCTGTTAGCGCGGCTCCCCAGAGCCCAGGCCCAGCTGCTGCCTCAGCCCCTCCCCGGGGAAGGCGGCAGCCGCGGGGCGCCAGGCCGGGGCGGCGCAGGGCCCCACTGCTTGTAAAGCCTTTACTGACGAGAAGCATAAAAAAAATGCGGGGTTTTTTATGCCTTCCTCCAAATGGATTGTACAGTTAAAGGGGAGAAGGGCCTGGTGGCTTTCTCTAGGGGAGACTGGGCAAGCAGGCAGCTGCGGGGGCCGGGAGGCCAGGCTGGGGGAGGGGGCGACCGGAGATCCCAGGCTCTGGGAAGTGTAAAGTGCAAATGGGGTGTGAGCAAGTTTCCCAAGGGCGCAGACTGGGGGTTCAGCAGCCTGCCCCGACCTACCTTCTTTGACCATCCCAACAGCCAGGCACTTCTGAAATCGGCAGTACTGACAACGATTCCGGCGCCGCTTGTCCACTGGGCAATTTTTATTTGCTAAACACACGTATTTCGCATTTTTTTGCACCGTTCGCTGCAAAAGGAGACAATATAAGCCAAAAATTATTTTATTCTTTTGAAATTCCAGCAACTCGCAGACAATTTCTTAATGGCTGGGATCTACATTCCCTCCCCACAAACAAACACATACACACAATTCCTTTTCATTGTTTTTCTTTTCCTTTTCTTTCTCCTTCTTTTCTTTTTTCCTCCCCCAGGGCATTTAACTGAAGAAAATTGATAGCGTTAACATTTGAGCTAACCTTGCCGCTCCTTGCTGTGTTTTATATGCCAAGAGAAGGAGAAGGAGACGCTCAGTAAATACAAATCCGTGGGCATTCATATTATTTACATTCCTTGGAGACCTTCTCTATTTAAAATGATAAGATTATTCAATCAGGATGGCGAAATAAAGAGATCACTTAATTTGACCATAGGGAATTCTGTTCCACTTGGTTAGCTCAGACACGGTTCTCTGTCCTAACCAATTTCATTCTGAACAGAGAAGACAGCTCCTAGCACATGCAAATGACCCTCTTCCAACTCCGGCTCTGGCAACTTCGGGCGGGGGCCAGCCGGGTCGGCTGCGCGCGGGGGAATGCGACCCGGGGTTTCCTCGTCTTACTGCTTCCCTGTCTCAGATACCCCGAAGCCCCCGCCGCAGTCCGTGGGTGGCTGCAGGGCAGCCTCAGCGGACCCCGGAGAGTTAGGCCTTCCCCGAGCGAGCTGGGGCTGGGCTGCCGGCACCAAGGCAGAGGACACACTCCTGGATCCTGGGCACTAGGGGGTCCTTACCTGCCTACTCCACTCCCGCCCTTGCTCACCTTAAAGAAGCCTTTGCAGCCCTCACAGGTGCGCACGCCGTAGTGTTGGCAGGCCGCGTTGTCGCCACACACCGCGCACAGCCCCTCGTTGGAGGGGGAGCCCCGCGACGGCGGCGAGGGCACCTGCGTGTCGAGCAACTGCGAAGCGTGGCCGATCTGCAGGCCCGGGAAGCCCATGGACGCGGGCTTGCGAATGGGGTTGGGCACAGCGAAGGTCTGCCCATCCACCACGTGGTGGCTGCCCGCGGGCTCCGTGTTCATGGGGACGTGCAGGGGCCCGTCGAAGCGCATCTGGCAACTAGACACCGGGGTGCCCGGGGGCGACTGCTTAAAGGAGAAGAGGGAGAGGCGGGAGACTGGCGTTTTCCTCTGCTCGATCATGTGCGTAGTGGCCACGTAGTTCTGGTGGAAGTTGTGGAGAGACCCCGGGTCGTCCCACATGGGGCTGTGCTGCACCTGGAAGCCCGGGGTGGTGGGCGTCGGGGGTGAGGAGGGCTTGTAGTAAACCGACCCGGAGTGCGGCATCATCTCCTCGGACTGGGGGGGCAGGTGGCTGTGTTGCTGGTAGTTGTGCATCTGAATGTCTTCTACCTTAATGGAGGACTGCTGTCCGGACAGGGGCATTTGGTACAAGCAAGGTGGCTTGACGTCGTAGCCTGTGCTGTAGTTGTCCATAAAGGTACTGAAGCTGGGGAGAGAAGTGGTGGCAGTGATTTCAGTGTTGGTGAGGTCCATGCTAAACTTGACAAACTCTGGAGTTAAGAAATCGGAGCTGTATTCTCCCGAAGAGTGGTAACTGTAGCTCTGAGAAGCGGGGCTGGCTCCTTGAGGCGAGGACCCATACTGCGCCTGAACACAAGGCATGGCTGGAAATGAAACAGGGTGATATACACTCAGCCTGGTCAACTGAACACTTCCTCCCGGGCTCGGGTACACCTGGAGCTACACCGGCAGCCCGCGGCGGTCAGAGAGCGTGGAGGGGCGCGAGAGGAAGGGCGGGAGAGGGCGGATGCTGTCGAGCAACAGTGCAGGGGTGGAAAGACCGATCAAAGAAAGACCCAGAGCTAGAAAGCTATTGAGGGTCTACACTCCCGAATATTTTCAAACACCTCCCTCGACCCCCCCTTTTCACAGACAACCCCTCTTCTCTGAAGCTCAGGTTCAGCAAGCTCTATCTAGAAATGACCATCTAGAAATGAAGTTGAATCGCGCAATGAGAAAGTTGTTCCCGAATGCGATGGGTCCAGCAAACCTTAAGTCACAGGGTTTGCCGGAGAAGATGCCTTGCCCTGTTCCTTGATGCTTAGGGAACTCGGGAGAGGAAAGGAAAAAAAAATGAAGTTGCACTAACCTTCAGCCGAGTTACAGGCGTTTTCGAGGAAATTAAAGGTGGACAGTGTCGTAATTCAATGAAGGACAAAGTTTCCAAGATTTTTAGAAAAGCAATGGGGAGTCCAGCCTTTCCGATCTCCCTGAAATACAGACACAGGAAGCTTCAGGTGTCTTTTCCCACAGATTTGGCTGGGCATATGTAGACTCACCAGGCAGGCCCTTCTATGCCCTCCCTGTTTGTCTCATTGGAAATTACTGTGTAGCCTTTACTAAACTTAGCAGTTAAAATGAATGTGTAAAAGATATGGCTGGAAACAACAGAAAATGCCACCCATTGCACTGTATAAGTCCTTGCAGAGGGAGGACCCTGAAAGAGGAAAAGTATTCCATGAACTTATTTAACACTTATGATGTAATGAATTTGCCCCTTTGCTAGAGTATGGGTGAAGGGGTCATTTCCATTTTAGCTTAAATCAGACCTGAATACGAAGACTAGAGTCTAAGAGAAAATACAGTATTGGAACGAACCTTTTCTTGATTTTTTTTTCCCCTGTGGAGAAATTGTCTTTTCTTTTGGGAAGGAGGAAGAAAGTTAGTAGAAGTCAATAATAACAAGAGAAAGCAATCCTCCCCTCCCTTACAAAATATTAGTGAGGCCTGGACAATGGAGAAGCCAATTTGAGTGGAAGCGTCTGGGTTTCTAAAGTGCTTTTGACAGAGCACTGGGATTGGCGATACAGAGGAATTGATGTTCACTTTTCCAGAAAACTTGTCTTTCAACATCTTTAATGCCTATGGAATGGGAAGAGGGGACCTTACTGTTCCAGGAGAATCTTATGTTGTCTGCAAAGAGAGGGAAATATTGCTTACATGGTATTGGCACCAATGTTAGAAGTGCTTCCCAGTATAGCAAGCTGAACACCTTCCCCAAAATGCCTTCCACAATCTGCCTACTTGCTGGAACAAGGCATTTTTGTGTCCTAGTAATTTTCAGATGTTCCCACTTGGAAGGCATTCTAAAGCATAAACAATCTTATTACTAATGAAAAAGAAAGCCAAACATCCACTCCTTCTGTTCCCTCCCCTCCCCCATAATCTTGCTTCATGGGGTGGAGAAGGATTAATCAGAAAAAGTAGAAAGGAGACTCTTGACCGCCACAGCCCTTAGACATACGCCTGTGCTGGATATTAACCCCCTAGTAGCTTCACATTTTCAAAACTGTACTTTTCACATATTCATATTCATTCTTTCTCTTTCCTCCTCTCTCTATCTCTCTCTCTTTCTCTCTCTGATATATTCAAATACCCAGGGACGGCATATGTCAAAACCAGACAGAAATTTCAGACAACTTAGTAACAGGACACTTTACCAACACCACTCCTACTCAACAATACCCAGGAAACATCGGCACGCTGGCCGGCCAGCCGCTGAGACACAGTTCCCAAACAACGCATAAACTGAAGAACTTTCTCTGCCTGTCAGTTTGCAGGCAGCCTCCCCTCGTATACCCAGGATTTGCAGTCTCCATGTCTAAAGGCCACAATCAATTGCGCACTAAGACCAAACTTTCCGCACATTTCCGCGGGCAAGTCCGCAGCTCCCAAAACTGTGGAGTCTCCGGCCGTGCCCACCAATGAGAAGTCTGGAAGCCTCTGTGAGGAGCCAACTCCCCCCCAGTGCCGAAGCCGGAGTCCGAACAAATGCCCCCGGCAACTGCGCGCACTCACTCCCCATCCTCCGGCCCCACTCGCGCTAGCAGCTTCTGGCGCCCACTTCCAGAGAGCCTGTCCCATACCCACGTAAAGAAGAGACGTGCAAAAGAAGGAAGAAGCATAAAAGAATGCGAGCTGCTTGGGCTGCACCTACTCACTTAGGAGTTCTCCCGGTCTCTCTTCATTCATTCAACTCTGTCGAAGTGCAGTTCCCTCTGGGAGCCCGGGTGCCGGGGTCGGGGAGGGATGGACGAGCTGGGCGACGGGAGCGGGGACTCCAGCAGCGGGGCTGGAGCAAGGGCAGGCGGCCGGCTGGGCAGGCGAGCGGGACCGCGGAGCCTTGCGCGAGCCGCCGGGCGGACTGGCCCTGGCCGCCAATGTGCCTTTGTTTATGTGGCTCGCGCTGCCGCTGCCAACATGCACCTAAGTCTCCGCGCGTCAGCGCGCGTCAGCGGCCTGGCGCCCAATCGCTGCGCCGCCGCGCTCCCCGGACTCCTGGCCCGCGCTCGCTTTGGTATATTTCCGACCTGACGTCACGAGCAGGGCTGATTTTAAGGTGGGAACCGTTCTGCGTTCACCTTGGTAGCCGGCTTGGGTGGTTTTTTTTTTTTTTTTTTTCCGAAAGAGGTGTGACCTCTCCACCCAGGACCGCGCAGCCCGCAGCGTCGCTACACTACACCTTCCCCCAAGCCCCCAAGCCCTCACTGCCGCTCGGCCGCTCACACGTGGGGAGGGTGCAACAAAAGCCCGGGCGGAAAGGAAAGCTGGCGTGGGCCAGGTAGCCCGCACCTGGAGCGGCACGGGATGGGGTGTGCCTTGCGGCGCCTAACCTCACCCACCTACCTTCTTCACCCCCTTAGCGGAAGCACGGGCAGACGTCCCATGACACGAGACGCTCGGAGGGCTCAGGCAGTCGGGGTGGGATTTCCCTAGCCCAGTGCATCCCCTTTTTCTCTCTGTTCCTGTCTCTAGCCTCCAGCAGTATATTCTGTCTCTCTCTTTCTCTCTCTCTCTCTCTCTCTCTCTCTCTCTCTCTCTCTCTCTCTCTCTCTCTCTCTCTCTCTCTCTCTCACACACACACACACAGTCCGTGCTGAAAGGGAATGGCAGAGGGGGTAGGGCCTGCTTTTGAGCGTTCCCTTCTTTCCTTGCAGTGTCCACTTTCGAGGGAGGACGTGGTACATGGAGAGAGTGAAGGAGGGCAGGGGGTAGACAGTGACCCTGCCCTTCAGAGACCCCAAAAGTCAGAATGAAGCGTCGCCTGCTTTCCTTTCGCAGACAATGCAGCCGAGCAGCAGGCAACAGGTGCGCGTTCTACAGAAAGGTACTCTGATCCCACCTTCTGCCCACTCTGATACTTTGGGCACTCCCCTGCGCCCACCAGTTCGTACTTCCTCCACGAGTTTCAGGGAAATAAATCGACTTTGCTCTGAAACACAAGGGCTATCTTAGCCTCAATCTGAGCCCCAAGAGGGAAAGACAGGACAAGAGGAAGGCAGTGGGTGGGGGTGGGGAGAGCGTCTCCGCGAAGGGTAAAGTGTGTGCCCACAGCCCTGCCTGGAGAAGGGCCGGGGCGAGCTGCGGGAGCGTGTCCCATCCCCGCTGCGGTCCGGTCGCCGCGGACTCTGCTTTGCAAGTCAGTCCCCTGTGCCGCGCCGAGGGCACAAGGAGCGTTCTAGCAACAGAATCGCCGCTGCTCCCTCCGGAGTCCAAGCCTCCCTCCCGGTAGCCCAGCCCGAGCTGGGCGGGCTTCCCAGGGCTTCTCCCGTGGGCTGGAAGAGTCTGGGCCCAGGGAAGGGAGAGTTCGAAGGCGCCCCCCTTCCCTGCTTGCGGAGAGCGCTCCAGTCGCCCCTCCTCCCCCCTCGGCATGGCTTGCTCCCAGGCTGCCGGGGCCCCTTCGCAACTCGCCCCTTCCTGGTGTTCCCTGTAGGGGCCGAAAAAACCGCGATGGAAGCAACCGGGATACTGGGCTGCTCGGTTCTAACCTGCACCCCCGCCTTTGCGCACGCCCCGCCGCCCCCAGCTCCCCCGAGGCTGGCGAGGCGTGGCGACGAAATGCCCTGCGGCTGCCCCCGGGAAGCCGCGGGCTCTTCTGCGCCGCAGACTCGGGGAAAACCTACGTGACCACCTTAAGTTTCCCCCAGATGTTGCTGCTGCCGCCGCCGCTGCTGCTGCTGCAGCTCCGCGGTGCCCTAGCGGGCGCGAGAAAAAAAATCAAACCAGGAAGTGTGTGTGTGTGTAGGGAGGGAGGAGATGTTGTGGTGGCGGGCGAGGGTGTTGTGTGTAGGGGGAAGCGAGGGGGCAGGGCGAGGAATAGCTTATTAGCATGAGCTCGGTAGCGTCAGCGCCCCGTGGGCAGCAGCGATTCCATGCAAACGAAAGGGAAAAAGTGAGAGTTTGGAGAGCAGGGGAGAAGGAAGGGGGTGGGGGTGGCGGTGACGCAGGGGCTCAGGCATTGACGCACCGGCCAGGCTGGGCCCAAAATAGCAGCAACTCCAGCGCCGAGGCGCCCTCCCGGGTTCCCTTCCCCTTCTGCGAGCGAGCAGGGCGCGGCCGGAGGCAGCTTTCCTTGATCCCCGCGGTGGGCCCGGCTCCTGGCAGCTATTTTGAGGCAGTCGGAAACTCGAGCGCAGCCTCGCCGGGGTGGCAGCTACTGATTTTTAATGTAGTGGCAGGAAAGCGGGAGCCAGGAGAACTTTACGGTTGTAACCTTCACCCTCCGTACACGAATACTCCCGTCTAAGTACAGACGTTCACTCCGCACGCTCCTCCTCCCACATTGCCATTAAAAATACAGACTCAGTTTAGGTAGGGGTTAGTAAGCGAACAATTTGAAAATTCCCTCCCCCGAGGGCTGAAAAGTGTCCTGGAGTTCTTAAAGTGAGCTCCAAGGAAGCCAAGTAATTGTAACGTGATGCGTTATCCTTTAACAGCAACCTGTCGAGTATGGCTTCCTGATAACAGAGCGTTTGCCCAGGTCTTAATGCAACCAGAGTCGAAAGGTACTTCTCACAGAAGCTTATTATAACAATTATTGACTAATTGGGAATGGAGCGATGATCATTAACATGAGAGGAAAGGGGGACTTTTTCCTTCTACCCTACCATCCACGTAAGAGTTCTTTTCAAATTCCTCTTCTGGTTCCTGGGAAGCATTACTATTTCTTAGGAAGACACAACGGATGTAAGACTGATAAGCTTGCTTAAGCCAATTCTTAGATAAGCTATTTCTTAGGATGGGGTTTTTGGTAAGGCTGCACGTGCCCGGGGTGGAAAGGATTTAGCACATGGATCAGAAAGTGTGAAGAAGGGCCCACATGCCCAAAACCCCAGTCTTCTGTTTTCACCACCAGATTCTGATGGGACGAAGTCTCAGTAGCACTGCCAACGTCTGTAATTGACTGATCCAGTCAGTAGGGGGCCTGACTCCACAATGTTCAAGAGTCTCTCTCTCTCTCTCTCTCTCTCTCTCTCTCTCTCTCTCTCTCTCTCTCTCTCTCTCTCTCTCTCTCTCCCCCTCTCCCTGCCCCCCCTCACACACACACACACACACACACACACACACACACACTAGCTATTTACTATTTAAGCTAAGCCAGAGGAGAGAATGCTGCAGGCCCAAATACTCACATTGTGCTTGAATTCATAAATAACTACAAATCTTTGATTCTCTTCTATTTTCTCTAAAAGGGAAACAGTTTAACACACGGGATTAGGTTCCCAATAGCTTTTCTGTATTTCCTCTTGCCCATATTTAACTCACTGTTAGGTCACAGGGGGAAAAAAATCAAACTGGTAATAAAATCTCTCATTTTATCACCAAGCAGTTCAAATTGGCATATAGTTTGGAAAAATGAAAGCATGTTTTAAAATCCTATGATTACATGTTTAAATAAATTATAGTTTAGAAGAGGATTCCTGTGGGTGTATTTGCTAGTACATAAGAGAATGCTTTTGTGCACAGAGGTTTAATTACACATATAATGGAATCAAAATGTAGAATTGAACAACCTTTCAGAAAATGTTAAAATGATGCTTTAGGCTAAAAGAAACTGAAATTCTGCATTTATATGACTGCAACCCTTCAAGATTCTTGAACATAAATAGTTCAAATAAAGTATTTTATAACTCAATTAAAATGACAATAATGGCTTTTTTTCAGGACCCAGCATCTGATATAACTTTAAATTACTGCCATGTATAAATGTGTAAAGTTACTCAACAATGAAGGTCTATTTTCTTAATAATTTAAAGTAAATGGAAATAAAAATTGGTCCTATCCTCTTTTGAAACCAACTGCAATAAACTAAAAATTATCACTATGAATAAATACTATTAGATGACCTCAGAAAAGCATTTAAGAAGGTAATGTTACTATATTATCTTTTATATTAACAAATATTAAGCAGAACATATTGGCACATACATAGACAACATATTTTCATTAAAAATCACCATAAATAATACATACACTCACATCTAAACCAAAGTATTTTATTTTATGCATGGCTAAGCAGATTATACTTAATAAAATTGAGCTTTTGGTATAATTTAGAAAGCAAACATGGATGTAATCCCATAGGATTTTCTATCTTAATGCATGGGAAAGAGGCCTTTAGGAATTTATTTCACTATTCTCCCTCAATGAATTCAGAGTAAACCTTACAATGCAGATATAGTAAAACAGACATACCTGTTATGCTGTAAGAGTCGAGGCAACTTTAACATATTTCATAATAAAATTGCTTAGTGGAATCTATTTTTCCATTAAAATGATATATATCCTTTAAATTATATTTGGACAAACTTCCACTCATGGCATTTTTGCCACTCAGAAGGCACTTTTACATTAGTGATAGAAGAAAGAAATTTTCACTTTGAAAAAAATCTGCTTCTTAAAGTATAAAATCATTTTTAATATTCAAAGTTTTTTGTTTTGTTTTTGCCATTTCATTTGTATTGAAATGATATTAACCAACCAAATTGTCTCTTTCCCACAGGATACTCAGAGAACAAGTCAATTGCTTTTTTAATATTCACATTTGGGGTAGTTGTGGTTTTTATACAGTTTTACTCAGCCCATTTTTCACCAAAAACCACTTAACACAAAGACTTTAAAAATTATTTTTTACTTTGATTCAGAAGTCAAGTTCTAGAAATGTATAAAGATGTGCAGAAGAAAACAGCATTCCTTTTCTAGAAGCATCTTCTTGTAAATTAAAATTATAAAACTGAACATATGGTAAAACCTCATGCCACTCAAAAAGTATTTTGCATAATAAAAATCCTTCATCTTTTTGTTAATACTTGACTCACAGTAACCATCTCCTAAATATTTGCTTTTAAATTAACCACCTAGTATTTTCTTATGTAAGAATTATTTTTCATTAGACAAAGAAGGATAACTTTGATTTTAGATCATTGCTAATATCACTAAACATGGGTATCACTGGAATGTATAAAGTCCTAAAAGACATTTTGAAGATTCTGAAAACAAGTTGCTATATGCTAAGAAAATATCAGACAGACCCTAAAATTGCTAAAAATAACTAACATTAGTAACCCTAACAGTATTAGATAGCATTTCTTTAAGTAGATAAAATACATGTATTTTGCAACCATTGTTATATATATAAATCACAGCTGGCTAGTTTTTGTTCTACCTTTAATGATAAAATAACCCTCCCCCCCCCAGACCAACTGGTATATAAGAACCTCTCAATTTAATAAAAAAGGAAGATAAAGTATGGATATATTACTACAAAGACATATATGCCCTTTTCCTCATCATAATTCTGCAATTATCAAGCCTACAATTTTAACACTACAAAAGTAACTTATAGCAAGGACCCTTATAGTGATAAGTAATAAATCTAATTACCATATCCTTTGAATAGATGTAATATAAATTTCATTGCTCACTTAAAAGTTCTAAAGTTAACAGCATAAACTTGAAGTTGAGTAATTAAGTAATCCTTATATAGACACTTATTAAAGTATTTATACATATTATCTTAAATCTACATCTATCATTTTGCCAATTAAAATTAGGACTTTAATTGCAATTAAGTAATTTAATTGCCAATTGAACAGCAAAATTGCTAAGTGACTAATTTTAATGCCTATTTTAATTACCAATCATGACTGGGGAGGGAGCTAATCAAGTTACATCAAGCAGTACCAGAGTAATGATGTGAAAAAAAAAAAAAAAGTAGAACAAACATTCAAGGCTACATGCTTTAAAAAAAGAACATAAATTAAATAAATGCAAACACAATCTTATAAATGTATAAAAATACTGTATTTCAATATCTGAATACAGAACATGAAAGAGAACAAGATTAATTAAAGAAGCCTCTGTCAATCTTCAAAGTAAGGACAATGAAAGTCAAAATTTTTTGTGGTATTTACATGGCACTCATTCTAACCCAGATAAAAACAAAGTTGCAGATAGCTGAAAATAATAGGCTGTTTCCTGCTTAGCTGGTTAAATATTTACAGATAGACAGTTTTTAAAATTTTTTTCTTAAATGAAATGCTATGAAAGACAGAAACACGTTTCCAATGCAACAATGTGGATTCTGCATTTGAAAACCAAACAGGGCAAGTGCAATGGGACTATGCTATTTCCGGGTTGCTCTCCTCCTCCACCCCCCTCACTTGAATGAAGAGTTCCATTAGAGGCCCAATGCCTATCCATAACTGTCCCATGTTACCTTGAGAAAAATACACACCTGGCCAATCTTAAATATTTCAATTTTTTTCATTAGTAAAAATAAGAAAGCAGCTAGGATTACATCACAATTAAAATTACTTAGCATGGGAATATACCTAGTTCTAATAGTCTTTCTTCACTTTCAGTTAGAAGAAACATGCCAGCTCAAGATAAAGGCCGCAAACTAGCAGGCAACTAGAAACACCAGTGAAAATCTTTTTGGACAACAAAAACATATTTTCAAGAGTTTTCATATCCAAACTTATTCTCAGATTATCAATATGAAAGGGCAATACTGAAAGGAGGTGAGTTGAGAGCTCAAAAAACAGAAAGTCATTCCCGGTAGACAATAACAATTTTAGCACTTTCTGGCTATAGGGTTCCCCTTGGCATCCAGCCACCTCATTTAGAGTAACAATGGAGAGCCATCAAATCTTCATTTAAAATAAAAGGCATGCTGCAAGACACGTATCTTGTTTTTGTTGCCACATATGTATACCAAAAATATACATAGTAATGTCTACAAAAGGGCTCACAATTATTAATGAAATACATGTAAAGCTATAACTTGAGAAAAAGCAAGTAGTGCAGCTTGGGATTTTATTTACTAATGGACTTGAATTCTGAAATGAAGCACAGCAGGACTATCTGCCTGGCTTTTGAAGGAGGGACACTTTAATAATCACTGGCCCTGACAAAAGACTGCAATATCTGTTCATGACAATAACAGCTTTATAAGGCAAGTTCTGTGTGACTGATTAAAGGACACACTCACTGCTTATTCACAAGTCATGGAGATGGGGTCATTATCGACAAACTCACCACTGATCATGGTTAAAACACATGGAGTGCTGATGCTAAAAAGAGAAATAAAACCTCAGCCACTAAAAGATTACAAAAAACAGGCCCAGAAAAGAAGGGAGCCATAAATTAGATATATCTTAATATGCTCTATATAAGATTTTCTGCTATATGCATACACAAAAGATCTTATTTGATGATAATCAACAAAATTATTAAACTAACTCAAGCACTAGGTAAGAAGCCATTACAAAGGGGGAAAAAAAGAGAAACTTTGTCTTGTAATTTCAAAATGATTCTGCAAAAACATGGTATATATACAAACTTTTGAAGTGTTAATACTTTTTGAAACTTGACTGGAAGTATGTACTTTTTTAGACTGATCAATATTTTATGTGTTTTCCTAGTCTATCAGTTCACATGAATTAATGTGCTTTGCATATTGCCAGAGGCAAAAACTTTTAAAACATGGCATGTCTCTAGCTATCAGATATCCCTTAATAAGTAAAAGTAAAGTTTAAAAATTGTAATACATTATTTTACTTTTTTACCCTTAAGTTATTGCTTGTCTTTTAGTGTTATCTGCATTAGTGAATGAAAAAAAGTGATACAATAAAAGACAGCCATGTTTATAATCTGAAATTAGAAGGAATCGAAATATTTTACTAGTCACCAGGATATCTAAAAATAAATCCTGTGAAATATTACAGAATTATTCCAATAGGAGTGAAGCAGTGACTTCAGTACGCTATCACTGACATGTTGGGAGGAGACAGCAAACTATCAGTACCACCATATACATGATTCAAGTTAAGATACATAAATAGTGAGTGTGTGAGGCTGTGGGTAATAGAAATTGGTTTGCTGAGGAGGTCTTACTTACATTTCTTATAGTTCATATTTCTGAGAACTGTTTTCTGTAAGTTAATTTCCAAAGTTCAAGAATGAATGTTTAAAAATAAATGGAGAATTTCAAATAGTTAATGGATTTAGGAGTCATATTGAAACAACTAGCAGAAAACACATTTTCCCTAAGAGTCCTTTAATTTTCCGGATTTAAACGTATGGTGTTCCTAAAGATGGCCAACTCTTGTTTAAATAACTATGTCTGGAAGTAGTATTTCCCATTTCTCCATACTCTCATCGATTAGTCGGATGCTTGGCAACTTCCAAGACCACAGTTTTGGGAAACTTTATAAATATTGCATCGTCCAGAGGTGGGAGGGGGAGAAGGAAGGCAATGCAGAAACAGATTTTACAGCCAGAATGATTTGACAGGGCCCCTCAAACTACAAATAGATGTTATAGAATTTGAAATGTAGCTCTGTAGCTCAATTTATACCACAGAAATTGTGAGATGCTATCTTCCTGTTGTTATAACGTATCAGGTCAAGGGATATAAATTGTACCAGGTAATTCATTTTGCTGTTCAGAGAGTCATTAAGTTCCTCCCAGAATATATGTGATTGATATCCCTGGAGGTGAAAGGCTAAAGGAACCATATGGCAACATGTTGCATTCCGTATGCTATCTGCCCATCCGTGCTTAAGCTGTCATTAGCAACATCTGTACCTTACGGAAATCCAGCTGCGCCGACGACGGCTGACGGAATTGTACTTGGGGGGGAAATCTAGCTTAGCGCCATTAACTTGAGACTTAGAGCCTATCTACCAGGACGGATGGAGGCTTTCACAATTAGACGAGACGACACAAATGCTTTATTAAAGTTTAATTTTGAACTCCCAATTAGCGAGAGTGCATTACAAATCGCTTGTAATTTCCTAGAAGACACAGCAAGTTCTCTGCCTGCCTGCCACGTGCGAGAGCCTCCGGAGCGAGCTTTCCCAGCTCCCGGCAGCTGGAAGGGGACGGTTCAGAGCGGTCTCCGCATCCCAGCAAGTCCCTAAAATCCTCACCAGCCCCTCCTTCCGCGGGGCTGGGGCGTCCGCGAACTGCACCCGCGGGGCGGGGGGCGGGGGGCGCTCGAGCGAGGCGTCGGCGGGGTGGGGCGAGAGGAGGAGTGGACGGGGGCAGGGCGGCGGGCGGGAGAGGGGTGCTCTATTATCTCGGCTTCCCGGGAGGAGCCTCATCTAGTCAGTCACGCAGGAGAAGTTTCTCTTTCGCTCCTCGCGCCACACACCCAGATTGGCTTCCTGCGCGCAGGCGAGGGGGGCGGGAAGGAGGGGAGCGCGGAGTCCCGGAAGGGCTGCCCGGCGTTCACGACCCCCTCCGCTCCCCTCCCCGCGCCCCACACAAAGCCCCCTGCCCCCGCTCCAGGTCCGGGGTACGTTACCTGCCCGGCGCTCCCGGCCCCTCGGTCACCGCGTCCCCTGCTGGGCGCGCCCGGTGTGGGTCCCGCTCCCCGGGGCGCACAACGTGGTGGCCCCCGGCGGCCGGATAAGTCCCCCTCTCTCGTCATGTTGGGGCTTGTGGGGAGGGAAACGGGGGAAGTAGAAGCGGAGCCTGGGGCAAAGGGAACTTATTGATAAAATAGAAAAAAAAAAAAGAAAACAAAAGCCCGTGAGGCTCGGGTCCTGGCCGGGGGCGAAAGAGGCCGGTTACCTTTCCGGGGGTCGCGGCCGAGAGGTAGGGGAGTGGGGGAGCTGCCGCTCGCTCCCCTCCCCCAGCCCCCGGCGGCGGCGGCTGCACACACAGAAGCCCATTGTCGCCGGCGCCCGGCGCGCAGCCCCACGGACTCGGCCCCGCGGCCAAGCGCGTCAGCGGCCCAGTCAGCCGGGCCGGGCTCCGTGACGCGCGCGCAGCCCGCTCTATAAATAACCCGCCGCCGGGTTGCTGCTCGGGCGGCTTTCCAGTGACGCCGGGGCCCGGCGCGGGAGGAGGAGGGCGAAAGGAAACAATAAAACCGCCCGCCCCGGGCAGCCCTCGGCCGTTCGCGCCGCGCTCCCCTTTCCCCGCCCCGGCCCGCCCTTCGAGGAGCTCGGCTGGCGGAGGGGAAGGAGCCAGCCGAGCCGGGGCCGGACGCGCTCCCCCGAGGCGGGAGTGAGGGTCGCCCACACCCGCCGGGGTGGCGGGGAGGGAACTAGGCGACAAGTTTAGCGAAAGAATCACGGTGTTTCTCCCTAGTTGGTGTAAAACGTCTCGGTGCTTTCTCTGCTTCCCCTCCACACCCATTCTAGTACACATCGGATGTATTATTGTGGTAGTGTGTCCTCGATTAAAAACACAGACAGAAAAACTTCCGTCTTAAACGTAAGCATTATCTAGGTTTCTGTGGGGTCGGGCCCACGTTACTGTTTTAATTAAGGGGAGTCGAAGCAGCGTGGGTTCCATGACTTGAACTCTCAGCTCCCCTGTATTTCTGCAGGTCTTTGTGACCTTAAACTTAGCATATAGGCCTTGAACGTAGCTTATTTGAATTTTCTGAAAGTTTATGATCTTTCAACATTTTGGACTTTAATCACGACTACCACTTACAAGGGGCTTTCTTTCTAGGTAAATATTTTTGTAGAGACATTTCCGTTGCTAACTTCCATAGACAGGCAATTCTGTCACACACCCTGACGCCTGTCCTACTCATGAAGGTGTTGGTACAACTGGGAGGTAGTCTTGTTAATGAGCGCTTAAGCCCCTATTTCTTCCTAAGAAAAAGTCTCAAATATATATGCACCCCACATTTTCTGGGGTGCTGATATAGAGATAATTTGCAGATGCAAGCAAGGTGTTGAAGTAACTTGGCGTGGATTGAGTGAGGTAAAAAGGCTGAGGAAATGGTTCACAATCAAGGCCAAGTGGTACAGTGGAAGGTACGCTGGGCTGGGGTTTGGAAGATGAGGAACTGAGAGTTTTAATTATGTCTTCATTGTACTTTTCTGTGTCACCTTGCAGAAATCACAGCCTCTGCCTCACTTTCCTCATCTTTAAAAGGAAGAACTGGAGGTTCCTTTTCTACACTAACATTCTAGGACAATAAAGGATAGCACCATGGTCAGGTATAAAGTTTGATTAAACTAACATGAGCACCCAGTGTCTGGTAGGAAAGGGGTAACAAATGTAGAATAATTTGGTCTTCTGACATTTTAAAATTATGTACATTTTTAAATATATTAGGGCCACTTCAGAAAAAAAGAATGAATTTAAGCGTGCCATTAAAACTATTTGAATAGAAAAGAGTAGTTGTCAACTATATGTTTCATTTATGTGACAGCAGACACATTTACAGTCTGATAATGTCTTAGGCCCTTTCTAACACCACATTTTCTTATGTGCATAAATTGATCATAGGTAGCAAAATATGTTAATGTTAGGACCACTTTCTCCTATTTTGCCCCCATTTTTGGCTTGTGTGTTTTTTAAGAGGAATTTTTCAGGTGAAAGACACTAAATTGTTTATCAGTGAGTAGATTGCTGAGACAAGGGAAAATCTTCTGATTGACCTTCACCAGACAGTCAAAATATGCCTTATTCTTCTGTCTTCAGGTTGGTGAAGGCAGAAAACATAAAAGTGGCAAAAACAAGTTTGGAGCCAAAACATTTGCTTCACATAGACACCACGAAAGTGTGATCACAACTAAAAGTTAACCAATATTTTTCCAGTTCCAAAAGCACATCTGTCTCCCTTTCCCATAAAATGTTTGATATCTCTAATTTAACTTTGCCTTAAGATTCTTTCTTCTGCTCCTTATAGAAAGGTATTTTTTGTTCGCTGCTATTTTCCTGAAACATCCAGCTTCTCACATAGTTTTAAATTAAAACTCTTTTGCTTACTTCTTATCCCTTTTTTGCCTTGATCAGTTTCCTTCCCCCTTATCCCTGCCCTTAAAATTTAATAGAGTGAGAACTAGCATATTCTAGCTAAATTTGAAACATACCCAGTTTTATAAGGGAGGAGGAAAAAAAGCTTAGCTCTAGGAACAGTAGAAATAGGGTAAAACAACCAGTTTTCTCAAAACAAAGCAAAAAAAGTCATGCAAAATTTGTGAAATAGGGGACTGAAAAATATGAAAAATCTTTTATTTGGATCTCCTTGATAGTATAAAGCTTGTTACAATTTTTCAAACATAGTGAATGTTTTAGAATGTGGACATTTCCCGATACTTCCAAAGTTTCTGTCTATCTGAGGTTAAATCCTTTGAAAGACTCTTCTACCGTAACAGTATTGAAGAATTTATTAGAGAAACTACTGTGCACTCTTGCCTTATTACTCAGTTAATCCTGATCTATATTTAGAGAGTGATGCCAGCCAGGTTGAGGCTTCAAAGGAATGAGCACAAATATTTGCCATATCCTGTGCAGTATAGTTTTGGTGATTGAAATGAAATTCATCTTGGAAAATATCACTGAAGTTATAGTATAAGCAAATCTCAGCAACCTTCAAATGGATAAATAGAAGGTTAACAAGAAAAGTGATGAGGGATTCTCAGTATTCCAAATGAAAGAAAAGGGACAACCCAGGTTATAGAGCTAGGAGCTTTCTTTATATAAAAGGCCAGGAAACTTAGGCAGTCAGTGTTCTTGAAAATAATGTTGGGCTCAGTGGCTCTTCTCTGTAATCCTAGCGTTTGGGGAGTTGGAGGCAGGAGAATCACTTAAGGCCAGGAGTTAGAGACTAGCCTGGGCAATAGCGAGAACCTGTCTCTATAGAAAATAAAAAATTAGCCAGACATGGTACCACGCATCTATAGTATCAGCTACTCAGGAGGCTGAGGCAGGAGGATCACTTGAGTCCAGAAATTTGAGGTGGCTGTGAACCATAAGGACACTGCTGCACTCTAGCCCAGGCAACAGAGCAAGACCTTGTCTGGAAATAAATAAATAAATAAGGTTGACAAAGTTCAGTAAAATTGCAGGGCTCCCAACATCAATTCAAAATACGGACGTTCATACATGCCCAGCCCTTCTGATAAGGTTGTCCTGATTCTAATGGTTAATCCTTCAATGGAAAGTATCTCATTGATTGGAGCCATTGCAAACAACTTTGTTGTTCCAGTATAAATTATCAACATCAAACCCGTTAACACAATGAATTTTTTAAAATCCTTTGTGAGGGTTTCGGGTCCTAGGCCTATTTGTCCTCAGATCCATTCCTGGCTCCTCTTTCCCCTCCTCTGGTCCATATCACAGGGGCACTGATTCCTGCAGACTGCATTTGCAAGGCTCTCTAAGATGTGAGCTGGCTGCCACTGGGTTTGAATGGGAAGCACCAGCAGGAAAGCCAACAGCTGGAGGGTGAGAAAAGCCAGGGTATTCTCTACCTCACCCCCACACTCCAGCTCCTACCAAATGACCTGTGACCTCTGACCTGGGGCTTCAGTAACACAGCCTCTTCCCTTATTCATCCATCTTAGTAGTTATAGTGGCTTCATCCTATTGAAAATTACTGGCTCCTTTCAGGTTTCTCAATTCTTCTGTCACCTGTTTCACAAATTACTTGTGTTAAATTCTCCCTGTGTTAAATAACTAGAGCAATTTCTGTTTTTCTGGTTGGAGCCTAAATCCATACATTCCATGGAGAGGTATCATTGGATGGTACATATGGAAAATCCAATGACTCCTTGAGTTTCTTTTGCTAGAAATTCTTTTTTAAAAAATGTGTGTTTAGAAATGCTAATAAAGGATTCAATACTCAGAAAAGCAGAAACTAAGCTAATACATTTTTAAAAATCAATTTTCCATGGGCATGATATTAAAAATTATGAACACAAAAGATTACTTAACTTTACTATACACAAGTAGGAACAGGGCAAATTCTTAGCTGAGATTGAGAAATAAGTTCCATGATAATAAAAAGAGTGGCATATAATACCTGTCAAGGTTTAATTTACATTACATCTCCTGTGAGGCCCTCTCATTCACCAGCTTATTTTCCAATGGTCTTCACCTCCTCAGATCTCAAAAGACAGAAAAAGAGAGAGAAAGCAAAGAAAAAACTTCCTGCATGACTAATGTGAAACATCATTATGTACGTGATTCCTTGGGATAATATTTTGAAATCTATAGTATGTGTGTATTTTTCTTCTCTCTGTATTTTCTACTATTGCTCCTCTTCTCGCTCCCCACCCCTATAAGCAGATCTCCTTCTTGGTGATCACTGTCCCAGGAAGAGGCAAAAAGAAGGGCAAACAAAAACGGTCTATAAGTATTTCTGGCTTTGTTTTATGAAATCCTAAATTCTCAAGGGAAAGGGTCCAAAGTATCTGGAAGAAACTTCAAAGGGGAAAGAATTTTCCTGAAACTAGAAAAAGGCTCTTCATGGACACATACAAGGGGAGAGAGAAAGGGAGAATGATCGGAGTTTCCTGAGGGAGAAACAGGGAACTGGAAGCTGAGACAGGAGGAAGAGCCCAAGAAAGAAGAGGTCCAGGATAGACTTGGCAAAGGAGTCCCATGAGGTCATGGTGTTAGCATCCAGGTGTGTCATGGAGTATGAATCATCACATAAATACTACCTAGACCTCACTCATCTGCACCGGAGATTACACTAGTTCTTCCTTCCATGGAGCAGTCTGCACCCACGGGAGCCAAAGTGACGTGTCGAGACTTGTGTGGGAGCCATCAGGAAGGATCTCTCTGTTTTTCTGTTCTTTGTGCTTAAACATGGAAAAGTGTAAACTGCCACTACAGGGCACGAGGCTGCAGTAGAATAGAGCCAACACAGAAAAAGTAGATCCAAGAGATGGAGAAGGAAAATCTGGGTGCTGAAGACCTCTGAGCTTAAAGCAAGCTGTTTCTGGAGCTAGACTTAACCATTGGCCTTTCAAGTCAAGTAAGCGTGTTCTCTTTTAGCTAAAGTCAGTTTGGGTTGAATTTTCAGTTATTTGAATTAGGAAAAGCCCTAATTCATATGTTTATCCCAACTACCTAGTCAAGACCTTAGTGCTGGGGCATAGTAAGTACAGAACTTACCTGTTGACTGACATCAATGCATACACATATGATATTGACTTATTATACTTACTGCTACTGGACAGGGGAAGGGGAGATTTAATATTATCACACATGTGGCATGTCAAAATCAAATTGGAGTGCTCATTTTTTATTAAATTTCCAGAGAGGATGGAACTCTTCTTGCCACAGAGATATAAAACCCTCCTATCACTACTAGGGAAAATTCAGGGTCAAAGCTGGAGATATGACATAATAGACTTTGTCCCCTGTGGATCTCCCACCTTTTTCCTTGCTGCAGCCACACCTCCAACTTCCAGTCCTGGTCAACTAATAGTAGTTCCCCAGATTGCCCATGCTGCTTCGTGCATTAGCACCTCTGCACTAGCTATTTCCTTAATCTGGAATGAACGTCCCCACACTGTCTACCCTTTAAGACTCCGCTCAAGGCCAGGTGAGTGGCTAACTCCTGTAATCCTAGCACTCTAGGAGGCAGAGGTGGGAGGATCGCTTGAGCTCAGGAGTTGGAGACCAGCCTGAGCAAGAGCAAGACCCCATCTCTACAGTACTAAAAATAGGAAAAATTAGCCGGGTGTGGTGGCTTGTACCTGTAGTCCCAGCTACTTGGGAGGCTGAGACAGAAGGATCACTTGAGCCCAGAAGTCTGAGGTTGCTGTGAGCTAGGCTGACACCATGGCGCTCTAGCCTAGGCAACGGAGTGAGACAGGCAACCATCTCAAAAAAGAAAAAAAGACTCAGCTCAAATGCCCTGGCCTATGTGAAATTTTACTTGATACTTGACACTGTCCTGCTCCTCATGCCTCCCACCTGTATACTCTAAAAAGATCACTGAAAAAATAAAAAATAAAATAAAATAAAATAGATCACTGACTTAGGTCACATCCCTCTATTGTGGCCTATATGCCTTTTTTGTTTGTTTATTTCTCTAGCTCTTCTGCTATTAGACTGAGCTCCATGAGGGCAGGAATTTTCTCCAATTCATCTTGCAATTTTTAAGGGCCTGGCCATTAAGCTATCAATAATTATCTATGAATAGTGGAAATAAGTAATTGGATACATTAAATTAATGAGTGAGAAAGCAGAGAGATTCATTTTTATGGTTGGGAGCTGAGAGTTCATCTAATCCTTGTGAATTAAAATATGTATCACAATAGCAAGAAGCGCTAAATTAAAAATTCTAACAGAATGAAAGTTCTAATTTCACCAGAACTCATCATATGATAGCATTCTATATTTTATGCTTGCATAAGTATAGTAATATATTACAGAGTATAAGAATTCTTATTCTTTAAATTTGCCAATCTTTCTTCTCTATTTTAAATTGAAGACCTTCTTTCTATTCCCTTCAAGCATTTTATTTCTTATGTATGTCTGATTACTCCCCAAATCTATACAATATTTATGAGTACATAGTATTTTATTATAGCCAAGAACCAAAGCAAATAGCTCAAATAGTCAATAAATTTATAGATACCTTAAAGAGCCAAGCTAAACAAAACTGGAAAAATGGTTCTCCACCCACTTTATACAAACACACACACATATACACACACATTCATATCTATACTCTTGAATAATCCCATGATTTCAGTATCTTTGTGCAGGAAGGGAGTTGCTGTCACTTGAAAAGTTTACTGTAATGGATCCTTTTTCTTGCAGACCTGAAGGAATCTGGACATGCTTAGAAGCAGAAGGAGGAACAAAGTGGCAATCAACAATTACCCTGCATAAAAATGTATCCAGTTGTCTCCATTTAGAATAGACTCAGTACAGATTATATTATGTTTGGAGAAATATTTATTTTCTTTAATGTGAATTGCTTTTAATAATAATTGTTTGCCCTTGGGATATATGTATGTACTACAGAGAGATGAGGAAAGACGCATTCTAAGAGGAGAGTACATAATGGTGAACTTTGAGACAAGGAGCCAAGACTAGGAATGAGGGTGTGCTTTTATGGGGATACCTGTGAAAATTTTTCAGTTTTTTGTTGCTCTCTTCCTTTGAACTATTGGTAAAGTTCTATTTAACAAAGAGTTTTTATTGGCATAGGGATGTGTAACCTTCTGCATGCACATTGCACCTCCCCAAGGCCAATGTTATGGTCCCAACATCGAGGAGCATTCTGGCAAGTAGCAGGGAAATGAGTGGAGGCCTGCAGAGGAGCATGGAGGAGAACGTGGCCCCTGAATGAGCTATGGGTAAGCAGATAACTCAAGAGCAGACATGAGGAAAACAAAACAAAACAACTTTCCTTCCCAAAGGAATCAGAGCATCCTGTCAATTCTGCCATTAAACACCACCCTCCTCCACAAAAAAATAAAAATTAAAAAATGTGGCTGGCCGGGCGCCATTCCTCACACCTGTAATCCTAGCACTCTGGGAGGCCCAGGTGGGCGGATCACTCAAGGTCAGGAGTTCGAAACTAGCAACTGAGCAAGAGTGAGAGCCCGTCTCTACTGTAAATAGAAAGAAATTAATTGGCCAACTAAAAATATATGTAGAAAAAAATTAGGCGGGCATGGTGGCACATGCCTGTAGTTCCAGCTACTCAGGAGGCTGAGGCAGGAGGATTGCTTGAGCCCAGGAGTTTGAGGTTGCTGTGAGCTAGGCTGATGCCACGGCACTGTAGCCCAGGCAAGTGAGTGAGACTCTGTCTCAAAAAAATAAATAAATAAATAAATAATGTGGCTGTTTCTTCCCTCTTACTTTAATATTTATCACTTCTTACCTGGACTTTGGCAGCAGCTGCCTATGTTGCCTCCTATCTCCAGTCACTCTTGCCCTGGTGTGATTCTACTCCACACTTTCTCCATGGTTGTTTTCGTAAAGCTCCTGGGATCAGGTCCCTCCCCAGTGCTCTGCCAGTAGCACCAGTGAAACCTTTCTGCCTGTTTATTGTGCTCAGGATTTCTACTGAAAGCTACTCCTTTCATTCAGAGCTATTCAAAGCTAGTGGATTGGGCCATTTGTAGAACCATTAAAAAATGTGTTATTTTGTTCAGTTAAGAAGTGCCATTAAAGTCATTTGTCATGCTAAGAGGATTCCATTTAAAGATTTACCCATTTAAAGATTACCCAAGTTTTCAGTATTGAGACAGATGGCACCACAGTAAAAGCAATGATGTCCTTGAAAAGCTGTCGATTTTGTTTAGCAAAGTAAACATTCAAATAGTGATCAATAAAGCTTGTGGGATAGGTGTCTTTAGTAATTGTATAATTCCATCAAATGTTTTTGGTCCTAGATGAATCTGGGTGGAGAGAGATGGTTATATGGCATTTGATAGAGAGCACAATAAGGTCTGTGAACATAGATTTTGGATACAAATGGATTTGTTCTGACGCATCAGTTGTGGAATGCTTGGGCAGGGCTCTTAATCTCTGCACCATAGCATCCTCATGTTATATCGGGGGTTTTCATTGCACACACATTCCACTTAATTTCCTAAATATTAGTTATTTATAGCATTTTCAAAGATCTTCTCTAAAGTTAAGTTCATGCCCAATTTCTAACATGCATAACCGATAAGGTTATAAATACATTGAAGAGAAAGGAAGAACCTGAAAATATCCTCCTTTATCCATGCCAGTACTCCAAGACATTGCAAAAGGACCCAGGCATGGCTTTGAAATCCAGTTCAGAATTCCTATGACCCCTCTCTTTCCATATCTCTGGTCTATCTTAATTAAACAGATAGCATAAAGCTATAGAGTTTGTCCTCATCTGTATCACAGAGAAGTACGTGACAGATGTCTTCATAAATATCGTTGATGTAAGATTTCTCCTATATCAACAATGACTTTATAATACATTCAACTTTGGTATTTAGTTTATATGCCTTACATTCAAAAGCTCTTCACCCACTGCTGCCCACATATGCTGACAACTGTTCTGATCCCAGCAGGAGTAACAGATTTTATTTCTTAAGCATTGCAGAACTACGACCAGAGTGTTATTATTAGATGAAAGATCCTCATACTGGCTTTGCAACAGAAGGAAAAGAAAGAATTGAGATGAAAATATTATTAACGTAGGACTGTGGTCCCCAACCCCCGGGGCTACAGACCAGTATTGGGTCCACAGCCTGTTAGGGTTCAGGCTGCAGAGCTCTGCTGCCCCCACCCCCACCCTGTGGAAAAATTGTCTTCTGTGAAACTTAGGAAGTGGGGGGAGGGGCACACAGCAGGAAGTGTATTTACAGCTGCTCCCCTCCCCGTTGCTAGTGTCACCAGCTGAGCTCAGCCTCCCCCTCACCCAACACCATCTGTGGAAAAATTATCTTCCATGAAACTGGTCCCTGGTGCCAAAAAGGTTGGGGACCACTGATCTAGGCTATTTAAAAATGCCCCACATTTTTAAAATTGTAATTCAATTTGGTTTTCAAAGACAACATATTCAAATGCTCAAAATTCAAAC
Source organism: Microcebus murinus (assembly GCF_040939455.1). Classification (NCBI taxonomy): domain Eukaryota; kingdom Metazoa; phylum Chordata; class Mammalia; order Primates; family Cheirogaleidae; genus Microcebus; species Microcebus murinus. Next base: position 37,035,149 of record NC_134111.1, read on the forward strand.
AGTACAAAATTGTATATGGAGAATAATTTCTATCGTATCTTTGTTCCCCTTTTATTAAATTCTTTCCAGGCTAAACCAATCTTACAAAATGTTTGTATTTTCTCACAGAAGTAGTCTATGTATATACAAACACATACGTGTTTGAGTATGTATCTTGTCTATTTTCTCTTAACAACTTATCTGGGGATAGATTAGTATAAGAGCTTTTATATAAAGAACTTTTACATTTTTTCTGCTTGCATACTATTCTACTGAAAGAATATACATAATTTATTTTATCAGTACCAAGTAGATGGACAAGTAAGTTTTTTCCAGTATTTTTCTAGGATGAAGATATCCCTGCACCTATATCACTTTGCTTATGGGTAGATATTTCCTTAGATTTAACTCTTAGAAGTGAAATTTCTTGGTGAAAGTTATGTGTATTTTTTAAGAAATATAATTTATTTCTTTCTAAATTGTAATTTTTAAAAATTCAAAAGAAACAAAAGGATAAATTTTGAAAAGTAAGCCTTCCTCACAACCCCTTCGCCCAACTGCACATCTTTCCTGAGGACCAAACGATTCCACTTCTCATACATCTTTTCAGAGATTTTACACACGCACAAACACACAAGCATGCATGTGTACACACATGAAAGTTCATATAAGAGAATTTAGTTTATTTATGCAGATTTGTATTGTCCTCTGCACTGTATTCTATAAAAGTCAAAAGGTGCTGGCTCAAAGGATTCAGTGTATCCATTTAAGACAGGAACATACTGATATTATGTCATACATTGTATCATTTAAAGTGATCATATAAATTCCACCAATTTTCTCTATGCACGTCTGTTCTGTGTGGAGGGAAGTGAGGCTATAGATAGATAGCCCTGCCCTGTCCTCAGCCAAGCATTTTCCAACGAGATCCACTCTCTAGAGTTTGCCCTGTTTGCCTGGTGAACAGCAGCCGCCCTGTAATCATATCCTCCTCCTGGGAACCCCCTTCCTCTTTCTCTTGTGTTGTATGCCTGTTTCCTCTGGTTCATACAATCCTCTTTTTCTCAATGTTCTGTCTATCTCTCTGTCTCTCCTCCACCCTTCTGCACGCATTTTTCTCTCAGAATATATCTCCCAATAGCCCCACAGCAAGCAAGAGTGTCTGAGAGGTAAATTTTTTTAGATCTCACATTTTGGAAAATCTCTTTATTCTTCCCTTCTATCTCATTAATGGTCTGGCTGGTAATAGAGTTCTAGGTGGAAAAAAAATTTTCATTCAGAAATTTAGGCATTACTCCAGTCTTACCATTGCATTCAATGCCATGTGATTTCTGCCCAGTTTTTTTCTTCTCTGGACGATTTCATGATTTTCTATTTGTCCTCAATGTTCTAAAAAATTCCATTGATATGCTTTGACATTTTATTTTCATCTATTATATTGAGAGTTGGGTAGGTCTTTCAATTTGGAAGCTACAGTTTGGGGGAATTTTCTTAAATTACTTCATTAGTGATTTCCTTCTAGATGCTTCCTTTTTATCTCTCTTTCTGAAACTCCTTTTTAAAAAAGAAAATGTTGGACCTGTTAGAATGGTTCTCCAATTTTCCCTTATCTTCTCTACTCATCTTATTTTGGTTTCTGCTCTATTTTCTGAGAAAATTCCTCAACTTTATTTTCCAACTTACATTATTATATATTTCAAGTTTTATTTATCTATTTGTAATGTGGCAAAATATACATAACATAAAATTTACCATTTTAACCAATTTTGAGCATACAATTCAGTGGTATTAAGTACACTCACGTTGTGTGCAACCATCACCACCATCATCTCCAGAAGTTTTTCATCTTCCCAGACTGAAACTCTGTACCCATTGAACAGCCCGCCCACCATTCAGAAGGATGGGCATAGGTTATACGCAAATGCTAAACCATTTTATACAAGGGACTTGAGCATTCACGGATTGTGTATCCATGGAAGGTCCTAGACCAAATCCCGCTGGATACTGAGGGACACTGTACATTTTGTTTATCGATTCATTTTTTGGTGTACAGTTGGGTTGCTTCTACATTTTGGCTATTGTAATGTTGCTATGAACATTTTTGTTTTTCATATACTATTATATTTTTTTTTATTTTTCAGGAGTTCTCTTGTTCTCTGAATGTTCCATTTTTTTCTTTTTTCAAGGCTAAAATATCTTTTTCTAAAATCTTTGAAGATATGAATGATAGCTTGTATGTATATGTATATGAATATATGTGTATGCATATATATTTTTAAATTATTTCTCTCTACATAGTATCCATTTCCTCAAGTTGTACTTGATTGTTTAATTCGGTCTCTTTTCCATGTTAGATATTTGTTCTTGCTTAAGAAAGAGAGACTAAAAAGCTGATTGGGAGCTTTGCATGTATAACCTAGAGTTTTACAGCAAGATAATCTGGGAGGGTGTTTCTTGGGCATCCTAGTTCACAGTATTTTAGTGTCTTTCCTGGTTGGGCTGGTCAGGTTACCAGGGAAAAGTCCACCTCTCTCCTTCCTGGAGGGGAGGGGTCTGGCTGCCAATGTCCTGGGAGTTGAGTGTGGAAAGAGAGATGAAGGGATGTTTTCGACAAAATATTCAGACTTCAAATGTGCCCAGCCGCCCTTAGTCCATAAGCACCATTGTGCATTTCTCCAGAAAATACAACTACAGATTTACGACCAAGTGGGTCTTATGACCAAGAGTCAGTCCCACACTGGCCTGAAGTTGGGAGGGAGACTAAGGAGAGGACTGCTTCTCAGTCAGTTTTCACTGCATCCTTCCTACTTTAGCACTCACCATTCCTCCTGCACTTTCCATTCCAGGATTACCTAGTGATACCGTTTCCTGAAACTTTGGAGGATTCTGTTGTATTACGGAAGGTGTTTCTCAGCTTTCTCCATTACCAGCTTAGTTTCCACTCTCTGGGGTCTGTAAAGGCAGTCGGGTTTCACTCACCTATTTTCCAGCTTTCAAAAATATGTTGCTCTTATCTCCTTTCTTTCTCCTCATCTTTTTGTGTCTTTGAAAAAAAAAAAGTCCTTAAGATTGCTTTCACAGAATGTCCTGAAGTGGTGACAGTGAGTGTGTGTGAGCGGCACTCACTCTAACCCTGCGCTGACACGGCACAGTCAATGCTTGCTGGGAAAAGAGGAGAAGGATCTTCTTGATTCACCAAACTTCCAATAAATTTAAGGATTTAGAATTTAGTTTCATTCCAGTAACTGAATGTTGCCTTATTGAAAATCCTCTCATTCCCTCATTTTAAGGTAATATTTAGCAATTGGCTTGTTTCTGTACAATGAATCCTTTAAAGGTTGAGCCTACATCATATGAAATGCCCATTCTGAAAAGCCAAATTGACATGTCAGGAAATAAATCTATTTCTAAAAATTATTGTGAAATTTGCCTATAGATACTCTCTTAGAAGAAAAAAAATCAGTGAGAAAATTATATTTACTCATGCTGGATTTTAAATTATAAATGACTTGGGTTGTTTGGTCCCCATTTATCAACAAAAGGGCTCCTCTAGGTGGTGGTTTTGAAGAATTTTTACATATATTCTTGGAGGTCATTGCAAATGGTCAAATTCAAGTAGTGTTGCAGTAATCAAATGAATCTACAAGAAAAAAATAAACTTAAAAATAAAAATGGCACCTGGTTATTACCCAGATATATCTGTTCCCTCTGCTTCATTTTAGTCATAGCTATTTAATTTCCTGAAACAAAAAACAAACAGATTTTTCACTAATGTCAGTACTGCAGAGTTAGCATAGGACAGAAGAGCCAGCTGTACTTGATTTCGTCTTATGCATCATCAACAAAATTGGCAGCTAAGTTCTGATTTCAGAGTCTTTATGGTTAATGATGATGTACAAGCTGTGCTTGATTTTCAGATACAAGACTGATCTTACTTTGCTGACAGAAAAATCTATTTTTGATTTGTAAATTGAGCAAATCTGATGCAAAATTATTGATGTAGGATAAACGCAGATCATGAAGATATCATTTTTAGCTCACATCTCTAACCCTAAAACCACTTAAGCTTATTATTATTATTATCATCATCATCATCCTTATAATTATTAGCATTAGGATGATGGAAACTAAGCATTTAGCTAAAATCATAGTTAAATTTTGTTAATGAGTCATGTATCGATAAGTATTATACCAACTTAAGAATGTGATTGCAATGAAAAGGAGCAACAAAACTAATTAGCAACTGATTATATTAGTATGCCTGTTCTGGGTCATAATGATAATTCAGAATCATGTTGCAGGTGGTCATGGGTAAAATCTAACATTTATGTAAAGAATGATGAAGCAAATAGGTGTGAAAGAGGGAAAAAATGTTTCCTTGATTATAAGCTCTTTGACAATAGATATTATGTCATTGCTTAGAGCAGCTACTATATTTTTAAAATTCATATAAATTGATTTGATCATACTTGGTAATGATATATTGTTGAACTTTTTTTAAAGGAAGCAATATTGGCCTTGTGCAAAGTTATATAGTTATAAAATTTCATTTTAGATGTTCTTTCATCTTGTTCCCATTTAGGCGCTCTCACCCCAGATACTCAGTTCTTTCATACTGCCTGTTTCCAGAAGGTAGTACTCCCTACCTACCTCCTGTTCAGGTTTGTCTCTCCCGTATTCCATACCTGTTACTCCTTAACCCTATCAAAACATCCGGGTTCTTCGGCCCATTTCTTTAAGATTTTGCAAGGACACACATGTTAAAAGCCTGAAAATGTTTATTTTTTAAATATGTTTTCCTTCTAGGAGCACAGATTTGCATGTTTAAGAAGAACTCTTGAAGACCTATTGCCAGCAGTTGAAATGTCACATCTCTCTGTCTGTCAAGAGTGGCAAAAATCCATATCCTACAATAACTGGCTTTTACTTATTGATTCTACCCAGCTTAAAATGTGTGTTTCTGAAGCATAATGAGATAGAGATTAAGATCAAAGGCTTTGCAGTCAGACAGACCTAGTTTTCAAACTCAACCTTGCACCTTACTAGCTGTTAGTGACGATTTATTTACCTTTAAGATAACATAAGGGTACTCACCTCATAGGGTTGTAGGGCAAAGTAAATCAATTAATGCATGTAATTACTGTAAAGTCGAGTAATATGAAGGGTTCAGTAATTAAGAACTGCTATTATTATTTATGTAATTGGTATTATGTAATTCAAACTTTCCTTCTGAATTTTTACTGGTCTCAAATATAAGTCATATATATTTACATGTATAGGAATACTTGGCATCTTATGCAAAGAAAAAGTAAATCTTAATAAACCAAGGATATGTAAGGTATCAAGCCTTGCTTAACTTTGTTTCCTCAACAGTATATGGCACAATACTTTGTATATAATAATTGCTAAATGAATGTGTTGAGTTTTATTCAATCACCATGAAATATCTTTGATAACAATACATATTTTATGTAAGTCAGAAACAGCTTCAATAAAAGAAAAAGAAAGATTTGTACACTAATATACTTTAAATGCTTATTTTTATGCTTTTCTTCAGTTAAAGTTGAATGGAACATTTTCTTAAAAGGCTCATCTCTTTTGTCACCAGTATAACAGAAACCTCACGAGTTATAAGTAATAAATCAGTATGTCAGGGCATAATTTACTGTCAAGAAGTATATTAGGTACTTTCAGGTTACTAGAAAAGTGTGTGAAGTTATACTCCAAATGTCTGAAAGAGTTAATGTCTCCCTATAAATTATAACCTGGCTTATTATCAGGGAATAATTTAAACATTTCGAGAATTTGTTTTAATAACATCAAACAAAATAACAGCAGCATCTGTGATGATTGGTCCAATTCTATAAGGTATAATTAGTGGTCTGAGAGTTAAAAATCTTTCAGAAGTAGGAGATGAAAATCTGTTGTTCAAGAATTATTAAAAATGGGCATCCAAGAGACCATCTCAGGGTACAGAGTTCACTAAGAATTTACAGTGAGTTCAATCCATGGATCTGTTTAAACTGTTTCTACAGATTGAGTTCAAGGTGCTGTCATAAGTGACTAGTAAGTGACTCTAAGTGTGTCTGATACAAACAATAGACCCTCAATTAGACAATCTGATGTCTGACAAAATCTCAAAGCCTGCTTGATTGGAAGCTGTAAAATCATTTTTAAATATTAAAGAAACCTGAATTAAGGATGTAGACATGAGCTGAGTAAGAAAACCTTGCCTATTCCGTATTTACTGATGCTTGTGTCTTTTTTCTTAGAAACTGAAAGCGTTCCTACTTTGCCCTTTCCCCTGGAGTTGGAATCAACTCATTGGAGTGAACGACACTAATCATCCTAGAAAAGAGATGGTTGCAAGCCTCCAGTTGAGAGCCTACCATTCCGTATTACACAGGGGCACTGAAAGGCAGATGTACTCACCAAATTATTGTTCTTTGTCAAGCAGTCACAGTAGTTCCATGTCAAAGTCTTTTCTCATTCCTGTCTACCACACCTGGGAGCAGAAGATTCTTGGTAGCTTCACATCTTCTATCTTAAACTGGCATTCCTCCTTCAGTAGGAAAGTATCGAACACTCCTACTTTGACCCACTATTCTACTTCTTACCTCAGTCATCATCAGAAATCCAAGCTCTCTTTATTATGAGCTCTGTTTATTACCCATTTGTCAAATCCAGCCCATTTTATAAATAAAATGTTATTGGATTACTGCCAAGACCAGTTGGAATATCCTTTCCTTTACATATTGTATGTGGCTGCTTTCACTCTAAAAAGGTAGAGTTGAGTACTTGCAACAGAGGCCATCTGGCCTGAAAAGCTTAAAATGTTTAGCGTCTGTCCCTTTATCAAAAAGTTTGCTGACCCCTAGCCTAGATATTCCTTCTTGTCCTACTGCATATATCACTCAGCAGACCTGCTGTTTCACTTCTCCTGCCATTCCAAACCCTTCCACTCTGCCATTTAGAGTTGATGGTCCATCATCAGCAAATCTGTCTGCATCTTCAACTTCATCTCTGAATCTTCCCTTTGCTTTCTTGCTCTAGGAAAAACCTGTCTATGCGGTGTTGAAAATCGCTTCCGTTGTAGTCCTAGGCAGTGGAGGCTGTTCTTCTTTTGCATCCTACCTAGCTGCAGGCCTACCTCTGGGGTGAGTGTTTTTCCTCCGTTCTCCAGGGCCATTTCCAAACCTACTCTCTTCCTTCATTCTTCCAAACCTCCATTCCTGTTGAAGTTTGTCCTATCAGACTTTGCTACCTGCTGCCCCTTTTGGATGTTGTCATCTAGAGAATTCAGTTACTTTCATTCTTCGATAACTTTAGCACCTGGCTTATTGTCTTTTTATTATTCTTCTATTATTCTTATTGACTCCTTACTGACACTAATACTCATGCAAATAGTACATCTAATACTTTGCACTCCAGTTTCCAGCTCTCCCTACCTTACAGTAGAATGATGTTATTTCTTACCCATCCTCAGCTACTCACTCCTATCTATGGTCATACTTTTGACCTTGTAAGCATCAATAAGTCCATTATTTTCAATATCTCAAGTTCAAGCATGCCACTCTCTGACTACTGTCTATCCTAATAGCTCTTGAAATCAAGTATATCTATACAAGCAACATCTTGACTTTATTAATACTTTCTAAACTGTTGTATATGACTATATCACTATCAATATGCCCTCCTCAGGTGTTCCCCGAGGATGGTGTTCTACCCATCTTAGATCCTATGATAAATTATGAAGCCATTGTTGATGACACTCTTAACTCTCTTGCCTCTGCCATACTCCTTCACCTGTTTAAGCTGCAACCCTGTTATACTCAATAGTCCCAGAGCACAAACACAACTGAGCATTGGTAAAGACACAAGAACTGCACTGGCTAGTATCATTTTAAATTCTGGCCATAAATCTCAAGTGGGTAGTTGAGAGCAATCTTATTACTCCCAGGGGACTTTTGCATTTCCACTTTTTGGAATGATAATTTCACCTCATGTTTTTGTTCTTTAAATCTCCTAATTCATTTTATTTTACATACTCTCAGCTTATAACATTGCTTCATAAATTGCTGAGAAAATAGAAGTAGTTTGACAAGAATTCCTCACCTTTCCAATCTAAAATTACCTACTCTCCTCACTCTATAACTGTTTTCTGCTGCCTCAATTTATTATAGAGCAAGTGTCTCTGTGCCATCGCTGGCACATCTTCTAGTTTTACTCTAGATTTCCTGACCCCTCAGCTTCTCAGGGGCTTGATTTCTCAATTATCTGCTCACTCTCTCCTGAATCACCACTTCCCTCCTCAATCACTCCTAGCGTCATAAACCACATCTAGTAATTTCTTTCTTAAACACACACACGCACATACCAACAACTAAAACACCAATAATGATGGCAAAAATAGAAGCAAAAAGACTTTCACTTCATCTTACATTCTCCTCCAGTGGTCTGTTTGGTCTCAGCTTAAGTGTTTTTTCAGAGGAGTCTTCCCTGGCCACCAATTTAAAAGTAGCCAACCAGTTACTGTTCGTCATACCATTCCATTTGAAGTCTCCACATTGCATTTATCACTGTCTTATATGTATATATATTGTTGTTTGTTTACCATTTTTCTCTCCCCATATTACATAAGTTCTGTCAAAGTATCTTCTTTTTCACCTCCATATTTTCAGCACACATGACAGACATAGAAGGTCCTCAGTAATAATCTTTGAATGGATGAATGAATGATCTCCTCTTTCTTTCCCTACTGCTAGACCATAGGATTCGCAAGGACTTTGTGTCTTGTGTGTCTTTGTAGTTGGTGTTTAATAAATACTTCTTGCATGAGTGAATGAATCATTGCTACAAATGAGCAATAACCTAAAGATAAAAGTTATTAACATGATGTTCTACTTTTAAAATTTGCATTGGCATTTTTACTTTAGAAAAATCGGAATGATTTCTTTTAGGGTTATACTAATTCCTTTTAAACTAGTGCTAATTTGTGTGACTTATCCATATGCACCTAAATTAATTTTTCTAACTTTAACTAGAGCTTATAAATAAATAAGTATACATATATGTATGTAGATGGATGGCTATATATACACCTACCCACACATATATAAAACATATGTTAGTCCTGTTCTAAGGATCTGCCAAACTTTCCTGGTAAGACTTGCCAATTGCAATCATGTGACAGGATGACAGTTCTCTTCTCTGGGAGAAGTCCAGGCTTCCAGTGTCTGGGACAGAAATAATATAGACCAAGAAACATTTATAGCTGATGATGGATGATTTCTTGGCTCTCATAATGTGAGGTTTGGTCTTCTTATTGGGAGACTATGAAAATCATTAGAGCAGAAATTATTTTTATTTCTACTCAGCTGAAAGAAGTTGTTCTTGTTGTATCTCTGTATGCAGGCATGCTGCAAAGACAATTTGCTTGGTCAATATGGGTTTATACTAAACTCTATGACTCAATGATAGAAGGAGATCTTTTTGCCAGTGTAGCTGTCTTATATTTATTGGCATAGTAAGTATGTGTCCAAACATACCCAATTACAGATGTTTTCTTGTTATCAATAATATGGTACTATTTAAGGGTGAAGATGTTTTCACTCTCAGGCAGAACTGATTCTGAGGACATGACACTCAGTATTTGCATTTATGCACACGGAGGAGGTAATGAGAATGCTTTCAGTTGCAAGCAACAAAAAAATCAACTACCAGTGCTTCCACAAATTGGGGCTCAGCGGCTCAGTGGCATCAAGCCGTCTCTGCAATTCCACTGGCCTTCCTATCAAAGCCAAATGATGGCTGCCACACAAAAGTGTTCTGGCACACTTGTCCTAACAAAAAAAGTGCCCAAATGCAGGCAGCAGGAGGTGGTGTGGCAAGTCAGTTGCTCTTTGTGTAATGTCCTTTTAACAAGGAAAGAAAACCCTCCCTTGAAACCCTCCAACAAACTTTCTCCTTGCATGTTACTGGCTGCCAATTGGTCCCATGAGGGTTCCCAGACCAGTTGCTGAAGCTACCTTTCCTGAGAACCAGAGATCCTTGCCTGATTTCTGAACAAACTGGTGATCCATTTGAAAGAATGGAAAGAAGTGTGGCTTTTGTGTTGGCAAGGAATAGAGTCTGCCACATTGGGCTACCAAGCGCACTCATGAGGTTTCATGGAGGAGATCATGCTGATGTTGAATCTTGAATTCAAGTAAAAGTTGGCTGGGCAATAAACATTATAAAGGTTGAAAAGGCAGAGAGAGCTGCTTCTACAAATGTTTGAAGCAATCAGAGAACTGCAAATAATTAGTTACAGCTGAGTCTTCTGTATGTGTAGACTAGTAAGAGAAGAAACTGCAGAGGTCAGCAGGGGCCATGCCATAAAGGCAATGTGGAAGCTGAGAGCCAAGTTCTCACACCTTCAGGCATTCACTCTTAGGTTGTTGTTAAAGGGGCAAATAAATATCTGCCTGGGCTTTCCCTCCATACATGGCTGAGAAAGATATTTCAAGGCCAATTCCATCATCTCTCTATATTGAACAGGAAAGGGAGAGCAGTCATTGCTTATGATACCTTGTTGCTCGCTCTCTCCTTAGCTAACCCTTACCTGAGGGTTTTTCAGCTCTTTGCTAAACTGGATTGTATTCAATGGGTTATGGAACTTCAGAAGATTTTCCAGCTACACTTCCCCTACTAAAACTTTTGAGGAAAAGAAACTGGGTTCTTAGAGTAAAACCAGTTCTGCTACCCTGATCATTGTTGATCAGGCCAACAGGAGTGTACCTTATTGGGTAATGACAAACTAACATTATTAGATCTCCTCACCTTGGAAAGGTCAACTGAATGAGGGATGGATGCCAGAAATGTCAGTAGCAGAGGCAAGGTGCAGAGGATAGGGGAGAGAAGGTAGAGAGAAAGAGCCAGAGAGAATTTGAGAAGGAGGGAAAACAAACAATAGCTGAGCTCTAGAAATTAACATAATAAGTCTCTGATCTTAGAAACTGGGGGGATAAAAGAACATAGAAAGTGTCAATTCCCAAACAATTCTTCAGTGACATGAGCCATATTATCATCATCATTGAGATTCATTAAATTTATTCTCAAAATGCAATCAAATCCTATTCCTCCAAAGAACATAACATAGATAAAATTATTGATGAATGTGACAATCATAAATTATTTTTGATCAGGTTGAATTACTCCCCACCTTCCAGAGTTAGCCTTCCAGGTGTGAGGTCTTTGGGAGTGGTCATGCTGATGTTTCCTCGGTAAGTTGTGGTGAATGGCTCAGAGAGAAGCCTTCCTTTCTTCCCTGGGTAGTTCTGAATAAGAAAACAATAGTCAAAATGGAATGTAAGGCCAGGCGCGGTGGCTCACGCCTGTAATCCTAGCTCTCTGGGAGGCCGAAGTGGGCGGATTGCTCAAGGTCAGGAGTTCAAAACCAGCCTGAGCAACAGCGAGACCCCGTCTCTACTATAAATAGAAAGAAATTAATTGGCCAACTGATATATATATAAAAAATTAGCCGGGCATGGTGGCGCATGCCTGTAGTCCCAGCCACTCGGGAGGCTGAGGCAGCAGGATCGCTTGAGCCCAGGAGTTTCAGGAGTTTGAGGTTGCTGTGAGCTAGGCTGACGCCACGGCACTCACTCTAGCCTGGACAACAAAGTGAGACTCTGTCTCAAAAAAAAAAAAAAAAAAAAAATGGAATGTAATCATGAGGCAACAAGAGAAAGAGGAATAATATTTAGATATCAAAACTGAGGGCCAGAAGAGACATGATTCATAGATCTGCCAAACTGAGAAGTACAGCCTGAAGTGTAAACAGGAGCAGATTGGAGAACAAGAAAGAAACTTATGGAGAGTGTGGCAGAAGGGACCTGTTCTAGAATGGTAGTTCTCCATCCTGGCTACCTGTCAGAATTACCTGGAGTTCTTTTAGAAAAAAAAAATACATTTCCAGACCTCATTCATGTCCTATTGAATCAAAATATGACTCTTTATGCAGCTGGCCTGGCACCCACACGTGATGGAGCGTTCCCCTGTCCCCAGGAAAGCAGCCACGTAATGAGAGCAACCGTTCCTTCTCTAGAAGGATTGTCCTTTGTTCTCAGACCAAGGCCATCTGAATATTTCATTATAATGTTCTTCCTTTCATGAAATTGTTGTATTCACAGTAAAACATTGTAAGGTTTTTTGGGTCTTTTTTAATGTTCTTAGCAAAATAAAAATTAGCAAAACCATTGCTAGGTTTGCAACCTTGGATAGTTCACCAACATCATTATCACTAATTTTCTAACTTTAAAATGACAGGAAAAAAAACCTGTCAGTATGGTTTTGCATAGACGAAATGCAATAACCTGTATAATGTGCCTGGTGCATAAGCAACACTCAAAATGTTCTCTGTCTATGTTATCAGGTGAAATACTTTGGTTTGCAAACTTTAACTCTTCTGGCATTGTTCCAAATAAGTGAAACATCTATATTTCGTGGTGGGCATCAGGTCTTGTTCGAGCGGGACTCTATTTTTCTGTATTCTTTCTGCTCGGCCCTTCTCTATGTTTTGTTTTTGCCTCTGTACTAGCTTTGCAATGTGGCTTCCGGTATGCACACAGCCAGAGAGAATGCTGTTTCCTCAACTTGGAGCAAAATTCCATCCCTAAGAAGATTGGACCACCCCTAAGCTAATGGGTTTGGCCAGAGATGTCATGCACTGATTAACTCAGTCCTGAGTCAGTCTGTTCCTGAGCCCATGCTGGTGCTAAGGAAAATGGATTACCCTAAACAATGTGGTACACCAGGACCCACCTCTGAAACTAGAGATGCTGTATGTACCGTCAAAACCATAAGGTTGCCATGATATGGGCAGGAGGAGATCGAAATTATAGGAAAATTGCCACAATTGCCCTCCTAATCTTATTCCCTAATGTACTTAACTATTATCTACTTGCATACAGCAGCCTCTTCACATATCCTTACTGTCTGTCAGAAAGGAGTTTGGGTTAAATTTAGAGAAGCTACCAGCATTGCCTTTAATGAAATTTCATTGACTTTACTTAATACTTAGAAGTACTAAAATGTTGTCCCTGAAGTTTGAAAAATATAGAAAATTAGAAGGGGAAAAAACCCTCTTATTCAACGAGGAGGGTAACCATTATTAAAAAGTAATATATTATCATTGTCTTTATATCAGGCATGTATATTATGTTACATACAAAATTTTGTATGCTTATATTTTATTTAAATTGAGTTTTAACCTAATAGATTTGTTTCTTCATTTGAAAAAATATACAATCAGATCTAAATAGAAAAATTTAGACATGTAAAGCAATAAAGGAAGGTTGAAAAGAAGGAAGGAAAGAAGGGAGTGAGGGAGGAAGAAGAGAAGGAAAGAAAAGAAATATCATTGAGACATCATCTCTATTTTTCAGTGTACATCAAATATTTGTTTTACGTAGTTGAAGAAAAGTTATACTTGTGTTTTAAGCATAATTAACAAATGTTCATTTGTCTTAGATGACAGATAATATCTACCACTAAGATGGTTTATTATTCTTTCCCAATTAAAAGAATGACTCAGGTAATCAATATGAATTTTAAAGATGTGGAGACTCATAATTCAAGTTTCAAGTTTCTTAGCAATAAAAATGACCACAATATTGTTGTATGTAGCTCTATTTTATAGAAAGAAGGAAAGGAACTATAACAATTCTCCCAATGTGACTCACAATTTTGTAAATAGAGTAGCCCTTTTTGTAAATTTTTTTTTTATCAAAGTAGTATATACATATGCTATGGCCTGAAAGTTTGTGTCCCCCTAAATTTATATGTTGAAATCCTAACCCCTCAAGGTGATGGTATTAGGGGGTGAGGCCTTTGGGAGGTGATTAGGTCATGAGAGCGGAGGACTCATGGATGGAATTAGTGCCCTTACAGAAGGGCCCTGGAGAGCTTATTGCCCCTTCTACGCTGTGAGGACACAGTGAGAAGGTGCCATCTATGAGTCAGAAGGAAGGCCCTCACCAGACAGCAAATCTGACAGCATCTTGATCTTGGACTTCCCCTCCTCCAGAGCCATGAGAAATACATTTCTGTCCTTAAGCCACTCAGTCTATGGTATTTTGTTATAGCAACTCAAACATAAAAGAAAGCAAACAATTTTAAAAGACAAATCCAAACACACAAGTTCTCTGCTCTATCTGTCCTAGCGGATCCTCTTAGTTTATCACCCCAGAGGAAAACATTATGAATTCTTTTAGCTATGTCTTCTGGGCTCTACTGTTATGTCTCTTAACCATTTGAGTGCCATATATTGTTGCTGATTTTAGACATTACTTTTGCATCCCAACTCTAAAAGATGAGAATCTAGCTAACTCTTCCTCTACAACCCCTTATCCTCTAAATATTATTATATCACAATTTTTCATTAAATAAACATAAATTGTTTTGGTTACTATGCCCATGTAAATATTGTTTATAAATGAATATGTAATTTATCATGATTACATTTCCTTTCTTCTATAACCTTGTTTTCCTGAGCTAATTATTGTCTCATTTTTATTGTTGTTATTGTTATGGTTGTTTTACTTTCTATATACCTAATATTATTTACCCTCCAAAAATGTTAATATTAACTTTTTAAAAGCAAACTATCCTACTGACATATAAATCCTAAATTTGCAGTTACCTTTCCTTGAAATGTGAGCTCTGCTTCCTCTCTGGAAGCTCTTACCTTTAATACAGGTGTTCTGAAATGTTATCATTATGAGTTTTGATGTCTCTATATTCTCATGTGTTGTACCAAGAACTCAGTGAGAATATGTTCTTCAGTAACAGGACATTTCCTTATATTATTTCTTTGGCAATTTTCTCTTATCCATTTGTTCTCTCTCTGTGTCTGAAAGTCTATTGATTTGATTTTGAACCTCTTGTGTTGGCATGCTTTATTATCTATTTTTCCTGTCCTGTAGCTAGTCTTTTTTTTTGAGACAGAGTTTCACTCTGTTGCCTGGGCTAGAGTGCCGTGGCATCAGCCTAGCTCACAGCAACCTCAAATACCTGGGCTCAAGCAATCCTTCTGCTTCAGCCTCCTGAGTAGCTGGGTCTACAGGCACGCGCCACCATACCTGTCTAAATTTTTCTAGAGATATTTTTAGTTGTCCAGCTAATTTCTCTCTATTTTTAGTAGAGATATGGATCTCACTCTTGCTCAGGCTGATCTCGAACTCCTGAGCTCAAACGATCCACCCGTCTCGACCTTCCAGAGTGCTAGGATAACAGGCATGAGCCACCGCACCCGGGCTCTATTTGCCTTTTATACTATTTTTCCTGGATGATTTTCCCCAACTTTATATTCCAAACATTCTATTAATTTAAAAATTTTCTGCTAACATTTTAAAAAATTTTCTATTAAATTATATTTTTCTCCACTTCTTTTTCTTTAACACACTGTACTTGATTTATAAATACAATCTCCCTCTTTTGTATGACCCCCCATTTCTGTTTCTTCTGCATCCAGTCTTGTCCTTTTTTTTAAAAAAGTCTTTTGAACATTTTTTTATTTTGGAGATTTCACTCACATTCCTGGGATATTTGGCAGTATGTTCAGATTCAAGACAGAAGCTCTATATAGACAGAAGCTCTATAATTAAAGGCTCTATGCGTGTGTGTGTGTGTGTGTGTGTGTGTGCACTTGTGCATGTCGAAGAGGGAGGGAGGGTTGGGGAGGGGGTTGAAGTGAGGGGGAGGTTTGTTGACTTGAAGCTTTTACTAGACTACTATAGGGTGAGAGGGACCTAGCTGTTCAATCTCAGTATTCGTTGGCTCTTTCTTTCTTTCTTTCTTTCTTTCTTTCTTTCTTTCTTTCTTTCTTTCTTTCTTTCTTTCTTTCTTTCTTTCTTTCTTTCTTTCTTTCTTTTAGAGATAGGGTCTTGTGGTGTTGCCCACGCTCATCTCCAACTCTTGGCCTCAAGCAATCCTCCTGCCTCAGCCTCCCAAGTTGCTGGGATTACAGGCATGAGCCACTGTGCCCAGCTTCATTGGCCTTTTATTTTTGCCAGTCTCTTTGTACTAGTTTTCAACAACAAATTACCACAAATTTATTGGTTTAAAGCAGGGGTCCTCAAACTTTTTAAACAGAGGGCCAGTTCACTGTCCCTCAGACTGTTGGAGGGCCGTTGGAGAATGTGGTGCACATTCCACATATGCGCACTGTGGGCCCGGGACGAGTCGGCTGCTAAGCAGGACAGGCAGCGGTGGCAAAAACACCCGGTGGGCCAGATAAATGTCCTCAGTGGGCCACATGTGACCCACAGGCCATAGTTTGAGGATGCCTGGTTTAAAGCAACACAAATGTATCCTATAACTCTGTAGTTCAGGAGTCCTGCAATGGATCTCATTGGGCTGAAATTAAAATGTGGGCATGGCTGCATTTTTTGGAGGGTCTATAGAGTATCCATTTTGTTGCTTTTCCGGTTTCCAGAGGTTGACCTCATTTCCTCACTCATGGTCCCCCTTCCATTTTCAAAGCCAGCAATGACTGTTTGGGTCTTTCTCACATTTCATTATTCTGACATTGATTTCTCTGCCTCCCTCTTCCACATTTAAAAGACCCTGTAACTACATTGAGCCACTTAGATAATCCAGGATCATCTTATTTTAAAACCAGCCAATTAGCAACCTTAATTCCATCTGCAACCTTAATTTCCCCTTGTGGTATAACATAATGTACTCAAAGGTTTGGGGGATTAGGATGTGAACATCTTTAGGGAGTTACTATTCTGCCTAACACACACTAAATTTCCTATCTGATGATCTTTTCTAGGAGCAGAGCATGGAATAGGGCTGAGATGTTTCAATATTTTGTGAGAATTTCACACATTCCCCATTTTCAGCAAGGGCTCACTTCCCCTTCTCTGATGTGCGTTGTTTCCACAAGTGTGGATTTTCTACGGTTTAATTTATCTGAAAAATGAATCTCTGGCTCTTTCCAGAGATAGAAAGAAATCTAACCAGAAGCTTAAAATCTGCTTTGGAGGGCAATACGATAGTTTCCTAGAAGGCAGGGTCTGAGGGCATGCTCATGCTATTTGGGTAGCTGCTAGGCTTTGAATGGTGTGAGATGACAGGATGCTGGAAGCTAGCAGCTCCTTTTTCAGACTTTTAGACTTTCGAATAATCCTTCCATTTTCAATTCCAGCCACTACCCCTACCTTTTCAGATACCTGGTGTATTCCTGAACCTTCTTCCCAGGATTCATCCAATCTGCTTTCCCTCCTTCCATAAAAGTATTAACTTCTTGTCTATGATTTCCTCTCACATTATTTTTCCTCTTGTGGATTTATACTTTATTTTATTCCTTTATTTTTATTTTAGTGAGATTTTAAAAAGGATCAGAGATAAACAAATGTGATCATTAAACAGA
Organism: Microcebus murinus; assembly: GCF_040939455.1. NCBI lineage: Eukaryota > Metazoa > Chordata > Mammalia > Primates > Cheirogaleidae > Microcebus > Microcebus murinus. Next base: position 37,052,547 of record NC_134111.1, read on the forward strand.
AGTTGTTTATCATTTTTTAACAAGTGATGAAACCAGAGAACAACAGATATTATTTTAAGTTGTCAATAAACACAGAGAGGAGTTCTACATAAATTGAGAGGTAAAGATTTGGACATAAACATTCATGTTCAGCTAATTGGAAAAGTAAAATAAAAAAGAAGAAAGAGCAGATTAGGGAAGCATTGCAGATTGAGATTTTTTTCAAAGTTGCAGAATTCCTCTGACCACATTTTCAAATGGATTAATGAAAGGGGTCCAGACTAAATGGGAAAAACTATGCAAGTTCTTTTATATCACTATTTCTGTTTTTTTTTAACTCCTAATTTTGAATCATCCCTGAGTTATCCAGATTATAACTCCAGGACATTCTATTTTCTGAGATAATACATATCTAAGAATGTCTTTCCTTTACCCTCATGCCTGAAAGACAACTCGTCCGACTATAAAATCTTTTAGTTTTTTTTTTCTTCAAATCCCTTTAGATATTCTGCATTGTGTTGGGAATGTATTCTTATGCAGAAGTTTGAGGCCAGCTTCATTTTTGTTCATTTCTATACAGCCTGCTTATATGCTTCTAAGAACTTTTTTCTTCATCTTTTAGTTCTTGAAATCATAAATGTTGACAAATTTGGGTTATATGCTATTGACAGTCCAAAGATAACACCAAAATCACTGTCTGTAGTAGACATACATATTGACACATTTCTGAGCTTAAGGAAAAATATGGAATAATGTTATTATAATCCAGAGTTCTTTGGATCAGAAGCAGTCCTGCTTAATTATCTGTTCTGATTAAAAGATGTCTTAATTTTTAAATCAGGTTTTCCGTGAGTTATTAATAACAACTGTTATTATGAAATAAAAATCTGTAATAAGCAGAATCACGTAATAGTCTGGAAATTTTTTACTTTAAAATCTGTGTAAATCTATATAACTACTTTCACCCTCCTATTTCAAAATATCAAAACTATAAAGGCTAGCTAGCATTTACTCTTTTTTAGAAAGTGACATATATGTAGAGCTCTAGCTTTTATATCAGAGAGTGGATATTGTTATAATACAACTTGGTCGTTTTATAGGCAAAAACACTATTTAAGAAGATTTAATTATCATTTTAATTTTTCACTTTTTTTTCATTTTGGAGAAATTATTATTCAAATTACAAGCATTGTTTTGTTTCTTTCTCATCTTGTTGTCTCAGGGTATCATTTTTATAGGCTATAAGGTCCTTAAAGGTAGAGTCAAGTATGATTCATTTCTATATTTGTAGGACCATGCCTAACAATAAATTTAAAAGGAGCTGAGAGGGAGCAAACTGTGTGTTGTGTGCATTTATACCAAGCCTACATTTAAGAAAGGAGTCACAGTAGCCTAACTCTCACCACTATATGCTCCTCTGAGCCTCCGAGATCAGACAGCCGACCCTCTGGCTCTAGTTGTGAACATCCCATCTGAAGGCACGGGTTGCAATTGCACATACACAGAATATTTGCCTTTGGAAGGTCCATTGCTCACAACACCCATGCAGATTAACTGAGGAATGGTACTGTCAACAGTATATCTCAAGACACTGTCAACAGTATCTTGAGAGTCTGAGGTTAGGGCTAGGATCCATGTTGTGAAGCTTTAGTATAGTTTAATCAATAATAGCCAATACAATGCAAACACTGAAGGAGAAAAAGGAATGCAAGTTCTGAAATCTTCTCAGAGAAGTGAGATTTAGCTAAGTAGCAGTACCAGAGAACAACATAAGATACAAACAATTCATTGCTAACTTATGTTTGGCACAGAGCATAAGGAATCTGGAGTCATACATAATGGGTTCTCAAAACATGTGTGGAAACATGGAATTAAAAGATAAAAATAAAAATATAAACTTTAGTTCTCAACATAAGCTCGACCAAGTTCAAGACATTTCTGTAAGTGATAATACCAGCCATTTAGTCCATCTTTAAAGAACTGAGGTTCTTGGGAATTGCAATCTTTTGTCAATGCAGTCCTTTTTACATTATTAATTGAAGATAAAAGGGTGTTCTTTACAGATTTTTTAAGATTAGGAAACAAAGAGAATTCAGAACTGTCAGTTTGCTGCAATTTTGATGTTTGGCCCCTCCAAATCTTATGCTGAAACATGATTCCCAGTTTTGGAAATGGTACCTAATGGGAAGTGTTTGGGTCATGAGAGTGGATCCCTTATGAATAGATTAATCCCTTCTCTGGGGAGGAGAGAGATGAGTGAGTTCTCTCAATTAGTTTCTGCAAGAGCTAGTTGTTAAAATGAGTCTGAGCCAGGCATGGTGGCTCACACCTGTAATCCTAGCTCTCTGGGAGGCCGAGGCAGGCGAATTGTTTGAGTTCAGGAGTTCGAAACCAACCTGAGTAAGAGCGAGACCCCGTCTCTACTATAAATGGAAAGAAATTAATTGGCCAACTAATATATATATAAAAAAAAATTAGCCAGGCATGGTGGCACATGCCTGTAGTACCAGCTACTCGGGAGGCTGAGGCAGAAGGATTATTTGAGCCCAGGAGTTTGAGGTTGCTGTGAGCTAGGCTGACACCATGGCACTCACTCTAGCCTGGGCAACAAAGTGAGACTCTGTCTCAAAAAAAAAAAAAAAGGAGTCTGACACCTTCTCCACATACTCTGCGTCCTCTCTTGCCTGTGCTCTCTACACAGGCTGGCTCCCTTTTGCCTTTTCCATGAGTGAAAGTACCTGAGAATCTCACCAGAAGCCAACCAGATGCCAGCATCTTGCTTCTTGCATAGCCCACAGAACCATGAGCCAGATAAATCTTTTTTCCTTATAAATTGTCCAGTCTCAGTTATTTTTATAGCAATACAAATGGACTAAAACAAAGGTGGATGGCAATGATTTCCCATCAAAATTTTCACAAAATTGCCCTTGTTTGATGAGAAGAATGAGCAAGAGTATTGTCATGGTGAATAAAGACTATCTGGTGAAGGTTTCCTGGGAATTTTTCTGCTAAAGCTTTGGTTAACTTTCTCAAAACTGTCTCATAATAAGTAGATGTTATTACTCTTTGGCCCTCCAGAAATTCAATAAGCAAAATGCCTTGCACATCCCCAAAAACTATTACCATGACCTTTGCTCTTGACCAGTTTGCTTTTGCTTTGACTGGACACATCTATCTTTTGGTAGCCATTGCTTTGGTTGTGCTTTGTCTTCAGGATCATATCAATAAAGCCATGTTTCATCTCCTGTTACAATTCTTTAAATAAATGTTTCAGGGATCTTGATCCCACTTGTTTACATTTCCATGGAAAGCTCTGTCTTATCTGTAGACTATCTGGGCATGATAGTTTTAGCACTCATGGAGAGGAAATTTTGCTCAACTTTAATGTTTTAATCAGGACTGTGTAAGTTGAACCAGTTGAGATGTTCATGGTGTTGGCTATTGTTTCTGCTGTTAATCATCAGTCCTCTTCAACTAGACCACAAACAAGATCATTTTTTCCCTTGCAAATTGATACTGATGGTCTGCCACTGCAGGCTTCATTTTCAACATTATCTCATCCCTTCTTAAAACAAGTTGTCCATTTGTTAATTGCTAATTTCTTTGGGTCATTATCCCATAAACTTATTATTAAGCATCAGTGATTTCACCATTCTTCCACTCAAGCTTTACCATATATTTGATGTTTGTTCTTGCTTTAATTTTAGCAAGATTCATGTTGTGCTGATAAGAGCTCTTGTCAAACTAATGTCTTATCTTTCACAGTCCTTCAAAGTAGATCCTGTTCAGACATGTTATAATAAGTTAATATGAATTTATTTTGGTGCCAAAAAAAATTGAAATCCATGCATAATTTTTTAAGGATGCATTTTCCATGAACTTTTTGAATACTCCTCATATAGCCAAAGAAAGTCTCAATATTAACTGAATTAGGCTCTGGACATTTTAGGGCAACACTATTCTCTTCATATCTTCAGGGCATATATACCTATATTGTAAATTGCACTATAGTTTATCCCCATTTAAATTAAAACTATTTAATCTCCATTCCCCAAAGGATTTTTAAATCATATTTTCTGACCATTCTTTGGTGAACAGCTAAAGAAAGGCCTGTCAGTAGCTTAAATATTCAAACAACTATCAGATGGACTTGTGAGCAGAAACTTTCATTGCAACGGCTAGGTCATTGCCAATAGAACTGAACTTCTTTACCTAATTAAAACAAGGTAAATCAGGGATTCTTCATCATGAATTACACTCTGGATTTACATTTCAGCTTCTAGCCTTGTTGCAGTTTGTGAGAGATCTGGTTAGAGTTAAAGAACTGCCTTCCTGGTGAGTAGGAGCAACACTTGTGCCCCCTCTCATGTTGTTCCCTAGCAAACTTCTCTAGCATTCTCTGATACTTTTGTCTGGTAGAATTCCAGAGTCGTGATGGCTCAGATCAGTCAAAATCATTTGGGAATGATATCATCCAAATCCTAAAACTATCATTAAATAGATATTAAAACTGTATATAATCACAAATAATAATCACGGAAGAATCTTTAACTACCTCCTACTATATGATTACTTCTTTATGATGCAAGTTGAAATTCAAGGCAAGAATTAAAATTCTTCAAGGCAATAAATAAAAAAATAAAGTAAAAATTCAAAACAATAAGTAAAAAATAAGGAACTTATTTCAAATTCCTCCCAAATTTATCCTGTCTATGTATCCCAAGGAACTCATGTATAGCTTCCAAACTCTATGATATCTATCTTCCTGGTAACTAATCTATATATTTTATTCTGTTTAATGCAATTTAGAAATAGCTAATATGAATTACTTCTAAATACCCACCACTGTTCTAAGTGATTTGCATATATTTACTATTCAATCTGCATTTACCGTTTGTTATTTGTATTTAGAAACTGAGACACGAAGACAAAATTAACTTTCTCAAGGTTTCACAGGTAGGAAATGATGGACTAAGATTCAGTCCCCAGCAATCTGATTCCAGCATGAAAGTGCTTATGACACACAAGAATGCCTCTTGAAAACTCTTAATTTGCTATACACATTTATCAAATCCTATAATTTTAAATAGAGTTTCCTGAGTGGGAGGGGGAAGCAAAGAAGAGCTGCTCAAAAAATGTTAGAATCAAATGTTATACTGCTGTGTTCGTTTTAAAAAAATCTTTTACTGTCCTCATGAGTACAAAGAAATGTGTCACCACCCAGATACACACTAAATTGGGTGTTCCAGAAATGGATTTGAATTCAAAATCTTTGATAATTATAGATAAGAGATATGGGAGAACCTAATCTAAACAAAATGATTTGAGCTAAACACAAAGCTCAAATTAATTGTACAACCTAGAAATGCTCTCTGAAAGGCTAAATCTTTGGATTTTTATACTATTTGGAAGAGGAGTGAGTTCTGTTAATAGGACAGACTTCGTGCAACATATGTTAAGAAAAAATTTGGAAGCACTTAAAAAATACAAGCTTGGAAGCTCAATCTTGCAAAAAAAGGAAAAAAAAATCCTTAAAATATTTTGGAGCTTTTAGGAGAAAGTCAATATTAAAATTAGTACAGAACATAGAGAAAGGGCTTTATGAGTCGAGTGACTGTTGTTTTTCTAAATGTCAGCATGGAAACCCAAACAGAAAGAGGTGAGTTTGGTCCTTGGAAATAGTGACTGGGAAAGCTGAGTGTTAAGTTTGTGACGTGGTTGATGGCAACCAAAAATTGTCAAGTGCATGATGACAAAGTATTTCCTGGAACTAAGGGCTGCTGAAAGGCATATAAACAAGGGTAATGTTGTGGGGGCCTGTGCTTTAAACCAACATAGGATCTATATGTGGCAATATTACTGGCAGTTTGAACAGTATTAGAGCTCTCTGGAATTTAGAAACCACTCATAGATAGTTTGAGCTCTATTGGCAATCGTCTGCATTGTCAATTTTTATTGAGAAGAAAATAACCAATTTTGAAACACAACTTATACTCTGCTTTTATTTTAGCATCATGGAAAAGAACCAATTTTAAAGCATAACTGCTTTCATTTAACACCATGATCTTGAAAATATAATACTTGGCTATTAACAAAGGCTAAAACTTACTTCATTATAGCTCACTAAAGAGAGACCCTGAAATTGTATTTAACCAAGTACTTAATTATAATCAAAGATAAACTTCTCTAAAGGTGTAACCACCTGCTCTAAGGAAAGCAGGAAAGTATGTTCTAGTTCAAGGTAACCAAATCTCTCTGGGCTTTAGCTTTCTCATCTGTAAAAACGAAGGATTGGTTGCAACCATTCGTAAGAGTTTGTGGGGATTGTTGTTGTCAATTTATACGATCCCTCATAATCAAACTCAGATGTTGTTGATAGGAACCTTTCTTAGATTGGAGATCAGTTCCAACAGAGGAGAAAGGAGGCCCAGAGGTATGTAAATGTGTGTACCAGACACACTCACACATACTAATGTACATATGTATTATACTCACAAATGAATATGGTGCTTGAGAAATTTATGACACTGTAAACTCAATAAGAAACTCTGTGAAAATCAGGAAAAAAAAAAACCATCTAATTTCCCCAACATGCTCTCTGTAGAAGATTTTTTCTCCCCATAGATTCTAACGCACCAGCCTAAATAGAGTTGTGACTCTTTCTAAGGCCTTGGCTATTTCTGGCTGATACCTTACCATTTATGGGGGAAATTGAGTGTTTTTATTTAAAAATCTTTCCCCTCTAATTAAGCAGAGGTGGAACTGACTCAACAATGGAGTTCCGGAAGCTAACAAACTAAAATGTCGATAAGCTAATGAATGGCACGCTCTGTCCAGAGATACCATGAAGTGGCATTGATCCTGAATCCTAAGAAGGGAAAAAGGCCTTTATATTAGAAAACAGGCCTTAGGAGGAGCTGAGGAACATTAGACTAACCATGATTCTTTCCCATTACCAACTCTCTCTGATCCACATAGGCTAGAGAGAGAAGGCCAAGGAAGGCTTGCCGGTTTTTCAGGGAAGAGAAAAATCCCATACTCCTCCAGCCATGAAGCACTTGTATTGTCTATATAGTACCTCCCAACCCTTTTGAAAAACGAAGTAAATTTGTTTAGCAGGAGGCCACCAGTGCTAAGGAAGCAGATGATCTGGGTGGCATACAATGATTGTGTCTTTTATCTATCTTTATTCTTAGGGGTGGGGTAGGGAATTCTTTATACATTGACCACAGAGCAGCCTCAGCCTCCATAAAACTTTTACCTAAACCAATAGATCTCAAATTCTACAGTGATGACTGCACAGCATTGTGAGCATACTAAAAACCACTGAATTGTACATGGTATGTACAATGGGTGAATTGTATGGTATGTGAATTCTATCTTAACAAGGTTATCATAAAAAAAATTTTAGTATGTGTAGAGTCAACTAGGATGCTAATATTTAAAATAAAGATTCTTGAGTTTCTGGGGAAAGGGCAGAATCAGTAGGTGCTGGATATGGTCAACTGCATTTTAAACAAATATCTCAAATGATTCTGTTGCAATGACCCACACTTTTAAAGGAATCAAAAAGAGATGGTATGTTTTGGTATTTCCTCTAAAGCAACAAAAGAAACCCCACAAAAGTTCAGAATGATCAATTTTAAAAACCCATCCTTCAGAAACCATATTTGATCTCTAATTCCTTATCATGAACATTATTATTATTATTATTGGAATCATGACCAAAAATTCTTCACTAAAGCCAGATCAGGAGTCCTCTCAGATGATTATTAATATGAGCATTTAACAGGCTTTAAAAGAACTTTTTGTACATTTTCTTACTGAATCTTCACAAAGACCTTATAGAGTTATAAGAGTTATAATTCACCAGGTTTAAATGTTTTGCCTCAAAACACCCAACTGATAATTGAACAATTGGTTTGGAAACCAGGTCTTCTGGCTCCTGGTTCAGCACTTTTTTCACTGTAAAAAATTTGCCTTTAAAAATGCTTTTTCAGCATGTACCAGCATGGCCTGCCCCTAACCTTTAGAAGCTATTGTTTGAGCACATTTATGAAGTTCTATTGTTAATGGTGCTAAAAAATTGCACATCTTTTTTTCTATCTGCAACACAAAAAGAAAATGTACAGTTTGACACGCTTCCCCCAAATTCTCTGTGACAATTGTGCCTAAAAAACTGAATTCATGTATGTCAGTAGGGAAGAGCATATGTGAGTGCGTGCATTAAGGGAGAGAAGCATATTGTATCTCTATGTGTTTGTAGAAAGAAGGATGGAACATTATTTGAATGTGAAATTATAATATAGAATCATTTATTAATTTGTATGTGAACTATTAAGGGAAATTAACATTTATAGGATAATTACTATGCTGTAAATCTACCTCCCTCCTGTCACTAAGCCCCTGCCCCATTCTTTGAAGATATATGCATCAGGCTCACTGACAACTCCACCCAGACCCCCCTATATTCTCCTCAGGTGAATTAAAGGTGAATGTCTCAGGCCTCTCAATTCCTTGATCTTCTCATCTTTATTAACCTTTACCTCCACTCTGCTTTAGGTATCCATTCTGGAAACATGCTATTACCCTGAACTTCTTCATCTTTGAAATACTTATTCCAAGAATCCCACTGGCCGCCACTCTCTGATTGACTTCAAGGAGTTCTCCAAGCATCTGGTCAACCCGTTCTTCTCTATACTTCCTTTCAGGAAAATCTTAGCCTTCATGTTCATCTCTTTAGTCATACTCATGTTAATTCCCAAACTTCCAGCCCCATTGTCCTTTTGACACAGACACCTGACAGATCTCCAGCCAGGCGATCAGGTGATCTCCTTCCTCCGCAGCAGTGACGGAGGGATCTGTGGCTCTCTGCAGTCCTCCCTCAAGCCTCATTTGGGTCTCAGGGCTGCCTGGAAATCTTTCCAGTCCTTTAGAAAGTGTTACTACTTTCTTTTAAATCTTTAAACACAATAAGTTGGCTTTAAGGCAAGTTAGATAAACTCTCCCTCTTTTTTTTTTTTTGCAGAGAAAATAGAAACCTTTTTCATGGGAATGTCCTCAATTTACTATCTCCAAATCTATAAAATTAACTACATACTACAACCCATCTGTTCCTGCTTTTCTTTTGCTATGATGAGGTAGGTGTGTCTCCCTTCTATTCAAGGGAGGCACTTAGGGAGGTACTTCACACACCTTTACTGTCTCCCTCTCTCTGACTCCTTCATATTTTCATTCAAGTATCTGGAACCCTATTCTATCTTAAAATAAAAACAACTAATTACCCTAATCTGATCTCTACACATCATATACATTGAAACGTCACTGTGTACTCTATAAATACATATAAGGATTATATGACAATTAAAATTAATTAATTTTTTTAAAATAGGCCAGGCATGGTGGCTCACATCTGTAATTCCAGCACTTTGGGAGGCCCAGGCAGGAGGGTCACTTAAAGCCAGAAGTACGAGGCTACAGTGAGCCAGGATCTCACCATTGCACTTCAGCCTGGGTGACAGGGCAAGATCCGGTCTCTAAAAATAATGAATGAATGAAAAACAAACAAACAAACACACAAAGAAACCTTTCCATCCTCAGGCTCTCCGCAACCCACCACCCTTTCATTTAGTTGCTCATTTCAGAAGCTTGGCAATCATCATTTATTCCTTCCTCTTCCTTATCCTTTGTATACAATTGATAAACAAGTTCTACCAAACCCACCTCCTCAATACATCATTATTCATGTACTTTTCTCCATTTCTAGTGAAAAGTCCCTAAGTCTGTGCTGTTCAATAAAAATATAATGTGAGCCACATTGCTAAAATTTTTAATTTTCTAGGACCTACAGAAAAAGTAAAAAGAAACAATGGAATTAATTTTACTTAATCCTTTATATCAAAAATATTGTCACTCTAGAGGCTACAAAATGGATGAACCTTGAAGGTATTACACTAAATGAAGTAAGCTAGTTACAAAAAGATAAGTACTGTATGATTCTACTTATATGAGATACCTGGAATAGTCAAATATAGAGAGACAGAAAGTAGGATGGCAGTCACCAGGGCCTGAGGGAAAGGCAGGAGAGTTAATGGGTATAGAGTTTTAGTTTTGACTGGGCACGATGGCTCACACCTATAATTCTAGCACTCTGGGAGGCCAAGGGGTGAGGATCACTCAAGGTCAGGAGTTTGAGACCCGCCTGAGCAAGAGCAAGATTCTGTCTCTACTGAAAAATAGAAAGAAATCAGATGGACAACTAAAAATATATAGAAAAAAATTAGCCGGGCATGGTGGCACACACCTGTAGTCCAAGCTACTCGGGAGGCTGAGGCAGGAGGATCCCTTGAGCCCAGGAGTTTGAGGTTACTGTGAGCTAGGCTGATGCCACGGCACTCTAGCCCAGGCAACGGAGTGAGACTCTGTCTCCAAAAAAAAAAAAAAAAATACAGAGTTTCAGTTTTATAAGATAAAGAGAGTTCTGGAACTGAATGGTGGTGATGGCTGTGTAACAGTATGAATGTACTTAATATCATGGAACTGCACACTTAATAGTGTGGTTAACATGATAGACTTTATGTTATGTATATTTTACTACAATAAAAAAATATTTTTAAAAAATTGTCATTTTGGCCAGGCGAGGTGGCTCACACCTGTAATCCTAGCACTCTGGGAGGCCGAGGCGGGTGGATTGCTCAAGGTCAGGAGTTCGAAACCAGCCTGAGCAAGAGCTAGACCCCATCTCTATTAAAAATAGAAAGAAATTAACTGGCCAACTAATATATATAGAAAATATTAGCCAAGCATGGTGGCGCATGCCTGTAGTCCCAGCTACTTGGGAGGCTGAGGCATGGTGGTGCATGCCTGTAGTCCCAGCTACTTGGGAGGCTGAGGCAGCAGGATCGCTTGAGCCCAGGAGTTTGAGGTTGCTGTGAGCTAGGCTGACGCCATGCCACTCACTCTAGCCTGGGCATTAAAGCAAGACTCTGTCTCAAAAAAAAAAAAAAAATTGTCATTTCAATGTGGAGTCATTATAAAAAATATTGAGATATTTTACATCCTCAATTTGAATTAGTGACATATTAATAGACATACGTTGCTAGTGGCTACCATTTTGGATAGCATAGCTTGATCATTTCTTACCCAAGTCTATTATCTCCTGCCTCAGCCTCCCGGGTAGCTGGGACTACAGGCGCGCCAAGTCTATTATCTCTTTGCTGGATGGAAAGAGACCCAAGAGGAAGCTTCCAGTGGTCTCCTTGCTTCCTGTTGAGATCCCCTTTTATAAGGTCTATATATTATAGTCAGAGTGATTTTCCTAAAAATAAAATCCATGTTGTTATCCACCATAGAACTTGGCATATTTCTCCCAGCTCTGTGAGCTCTTAGGATAATTTACAAGGCTCTGCAAACTGGACCATGTCAACTTTCTAGCTTCATCTCCACATTTTCATAGCCCACAATACAGCATGTGCACAAACACATGCATGCACACACAGGCAAAAGTTATTTTTGTTCTTTAAAGCCCTTGTCATCTTCTTGGCTTCTGGGTCACTGTGTGTTCTGTTCCTTCTATTTAGAATGCTCTTCCTCATCCACCTTAGGCTAAGTGTTGCTCATACTGCAAGTCTCCTCAGAAACTTTCCCTGATCCCCTAGGTCTGGATTAAGTGTTCCTCCTGTGTGCTCACATGGAACTCTCAGCTCCTTCTACCATACCCTTTATGACACTATTGTTACCTTCTTTATATTTACATGCTTGCCCCCTTGACCCTAAGCGTATCCAGGGCAAGTACAAGCACTAACTTTGTTCCTTCCCCCCACCCCCAACTCCAAGCATAGTGCCTAGCATATGGTAGGTGCTCAACAGACATTCATTGAATAAGTACATGGATAAATGTAGTAGTCTTTTTTTAGGACCAGAAATGAAGAGAAACTTTTCAATTTGCAAAGTCTCTTGTAATTTATAGATAATTTCTTTCTCTTGTCCTTTTTTGATTTTTTGGATCTCACTAATTACCGGATGAATTTGTTTAGAAAGAAATAGTTTCTTCAAGGTGGGTATTAAAAGGTAAAGAACAGGGGCCGGGCGTGGTGGCTCACGCCTGTAATCCTAGCTCTCTGGGAGGCCGAGACGGGCGGATTGCTCAAGGTCAGGAGTTCGAAACCAGCCTGAGCAAGAGCGAGACCTCGTCTCTACTATAAATAGAAAGAAATTAATTGGCCAACTAATATATATAGAAAAAATTAGCATGCCTGTAGTCCCAGCTACTCGGGAGGCTGAGGCAGGAGGATCGCTTGAGCCCAGGAGTTTGAGGTTGCTGTGAGCTAGGCTGACGCCACGGCACTCACTCTAGCTTGGGCAACAAGTGAGACTCCTTGTCTCAAAAAAAATAAAAAAAATAAAAAAAAATAAAAATAAAAGGTAAAGAACAGGAAATAGCTGTTTCAATAGAAGAAAGACAGGAAAACTTCCCAGACAGAAGGACTGAATTGCATAGCATACATTAGGAGAATTACAATAACATTCAATTTTGAGGTAAAATAAGCGTTATTAAAGTGAACTGATGATCTCCATGTCTCTCAATCTCATGGACATTTTAAATCTGAGTATCTTACCTAACTTCCCAGGTGCCAGTCTTTTAAAAGTTGTCTCCTTTTGGAAGCATTCTTTTCCCATTGGGTCCCTGAAACCTAATTCTTCTGGTTTTCCTCCTGTCTCTCTCTTTGTATCTTTTCATTGTCCTTTCTCAATCTTTAAAGGTCAGAGCTCCTCAAAGCTAGACATTCAGTCCCTTCTAGTCTCTTTCTCTGCTCTCTCCCTAAACTCTCCCATTCAAGTCCGTGACTTTATTTTCTCTACAGCAGGATCTCTCAAATATATATTTTAATGCCAAACCTGTCTTCATATCTCCAAAGCCACCATCTAAGTATCTACCTAAAATCTCCCTTGGGAGAGATGAATATACCCCGAATTGAACGAAACAAAAATATAATTAATGACCACCTACAAAACTCACTCTCCCTCCTTCCAATGTTTTCTGTTTCATTGCTGTTTGACTGACTGACACCATCCTGTATGCAATTGTTCAAGCCAGAAAACTAGGAATTACTTTACATACCTTCTCTCATAATCCCTATTTCCAATATATTCTTATGTCAATCAATATGTACTGAATAATAGAAATGTGCATTAAGAAACCTGTACAGTGTACTTAAAGCATACATATTATTATATATTATTATTATATGTATATTTGCAGAGCTATGGAATTTTGTCTGGGATTCCACACATTTGTTTAAATGCTATTAAGTGTAGAGGAATTTTTATTATTGTTTCTGCCTTGCGGTACACCTGCAGAAAACTCAGTTTCCCTAGTGAGGATAAGGGGAATGTCATCGCAGCATCCCCTTTTTTATTCAAGACTGACAAGAAATATGGGTGTTTTGGATACCAATTAACATTTATATCCTGGTTCCCACTGTTTTAGAAGTTTGTAACATGGTAACAAAAGCTTAGGATTGGACTAGAACAGCACGAGGTAGAACCTTTGAGAGTTTAACCTCTGAATCTAAAGGAAAAGCTATGGCTATTTGTTTCTTCTTAATTTGCCTCTAATCAGCTAAGGATAGTTAGAATAGCAGGGACAATACTGAGAAAGAGTATTTCATTATGGTGCAATTGCCAGGTTTACCTCCCTTTTCCTTCTTTTGATAAGTAAGGAGGAACGTTCTATATCCTTTCTTTACCTAGAATTAGTGAAAAAGAAAATCGCTGGCTGCCAATCAGCCTGTCTGTGCCCAACCTTACTGGCAGTACCTAGAGAGCCTTAGCATGGTTTTATAAAATTGACAAGACTGCCTCTCATCAGACTATGTCTCATGGAGACATGGGCAACATATCTCCATATGCTTATTTTTGTCCCAGAGAGCATCATTTTTTTTATTAATTGGAATTTAGGTTATATTGTGGGACATAGAGATACCAAATAAAGTGACTTAAACATGAAGAAAGTTTATTTCTCTCTCATAAAACTTCAGATGCAGACCACTCAGTGCTGGCATGGTGGCTACACAGCTGTTCAGGGCCCATGCTTCGCCCACCTGCCCAGATGTGGCCTTCCTCTTTAAGTTTCAGCCTTCATTCTGCAGCTAGATTTAGCCGCTAGACTAAGTTCTGGCTAATGGAGTGTGAAGGGAAATGAGACTCACAACTTCTGGGAAGTTGTGTCCTTAAAGGAAGGGGATATGATATACCTTTTCTGCCACACTATTGCTTGAGAAGGTAAAAAATGTCATCATTCCTTGTGGCCATATGTCCAGCTAAAAGTCAGAAGATTTATTGTCATAAAAGGGAGAAGAGACATTGAAGGCAAGTAGCAATCTTTAACATAGTCTTAGAAAGCATTTCTGCACACTTGGGGTACTGAGTTAAGGGTGAGATAACCTTGGTTTTTACCTTTGCTTTTAACTTCTCTATCTGTGTGAACTTGGGCAGTTACAATGTTCTTGAGTGTTTGTTTTTTCCTTTAATATTCCATGCAAAGCTCCATTATAGAATTTGTCACGTTGTACTGCAGTTTGTCTTTGTGTCCCCCTGTTCTTAGTGTAGCACTTTGCATAAAGTCAGCACTCCCTATCCACGTTAACAGTTATTGGCTCCTTCTTAATGGTATTTTCCTACCTCTGTAACAACTATTTGCTCCTTTCCTTCTGCAGTCATAGGAACCATTGTATTCCATCACCTCTTTTCTTTTTCACATCAGTTACACAGTCTGTATGAGTAACTTCTCACTGTCACATGAATTCCATTCCATTGTTAACACATTCCAGCCAGGCGCAGTGACTCATACCTATAATCCTAGCACTCTGGGATGCCAGGGTGGGAGGATCGTTGAGCTCTGGAGTTGGAGACCAGCCTGAGCAAGAGTGAGACCCCATCTCTACTAAAAACAGAAAAATTAGCCAGGTGTAGTGGCACGTGCCTGTAGTCCCAGCTACTCAGGAGGCTGAGACAGCAAGGTTGTCTGAGCCCAGGAGTTTGAGGTTACACTGAGCTATGATCCTGCCACTGCACTTTAGCTGGGGCAACAGAGAAAGACTCTGTCTCAAAGAAAGAATAAAACACATACACACACATTCCATATCCTCCCTTTTTTTTAAATAAGTTATAATTTACATATAAAATCACCTATTTTAAATTGTACAATTAAGTGATTTATAGTTACGATTACTAAACTGTACAACCATCATCACAATCCAGTTTTAGAATATCTTCATCATCCCAGTAGAATCCCTTTTGCTCATTTACCCTTAAACATCCTTTTTACCAATCTCCCACATGAAATTGTGAGCCAGCATGTATCATACACCTATTGAGAACCAGTCAGTGCTTAGTGCTCTAGGGAACTCATATAGAATAGAATACAATACCTAATCTCAGGGGGCTAGCTAGTTGCCAAAATAAGATCTCAGTCAGAGACCACCATGAGAAAATATGTGTCCTATTCCCAGCCTTTGTGAATGAGCTAATGCTATACAACTACAGAAACTCCTATAGTTGAGCAGATCATCTCAATGTGAAAAAAATCTTACCTACTCCAGAAAGATAGCTATTTTTTTCTCCTTTCAGTCTTAAAACACCCTTTCTTAAATTGACCATTAATAGTTTCCAGATGTATGGGCTTTTTGTAACATCTCTTTCCTCTTAAATGTCATCTTAAATATTGTGTTAGTCTATTTTCAGCTGCTATAACAGAATACCACAAACTGAGTCATCTATAAAGAAAAGAGATTTCTTTCATTCACAGTTCTGGAGACTAGGAAGTCCAAGACCACAGCACTGGCACCTGGTGAGGGTCATCTCAAGGCAGAAGATGAAAGATGGAAATGACACACAGACAAAAATGAGGGCCAAACTTATCCTTTTATCAGTAGCCCACTTCTGGTCCCAAGATAATGGCATTAATCCATTCATGACGACAGAGTCTTCATGACCTAATCACCTCTTAAATGACCCACCTCTTAGTACTGTTACAATGGCAATTAAGTTTCCAACACATGAACTTTTGGAGGACATGTTCAAACCATAGCAAATATGTACCTCCTTCTGTTTCCATTTATTTGTAACCAGAATCTAAATTATATATTTGCATCTTTCCAAGTAGGATCTAACTTACTCTTCAAAAATACTGCTAATTCTAAATGAAAATTATGATCACTATAATTTTTCACTTTCAGTTACTTATTGAAAAGACTAATATTTATTAACTTTCTCAGAATTAAATGTAACCAGCAGCTTTTTTGGCCCTCAGGTTACTATTAATGATAATTAACTGTGGTGATGAAGAATTACTAATAGTTATGATCCTGAAGTGCCAAATAATGTATTTCAAAAAGCTGCTTGTTCCCTTAGGTATTCCGTAAAGCAAACCAGTTTTGTTTTCTGGGTTTTTTTTTTTTTTTTCCATCCAGGAAGCCATGAACACTAGGCATTCCTAGGTGCCAAGTGCAGATTATTCTCTTCCCACACATCTCCTAGTCGCTTCTTGAGCCTTTCTCATAGCCAAGAAATCAGCAGGAACACCCCACTCAAGGAATGCATTCATGTAACATGATTGTGGGGTGGAAGAGACAGAATATACAAGGTTAAGAAATGCTTGCTTTTAGCACTTGAACACTTGCCTCCACCAGTTTCATTTTTCTCTTTTTGACATGCAAATAGCCCTAAGGAGTGGCTCTCAGCCTTAGCTGCATATTGGAATCACCTAAATGTTTAAGAAGATATTGATGTGGAGGAAATGGGGAAATGTTAGTCAAAGGGTACAAAACTTCAGTTATAAAATGAACAAGTTTTACAGATCTAATGTCCAGCATAGGTGGTGATGAATGTGTTAATTAATTTGATTGTGGTAAGCATTATACAATGTATACATATATCAATCATCACATTATATACTTTGAATATATTGAATATTTATTTGTCAATTAAATTGTTTTTAAAAGATAGTGGTGCCTGGACCAACCACTAGAGATCTTGATCTAATTGTTCTGAGTTTGGCCTCAAGCAAGCATCAGCATTTTTCAACACCTTCCCCAGTCATTCCAATGGGCATTCAGGAGTAAGAACCACTATTTGGACTCAGAATAAACATAGTAGCTCATGGCCAGCTCTGAGGGAAGGATGCTCAACATCTGCTGGACAAAGAGTTTTAACAGCTGAAGCAAGAAATTTGAAAACAGTGCCAGAGATAGACATGCCAACCGCTTCAGAAGGGGGCCCAAGGTCAATCTTTGTGAATGGTGTGTGTGTGTGTGTGTGTGTGTGCACTGTAGTGAGGTGAGTGTCTATGTGTGACCTCACTACACTACACTTGTTCGATGTGAGAGAGAGACTGAGAATAGAGGAAATTTGTCTCCAACCAAGAGAGATCTGGGAAGCATAGATGATAGAACTGGATTTTTAAATATTTCATAATTTTAGACATTTGGCCAGCTTCTTTACATCTTTAAGCAGAGATGGATCCAAGAAATTTTCCTGAAAAGACCCTCAACCCAAAAGTGCACCTCCTGCTCTCTCATCAACCACAGTGTCTGAAAAGGTTCACTAAATAAGAGCCTTTCTTTTTGGTTAAACCAGGTCAGTAAAACAATTTCACATCCTCTTTTGGCTTTAGAGCTCTAAGTCACCTTTACATTCTCTGTTGGTTTTAAAGATCAGTTTCATTTTCTTTATTAAGTGCACCTATACATGCCTTGGTCTCTTAGAATAGGAGTGAGCATTTAAGAGGGGCCTTGTCTGAGCTTAGCTCTGAAATTTAAGAATTGCCTGAGAAGGAAGTCCCCAAAAGGGAAGGCCTCAGGTGCCGGAGAAATAAGCCAGAACATGAGGATTGGGATCCTCAAGAGGATGACAAAGTGAGGTATAGTTGTAATTTGCACTGGGGAAAACCTTGGGATGGAGAATTGGCCCTGTCTGTTTCCTGATTTAGAATTAATTGAAGGTGTACATGTTTCAGTGCTGCAGGATGGAATACAGGGGTTAATTAGGAAGTGTTCAAGCTTAGAGCAGAGCTCTTTGATGACTGTCTACTGATGCCGTGGATTTTTTTTGTTTTGTTTTGGGAGGTTTTGTTTGTTTTGGACACTGTGTATTATGGTTGAATTTTTAATAGATTAGCTCGTGGCCTGTTCTAGTTGAAACCAACCTCCAATTATGAGCCACGGTTTGTTTAAAATCACTGTAAGCAAGCTCGATAATTTATTTTTAATACAGAAATTGATTATGAAGCTTGCTGTTTACCCAGAATGATTCCGAAACTTCTACTTTCTGTTCTGGCTTTTGGCCTGCTAACCAAATGATCATTTATCAGGGGTGCTCTTCGCAACTGAAGGGAGTAGAAATTCTAGGCCCTCGCAGTGCTACCTGTTGGGGGTGAGGCTTAAAGGCCGGCTGGAAGTGATGGCAACCCAGCTCCCCTGACCACAGACCTCTCCCCTGCTCCCATCGGGGTGTCTGAGGCCTCTACCACCCAGCCTTCGCCTGACTGGGGTGGTGTCAGCTTAAACCACACCGAAGGGTCACACACACAGTCACCTCTCTACACTGCAAGTAAACTCATCGATTTGCTGCTACCCAGCACTCAACCAGCTGGAGACAGGCAGTTTTCTTCGAGAGAACAGGACTCATCGGAGGTCTTTTAATTTGGAGCTGGGGGTGCAATTAGTGGTTAGGGAGGGTCCAGAGGACATTAAAGGAGGTGTTCAGTGACCTACATTGCTGTCATCACCCATCAGTCAGTAAGATTGGCCCAAGGTGTAAATATCAAACGGAGAGAAAAATCTATGTTGAGCAAGTCCCCTATCTTGATTTCATCATTTACATTACACAGGATTAAGCTACAGAGAGAGTGGAGGTGTCATTTTCTTTCTTTTCAGTTTGAGCCCCATGAAATTGAAGAGCGAATTGCGAGATCATTTTTACCTGCACGCACGGGGTTGTCTGGCCTTAACCCCTACATAACTCAGTTATGGGCGCTGCCGTGAAAACGTCGTTTTCCTGAGATGTGGGGTTTTTCGGGGGGGGGGGGGGATTAAGGGTGTTCAGGTAAATCCACAAGGTTTTCCTGTGGGAACAGGTCTCCACCGCTCTGCTCCAGGAACCGCGCTGCCGAGGCACGAGGGACGACGCTCGCGGCGCTGCCCGAGTGCTGGGTCCCGCTCGGGTTCCCGGGCCGGGCCGGGGCAGGGTGCAGACGGAGGTTCGAGCCCGCCGCCGGGCCGGAGACCAGAAGCGCAGTGGAGCTGCACCTCCGGCGCCTGCGCGGAGAGCGACCCCGCCTGGGGCAGGCGCTCTGGGCCGCGAAGTCCCGCCCACCTGGCCCGCAGGGCCCAATCCGCACCGTGCTCCAGGCGCCCGGCGGGAGAGCTGGGGAGTGAACGCTGGCTGAGCGCTTGCCTGCTGGCTCGCTGCGCGGCCTCCCGATAGCACCACAGAGGCAGCTTAAGATGGCAGTGGGAAGGGAAGAAACATATTTCAGAAACGCCTGCCAGAATAAATTTTTCAACCGCCTAGCACAAAAATTCGACTAGGGCTAAACAGACTGAATGAGTACCTACACCAGAAAACAGGCCTTCGGCTGGGGGATGTAGCTCAGTGGTAGAGCGCGCGCTTCGCATGTGTGAGGTCCCGGGTTCAATCCCCGGCATCTCCAAACAGCCGCGGTCTGGTTTTTTTTCTACCCCCAATTGATGTCTTAGAACACTATCTGTACATTCCTTTTGCTGACATCTAGGGCGCCCAAGAACAACCTAAAAAGAAGAGCGAAAAAAATCAGCGAAGCGGAGGGAAAGAACCCTCCTGATTGCTCGAATTAAAAGTGAAACAAGAAACTATCTTTGATTAAAGTTTCTTCATTTGCACAAGGCCAACGTTACGGTGTGGTTATTAAACTTTCTGGCTCCTGGGAGGAGCATGAAAGAAAAAGAGCTGACAGTGCATTGGCCGGGAATCGA
This sequence comes from Microcebus murinus, assembly GCF_040939455.1. Lineage (NCBI taxonomy): Eukaryota > Metazoa > Chordata > Mammalia > Primates > Cheirogaleidae > Microcebus > Microcebus murinus. Next base: position 37,072,538 of record NC_134111.1, read on the forward strand.
ACCCGGGCCTCCCGCGTGGCAGGCGAGAATTCTACCACTGAACCACCAATGCTTGCCCTAGCAATCCCTTTTTATTCATTACTAGAAGACATCTTGATATAAACAATCATTCCTTTCTCTTAGTAATTGTGTATTTGTGTTTACATTTAGAAAAAGCAGTATAATTATTACTTAAATCATTATCACAAAGTATTTAAAGAACGTTAGCAACTACAAAAATTCTCATTATACTAACTTCTGTTAAACTGTATGAGGAGATTCTTATGAAACTGTCCTTGGTGAACAAGGCAAAAGAATATTTTATTATGTCTGTAGATTACTCAACCGCTTAGCCTCTCTTCAGACACTTAGAGGGACAACCTCGCCTTTTTTTTTTTTTTTCTTATCATTGTAGCTAATCAGACAAATACATCATGGAGATTTGTTAGGGATTGGGAGTAGTGACGAGGGAACAGGGAACAGAAATTTTGGACACTGGCCCAAATTTATAATTTGGAAATTGGCAAATTCGAACTATATGAGATCATGTAGTTCTCATATATGAGCATCAGGAACTTAGAAACATTGGTGACTCTAGCCAAGTGACCTGAATTCTCTAAACTGCCCGTTTCTTCCTTTGTGAATGACTTGACTTTGGGATCTTTTTCAACTATAATCCTTCACCTTTAGTTTCCATGGAAAGTGAAATTGCCGATGATACAACAGAGATGCATAAAGGGGAGAAAGTAGAGTGAAGGAAACACATTTTTGGAAATGGTGATAAGTACTAGATAGAAGGCTGTGGACGTAGGCATCACTGGCTCTTTGCCTCTGGGAGGGAAATTCCCAACAATTTCCAGGAACTTTGACTGGCTAAGGAGGATTTGGGGGGAAAAAAAATATGAGAATAGCTAACACATAGCAGTTACTATGTGCCAGGCTATGTAAGTGCATAGCCTGGACATGGACTTTAACCCAGTGAAGTAGATATTATTATTACCCCAACTTAATAAATGAAGAAACTTAGAGACAAGATTGGAATACATAGTATTATGCTTGAAATCTGGGTGCTTAGCCACTGCCCTGTTCTGCCTACAACAGAATAAATCACTGTGTATTGGCACTTGAAATACTGCATATAGTTTAGGACGGTTATATATTAAGAATAATAGGCCAGGCATGGTGGCTCACGCCTGTAATCTTAGCACTCTGGGAGGCCAAGACGGGTGGATGATAGCTCAAGGTCAGGAGTTCGAAACCAGCCTGAACAAGAGCAAGACCCCATCTCTACTAAAAATAGAAGGAAATTAATTGGCCAACTAAAAATATATAGGAAAAAATTAGCCGGGCTTGGTAGCACATGCCTGTAGTCCAAGCTACTCGGGAGGCTGAGGCAGGAGGATCCCTTGAGCCCAGGAGTTTGAGGTTGCTGTGAGCTAGACTGATGCCACAGGCACTGTAGCCCTGCAACAGAGCAAGACTCTGTCTAAAAAAAAAAAATAGAATGGAGTTAGAAAAAGATCATAAAAGGCTACTGAAAAGAGATACGGAAGGACTGCTACATTAAGATTTATTTTTAAGTACTTTTTAGTGTATGGCTAAAGAACAAAATCTGAAGACAAATACATTACAGAATTATAAAGACATAAAAGAGGATAAAAGATAGGAAGGGAATTAGGGAATCAGGAAATCTAGACTACAAATCCCAAGTAACCTGTGGAAGAACAAGGTCATAATCATTTTATTTCTTCTAACCTTAATTTGTTCTTTCAAATGAAAGAATAAAGGAGAAGTGTGGTTTTAAAATTCTATTCTGAGGGGCTCTTGCATTCCAGGGGTACCTCAGGGGCATTGGCTGGCGAGGCCTCACCTTTCCCTGCCCCCTCAATTCCACCAGCTCATTTAAGACTTAATTGCATGTGTTTGTTAGGTTACAAGTCCGGGAAAAAAAAAAAAAAAAACTTTTAAAAGTCTTGAACTAAATAATCTAAGATCCTTTAGATTTCTGAAATCTTACGATTCAAAATAAAAAACAGTCTAAAAGAGCCTCAGAACACAAGAAACACTAACAAAAGTTTAAAACAGGTGGAAGCAATCGAATACAAAGTGTGGTCTTGTGGCAGACATTATTAGTGACCTACTTGAACGCCATTTTATTTTTTTCTTCCTAAAAAACGTCCATTTGATTCTACCTAGCCCCAGAGACAAATGTGGTGCACTAAGCCAGTTATCCCATTTTCCTTTTTAAAGATTGATCTGAGGTAGGTTTGCCACTGAGTTCCTGCCAAGGAGAGGGAAGTATAGTCAGCTAGGGGTTTCTGGGAAAGATGATATAGAAGATCTTTTTTGCCCATTCTTTTCTCCATGTATGAGGGTATAATGTATGGAGCTGCCCAAACCATTCTGTGACTTAAACGAAGACTGAGAATGACCCAGCAGAAAAATAGAAACAGACACTATACCATGCTGGGATTTTCTTCACCTAGACTTTTGGTTAGGTAAACTTATTGAAGATATTTATTGTTTAAGACCTTTTGAATTGGGCATTTTGTTATAGGTAGCCAAAAGCATTCAAGGTGCACACGTGTGTGTGTGTGTGTGTGTGTGTGTGTGTGTGTGTGTGTGTGTGTGTCTAGCAGTCTACTTCAACTCTTTCTGGTATAAGAAACCTATTCTGTACAGAATCAACACCTTGAGATGTGGGTGAGGCTAATTTGTCTCTTCATCTCCATTTCTCTGCCATAGTGGCAGGCATGTGAAACAGATCTAGTCAAATATTTCCCACTGTGCTTAATTTAGAGATGGCTATGTGACCGTAGCAGACACAATCAGAGTCCTTGCCAAAACTGTCTTGCCAGAGCTGTATGTAAAGGGTATCTTTCTGCTGGGGTGAGCAAACAGGTTGAAGGTATAGCTTGGATTGCTGATGGCCATCTTGCTTGTCCAGAAGAGAGAGACCAACACATCTGTAATATGACATAGATTCCCTAGAAGCAACCATGCCTGACGAGAACCACTTCTCAATTTTGTGTTTATATGAGTCCATAAAGTCGCCTTAAACAATACTTTGCCTTTAAAGTTAGAGTAAGGTTCACGGCAAGACAGAAGGAGAAAGAAAAGTGAATCTAGGAATCTAGTTTTTGTGACTGGGAGAGTCGTGGTGTAGTGTAGGGAAGTCTGCAGGAGAAAAGACTGGAAGGAAAGGGATGGAGGAAAGTGTTCGTTCACCTTTGGAAATTCTGACTTGGAGGTAAGTAGACGGAGATGCCTGCTAGGTGGTTGGATCTAGACCTGGAGAAATCAAGGCTACAGAAGTGGGTTTGGAAGTCAACTGAGAGGTGAAATACAAAAATGTAGAAGTGGAGGAAATCACACAGAGGGAAGAGTGCCGAGGACAGAGCCTTGGGAAGGTCCATTTTAGGGAGTGGCAGAAGTCAGGGAGCTGGAGGCAGAGAAGCAGGGCAGTGGTGTGTCACGGAATCTGTAGAGGCAGGCAAGGCCCCCCTCTTTTGCTAATTCTGAGAAACACAGTATGACAAACTCAGGTATTGTTCTGTTTCATAGACGTGCTGTGCATATCTATGTTTCACATCAGCAGTGCTGTAGTAGGTAGCGATTTCATTTTGGGTGTGGTTGAGCATGAAAGGATCACAGGAAGGCCAATAGTACATTCTGGGTGGCACATATATTAACACTTCCCCTAGTCTGCTCTGCTCCCATGGTCAGATGAGTGGCCCCATTGAAGTTGGCAGAGAGGAAGAAAGCACAAAAGTGCTGTGAAATGTTACACAATTTTCTCTCTTAAGCAACCATGACCATTGTGATACCCCAGTGAGGCAGGCAGGGGCTTATAAGTTGCATCAAAGCACCTTGGTGCACTCGATCAAGGCATCCAGTTCCTGGCTGGTGTTGGCTCACCATGGAAATGTGACCAGGTTTTTATCATCTCAAGAAAGTAAACCATTAAGAAACAGAAATAGTTCATATAATACATAGTCACTAAAGCAATGCCTTTTTATTTTTTTTTTTTAACTTGTGAGCGATTGTATTGATTTAATACACACAGCTTATTTCTGTCCCAGGTTACAAACTAGCCCTAGGGAAATGGTGGAGCCAGTCATTTGGATTGCCCTTTACTGGCTGGGAATTAAATCATTACTTATTCCATTTTCAAATCACAAGTAGTACCCTAAGGCCTACTTTCCTAAGGATTAAAATCAAGGCATGAAAATGAAGAATCCAGGTGTAATTCTCAGATGCATGCAGATGTTGAGAATGCAGCAATTTTTCCTGGAAACCTGTCACTGCAAAATCATCCTGCTTACACTATGCTCATTCCTAATCCTCAAGCATGTCCAATTAGTCAGCCAATCTGATTTTCCCCCTTTTAAGGTGGCATTGACTCTTGCTCTTCCTCCTCATGCCATTCTCTCTTTCCTAATGCAAACAATTTTCAGCTCACTCCCTAAGCTACCTGGGAAACCTCAGATTTCCTCTGCCATCCTGCATGCTGCTCCTAGTTGAATTTTCTCCTCCCCTTCTACTCCTTTTCTCCTCCTTTTCTTTCTTTCTTCATCTTTGAAAATTCAATCATTTCTTTATTGTTAGTTCAAAAGTAGAATTGATTTCAAATCTATACAGAGTCCTTCAGGTGAAGGAAATATGGGTGTGAATTCTTTATCCTTCTCCCAATACCTATCTCTGGGTGCAGCATTTATTCAAATACTATTGAGCTGTGCCACTTGGCCACCTGCCATTTGTTGGCAGAAGTGGCTTTTGTCTCCCTTACCACAGGCTCTATTCTTCTTCACAAATCATTTGGTCTTTTAAAATATATTTTGTTCATAAGTAACCCATGCATGTGATGCAAAATTCAAAAAGCATAAGGGAGTATGCACTGATGGCTCACACCTGTAATCCTAGCACTCTTGGAGGCCAAGACTGGAATATTGCTTAAGGTCAGGAGTCTGAGACCAGCCTGAGCAAGAGTGAAACCCTGTCTCCACCAAAAAGGAAAAATTAGCTGGGTATGATGGCACATATCTGTAGTCCCAGCTACTTGGGAAGCTGAGGCAGGAGGATCACTTGAGCCCAGGAGTTTGAGATTGCAGTGAACTATGATGATGCCACAGCACTTTAGCTGGGGGTACAGAATAAGACTCTGTCAGAGAGAGAGAGAGAGAGAAAGAGAGAGAGAGAGTATGTATGCATTGAAAAGTATGTCTTTATCCCACTCCATCCCAGTTCCTGGGTTTTCTTTCCTGGTACCTGTACCAGTACCATAATTACCTGAACCATCATTATCAGTTTCTTGTGTTTTCCTACACAGATATTTCTATGTAGATACAAATGTTGCAATTTGTTTTTAAGCACAAATGGTACATGCTATATATCCTGTTGTGCTCAAAGCCTTTTCTTTTTCTGCCATAAAAATACATCTTGGAAAATTTTCTTCTAAGTACACATAGAGCCACTTCTTTCTTTTTAATGGTTCCATGTACATTTTTTAAACTGCTCTTTATGGTCCAAGAATTAAAACATCATTTTTTCTATCTCACAATCACAAGTAGTGCCCCAAGGCCAAGTTTTCTAAGGAATAGAATCAAGGTATGGAAGTGAAGAATCCAGCTATGATTGTAAGGTGCATGAGGACGGTGAGAAAGTCCATTGCATGGAGGTACTGTAATTACATGAACTAGTTCCTTAGCAGAAGACATTTAGGCTGTTTCTGATCGTTTGCTAGTAGGAACAATGCTGCAGTGAATATCTTGAATGAATGCCATTTAGCTCATGTATCAGAATATCTGCAGAATCAATTCCTAGAAGTGAAATTGCTAAGTCACAGAGTGAATACAATTTAAATTTTGATACATATACAAAATTTGTCCCTCAAGAGGTCTTTTTTAAAAAAAATATTGCTTTCATTATATTACCCTTTTGCTCCCAAACCTTAGTGGTCCTAATTCTAGCCACATTTTCTTTTTTTTTTTTTTTTTTTTTTTGAGACAGAGTCTCGCTTGTTGCCCAGGCTAGAGTGAGTGCCGTGGCGTCAGCCTCGCTCACAGCAACCTCAGACTCCTGGGCTCAAGCGATCCTCCTGCCTCAGCCTCCCGAGTAGCTGGGACTACAGGCATGCGCCACCATGCCCGGCTAATTTTATATATATATTAGTTGGCCAATTAATTTCTTTCTATTTATAGTAGAGACGGGGTCTCGCTCTTGCTCAGGCTGGTTTCGAACTCCTGACCTTGAGCAATCCGCCCGCCTCAGACTCCCAGAGTGCTAGGATTACAGGCGTGAGCCACCGCGCCCTCTAGCCACATTTTCTAAACCCACATAGATTCATGAACCTTTATGGGCCTTGCACTTGTAATTCTTAATGCTTGAGCAAGTGGCCATGCATTTTCATCTTGCACTGGGTCCTGCAAATTATCTGGCTGGTCTCAGCTAGACTTTCCAGACTTCCCAAGTTCCATTCCCATTTTACATGTTGCAGCCCTACCTTCTTGTTCTCTGTCATGTGCAAAACACAGCATGCATATTACTATGATGATGGCTCTGTTCCGATTGCTTTCTCCCTTCACAACATTCATTGCCCCTTCTTCTCTGTGCATCTTTCAAAGGGTAGTTGCAGCTTTATCTGCATACAGGAAGCCTTACTCAACTATTGCAATTATCATTTATTTTCCTTTTTCTGTCTGGCTTCAAAGCTCTGCCTCTTCCACCCTGCACTTTGCTGCTTATCAGTTCTGGTTCTGGCCTTACAATCCCATCAATATTAGGTGAGTCATTTATTTTCTCTAGGTCTCAGTTTCCTTGAGTGTAAAATGAGAGCATTGTTGTATAGAATACCAAGATTCTTCTCAGAGCGAATAATCTGTGAACTTTTTATATCGTTTTGCAATAACATAAGGTTAAGTTTGTAGAGAAAATACACAAGTTTGAGTAAGCTATAAACATGTAGTGCTAAAAGAGGCCATGGCAGCATCACCTGGGAGATGGTTAGAAATGCGGACCTTCAGGTTCCCCCTCAGATTAATTGAATTGGAACCTGCATTTAACAAGATCCCCAGGTGATTCATATGCAGATACAGTTTGAGAAGCACTGGCTTAGAGGGCACAGAGAAGGGAAGAGTTCAGAAAGGCAGGTGGCAGCCTGTCTCTGAAGGGTCTTGGCTGCTGGGTGAAGTTTGGGTGGGGCAGGATATGCTACGCGAGCCTTTGCAGGTTTTTAAGCCAGGGAGTGTTTTGCTCACATTTGTGAGTCATAGAGGTAGCTCCAGGGACCTTATGGAGGAGTTCAAACAATAGGCAGACCATGCTTTGGGGACTCTGTCCCTTACTGCTGTGTGGCGTTGGGCAAGTAGCTTAGTCTCTAAGGCCCAGACTCCTCATCTGCAAATTGAGAATAAACTCACTCCCCTTGCAGAGTTGTTGCAAGGCTGGTGACCTGTCCAAACAGGAAGGAGCATCTCTGTTGGTGTCAGTGGATGTTGATCAGTGTAAGTTGCAGGGGCTGTTGCAGTATAAGTTGCAGTAGTCTGGGAAGCCATGGACATGGTGAAAAGGAGATTTTTACAAGGAAAATATTGCAGAACCAGAAAAAAAAAATCACAAAAACAGAAAGTAAAGAGCTTATAGAGCAAAACTTCTGCTCCTGACCATTAATCTTGCCACAGATTGATTCAGGACTGCTAGGCTCTGCTTTCTGCCCACCCCAGTCCCTTAAGGGATCAGGAGCAGAGGCTTGAACATGGGCAGCCCCATTAAGGCACCCCCCCCAACTCTGGCTGGAGGGAGCCTGGGGTGGCACCAACCCCAGTCTTCCCAGAAACAGATCTCTAAAGAAAAGGGGACCCATGGGGAGGGCCAGGTGTGGGCATGGCTGGTCCATTTGTGGTCCCCAGCTAGACAGGCCTCTCAGCAGTGGCCCTGGATCTTCCCAATGTGGCCCCTGTGGGGGATCCTCCTCTGGGGCCTCACGGACCTGCAGATATGTGAATGGCCTGATTTCCTCCCCTCACCCCAGCACACACCTCTCTGCAGGAAGCATATTTAGGCAGTTGTTCAGGTGGGTTCTGCAAAAAAGAAAAGAAAAAAAAGTTTTAGCAAGATGAAACGGAATAGATTTGGATGGAGAAGGTATTTTTTCATTAAATTTTATAAACATTTCCAAAGAAATTGAAGTTTATAAAAAGGAGATGTCACTTTACACCTACTAGACTAGACTACATTATAAAGCTGTACAATGCTGAGTGTGGGTGGGCACATGGGGACGTGTACCCCTTGTGCACTGATGTATGTGGTATGTGGACAGCCATCTGGAACAGCAGCTGATGCAGAGTGGGGAAAATCAAATTTACATATAAACTATGACCTAACATTTCTATTTGGGTGTTTATTGCACATAAATTCTTATGCAGATCAATACAGAGATGTGTACTAGGGTATTCATGGTGGTGTTACCTGTGGAAGCAACCTCACTGTCCTCCAGGAGAGTGGCAGGCAAATCATGATGGTGTCCACCAGGAACTTGTATGCAGCACACAGAAGGAGCAGATTAGATGTGTCACAGAGCAACATGGATGCTCTTAAAAACATGGTACCTAGTGAAAACTGTAAGCCACAAAATGAGATATGACGATGTAATTAACATAAGCTTAAAATTTTGCACACAATACAATACATGTTTTGGAAGATCACATATAAACAAAAGGAATAATGTTAAATACACTATAATGATGGCTTATGAGGAGGAAAAGGGAATGAAATAGGGGTGGATATGGGGATAAAGATGAATAAATATGGAAACAAAATAACAGAATCTGTGGCCTAATGATAACAATATGTCATGAACAAAGATGTGTGGTTAACACAACTCTGCAAATGAGTGAGTTCTTCCCAATGGAAAAAAATGACAAAAAGTAAAGCATACATATCATAAAAATGCAAACAGCACAGAAAGGTATAAAATCAAAAGTAAAATTCTCCTTTCATTCTAATATTCTTCTCTCCCCTATTTCCTAGATCCAGATCCTAAAGTTATCAGCCGTTCATAATTTCTTGTTTGGCCTCCCTCCCTTCCTCCCCCCTCCCCCTCCCTCCCTCTCTCTGTCTCTGTCTCTCTCTCTCTCTCTCTCTCTATATATATATATATATATATATATGTCCATTTTAACATAGGCAGATCTGCTCTTGCTCCAATACTAGCAGAATATTCCACAGTAAGGTCATATCATAACTTAGTTCCCCCTTGATGGACTCTATTTACTAGAACATTTCTCATTTCTTAATTGATATTTTAAAGTATTTGTATATTAATAAACTTTGTTTATATTCCCCTTTTTTGAGCTCTTGCAATATTTTTAGTCTCTGTCAAAATTTAGCTCTTAAATATATACTATTTGTATTTTTTGCTGCTATTCATGTCTTCCTAATACATTGCCCCTATGGTCAGAAAAACTTTTATGAAGTTGTTTTGTTTGGTTGACTGATTTTCAATAGTTTCAAATACAATATTGGCAATAAAGTCTATGTTTATATTTGGTCAACATTGAGAATTAAATATGAAAAGTAACAAATAATAATTAATATATTTATTAATAATAATTTATGTGGTAGAAAACTGCAACAGAGGTCTAGAAATGTTTAAAAACCATATTGATCTCTCTCTGTTTTTCATATCCTAGAATGATAGCTATGAGCACACTATATTCAAACATTGCAATATTACCCCAAAATTATAAAACATGTCAATTTTGGTTTATTTATCAGTTGTTATGAGTTGAATTGTGTCCCCCCAAAATTCATGAAACCTACAGCCTTCTGATTTCAAAACTGTTCTTTTTTAAGAACCAAAGAAGGAAATAAAAGCTTCATCTTTCTCTGCTGCACCTCTTTTAATATTAATAAAAAGATTTGTTCTGTAAAATTTGGATTCAGTCAAAAGGCCAAACTTAAGGACCTAGAAGGCTACATGTGGCCGTAAGGCCACAGGTTACCCACCCCTGTCAAAACACCTTGATCTTGGAACTATGGCCTACAGAACTGAGCTGATAAATTTCTCTTGTCTAAGCCACACAATACTTTGTAAGGGCAGCCCTAGGAAATAAAAACAGTAGATTATCAAGAGGAAGAAACTCAGCAGTTAGAATGCTATAGTCTTAATTTTTTTTTCTTTTTCTTTTTTTGAAACAGGGTCTTGCTGTCACCAGAGCTAGAGTAAAATGGCATAATCATAGCTCACTACAATCTCAAACTCCTGGGCTCAAGCAATCCTCCTGCCCCAGCCTCTCAAGTAGCTGGGACTACAGGCATGGCCCACTATGCCCAGCTAATTTTTCCATTTTGATAGAAACCCTCTTACTCAGCCTGATCTCTAACTCCTGGCTTCAAGCAATCCTCCTGCCTCGGCCTCTCAGAGTGCTAGGATTATTGGCATGAGCCACTGTACCAGGCCTATAGTTTTATTTATTTATTAATAATATTGACTTCATTCTTAATATTAGTTCTTGGCTTAATCAGTTCCTACAATTTAAGCAACATAAAGCTAGACACAATAGTACTTTAATAATACTAGAAAGTCAAGAAACAATTCAACATAAATAACTAGAAGAGAAGACTGAATTCCATAGATAACTCTTCTCCAAAATTAACATCCTGGTTACCAGAGATTTAATTTAAGGAAGTTTAATAAAAGAATTTAAATAATTTAATAATGTACTAGCTCCCTAAATGAGTTACAGTGCAGCTTTTTAAGAAGGTCTAATAGATAATAAAATAATTGACTAACACTTTTTAAAAATAGCTTTTCATAAAAGAATTAACTCAACATTTGAACACAGTAGTTTGACTACTTAGTGGATCTGCATTTAAGGGGGGAAATTGCAAGGAATTCTTGAACTTTACAGGGTGGGTGTGTCATTAATAGTAGTATTGTATACTGATTCTGAAACTATTTCATGTGTACTGTAGGATAGAGTAGATGAGTAATATACTGATGTTTTGTGGTACTAAGTTTCTCACTTTGGAGATGGAGATAAAAAATACAGATTGGGGAAATATGAGGAAGAACTCTGTGTTACTGAATTTGAACTGGAGGTTATCACTACAAAATTATGTTTTTAAAAATGTTATCCTAGCTGAGCACAGTGGCTTGAGCCTCTAGTCCCAGGTAGTCAGGGAGCTGAGGTGGGAGAATTCCTTGAGTCTAGGAGTTCGCCTGCACAACTTAGTGAGACCTGTCTCTAAAAAAAGAAAAAAATCCTCTAAGAAATGTTTTCCCTTAGTTTCATCACCTAAAAGGGCATAGAAGCAATGATACCCTAGTAACCCATGAGCGTACCTTGTGGCTAGATCTTGCTTTCTAAAGAGCTTCATGATTTATTGTGTGGGGAAAGAAAGGCTCACATGAAAAAGCATATATAGTATAATCACATTTTTACAAGGGAAATAATGTATCTAATTATAGGACAAGACTGAGTGAGAAGGGATTAAAGGGGCAGTATGGTATGTGGGTAAGTATACATGCTGCCATTTACCAGCTGTGGGAGCTTTAGCAGGTACTTAACCTTTTGGCCTTAGTTTTTGCATCTATTAGGTAGGGATAATAGTAATTCCAATCTTATTGGGTTGTTTTGAAAAATAAATGAGTTTATACATTTAAACTCTTGGAAGAGTTCTTAGACCATATTAAAGTCCCAGTAATTATTAATTATTATTATAGATAATTTTCAATTGAGGGATTTTGTTTATTCATATTTTTAAAATATATACATGTATTACTTTTGTAATAAATAATAAACAATACAATTTACCTTTAAAAATAATTAAATTACCAGGATATCTTTAATTCAGGGAGTAATTACTAGTCATTAGTTTGACATTTGATGGAGCCAGGTCTCAAGGTCAAAGTCAGGCTAGGCATTTCCCAAGAGTATTCACCATATCACATTTTCCTTGGTGACTTTCACAGCTCATGGTCTGGTCCTCAGTTTTGCAAGCTCAGAAATTTCTTTTGTTGGCACACCAGAATAAAACCATCTTTCTGAGTCAGAGGCACATTAAACAAGAAAGACAATGATTCGATTTCCAGTTCTAACTATACTGTTCTCCTGGACTTGCATTATTATCTATACTTGGCCAGTATGTTTTTCTTCTTATGGTCAAAGTATAAGGGAAGTCTGGCTCTAATCTGATGGATTTTGGTGAACATAAAGTTAGAGTTTGGGGAATTCATTGTAAATTTAAATGTTTAATGGCATCTGTATATAAAATACCTAGTGTTTCCGTCTTCCTAATAGATATATGTCCCGGCCACAGAAATTGAACTGAGTCCACGGGCCAGGCCCTCCTCACCTTTGAATGGGCTTTGCACAGCTAAAGTATGCCTTGCTCATTATGAAAATATCCCTAACTCCTTCGCAGAGACACATTTTTTTCTTTTTGTATATTAATAGCTTTGGTAAAGTTATAGCTGATTCATGCTCTTCTGCTTCTTGCTTAGGAGATCATTTTTGCTACCTATGACATATAGTCCAGATTATTAAAATCAGCTGGATGGCCAGACAGCTGTTTCCAGGTTGCATTCAGCATGTGCAACATATGCTAAATACTGTGAAGCAGCAAGTGAAGCATCTGTATCCAAGGGTGATTCTCTTTCAAGAATCTTTATTAATCTACAACTAGAGAATATTCATGATAAATTGCTGTATTAGTTTGGACTGATATAACAAAGTACCATGGACTGGGTGGTTCATAAACAACATTTGTTACAATTCTGGAGGCTGGAACTCTGAGATCAGGGTGACAGCGTGGTCAGGCTCTCCTGAGGGCCTGCTGTTGTCTTATATCCTCACATGGCAGAAAGCAAGGGAGCTCTCTGGGGTCCCTTTTATAACGGTGCTAATCCCATTCATGAGGGCTTCACTCTCATGAACTAATCACCTTCCAGAAGTCCCACCTCCTAATACCATCTCATTGGGAGTTAGGATTTCAACATATGAATGGGGGGGCATGAACATTCAGTCCATTGCGATTATATATAATATATTAATAGAAGATCATAAAAAGATCTACTTTCCCTATGTTCAAACTAGCCCACCTGCTCCTGTCGGCACTCCTAGAGTCTCTGCTCCAAAATTCTGGCTCTTCCTTGTGGTCCCCAGACTTGTTCTTGACCTGCTCTTTTGCAAATCATTTCCAATTTCTTTGCTTCCTAGTACCTCTTCTTTTGGTCATTTTTCTCCTTCAACCCAATGCTTTCTAGGCTCAGTTCAGCAAAGCTCGGTAAGGCCCCAGATTGGATGCCATTGGTCTAAAGAGTAAGATTAAGGCAAAATTTTACACAACTTTGTGTCTCCTCAGTACTTTTCCCAGAGTTAGTTTTCCCTAAGTATATGCTAGTATAGTAATATTAATATAAAGTACATGTTAATCTGCCTTTTGAGTTGTTTATAAATGCCTCGATCCTATTCCATTCAGGATATGAGTCATCCTAGCAATGAAGGTGTGGATAATGTATAAGATGTTCTGTTAGAACTTCCAGACTTAACTTTGGTTGAACCATTACCACATTTGTCTTTATTTTTTATTTGTACTTATGTACTGCAAAGTGCTGCATTGCAAAATCATATACCATTTGACTTTGACTTTGTTTTGGTCCTGAACATTAATGACCACCTTATCTTGATTTTATGCTTAAAAGGTTAACACTGCTATTAGTTACTTGGAGACCTCTTCACTCCTTCCCTTTTTTCTATTACATATATACAATATTTACTCCAAAAGGATATTGCACTAGTGAAAGGAATGTTCCATTTGATCAATTCACTGAATGTCTAACGCAGACAAATTATTTCCAATTTAATGTGATATTTTTTCCACTTCTAAAATGAATTCTATGGTATGGGAGAAAAAGAATACGATTGGTGAAGATAAATAATTCTACATACAGTGTTTATAAGAAATTAGACTTTAACTTAAACTAACAGCAAGGTAATTACCATAAACTAGAAAGTTTCTAGTTAACAAATGAGAAAACAAGGGCTTAAGCAGCTTCCTTAAAATCTTTCAAAAAGCTATGTACAGGGTTGGAATTCTGACTCCAGAGCTCATACCCTTGCCCCTTGGTCTATGCGCTGTAATAGACTCACTCCGTACTTGATTTCTACAACTTTGTAGTCTTATAAATTCTCCATATTAAACAATGCAGCAATGAAAATTTCTAGGAGATTTTCCTTTATCACCAAATAGCTAGAAGACATCAAGCTAATAAGATGTCTTCTGCTATGACCTTAAGGGTCATTAAAACTAAAGTTGTTCTTCAGAAGGGTAAGGAATTCCAAAAATAATTGCCATATTCTGACTGTAAGATCCTATATTACAGAACCAATACATATTATTAAAATAGCATTTAAAATGGTTGAATCATTGATAAGAATTCTTCCTACAGAATCCTTCATAGGCTTTAGGAATATATGCCTGCCAGAAAAACCAGCTTCACTCACTCAGATACTAAGTCGTTTCCTTAGCTCAATTTACTATTCTAAATGAAAGTGCTTGCCAGAGTGGTTTGAGAACTACACAAAGATTCTACTACAGTATCGAGTAACAAAGAGGTAGGATTTATCAGTCAGCCTTAGAAAGTACCTGCAGCAACTGTATGAAAAACTGGCAGCATGGTATAATGGTTGAAAGTATAGGATCTGCTCAGACTGTCAAGGTTTAAATCCTATCTCCACCTCTTACTAGTTCTGTGATCTTGAGCAGATCTTAACCCCTCTGTCTCAGTTTTATTCTTGGCAAAATGGTCATACAATTGTATTTGTCTCACAAATACAATTTGTGAGAGTTAAATGGGCTAATGCACATAAAGCTCTTCCACAGTGTCTAGCACATGCTAAGCTTGGTTCAATAAATGTTAGCTATGAATATAATAAATGAAAACCAATATTGGAAAAACTGCTTGTAACCAGTTTAAGATGAGCAACATGTTATGAGGGCAATTAATTGTAAAACTGAGAGAAGAAACTACATAGTAGCCCAAATATATTTTCCCTGAGTTTGCAAAAATGACAACTGTTTATTTCATCAATATTTCATAATCTTTGCTTATTCTTTTTGGAGCTATCTTGGTTGGGGTGACATTGAAAGTAATAATCATAATGGTTCTTTATATTTATAGTATTTTTTTGTTACAAAGTACTTTTATAGGCATTTTCCTTTGTAACAATTCTGTGTGATGAGTAGCATTTCCCCATTTTACTGGTGAAGAAACTGAGGCTTAGAAAAATAAAAGTAGTCTTTTAAAGAGGCAGAACTGGAACTCAAACACAGGTTTTTTTAATTCTAAAGTTCTGTATTTCCTTCCATGGGAGTGTGGTGAATATGGATAAAGTGATTTATATGCTCAACACAATTCATGAATCAGCAGAAAGTATTCAATTGGATTTAGTTTGCTTCAAAAATTCAGTCACTTCTGCTTAAATAATTTTAATGCTAAATTAAGAAGAGTTGATGCAAATGCACAAATCACTTGGGGACAAAGTTTGATTTTCCTTATAATTGAAGAATAGGATCTTGATGTTATTCTTGCTGTAACATTTAAAAATTGGAATACAAATAGACAACATATGTCATCAATCTATTCTCATTTTAGTTTTCTAAATGAAACTGCTTTCAAAATTCATGTTTAAAGCAGAGTATTATTGTCGAACAGAAAAACATATAACTGACTACCAACATGTATTTTTTAATTCTTAAAATTTTATGTATAAACTGAAAGCTAAACCTACCAGTTTTGTGATAATTGATGCTGAAGCACAGGAGAGAGAATCAATGTGAGGTCAAACACTCACATTAAAATTTAAAGAATAGGTCTATTATTTGAAAGGGTCTGTAATGCTTCTTATAGATATATCCGAATGTGTTTCTATCCTAAGAATTATTTGGATGCTGAAAAGCTTAGATATTTATGTGCTTGATGGAAAAGCTATTGTTACTTTCTAGCTTGGTAGCTCTGTGACATTTCAATAGCTTTAGCAGCATGATATTATTGGTGAACTTTATTAAAAAAGAAACCAACTTTTTACATTTAAAGTGAATGAATTCTAATTTTTTTCAAAAGGTATTTAGTATTAGCATTATTTTAATGAGTATTTGCTTTTTAAATGATTATGATTATCAGTGCTATTTACATTTAAAAAATGGGGGATGTCATTAATAATTCCATATGTATTCTAAATAACAATGACAGTCCTGGAAGGGATATATAGACCATTAATATATTGTTAAATATATTTATTTATATTTGACAATTATATATATAACAATTATATAATATAATATATATATAACAATTATATTACATATAATTGTTAAATAAGGACATAAACGTTTTATATAATATCTAACTTTATTCAGAACTGATGTTATAATGAATTAATGTACTCTTATTTCCTCTGTCTTTTAGACAATATAATGACAACATGTGCTATATTCAACTGTGGAAGAGTAGAATAAGAAGGGAGTCTAATTCAAACTCCTTATTTTTCATTAACTATTTTAGTCATTTTTTATATTGCATTGAGGACTTTTATGTGCCAGGCAGTTTTCTAGTCACTGATGATACATCAGTGAACAAAACAGACAAAATCCCTGCTCTTGTGGCACTAACATTCTAATATGGGGAGACTGACAATAGACACAATAAATAAGATCAAATGTATAGTATGCTAAATCACAATAAGTGCTATGGAGAAAAAACAAAGTAGACAAGGGAATTAGGAAATATTGGTGACAGACAGAAATAAATATGGTGGTAAGAGAAGGCCTCATTGAGGAAGTGATAGAAACCTGCAAAAGTTAACCTGCAAAAGGTTGCCAATTAGGCCGGATGTGGTGGCTCACACCTGTAATCCTCGCACTCTGGGAGGCCGAGGTGGGTGGATTGCTCAAGGTCAGGAGTTCGAAACCAGCCTGGGTGAGAACCCGTCTCTACCAAAAATAGAAAGAAATTAATTGACCAACTAAAAAAAATATATATATACAAAAAATTAGCCAGGCATGGTGGCGCTTGCCTGTAGTCCCAGCTACTCGGGAGGCTGAGGCGGTAGGATTGCTTGAGCCCAGGAGATTGAGGTTGCTGTGAGCTAGAATGACACCATGACACTCACTCTAGCCTGGGCAACAAAGTGAGACACTGTCTCAAAAAAAAAAAAGGTTGCCAGTTAAACCTGAAAAAGGGGGAAGAGTATTCCAGACAGAGAGAATATCAAGTGCAAAAATGCAAAGTCCCTGAAGTGTAGACAGTGCTTTTTAAAGAAACAGCAAGGATGTCCTGTGGTTGAAATTAAATGAAGGAGTGGGAAAGCGATGGGAGATGAGGTTAGGAAGATAGGTGCAAGGGTGTTGGCCATGGTAAGGACTTTGGCTCTTGCTCTGAATGATATGGGAAGCTTTTGGAAGATTTTGAGCTGAGAAATGGCCCAATTTTACTTCACAGGTGTACTTTGGCTGCTAAGTTGAGAACAGAGCAAATAGAGGAGGACAAGGAGCCAAGTTAAGAGATTATTTCAATAATCCATGCAAAAGATGCTGAAGGGTGGGACCAAGATGGGTACCAGTGACATTGTGAGAAGTGGGTAGACTCTGAATATATTTTGCAAGTAGAAATTCAAAGCTGAGAATAATTTAGGCCCAGAGAGGCTGTGGCTCGACCAACACAGCCTGTTACTGACAGTGCTGGCATTGGATCAGGGGTTTTCTTCCATCCAATCTTATACTTTTCCCAATAATCTCAATTTATTACATATAAGAGTTGAAATCACATTGAAAAATGAAAAATAGTACTTAAATGAATGTGTAAGGATTCATGGGTTAAAACCAAATTGTAATATTTCAAAGTCTCCTAAAGTTTATATATCACTTTATTTTATAGTTCAAACTCGTTCACCTGGCATACTGGACAGACAGATAAAATACGGATTGATTTTTTTTCCCTGTTTATCCAAGAAGTTAACGTCTGACTCTGTTCCTTCATTTATTCATGTATTTTTAAAATGATTCATTAGTGCCTATTATAGAGTCCCAGGTCCTGGACTTTAACTGCTACCTGACTCCTCTAAAACCTCACCTTGGCTGTCCTCAGGCACTGTTTGTTGGTCAGTCACTCCTTTGTACTCCTTTTTTTTTTTTTTTTTGATCTCAGATTGTACCCTGGTTTCCTTTGTACTCCTGTGGCACTGAAACATACCTGTCATAACATTTATCACCCTGAATTGCATTTGTTGGTTTAACTTCCTGGTTTCCTCATGAGATTTTAAGCAATTTGAGTTCAGGATTAAGTCTTCTTTATCTTTGCATTTTCAGAAACTAGCACAGTGCCCCTCACGTTATAGGTGTTCATTGACGGGTGAATTGATCAATTCTACTCAGAAGAGTCTGATTTTGGACCATTTTCTACTTTTTTTTTTTTTTTTACCTCATTCTTTGCAAGGTAAGCGATCACTAAAAAAGGATCACTGAAAAGTTATAAAATATTACTTGATTAATGCCAGTTATTAGGTAAACTCTAAGACTTTGATTATTACAATTAAACATAGGACAGCAGACAAAAATTATGGTTGATTTGATGATTTGGGGCAAATTCTTAATGAATCAGCAATGATTTTTCATTCATATGTGGTGTATTCAAGTTCCTACATAAGTTGCTAAAAATAAATTAAAATTTATTCCTTAATTTACCAAATATTTATTGAGCATCTATTACATTGGGATTTTCCAAACATGTTGCTTCATGAGATGCTTTTAGGTGGCATATAAGCATTTTAAAATTTTAATTTATTTTATTTTTATTAAAGTATAATTCCTGGAAATTATTTCTTAGGAAGAAATTAGATTTTTTTTTAAAGGAAGTTGTTTTGAAGAAAAATGTTACATTAATAACAAAGGGCCAAAAATAGTAAGAAGCATGTACAAATATTACAAGTTTGAGAAAAATATACCAGAAATCATACAATGGGAACCAAGAGATTTCTACTCATTCTCTCTGACCAGCTAAATGGACTATAAAGTATTATAGCTGATAGCGAAGCTTAGTTTCATCAAGAAATAGCATTTTTCTAGTTTTAAGGAGAAAAGATTCAACATCCCAGTTGTTTTTCTTGTTGTTCCTATTCCTGTTAGCTTTAGATTTATTTGTCTAAGTATTATAAAACCTTCTCACTGACAGATCTGATCTGGATATCTTCTCCTCCCCATATTTTCCCTTCTGCTTTTTTTCATCCTCTTTTGTTTTCTTTTATCATCATTATCCTCCTTTCCATCAAGAACAAGATTAAAGAGACAGAATGTGGTTAAATTTGCACTTACAAAAGAGGGAGACTGCTCTTCTACCAGTTCCTTAAAATTTTTACCTATTTTTATACTGAAATCAGCTTCAAGACATAATTTGGGCTACCAATCAAAAATTTATAAATGACCTATGGTTAATTCTGTGTCTTTTTTTTTTTCTTAATCAAAACCAACTATATCCTTACTTAAAATAAAACTTAGAAGATGAAGCCAACTAAAGTTTTGTTGCATTTTTAAAGTCTAACAAACCTTGAAACTTTTCTCCAAGTACAGAAAACTGTAGGATACAAAAATTTCACTTGATCCAACATGTATTTTTCCCATTCGGTTTATTTTAAGTCCCACCATACCTATCTGAAATACTATGTAATGAAACATTTGCCATCCTCACAAATGATCAGCTTTGATTACAAGGTAAGTTATCTCCAGCCAGTTTCCTCTAAGAGACTAATGCAATGAAATATATATCTCAAAAGGATGTATTTCTACCTATTGGGTACCTTTTAAAATATCAACTAGCAATGCTAAATAAAAGCCCAGGATTTCCCCTATTTGCTTTTAATTTTGTTTGCATAATTTTATAATTTGAAAGGCTGGTCAATAGAATCTGACAAGAGATATAAAACGAAACTAATTTTATTTCATTTAACATCTATTGATCATACTTTGAGCTGTTTAAATTTTTTTTTTTTTTTTTTTTTGCTGCAACCTCCCATAAAGTCATTTATAGCTAGAATAGAGTTAGAAGTTGATATATAAGCAGAAAGGGAAAACTAGAGAACTATTAATAGATCATTTAGATCTCATTTTTCCTCATTACCTTTCCTGGAATGTTAGTGAATGAGTTTTATATGCCACAGGTTTATCCTTCTGGGAATTTTTTTCTCTCAGATTACGAAAGTGATGCTGGAAAGAATTTGAGACACAAGGTTCCTTGCTGTACATTCTCAGTGTGCAGTGCTATGTGGATTCTAGTTCCCCCAAAAAACAAATGGATGGGGCTTCTACTTTTCATGGGATATTTTTTCCTATGTTGGATCTATTCATAGATTGCTTATTGACAGTTAACCTACAGAAATAGGCTTTATCCAAACTTAGTGTGCATAAAAATTATCCAGCAAACTTGTTAAATTGCAGACTCTATATAAAGGATCTGCTGTAAAGTCTGAGATTCTGCATTTCTAATAAGTGCCCAGGTGATGCTTTTGTTACTTATACAGCAACTACCCTTTCTAGCAAGGGTCTAGAACACATTGTTCAACATGGCAGAGTCTGAGGACTACTCACATTTAAATTAGCTGGGGGTGCTCATTGGAATGCAGATTCTTAGTCCCCAGTGTGTTTTTTGCACAGTGAAAATCCATGTATGTATCCTTTACTCCTAGGAAAAAGGAATAAAAAATTTTTATTAAAAAGTATAAAAAAATTTTATACAATGGTTTAAGGTTATTTTTATATACATTAAATTAAAAACAACAGCAACTTTGCATTAAGCAGCTTGTTGTTCTGTACTTTTCCTTGGGGGCAGAGAGAATTGAATAGGTATTGGAATAGTGACCTAAGAGGCAATAGTAGTTGGCTGGGCGCAGTGGCTCAGGCCTGTAATCCTAGCACTCTGAGAGGCCTAGTGGGAGGATTGCTTGAACTCAGGAGTTCCAGACCAGCCTGAGCAAGAGTGAAACCTGGTCTCTACTAAATATAGAAAAAATTAGCCCGGCATCGTGGCCTGCTCCTATAGTTCCAGCTATTCCAGAGCCTGAGGCAGGAAGATCCCTTGAGACCAGGAGTTTGAAGTTGCAGTGAGCTACAATGACACCACAGCACTCTACCCAGGGCAGAGCAAGACTCTGTCTCAAAAAAAAAAAAAAAGCAACAGTGGTTTGCCTTACTTGGAAGTTCTGTCTTCTGGTGTGTAGATCATGAAAATGTGCATGCTAGCATTTCAAGTGCTCTAACTCTTTAGAGTCTGCTACAGAGTTGAATGAAAAAGCCAAAAATCCCAACCCTCATCCTTTATATCCTTTATCTTAGGTTACCTCCAAAGTTCTCTTTTTAGACTACTCATCCTATTAACCCAAAAGATGCCTTGATTTAGAATATGAACTAGGAACAACTTGCAGTTAATGACTCCCTCCTGTTGATGTTTTCCTCTCACTTTTCTTCCTGCCTTTCTCCTGGTTGTCCATCAACACCCTGCTTTAGTAATCCCTCCTCCTGAAAGCTTTCCTTGGGCAAGCTAGTAACAGGTGTTAAAAAGTTTTTAAAATGTTCATTGTTAACTCAATAACTCTACTTAAAGGATATACCTTTAAGAATCAATTTGACAAGAATACAAAGATATTCAAAGTAATGTTATCTACAATACAAACTGGAAGCTTGCATAGGCAACTGGCTGAATAAATTTGGGTATATCTTTCCCTTAAAATACTATAAAGTCAGTAAGAACTACAATATAGATCCACATTTATTGTCATAGAAATAGGTTCTCAATATTTTGTTAAAAGAAAGGATTCATAAAACATTATATCAATAATAATGATAATATTAAAAATAAATACCATACTTAGTTCACTGATATGGTCTAAGTGCTTAAAGTGGAGAGCTCTTAATAAATATTTGTTCGATGAATGAATATGTTGAGTGCTTTCTTGCCCCAGGGATTGTTCTAGAACTGTTACCTCTATCATCTCATTTATCTTTACAGCAATCCACAGAGGCAGGTATCATTACCCATATATTATAGATGAGAAAACTGATGCCCAGAGAGATTAAGCATGTTGTCCAAAGTCATAAAGATTGTAAGCGGCAAGACCTGGTTTTCAAAGATCTGATTAAAGGCCCCTTTTTTGGTTTTTATTATTTTTGAAAACTGTGCATATATATCATAGAAAAGACTTTTAAAATATTTTTTTTTTGTTTTTGAGACAGAGTCTCGCTTTGTTGCCTAGGCTAGAGTGAGTGCCGTGGCGTCAGCCTAGCTCACAGCAACCTCAAACTCCTGGGCTCAAGCAATCCTCCTGCCTCAGCCTCCCAAGTGGCTGGGACTACAGGCATTCGCCACCATGCCCGGCTAATTTTTTCTATATATATTATTTGGCCAATTAATTTCTTTCTATTTATAGTAGAGACGGGGTCTCGCTCTTGCTCAGGCTGGTTTCGAACTCCTGACCTCGAGCAATCCGCCCACCTCGGCCTCCCAGAGAGCTAGGATTACAGGCATGAGCCACCGCGCCCGGCCAAAATATTTATAGCAAGCTATTAACAGTGGTTAATTGTGACCCAAATGGTGGGATTATAAGTTTTATTTTCTCTTTTATCTATATGTTTTCATGTTTCCAAAACAAACATGAATTATTTCTATAATAAAATATCTATGTTAAAAAGGACCTTTTTGGTTGATTTTTACCACATTAGCACTACTACTGACTAAAAGGCTTTTATGATGTTTTTTTTTTCTAGAAAGAATCAATCATTCCCTTGCCATGCTACCTCAAAACTCTGTTCCACATTTACTTTTTGCTCTTTTTACTGTTTTATGGTAATTCTTGTTCGAATGCTCTTCTTTCCAACTTAGTTGGAGAATGTATTTTACTCATATTTGTATTTTTAGGGATAATACAGTTCCTGGAGCACCAGGCATCTATCCAAAGAGATTTATCAAATTGAAAAAGAATTTTAAAATACTAAAATCAGTGTTTGCTATTCTATTTTCCCCCTCATTCCTTGTGCAGTAAATATTATGTATTTGTTCCCTGGCTCTGCCATGGCAAAGCTGGTCTCCACTGCCCTTTATCTCCTACCGCTAAGAGCAGTAGCCACTAAGTGTAAAAAATCAAAACAAAGCACTTTCCTATCTCCCTGATGGAGCAGAAGCAGTGAAGCCCAAATAATGCTTAGTTACCAAAAGCCACGCCAGGTGGCTAATCGAAAGGGTATTGATTTTAGCTAGTAAATAGCCCTTAATATAGTTGGAACCTGGGTTGAATATGCAGCCTGGTAATTAGCTAATAAAGCAAACAAGGGCTGGAGAGAACTGGGCGCAGTTGGATAAGCAGCAGCCTGTCATCCGGGAAGCTTGCTGAGGTCTAATACCTTCTCACATGAAGGACTCAAGTTACCTTCAGGACTCCATGTCCAGTGTTCTCAGCCATTAAATAAGGAAAAAAACTATAAACCTTTCATAGGGTATGAGATATAACTAAAAGCAGTTGTAAATGTTTTGCAAATATTACATGCAATGGAAATGCTTCCTGAAGACAGATGTTGCAATTTAATAATCTTAAGCAGGGAGGTTTGATAACTATTTTGGATCATTAGGATAGTGTTTAGTGCCCTGTGATAATTATTAAACAATTCTCAGTTTGTTAAATCATCTGATACTCCACACAAATCCATGGTCTGATTACTTCGCACATTATCCTCCAACTGCTCAATGCTCAATGACAGGGCAAAGTGGCAGAGGCCAGTAGGGAAAGAGAGAGAGATTAAGTTAGGCAGATATCACATTGAGAAAGAAGGAAATCAGGGATGGAGGGTCAGAGAACCAAGGCATAAGCAAACAGTTTAAGATGCAAAGGACCTAAATTAGAAGTGGTAAATTATTAATAGAAACCTAGAGGTCAGCTTCAGCATCCAAATGCATTGTATCAGAGCTGCACAGAGTTTTTTGATCTGGGTTTCTCTTTTTTTGTTTTTGCCATTTTAAAGATTTCACTGCTAATATTTTCTTAAAGTTGAAAAAGCGTCTTATAAAAAAAATCCCAGAATTTCTGAATTTTGAAAATTCAGAGTATCTAGTAACACTGAATCTAATTCCTCTATAACAATGAACAAGAGCTTTGTTGAGGCTACTACTTTTATTTATTAAAATTTTAAAAGTTACTGTAAATTAGAAAGGTAAGTATCTATCTCTAAATTCAACAACTGTTAATATTTTGCCATATTTATTATGATTAAATACCTATATCTATACATTTATATTTTTGCTGAACCATCTTAATGTAGATATGTTACTTTATCCCCAAATATTTTAGCATGCATTTCTAAAAATAAAGACAGTTTCCTACATAACTGCAATATTATTATCTGGGAAAAAAAAAAAAACAATTGTAATTTCCTGATGCCATCTTTACTCAATCCATATTCAAATTCCCCCATCGTCCCCAAAATGTCATTCACATTGATTTCCATTTCAAGCTGGGGTTCAATTAAAATACATGCATTATATTTGGTAATGTCTCATAAGTCCCTTTAACTCTAGATCAGGCCTCTCCCCTACCACCCCCCTTCCCTTTTCTTTTTTTCTGTGACACTGTCTTGTTGAAGAGAAGGAGTAAATTGTCTTGTCAACTAGAATTCAGACCTAAAGGCTTAATTAACTCAGGTTAAATATTTGGGACAAAAATAATTCAGAGGTGATAGTGTGGACTTGATATTATGACACATAGGGAGGTATATAACATCTGGTTGTCCTGGTTGGTTATGCAAAGTTTGATACCAGGTTAAGGTAGTAGATGGGTCACGCCTATTGGATGTGTCATACTTTGTCTAATTTGCCATAGAAACTGCCCACCCCTCCTTATTTGTTGTATGATAATGTGATCAACTAATTTTGCCTTGTCAGGAAGGCATATGCGAGCCTTGACCTAAAGTATATTATGTGCTACAGTCTGAGGTACATGATAAAACCATGTACTCCTGCATCCCTCGAACAAAAGAATAGTGCCTGGCACATAGGTGGTACTCAACAAATACCCACTGAATGCCTGAAGTTAGGAACACTAAGTCAGAAACACCTGAAAGGAAGTAGGGTGTGAGGAAGATTTCACCACTTCATATTCCTGAATTACACTTGGCTCAGAGAAGCTTTGTGTCCTTTACGTAGAGCAGATGATAGAGGCTGCCAGCTCTAGGGAATGGTTTTTTATTTGAGCTGGGCAGAAAGGTACAATCCCAGTGGAGAGATCAGAACAAGGAGGAAGAAAGAATTTAAAATTCTACGGTAGTCAAGAGTTTTTATTGCCTGGGCCTTACATTTATGATGGGCTCTGATGCAGATAGGCAGATACTGAGATGGAATATGACATGCAGGTGACTTACGAGGGTTAGCACTTCTGCAAGGAAGAGGGCAGAAGGAGAGTTGGGCAGAAGGAGAAAGGAAATTGTGATGTAGTGCCAACAAAGCATCAATCATCCCTGAGAAAGTTCTGGAGCATATATGCCCTATCTGAGTTATTTCCCAATCATCTCCCTGAGTCTTTATACCCCTGACTCATTCATACACAGGGTAAAGACTAGCCTAGCACAGGAATGATCTTGAATGAGTCAGCTCTGCAGTCCCGGGAAGTTCTGAAGGAGTTAACTGCTGGAGGCCACTTGCTGAACATGCTTTCAGCAGCTGGAGAAATAAGTTCTACTTGAACGAGGATCTGGGTGGTGCAGTAATTTGTCTACCACAGACCCCACATTTAAAATTCTGCTCTTATCTCTAAATGAGGCTAAAGGGACAGTTACCGAAATATTCCTTTTGCTAAGAATTACTTGGCTAATTTTAAACATCAAAATTATACTCTGATTTTTTTCAACCTCGTTTTGACATTTATTTACTTATTAGGAATCGCAAAAAATATTTTAAAAATGGTCCAAGCATCTTTCAAATTTTACAAGACTCTGGTATTGCTTCAA
This sequence comes from Microcebus murinus, assembly GCF_040939455.1. Lineage (NCBI taxonomy): Eukaryota > Metazoa > Chordata > Mammalia > Primates > Cheirogaleidae > Microcebus > Microcebus murinus. The sequence goes on from NC_134111.1 coordinate 37,098,554, forward strand.
TATCCCAATGGATAGAAACTTGATCCCATTAAAACGGTTGTAAATTGCGCTGGGATCCTGGATGAAAAACACCCCATAAATGTCAGTGATGTACTGAAGATCTAGCTCAGGAAAGGCAGATAGGCATTAGTGCCAAAGGGAAATAAATGGAGGAAGCTGTATTGGTTTCCTATCGCTGCTGTAAAAAATTGCCACACACTTGGTGGTTAAAGCAACAGAAATTTAGTGGCTTACAGTTCTCAAGGCCAGAAGTCCAAAATTAGCATCACTGAAGTCAAGGGGTGGGCATAGCTGCATTCCCTCTGGAGGCTTCAGGAAGAATCCATTATGTGTTTCTTCCAGCGTCTGGTGGCTGCTGGCATTTCTTGGCTTGTGTCTACATCACTCCAATCTCTGATTCCTGGCCACTTTGTGTTCTTCTCTTCTGTGTGCAATCTCCCTATTACTTTTCTCTTTTAAGGATACACGTGATTGCATGTAGGGTCCACACCAATAATTCAGGATAATTTCTCCATCTCAAGATCCTTATTTACACCTGCAAATTCCTTCTTCCCCACCATATATGGTAACATTGACAGTTTGCCAGGATCAGGATGTGAATATCTTTTGGAAGGCCATTATTCAGCCTACCACTGTACAGTTTTTCAGTCTTTGCTTTAGCTTTCATTAGCCTGGACACAATTTGCTTTTCACCTAGCACAAGAACAGAAAAAAAAAATTGTATCTAGGGTGAGCATAACAGTGCAAAGACTAGAATTTCAACCTCCAGCACTTTGAGACTCACTCTAGGAAGGCCGCCTTTGTGAGGGCAGTACTTTTACTCTTTTTCAAAACTATTAGAGGACTGAGTTATAATGAAGAGCACATGCTCAAGAAGAATTGCCTTGCTCCACATTTAACTATTGAAAGATACCTTTAGAATGCACATTACTATAAATTTAGTACATGTTTTGATAAAAGTACATTTGAACCCTTTTCCATCTGATAGTTGAGGGAAAAATAAATAACTAAATTTACTAGAAAAAAATATTTTAAATGCAGTGACACTAGTTTCTACCACCTTATCATATATCAAGTTGTGTCATTCTCAGAAACTCAGCCAGGGTTGAGTTGGGCAGGAAGGGAACAGGATTATTTATTTACAGTGCAGTCTAGAGAATTTTAAAATAATAGACCTTTCATTAAATTGTAAAATTTCTCCTTGATAGATGTTACATTGAACCATTCTCTTTTTATGTTTTATGCCCCCCTAAAGAGCTCTTTCAAAAATGAACTTCAATTTGTAACCCAAGGGTAACAGAACAAAGATTCTCTGCTTCTCTGTCTTTCATTTTTAGGCTTTGGATGATAATTTTGCTAGCAGAGGAGGAATGAAGATCTGCTTTTGAGGCCAAGGTATTTGTGGAGAGAACAGCACCTGTTACTCTCTGGCCTATACTCCCTGTGTGTAGAACACTTTTCTCTTGGCTTAGCAGAAATTAGGTCAATGCCTACAGGTTTCAAGGCTGCTGAATTAAGATACAACATCTTCACTTTAAAGCCAATCTTGTACACACATAAATCCTGTCCATTGCTATTATTATTGTTTTTGCCGTTCACATTCATTCATTTTCTTTTTTTAAAGAATCACCTTATAACCTTACAAACAGTGTCAATTTTATTTTAAGCATTTACTGCTGAGATTTAAACCATTTCCAGGTTATATAACAGGTATTCAGAATGTGGAACTGAACAGATCTCTGGTTTCTCGAGCTGTTTACCCTTGGCTCAGCTCAAAGTTTATCATCTTTCACTGCAGTGATAACTAGTTTTACTAAGAAGAACCTAATTCTTTATTTTGTTCCAGCTCCCACAACAGAACTTAATACTTATTCATGTTCTCTGCATGAGTTTCTTGGGACATTTCTACTTACTCACATCTTCCTGCTGCTATTAAATAGGAGGCTATGTTCCAGAGGCAACATTATGCAGTTTCCATCATCAACATTTGCAAAAGCTTGTTTTCAGTGCTGGCCTGTCCTACGAACAGAGTGGGTGCCTGTCTAGGGAAGGAGTACACATTTCCTTTACCCTCAAGACCTCTAAATCTAAGTAAGTTTCCTGGTGCCACTTTATATTGATGCATTAGACATTTATTTTAAGAATACTTTCCCAGTTTTTATAAAGCAGAAATAAAACTTAAAGTACCCATTTAAAAATATATTTCGTATTTTTATTTCATCTTTTCAAGGATCATATATTTTCACCTCATTCTTGATCCTGTCTGAGAATCACTGACGTGGGAAGATTTTCTGTTGAATATTTTTAGATGTCTATCACTCTGCTGTTAGGAATTCATGTAACAAGTAGGCGGAGACCTACTAAATGAGCTATTCTAATCTTAAAATCCCAAAGTGATTGGTCCAGTCCTATTCAAGGATTTAAGATTCTTCCTGGACAGCATTGTTAATCCTTTAGAAACTCTGTATTAGTTTTTTACTTGTGAGTAGTAAACTTGCAGTCTTTGTTTAATTTTGGATTAGCTTCTTAGTGTTTGCAACTGTTGTTAGCAATGGATAAGATTATAAGTGTGCGTGCATACAGCACTTTCTAATTCATGTAAACTAGTTAAACTACACTAAAGTTAAAGAATGGAAAAAATATGTGAACATATGAACCTCAGAACAAAGTGTCTTGGCAGGATATTAGACCAAGAGTCAGAATGCCTGTGGTTCAGGGAAAGGTCTGACATTGGTGATTCTTTTATTGGCAGTCTATGCACCAGGCATTTTACATATATTATTACAGCAGTCCCCAGGCTTTTTGGCACCATGGACTGTTTTCCTGGAAGACAGTTTTCTACTGACCAGGGGTGGGAGAGGGATGGTTTCAGGATAATCCAAGTGAATTACATTTATTGTGCACTTTATTTCTATAATTATGTTGTAATATATAATGAAATAATTATACAACTCACCATAGGTTGGGGACCCCTGTATTATTCCATTCAAACCCAGTTTGGCCATTTACAAGTTGTGTTATCTTGGACATGTTACTTAATAGTTTTGTACCTCTATTTTCTCATTTGTCAAAATGAAAATAAAACCAAAAACCCAAAATATTCTTAGAGTTATTTTGAGAACTAAAAATTACATGTAGCCTAGCACTCCGGGAGGCCAAAGTAGGAGGATCACTTGAGCTCAGAAGTTTGAGACCAGTCTGAGCAAGAGCAAGACCCCATCTCTACTAAAAATAGAAAAATTAACCAGGCATTGTGGTGTGGGCCTGTGGTCCCAGCTACTCAAGAGGCTGAGGCAGGAAAATCCTGTGAGCCCAGGAGTTTGAGGTTGCAGTGAGCTATGATGATGCCACTGCATTCTACCTAGGGTGACAGAATGAGACTCTGTCTCAAAAAAAAAATAAAAAAAAATTACATGTACCTTGTTAAGACTAGTGTCTGGCACAAAGTAAACACTATGTGAATGTTTGTTATTAATATCTCTCACTGAAAAGGATACCAAGGTTCTGAAAACCTAGAGAACCAGACGATGGTAGATGAACTTGTAAGAGGATGGATTTGAAGTCTACAGCATTCTCTAGTCCAAGCAGTTTCTCATTTTAGTCTTGGCTTTATGTTTAGCTAACATTGTAATCTTAGGTAAGTCACTTAATACCCCTGGGCTTGGTTCATCATTTATAAAACAGAGGTGCAGGGGTTAACATTTGTGGCCCCATTCAATTCTAATATTCCATAAATTTTATTATGAGCTTTGGTAACCAATGAACATGGCCATGGGGAAAATACATGGCCATGGGGAAAATTTGTTTTTTCTCTAGAAATAGGCAGGGACTAAAATAGCTGGCCCTAGGCATGTGGTCATTCAAAGTGCATGGTAGAATTATCCATGGAAGGTTCCCCTATGGTGGGAACAGTTCACCCCCTCGCAGCTGGTCGCCTACACTCCAGACTTGGGAAGGGAAGAACTTCTCACTTATTTTGTTACACTAGAATATAGGTGACAACCTAAATTCACCTGACAAGAGTACAAAAACAAAATAAATGAATGCTGGACAAACTTAGGCTTTGGGAAGACAGGAATAATGAATGAAAAGGGGAAAGCTTTTCAGATTTTTGAAGCCACACAAGGGTAAAAACCCATGACTGCCCTGAAGTTTTCTTAGACACTGGAGAAAAAAGTTAGGTGGCACCAAAGTTATTTGACACCAGAAATCTAGAAGACAGTAAACATAGTTTTATTCCAAATGCTGAGTCATACTCATGGTGACTAGGAGAAACACTCAAGACTCTAACTTCCCTGAGGTCTTTGTCTTCTGTAGCTTGCCTTCTGATGAAATAATTACTTCATGTTTTTAAATTTGGTTATGGTCAGTGCTTCCCTTCCCATACCCTTACTTAGATTTTCCCCCTTTTAGCTCCATGAGCTAAAAGCAATAGCAAGTGTTTGTTGAGAAGGGAAAGTTTTTAAAAATATATAGTTCTTACCTGAATATTTAGATTTCTGAAGGAAGAAAAAAAATAAAAAGAATTAAAATTTTGTTATTTAATTAAAAATTTAGAAAAAAAGAAAAAATATGTTTGTAGACCTATGATAGCATAATACTTAATTTTGAAGAGCAATTCCTAACTTAATGATTACGCCCCTCCCCCCATAAAATTAGCTTAATAATAAAAATAAAATGCTTAGGCATATGGGAAATTGTGCTCCTGTTAGATAACCCAATCAGCAACCAAACTCTTTCAGTGGCATTCTTGCTATACTAAGAACAAGACACAGGGAGGCTGAAAGTTACCCAAATTACTCATAAATAGTATCGTTAAAAAATGTTTTAAAATGTTATATGTTAGGCTAAAAATAAAACTTGGTTTTTATATTTTATTCCCTTTAGAAAATGTTGATGGAATAAATAGGGAATAATTTTTGATTTTATGAGTTTCTGTGAAATCTTAAAGCAAAAGTTTCATAAATCTCTGCATTTTGAAATTATCTAGAGTTCATTTTTTAAAGTAAACAACTTTTAAAATATGCTCTAAATAACTTACACTCTAATTACAGGCAGGCAATGTTTTTATCCTATAAATGAAAATACCTACTATACAACAGTTTCCTATTTATTTTATTATTTATTTTAGAGACAGGGTCTCATTCTGTCACCCAGCGAGGAATGCAGTAGTGTGTAGTCATAGCTCACTGCAGCCTCCAATTCCTAGACTCAAGTGATCTTCCCACCTCAGCCTCCTGAGTAGCTGGGACTTAAGGCACGTGGCACCACACTCAGCTAATTAAAAATTTTTTTTTTGTATAGACAGAGTCTCAAATTCCTGGCCTCAAGTGATCCTCCTGCTTTGGCCTTGGCCTCCCAAAGTGCTGGGATTATAGGTGTGAGCCACTGTGTCTGGCCTAGTTTCCTATATATTTTATTTTATTTAAGGCAATAGTTGAGATTAGGCCTATATATGGAAAGTGGGGAAGTGGGAAATGTAGAGCAGAGGTGGGTGGTTTTGAAAAAGGTTCAGAGTATATTGTAGGCTGCTCAGTTTAGCTTCCGGGTCTGTCCTCCTTTACCTTCCTCCCATACAACAACGTGTTCCTTCCGTGCCCTTCCTGCATCCCACCAGGTACCTGCTTTCCTTTGGCTGCTGTGGGCTCCAACTTTGGCACGAGAAATCATATCCAATGCTCTTGACTTTTCTCTCTCTCCTCCCACGTCCTGCGTCCTACCCTCTACCCCCTCCCATATCCAAATCAGACGCAGGGGTTGATGGGTGGTCATGGGTCATTGATGAGAACTGGATCCCTGTTGGCCTGTTAGCTAGCAAGGTGGCTAGGACCCGTAGGAAAATCAACAGCAAACATAGCAGGTCCTGAAACAAACCCTTCACCTAAGCATTCATGGCAAACCAATGAACACTTAACCATCTGTTATGTTACTGGCACTGTGCTAGGCACCAGAGTATAGCAGATGGTTTCCATTTTCCAAGCACTGAACTGTTCTGGGAGAATTAGTGGGAAGGAAATCCAGGACTGGAACCCTATTCAACCAGAATATTCCTTTTCTAGGTAACATGTTGTACTTTCAGATAATAAATATTTGGGATTTGAAAAACAAAAATGTGAAAAAGCATTGCTTGATATGTCGATGACCTAAAGGGGGGTGGGGGGGGGAAGGTAAACTTAATATGAGTAGAGAATTTATTTGAGCCCAGTTTGAGGACTGCAACTCCTCAAATTGTCCTGAATATATGATCCAATTAGCAGCAGTTACAAGTGGGTTTTTAAAGGAAAAGTAGAGGCAGTTCAAAGTTGTTCACGAATAAGTTATATAAAATAAACATAAGCTTTTGATCCGCTGTACATTGTTTTTTGTATCACAAATTCTAGGAACAAGAAGATCAAGGGTAAGGTTGCTAATCGAGAACAAAATATCTTTAAATAATTGCCCCAGGCAAGGGTGTGGGATGTGACTGAAGTCCCATACTCAAGTCATAGTTCAGACTGCTCTGGGCAATTTTCTTTCCTCAACTGCAAGGACCGGAAGCTCTGTTGCATATTAGAATCGTTTAAACAGTGGCTCTCAAACTTTAGTGTGCATCATAATCGCTTGAAGAGTAATCTGGTAGCTCAGCCCTAGACCCACTGTTTAGGAATCAGGTAGTCCGGAGTAAAGTAGAGAATTTGCATTTCCATCAAGTTTTCAGGTGATGCTGAAGCTACACTTTGAGAGCCACAGTTTTAAAACATAAGAATTTCCAGGCCCCACTTTCAGACTGATTCCCTGGGTGTGGGGATGGGAATCTGTGGGGATGGGAATCTGGCATTACCTTCGTCCTCCAATTAAAATGTGTACCCAAGGGTGAGAAGAAGCACTGTTCCCCAGCATGGCCTGTGGTTAGTTCCCTGAAATTACTATGAATTTGGAAACTAATGAGTATACTTATAATTCTGGGTCAATTGTCAGAAATCGGCAGTATTTAAGGACATTAAATAAATGACAACTGCTTTTAAAAAACACCACTGCGATTTTTATTCAAACTAATTTGGCTGCCTTCCTTGGGAAGGCCTTTCCGACCATTCCCTGGGTATTTTCCAACTCCACGGTAGAAATGTTATTAGTACAGCCCCCAGAAGTCTTCAGAGGAAATCTCTTAAATAAGTGAGGTCCATTTGAACCCCGTCTGCGCAGTCCCTGGGTCCGCTTGGGCTCCCCTAGCCCTTGTAGTTCCAACAAGTGAGCTGGGCATGCTCAGTGGGCAGGGTCGGTTTTGGGGGGGTGCAAGTGGGAAGCCTGCTGCTCGGCTGCCGGGGCTCACCGCCTCCCCCCACCTGTACGAGGCTGGGCTGGAGGAGCCTGTGCTCAGCTTCCCGCACCCCGGGGCTTGGGCTTGGTCTTCCCTGCGGGTCCCCGCGCTGTCATTCAGGCGGGGGGCCAGGAGGCCTAGCGTGGCTCCTGGGCGCGCGCAGGGAGCCCGGGCGAGGGCTCTGGGCTCTGATCGCGGGGTCGCAGGGGTCCGCCCGCCTCCTAGACGCGTTTCTAGGCCCGGGGAAGCCCGCTTGCCGGGAGGTGCGGAGTAGGGGAAGCCAGATCCGGGGCGGGCGACGAGAGGTGCTCAGGTAAGCCAGTCCTGCCACGAGCGTGCCGGCGGCCGAGCGTCTCCCCTCTCCCGGGCAGACGGCCGGGGCGGCCCGCATGGGGGAGGGCACAGGAAATCGGGCACCGCCGCCGTCTTCCCGCGGCCTAGCCCAACCGCGGCTTTAGGGTCTGGAGTCAGGCACGGCCAAGGCGCAAGACCGAAACTGCAGCCTGGGGCGCGGGTCCTCGCGTCCGCCGCGGCGCGGCCCCGCCCGGCGGGACCCGTGTGCCCAGGCAGTCACTGGGCGGCGGAGATTTCGCCCGCTTGTCGCCCGCTGGTCCGCAGCGCCTCGCCCCAGCCGGGGCCCGGGCTCCCGCCTCCACTTCCGCGTTTCCCGGCCGGGCCCGGAGGAGCCGGGGCAGAGGGATCCCGGCTGGGCGTGGCGCCGCGCCGCCAGGGTCAGCCCTCGGGAGGAGGAGGAAGTCGCCGAGGAGGCGGGGGCGCGGCGTCGCCGGGCGCGTCGGGTTACTCCGGCCCGGCCTGCCCTGGTGACAAACCCTCGCGCCTCTCTGCGAGCACCAGGGCCGAGTCTCTGCTTCTGGGGGAGGCAGACTCCGCCCTGGCTGGAGGAACTAGGTGCGCTTGCTTGCTGTCCCCTCGCGCTTGAGGATAAATCTCAGGTGTGTACTTCCTGGGAGACCCCTTCCCCAGCCCCCAGGCTTCTAGAGGGAGAGGTCCCTTTCTGACCTGGGCGAGTCTTCTGGGTCTCCAGTGTTGCTGTAGGGGGTGGCGGGAAAACTGGGGAAAGATTTAGAATTTCTCTCCACCGACCGATGGGTTCGTTCTTATCAAGGGTTTAATTGTTTACATTTTTGAGTGGGCTGTGGTATAATGCATTTGCAATCCACTTAGTAAAGTGGCAGGACTTTTGGGCGAAGGTTGGTATCTCATTGAAAGTTTATGCAAACTTTTTTAGCTAGGGAAACTGTCTAGTCTGATAAGAAGGACTGTTGCTCCCTTCTGAAACGAGGGTGGGAACGATTCTGGAAGAGGGCTGAGGCTTCTTTGAGAAACTCAGTGGCTGGAGCGTGACCGTCCTAGGAGGAAATGGAAGGTGTACCCCGATGCACTTGAAACAGCCTCTACGCCCCACGTAGCAACTTTTACGAGCAAAATATGCAAAGAGTGCTTTGGCAGGAAGGTAGCTGAGTAAATGAAAGTGTAGCTCTTAGCAGATGGTCTTTAGTCTAGCTTCACCTTGTGTAGAGGAATATTAACTCCCAGAACAGCCATCCTTGAGTTCCAAAGTGATTTACCAAGACAAATTCTCACAAAGTGTTAGTGACATGGGCAATTCAAATCACAGCAAACATTATAAATATCACAGGAGTCCGCTATAGAAATAGCTAGCAGCAAATTTAGTCAACTTACAGTTGTATAAAATAGCTGAGGGAAGGAAGTTGGTAAGTCACACTGAGTCTTTATTGCTTAAAACCAAACTTAGTATTTTGCATATGTTCCAAGTTTAAGAGATGTGAAGTTTGTTTTTGGAGTATGGAGGATGCTGGCAGCTGTCACACTGGGGGCCAGGCACTTCTTGGTAGCTACTGACAACTTTAGTCTCTGAGTCCTACAGTTCTTGCTGGCCATCCATGACAGCTGGATGCCATTGCCCAAGGGATACCATGTGTAGCCTGGGAAACCTTGTGATGTGGGTGTTGAAATCCCCCTGTGTTTCTCATTTCTCACAGGGGTTTTATGTCAAATTACAACACTCCCTTGATTTCGACTAATCAGCTCTTTAAGAAAAGCAGCAATATTTTAGTGAATAGTGGATTAAAAGATGGGATTTTGGGGCTTGAGAATCAACATTGTTGTAACAGTCTGTTCTGATAGCTCAGAGTCACTTTATGAAGAAATTCTAAGCAGGCTTAGAGTTTTGCTTCCTTTTCCCTCCCTATGATTTATTAAAAGATGCAATGGCTTGGTTCAGTTATTGACAAGGGGGCCACAGTGTTGCCAATTGTCAGTGGGTCTTACTCCCCCCTTTTGATTTTTGTAACTATTTAATCATATTGAAATGATGCCATTATCATTGTGCATTACTCATCTGGGCAATCTATTGTAACTTTAACAACTGTCCTGTTTGGTTATTTATTTTTTTTCTGCCTTTCACGATTAGAATGCAAGTTCTAGGAGAGTAGGGCTTGGTGGTCTGTTTCTCGTACTTTCTTTTCTTCTTCATCATCTTCTTTTTTTCTTAAAAGCGATAGGATTTTGGTCTGTCACCCAGGCTGGTGTATAGTGGTGTGGTCATAACTCACTGCAGACTTGAACTCCTCGGCTTAAAGAGATCTTCCTGCCTCAGCCTCCCAGGTAGCTAGGACTACAGGCGTGCACCACCATGCCTGGCTATTTTTTAATTTTTTGTAGAGACAGTCTCATTGTATTGTCCAGGCTGGTCTCAAACTCCTAACCTCAAATGGTCCTCCTGCCTCATCCTCCCAAAGTACTGGTATTATAGACATAAGCCCCCATGCCTGGCTTGTCTCACACACTTTCAAATCTCTAATGCCTAGAGTGATGACTAGCTTGGAACAAGTGCTCAGTAAATGTTTTCTCCATAAGTGACTCTTCTGTAGAACAAACTGTAGCTCAGTGTACTGGGAGAGAAAAACAAAAACTTTGGCTTTGGTGAATCTATTTAAACTCATGAAACCTCAGTTGTCTCATTAGTAAAATGCGGATAATGACATGTGTACAATTGCGAATGATGGACCAGCCAGGTAGTAGACTTCAAAATATTGGCTTCCTTCTTCCTTATATTTTTTCTTCTTACATTCAAATAGAAAAATTTGGGCAAAGAATAGACTTAGCTTGATAATTCAGCTCTTGCTTGTTGTACATGAATTATCCAGTCCTTTTTGCCTTTAATTTTGTGTATGTGTTGGGGTGGAGGGTTTGGGTGGGTGAGGAGAGGTGAATTAGTGGCAGCTATGGTCATTAGAGAAAGGAAGCAATTTCCAGGTCATTATCCAATTTCTCCTTTATGTTTTTTGAATGCAACAGTGCTTCTGATTAGGTTTTTCAAAACTTGCTTCTTTCTACTTGTCAACACCCGGACTCACAGGGCTGGCCTAAGTGCAGAAACAATACTTGAGAAAGAGTACTAGAAATCAAATATGTATAGCACTTGGATTCTTCAATGAAGTTTTCTATAGTCTTTTGCAGCATTATATAGCAATAAGTGCTAGATAAAGAAAAAGTATGGTTATCCTCTTTTGAGAAACTTAGAAATTTGTTTAACAAGGTAAACCATATAGATGTTAAACAATTGGAGACCAATATAAGATCTTGCATAATCGTTTACCCAGTGATAGGATGTTGGCTGTAACTGATGTGGTAATGGAAATGAGAGGTTAATACAGGCTCAACTAATTAATAGTTGGAGACAGCTTCCTGGTGAAGGGAATGTCACTTCAGTAACAGAGAGACTTTAAGCTTCCTGGAGATTACAGCAGAAGATCATCTGTTTCAAGAGTGTTTACTATTTTGTACTTCAAATTGTATGAAAAAGCCAACACAATCATGTACTCTCAAAAATGATCTTTTTGTGGAAAATTATGAGAAATCTTCAATAAAATTATATATATGCATGAAATAAAACTTTTTACTGTGTCTCAAGTTTAAAGCCTGGAATTCGTGTTAGAAATTATAACTGTTTATTCTTGACACTTTAAACACACTTGCTTAAAATTGTATCAGATGGCCTGCCTGTTTGTCTGTCCAGTTGTGACAATGGAATATATTTTTTATCTGAGTTGTCAGGGGAAAATTATTAGTTATCAGGGCTGTGACTCCCCACAATTAGCTAAATTCAGGATGGCGGTTATGGGAGATAGGGCAGGACTGAATAGAGGTCAACTCCAAAGATAAAGTAGGTTTTAATTGCTCATCAAAATACTTAGATAATTCCGCCATGTCTTATCACCTTTAAGATAAGAAGAAAACTTGGAAGTGGTGTGTTAGGGGAAGAAGAAACCATGTCTTATCACCTTTAAGATAAGAAGAAAACTTGGAAGTGGTGTGTTAGGGGAAGAAGAAACTAACAAAGGGTATGCTTTACACGACCTTGTTTTAGAATTGTTGACCTGATGGGTGAAAGAAATGTGAGAGAGAGATATGTTCAAATTCAACTCCAGCTGAGAAAGACAAGGGCCAGTGTGGCTACAAGCCAGGAAATCCCTAACAACTTTAGACTAGACCTCTTCCTGTAATACATGACCAGGGATTGATCTCCGGAACATTTAAGAAAATGGAAGCAAGAGATGTTGATTGTTTGAATACCTGAGGATGTTTAGATAATGATTGTGGGTCAGAGTTTGTCCAGAATTTTAATTTGTGTCCTGACATGAATGTGAATGTGTTCTTTTAAATTTTTTTTTTTTTTTTTGCTTGTTTTCCAGGATTTCATCTTTTGTTAGAGGTTTTCAGTGGTTTATCTGGGCTGTGTATTTCTTCCTACATCATACTTGTGCTTTTGTTTCCCATTTTTCAGTTGAGAATTTTATTGTTGATTCTTTTAAAATCAGATTTCTGATTTATGCAGCAAAAACATAGTGTCTGATTTTTTAGGTCAAGCTTTGGTTCTATCGGTGTACAAAATTAATGGGAAAAAATTAGTTAATAGATGTCTTCTTCTCAACCAGAAATTTATTGTGACATATTGTGATAGTGTGATACATAATAATAAGAAATATATTCATCTCCAGTTCCTGAGTCAGGAACTTCTAAGACCCTTGGAATCTCTGTAGTGATGAGTGTCTTTTTGTAGACTAATGAGATAGCAGGTGACTCTTGGTGGGCCCCTGGGTAGCTTCAGGATGGGAATGGGGGCTGGTTGCCTGAGTAACCAACTGTGTGTGTGATTAGAAGGTTGGAACTTTCAGCCTCACCCTAGACCTCTGGGGAGAGAAGAAGGGCTGGAAATTGAGTCAATCATGGCCAATGATTTAATCAGTTATGCCTATATAATGGAGCCTTCATAAAAACTAAATTATGGAGTTCAGAAAGCTTCTCAGTTAGAGAATACATGGAGGGGCTGGAAGGGTCGCATGTCCAGAGAGAGCATGGAAGCTCTGTGCCCATTCTCCCATACCTTGCACTAAATACCTCTTCCTGTGGCTGTTCATTTGTATCCTTTGTAATATCTTTTGTAATAAGCTTGTTAACGTTAAGTGAAGTGTTTTCCTGAGTTCTGTGAGCTGTTATAGCAAATTATCCAATCTGAGGAAGGGGTTTTGGGAACCCCCAATTTGTAGCCAAATCCAGTGGAAGTATGGATTATCTGGGACCCACTATTTTCAACTGGCATGTGAAGTGAGAGGCAGTTTTGTGGGACTGAGCCTTTAACCTGTGGGGTCTGCACTAGTTCTGGGCAGTTAGTGTTAGAATTAAATTGTATTATAGGACATTCAGTTGGTGTCCCCAGATAACTAGAGAATTGGTTGATGTGGAAACCCCAAACACATTTGGTGTCAGAAGTGTTGAGAGTAGAGGAACGTTTCTTCTTTACATATATACATTAACAAAACTTTTAGACATTATTTGGGGACATCTTTTAATTATTCAGGCAAAATAAAATAATTACTCATATACTGTATTTTTTTTTAACAGTGAGATACTGTCAAAGTGTGGGTACTTTTAGAACAATGATTGTTTTAGATTTTTCAAGCCTTTTATTTTTCAAATAGTGATATGTCCTTTGTGGAATCTCATAATTGATTGCCTACATATATCTTTATATAAAAAGTTTTAATATAGAAGGAAAAACAAACCCCACCAACTGTAAGAGAGAGACTATTTTCTGCAAATGAGATTTCTATTACAGAAGCTGCTACTGTCAAATTAAATGGCCTCTGAGAATGGCTTGGTGGTGACAAGTGACATGTGCGGAATGCTTTACTATTTACCTTATATCCTGTGGTGACCACTAAGATAAGGGAGAAACTTCAGATAGTTATATATAAATGAGGAACAAAAGTTTATGTTCAAGGTAAACATATTAGGAAAATTTTGATCAGGATTTCATGCCATTTTTTTTTTTTTTGACAGAGTCTCACTCTGTTTTCTTGAGTAGAGTGCCATGGTGTCAGCCTAGCTCACAGCAACCTCAGACTCCTGGGCTCAAGTGATCATCTTGCCTCAGCCTCCCAAATAGCTGAGACTACAGGCACACACCATGACACACAGCTAATTTTTCTATTTTTAGTTGAGATGGGGGTCTCGTTCTTGCTCAGGCTGGTCTTGAACTCCTGAGCTCAAGCAATCCTCCTGCCTCAGCCTCCCATAGTGCTATGATTACAGGTGTGAGCCACTGCACCTGGCCTCATGCCATTTTTATTTCAAGAAAACACAGTAAGATTCTAAACGTATTTCAGAAGTGATAAAAATAATACAGTTCAGAGTACTAGGTTTCAAAAGTCATTTTTCTTTTATTTAAACCTAGTAAAGGAAGGATGTTTGTTTCATTGTAGTAATGCAAAACTGCTTTGATCATGTCACATTCTGGTCCACCCTTCCTCACTGTGCCCTATTGGATAAAGTTCCAAATATTTGTCGTGGAGTTAATGGACTTCTCCAATCTTGCCCCAAATAGTAAGGTTCTGCCCTTATCCCCTCTGTGATCCAGCCAAATTGGAAATTCCCTAAATCTGTCTTATCCCTACTGCTGCCCCTATGCTAATGCTCTTCCTTCTACTTCACCTTTTTGAAATCCTGCCAATCTTTGAGAGTCTTGACCACTGGCTACCAGTTTCATGAGGTTTTACTTCTTAGCTTTCTGTCAGAAGTGTCTTACACATTTACTAAACCCTTCAACTACTCTTTCTAGGCCACTCACAAGTCCCTTATAGACTCCTATGTATTGTAGTTATTTGAAAGCATGCATATGACCCCATGGAAGGTCAAACAGACCAAGGGCTGGATCTTACATAGTTTTATAGACCTTACATGCCTAATCCAGGTGCCTTCCTCGTGGGTGACACCTTGCTTGAATGATTCCCTCATAATTGAGTCATCCCTTACTTATCCAAGAAATAAGTGATAAGAATGGGTTGGCTGTGATTGATTAAACAGCCAATGACACATGGGCAGTTGGATTTCAGCTAATCAATTCACCTGGATACTTTTTTTTTTTTTTTTTTTTTTTTTTTTTGAGACAGAGTCTCGCTTTCTTGCCCAGGCTAGAGTGAGTGCCGTGGCGTCAGCCTCGCTCACAGCAACCTCAGACTCCTGGGCTCAAGCAATCCTCCTGCCTCAGCCTCCCGAGTAGCTGGGACTACAGGCACGAGCCACCATGCCCGGCTGATTTTTATATTATATATATTAGTTGGCCAATTAATTTCTTTCTATTTTTATGGTAGAGACGGGGTCTCGCTCAGGCTGGTTTTGAACTCCTGACCTTGAGCAATCCGCCCGCCTCGGCCTCCCAGAGTGCTAGGATTACAGGCGTGAGCCACCGCGCCCGGCCTCACCTGGATACTTTAAGCTTTATCTTTTTTAGACTTCTCTTTTCTCCCTACACATAGAGAAGTTTTAATATTTTAAGGATTTTTAGGAGAGAGAAAGGAAATTACTACAGGTGGACTGAAATTATGAAAGGAATCCTTGAAGCAAATCAGTGTAGAATCTCCCAATGAGGAGGTCCCTTGATGTGCAGTGAGGGCTCAGCACCTCCTAGGGCTCCCTTCTCTTTGCTAATTTCACCGTCTCCCCCACCTACCCACTTAATCCAATCTTTTAAGAAAGAATCTGGAAAATTAATTCATAACAAGATGATTGATAAAAATTACCTTGTTACCTATATCAAAGGTCTCTGGATTCTAAGGCAACAAAACCTTGGGGACCATTTATGTTGGCTAGGTCTAAGGAGACTTTGGGGAGCAGTATTTACTTCTGAGCATCCCTGAAGTCACATTATAGTCACTTAAGTGTGGTGTTGGTCAGTCTCTGCAACTTTTACTTTTCTCCTCTGTAAAATGGGCTGCATGAATTTAAAATCCATAAAAAGCATGAAGTGTTTTATTACTCTTGTCCTGCCTAAGAGGAAGCCAAGTCTTGGCTAGTGGGTTCTGTTCACCTCTGGGCTCTGCCCTAACTTTTCCTCTTAACTTCTTGGAGTTCTGGGTTTTCTCTAAGCCTCTCCAGGGGTGGCATTCATATCCAGGGGATGCCACATTCCTCGTATCCCCCTCCAGGATTATGGTCATAGAATCCATCATAGTAAGTATGTTTTCACTTTTTTCTTTCATTATGTTTGCTAGTATTAACCTCTTTGCCTTATCCCTGCTCACCGTTAAGTAGCTGGGATCCTTATTAGATTCACGGAATTTTAAAATAGGAAGGAGCTTAGAGATTTCACCCAACCCCGTCTTTTTCATATAAATAACAAATAATAATAAGTATTTATTGAGCAACTGCCATTTTCTAGGCAGTGTGCTGAGCACTTTGTGTACAATATTTCATGTATCAAGTGAGCCCTGTCATTATCAGTGAGCAGAGGCCCAGAAGTTAAGTGACTTACTCAAAGCCACATATGTAGTTATTTTCTGGTGTGGCAGGAACTCCTTTGAAAACTGTAAAATAATAAAATCAAGAGATACTTCTACTCCCATTTATGTAATGTATTTCCTGATTTTTTGATACTTTGGGTTCCTCTATATAACTCACTGAACTTTGTCTTTTAAGACTTACACCTCCTAATACTTTACCCCGTGGTTCAAAAGTTTCCAGCAGCATAGCACAGCATGCCTGTCTAAAACAATATTCCTTGTGATTTGACTTGTAGGAACTCATGACTTTGTTAAAATTTTCTTAGTCTTCATATATATATATAAACAACTTGCAAATTGGTATCAGTCTGCTTTGGTACTGGAAAAATGAAAACAATCATGCAAATTGGGGATACATCCAAATTTATGTTTTCCTGCATTAGCCATGAGGAAGGTCTTTTACTTGTTTCTAGACAGCACCTTTTCCCATTTCTTGCCATGGTTTTTCCAAACCTTGAGCTTTTTCTTTGAGTTTTTTTTTTTTTTTTAAATTTCACCTGTACATTTCTTTATCAGAAGATGATGGTTAGTGGTTAGGGCAGACTAAACTGTTAGAACAGAAAGACCTGAAAATAGGTAAAAGCTCAAACACAAGGTTTGTGGATGATGGTTCAGGCACTCTGGATTCTTCCATTTTGTAACTCAGCCATCCCATAGGGCTTTGTTTTCAATTACATCCATCTCGGGGAAGCCGAAGGGGAAGAAGCATATCCACTTTCTAAACACTTAGTCTTTTTTTTATTTATTTTTTTATTTTGGTATATTATGGGGGTACAGATTTTAAGGTTTCAATAAATGCCCTCCCCCCCACAAGTCTGAGTTTACAGCATGACCATCCCCCAGATGGTGCACATCTCACTTATTATGTATGTATATACCTGCTCCCCTCGCCCCTGCCCAATACCCTATTACTGTAGTACCTATGTGTCCACTTAGGTGCTACTCAGTTAATACCAGTTTGCTGGTGAATATATGTGGTGTAAACAGACAGGGTCTCTCTCTGTCTCCTTGGCTATAGTGGAGTGGCATAATCACAACTCACTGCAACCTCAAACTCCCTGGCTCGAGTGAACCCCCTGCCTCAGTCTCCCAAGTAACTAGGTCTACCGGTGCATGCCACCAAGCCCAGCTAATTTTCAAACGTTTAGTCTTGACATGAATGTATCAGTTTCACTGATATACTGTTGGCTAGAAGTCTGTAATGTGGTGACACTTATATGCAGGGGAGATTGGCAAACGTAGTGTAGCTGGGAGACCAGGAAGAAGAGAATACAGGTTTTTGGTAAAGGGTTAGCTGTCCCCTTTACTGTGTCCTTACATCCTATTATACTGAGAAAACAGAGACATCATATCTTAATATTTTGCTCTCCTTTCCATATTTTGCATATGTCCGAATCCATCAACTCCCTCATTAACCCCCAACTTAGAAGCGCTTACCCAAAGTTAATGATTTCCCCAATACTCTGGATCCCCCATCCATTCAGATACCTTATTCTATAAAATTTCTCCATGTTCACCTACATTTCAAGTATTTACAAGAATGCTCAAGAATCTCCCATCACAAAATAAACAAAGACTAATAATGAAAACCGTTCCTTCATCCTGTACACCCCTCTAACCACATGCTCACTTTCTCCTTTCCTTCAAGCTATACTTCCTCAGAGTACATTTGATATGTTATTTTTCTACTTTTTCACCTTCCATTCACTCCAGAACTGTTGGAAAGCTGGCTTCAACCTCAGATGAATCTGTTTTTGCTACAATTATTGGCGTTCCCCCTGACTGGCAGATCAATGGGATTTTATTACTTAAAATTTCTGTGATTCTGTTCATTCCCTCCTTTGTGAAACTGGATTTTCATTAGGCTACTGTGACACCTAGTTTTCTCTTGGACTACTCCTTATGGACCTCTTTGTAGGTTCTTTTCTTTTGATATTGGAATTTCCAGGGTATGCCTGTAGTTCACTCTTTTCCTTTTGTTGATGTTCATTGCACCATATTTATCAATATCCTTGAATTCAGTAAATCCCAAATCAATGTCCCCAGCCAGACCTCTTTCCTGATTCAGACATTTCCACTTGGATGTGCCACATTGGGACAGGACTTGTCGTGTCTCCTCCCCCATGCTATTTCTTTTCTCATTGAAGAGCACCAACGTCTTTTCTTTTCACCACCTACATCATCTGTTCATTCATTAGGTCTATCCATCACCTAAAATATGCCAGGAAGTTTTCTACAAATTAAGATTATAATTGTATACAAAACAGATACAGTTTCTGCTCTTGTGGAGCTTACGTTCTAGTGAGAGGGGAGCAGTAGTGATTAAATAAAGAAGAGACATAAGATGATGAGAGCTATATGATTATTTTGGATGTTAATGGTTTAGGAAGACTGCTCTGAGAAGTTGCCATTTGAGCTGAGTCCTGAATGACCAGAAGGAGGTTGACATGCAAAGATGAAGAAGAGCAGAGCATTTCAGATGGGGGAGACAGCTGGTGCCAGAACCCTAATAGTAACCTTGATGAATTTGACAGCAGGAGGCAAATAAACCTGGAACTAAGTGGCTGAGCGTGAGAGGTGTCTGTGTTAGTGCCCTGTGGCTACTATAACAAATTATCACAATCTTGGCGATGTAAAACCACATTTATTTTCTTATAGTTTAGGAGTCCAGAAATCTGAAGTTAGTTTTATTGTGCCAAAATCAAGGTGTTGGCAGGCCACACTCCCTCTGAGGCTCTAGGAGAGAATCTGTTCCTTGCCTTTTTTAGCTCATGGTGGCTTCAGGCATTCCTGGCTTGTGGCTGCATCACTCCAATCTCTGCATATATGGTCACATTGTCTTCTTCTCTTCTGTATTTGTCAAATCTCCCTCTGCCTCCTTCTTATAAGGATATGAAGTGATTGCATTTAGGGCCTACCCTGCTAATTCAGAATAATCCCTGTATTTCAAGATCCTTAATTTAGTCACATTTGCAACTCTTTTCCAGGGATTATGATGAGGATACCTTTTGGGCACCATTATTCAACCTACCACAGTGTCCAAGAGAAGCTTTAAAAAATAGCAAGGGCCAAATTCTGTAGGGCTTTATTAAAACCTAAAGTAGGATATTTAGATTTCATTTCAAGGAGACAGAAACTATTAGAGGATTATTGCAGGTGTGGGACATGATGCTCTTTTGCTGTAAAACGGTATAATTTTTTTTTCATTATACTCATCCAAGAAGAAAAATTTAATTAAAATTAATTAATTAAAAACTTATCCTTGGCCGGGCGCGGTGGCTCACGCCTGTAATCCTAGCACTCTGGGAGGCCTAGGCGGGCGGATTGCTCGAGGTCAGGAGTTCAAAACCAGCCTGAGCAAGACCCTGTCTCTACCAAAATATAGAAAGAAATTAATTGACCAACTAAAAATATATATACCAAAAAAATTAGCTGGACATGGTGGTGCATGCCTGTAGTCCCAGCTACTAGGGAGGCTGAGGCAGTAGGATCGCTGAGCCCAGGAGATTGAGGTTGCTGTGAGCCAGGCTGACGCCACGGCACTCACTCTAGCCTGGGCAAGAAAGTGAGACTCTGTCTCAAAAAAAAAAAAAAAACAAAAAAAACAAAAAAACTTATCCTTATCAAGAGAGTATTGTATATATACTAAGAAATAAGATTTTGTTGGGTAGAATTGAGTTTTGGAGGGCCATAAACAATCGTAATATATAATATTTTTTCACCTGCCAAGAACCACTTGTGGGTGATATTGCTGTCAAAGACTGTTCTGGATGTTAAAAGCAGACAGAAATATGGGAGGTGGAGGAAGAAAGATTAGAAGTAGGACTCCAGTTAAGTCCATTTAAGAGTCTATTTTAGTTGGTCAACTGTGAAATTATAGTTCTATGGACAACTATGGTATTAAAGATGAAAAGTAGATAGATTTAGGGTATGTTTTTGAGATAGAGTTAGTTGAATGAACTTACTGACAGGTTAACTATCTAGAGGGAGGAAAGAAGAATAAAAAAACGCTTACATTTTTTACTTGACCAGCTGGGCCATTCATAAGGGGAGAATTAGGAAATAAGCAGGCTTGAGGGGAGATAAAAAGTGTTTGGTTTTGGGGCTGGGCACGGTGGTTCATGCCTATAATCCTAGCACTTCAGGAGGTCGAGGTGGGAGGATCACTTGAACTCAGGAGTTCAAGACCAGCCGGAGCAACACAGCAAGACATTGTCTCCACAAAAAATAGAAAAATTAGCCGGGTATGATGATGCACGCCTATAGTCCCAAATCCTTGGATGGCTGAGGCAGGAGGATCATTTGAGTCCAGGAGTTTGAGATTGCAATTAGTTATGACAACAGTGACACTCCTGAATTCTAGCCTAGGCAACAGAGTGAGGCCCTGTCTCAAAAAACAAAAAAACAAAAAAAACACAACAATTTTCTGCTGAAAGTATTCTAGTGTTCTGTTTTGGCTGTGTTAAGTTTGAGGTGCTTATTAGACATTTCTTTGGAGATGTCAGTTAGACAATTGGATGAATGGAGTTTGGAGATTCTGAGGGGGATTTTGGCTGAGGATACAAAGCTAGGAATTATTTGCATTTAGGTGGTGTTTGATACTGGATGGAGTTACCTACAGAGAATGTATATATAGAGAAGCCAGCCATTGGAGCAACTATTATATAGAAGAAAAATTACCAGTGAAGGAAGGAAATCAGGAGAGCATGGTACTTCTGAAGCTAAAAGTTCAAAATGTTTTAAAAAGGAGATGCTTCTACTATGCCAATATAATAGTGATTGCATTTAGTGAAATAAGGCCATTTGTGATTTTGACAATTTGACATAGTTTTAGGAGAGAAACTGGGGCAGAAGTTTACTGGATTGAATTGTGGAGACAGTGCTTACAAGACAACTCCTTAAAGAAGTTTTGTTGTCAAGGGAGGGAGGGAAGTGGAATAGTTCTTGGAAGAAGATATTGGTCAGGGGAGGGTTTGTTAGAACCAGAGGATAATACAATGAAATTCTTTGCTGACAGAATGATTAAGTAGAGAAGTGAAGGTAATGAAGGCAAGATAAAGTGATGGATACTTTCAGGAGTAAAATTCCTGAAAGAGCCAGGAAGAGATGAGATATAGGGCACAATTGGAGAGAAGGGTTGGTCTTTACTAGAAATAGGGACATTTTATTTGTAGTAAAAGAAAGGACTACAGAGAGAGAATTGAGTACAGAGGTTGACAGGTCATGGTTTGGGTGGTGGGAAGGTGGAGTTATCTGATTGCTTCTACTTTCCTAGTGAAATATGATGATGTTGGAGTGAGAATGGGTGAAGCAGGTTTGGGAAGAGAGATTTGAAATGACTATTTTGAAACATCCTGGGGAAACGTATATTAATAGGATTGCTGGTCCATGTGGATTGCCCATTAGAGATCTGCAGCCATCAGTGTAAATTGAGGCCAGTTGTGGTTATGTGTTTTTCTGTAGGCAGTTTCTTTAGCTTTTTGGGTGGAGGTGTGGATAGCTGGGCTTGACCAGTTTGGGGATTTACCAGGAAAGAAAGAAGCAGAAAGAGAGGAGCGAAGTAGTTAAGAGTGCATGCAAGGGAAAGATTACAATGCTGGACCTTTACCCTAAGCTAGGGAGAAAGAGAAGTGACTGATAGTGAAACTGATAGGGCCAGTGTATTGGAGGGCCAGATAATGCCACAATGCTGGAATGGGAATACCGGAGTAGACTGGATGATCTAGAAATAGAGAAGGTGGAGTTCACCTGTGGGGTGCTTGAAGCCGAAGTCTCAAAGGTTGGTATTAACACAAATAATCATGATGCCCAAGTCAGGGGTTATGATAATGAGAGTGGGTGGCTTCGGTAGGGTTGAAGAATAGATCGTTAGAGATGAGGTGGTTAAAGAATTGGAGCCTCCATGTAGATGTAGAAGACAGCAAGAATGAAGACAGAGATGAGTGCAGAAATGGAAACAGCCAGGTGCTAAGGTTATCAGCGGTGAGGGGAAAACAGCAGGACGTGGGTAGATGACAGCAAGAATGGTTAATGAGTGGTCAAATCTAATGGCATGAAGTTCAAATTGGGTAAGAGTTTTGAAAGAGGGTAGAGAAGAAATTGGAAGGTGAACTGGAGAGACACTTAATCCATCTCTAGGTTGGAGGATTTTGGGGATATGAACAGGGTTGTCACTCAAAGTAATTAACTACTCAACTGAAATGGGCAGGCCTTCATAGGAGCAGGGTGCTGGGGGCCTTTTGTGAAGCTAGGCATTAACGCCTTTTTTTTTGTAGACAGAGTCTCACTTTGTTGCTCATGCTAGAGTGAGTGCTGAGTCCTGTGGCATCAGCCTAGCTCACAGCAACCTCAATCTCCTGGGCTCAAGCCATCCTACTGCCTCAGCCTCCCGAGTAGCTGGGACTACAGGCATGCACCACCATGCCTGGCTAATTTTTTGTATATATATTTTTAGTTGACCAATTAATTTCTTTTTAGTTTTAGTAGAGACAGGGGTCTCGCTCTTGCTCAGGCTGGTTTCGAACCCCTGACCTTGAGCGATCCTCCCGCCTTGGCCTCCCAGAGTGCTAGGATTACAGGCAGGCGTGAGCCACCGCACCTGGCAGGCATTAACTCTTTAATCTCTTCATCATAAGAAGTCCCAGGAAAGTTGTTAGTTATCACCTGGTTCAGAGATATTTTGCTATTTTAGCAACTGGTACAGCCATCCTTATTTCTAATGGCTAAAATTAGACTTAAATGTGAGAATGGAAACAACCTCTCCTTGAAGGGACAGTGGGACAACAGTGCTTTATGGTTGGCCTGGTGAAAGGAACATTCAGAGAAGAGAATATAATGCTGTTTGCTGGGGACAGGTTTTGAATTCCTGAGGGCACAGTGGCAGGGAGGGAGGGAGGTCTGGGAAGGTGAGAAATGGGGCAAATTGGCTTCTGGTGATGACTGAGGTGAAGAGGATTGCAGGGCATGCTGGGGTTAGTCCTGATGATGTCTGGGGGGAAATTGTGGACTGTGTGGCAGCCCCTGTTGACTTAGCGGCCAAGGGTGGGCAAAAGCCTTCTCAGAGTGTCTGCAGCCCAGGTCATCTCCTGATGGCCAGCTAGGGTGTAAAGGGCTATTTGGGGGACTGCTCTCAGGTGGCCAGTAGCACGAGATACTCTTGGGGCCTCTTCTTAGGCAGGATGGTGGTGTAACCCTTGTGGGTGGGGCTTTCTGTTTGGCAGAAGCTAAGGACTACTGCTTTTGGGGGCAGTCTTCCCTCCAGAATGGATTTGGACTCTGTGCTCTTCCCTCTGTCATCACTGTCATTGTCTTCGTACGGATACTCAGGAGTTTGCGCCCAGTTTCCTGATTTCCCTGGAAACAGTCTCCTGATTTTCCTGCTCCCAACTTATATCCTTTTAGCTTATCTCCTAACACTTCAGGGAATGAGGAAAGAGGAAATGTTTTTTCTTATTTTTATATTCTTTTTTTTTTTTTTTTTTTTTTTTTATAAGAGATGGGGTCTTGCTCTGTCTCCTGGGCTGGAGTACAGTGGCATCATCATAGCTCACTGCAACATTGAATGTCTGGGCTTGGACAGCCCTCCTGCCTCAGCCTCCCGGGTAGCTGAGACTACAGGTGTTTGTCACCACACCTGGCTATTTTTTTAATATTTTGTAGAGATGGGGGGGTCTCACTATGTTGCCAGCCTGGTCCCGAACTCCTGGCCTCAAGTCATCCTCTAGCTTTGGCTTCCCATAGTGCTAGTATTATAGGTGTGAGCCATCATGCTGGGCTGGGAATTTTTTTTTTTTTCTCTTCTCATGCTACAAAAATATTTAATAAGCAGTGTATTAGTATAGAAAAACACATAGCTTGTAACTCATCCTTTAAAACCAGAATATCCAGTGAAAAGTCAGTGCAGATTCTTATTTTTACTTTAAAACAAAAAAAAAAGATCAGGCTGGGGGCTCTGTGGCTCACGTGTGCTGGGGGAAGGGCCCCAACCCAGGTGGAATGCCTAACTTGGGCTTGCTCCAGAAGGGTCTGATTTTGTCATTGTTTTATGAATTGTAATCATTAACTTTTTCAGTGTTACACTCCAAAAAATACAGATGTCAAACAAATGTGGTTTTCTGGTGTGTTGAAGTGTAATTGATTGGGCATTTTCCAGTGTCCGCTTACAATTGCAGGATTGCCATGTGGAACCTTCTGGAACCTTGGTTAGAAGTCCAGTTCCTTTAGGTCTCTTCAGATGTTGGTTTCCTTGATCCTGTTTGAACTATCTGATTAATTATACATTGCAAAGAATCGAGATAATGTTAATCAGACAGCAGCAGCATGAATCTAATGAGAGTGGGAAGGGCACAGGTGAAATGAGGGGGCAGGAATGAGTCACTCTTTAGTGCAGATGGATGGGGAGGGGAGGGCTGCATGGGCTGCTCGTGGTGGAGGAGTCTGGGCACTGAAGCGGACTGTGTGGCATGGGTAAAGGTGGTTTGGAGCACATGGTAGACTCCTGTCTGTGGTTGGCATGCTCTGCATGAGTGACCAAGCCAGGCTCATTTTGGCACTTGCCATGGAGTCACTGACCCTTGTTCCCTACTTCTTGCTATAAGGTTAACCAAAGACACAGTGTATATTTTTATACCCTGAGACCAGAGTATCATCCTAGGAAGGACACATTCTTGGGAAATAGCTCGATTTCTTTAAAAGAAAAATACTGACTCATAGAGTTGACTTTTTCAATGGCTTTTTGGCTTTATATTAGTATTTTTTCTAAGGTAGATGATGTCCAGAGTTTTTTTGTTTTTTTGTTTTTTTTTTTGAGACAGAGTCTCACTTTGTTGCCCAGGCTAGAGTGAGTGCCGTGGCGTCAGCCTGGCTCACAGCAACCTCAATCTCTGGGGCTCAGCGATCCTACTGCCTCAGCCTCCCGAGTAGCTGGGACTACAGGCATGCGCCACCATGCCCGGCTAATTTTTTGTATATATATTTTTAGTTGGTCAATTAATTTATTTCTATTTTTGGTAGAGACGGGGTCTCGCTCAGGCTGGTTTCGAACTACTGACCTTGAGCAATCCGCCCGCCTCGGCCTCCCAAAGTGCTAGGATTACAGGCCTGAGCCACCGCGCCCTGCCTTAGAGTTTTTTTTTTTTTTTTTTTTTTTTTTTGAGACAGAGTCTCGCTTTGTTGCCCAGGCTAGAGTGAGTGCCGTGGCGTCAGCCTAGCTCACAGCAACCTCAAACTCCTGGGCTCGAGTGATCCTTCTGCCTCAGCCTCCCGGGTAGCTGGGACTACAGGCATGTGCCACCATGCCCGGCTAATTTTTTATATATATATCAGTTGGCCAATTAATTTCTTTCTATTTATAGTAGAGACGGGGTCTCGCTCTTGCTCAGACTGGTTTCGAACTCCTGACCTTGAGCAATCCGCCCGCCTCGGCCTCCCAAGAGCTAGGATTACAGGCGTGAGCCACAGCGCCCGGCCTGCCTTAGAGTTTTTGATAGAGCCAGAAAGCAACTCCCTACTGTCTCTGAACTAAAAATAAAACGGAGAAGTACTATTCTGAAAAGAGGATGAAAAACCACTCTTGTGGGTCAGAGTTGTCCCAGTGACTTGGGTTAACTCAGGCCACAAACCTTTGATCAGGCTTCTTACAGGGAGTGTTTTCAACCTGCCAACAGGCTGCGTAAATACTGGGCTCCACGTGGTTAGAGCCCGACCTGCAGTGCACATCTGCTAGCCTCCCTCTGACCTCTGTTATAGTAACCAGTGACCTGCAGTTAGGGCTGCATTAGATGTTGGGCTTTATAGGGATTTTTTTTTTTATTAGAAAACTCCAAAATAACAGTATCCATTCTATTTGAGATAATGTTTATTTAGGGGGGTAGATGCTAGAGAAGTGCCAGAAGAGGATTGCCTATGTTTTTTTCAGGGAAATGATGAGATTTATTTCCCCAACCTGTGAGTCTTAACTGCACTTGGTTGGTCAAAGTGCTGGTTAGGCCACAGCAGGTTGTGGCCCCGAATAGATTGGCTACTTTTGTTCTCTCCTCTAACTGTGGTCGTCTACGTTATCCCAATTGTACGTGCAAATGTGGGTGATGTGTGAAGAGTTCAGAGCTCATTGTAGGTACTCAGTAATGCCATGTATTAGCAGTGGGAGTTATCGATAGCAGATGTATTTTTATACTTACTTAGATTATCTCAATTCTCAATATAACTTATGACATAGATGAGATTTTACAGATGAGGACGCTAAAGCTCGTAGTCACACAGCTAGTAAGTGGCTACACTGGAATTTAGTCGAGGCCTCTCTGTGTCTGAAGGCCCCTACACTGGCTGCTTTCTGCAGTGAATGTTCTACTGATGGGTCAGTGGTGTCATGAATATGCCAAGGACAGCACCCTATGACTAGCGCGATCATGACTGTCTGTCCCTAGAGAAGTTGCTGTGTTCCTGCAGGCAAGCACTGAATTGTCATAGGGTGGGGGAGAGAGAGAGAATGTTGGTCTCCATTTTAGGATAGTCTGTCCTTTTTCTGTTTATCTGTGGACTTCCTTTAGGGCCTCACACAGTGGAGGGGCCTCCTGGGTGTGTTGTTGACTGAAGATAGTCTTTGCTTATGAACTGGAACTTTGGAGAATACCCAGTTCTAGGAAGTTTGATCAGCTTTGCAGTCACTGGTGTGATTTGTTCTTGGGATTTCCGATGTTATGTTAAACTTTAAATCCCTGAGAGGGTGTAATGTCCAATAACCAAAGGTGTAGGAGTAGTTTCGGTGCAGTTTAACTCAGGCTTACATAGTTATTGTGTCCGAGGCTCAAGACAAATTCATTCTAGTTGTGGTAGAGACTGTTCTTCAGGATGAGGTAGATAATTCTGTGACATTTTCCAGTTCTTGCTCCAAGATTCCTAATAAATTGTAAAGGCAAACTATCGTTTTCCTTTTTCTTTAAGGGCCTTTTACTCTAGTTCATTAAAGATGAGAAAAGTTGGGTAACAAGAAAATCACTCAAGTAATGGTCAGATGATATGGGATTTAGTCAAATGTCAGCTATCCATCTGCACAGTGCTCTTTAGAGTTCTTAATTTTTTCACTTTTCCTTTCTCTTATATGCATGCACACATATACTTTTTTATTACAAAAACAATACATGCTCATTTTATTTTTTATTCACCACTATACAAATGAGGATATATGCTCATTTTAGAAATCTAGAAAATGCTGCACATAAGGAAGAAAATAAAAATGACTTATAATCCTACCATCCAAAGATAAGATTGTTAATATTTTGGATATATCCTTCTAGTCTTCGCTACTGTGTGTTTGTGTGTGTATGAACATATACTTCACAACAGAAATACACATTATCATTATACTGTTTTATCTACTTCTGTTCTCTTCATAATTAATTTTTTACTTGTCTATTTCCCCATCTCCATCCAAAGTGCAATTAACTCAGAAAGAATGAAGTCTTAAGCAATAAAGAAATTCTAGAATGTCTAACTTATTTAAGGCTGTCCACTTATTTCTAGACCTTCCTTTACTTTATTATAATCATTATCAGCATGAAAATTTTGCTTTTCCAAGTCCGAGTTGGGTAAGGGGATGTTGATGGCAGTCATTTGGCATGGTGAGTGATCGCCCCCCTAGTGTAGATGGGAAAAATGGCCGGGGCCCAGGAGTGCCAGAGGCCAGAGTTATGGGGTCCAGCAGCACCGTGCAAAAGGGAGCGTATAGACACTCTCAATTTTTTATGTGAGGACACCAAAGTCCAGGGAAGTCTGGTGGCTTTGATAGAAAGGCTCTTCAGGCTGAGATTGTCATAGGGTGTGTGTCACAGGGTGTGGCGACATCTCAGGTTGCTGGCTGCCCATTCTGTGATCTTTGCAGAGCACTTGCTGCCTCAGAATATAGTCTCAAAAACAAACCATGCTGCTGGCAGCTGCCAAACTAATGACTGAGGGAGTAGGCACAAGTGCACTGGGTGAGGTCAGGTCTGAAGGTCACTACTGCATTGATCTTGGAACCTGGAGTTTTGACAGGAGTCCTGTTAGAAATGCAACTTAGTCACTTGTCTGCTGACTGTGTCATGGTAGGAGCATAGCCAAAAGTGTTGGCTCAAGTTTTTGGATTAACTTTGAGTTTTTCTTAACATTATCTCAATTTTACTTAAACATTATCTCCAAATTATCCCAAAATTTGTGGTTGAAGAGAGGCTATTGAGTATAAATTGCTAATGGACTCTGCTGATTTCCATCAGCTAGCTGTGTGATTTGACTGGCAACAGTGTGATCCTAGCCCACTGGGGTCTGGTGAATTGCGTCTGCTCAGCCGGAGCATTTCTTGAGCTGGAATTGAAACGCACGGCCCTTTGGTTTCCAGTGTGATACCAACACTCAGGCAATTGACTTTTGCTCTTCAGTCTCCAACAGGGGGAAAATTATGAAATAAAATGGGGATAGGCCAGGCATCCTCAAGATTCAAGCCCATAAATATAAATAACTCTAATTAATCATATGCAGTCTCTTTTGCCTATCAAATCTATACTCAACTGGGCCAGTAAGTGTCACGCAGCTCTTAGCTTCCCGGCCTGGGGCTGGTGGGAATGCTCTGTGTGCCTTGGCCTTTGGGATGTGACTTAGGGTCCTTTTCCAGCGTGGGTCCAAAATCAGTTCAAGTTATAATGAGTTGTAGGGGGAGAAAAGTCACCTGCCAACAACCCCAGCCCGAGGAGGAATAGAAATATAAAAAAGACTTCCGCGATTGGCATTTAAGAGGCTCTTTCAGTAGATACTCTCTGTTCTTTGTTACAGGCTAGTTAAACTGCACGGGGCGGGGGTGGGGGGGGTGATGGGGGTGGGGGGTGGGACGGTCATTCAAGTATGTAAGTTCAGTACATATTTATATCCGAGATTATCCCCAAAGCATTTGTTTTCCTACCATGGAATCCCGTTTTTGATTGTGGTTGGCATTTTTGTCTGTTTTCTCATGTAATTTGTTATCTGTTTCCCCCCTCTCCACATCACGTCCTTTATTCATACTTTTGTCTACTCATTATGAACATGGCTAATGTTGTCTTTCCTAGAGAAAAAACAACTACGTTTATTCTCGTTAACCTAAAAGGTTAACACCTAAAACCTCCACACCGTGGCTAGGGTATTTCTTTCTTTCTGAAACATAAATTCCATCGTGTCATTGTACTGAGTAAAACTCTCCATTGACTTTTTGTCTCTATCCGGTCAGAATAAAGACTTTGCTAGCAGGAGGTCATGTGTGACTTGGCACCTGTCTGGCTCTCTGACCTTGTCTGGGAACCTGCCGCCCACGTCATTTAGCCTGCTGTAGCCACAGTGGCCTTTCAGTTTTTGAAGAGGCCGTGTTTATGCGTGCTGAGTGTGTTTGCACGCCTGTCCCCTCCGTGTGGAAGGCCCTTCTCTCAGATCCCTGTGTGGGTGGGTGGGTGGCCCTTCTTGCTCAATCACATTTTTGCCAAATCACCTCCATGAAGGTTTTATCTAAAGTAGAGTCCTTCTACTCTCTAACTTCCTATTCCATCATATTCTTTCATAGCACTTGTCACTTTCAAAATACTCAATTTTTAAATTTGTTTACTTTTTTTTTTTTTGTCTTTCTCAATCCGTGAGAGCAGAGGAATTCTCAGCCCCTGGAAGAGAGGTGGGGACTTGAAGGTTTTTCGGAGGTGGCGAAAAGAAAAGAGACAGAGAGAGAGAAAGAGTGGGGGCCAAACCACGTGGCTTTATTATACACTCGTGGACGAGGTTCTGGGGCCACAAGAGAGGGGGGCCCCCGGAAGTCGTCGACGTTTGAAGGGGCTGAGGCCTTTTATATCCTTTGGGCCTGGCTAGGGACTTTTGGCGGGAAGAGCTGGGGATTTTAGGAGGGGCTGGAGGTGTTTGTGGAATCCAGGAGCCAAAACATTCTTATCGGGGTGGACATCTGGGTGTGGATCCTCTCAGCAGGGCCTGGCAGTTTTGTCTTTGGCGGGTCTGGTCTCATGAGCCTTTTCTTTTTGATCCAGGGAAGGGAGGGGGCCCGCCACCAGCCTTACAGGGACCTAGCGGGCATTCAACCAATGCCAAGGGAATGCGTGTTGCGTGAACCCACGCTCCTCCTTCCGTCTTCTTTACTTGGGAAGGTCCTTGAGTGATATTTCCCTGAGTATTTAAGGGAACTCTTGCTTTGATCATTTTCTAAGAGTGTACAATTTTTATCTTTCCCCCGCTAATGGTAAGTGCGTTTTTGTTTTGTTTTTTTCTTTTTTATATACTTCCTGTTTCACAGGTGAAGGTGAGTTTGTTTTTTATAAGCCAGTTCCCAACTAAGAATTTTGAAGGATTTTTCAGGAGTGGCAGATATATTTTCTTTACATCTAAGCACAGAAAAAATGTTCTAATTGTTTCTAGAGCAGAAGCAGCTAGCATTGCCACATTGCTTTCAAGATAATGTGGGTCTGTTCAGATGAGGCAGAATTAAAATAAGAATTTTCTCTTTCTAAGGCCTGGACTCTGTGTGTGTGTGTATCTGATTCGAAATTCTTAATCTTCCTAAGAGCCATGGGTTGTTTGGTTCATCCACGGCCTGTATAGCAAAATCCAGAAGTTATCTGGTAAACTCCACTGACCTAGAACACAGGAAGGAAGGGGAAAAAGGGCCTCTGAATAGTTAGAGCCAGAATGTTGAAAATCCAAATGCTAAACTGCTAATAATAGCTCCTTTTGCTTTGCTCAGAGCTGTTTATTTGTATTTGAAACACAGTTTCATCTAACTTGGCTCTCATTTTTTTAACCACAGTGGTAACAAATTATAAGTGAGTTGGAGAGCTCAAAGATCAACAGGGAAACTTAGCATTAGGCTGATAGTTTGGAAGAATAGAGGGAAACTTTATAAAGCAGATAGAGGAAGAATTCACAGGGGAGCAGCCTGTGACTTGGGGCCACATAGTAAAGGGGATAATAATATTCTCCCTCCTGTTCCAGAGGGCATCACCCTACCATAGCCTGTACCTATGAATGCCTCTAAATCATCGATAATTGAATTCATGATTAATATTATTTAAGAAGATGAAGTGTGTCTTGCATTTTTGAAATATGGTATTTTAATACAAAAGACATTAGCACTTTTTTTTTTTTTAACTGTGAACTCCACCCAAATGTAAACTCTTTGAAGGTAGGGATTTTTGTGTTTGCTCTCAGTTGTATGCTCAGTGCCTGGCCCAAGATAGATGATCAGTAAATAATTATTGCATGAAAGAATGAATGTAAGCCTTTATTATCCAACAGTGCTAAATAAATAAGACATTGAAAGAATGCCACCTTGAATGCATGAGGTTTTTTTTTTCCCCCTACATGTTTGAATGAAGAAAAATCATAAAATAATACAATTTTAAAGTTAAAATAGCTTTGGGCATTTTAGGGATACCTCATTTATAGTTGGAGTGAGGATCAGCTAGCTTAAATGATTTACCTGAAATCACAAAGTAAGTTAGTGGGCTGGTCCAAGTGCAGTGGTGTTTACAACTAATTTGGTCACAACCAGCTATAGATTCCTTTGTTCCTTCTCTACTCCCACTCCTTCACTTGACTAACCTTAAAAAAAAATGAAAATAAAAAAAAAATTAAAACAAAACCAAAACAAAACCCAACGTAAGTTAGTGGAAAAGACAGAATTATAAGGCAAGCCTCCCTAATCTTTCCTTCCAGAATACCTCCTGGTGATTTTCTTTTTTAATCTGATGTTTTGGAAATTGAAAGAATATAGAGTTCTTTTTCTTTTTTTAAATCGATGACAGCTTTATAGAGAATATTGAATAGAACTTTTTTTTTTTTTGAGACAGAGTCTCACTTTGTTGTCCAGGCTAGAGTGAGTGCCGTGGCGTCAGCCTAGCTCACAGCAACCTCAAACTCCTGGGCTTGAGTGATCCTTCTGCCTCAGCCTCCCGAGTAGCTGGGACTACAGGCATGTGCCACCATGCCCGGCTAATTTTTTATATATATATCAGTTGGCCAATTAATTTCTTTCTATTTATAGTAGAGACGGGGTCTCGCTCTTGCTCAGGCTGGTTTCGAACTCCTGACCTTGAGCAATCCGCCCGCCTCGGCCTCCCAAGAGCTAGGATTACAGGCGTGAGCCACAGCGCCAGGCCTGAATAGAACTTTTATCTTCTCTATTTAATCTCTTCAAATTTTAGACTGTCACATGCTGTGTGATATTAGTTATGTTATGATTGCTTCACAGTATCTTATGCACAATGACTAGACTATAGTACTTGAATGCTTTCCACTTAGGGTGTATGGCAACCCTTTTAAAGAAGAAAAGAAAAATCTAAAAGGAAGAGGTTTGGAGAAGATTCCTCATTCAAGTGGGGAGAGTAAGATCTTATGACCAAGGCTGTTTCAGCCAAGATGACACATAGAAATATAACTTTGCTCATTACTTTTTCATAGGTGAAGGAAAATGCAGTGTAATTTCTTTACTTTCTTTACTTTTTATTGGGTGGGGGGATGGAGCATCTAGAAAATGTTATATTTTTTCACATACTTTTGAACAGGGTTTTTGATAGCAACGTGAGTTACTTTAGTCCGTCTCTCCTTTTGTCTGATTATTTCCTTAAGGGTCAGTCGTTTTTAGGGAGTGTTTAGCACATCTCAGTGTTTTTTGTTTTTTGTTTTTTTGAGACAGAGTCTCGCTTTGTTGCCCAGGCTAGAGTGAGTGCCGTGGCGTCAGCCTAGCTCACAGCAACCTCAAACTCCTGGCTCGAGCAATCCTCCTGCCTCAGCCTCCCAAGTAGCTGGGACTACAGGCATTCGCCACCATGCCCGGCTATATATATTAGTTGGCCAATTAATTTCCTTCTATTTTATAGTAGAGACGGGGTCTCGCTCTTGCTCAGGCTGGTTTCGAACTCCTGACCTCGAGCAATCCGCCCGCCTCGGCCTCCCAGAGAACTAGGATTACAGGCGTGAGCCACCGCGCCCGGCCCACATCTCAGTGTTTTTAGGGAGTGTTTAGCATATCTAGTGTTTTAGCACATCTCAGATTTCCTTTGCATATATGCATTGTGTGTATATTTTGGCTCTTTGATGATAGCTCCTTTTATATATGTGGATTATTAGACATGCAGAGGAGTGAATTTTAAATGAAAATTTCAACAGGCTACAGGAGAAAAAAAGACTACAGGATGTAAATTGTGGCTAGTTTTGTTTCCTGGGGATCTTCTCAATCTCATGGAAGCAGAGTAACTAGTCTCCCCGCCCCAACATACTTCTTGGTTTCTATTTTAACTCTCAGTCACAGCTTATACATTAAATATTTGTGTAGTGCTGTTTGTAATGTAACTGTATTCAAATTTAGAACTTTTTTATAATGTGAATAAATTAAATTAACTTAAATTATTGTGCTATAAATAATTATAAAAGCTCAGTGTTTTTAGTAAGCTCAGAATTTAAGGTATGTTCAGCAAATATTTCCCCAAATGCATTTCTAATGACATATATAATGTGATTGAAACTGGAATTTTTGAAAGAATTGGTACATTTTCTTCTTATTCAGTGATAAAAATAATGAACAAAAGCTGAGAAAATCAATTAACATTGGCATTTTGAAGTTAAAAAAAGTCAGCTTTTTAAAAAGTTTTGTTTGTGCTTATTACATTTGAAGCCTAATACCTTCCACATGTACAGAAATCTCATACCTTCTACATGTGTATTTCAAAAAAAAAAGAGAGATTTCAGAATAATTATCTTGAAGCTCCTTAAGATTTTTTTATGTCTTTAAAGAAAATTGCCTACATTCAATAGATCTATTTTCTAATTCACAGAGCTATATTTCATAAAAACATAAAGTACTTGAAAAAGAATAAAACATATCTCTGATTAAGATGCACGTACATAGAAACTTAACTATCAGAAGCACCTTTTTTTATGAACATGTTATTTGATTGAAATTTTCTTAACAGTGCATTTCTTTTGGCCATAAAGTTCATTATCATCCATATATGTTATGTAAAAAACATTTTCATTTGATTCACAGTGATTCTGTAATATTTTATAGCATCTAAGCCTTTTTAAAGTATATTTATTTATATGGTGAAGTGAATTTTGTTTTCTTATGAAACATTTTGGGATGTGTATTCAACAGCCATGATTGCCGTTACTTTATATAGCTTTGTTATAGTTCAGTATGGATGAGAGGCATGGTATATTTCAGTGTTAACACAGACATTTTGAACTCTATTGTTTGGTGGGCAGTTTATTATCTGGTAAAGTAAAGGGCTTTTTCTTATTTTAATTACTGAAATAGATTCTGTAACTGCATGTAAAATCTAAAAGAGGGTTTGTGCTGCCAAAGGAATGTCATCCGTTTTCTTAACCCAATAATAGGGCTGGAAAAAGGGCAAACAGACTGAAAGAAGCACAAGACTAGTGTGGTCTGTTTGACTAATGGACATTTTTATTGTATGTGTGATGCTTTGCTAACGTTCCTTCTTCCCTAAGGCAGAATTAAAGTTTTTTTTCTGGGTCTGCTGTGTCTTTTTTTAATGCTAAGTGAGGCATTTCTTTATAATAATATGTAAATGCAAGTTTGTTTAATTTCATGCTAGCCATGTTTCACTCAGTTCCTTAACCTGACTTGTGTCTTTATAAGGAGTAGACATTTTGGGGAAGGAATGCTCCAAGTTTTCACTTGCAAGGGGTGTTTTATTTTAGGCCTCTCAGGGTTACCCTAAATTACATACATGGTAAAACAAAGAAGGCAGAAATATATTTACATGGAAGATTAAAGATAAGATTGTACGGCTTTAAACAAAAATCTGTGAATATATATAGATATCTAGGATGACAGAGGATATATATTAATTTTGATTTTAAAATGAATTTATAATGGAATACAAATTCATTTGCATGAACTATATTTCTTTATGATTTTTATAGCAATTCCATGAAAGTAAGTACAATAGAAACCATTCTATTATGAATTAAGCCGTGATTATTTGCATTTAATGAATATAAGTATATTATTAGCTAAGATAGGCTTCATTGATTTGTAATTCTATAGTGAACCTCATGAAAATAAGCAAAAAGGCTCAAATTTGACTCTATAGTTCCAGTGTGCATTTTAGAAATGGTAGAAAATATAAGATACATAATATGGCAATTGCCTTGGAAACAGCATATATTTAATAAAAAATTGAGTCTTAATAATTCCCTAGTAGAGTGCAAGCATGCATCCTTATGTTCCCCTAAAGTCCCACCCCTTTCCATATATTTTCATTTTAGAGGACTTTATGAAATAAATGCGTGGCTAATGGTTGCGATATTGTACATTAAATTAAAACAACTAAAACTTGCACATCAAAAAGGTTCATGTAATGATGTTTGAGAGAAATTTTTCATAAACAGAAACTTAACTGGCTCACTTTAAATAATTACCTTTTTTGCTCCTTTTTGAGGGGGTACCTTTTACTTACTTTTTTGAACTCTGCCTCTGAAAGCAGCTCAACCCTAACTCCTTCTTGTCAAACTTCCAGGCTCCTCCCCTCCTTTGAGGCTGAGAAATTGTCCTGGGCTAACCTCTTCCTCAGTCATTCATAGCTGTGGGTTTGCTCCTAAGGTGATATAACTGACCTAAAGATGCCCTGGGGAGACCAGCAGGAAGCTTTTCCAAAAAGTACTTTCTGGCTTGCAGCTATGTGAATCAGTATACATATAGTGTTTGTTTTCTTCCACTTTCTCTTCGTTTCCTGAGTTTTGTTCTCTTTTGTCTTTACTAAAATACTCTCTGTTAAGATTGTTTTCAGTCTTTTGGGTTGGGCCCTTCTGGCGGGGATTTGCTAGAGAAATAAATGGATTAGAAATAGAACTTAACTTGCCCTTCCCAGAGGCAGCCTGGCTTTTTGACAGAGTGTGAAGTCGGGGACAAAGCCAGGGTTTGGCTGCTGTACCAGCAAGCTGCCTGTGAGTATAGTGCTCTACCTTCCTCCTCAACCACAGTCCAAAATTTTGTACATCCCAAATCTGAGGATACATTATATTTCTAACATTTCTGCTGACTTTTACCTGGTTCTTTCATTTATCTTATATTAGCAGGAGAATACTTTGCAGAAAAGGCTTTTTGATTGCCATTTGATATCCTGTTCACTGTATATATTCTTTACAACTGTAGGTTGTTGTTATTGTTGTGTTTATATTTTTTGTTTTGATATAATAGGGGAAGGGCTAGAGAAGAATGTGATTGAAGGATAAAAGTGTCTGCTGTTTTTTTCAGGACTTGATACATTCACTTTTTCCATGGGGGTCGTCTTTTGTGAATAACCTTTGGGTCCATTTCTTACCTAGGCCTAAATCCTTTTTAAAAATGTTTAAAGCAATTGAAGAAACAAACAAAAAAGACAATTCATTTTCAGTATATGGGACTAGGCCTTCTCTGTTTCCAGAGAACAGGCCTCTGATGTTGACTATTTTGTTCATTTATGTTTGACAGCTTTCAAAAAGCACGCTGGAGGGCTCTCTGTGTGTTTCTGTAGGAATCAGAAGCTGCTGTTT
The DNA here is from genome assembly GCF_040939455.1 of Microcebus murinus. Lineage (NCBI taxonomy): Eukaryota > Metazoa > Chordata > Mammalia > Primates > Cheirogaleidae > Microcebus > Microcebus murinus. The sequence goes on from NC_134111.1 coordinate 37,135,286, forward strand.
AAGATGCATGTGTGTATAAGTGCCTCTGCCTGGCTGGGGGTGGGGGGAGTGATGTGTTTGCAGGCAGAGTGCTAATCATTTTCCCTACTGTAAAGTAAACCTTGGGGAAAGGGTAGAACATGGTGTGCTTTGATTGTTACTTGTCGGTGTAAGCACTCTATCAGCAGATGTTTGGTGTGCCTGAACCATGAGATACTAACTTAAAGGGAATTATACAAAGCAGTTATTATCACATTAATTGGAATAATAAAAGGTTTGCTTTGCTAAAACGTGTCTAGTTCAAACCACCCAGAAATCTTGACTTTTATAATTAAAACAGGGCTACCAGGCAGGAAGATGTTTTTGAACTCACTCCCTCTTCTTCCATTTTGCCATGGACTTGCTGTCAAGGTCGGCGATTACAGACTTGTTTGGTAGGAATTTCTCTGATGAGGTCGTGTACCCTTCTTTTATAAGGTCATGCACATTTCTCTGATCAAAGACACCGGATTTGTACACAAGTGGATTGTCAGGCCTGGCCCTTTAAGTTGTGCCTTCCATGGGTGTGACAGTGTGCTTTGACTTAGAAGAAATGAGGGAGTGGTTTTCTATGCACAGCTATCAGGAGGAGATGGCTGGGTACCTGAAATGTAAGGAGTGTTTTGCTACCTTTGGGCCTACCTAGGCTTAGGTAAAGGGCTTGGTGATGTAGCACTGGCTGCCTCTAGATCTCATTTTGTGTTTGAAATGCCTTGTACATTTGGTTTCTCAGTGTAGGTGATTCAAAGAGCATGGAATGCCTTTATATCTTGCTAGAGAACACATGTCTGAAAGACTGCAAGTCTGGTAGCCGAAATTACTCTTCCAAAAATGATCTTTGAGCTGTTCCTCCTCCCTCCCACTTTTCATGCTTGTGAGGGGTGGGAAGAAATATACTTACTTCTTTGCTGGCATAAGAATCAAAACCCTGAGAAGTTCCTATGTTGTATTAAATTAATGGAGAGCACAGGGATTGGGAAGGTAATTGCCATTTCTGTACAAGAAGCTAGAAAGATAAGAGAGTTTTTGTAAGCATTAAAGGGCCCAGGCCTTCTTCATAAATCTATTTGTGTGGATTCTTAGTTGTGCTAAATTTACATCTTGATAAGTAAGGAGGGAAAAGATAAGACAAGAAGATGAGGAGAGGAGTTTGCGCACCCTATTTGGAGATTTCAGGGCCCAGGAAGTGTGCTCTTGTTCTGCAATAAATTTGCTTGTGGTTAGTTGCTGGGGGAAGGGGACCTTTTGCCTTTTTAAATAGGTGTTATTACTTGATCTTACAAGTCTGAAGTGTGTGGCGTGACAGTGTGACGTGACTTTTGAGTCACCTGAAGTGTAAGGAGCCCAGCCACCCCACCTCCTCCGTATAGCTGTGCATGGAAAACCACTGCCTCATCTATTTTGAGTCATCAATGTTTGTGTGAGTTGGCTTGAGAGTAGCCTTGCCTCTGCATGGGAGGGGGCAGAGTGGTCAGCACTCAGGGACTGTATGAAATAGGATCTGAAGGCTTGTTCTCATTGTTGGAGTCACTTTGATTATGATAGGAGACCTAAAAGGACAACTAAGAATTCAGTTGAGCCAGATAAGTTGCAGCAGTCAGCTAGAAACATGGGTCACCAAACTTTGAGAAGTGGCAAATCCAGTTTTCCTTTGCTAGGAGTAAGCACATTTTATTGTGTAGATGTTACACCTGTGATTTCTGGGCAGACGTTTCCCAAGCCATACCTTTAGCTCTGATTACTCTTGAGAGTTTTAGACCCTTATATCCATCTGTTTGCTGTTTTCTCCGAATAGGTGTTCTTTCAAGATCTCACATTTTCTTAGTTCCACTCTGAGCTCCTCTTCTTCCTTAAACCTGTTTCTCTTTCTAGATCTTAATGTTGTAATGTTGGGGCCAAGTCCTAGCTAGCTACTCTGGCTAAAACCTCTTACTGTGTGCAGTCTCTTCCCACTTCCTCTTGTAATTGGTTGTAAGGTCCTGCCATGATCTCTAATTGTGTGCTGTTGTTAGAGATTTTGGCAAAGCATCAATCTCTGCATTTGCACTTTCCGGTGTGGCCTTAAACCAGGTTCTTATCCTCTTGCACAAAGACTATGTCATTGCCCTCTGACGGGGTCTCTATCTTCATCATAAACTTCGACACAAAAATCAACTTGAACCCTCTTTATACAACATAGGACAAAATATCTTGCTTCCTTGACCTCTAGGCTCAATTCCCCATTGTCAATAAAATAACATAGAAACATAGAAATATCTTACTTCACATGTACAGAATCTTCTCCTCTCTTGCCCTGGACTTTTTTTTAAACTTCATTTCCAGCTGAACATTATCTCTATGCCAAACTGATAACTGCTTGTACGTCTCTAGAATGTTACAGTTATGTTCCTCTTTCTTTCTTTTCTTTTCTTTTTTTTTTTTGAGACAGAGTCTCGCTTTGTTGCCCAGGCTAGAGTGAGTGCCCTGGCGTCTGCCTCGCTCACAGCAACCTCAAACTCCTGGGCTCAAGCAATCCTCCTGCCTCAGCCTCCCGAGTAGCTGGGACTACAGGCATGCGCCACCATGGCCGGCTACTTTTTTTCTATATATATTAGTTGGCCAATTAATTTCTTTCTATTTATAGTAGAGACGGGTCTCAAACTCCTGACCTTGAGCGATCCGCCCGCCTCAGCCTCCCAGAGTGCTAGGATTATAGGCGTGAGCCACCGCGCCCAGCCTATGTTCCTCCTTCTCTTTCAGATCTTTCTCCATCTAGAACTTCCCCTACTCACTCCCCTCCTATTCCTTTTTTTTCTTCAAGATCCTTCTCAAATATTCTCTCTTCTTTGAAGCCTTCTTTAATTCTTTTAGTCAGAATCAATCTCTTGCTCCACTATAATGATATGACACCTTGCTTTCTTTTCTTCCAGAGTATCTATAACACTCAGTATGGCACAACTAGTTATGCGACAGAGTTACAAGACAGACTTTGGGATTTAATCCTACAAGTAGACTGTAAATTCCTTATGGGCAATTGATAAACTCACAGATATATTTAGTTGAGTACCATTTTGTTTATGTTTTGTCAGCTGAGCTGGTGTTCTCCTTGTAAGAATTAGAGGGCTAGCATTGGTCTGTGCCAAGGAAGGGGTCAATCCTGAGTCATTGCATATGTGATTTCATTAATAGGCTGTAAAACTTGAATGTTAAGCTATGATAACAAAGCTAATTATTATTATTAATTTTTTTGGATAATTTTTCTCCCTCTAGTTTTCTCAAACTTTTAATTGCAAAAGGTAAAGATTTGTTTATATTTTTGGTTCCCTTTTTTGCTAATTTCCTGGTAAAGCTAAGAAATAATCTTTTCTTCTTTGTAATCACTGCGAAAATTTTTCTCCTTACAATGGAATGTAAATGGGTACATGGTGTCCACAGCATGTAGTTTATATTTATATGGTTTTATGTTTCTTTCAACATTAAAATAAAGTTCTTACATGACCTGGCTGAAGATTACTAGTAGATACTTTGCCAGAAGCTTCGTCATTGCCTTAGAGAGAAACCCAAGTGCCAAGGGATTGTACACTTTGGGCCATTATTTGAGAATAGGGCTTTCTTTTGGAGCGACAGCTTCAAATGGTGTAGCTTTTGGGGAGAAGTTGAGACCAAAGGCAAGGGAGAACCACCCAGTGGTCAAGAGCATAAATGCAGCCATGGTTTTCTCACTTACCAGAAAGTGACTTTGGGCAAATCTGCTATTTTATCTGAACCTCAAGGGCCTCTTTTACGAAATTAGATGTTGTGAGGATGAAATGAGCTGATGTGTGTAAAGAATTGAAAACACAGTACCTGTTACCTAGCAAACACTCTCATCATTATAACATTCATAATAACAATAACAACAATAATAATGATAATCTTAGGAGAGCCAGGTGAAACTGACTGATTCTGTGCCTTTGTTTTTGAGTTATCCATGAGAGTGGTTTATTTGTTATAATGAGCTAGATAATCTTACTGAAGGATTTGATCACAATAGAAATAATGAGCCCTTAAGCAGAGGTTATTTTATGAAATTATCAAAAAAGGAAACTATTGATTATAGTCAATATTATTGCTAACTCTGCAAAATAATATGTGAATGCATTTTTTCATTAGTATTATTGGCTCATTGAGAAAATGTGTGAAAATATCCCCCTTTGCAATTTTTGGTTGCAGACAAATCAAATTGAAATAATACAATAAGGTGGGCAAGGGAATGTGGGGACCCACACACTTGGAAAAACTAGGTCCAGACTTAGCTGGCTGATAAAACACCTGATGCTGAGACATTTTCATTGACTGTGTTATTTTTAACATCCCTCAGTTGGCCATGTTGATATGTAGTACCCTTTGTGAGGTCAGCAGTGACATTGTCAATAAGACAGAAGCAATGATACTAAGCTAAAGTGAGTCTATCAGTCACAACATTCACATCCTAGGGACCACCAGGCTGCTACCTGTATGGGTCAGGCACGTGTACTGTTTAGGTAAATAGAACTGGAACTCGATTCTCTGTCTCCAGTTGTCAGGTCCCAGTTAGCCTTGAGCACATTCTCTCTCTCAGCTGCTAGGGTTTTCACTGTTGTGTGATAGGCACCCCTGTGAACATTCATAGCAGTGCCTTGAATGGTGATGGTGAGCTATGACAAATGGGTGCCTACTAAATTGAGATTTTTACTGTCAGAGCAACCTAGGATATAAGGTTTTGCTTAGGGTTGACTGTGAATAGTTCTTAGCCAGCGTATACCGACTATCTTGTGGGAAAGAGGGGATGGTTTATACAGCAAAGAGAGAGTAAAGAAGAAGCAGCAGACTACCTATGCATGTGAAATATCTTCCTGGTAAGAATTTTTTTTTTTTTTTTTTTTTTGAGACAGAGTCTCACTTTGTTGCCCAGGCTAGAGTGAGTGCCGTGGCGTCAGCCTAGCTCACAGCAACCTCAAACTCCTGGCTCAAGCAATCCTCCTGCCTCAGCCTCCCAAGTAGCTGGGACTACAGGCATTCGCCACCATGCCCGGCTAATTTTTTGTATATATTAGTTGGCCAATTAATTTCTTTCTATTTATAGTAGAGACGGGGTCTCGCTCTTGCTCAGGCTGATTTCGAACTCCTGACCTCGAGCAATCCGCCCGCCTCGGCCTCCCAGAGAGCTAGGATTACAGGCCCTGGTAAGAATTTTAATAACAAAGATGAATCTTAGAATTTAGGAATTTGTCAGAAAGAATGAGATCAGAGCAAAAAATAAAATTTTAAGAAATGCCAACTTTTTATTTTAGTATATAATTTATAGTATTCCAAAATAAATTTTCTGTAGAATCATAGTTACCAACTGTACTAAAATTCTTTAATTTAGGATAGTATGGTAATAGATACTGTGGATCCATTATGGACCCAAACATTTAACTGTATCATAATTTATGTTGAGATACTATGGCTTTTAGTATCCTAAGTTAAATTGCCTTCATAATAAATGCATTCTTAACTTGTGAGATATCAGTGGGTATGTGTACATTGTGTTGTTCAGATAGGGCAGAGCTCCACCCATACGGGAAAATAGAGTAGTAGCTTCCCTGTAAGACATGGGCGTGGCAGCTGCTTTAGTGAATGGAAGTTCTAAGGCGGGTCAAATTTCTTAACTTTAAGAATTTTTCTTAGGGGGGAATCACACAGTGTTATCTTTTTACGTTTAACAAAATAGATGCGGGCACGAGGATCTTGGGTGGAATTTTCATTTTTATGCAATATTTCTGGTTTCTGAAAAAGTAAAAGAATAATTTTAAGTCCTCAAAAAACAAAACAAAACAAACTTAAAACATTCCACCAGTCCAGTAGTGGAAAGCAAGTGAGAGGAAAGAGCTAAGACCGTGCAGAACTTTATTTAGTAACATACAGTGAACACAAAAGAGTGCTTGATCTCTGGAGGGTTTCTATTGAAATGGTGGTGTCATGCAACTCTGGCTAGAAGAAAAAATGTTTTTTTTTAAAGTTCTCCTAATGAAAGGAATTACAGCAGTTTACGTTTGTCAGTTTGTGAAAGCATCAAGGCACGGTATCCTTTGACTTTTTATCTGCAAAGCATAGACTCTCTTAGTGTAGAAATGTAAGTGTGTTGGCTTTTGGCTCTAGTGAGAACTTCATTAGGAAGCGAAAAACTTGGGAAGGGAATTTTACCACAATTTGAATTAAATGCTTGCCAAAGAATCTGAAGCCAGCCTGAGGTTTATTGTTATGTTGAGTGACCCAAGACTTCCACCACTTCTCCTTGTGGAGGGGATTAGCTTTTGAACAAATTTGCAAGTACAGCATGCAGCTTTGTCAAATACCCAATGACATTTCTTTTCAGGGCTCTCTTGACTTTATACTGTTTAAATATCTTCAGTTGTCTCTTAATTTGCTTTCCTTTAATTCCTGTCAGATCTGAAAGTAACTTTTACATAGTCAATTCCCTTGTCTAGGTTTCTTTGGTTATTACTTTTGAGTTGCTCTTTATAAGTTGGTGTGTTAGTAACTTCCTTATTTTATGTTTTCTTTTCTTGTTTAACATGGTTTCATAATCTACACAGTGCCTTTTTATTATTAGGATTGTTATGCAATAAAAATCCCAATTGACTTCTTTTTGTTTCACTTTTTTTTTTTCTTTGTAGGCTAAGAAATGGCATTTCAGAAGGCTGTGAAAGGAACTATTCTTGTTGGAGGAGGTGCTCTTGCAACTGTTTTAGGACTCTCTCAATTTGCTCATTACAGAAGGAAGCAAGTGAGTAACAGTACATGTATTGATTATAATATGCAATTTAAGTCCGCTAAAGAACTGTAGATGGGGTGTGTGTATACTAACGATTTCGTTGAGAAATTACTTTTAAAGTTTCTCAGTTTGATCTGGAAGATGCTAATTTAGGATGGTTCCTTAATGATCCTTGAGAACTGTGCGTTTTTTTTTTAAAAGTGAATTTCTTTTTCAGGAAGCATTGTTTAGCTTCTGTTTTGGCTCTTTGGTTTTTAAAAGACTGCTTCATTTATGAGTGCCAGGGCTTGTTCATTTAGACTTCCCTTGTCTAATTCATCGAAATGTCTGGATACCTTCTATGTTCCGGCCAAAAGTTTGTCTTATTAGAAGGCAGGAGGCTGAGAAAGGAAATGGAAAAGAAAAGGCCTAACTGAACCCTAGTTTTATTTCTTAAAAGGTTTGGTTACTTATGTATTATTACCTTGTATGAGGTAAAAATTTCAGTGGAATAGAAAGCCATGAAAATGAGATTGGTACGAAGTTTCCAAATAATTTTAAATGTTCAGTTTATTTTCATTTTATTTTTTTCCTTTGCACGACAACTGTGCCTTCCTGTAGTTGAAATTGATGCCAGGAAATAATTTTGCTGAATGGTTTTGTTCTTTTCAGGCTTGAAATGCTGGCAACCATCTCAGTAGTTAGTATCAGTCTCTTGTTGCCCCTCCCCTATGCCATTAGGGCATTTTGTGATACCTGCTTGGTAGTGTGTTCCTTTTGCAAAGTTGAAGGTGAAGGAATTTGGTAAGCTCTGTGTAACTGGGTGATCCACGAGCTACTCATTTTCTACATTTTTGTGGATACCTTTAAACTGTGGGTTATCTTGTATTTGTTTCTGTTTCTTTGTGATACAGGGTGGTAGAATCAGGCACATTGCTTGGAATCCCATATCCTGAAAGGTACCACTTCACAACACATATTAGGAAACATCTATGTGCTGGCTTATAGTTGTAAAAAAACAAGATCATTGTTATGTTCTTCCTCCTAATGATGGACGATATAGAATAGATTGTGTTAGTCTTTCTTTTGCATTCTGAACTGTAAGCACATTACCCTCAAGGTTTCATAAGGCAGATATTATTATTTTTTAAATTAACACATAATAATTGTGTATATTTATGGGATACATAGTGATGTTTCAATACATACAATGATATTATTGACTGGGTGACTTGCTATTGAATCTCTTCCTCACCCATTGATTGTGCATAATGCACTATTTCTTTTAAAAGATTGCCTTGGTTTCTTAAAAGTAAGAGTGAAAAAATGTTGCTTCTGCTGAGGCAATTTCACAAGTGCACTTCTCTTTGGGACATTGGTGTTAAGAGATTAGATTACTCCTGCCATCTTCACCAGTGCTATCTGAAATGATACTGGAAAATGCCAATGCCAAAGGTCACGATATCTAATATGATGAGTTGTTGCTAAATTTATACCTGGTTTATATCTTTTAACCACAGTAAGCATGTTCTACTTCAGAGTTTATAGCTTAACTTTGTACTTAGATAATATCGTTTCATTTTTGTGTGTGTGTTTGATTTCTCTCTAATAATTGACCTTACAGAATAGAATAAACAGAAGATTAAGAAATCAAGTTAAGGGTGGATTTTAGTCAGTAAAATCAAGGGCCTATTGATTCCTGGGACATTTTGTCATTTTATCCTTCCTAACTTAGACATCCTGACCACCCTAATAGCCAAATGAAATGGATATCAGCAGCTTAAAGTCATTTATAATTTTAACCTGACAAGTTCTGTTGAAAAAAATTACTACAGGCATATTCAGTCAATGAGTTGCATAAGAAATCCAACTGTGTACATTTTTTTGGTGGTGATTCTTATCCCTTTAAGACACTGCCATGAGCATATATTTTGGGAGTAGCAGGTGCAATTGTAGCCATAGGGATTGACAAAAATAAATAAATAAGTAAAAGCAAGAATGAGAGAGAGGAAACAATTTATTTGAGCCATTGACATAAAGTGACCACAGGCCTTCCTTAACTCAGCTGTCCTCTCTCAGAAAATATCTGCCAGTCAGAGCCATTCTAGGGGGAGAATGTTCCTGACTTCAATAGTCAAGAAAAGTCTGCCCCTTGAGACACAGTAATTGGCTACACTTTTGTTTGTGCAAGCTGAGGCCTTAAATGTGACTAGGTATGCTCTGTTTTTCTGCAGTGATGCTTAAAGTATTGGCTTACTGCAGGTATATTTACCTACTGTGTTTTTATATTTTTTTCCAATTTCCTAAGATGATTCCAACTGACAAACTGCCTTCTATTAAGAATAAGTTGGTGTAGAAACCCCAGATACTGACGTCCTAGAAAGCTATGTGTTGACCTTAACTTCTGGCCATACTTTGCTGCATTGCCATACTCTCTGTCTTCCTGTACCCTGGCTTGTGATCATTTGGTACTCCCAGTATGAAATGTCCTTCCTAAAGTACAGGCAGGAGCTGTATTCTCAATACAAATGGGCTGATTCTAAAAGTTGGTAAATTGTTAAAACATGTTTGGTGATGAGATAGTGCTATAGGAGTGTTTAGGTGCCAGGTCAGCTCACAAAAACCTTTTACATAAATTCTATAGTTAAATTAGCTTGTGTTTGCAAGGAAAATGCTTATATCTACTTTTTTTTTATTAAATTAAACAGAAACATAGTGTAATTTAAAAAATGTGGATTTATTTACCTTTAAGCCTGTTGGTTGAATCCAAGCCACTGTAGGTGAGGGGATAGAGACCTTTGTGGAGGTTTCTGGGGGCAGGGGAGGGGTCAGAGGTGGCAGCAGCAGTGATTCTTTTATTCTTTCTTTCTTTTTTGTTTTGGAGACAGAATTTTGCTCTGTTGCAGGGCTGGAGTGCCTGTGGCATCAGCCTAGCTCACAGCAACCTCAAACTCCTGGGCTCAAGCAATCCTTCTGCCTCAGCCTCCTGAGTAGCTGGGACTACAGGCATGCGCCACCATGCCCGGCTAATTTTTTCTATATATATTTTTAGTTGTCCAGCTAATTTTTCTCTATATTTTTTAGTAGAGATGGGATCTTGTTCTTGTTCAGGCTGGTCTCAAAGTCCTGACCTCAAGCAATTCTGCCACCTCAGCCTCCCAGAGTGCTAGGACTGCAGACATAAGCCACTGTGCCTCGCTTACTTTACTTCATAGTATGGCTTTTCTTCATACAAGTGTGTTGTTAACATTTATCTTACTTATGTTTATCACTGATGTATAGTGCCCACTCTTAAGCCAAATGAAACCTAGAGGTCCAGATTTAGAAGGTCATCATAGCCTAAGGAGAGAGTTACTATTATTATTAATCTTTTGGAATGGGGTAGTCTGAATCTTCAATTCTATTGCGGAAGGAGATGAACGTTGGCTGATCTCTTTTGTGTCCACCCACGGGGAAGGAGGTTTGCGGCCACATGTGGCATCTGTCTTCCAGGCCTTCTTTAGTTATGCACATAGGGGTTTTTAGAGTGGTCTCAGAGTGGCTTCCTCTTCCTTTCATTTTCCACCTCCCTTTATTTTCTCACCCGTAAGTTGGTGACTAAGTTTCCACAAGGCATCTTGATTTTTTCCTCCTCCCAGACCAGCTGCATGCTGAGGGACAGCAGGCCATACTGGGACATAAGCATTTTACACTCTCTTAAATCTGTCCGGGGGCACAGCAAGCAGACATTTCCACAGGGATATGGAGTTTTTCGAAAGCAAGATGATTGTGATTCACTACTGAGTGCAGGTTGGTTTAATAATAAGCTTTTAGTTGGAAGGGACTTGGAGGACATTTTATCCAGTCTAACACCCAGTGAAAGGAAGTATCACTTTTGGGGGAAGCCTTGTTTTTCTAATTCCAAGCTGGTGAGAGAATGGAGTAGATGGAGAGAGAAATTTAAGTTAGGAGAGGAGGCCTTGGGGTACTTTCAGAACAGGTAAACCTTCATGAGGAGCAGAAGTTGAGAGCCTTAAGAGTCAGGGCTGCATGAGGGTTCCTCAGGAATGGGCGAGGAATGGGGGTGGCCAGGGAGAATGCAGCAAGAACAGGGCAAGGAGTACAAGGACTTAACCCAGGGTGGCCCTGGTCTTTTCATTATAGGCCAAGGCCATTGTTTGAAACTTTTTTTAAACTTAACATTTATTTCATACCTTCTAGGTCCTAACTGGAAAAACTGATATGATGGCGTGGGCTTCTTTTTAACCCCAGTGATGTGGTTGATATAACAAAACCTATTTAGGTCTGAGGTGGGCTCTCTTGAGTAACACCTGCTGCGTTTGTTCCTTCCATTACCCACTCTGAAGGGCTGGTGGGCCTTGAGAGCTGATTCTGAGGTGCAGTCTGAGAACCACTGAGAGCTTGTTCTCAAAGCCCGGATGTGAAAGACTGTTCTCTTTATTTTTCCCATACCATAAATAGGCAGGGAGTGGGCTTCAGCACATGGAAACCAAGATCTCTTTTTAGTGGGAGGGAGGAGTGATCTTATTAGCATCAGGGAATTGATCGATGTTCCATTCAAAAGCAGCATAACAGAAAGGCCAAGAACATGATCTTTGGAATAGTCTTTGTAGATTGCCTGCAGTGCCTAGCTCTACTTCTTTCTTTCTTTTATTTTTTATGTTTCCTCATCTTTATTTACTTATTTGTTTTCCCTTTTATTTTTAGTTTCATGTCATAAAACACTATAACTTATTCCTTCCATCTAGCTGTAACTTTGTATCCATTAACCAACCTCCCTCTGTCTTCTCCCCCACCTTTCCTAGCCTTTAATACCCACAATCCTACTCTCTACTTCTATGAGCTCAATTTTTTCTTTTGACTCCCATATGAATGAGAACATGCATATTTATCTTTCTGTCTCTGACTTATTTCATTTAATATAATGTCATCCAGGCTCACCATGTTGCTGAGAATGAGAGTATTTCATTCTTTTTAAAAGCTGAATAGTATTCCATTGCATGTATAAAACCACTCATCTGCTGATAGACATTTAAATTGATTCCATATCTTGGCTATTGGGAATAGCTAGCTCTATGTTTTTTTTTTTTTTTTTTTTTTTTTTTTGAGAGAGAGTCTCACTCTCTTGACTGGGTTAGAGTGCCATGGCGTCAGCCTAGCTCACAGCAACCTCAAACTCCTAGGCTTAAGTGATCCTCCTGCCTCAGCCTCCCAAGTTGCTGAGACTACAGGCATGTGCCACTGTGTCTGATTAATTTTTTCTATTTTTAGTTGTTTGGCTAATTTCTTTCTATTTATAGTAGAGACATGGTCTCGTTCTTGCTTAGGATGGTCTTGAACTCCTGAGCTCAAGCAATCCTCCCACCTTGGCCTCCCAAAGTGCTTGGATTACAGGCGTGAGCCACCTCTCCTGATCCCTCTATTTCTTAATAGTTAAGCGATTATGGACAATTTTCTTAAATTCTCTGGGCCTCATTTTCTGCCATCTGTAAAGTGGGGATAACAGTGAGACTTCTTTCAAAGGATTGTTAAATAGCAGTGAAATCTGGAAAAGTTCCTGGAACATAGGAAGCTTTCAAAGTGTTATGAAATTCCCAGGTAACATGAATATAAAGTGTGGTTGTAGTTAGCAAGAAAGTTGCTCTTGTCCTTGCATTCAGGGATACCTTGTTAAGACTTTGAGATTAGTAGCAAATGGTATATGCTTTATCTGAGGTTGTAGGAGAATGGCTCCAAAACAGGTATACAAACACTCTTCTGTTTTCTCGTTTTCTGATCTGAGAATGAGCTAGGTGGGCAAACCCAATTATTGACTTAAACTCTTTAACTGTTGTATTAAATTCCTTGAATGTCCCACTATTTCTTTTCTTTTTTCTATTTAGACTTACATGAATTATGGCAGACTTGATTTATATGGCTGATATGTTCTTAAAAAGTTACATGAATATAGTCTTTTTGATAAATTGATATATAGTACAATGCTATGCATTGGAATTCTATGGTGAAACATTTTTGAAAAACAGGTAATATTGGAAAAAACCTCTTAACTTTTTTTGGAGGGTAAGTCTGAATTTTCATGTATCATTTTAGCTTGAAATGGGATGTAATTAAACTATTGCTTCTTTCCCAAAGCCAGTGATGTTAGAGCACGTGATGTAGTAATAATATAGTTGCTCATGACAGGATCTTCATGCTTTGCAAAATAGCCTCTCACTTTGTAAGAGATAGCAATTCACTACACTTGTGAGTAGCTTACAAAATACTACAGTTCATTTTATCATATGTGTTAAGGGAATATGAAAAAAATGATAGCAGTGATGTGTTAGGTGAGTTGAAATACACTTAAATCTATACTACCTTTATTGTTAGTATTATCAAAACCCAAGAGAAAAAAATATTTATGCTAATGAGAGGCAGAGTGAAGCATGGATAATTAAAATCCACACAGATTTTGAGAACATTGTTTTAACTTGTAATTTCAGTCTCTCCTCTCAATATATTGTTTTTAAGAGTTCTAATAAAACAGTGCTTTTTGAATGGTGGGACCAGTGACTCCAAAGTTAAGTCAGTGGTGAAAGATAAGATTGGAGAAGAAGTAAAACATAGAATGATCAAATCTAGTCCAAATAAGATCTACTTTGTGATTTATTTTAACAGACCCCCCAAATGAAACAACATTTAGCTTCCTGAATGTGTCTGTTATACGAGTGTGACTGGGTTTTGGTGAACCTGTTGTTGTGCATGGGTTGTGAAAGCTTTCAGATTTCCAATTTCTTTATAAAGTAAAGACAGTGTCACTTTACTTGTAGGCTTTTCCCCCCACGAAGTATATACTGTATATACTGTCAGTTTATACAAGTCGGTGATCATAGTACCTGGCACATAGCTGGTCGTTAGTATCTGTTATACTTCTTTCCCCTTCCCCTGATATAGGATATGAATATTTGAAATAGACCTAGCCCTATTATGCTTAATAAGAAAGACATAACATCAGATATCTTTTAAATAGCTGAGCTTTTATAGGTTTATAAACAGTATTTCTCTTTAAAAAAATCTTACAAAATGCTATAAAAATAAATGTTCTTAAACAGTCTTCATTATTATTGATTTCTAAAAAGTTCTTTCCTTGAGCATAACTGAAACTTTGTGCCCCTTGACCAACATCTCATTTTTCCCCTTCTTACCCCATCCCTGCCCTTGGTAACCATTGTTCTACTCTCTGCCTGTATGAGTTTGACTGTTTTAGCTCTCATGTATAAGTGAGATCATATAGTGTTTGTATCTGTGTCTGGCTTATTTAACTTAGCATAATGTCCTCTAGGTCTATCCATGTTGTCATAGATGGCAGGATTTTCTTCTTTTATATGGCTGGATAATATTCTGTTGTATGTATTTCTTTATCCATTCATCTCTTATGGACATTTAGGTTGTTTTCCACATCTTGGCTATTGTGAATATATTCTTCATGTGGCATCTAACACCATAGTTCCCGCTTCAACATTAAAATCTACAAAAATGGCTATTTTTGAAGGTGGAAGGAAGAACTAGAGGTTGTGTATATGAAGGTGGATAAAGAACTAGTCATTGAGTAATGGGCCTCTCAGTTCTACCTGCCTGCTTAAAGAGCCATCAACATCAGCATCATGTTCCTGAAAGTTAAGTAAGATGAGGGCTGTGTTTGACCATTGGAATTATCATTCATGGCCTTGAGAAGGTTGGTTTCAGCAGAATGTGTGGGGTGAAAGATTTTTTAGATTGTCTTCAAGGAAGCAGAGAACAAAATAAAGTAGAGATATCAACATCAGTATCATGTCAAATATGGAGGTGGAAATGTCTTTGCACCATGGCTTTCTGGGGCTTGCATTTGATGGTCTGTCCTTTTGCAGCTTTATCTGTGTAGATTTAGTTTTCTAATTGACAGGGCCTCACCCATCAGGGGAAGATTCAGAATTATGTATGGACTGTATACAATGTCAGCAAGCTGTAAATCTTGGGTTGTAATGTTAAACACATCTCATACTTGTGTATTAATTGGAGTAAGCTAATTGGTGTAATAAACAACCCCCAAAGCTCAGTGCCTTACCACAATGAAGGTTTATTTCTTGCTCACATCACAGTTCAGTGTGCATAGGTAGAGGTCCTATTTCTTGCAATCATTCAGGGACCTGTTATAGGTCTCTTTATTCTAGTGGATCTGTTGTACTGTAGGGCTTTGCTGCCCCACTGGGTCATTTCCACCCAGCTATATGGGAAAGTGGGAATTGCAATCCAGCAATGTTCTCTGGAAGAAGAGAAAAAGTTTTGTTAAGCGTCCAGTCATTATATATATGTCCTGAATTTAGTTTCTTATCTAGTTAACAAATGAGCTGTATTTCTTTTGATGGGAGTTTTATTGTTAGCACTATGCCAAAGACTGTTTCATTCATTTGCTTGTCTTATTTAGAACCCTGTGCATAGATTCCTGGAAGAACTGTTTTTCTCCTAGAAACATAACTAAATTTGTTGGGAATGTGTCTGATATCTAAAGCTTGATGAAGATTCTGAGTACTCTGTATTTTAGATAAGGCCAGTTGAAACTATTCTTAACTACTCTATATGGTTAACTGTTTCTTCAGAGGCATGTTTCATCAAAGTACTAAAATTATGCAGACAGAGCTGGAAATGTTCTCTGAAGAGCATCCTATCATCTTCCTTATAATTTTGGTTTTTATTTAACACTTAGCCCCCAAAGTGGGGCCATGGCAATATCTTGAGTTATAACTCACATCAGGCCTTCGAGGAGTTTGTGATGCTGTTTTGTTGCTGGCATACAAAATCAGCGAGGTTAACTGTACTTCTATAGGTCACTCAGTGAGTCAACGACTGAGCTATGATTAGCGTTGACAGCTGGTGAGCTGCTAGGCTGTTGCTAACTGAGCAACATTGACATTCATTTTGATTTGACTTTGCATTTCATTTTCAACTATTTATTCATTTTAAGGCCTCTTTAAGAAACTTTTTAGGGATATTGTGGGACTGAGGAAACTTTCCATAAATGCTTTGAGGAGAGACCTTTAGCTTTCCTCTCCCCTGTCCCCATCTCCCAGCTGAGTGGTTAGATTATGTTTATATTAGGAAAGCTTCTTCTAGGTAGTTTTGTAAATTAAGAAGGAAATAGATGATTTAAATAGAAATTAGGCGATTCCAGTTTAGCTTATTTATTTTGCAATTTGTGATTTTTCAACAAAGAATTTCTTAGAACTAATTTTACGATACTGAGTACCAACTAAAAAAGTTGTATTTGTATTTGATGAAATAATTGACAGAGAAATGGAGCGTATGTGTCACAGATTTGAACAAAAACTATTTTGAACATAAGGTTAAAGTGTAGCTGAATGCCATCTGGATTATAAAGCCTGGAACTGGTTGTTTGGCTCAGTGGTCAGCATTTTATTCACCTGAGAGGGATGGGGGAAGAGTGAGCCCCCTTTCAGTTCTTGATCCACTTCCAGATATATGCTTTAGGGAAATTTTTAAGGAAAAGTGCTGTTTCTTAGAACCCTGGGTGTCAACTTAATTGCCCAATGTGGCTGGCTACAAGCTAGGCACTTGCGATATCACTGACTACCATTGCTAGTTCTGCATTGCTGGTGCCAGAGAGGTTGGCAGATCTAGGGGCTCAAGTAACGCATAATATGGGCAAAAATGACCTAGCAGAGCTGAGGATGTCCAATTTAGAGTTAACCTGGGGATCCAATTCTGATTCTTTTAATTACTTGCCCAATGGATAACTAAACTAGGTTGGCTCACTGGTCCAAGGATTTCTCCTTTCTATGGTGATTGTGAGTGAGACGTAAGGAGCTAGCCTATTAGAGTGTGTGTGTTTAGCAGCCTCTAGATAAATAATAGTTCTGTCTCTACTTGCCTCTCTGTCTTCCCCAACCCCAGCCTTACTCTCCACGTTCTTTAATTCACAGCTGTTAGAATTGAAAAGCAATATTAAATTTAGATATCCTCAAACGCATATTCTATGTTTTAAAAATATTTATTTGAAAACCATTAGAACATATGCCCCAAACCTCAGAGCACGTAGTCAATTATGATGTTAATTTATTTGACATAAGTGTAGTCAGACAGATCCAAGAGGTCCCCCCACCTTTTTTTTTTTTAGCTATAAAAAGTTCAATAATTTAGTTGTTTGGATATATTCTGATTGTTATTAAAAGAGCTTCGATGTTAATTCTCAGAGGAATCATAGCCACTCAAAGGCTCCCTTGAGGTGAATCAGACCTTTATTTTCAGCCACCCAGAAAGATGGACTCCTCTCGTTTTCTCTTGTCTGGACCCCAGTAGAGATGACAGTCCACCCATTAGCAACTCTATCTACAGAGTAATCTTGAATCTCACCGAGTATGTTTACACTGAGAATTGTTGCTTACTGTCATGTAAGTATTTTACAAGAAAAAACATCAGTGATTAGAGTCACAAAGTGATTCAGGAGGTGAAGGTAGGTCATTAAAACATATTATGATTCACTATGAAAAGATGTTTGTTGCATTTGCCTTTCAGGAATATATAAATATGGTTAATCTTTTTTAGTGACAAAAACCAGGAAGCAATTTCCCTTAAATTTAAGGATTCCATTGATTGAATCACATAATATGGGAGAGAGAGAGAGTGATAGTTGCAGTCTGAGGTGATTTGCATGAAACCCTGCTTTATACTCCAATTATTACTGTACATGATTACAGGACAACCTGGTTGTTAATTGCCTGTGGTCTTTAAATATGCACTTCTTTCAGGAATAGACACTAATTATTAGATCTTGTTTTTGGTCTCACCCTAAGTTGCAAATGTCTAGGATTTTTTTTTTTTTTAATTTGCAAGTCTAATGATGCACAGACATAGTAAAACTGATCTCATTCTGAATCTTGTTCAGGGTGAATGTTTTCTGGGATGTAAACTCTCAAAGATTATAAACTTGGCTTTTAATTCTCTGAAGGTGCTCATGCGAGTCTTTTGACGAAAGCTGTGTGTTTGCTATCAGAATGCTGGAGGAATTTTCTTTCTAAAATGTAAATGAAAATTGGTTTACAAATTTACAAAAACCCCTACTTCCCCCTCAGGATTAAATATAATCGAAAAAAACAAAGTAAAGTCATATTAAGTATTAGATATTCTCCCAATTCCAACAAGATTAGGAGTGTTTTGTTTGGGAGCTGTGGTTGGAATTAAGCTAGGCAAAAGCAGTTTGCTTTGTGTCATGGGCTCTCCTTTCTTCTCAGTGTTAATGGCTGAATTAGGGAACTGATCTAGAATCTGGTAGTGCCTGACTTGTTCCTGCCTGTAGGCCAGGATTGGCCAACTCATAACCCTACAGGGGACAGACTGGTGAGGCACAAGTGTGAATCCAGTGAGTGGGAACCCTGAGCTCATAAGAGCACACAAGTCTTGCCTAAAGGCGGAACAGCTACTCATTTCCAGCACATATATCTCAGATAGAAATCCAGATTTTTATGTGAAATACTACAGTTTTGAAATATTGGATATGTAATTCATTTTTTAAGAAAATAGTGCTGAACAGAGAAAACATGCTGGTATGACTTTTGGTTTTAGCACATGCTATTCCCACTTCCTTTCCTGGTTTTTGTCACCCAGCTAATAATGCCCATTAGTTTTTCTTCACTTGATTTGGCTGTCAGTTCCAGGAAGCCTTCTCAGGTCTGGATAACCTCCTGTGGCTCTTGTAGCCTCTTCTCTATGTTAAATTCACTTGTAAGCAATATTTAATGCCTCTTTATCTTTTCATTTTGTCCCCTAGAACTTTGTCCTTTTCATTTTGTCCCCTAGAATCCCTGAGGACCTCCTATACATACTGATTGTAAGTGATGGTGTTAGGTTCATCTATATGGCTGTTCCTGGGTCCCCTAGTTCCCAGTGTTAAGAATGAGTACTGGTACCGAGTCCAGCCCATGACGGAGTGATCACAAACTCAGAGCAACTTAATACCATTTATTTCATAAAAGAAAGAATAAAAGTAAAGGAAGCTTACACAAAGGGAAAATACGCCCCAGAGAGAGTGGAAAGGGCCAGTCTCCAGGAATGGAGAAAGACACTGGAGGCTGAGCACACGCCGCCTTTTATGCGCTTACTAGTTTGTCCCGCCTTTACTCTGACAGGATTGGTTGCCGGTTCCTGCCTTTTATGCACCCACTAGTTTGTCCCGCCTTTCCTCTGACAGGATTGGTTGCCGTTTCCCGCCTTTTATGCTCCCACTAGTTTGTCCCGCCTTTCCTCTAGCAGTATTGGTTGCCATTTCTTGACTCTTATATGTGCCCAATAATTTGTCCCGCCTTTTGTCTGTCTGGCAGGATTGGTTGCCATTTCCCATCTTTGGGGGTGATTGACAGGTTGTTGTGTATTACAAATCACATGACAGGTTACATAACAGGATAGTTATGTAATAATTTCCCTTCCTGTGTGTGTGTGTTTTCTAGAATTCTCCACGAAGCTCCACCCGTGTTATGCTAATTAGATGGCAGTGAGCTCTAAGTCTGTTAAAGGTTACTAGGAACTTTTTAGTATGTATGTTCCCATCAGGGAACAGTGCCTAATCATGATTTGGCTCGAATTTGGTTCCTGCTCCCTGCCCTAAGCCACTCCCTTGCCACCTGTTTACCCTCCACGGTGGTGAGTCAAGGATCTCCTCAGGACTCATGAGGATTTTGGTCTCTGAGGTGATTTAGGGCATGTAGCCATTCCGAGGCTTTTCCCAGGGTCTCTGGCTCAATCCTTCAGTGTGTCCTATTTCCCAGATTCCTGTTTAATCAAACTGCCTTGGGAAAAAAAGAGGGTGAGGAAAAGCCAGATCTAAAAAGATCTGGAGCCCCAAAGCCTCTTTTCCTAAAGCAGGGTATCACTTACCACTACTGTTTTATTCCTGCTGCGTTTCTCGTCTTTATTTCCCCTTAATCAACATATTCTAGGGAAGGTAGAGTGCACACGTGTTTTTGTAACTCAAAACCATATGAAGCCAAAATGAGTCTTTCTCCTGTAGTAATTATAAGTAGGACCTTAGGCTGTGTTTACTGCCTCCAAAATAAATGTGGTGCTTAGCTTCTCAGTTGCAACACTTCCCAGCTTTTATGAAAATAATAAACAAAAATAAAATGTTATTTTAAAAGTAGTGTCAGAAATTAAATGAATTACCCTCAACAGTACCACATATTTAAAAATTTTTTTTGGAGAAACCATTCAGTAAAACCTCCACAACAAGTCCACACCAAGCCCCCAACACCCTTAAACGAAAAACTACCCATTAAAAAAAAACACAAAACTTTCTATATTTGGTAACTGGTCATATCTCATTCTATTATAATATTTAGTCTGTTACTTTATTTTTTCTCAAATTATATGTAGAGTCACTATGGTCTCGTAGTGTAAAACTTAGTCTCTGTTGCCAGGCTATGTAGGTTCAATTTCCAGGTTGACCATGAACTAGTTGTATAATTATGGGCCAATTACTTAACTTCTTTATGTCTCAGTTGCTTCTTTTGTAAATTGGAGATCACAATAATACCTAATCCATATGGTTATTGTGAGGATTAAATGAGTACAAAAAAGCAAAACCCTTATAATTGTCTGGCACATAAGTGCTATTTATACATATTTGCTTATTTTTAAAGACAAGTTTATTGACTTTAAAATCACCCTTTATAATATACATATTATATATACCCTTTATAATATACATATAGTTTTATGAGTTTTGACAAGTACATATAGTTATGTAATCCCCACCACAATCAAGCTATAGAATGTTCCTATCATTTGCACATGTTTTCTCATGCCCTTTGTAGTCAGTTCTTTTTCCTTTATCTCCAAGACCCTGGCAGTCACTGATCTGTTTTCTGATTCTATAGTTTTGTTTTTTTTTTTTTTGAGACAGAGTCTCACTTTGTTGTCCAGGCTAGAGTGAGTGCCGTGGCGTCAGCCTAGCTCACAGCAATCTCAAACTCCTGGGCTCGAGCTATCCTTCTGCCTCAGCCTCCCGGGTAGCTGGGACTACAGGCATGCGCCACCATGCCCGGCTAATTTTTTAAATATATATCAGTTGGCCAATTAATTTCTTTCTATTTGTAGTAGAGACGGGGTCTCGCTCTTGCTCAGGCTGGTTTTGAACTCCTGACCTTGAGCAATCCGCCCGCCTCGGCCTCCCAGAGAGCTAGGATTACAGGCGTGAGCCACCGTGCCCGGCCATGATTCTATAGTTTTGCTTTTACGGAACATGGTATATAATAATCACTGGAGTCATGTAATATGTAGACTTTTGAATCGGGCTTCTTTGTCTTAGCATGGGGGTTGGGGAATTTTCTATAAAGAGCCAGAGAGCAAATGTTTTAGGCTTGCAGGCCATACAGTCTCTGTTGCAACTATTCAATTCTGCTGTTACAGTCATGGACAATACATGAATTATTGGGTGTGGCTGTGGTAAAATTTGTTTACAAAAACAGGTGGCGGCCAGATTTGGGCTGGAGACCATAATTTGCCAACACCTGATTTAGCATAATACAGTAGTTCATTCATATGGTTGGGTATATCAGTAGTTTGTTATTTTTTATTGCTGATTATTATTACATTGCATAGATTTATCACGGTTTATTTAATCATTCAACAGGTGAAGGACATTTGAGTTTTTTTTTTCCAGTGTAGGGCATTTATGAATAAGCCATTGTAAACATTTGTCTACAGGTTTCTGTGTGAACACAGGTTTTCATTTCTTTTTTTTTTTTTTTTTTTTTTTTTTTTTGAGACAGAGTCTCGCTTTGTTGCCCAGGCTAGAGTGAGTGCCGTGGCGTCAGCCTAGCTCACAGCAACCTCAAACTCCTGGGCTCCAGTGATCCTTCTGCCTCAGCCTCCCGGGTAGCTGGGACTACAGGCATGCGCCACCATGCCCGGCTAATTTTTTATATATATATCAGTTGGCCAATTAATTTCTTTCTATTTATAGTAGAGACGGGGTCTCGCTCTTGCTCAGGCTGGTTTTGAACTCCTGACCTTGAGCAATCCGCCCGCCTCGGCCTCCCAAGAGCTAGGATTACAGGCGTGAGCCACAGCGCCCGGCCAGGTTTTCATTTCTTTTGGGCAATTACCTAGGAGGGGATTGCTGGGTTGTATGGTAAGTATATGTTTATCTTTGTAAGACACTCCCAAACTGTTTTTCAAAATAGCTGTATCATTTTGCATTTCTACCAGCAATATAAGAGAGTTTTAATTGTGTTGCATTCTTGCCAGCACTTGATATTGCCATGTTTTTTTTTTAAATTTTAGCCATTACAAAGGACTACGAGGAGTCTTATTTTTTTATTTTATTTATTTATTTAATTTTGGGGTCTTCTGGTAAATACCGGAAAACCTACTAGACAAATTCTAAAAGAGCTGTAACACTATGAGTACTCTTAGAAACCAGATAAGTTAAGTTGGAAGCTCTTGAAGGGTTTTGTACATGGAAATGACGTTATTTGGGTTTTAAAATGATTTCTCCACCTGCAGTGCAGAGAATGAGGTAGGAGGAGGCAGAGTAAATGTGTGAAGACTTTTGGCAGGATATCACATTAGTTTAGGGGAAAGGGAATATACCTTGACTTGAGAAGGGGCAGTGAAGATGACGAAGTGACTAGATGTGAGAATTTTTTAGGAGGTAGAATCAATAGGATTCAGGGATTGATCAGATATGGGACTGAAGAGAATGGGAGCTGTCAAGGATACTTCCAAAATATCTGGCATCAGCAGCTACAGGTATAATGGCACCCTTACTGAGATAAGAAACACTGACAGAGAAAAAAGGTTTGAGCATATCAAGTCATCATATCAATTTTGAGACACATGCTCACATGTCTCACATCCACATGGAGACAGCAGTCAGGCAGTTTGATATCTGGGTTCTGGAATGGGGGAAAAATTAGAAATCATTGTGATATAAAGGATATTTGACAATATGGTGTAGATGAGATATGAGAGAGAGAGAGAGAGAGAGAGAGAGTTATTAGTGATCTGAAAAAAGTGAATAGGGTAGCTCCAAGAGAAACTTTGGTGTTTAATGTTGGATAGTCAGGGGATTCAGAGAGGGCTGGGGAGAGAGAGCTGTCCCACAATGCCAAGGTAGGTGAACCAATCAGTTATGGGCTTTTTGGATGGTTTGGTAGCGTGGTGGGCATTATTCAGTTTTGGTGGTGATAGTGGTAGTGGTGTGTATGTAAGAATCCAGATTAGAGTGAGTTGAGGAGTGAGTAAGGGGGAAGGCAGTAGAAAAAGCAAGCATTTACAGGTCTTTCAAGAACTTTTTGGGTGGTTGTTAGAAACATATGTAAGAAGTGTTTTTTATTCTTTGTTAAGATGAGATAGGTTAGAGCTTGCCAGAGAGAAGGGCGAGGGAGGGGGTGAAGATCGGAGAAACAGTGTTGGCAATGGAATGAGATACTCATGCACATGAGTGATGTCCATCAGATCTAGCATACTTGAAGAAGAAACCCATACGGTAGAGTTCAATATTCACAGTTAGAGTGGAATAGGGGGCTGTTAGTATTACCGAGTTCTAATGAACTATATCGTAACATCGTCTTTAAACTTATTTCTCAAGTATTTCTAGAAAGCTTACCAAGCAGAAAATGTCAGCAATTCTTTTGATGTGTGAAAACACTCTGGCAGTTTAGTTTAGTCACTTGTCAGTCTCATGTCCAAGTCCTACCCATCTGTCATGGCACAATTGAAACCCTAAAATGAAAGACCCTTCCTTCCTCATCTTTATGGTCACAACCTGGTGTTTTTTCCCCCTAGCTTGGTGTTTGTTCTTTCTACATAATTGTTATATATGTGTATATTATATATATGTATATATATATATATTTTTTTTCTTCTTCTTCTCATTAGATAATAGAAGGCACTATTAAAGGCCTTAAGTGAAGGATATTATGTTTGCCATACCACCTAGCAGTTGCATTTATTTAGTTTGTTACTTTAAATTTATGTAAAGGTAAAAATGGGGACATGGTTATTAGTAGATAATGAAGAAGAGTTATGTGATAAATATGATTTTTGTGGCTTAGCATCTGAAAAATTGGCATAGCTTGAAAAATTATGGTGCCTAAGCATAACCTTTTGTTTTTACTATACTTAGAACAATATGTTTTGAAAGCGCCTTACTATATACTACTAAGGAATCAAATTATTTAATAATAATAGTAACAATAACAACAACTCCTCTTTGGTGGTACTTTGTCATTTACCTAAATGACTTCCATATTATTATTCCATTCAGACTGAGGATAGCCAAGAGATACAAAGATAGAGACATCATAGGAATTTTATCCCCATTTTACAAAGATGAAACCAGAGACATGCTGTGTTAAAAGTCATATTGCTGGTAAACAAGTGCTAAGACTTAAACAAGTGCTGGGACGCTCTCACCCTAATCCAGGGTTTTTTCTTTTCTTTTCCTTTTTTAATGTTTTTTTCTTTTTGAGTCAGAGTCTCACTTTGTCGGCCTGGGTAGAGTGTAGTGGCGTGATCATATCTCACAGGACCCTCAAACTCCTGAGCTCAAACCATCCTCCTGCCTCAGCCCCCTGAGTAGCTGGGACTACAGGGATGCGCCATGATGCCAGGCTCATTTTTCTATCTGTTGTAGAGACAGAGTCTTGCTCTTGATTACGCTAGTCTCGAACTCCTAGGCTCAAACAATCCTCCTGCCTCCCCTTCCCAGAGTGTTAGGATTACAGGCGTGAGCCACTGTGCCTGGTATCTTTTTTTTTTTTTTTTTTTTAATTTCAGAATATTATGGGGATACAAATGTTTTGGTTACATAAATTGCTTTTGTACCAGGATTTTTTCAATGTACCTTATGGTTTCTTCATTTTTATAAAAATCCAGTTGGCCTGGTAATAATTAAATAAAACTACAAGGATAATTTGGTTTATTTTATTTAAATGAACAAAAAATTACTTATCTTGGGTGCTAAGAACAATCTCTTTGTAAGTGCTTATAAGATCACCTCTTTGTGAACCAGGTTTGGCCTGCTGTTTCAGAGCTTCCTGTATGGCAGAATGGGGAAAAACCCACCATCATAGATTGTGCGATGCTATGATTTAAAGGAAAGAAAATGGAAGTCACATATCTGTAGAATAGTAATAGAGCAATGCTGGCGAGCACTGTTCAATATAGTGTATGAACCTAGTATTGGCATTTTGGGGAAAAAAATACCTGTTTTTCTGGGTTTTTGATTCCAACTTCTGGTCTCTGGCAATTACTTTTCTTTTTAAAGTTCAGTATCATTTCTGATTTAGGTTGATAAGTCATATTCTAAAAAAGAACTAGAAATAGGGAAGGTCATATCTTTCAGGGGGACTATGCCTGGCTTTAATTATATTATTCAAGTTTTAAAAAACTGAAATAGTATACGTTAAGTATATAAAAATATGTAATTTTACATTAAAATATTTAATAGGGAAGCCTTTGGCTAGAATCTTTGAAAAGTATCATTCTCATTGGACATAGCTGATTATTTAAACCAGATAGTAACTTCTGGTTAAAGAGATTCTTTTTGAGGTTTAAATCTATAGTCCCCAAACTCCAGAATATATTTTTGTCAGAAGAGTTGACGAATGAAGAACAGATTCTTTTAAGAAATTGCAAAAAGACATTAAGTTCTTTTTCCTCCTCCTTCAGCACTTTAAAATGTTATCTGAACGAATTGCTGCCACTGGGTAAAACATTTCCTTCTGTTCCACTATTAATTGTCTTAGATAAAATATTTGGGAATTGCTGTATGGTTTTGGAAATAATTGTACTTAGCTCTATATGAAACAGAAACAAGCAGTTGAGATATTGAATCTGAAACCAGCCATTCTGTGGCTAGATAGTTGTGATTCATGAAAAGAAATACACCTGGAATTTTAAGGAAATTTTTTCCCCCAAAGGCAGTTGGTCCTATAGCTCCATGTGGGCTATGGACTATATAGTCTTGCTCTGGGATTCCCTATATCCATTGCAAATATCTTCTTTTAGTATATTGTAAAGTTTATTAATTTGACATTCCAGATGAACAACTGAAAATGATTTTTTTTTATATCAGGTGAACCTGGCCTATGTGGAAGCAGCAGAGTGCATTACAGAACCTATTAACAGGGAGCCTCCTTCCAGAGAAGCTCAGCTACTGACTTTGCAAAACACATCTGAATTTGATATCCTTGTTATTGGAGGAGGAGCAACAGGAAGTGGTTGTGCATTAGATGCGGTCACCAGAGGTAAGTCCTGATGTGGATTAATGCAACACAGATAAAGGTTTCATCTTCCTTCCCTAATATAAACAAGTACACAGTACGCACTCTACACTAGTGAAGTCACATTCTGTTAGTGTTCTCTAATTTTCCACTCTTTGTGAAGCATCTTTGCAAGTGCCTATATTTTTAAAATATAGGCATTTGCACGATTTTAAAGTTAAACCTAATTTGTTTTTACTTCAGTGAATTTGTTTAAAAAGAAAACGTTGTATTCCTGCAAATTCATTGATTTTGATAGTTTGGTTAATTTTTTCTAATACATAGTAAAGTAAATATAGCCCGAAATGACATTTATGTCAGTGAAGGGTAGAAAAGATTTCTTAAAATGAAATAATCTATTAAAATAATTCTTTTTGTTCATATGTCTCTTAAAGCCATCTCTTCCAGGGAAACATGGACTGCAGTTTGGGAAACCCCAGCCCATGTGACTAAATAACAGAAAAGACTGCTGCTAACCCACAGTTCTGTCTTGGTCGCCCTGTCTACTATTATTGGTCAGCTTTAGGAAAGACAAGATGAGAAATTCCTTAAAAATGATTTTAGAATGGAGCACAAATGCTCTTACATATGATATATTGAATAAAATAATCTGTTTCTTTTGTTGTGAGTATTGAGTAGATTTTGGAGTCAGAGAAATTTGGGTACATATCCTGGCTCATCTTTTTTACCACTGTGTGTGTGTGTGTGTGTGTGTGTGTGTGAATTTCTCTAAGGTTTCTTATTCAACTGAGGAAAAAAATACCCTCTTTGAATGATTGTTGTGAGGTTAAATGAGCTAATCATGAAGAGACTTAGACTAGGGCTTGTCACAACAAAGGAGAAGCTTAATAAATTGTGGATACCAATATATTTTAGCTGCTATTATTAACTCTAAAGACTTTTAGAACCAACTGTTCTGTAGAAATAATCCTTTGTGGTATCCTCAGATGTATCACATTGGGCTGGGTACTGCTGAAAGGAGTTTTGACTCTGGATTATTTTGGTTTCTATATAAAGTTTAATATTTATCATATTTTCATACTAAATAGTAATAATTTATTACATGAAATAATTCTTCTCAGATTAATTAACTTATTACCATAACCACCCTAGACTTAGTTACCTCACATACCTGGGAGAATTTACTCTTATGGAAATGACATAAA